>NC_044320.2:21999762-23347262 GCF_007474595.2 Lynx canadensis
TGGCAAACATGAAGTGTCTGTTCAATGTTGGCTATTATTTTTTTTTGTTAAAAAATATCCATACCTATAATGAATCTTTAGTGTAATACAGTAGAAAGAGAATAAAGTTAGAGTTAATGCAGAGACTTAGGCTCTAGATGTGGATCTACCATTGACGGCTCATTTGTGTGTCTCCAAAAGACCTCCTTCCTCTCTCCCATGTGGGTACCAATACTTGTTCAGTCTCCTCAAATTTATAGGAAGAATCAAATATGCTCATAGTTTTCAAGTACATTTTGAAACATTAAAAATCTATGCATGCAAGTGTGAGTAATTATTCCAGTCACTCTCATCACTAAGTCACTGCTATTGATAACAATGAGTTCATTGCCTTCAAATGGAACTGTGTGAGTCATGGTAGGGAGAATGTAGCAAACTCTGGCTTCAGAATTAAAATGGAGTTCAATCCCAGTTCTACTGCTGATTTGGTTTTGAGGCCTTGGAAAAGTCATTGGCATCTTGGATCCTTGATTTCCACATTTATTCAGTGGGTCTAAGAAAGCCTTTAATAACAGAGGTTTCCATAACGGCTAGGTTAGGGGTAAGACTCAGCCATCCCAGAATATGGATTAGGCAACACTACCTCTGTTTTCTTTCTGTGTCCTCTATTCACATCAGGCAGAGAGAAAACTTGAATCCAGTCTGTAACTTGGGCTTCAATATACGTAGACATGATTCTCTGACTGGATCCGTTTGGATGGAAGTCAGATTATAAGAAATGAATATTGAAAGAGAGAAGAATCTTAATAAGTGAAGAAGAATCACTACCAAGCACAACTGACCACTGAGTGAAAGAGGGTTAACACATCCTTTATTCTCCTGAAATGAAATTCAGAGCTAATAGAACCAGGCTATACATATAATGGGTTTTTTTAAGTCATTAATGGCTTACTTATAACGTGAAGGAGAAATAAGAAGGAAAGTAATTTATAATAAGATCATTTGCACTTTAGAAAATAAAAGCTGGGAGGTGATAACACTAGGAGAGTAAATGAAATAAGCAGAAGTTTATACTTTTGCATCCAATCCCGCCAGTACAACCCAGTTGACTCACAAATCTGTAACATTGGCACTCCACCCATCATCAGTGGTGCTGCTGTTGGTGATGTGATTTTCTGAAATAAACAGTCCTGATGATGTTCTGAACAAGACGAAATGTAATGTTTTCTCAATTTGTACAGTAGTTGTACTCTTAGAAAAATCAGTGTGTGTTAAATCTGTGCCCCCAAATAGTATCATAGTGCTAAAAATATATATATTTTGTCCCTAGGCTTAGATAATGATAGATAGTCTTTCTTCGTGTAATAAATGTCTAGGTGGACATTCCAGAGTTAGTGGGGACAGGACAATTCATTTGGGGCAGAACTGTCCCGCACATTACAGGATTTCTAGTATCACTGCCCCAGTTCATAAAGAGCTTCCCTGGTCATTGTAATGGCCAAAACAGTGCCTTAAACTTCAAAAACACTCCCTAGGGGCTGGCACCATACCCACTGAGAACTACTGACCCAGTCAGTCAGTACAGTCTTAACAAAACAATAAACTGTAGTAATCAAGTAACTTCATAATCTGTTCCTCTCTCTTGGCTCCTGTTTCATCCTAGAAATCCTAAACCTAAATCTCTTTCTGTCTCTAGCTGTAAATCGGAGTCTCCTTTTAGATTATGCTCTGACCACACTGAGATTCATATTTGGCAAGAATACTTTGCCTTTTCTCTGAATCTTTCACCTACAATTATCTGTTAATACCAGAACCTAATGCATCCGTAATTTTAGACCCATTTCATAGAGAAGACTGAGTAAATGAATGCAGACAACTCACCCAAAGCCATGCCACCAACCTGTCTGCAGAGACTGACTTGAACCTATCTCTCAGGTCTGACCCCTGGACCCTGTTTTCTTCCCTCTTCCCTCCATAGCCCTGTGGCTTCATTACCCTTTTAAAGGAGTGGGTGGGGGAGCAGGTAACACCTCAATTGCTATTTTGCTCTATGATAACTAACTGCTCCAGGAAGAAATCAGTGGTGGAGGAGGAGACTCCTCACATGGGCTTCCATCCATCCGAGCTCTTGCCCTCCCTCCCTCATTTGCATGATTAATTACAACCTAGCTCTTAGAGAGAGCTGCTGGCCACCACCAGGGCTGCTGCTCCATTGAGAGCGAGTCTGTCGTTGAACCTGCTCTAGTGTTTGAGTGGATGATGAACACAACCCCAGATCTGACAAAGCAGGATTGGGCCACAGACTCATTAACCCCGGGACAAGCTGTGTGCGGTACTTCCTGTCTCCCTCCTTTGCAGAGATGTGGCAGGGAGTGTAATAAAAAGTAATGATGTGGAAGAGAGCATGCTGTTGCCTTCCATGGGTCAAGTCAGTACGATTTGTGCAAAGCCCTGACATTTTCACTCTTTTTTAGTACAAGAATACTGGGCTATAAAAAAATAAAGTGCCCCCCTCCCCACTAAAAAAAGGAAAACGAAGTAAAGGCACAAACCAGGGCCATTCGAAACGCTTTAAAATAGATCCTTTATGAACCATCCCAATATTTCATGAAGATTGCTTTTCAGAGTGAGAGAGGCAGCTTGTGGGGACTGCCACACGGTGCCACCTCTGTGAGTGACAATGGACTTGCTCTTCTTAAACACTGTGGGCCATTCTCATGAGCAGCTATACATCAGCTTTCACTTTTGGAAAAGCCATTTTCTAATGGGGCAGGTGGGTTCTTGCTTATTCTGATAAAGAGACCTATCATTTCATGAAGTGATTCAAAGGATTTATTCAGTGTTTTCAGAAGGAGAAGGGCACAGTGCCCACTTGGGAACACACATCAGGCCGTAGGTAAAGATGATGGCAGTTTATAAAAACACTTTCAATGCTTCCAAATGACTGATGTATTCCTGAGGGCTCTGAAAATGATAAGTGGAACTTTGCAGACTCCAAATTGTAATGATTGTGGCTGGGACCTCCTTAGATAGAAAATGAGTCTTTTAAAGGCTTGACTGCAGGGCTTATTCAGATGTTATCATCACCTAGATGGTAGTCTAGCATCTGAATGCTAACAGAACATGCTATTTGCAACATTAGGAAAGTTAAATAATCTCTCCACTTATTTTCATGCCTTCATAAGGTTACTGGGAGAATTTTATAAGTTACAAATGGCTGACATGTGGACAACACTATGCAGTAACGATGAGGAAAGCTAAGACACCATTAGAGGCTGATTGATGTAGGGCAGACACAATAGAAATATGGCTCTAAACATTTTCATTTGAGGAGTATAAAGAAGCCTTACCTACCCTCCCTAGTTTGGGTTGTCATTATCAGTGATATTGTTAATAACTTACAATTGCTTAGTGACATCTAGTTTAGAAAGCCCTCGTTTTAATCTTATTTAACTCACCCTAAAATTCTACAAAGTTATCTGTTATGATACTGATAGGTAAAAATCTCCCATCTTTAAATTAACGCATATGTTTCTAAAATCCCCCCTTTTGAATTTTTAGCAAGACCAACATTGGTGGAAATTTAACATTGGCCATGAAGGTAGCACATTATGATCAAGATTTATTTCTCTGTTTACTATGCTCATGCTCACCCTATAAAAGAAATGGAACTGAGATTGTTTTTTAATCCAATAGGGAATGTTCCAAGGGCAATGATCTTAGAATAACACAGTCTTATTTTTAGCCATGAACATTATGTTTTTAGGCTGAAGATTTATTGCATTCATTCATTCAACAAATACTTGTTGAGCACCCATGCCAGGCACCTTGCCAGGCAGTAGGGACACAATGGTCAACATTTTTGTTCAAATATCCACAATATATTGTACCATTATACTAAACCAGACAGAAAAAGAAGGTTAAGAAAAATAAGGTCAGGCTGTTTTAAAGATATTGAAAATAAACCTAATCAGCAGGATCTAGTGATAAATGAAGCCGTTCAACAGAAGGCTGCAATACATAAAGTGTTACCGTACTAGGTACATAAAGATGCATTTTTTAACAACGTGGCAACTAAAGCATTTGAAATAAAATGGCAGGGATATAGGAAGGGAACATGAGAAAAGAAAATATCTTGATGCCATTCTAGACTTCTCTCTTCTTCCCCTAACCCCTGACCCAGCCAGCCAATCCTTGTTCCAATGATCATCCATTTATTGGCCTCCTGACCTCAAATCTGATGAACGCATTCAACCCATTCTTTCCAGCTTAGTCAATCACACTGAACATATATAATATGGCCATCCTTGGAAAGAGTGATCTGCCAAGGTCAAACGAGCCCTGAATATCTGTGGCCAGCAGATCCACTTTCAGATCATGATCTTTTTGATTTCTTGGCTATAAAGGTAATTAAGGACTATATATAGTACTTTTCGGGGTCATCCTACATATTAGACATGTCAGTTACCCTGAGACTGTGCCAGATCACAATCCTCAGAAGGGCTCTCAGCTTCTAAACCTCCTGGACCATGTTGGACCCAAAGACACATTTACAAATATTTGCATACCATTGCCCCTAGTTTAGGGAGGAATTGGGGATCCAATCCAGGACCTGTCACTCAATACCCTTGTGGTCTCAAGCGGATTATTTCACCTAGCTCAGCCTCTTTTTCCTCATCTATAAAGCAGATAAATCTCTGCTACCCTAAGACCATCACGAAGATTAAATATGGTGATCCTTGGGAGAGTGCTTTTACCGGAACTTGGCATTCAGGAGTTTGCCAGACATGAGTATAGTACCTATCCCCCCACATCCCCTCTGGAGAGAAACTGGCTCCCTACAGCCCCCTACTATCTAATGTCTATGTTGGTGATCTGAGCCCCCACCTTCTACTCATCCACAAGGACATAGTCACCTGACCCAAAAACAGGCAATGCATAGGCTAGTCACCAACCATGACCAACTGGCCTGGCTCAAAAACAAACAAATTAGTAAGTTGGGCTGATGAAATTCCTTTCTTTGGAATTTAGATGTAAAGAAAGGGAAGGCTGCAGCAGTTAACAAGGAAGAAGACAAAGTTAAAAGGAAGCTAAATGTTTTGGTGGTACGTCAAGGCAAAATTATGGGTCGACATAACTTATGAGCAAAGCAGAAAATACGTAGAGTGGAAGCCGAGAAAGGCAGCTGTAGAAAGAGGAGAACAAAGCAGACGTGCAAAAAAAGAGAAAGACTTTGAGGAAAGGGCACAACTTTCTCTCAGTTCTCAAGCTTTCTGATCTGATTCTATTTCTGGTCTATGGGAATCCTTAAAAGAATAGCCCTTTTTATTGAGATAACTCGGGTAGAGCAAAAGAGATCTGATGAGTCCCTTGATAAATGTTAGTTCCCTTGCCTTATTTACTTACCTTTTTAGTTATTTGTCCTGTCGTTTATTTATTCAGTCATCCATTCATTAATTTATTAAGTTAAATAATTTTTTGACTACCTACTCTGTGCCAGATACATCCTATCGCCATATTTGTCCTAAGAGCTGAATTTGTATCTTGCGGGAATGATAGATTATATGTATCTAGGCATTGACGAGGGAGATGAGAAACACATAGGAGTGACTGGAATGGTGAAGGTGATATTTGGTAAATTAGTGGAAGGCTCATTGAACTGCTCAATGAAGGAACTGCCCTCTCTAATTCAGCTCGGCCCAGCTAGTTCAAGCATCAGCCCCAGACCCAGAGCAAACAACAGGCTAAGATCTGAAATTGCTCCTTTTATGCCTCTCCCAACATGCCCAACCTCACAGGGTGCAGGGGAGGGATCTTGCACAACATCTCCTCCTGATCCTGCCCTCTATGGCTCATGAAATGTGTTTCTTTTTCCCCTGCTCATTCCCAAGCCTCTCTCGTATACCATCATCTGTCACAGGGATGTTGACAGCTCAGAATAAACCAGCTTTAATTCTATGGGTTATTTTCCTCTGTCAGCTTGAAAAAAGAAAAAAAGGAAAAGAAGTCTGCTCTCCTTGAAGGAAGGTAAAGAACCAGAGGCATAAAGAGACAATGTCAGAGATCTCGGGGCAGTCAGCTTGTCTGAAGGGTTCTGTAAGCTCAGGTTCACATTAGTGTCCAAATGTTAAACAAACAAACAGATGGCTTGTCTCGTGGATGTTTATTAGTTTCACGGCTCTGCACTGGCCGTGTTTTAAAAGCACTGCTGCTGAGAACAGAGTATACATCATGCTTCTACCCTGCAGATGTCTGGAGTCAGCCCATCTAGGTCAGGGACTCCACCCTGGTTCTTCAGAAAGGGGAGTGGGAGTAGGTAGCCTGTTTTCAGTATTCCCAAAGCCTAACAGATACTGCCTATGTATCCACAATAAGACAGAACAAGCCGCCAAAGCATCCAACCTCTTCAGTTCTGGCTGGGATGGTATTAGCTCAGGCTGGTTGTGTTTGTCACTTCCCACTAACATGACTTGACCATCAGGGGCCTCTCTGCTTCATACCAAATAGGCAATAAACTCAGTTGTTTGATTAAATAAAGATAATTTGTTGCTAGGTGAAAATCTTTCAAATACTGGATGGAGACGATGAAAGGTGAGGTTGGCAGGGAGACAGATGGGAATAATCTCCCAAGACTTTATTGCTAGAGCATTTCAGCTTTTCTGCATTCAGGCCGTGAAAAGTACCCTCAAGGGGTTCCTGCAGTGGAAACACTCAGACTTTCCTGTAGGGGAAGAGTGAGGTTAATGGTTCATACTCTTACCCTCCGGCCTGTTTTAAAAGGTCAAATCGTAACACCATCAAGGCCGGGCTGGGTCCCAATCAGATTGCTGAAAGGCTGAATCTTTTAAAAGAGGAAAGAGGGTGAAGAATGGAATATTGTCAGTTGGGAAATGTATTCCTGGCAGGCCACGAAGTGTTAAATCCGCTGTTGGATTCTCTGCCTCATATTTGTTTAATGCATCTTGCTGATGGAGCCATCAGGAGCCAGGCAGCAACAGCACGCAATTACCAGCTGGTCCTGAGGTGGAGGGAGCCTTCCCAACAGTAGATGGCAGCACAAGCCTGTGTTTGAAGCAGAAGCTCCGCTCTAGGGCAGCAGCATCCCACCCGCCCCAAGGGGTTTTTATTCCCCTTGAACTTTAACCAATTGTGTTCCATCTTTTGTCTCCAAAAGGACAGAAATAGGTTTCCTCTCTCTCTCTAATTGATTTTAAGTTTCTTTTTGTTCTAGCTCTGCTAAAAAGAGGAAAGAGCCCTATTTCAAGGGTTGACCTGCTTGAAACTTCTATTAAGTGGGCCAAATAATTATACCCCAAAGACAAACCTGTTCTGTGCAAACTACTCAGGAGCAACGCCTGTGCTAGTTAACCCACTGACATGCCTCTGGGGAGCAGTCATCTGCCCTGGGGGTGTTTTGGCCTTCTATTCCAAACCCCAATTGTTTGTTAAACAAGAATCTTCTGCTGTTACCAACCCCCCAAGACTGCTTAGCATATTTTAAAAGGGGATAAATTGGGGCGCCTGGGTGGCGCAGTCGGTTAAGCGTCCGACATCAGCCAGGTCACGATCTCTCGGTCCGTGAGTTCGAGCCCCGCGTCGGGCTCTGGGCTGATGGCTCGGAGCCTGGAGCCTGTTTCCGATTCTGTGTCTCCCTCTCTCTCTGCCCCTCCCCCGTTCATGCTCTGTCTCTCTCTGTCCCAAAAATAAATAAAAAACGTTGAAAAAAAAATAAAAGGGGATAAATTTGCCCTTTGGCTTCAAGGCCCCATTCCTAGATTCTCAATTGCCTATTTTCAAGTAATAATATCACCTATTGAGGACAAATATCCTCAAGTGTGCATTCAGTTATTTGTTCAATAAATAAGCAATATTACCATTCTCACAGTCTTCCTTCCATGACTGCCTGTTGCTCATGACAGCAGCCCCCAAAAGCAATGATAAGTCCCCAGCCATGGCTCTCTCCAGCTTCCGGAGAGGATGTGTGCCTGTGACTACACTCTGCTTAAAGCACTCTTCTCCATCCCTTCACTTGGCTAATGTCACTATGTTCTCCACTTCTCAATCTATCACTTTCTTTGGTAGCTCTGTCAATCGTCAAGGTCAAGTCCAGATAAGATACCTTCCATAACACCCTGAACTGGCATCATTATCGTCTTTTTAACATCATATAGTAGCTACATGTTGATGAATCAGTATCTATCCCCCTCCCCAAAGAATATAAGCTTCTCAAGTGCAATCAAGGGCTTACTTTACCCTATAGTCCGTAGCATGAAGGCGCTTAATCAATACTTCTTGAATTAGATAATCGTAGAACTAAAAACATAGTGAAACTTGTAAACTTACTTTTTCTTTCTGCATATATTTTAAGAAATATTTTTATTTTGGTTACCGATTTTCAGCCTTTACATTTATTCTCTTACCTCCTAATTTTGTATTCTTTTATGTAAATTTAATTATATATGCAATGCAATGTGAAGTCTAGCTTGCCTACAATTACTTTAGGAGAATCTGCTGTGACCTTTATCCTTCTGTGGTGAATTAAGAACAATTGTGTTGTGACGCTTGCTTTAAAAGATCCAGTCGCCACGGACATCTGGCTAGGGGGCAGATCTAGATGGTATCGCCTAATTTTGCCAGTTTAAAATTACAGAGTCATCAGACCATTTAAAAAGCAGCAAATTTTGAAATTGATAATAATAAAGTGGCCAACATCTAATTTGGAGACTTAAAAAGTCTCAGCGTCTGTATTTTTTACCCTGCTTTGCCACAAGGGAGGGTCAATAGTTTACCTTCCTAAAATGATTGCCGTTTAAAAAAAAAAAAAAAAAAGGCATACATCTTAGGGGAAGCTCTCAGCCTTGGGCTCTGGGCCCTACAAGTGGAGGTGGGATAGATTACTTTGGCCTGGATCCTGAGGCTGTGGACAATAGGATGGGAATGTTCTCCTAGAGCTTTGATGCTTCTGGCGAATACTTTGGAGGTAAGAAGATAAATGGGCCTTGAGAATCGAGCAATTAAGGATAAAGGTCCTGACTGCTAGATTTGGTAACTCGGTTTAGCAGATACAGTGTGAACTGGCAAGGGCCGGGGAGGTGGGCGTGGGGGTGAGGGGTGGGGAGGTGATCCTCAGGGTGTTTACAGCTCAGGCCCCTAGTGCCCTGGGCTCCATACTGCAGCTGCCTGCTGAGTGACTCTGAGGAATGAAAGGTGGGTGCTGTTCGTTGTTTGGTGTTTTCTTATTTAAGCTAAGGTCTCCACTGCACGCTGGCCTGAGATACAGAATACCCTCTTGTACGAAGGACCACACGGTGGTGCTGCCAGCTTGCCTTCGGTTGAGTTTGAGTTGTGCTCAGTTTCAAACGTCCTCCCCCCCCCCCCAACCCGGGGCTGTCATGGGAGTCATGAGAATAGAGCCCCAGTTTCCCTGCCCTTGGAATGCAGCTTGAGTGAGCAGGGAGAGGGGAGAAAAAAGATTATTTTGCTAGCTCTGGTGTGCTGCAAGGCATTGTATTTTTCCATTTAAAAATGACGTGGTGAACTCTGAGGTATCTGAGAATCAGTGGGGTGCGGTGGCAGTGTTTGAACCACAGACGCAGGGACTTAGGTTTGAATATTTCTCTGCCAACTTTGTGAGACCTGGGGCAAAGCATTTAGCCTTTCAATTTCCTTATCAGCAAAACTGATAAATATGCCTCACTTACAAGATTAGAGGAGGGTTTTAAAAATAACAAACGTCCACCTCCAACATTGGATGAATCTCAAAAGCACCATGTCAAGTCAGTCAACAAAAGGTCACATTTTGTGGCTCCACTAGGTGGCTGAGTCAGTTAGCCTCCGACTTCAGCTCAGGTCACTATCTCGTGGTTTGTGAGTTCAAGCCCTGAGTCCACAGCTCAGAGCCTGGAGCTGCTTCGGATTCTGTGTCTCCCTCTCTCTCTGCCCCTCCGCCGCTCACACTGTCTCTCTCTGTCAAAAATAAATAAACGTTAAAAAAAAATTTATAGTGTATATCCAGAATAGGCAATGGCATGGAGACAGAAAGGAGGTGAGTGGCTACCAGAGGTTGAGCAGATGGAGCGAGTGGGAAGGGACTGCTAATGCGTAGGGGTTTCTTTTGGAGGTAATGAAAATGTTCTAAAATGAGATAGTGATGCAGGTTGCACAGTTCTGTGAATATACAAAGTGAATTGTGCACTTCTAAAAAAATCAGCTCTCTTGTATGTGAATTGTATCTCAATAAAACTTTTTATTTTGTTTTTTAATGTTTTATTTATTGTTGAAAAAGAGAGCATGAGCAGCTTAGGGGCAGAGAGAGATCAGGGTGGGGGTGGAGGGACAGAGGATCCAAAGCGGGCTCCGTGCTGTCAGCACAGAGCCCATTGTAGGACTCGAACTCATGAACTGAGAGATCATGACCTGAGCCTGTCTGTTTTCAACCAACTGAGCCACCCAGGGGCCCCACAATAAAACTTTAAGAACATTAAGAAAAACTGTGTCGAGTATGTGTATGTGGCACATAATAGGTGCTAATAAATATCCTTAATTCCTCTTTTTTCACTGGGTTTTTCAATTTTTTTATTTTTTTTAATTGAGGTGTAATTGACCTATCACATCGTGTGGGTTTCAGGTGTGCAACATAGTGATTCAATACTTGCACATATTGTAAAATGACTAGTCAAAGCCACCTCCTTGTGTAGTTATAATTCTGTATCCTGAAACTTGACTGAATTTGTTTATTAGTTCTAGCCATTTTGGGGTGGCATCTTTATGGTTTTCTCCGTATGATAACATGTCAGCAGAGTGGCATTTTTACGTTTTCATATCAAATTCAGATGCCTTTCTTTCTTTTTTTTGTTTTAACTTCTTTCCTGCCTAACTGCTCTGGCTAGGACTTTCACTAGGGTGACTAAAATTGTCGAGAGTGGGTATCCTTGTCATGTTCCTGATTTTATTTAATTTTTTTAATGTTTGTTTCTTTTTGAGAAAGAGACAGAGTGCAAGTGGGGGGAGGGGCTGAGAGAGAGGGAGACTTAGAGTCCAAAGCAGGCTCCAGGCTCTGAGCTGTCAGCAGAGACTGATGAATGGCTCGAACTCATGAACCGCTGGATCATGACCTGAGCCAAAGTCAGACACTCAACCAACCCAGCCACCCAAGTGCCCCCTGTGTTCCTGATTTTAAAGGAAAAGTTTTCAGCTTTTCACCATTGAGTATGATGTTAGCTGTGGGTTTGTCATATATGGTCCTTATTATGCTGAGGTATGTTCACTCTATACCCACCTTGTTGAGTTTTTATCATAAATGGATTTTGAACTGTTATGGAAACAGGCTGGAACGCTGGAAGAAAAACCAAGCAGCACTCACAGATCTTGGTGGATTGGAGAGTTATTTAACACTGGCGGGCTCAGAGGAGACCATTTCTCCAAAGATCTGAGCCCTGAGCACAAGCGTGGGAGGCAATTTATAGTCTGTTACCTCCGCATTCCGCATTAGTAGTAATTTGGCTAACACGGCAAGCAGGGCAGGAAGAAGAACCTGGAAGAGGGGTCTCTAAGCTAGAAACTAGAGCTTGTTTTTGTCCCATCGGCCATCTTACGGTGCAGAACTTTACTTATTTTCCCAACAGAACAACTTACTTTTGCATATAATTGTGGATCCAATCTATTATTTTTTGAGAACTCTCATTCACTTGAATTTCAATATATTGTTTTGTTTTCAACGGGGGGATTATAATTAGAAAATATGGAGAATTGTGTAAATCACTAAGTCATTGGAATGTGTCACGGTATCGTGTGTATTATGGTTTTCTGTAGGGGAAAATTGCCTGAGTATCACCGCTTACAGGGTCAAGTTTAAATACCCTTGTTGGCATTTGAGTTATTCTAAAACCTGGGCTTATTTTACCTACCACCTTTCTTGCCCAGTTAGTACTCTGCTCCCCCATCAGGTATGTCATTCACTTTTCCAGATTTATGCCAGTCTCCTCTCACTTTTGTGACTTATTCTGACCACCTGACTTAGGATGATGACCCTGTTATCTCTATTCATGCAGTTCCTGCTTAGCCACACAAATGCGCTCAAGTCTCCTCTCTGTTACGAAGTTTCTCCCCACCATTGAAACCCATGCAGGGGCACCTGGGTGGCTCAGTCGGTTAAGCTTCTGACTTCAGCTCAGGTCACGATCTTGCGGTCCGTGAGTTCGAGCCCCGCGTCGGGCTCTGGGCTGATGGCTCAGAGCCTGGAGCCTGCTTCCGATTCTGTGTCTCCCTCTCTCTCTGCCCCTCCCCCGTTCATGCTCTATCTCTCTCTGTCTCAAAAATAAATTAAAAAACGTTAAAAAAATTTAAAAAAAAGAAAAGAAACCCATGCTGATTTCCCCAATTCCAAAATTCTTTTTAATGTTTATTCAGTTTTGAGAGAAAGCGAGAGACTGAGAGAGAAAGAAAGGGAAACAGAGAGTGGGGGAGAGAAAGAGACAGAAGGGGACACAGAATCTAAAGCAGGCTCCAGGCTCTGAACTTTCAGCTCTCACCACAGAGACCAATGCAGGGCTGGAACCCATGAACTGTGAGATCATGACCTGAGCTGAAGTCGGACGCTTAACAGACTGAGCCACCCAGGAGCCCTCGATTCCCCATCTCTAAAAACCTACCCTTGAGAGGATCTGTATCCAGGGACCATGACTTCTGAAATCAAGATCACAACGAGGTTAAAGTGGGCAATGCTAGGACAACAGGCTTTATGCTAACTGAAAGTATAAACTTTACATTCTGTTTTTTCTCTAATTATTTCTAGTTTATAAGCATATTCCTTCCAACCAAAACATAAGCTACTCAAAGAAAACTTTATGTTATATGTCTCTGATATCTTGCAAAGTTCCTGATGTGATCCTAGGAATACAGTTAACACTGCATAAATTGGTTTGTATAGAGTGGGTCACTCCATAAGCTACTGATTAATAATACAAAATTAATAATAAAAAATCTATTTCACCCATTCCAAGTCTCAGCCTTACCATAAGAGTTGGACCTAAGAATCCAAGAGATCCCCGGCCGCTGTCACTTCCTAATACGGGGAGGACTTTAGGCTAGCCCTTTAATAGGGATTCGGTGTTTCCCTGAGGGCAACACTCAAAGCAGGACTTTATTTTTATGTTTTTAATCTTTATTTATTTTTGAGAGAGAGAGAGTGAGCTGGGGAGGGACAGAGGATCTGAAGCAGGCTCTGTGCTGACAGCAGAGAGCCTGACATGAGGCTCAAATTCACCAACCATGAGATCATGACCTGAGCAGAAGTTGGACACTTAACTCACTGAGCCGCCCAGGCACCCAGAAAGCAGGACTTTTTTTTTTTTTTTTTTATATATATGAAATTTATTGACAAATTGGTTTCCATACAACACCCAGTGCTCATCCCAAAAGGTGCCCTCCTCAATACCCATCACCCACCCTCCCCTCCCTCCCACCCCCCATCAACCCTCAGTTTGTTCTCAGTTTTTAACAGTCTCTTATGCTTTGGCTCTCTCCCACTCTAACCTCTTTTTTTTTTTTTCCTTCCCCTCCCCCATGGGTTTCTGTTAAGTTTCTCAGGATCCACATAAGAGTGAAACCATATGGTATCTGTCTTTCTCTGTATGGCTTATTTCACTTAGCATCACACTCTCCAGTTCCATCCACGTTGCTACAAAAGGCCATATTTCATTTTTTCTCATTGCCACGTAGTACTCCGTTGTGTATATAAACCACGATTTCTTCATCCATTCATCAGTTGATGGACATTTAGGCTCTTTCCATAATTTGGCTATTGTTGAGAGTGCTGCTATGAACATTGGGGTACAAGTGCCCCTATGCATCAGTACTCCTGTATCCCTTGGATAAATTCCTAGCAGTGCTATTGCTGGGTCATAGGGTAGGTCTATTTTTAATTTTCTGAGGAACCTCCACACTGCTTTCCAGAGCGGCTGCACCAATTTGCATTCCCACCAACAGTGCAAGAGGGTTCCCGCAGAAAGCAGGACTTTAAAAGCAAGGAATGAAACTGCACTGGATTCTGGGGATCCGGACCAGACAGCCACTGAGAAT
Source organism: Lynx canadensis (assembly GCF_007474595.2). Lineage (NCBI taxonomy): Eukaryota > Metazoa > Chordata > Mammalia > Carnivora > Felidae > Lynx > Lynx canadensis. The sequence continues at coordinate 22,013,821 of NC_044320.2, forward strand.
AATTTTCCCCATCCCTGCCCCACATCGTATATACTGCAAAACCGTGTCTGATCTAGGCATTGGCCAAATAACCCTGCCTGTTAGTGGGATAGTCACTTAATTCTGCTCCATTTCCTGAGCATTCAACCAGAGGAAGATGTAAGTGCTATGCCTGTGTTTCTAGATAGCTCACAAATTAAAAACCAGAAGGTTTTCTGCAGTTTCCAAAGCAAAACCAGAAAATCTGAAAGATGACTGATAGGATTAATACATTTATTGGCATTAGGACATTGTTATTTTATTGCCAGTATCAGAGTGACATCATTTTTCATAAAGGCAGCATAATTGCCTTTGAATGTCATAAAAGGTGAAATTCATTCTCATGGAAATTGAAGAGAACGTCGCGAAGCTTTAGTCAAAAGGAGACTAAATGATACAGATGATAAAATGTACTGGCTTTAAATTTCTGTCCATAAACTGGGAGTGAAACTACAGAGAATTAGGCTTGAGATGAAGACTGTAATATCCCCAAATTAGTTTAGGCATCCCTCTAATCTCATTTTTTCATGGTGTAAAACTATTCATTGGGAAATCTGTTTTCCTTCATTGGCCAGTATTTCAGCTGTCTACTGCCCGCGTGAAAATACTGAAGGGGGTGGGGGGGAGATGCTAATGGAAGTAAATCTTGTTGGGAATGGCAGAAGCAACCACTTCTCACTAAGGCACAGAAGACCAAAGATATAAAGCAGCCAGTGTGTAAAAGTCCTTGGCTCAAAATATTTAGGCTCCCCTGTCAGAAATTCTTAAAGACAAATCCTAGAATCCATCACACACAAATTCCTTTTCCAACCAGCCGAAGTGATAAGTCTGAACAAGGCTTTTGAAATGCCTTGCTACTATGTTATACATCAAAGTGTTTTCCTTCCCCGACCCCTCCTCAACGTGAGCCCCACCAGAAATTCCTCCAGCTGCCAAGAGCCTTGGAAAAGCTTTACATTATTAATTTCTCCATGGATTCATCGTGTTTTGGAAGCCTCACCAGAAGCTGGGTGCAGAGTTTGAGGGCAATAAAACAGTCAGGACAAATGGCAAACCTTTCAGTTTGGCACCATGGAATGTAGTGTGCATCTGTGCCTTCCTCTCTGTGTGGCTGGAAACTTCTCAAATCTGGTCCTCAGTTTACATTACTCAGGCAAATGGTCCTTTAGTTACTCTATAGGAGAACACCTTTAAGGAGAAAGGCAACATTACAGGCCAGTGCTTCTCAATTTTCTTGTGCAGAGATAGTACTTGGGAATCCTGCCAAATGAATATTCTTATTCAGCAGGCCTGTGTCCAGGGCCTAAGACTCTGCATTTCTAATAAGCTCCCGGATACTGCTGATGATGCTGGTTCGTGGACCGTACTTTGAAATGAAAGGTATTAGCTCACCTTCTAAACCAGACCGGGCTTCCTGCAATGTAGCCAGTGTTTGCATTTGGCTTTATTAAAACAAATTTTAAATTAGTCCAGTTCACAATGTTTGTAAAAATAAAATCCAGTCCATTTCCATTGGGGCCGGTATTGACAAGGCACTAAAATAGGTATTAATTAACCCAGGGAATGAGGTGGGTGGGCAAGGAAGAATCCTTTTATCTTTTACTTAATCATTTTTCATGTTCACTTTCCAACTGTATATTTCGCTTCCTTGTTTAACGTAGTCGGTGCCAATTTTATCTTGCAGTTTTATTAAAAAGCACATCTTCGCTAAGTAAAAATCAGTCCCAGAGATGTCACTGTAGCCCCATGTGCATCAGGTACAAGGATTAGACTGAGCAAAGCTTTGCATGGCCTGTTTTATTTTGCTCACCCAGAAAGAATCTCATGTTCAGTTCCAACGCAGATGTCATTTGGGGTGATATTTTATAGAAATTCCAGTAATTAAACTCACTAAACTATGACCAGCTGGTGTTAACCCTCCTGTTAGGTCACAAATTGCTTCCTTCTCTTGTATGAGAAGATATGTAAGAGCCCCTGTGTTCTGAATTAGTTACAAGTGCTCAGGAAAATGACCTCAGAAGGCACAGCTCCACATGCAGAGTGACCGGAGAGGGATTTGTGTGTGTCTGTGTGTGTACTGTCTGTGGGCACATGTACATACACTGGCTACATGAGATAGAAAAAAACAGTAAAGCCTGAACTTCAGAAATAATAGCATCATTACCTAAGGGAAGCATCTTCCTCCACTCCCCCCAGGGGGCGGGGCAGGGAGGGGAGGGATAACCAAGTAGTTTAACAAAACACTTAGGTTCAGAGAAGGTCACAAGAAATCCAGAGTCCATTTTAAAAGGCATTGTAGGGGCACCTCAGTGGCTCAGTCACTTAAGCATCTGACTCTTGATTTCAGCCCAGCTTATGATCTCATGGTTTGTTAGATCAAGCCCCATGTCAGGCTCCGTGCTGACAGTGCAAAGCCTGCCTGAGATTCTCTCTCTCCCTGTCTCTCTGCCCCTCCCCTGCTCACACACTCTCTTTCTCTCTCTCTCTCTCTCTCTCTCTCTCTCTCTCAGAATAAAATAAACTTTAAAAAAAAAACTGGCATTGTAGACACTGCCCTCTGCATCCCAGAAAACATTTAAAAATTCTGTTTACTGAGTTCCTCCATATATGCATGCTAGTCATACACGTAAGGAAGAGCCAACGGCTTAGTAAAATGAATGTATTCATTCAGCTACTATTTACTGATGCCTTCCACTAGGAATACCATTACCATCAAGGGACCTCGTGGGTAGGAAAGAAACATTGTTCAAAGCCTCAACAATGTCTTCTTCTGTCCTCAGAGATTAAAGCTTAGAGGATACATGAGTTACAGACCGTTGTATTACAGGTCTGTATGAGATAGTGGTAGACCTTAATGTGACATCAGGCGTCAAAAAAAATCGTGAATACATTGGAACTTGCATTCCATAGAATATGTAAAAGAAAGAAGTAGCAGAGTTGATAAATATTTTCCCATTCGGATGTTTTTATTTAATAAAGACAAAAATAAAAATGCATATACATGATATATATATATATATATATATATATCACACGCATATACATATATATATGTATGAGATACACACACACACACACATATATATATATATATATATATATATATATATATATGTTTCTCACATATTTATTCCTTATTTTTATCTTCACTAGTGATTTGAGGTCAGGTCAGAGGTGAGATTCTCCGTGAGTATTGGATCACTCCCCCAGATCTCTACCACCTTTGCACTTCTAGCACTGTCTGCTATTTAGCTGGCATGATCTTCCCCTTTTCAGTGGCAGTTTCATACTCGACAACCACACGTGAAGGTCCTAAAGGCCAGGGATGATGTTTAACCCTTCCTCAGAGACCCCTACAAGCCACCAGGGCAAAGTGCTTGTGGAGTGCTTGCAGTGACCACATACAGTCATCTTTTTAGTGTTATGGGGAAATTGTATCCAAACATACAGCAAATGGGAAAAGAAAATAATTCAGGTCACTTGAGACACAGTAGTTTAAGGTTGGCAAGAGCATCAGGCGTTCCCCAAAATGAAGGATCACATAACCTCACCTTTCTGCACTGCAGTCTTAGGAGACTCACTGCAAGTTCATATACCTTTTAATACTTCCACTTCTAGGAATGTTTTATACTTATGGCCATGTATGCAATGATCTATGGACAAGGATATTCATTGCAGCATTGTTTTTGGTAGCATAATACTGAAAATTTGCATTAGTGTAGGAATGATTAAATGAATTCTGGCATGTTCATCCAATAAAAGACCATGCAATCAAAAAAAAGGAAATGAGTTCCAAGACGCACTGTTAAATTGAAAAGAAATCAAGGTACATTGCAGTGGACATCATTGATACATTTCAAAAGGAATGTATATGCACATAACTACAAGTGCATAGAATCTCTTGTAAAAGATGTACAATAAACTAGAAACAATAATTGCCTCTCAGAAGGGAAACTTAGGAGTTAGAGAGCTTTAAATTATTGTGTGGACCTTTCTGAATAGTTTGCATGGTTTTTGCCCTGTATCCACATTGGGTTTTAAGATAAGTTTTATAGAATTATTACTCAGGAGAATAGAACATCCTTAGGGTATTCTGGACACCACAAAAGGAGCCACATGGGGCTACAAATAGTCCTGCAACACCCTGGTCGCCATTTCTTTGTTCTGCCTCAGGATGGCAGTCTAGTTCTTCCATACTTTCATTACTCCAGTGAAAATTTAATTTGGATTGCCTCTGAATGTTCTCCGACTTCATCTGCAATGTCTGAGTCCACAGCGAATTCAATTATTAAGGAGCTACTTCCCCAGAAGGAAGACTTTGATTTTATTATATTTAATCCACCTGATCGTTTTCTTTTCTTTCTCTCTCTTTTAAACTCTTGCCAGCACAGTTCTGCCTCCCCCACCACAGAATGCACAGTGAAAGTGGGGTTTTCCCCTTCCCAGCTGAATGGGTGGTCAGTTTCCAGAATCTTTCCATGGCTAAGGAATACCATTTAAACACCTACCTTAGATGTATGTGCCTTATTTTCTCATTATTCTAAGTGGTGTTTTTATTTTTATTCTCTTCTTGACCATATTCCTTCAGTTCTGAATATTCTGTACCCGTTATGGTATTTTTTCCCCCAATAGAATACTTTCTTCCAACAAAATTTTGTGTGAATATCCATAGGGTCAGCAAGGGCTTCTCTGGGTTAAGGGACTGGGGGGAGATGCTGACCCACACGCATGGTTTTTCTCCCCACTCCATACATGCCCCTTACTCTCCACTCTTTCCCCCACCCTATGGAAAATTTTGAAGTGTCACTAATGGATGCCTAAGTTTCCACTGTAGAATTTGAAAGCCTCTGTCTAGAGCAAGGAAACCCATCAATAAGGGAAACTGAAGCTCAAGATTAAAAAAAAAAAAAAAAAAGGCAAAGAAAGAGAGGCAAAGTATTATGGTGAGCTAGAAAAAAATACAGCTCCAGGATTCAAGTCTTCTTGTCTGAGCTACAGAGAACACTAAAAACATTTTGTGCACCAGCCTTCCAGGAAAACAGCAGCACATTAGTTGAAGGGCAGCTGAACATGTTACTACCTGCCAAAAAAACCTGTTATGTTTTTTAAGTGAAAATAAAAAGGGGTTTTAATTTTTTTATGATTCCAAGAAAATATATTATCAAAGAATTGTTGTCTTGACAGTAAAAAATTTTTTTCTTTCAACTGTGGTGCTAGAAGTCTCTGTAACTCTTGACAGGCTGTCCATCTCCAGTCATAGGCTGGGTTAAGACAGCCATGGGGTTCTATCCTTTCAATGGACAGCCCCTGTCTGAGGTAGAAATATTTAACAGAAAGCACCAGGGCCTTGGGACCTACCTAAACTCATGTGCCCATGAACTTAGCCACATTCAGCCTCAGTTTCCCCCTTACAAAATGAGGCTAATGTTTGCAGGCAGCTTGGTATGATAGGAGCAGAGGGTCTGAAACCCAAATATGTTGTGTAAGTCATAACCACCCTGTGGCTCAATTTCCCCATCTACAAAGTAAGGCAAATACTAGTACCTCCCTCAAAGAGTTGTTAAAAAAATTCAATGAGTTATTTTTGTAAAGGACTTAAATACTACATAAGGATTTGTTAGATATCACTGTATAGTAGCATTATATAGTGATATTTAAGTTATACCAAAAAGTAATTAGAAGAGGAAGTGGTAAGTGCTATCAATCAGGTCTGGACTTAAGATGTATTACAAATGTATGGGTCTCATAATAAGTCCTTCTATCCTCTGTGATATGATAATTTTAGTATTATTCATGTACCTACATTACTTCAATATCTTTGAAATACTTAAAAAAAATTAATTTCTCAGTACCAGATATGAGATTGGTTAAGTTACTTAATCCTACTGAATGTGTTCTCCCATAAAGTTAGGACAATAACCTCTTTCATTGTTTGCTCCCTTCCTAGCTTTTTATTTCTGGAAGGAAGCACTGTTTCTGAAGCATATAGGACAGCTAGCCATGTGCCCTTGGAAAGTAATGTAATCTTTCTCACCCTATTTTCATCAGGATTGTACTAGATCTCCTGAAGTTCTTTTTCAGCAGCAAAGCCAGAGTCTGATATTTTGTTACCTTTTTTAGCTTAGAAAAATACAATGTATTATCTTACAGGTCTGTAGATTTGAAGTCCAACACGGGGCTCATCAGGCTAAAGCCAAGGTGATGGCAGAGCTGTGTTCATTTCTGGAAGCGATGGGGGAGAATTCGTTTCTTGCCTTTTCCTGCTTCCAGACGCTGGCCCTCATTTCTTGCTTCTGACCTTCCCACCTCTTCAAAGCCAGCCTCAGCTGATGCAGCGCTTTCACATCATCTCAGTCTGACCTCATCTTCTACTTTCTCTTTTCTTTTTCTTTTTTTTTTCTCTTTTTGTCTTTAAACTCCCCCATCCACCCACTATTTAATGGTGGTGAAATCATACAATATAAAAATAACCACTTTAAAATGAGCCGTGTAGTGGCGTTTGGTGCAATCACAGTTTTGCCATGGCCACTACTGTCTATTACCAGACATTTCAGCCTCCCAAAAGGAAATCCCATGCTAAATAAACAGTTGCTCCCCATATGCTGTTCTCTCTACCCTGTGACAACCATCAATCTGGTTTCTGTCTCTGTGGATTTACCTATTCTGGATATTTCATATAATCATACAGTATGTGACTGGCTGGCTTTTCGTGTCTGGCTTCTTTGACTTCATGATTTTGAGGTTCATCCATGCTTTCGCATGTATCTGCACTTAATTCCTTTTTATGGTTGGGTAATATTCCATTGCGTGATATACCACAATTTGTTCATTCGTTGGTAGACATTTGGGCTGTTTCACCTTTCAGCTACTGTAAATAGTGCTATTCTGAACATGTTTGTACATATATTTGAATACCTGTTTTAAATTTTTTTTTTTTTTGATAGACATCAAGGAGTAGAATTGTTGGGTTGCATGGTAATACTACACTTAATTTTTTTTTTTAACGTTTTATTTATTTTTGAGACAGGGAGAGACAGAGCATGATCAGGGGAGGGTCAGAGAGAGGGAGACACAGAATCTGAAACAGGCTCCAGGCTCTGAGCCGTCAGCACAGAGCCCGACGCGGGGCTCGAACTCACAGACAGCGAGATCGTGACCTGAGCTGAAGTCGGACGCTTAACCGACTGCGCCACCCAGGCGCCCCTTAATTTTTTAAGGAACCACTAAACCATTTTCCACAGCAGCTGAGCCAAGTTACCCCTGATTTTAATACATCTTCAGAGAGCAAGAGTCCCTCCCTTTTGTGTAGCCGGCTTCTGATCCTACCTCCCACAATCACAGGGGTTCTTTTGACATGTACTAACACAGAAAGCAATATCCTACATGTGCAAAACTGCCAAAAATTCCTAGGAGATTGACAAGGCTTTCTAAGGAGATTTGGACCTTTAGAAACTTTGATAGAGCTGCTCTACAACAGACACATGCTCAAAATATGTTAGGTGTTTTGAAAGTGTGAGAAATAGTGTAAGGTCAAATGAGCCAGCTGGCTTGTAGAAGTTGAAAAACAAAACAGTGACAATTTCACAGTCTTCATAAAGTATTTCTTCACATCAGCCCTTTTATTCATTTAGCAAAAACATATTAACTGCCTGCTATTTACATAGCATTGTGCAGTGATTAAATAGCATGATCCCTGTTACCAGGGAACTCATGATGTAGATAGGAAAACAGATGGTAAGCAGATAATTGTGTGACACTGTGACATGTGCTAAGAACAGAGTGTAGACGAAGTGTTACCAGGGTGCAGAGGGAGGAGTTTATCGTGCCAAGAAGCTGAAACAAGGCTTGATGGGAAAAGAGATTTTCAGCTTGACCAAAAAAAGCAGGTATAGGAATGTGGTCTTCAGACACAGGCTGAGGTGTAGGTGCTAAGCTCAAAGTTACAGAATTGCCGGACTTAGGGGATCCTTAAATAATCAAGTGGATCTAGAAATAATGGGTGTGTGAAGGGGAGTATGACAGGATGAAACTGAAAAGTAAATGTTTTTCTTAGTACCAGGCGACAATGAAGTGCCTACCACCAGCATGTGGTCATCCCCTTGGAAAGCAGCCCCCTCCTGACAGTGGGAGTCCTCTGGGCTATCAGTAGCCCACACAGACTTATCACTGCACCTGTGGGAACATACGATCTACTTCTGGGGGCATCATTTAGAAGGTTTCAAGGCCTCGCAATGGTATTTTCTCTGAATTTCTAAATGCATTTGTCCAAATCATAGAAAACTCCGTAGTAGAATATAAAAACATAGACGTTTTGAATTAAACGGGCTGAGGTGACTGCTTTCCTTATCTGTAAAATGGGCCTCATGAAAATATTTGCCTTGTAGAGTTTTGACAGGATTAGATGACCACAATGTGCATACAGTTACTCATACAGTACTAAGCACATAGTAGCATTTATAAATGTAGCCTAATATTATTCTTAATAAGCTTTAGGGATTCAAACTGGTTTCTTACCTGGGAAAAACTATATAATTCAACTTTCTCTGGGTCGGTTAGGGCCTCAAAAACTTTATTATTGAAATCCTGAGAAGATCTAGGTTTTTTTTTTTTTTTCCTTAGGAAGCTTAAGGAGAAAAATCTATGATTTCTGGGTCTTTGTGGAGCCCGAAATAGATTGCTTCTCTTGAGAGTTCTCTAAGAAGTATTCTCAGCTGAGAAAGCACACATCACTGTGATGATATTTCCTATGTCTCTTGGGCATTTCCCTAAAAAAAAAAAAAAAAAGAGTAAAGAATGACGAAGGGAGAGAACTCAAGCTTTTTTTTTTTTCAACGTTTATTTATTTATTTTCTTTTTTGGGGGGGGGACAGAGAGAGACAGAGCATGAATGGGGGAGGGGCATAGAGAGAGGGAGACACAGAATCGGAAACAGGCTCCAGGCTCTGAGCCATCAGCCCAGAGCCTGACGAGGGGCTCGAACTCACGGACCGCGAGATCGTGACCTGAGCTGAAGTCGGACGCTTAACCGACTGTGCCACCCAGGTGCCCCGAGAACTCAAGCTTTTAATAAGGATACTTTCCTATGGGTTAACAGAATTTCAAATATATTACACTAGTGTTTGCTGTTCAAGGCCTCACAACTTTTAGACTTTTACAATTGCAGGTTACCTAAATAACTCAGCAACGGGAAACCTGCCTTCACGGCACCTTATCCTCAGGTGAATTTAAATTTTAAAAAATGGAGATTATCCTGACACGGCTTAAAGGCTTTTCTTCGAAATCGGTCACATGTAACAACTGTGTCCAGGCAGAAGTTTATTCCTTCCAGTATGACAAAGAGGACAGTCCAAAGAGATAGAGTTCACACACTGAGCATGCCTTGGCTTTACTCAAAAAAGACCTGGTAAGAACGGTGGAAATATTACTAAATTTACATGAAGAGAGATATGAGAGGCAACATAAACAGGTCACAGGAGCCATACCTGGGATGTAGGAAATATGCCTGATCGATAATTAACAATCAATTTAGGAAAGCAGAAAATACTGTATGTATTTTTGACACAAAGAACATCTTTTCCTAATGAAAGATTTTTTTTTAACAAGAGCAAGAAATGCCCACCATAATGGCTAATTTGCCCCAAATCTGACAACTTATTAGCCATTAGCTATCTATTGATGTATAACTGTATTTCCTCTGATAAACCAATGAACAACTCAGGATCATTTCTTCATTTGCTCCGTGGCTGTTTCTTAAGACTGTAATCTGCAGAAAATGTGCTCTGAAAATGTCTATGGCCTGCCCTTATTGAATGCTGCATTTTCATCACACCTACAAATGAGGCATAAGGTCTTTAGTTTAAAAACCAAACAAACCTTGCAACCTTTTGGAACTTCCATACTTTCAATCTTGCCATTATATTTGGAAAATCATCCCTTCCATCGTTTTAATAATTGGTTTCCAAGTGACTGCTCCAAGAATAAATTTTTCTTCAATGTCAAATGCTCTGACATTGGCCCGGGTCATTTTGAATCTGTTCACAGTGTTAGATGACTCCAAACAAACAAGAAAACTTTGTACAGAAGAAAAATTGTGTCTTAAAATTGGCTTTCTGTTCAATTCCAACAATTTGCTTGTTTATAATTATCTTTCTATTGCACTAGCTGTTTGTCTTTATGTGAGAGACACTGATCTTCATTAGCCATCACGGCAAGCAAAGGGAATATTAGAACTATTGATCCACTAGCAAAGCAACTGGGGGACGTGGGGGTGTTATAATTATGGGTTGATGAATTAAAAAGCTTTCGCTTTAGTTTTCAAAGCAAGTCAAAGTGCTCCAAACAAAATAGTTTCTGTGGTTGTCTGTCTTTTTTTTTTTTTTTTTTTTTTGAGATTTGCTCTGATGTCCTAACCTTGAAGGTTTATCCCTGAAACGAAATTTCTTATTATACTGCAATTCTCTTTTTTAAAAAATAAATAAATAAAACCCTGGGGCACCTGGGTGGCTCCGTCGGTTAAGTGTCAAACTCTTGATTTTGGCTCAGGTCGTGATATCACAGTTCATGAGTTCAAGCCCCATGTCAGGCTCTGTGCTGACAGCGCAGAGCCTGCTTGGGCTTTTCTCTCTCCCTCTCTTTCTCTGCCCCTCCCCTGCTGGTGTTCTCTCTCCCCCCTCTCTCTCTCAAAATAAACATTAAAAAAATAGTTTATTCGCCAGAAACCACCGAAATCTCACAAGAAGAAGGTGAATAGGTTATCAGAATAGAGTGAGAGAATTTCCTATGGCAATTTCAGGGGCCTGAGTATCAAAAGTTGGTGATATGTGTGCCCTCTGACCAATAGAAAGGTTCACAATTAAGGTAAGTAAATCATTGGAATAGCACTATCTGTGAATAAATGGAGAAAACACTGAGTAATCTTGGCAGAGCCAAAGCACCATACCTTAGGAAATGGAAAATTTCAGCTCTGTGGCCACAGGACACCAAGCCCATTTATAAAATGTTGGAAGTAGTAATTTTGCCCTTACTTGGTCTTCCTGTGTGGTATCTCTAAATTAATGCATTTTCCACAGCACTTGGGTGGCTCAAGCCTCATGCCAGGCTCTGTGCTGACAGCTCAGAGCCTGGAGCCTGCTTCAGATTCTGTCTCTCTCTCTCTCTCTCTCTCTCTCTCTCTCTCTCTCCCCCTCCCCCTCCCCCACTCGTGCTCTGTCTCTCAAAAATAAACATTAAAAAAATTTTTTTTAATTAATGCATTTTCCCACCCAATGTTGATTTCTTTTGCAGTAGGTTATGTGGGATAAGATAAAATAATAATGACATTATTTGCTCACTAGAAAGTAATATGTCACTAGCACAAATGAAAACTCATCCTGATTATCTTTCTGATAAGTTGAGACTAGCTCAACTTGTCCTTAACAGTGTCCTTCACTGTTATTTTAGACCAAGTTATCAATAATTGGATAACCTCTATGAATTATATTTTTCTATATTATTTACAAACATATATATCATATACAGTTTTCTTTTTTTTTTTTTAATTTTTAATGTTTATTTATTTTGGAGAGAGAGAGAGACAGGGCATGAGTGGGGGAGGAACAGAGAGGGAGGGAGACACAGAATCTAAAGCAGGCTCCAGGCTCTGAGCTGTGAGCACAGAACCTGACAAGGGGCTTGAACCCACAAACTGTGAGATCATGACCTGAGCCAAAGTTGGACACTTAACTGACTGAGCCACCCAGGCACCCCTACGGTTTTCTTTATATATGTCTATGACTATACATACTTATATGTACATATTGGTCATATTTATATCCTAGGTAATCCTTCTACCTGATGATTTAAGCTAAAAAGAAAGGATGAAGGGGCTCAGTGACTTTAGGTTATTCATAGGTTCAATTTTGGATGAATTGGGTTTTTTTGTTTTTTTTTTTTTACTTCACAAAAAGGACATCTCTCCTTATAATAGTCTTCCTAACTTAGTACTAGTTACAAAAAGGAGAAACTGAATGTGTTAGGAAGATGCAGAGATCCATACATGTCAGAAAATCCTAGGAAAGCATTAAAGCTGCTTCCTTTTTTCCTGGTTTTTAGCTTTATTGAGTAATAATTGATATACAAAAGAAAATGCACACATTTCTTACATACATCTTGATGAGGTTGGACATATGCACATACCCGTTATTCCCAATTCCAAGGTTCCCAGTACCAGCAACCTTTTGGGATCCAGGGTTGGGGGGATTAGTGTCATGTTTGTACTTCTCAAGGTTTTTCTGAACCAGTTCATCACATTTTTGTTATGTTCAGAGACTTCCAGGCAGTGGCAGAAGTGGTTTCTTACATAAAAGATGTGAAATTTTCTGAAGTCTTCTTTTTGTATCACTATCTAAACTTTTCATCTTAACTTGTATTTTTGTGCCTACTAATAGTTAAGCAAGTATTAGTGATTGTGATACGAGATCAGATAAAAATCCTTGCCCTCCAGTGGATAACCATCTCCTCTAAAATTAATCTGCTTCCTCTGAGGCACCTTGGTGGCTCAGTTGGTTAAACATCCGACTCTTGATTTCAGCTCAAGTCATGATCTCAGTCATGAGATTGAGTGTGGAGCCTGCCTGGGATTCTCTCTCTCCTTCTCTCTCTCCATCTCCCTCTCTCTCTCAAAAATAAATAAGTAAACATTTTTTAAAGTAAAACATAAGATTAAATTAATCTTTTTCCTCTTTCTTTGCCTTTCTTTTCCTCCAACACCAACATATCAAACAATAGCCAACTCACAGCATCCTTCAAGACCAAAATTTCTTTCTAAGGAAGTTAAATTCCTTGGGGAAAAGGAAAAAACCACAACAATTTGCCGGATACTGTTTTAAGTTTTTTGTAAATGTCTTATTTAAGCATGGCTAATCCTATCAAGTATTTCATACATGAACAAACAGGCTCAGAGATCTTGAGTGCCATACCAAAGGCCACACTGTAAAAGGCTCATTCAGGATTTGACCCGTTCTTTGTTAACTCCAAACACCTTACTCTTTCCCATAAATTACACCTTCTCCAAAGACCGTGGTAAAAGTGGGGTGAAATGGAAGGAGAAACCTATTCAGAAATGAAGTGAGAATTTTATTCTCTTGTTCCTAAACTAGAAATGATTGGTAGAAATCAGTGACATGGAGGAGTGTGATGCAGGACCCTGCCAGGCTTCAGCTGGTCCTCTACAGTGCTGTCATTGATTTCTTCACTCAAGACTAATTTATTGGGCACCTAGTGAGAGACCAGCTCTGTGACAGTCACCAATATAGCACAATGAACAAGAGGGCTACTCAGGAAAACCAAACAAGTAACAAACAAAAATATAGACAGAAATTAACAAAAATAGAAACAAAATAGTTGAGTGATCTGGGTTTCTCTGAGATGTTGACACTAAAGAATAGGAAGCAGAAAGCTGTAGGAAGAATTTCCTAGGCAGGGAGAACAGCAAATGCAAAGGCCCTAACATAAGAAAGAGCTTGATTTGGAAGAAATCAAATAGGCGCTAAACCTTCCGAGCAGCCATCCTGGTGCTGGAGTGGCAGACAGAGGCTGACCAAGCGGGGTCTTTCAGCAAGTATGAGTGTCATTCCTGTCCCTACATTCTACTTTCTTCCCTCTGTTACTAGCCAAGTACAAAGCTTTTTTTCTTCTTTTCCTTTTTTTTTTTTTTTTTTTTTTTTTGGACAATGCCCTCAGTCAGGAAACACTGTGCTTTCATTCCAACACCTTCTGCAGAACAGAACCCTGAGTAACAATTGTGAGTGCTACTCAGGGAGAATGTTGACACACTTTGGGGCATCTTCTCTTTTCCTCACAACCAGAATATTAGTGTAGTCTAGTGGCTAAGTGCCTGGGCCGGGTACCAATTGTACCTGGGCACAAATCAAAGATCAGCGGCCTCACTTGGTGTGTGACCTCAGACGACAAGACGTCTCATCTCTCTAGACCCCAGTTTCTTCATTTCAAAAAAAAAGGAACACCTCTGTCGCCGCACTCATGCTGTGAAAATTAAGCAAGGTTTAAGTGTGCAGATTGCGCAGCAGAGGGCCTCGCAGGTAATAAGCCCTTAGTGCGGCACATCCTGTAACTGCCCCTGTCCCCACCCCCGCTGAGTCTGCATACAGGGGAAGGGAGAATCGGAGAGATAAAGCAACATGTCTAAGATCACCTATTTAGGAGAAGCTAAACCTCAAATTTTGGATACTTCATCTAAGTGCTTTTATCCCCTCTACCGCAGTGGATCAGTGCAAAGGGAAAGGAGGTTAATAAACCTGTTTCTGCCCTACTGGAGATGGTATCCTGTACAGCGAGAGGAAGGTCAATTTCTGGGAGCGTGGGATTAGTTTGGGCATTGATCTAAAAAGTCTTACACAAAAATGTCTTAAGGGCATACTTGCTTTCCATTAAGCATTTCTCTTAGCTGTTTCTGCTGAGCAAAGGAAGGAAAGAAAAAAAAACATCCTGCCCCATGCTTTCTTAAAAGGAAAAAAAACAAATGGAAGTTTGATGAAATTGTGTGGGTGCTCTTGACTTATCTTTATCCATCACCCTAAAATGTGCCCGTATGGAAGATAAATAGTGTTATTCCATGGAATGCTTAGTACTAAGTTCCAAAAATGCTGACAAGTACTAATCCCAGTAAAATATATGGAAGTTAATTATAACTGAACCACACGGAAGTCAGCCAGGAGATCACAATCAAGAAGATTCACTGAATGAACACTTTGTTCTTCCTGTGAAGGAGACACAGTTCTCTCTCCTTGTGCCCTTCTGTGTCTCCCTTCTGCCTTACCTACGTACCTCCTAAAATGTAACTCCATGCTGTGAACAAGCGTGCTGCAACCCTGAGAAGGCAAGGGAACGTTCTCAATGGCTCATGCCAGGGGACATTCTGAAAGCCCAGAGGCTGCAGATAGCCTGGTGCTATCTCTGTAACCTTAAGCCTGAGGCCATTCACTGCCATTTCTTCTCCTAAGAAGAGTATCCATCAGGCATTTGGCATCAAAGCATCTTTCCCTGAAATGTGATTAGCTTACAAGGTCACCAGAAGTTCAGGCAGGTACCCTTGCAAGTAAAACCTTATTAGTCAGATTCTAAGAGCTGTGGTTCTTGTAAAAAGGCAACTTAATTTTCTGCCCTACAGAGATTGGATCAATCAGCCCTGAAGCAAAGAAAAGTACAGGCGAAGAGAATGTAAATGGAACTGGAAGTAGGTATTTGGGCTTCTGCTGCCCATTCCCTTTGGCTATCTGGGGAGAGAATAGTGATGTCACTGGCCCTAACTCACCATCAATTCATTTCTTCACTCACTCAAAATATATTTTATTATATGATTTTATTATATGATTGAGAGGGACTGTGGAGTCTCTCCCTACCTCTGAGCCATGTCAGAACAAGCCATTCTGCAAGATGAGTCTTCTATGTGCAATGGCCCCTCAGCAAATGTGTAGTGCTCTCAGCGTACGCTTACTAGATGCATTTTGGGGTCATGAAATTGAACACACACCCATGGATCCTTCCCTCAGAGAGGTCACAGTCTAGCATGGAGATAATACATGCACAATAAGGATTATGTCGTGGTATGGCAAACGTAACTGCCATAAGGAAGGGGCAGGTGAAGAGCAACGAGTGATCTGAGGACAGAATTACACCTAACTTGGATAGGAAAGAGATCATAGAAAACCTTGTGAGAAAAAAAAGAAAAAAGTATTTAAGACAAGACCTTGGAAGGTAGGTAAGCATATTTCAAATTCAGAAGGCTTTTGATTTATAAGAGATCAAAGAATTACCTGAAAACTCCAAAAGAAAAATCAAATATATCAGAATAAAAAATGTGTAAAAATATTATTTCCCAAAGTTAAAAAATTAAAGACATTTAAAAAATTAAGTTAAGAAACATTTTTGTGTTTGCAGACTATTAAGGGAAATGACAATGATGTAAAGGTCTTTCTCTTCCAAATAACTAAGCAGTCTTATTGGATGAATAATACCTACCCAATAGCGAGCAACTCATTATTTTAAAAACATTAATACAGGGCATCTGACCATGAGGAAAGATTTTGTGCTTGCATTATTAGATAATTGCATGTTTTACTGATAAGTGTACTTTTACCTGATGTTAAGCATAGATGGAAAATGAGAGGCAATCATTTTTTAAATATGCCAGCAGTTGGACCAAACTAGTAGTCTCTATCAAAAGAAAAAAACTCACAGCCACCTGGAAGCACTTTGCAAATTTTCCAAGTTAGCCAGAATGATAATGTTTCTGTTTTCTGTGATAGTAAATGAAACCAGCTCCTTTGGTTAACCGTACAATCCAATAGGGTTCTCACGTTTAGAAGAGGGACATTAAAAGCTAACCGTCTTCTTCCCCTGTGCTGATGTTTGAGTCTTGCCTATAACATTCCTTGCACTGCGGCTGATTGCCAATTGAGTTTGGGTCATCTTGTGCCCAGCCTGTCTTCTTATCTGCCTGGCCCTGTTAGTGCTTGAAATCTTAGCCTTCTGAATAAGACCTGAAAGCGCGGGTATGTCTGGAAGTCCTTTGAAGACATGTACTAGACCTACCTTAAGGACCGCACCTCCTTTATTCGCCCCTGCCAGTCATCTCATAGGCTTTAGCATTTTCTCAAACAATCTACTCAACGTAGAGCATTTTTATATAAATCAATTCAATTTTAAAAGAATATGTTGAGCTTCAACTATTTCCAGGCATTGTGCTGATTATTAGGAAAATAAAATGGAGTAAGATGCATTCTGTCTTCTGGGACCTCAGAGTCTTTATGGTAATTGTTGTATTTGTCTAGATCAAGGATCTGAAAACTTTTTCTTAAAGGACCAGAAGGAAAATATTTTAAAACAAAACCAATGCTAATATGTAGGTTCTTATATGATCATTTAAAGCTTAACCCTGTTAAAATGTAAACACAATGCTTACCTGGTAAGCCATAAAACAAACAAACAAAAAACAAGTGGCTTTCCAGATTTGGCCCAAAGGCCAAAGTTCATGAACCTATGGTCTTGACCCGTGCTGCCCAAGACAGTGACCACTAGCCACCTGTGGCTGCTGAGTATTTGAGAAGTGGTAAATCCAAACCGAGTTGTGCTGGAAGGGTTAAACACACACAGGATTTTGATAACTTTGCATGAAAAACAAGAATGTAAAATATCGCCATACTTTTTCATATAATTATGAATTAATGTATATTCAAAAAAATTAACTCAAAAAATAGGTTTTTGGATATATTGTGTTAAAACATATAATTAAAATTAATTTCACCTATTTCTTTTCACTTTTCAAAATATGGCGACCAGAAATGTTATAATCATACAAGGGGCTGCTCACATTATGTTTCTATTGGACAGCACTGATCTAGATAATGTCTCTGTTGGGTGGGAAGCCATAGTCCAAAATGAATTCATTTAAAACAACGACAAAACAAAACAAGCACTTCCTCTCTTCGGTATTCCACCATGCAACCAAGAATCTTTTAGCAAAGTCTTCCTTGGGAAGCCAATCGGATTTAGATTTCTCTCCGTCACTCAGTCACTCATGTATCATGTTGCTTTATTTTCTTCACAAGTATTTCTGAAATTGTAATATTTGTTTATTTCCTTCCTCACTCTCTGCCTCCCTGAGCTAGATGTCATTTCCACCAGAGAAGAGCCTTTTCTCACCCTTTTCACCACAGTCTTGGGTCAAGTTAGCACTAACCTTTGCCTGGCATCCCTTGGGTCTGAAACCACGTCAGGCACAGAGTAGGTGCTAAGTGAATATTTTTTTGAATGAAAGAACTATAAACATGGAAAATTTAAAACAGGAGATGCTTTGAGGAAACTGAGAGAAAAACTAAGCGGCGGGGTGAGGAAGCATTCTAGTGTTTTTGTTTATTCAAGTATAAGTAACATGCAGTGCTCTGTTAGTTTCAGGTGCACAATGTAGTGATTCAACAATTCTATACATGACTCAGTGCTCCTCATAACTGTACTCTTTAATCCCCATCACCTATTTCACCCATCCCCCTACCCACCTCCCTTCTGGTAACTGCCAGTTTGTTCTCTATAGTAAAGAGCCTTTTTCTGTTTGTCTCCTTTTATCTTTGTTCATTTGTTTTGTTTCTTAAGTTCCACATATGAGTGAAATCATGTGGTGTTTTCCTTCTCTTATTTCACTTAGCATTGTGCTCTCTAGATCCATCCATGTTGTTGCAAATGACAAGATCTCGTTCTATTTTGTGGCTGAGTAATATTCCAGTGTGTGTGTGTGTGTGTGTGTGTGTGTGTGTGTGTGTGTTCTGAATATTCATAATTCACAACAGCCAGCACGTTCGGTTTCATGGAGGAAAACTTTATTAATTATAAGGAAAAGGGAATATAAGGAATTAAACAATTACAGTAAACATGAAGAGAAGTATAGAGAAGGACAAAGAAGACTTAATACATCAAATCGGGTGCTTACATCATCCAGCCTTCTGGCTGGGGAAGCCCCGCGGGGAGCAGCCAGGTTGGAGTCCTAATTCAGGGTCCTGGGTGGATTGTCCACCCCACAGGTGAGATTTCCAACTAGCTATTCCCGCCAAAACAGTATATATGCTACCCATGTGTGATTTATTAAGTTTGCCTAAGTGCAGTCCCAAGCAAGCTGTTTTTTCTCTGTTTCTCTTGTCATATGTCACAGTCTTGTGGGCCTGGACATCTGGCCCATATTTCTCTTCCCTCCCTGATCCATTCCAGGGGGGCAGATTGGTCTGGTTCAGGGAGGTGAGGCAAGTTAATCCCTCTTGTCATCAGGAGCAGAAGGGGGCAGTTCTGATCCCGAGGCCAGATACAGAGTACAAGCTAACTAAGCCCCCCATGCTTGTGTATGTGCAGCTCTGGGTAGAAATGTATGAACAGCTTCTATAGAGAACAGTGTGTACCACATCTTCTTCATCCATCCATCTATCGATAGATACTTGGGTTCCTTCCATATTTTGGCTATGGTGAATAATGCTGTAATAAACATAGTGCATGCATATAGCTTTTCAAATCAGTGTTTTCATTCTAGTATTATTTAGTAGCTTCAGACACTGAAGCAAAGAGCTTACAAGCAGCTTGATAATAGAACACAAGATAAATCTAGCCCAAGGCACTGGCCCCTATTACTATGTTCTTTAACAATAATAATAATAATATTAGCATCCTGTTGCATTTACTTCATGCCAGGCAGAAGTCTAAGTGCTTTTTGTATATTAACTAATCTGCAAACAACCCTATGAGAGAGACATTATTATTACCTTCATTTTGTTGTAAGTAATGACTATAATAAATAATTTAACAAAACTAAATAATTGAGGCATAGAAAGTGAAGTGACTTACCCAAGGTCACTCAGTACGTTTCAGAGCCAGAGTATCAACTGAGGCATTCTGATTCTCTTTGTCATGTGACTGTACATTAAACCTCACATTTTTTTTTCCTGATTTTATTAGTTACTCTATCCTGAACATACTTGAAGAGTATTACATGGCATAGATTAGAAATACCTTTTTAAAATCTATTTTAAAAGTTGATGGGAGTATTATTATAACAATGAACTATAAAACTTCAGAACAAATGGAGAAAAAAGCCTAACTGTTTCTTATTGTCTTAAGCATCTTCTCATAACAGGAAGAAAATGAGACAAATATTTTCTGTTCAGCCTTAAGTGCATGGATACATTTTAATCTCTTGCCTTGTATACTCATCAGAGCAATTTTACCATTGGTTGTAAACTTTCTATGTAAATATATGTGCAACTTGTACTGTCTACAGATATTCCCTATTAAAATGATGGATATATCTGTTTTCAGTGACAAAACAGGCCACCAAAAGTGAAAACTAAACTGGCACATTTGAACAGTAGAAACCAGAAACTTGAGAGTCATTCATTTGCACACACCTCAGCCTCAACATTCAGCTGAGAAGGGCCTTGCCCCCTGCCCCTCTCTTCCCCCATTCAGTTGAGATAACCTGATTTTCCTCCCTCTGTGTGGCCCAGCACATCCGCAGTCTGATATCATGTCTGATGGTCAGAAGAAAGCATGTGTGAAACCCCTTAATTCAAAAAGCCTTTGGTTAGCTATCAATTTCCATTTGCTGTTGGTATCCATTCATTCAATGAATACTGACTGAACATTTTGACGTGCATTACACTAGATCAGTTTCATAGATTCTTATTCCCCAAACTATTTCTTGGGAACCTATCCCTTTTTTTTTTCCTTCAATATCCCAGATTGGATTTCTGGGTTCTTCTGCCTGGTCTAGACAGACAGCCTTGCATGGCTTCTCCAGGATTAGTCTGCCTCGTTTAAGATGGTCTACACTCCCTTCTCTTGCTAATGTCTGCTCCTGATGCTTCTTATTCAAGTGCATTCATTGCCACTTCTCCTTCTTCTTCTCCAAAATCATTATATAACTAAGCACTTGTACCAGAGGTTGACCTACTAAACAAATACTTCTGCCAACTGATTCAATTAAATGACCCATGGCTACCCCAAATGTATCTGTTTCTACAACACCAGTGAAATAACACGTAATGCCAATTAGAATCATTTGAAGAGAAGAATGAGGCTTAAAGTTATCTTCTTTCTTTATTGTATTTAATGTTCATTTATTTAATGTTGGGGGGGGGAGGAGGGAGGGAGAGAATGAGTGGGGGAGGGACAGAGAGAGAGGGAGAGAGAGAATCCCAAGCAGGCTCCGTAGGGTTCAACTCATGAACCATGAGATTATGACCTGAGCCAAAGTCAGATGTTTAACCGACTGAGCCACCCAGGTGCCCCTCAACTTCTGTATTTAATACTTCCTACTTAATCCAAATTATTCTACTTTAAGCATGTGTCCCAAGAAACAGTAACCTTAAGAGAGGTACCACAAGAAAAAATGTTCTGCACAGGAAACCCCATAACCCACATTTCCTTCTGGTTTTGCAAACTGGTTTGACACAGGGCCCTTACTTTTTTTTTTATAATACCCATTAATGTCCCACTGAACCCACTTTGGGAAATGCAGCTTTCCCAAAAGGAGACAAAGATGAACCAGGTATATTTTCCACCTTCAAAGGAACTTGACCATGTCATGGAGCGTAAAGATGCACAGCACAAAACGAGCAAAAAAGGCACAGATGTGTGTATCTGTGTGTCTGTGCAGAGGGAAAGAAATACGTATGGGCTTCATTGTGAATTTCATTGTGAGGTAATTGGCCTTTGTTGGAATGATGATGTTAGAGTCTGTGTCCTGAATCCATACCCGGTCTAGGACATATAAAGTTTGGGGATGGGAGTTTGTAAGAAATTTTATGGTTGGTAGATCCTCAGTTCTCCTGTTTATGCTCCACCTCACACCTCCTCATTAGCTCTCGTCACTCACTTCTGGTCCCTTTCATCTCTCCTAAGAAGAAGTTCCAGCTTTATCCCAAAATCTAGCTCTACCTCAGTATCTATATGGTCATAATACTAAACATTTATTTTGCAACCCATCCTCTTCTAGACATTCATTTCACATTAAGCCTTAAAGGAACCTAAAAGACCATCTCATATTCATATTTTATAGGTTCAGCATAGTTATGCGACTTGGTCATATGTAAACAGCTAGGTCGTGGCAGGTGAGGGAGTAAGACCGAGTACACAAACTCCCAGCCATAGAGCTGTGTCGGTTGCTGGGGGCCCATAAAATGTCCTCTCCCAGTATTTCCCCCCACAAACAGAGTTCCCTCAACAAAGGGAAACGCCTCCCCCAAGGTTATGCCCCCTTGATAAAAGATACCAAGATCCAATCACCTTGCCTTAACTTGGGAGAATGCAAAGAACTACCCATGGCATTTTCTGACGCTTCTGTTGCAACTGCATCACATTTAAACTTCACACTTTGCCTAATTCTACTTCCCCCACTTCTGTACATGTGTTGTTCCCAAGCACACCCCTGAGAAAACTCATATATGTAACACTCCCATCTCAGCTTCTGTTTTCAGAGAAGCGATGTAAAACAAGTTCAAAGCCCGTGCTATTGACCTTTATCGTAAACTACCTCTTCAAATCAAGTCTGTTGACTTTGCCCTCTTAACCCCGAAGAAATACTGTGAAATGTATCATGGAGTCTTGAAAAGGGGTAACTTCCAAACAGGGGATGAAAAAAATGTTCCCATGACATCCTCAAAAAGGTAACATAATTTTGCATGAATTGTGGACCCTGCCATCAATTTTTCAAGGTAAATATTTTATGTTCTCTATTACAAAGCTGAGCAGAAAGCCTTCATCATGTCGGTTTACTCTTTCCAGCCTTCCTGGCAAATTAAACTGTTTGATGAACAGCCAGTACTTAGCAGCTTCTTCTTTATGGAGTTTTACAACATCTAGTTTGCCTGCACATCAGAAACTATTTAGATACAAATTGTTTCCCTGAAGAGTAACCGTGGAGTCCTGCACTCTCAGGGCACTAGGACTCTGTTAATATTCATTGAGTCCTATTATGATAAATAGGCACAAAGTTGCCATTCCCTAACCTTATAAAATCTGAATTGCAACAGAAATCACATAATAAAGACAGGAAAAAAAGAGCACTCTGTCCATCTAGCCCTTGAAGGCTACTTCAAATACATCTACTCTTTCTAAAATTTTCAGAAAATAATCGTTTATTTTTTCCTTCTCTCTTAGTATTTTTCAATAGGAAAGATTGATGATTTCTGGATTCCAGAAAGAATCCCATGATCTTCCAAACATCTCCCTCATTGACTTGAGTATATTCGCGATTTCACCATTAAAAATTCTTTTCTCGTGTCAGTCAAAGGTGGCCAAGGCAAGAGCAACCCTTTATACCATCTTAGTCCATTGCAGCTCATTATAACTGTGAGTGAGTTTACCAGCAGCTTTTAAACAGGGGATTTTGATTACTTGGGGTAAAGGAAAGGGGTAGGGAACCGGTTACAGCAGTTATTTGTTAAAGATACTTTACAGACATGATCTCATTTGATCCTCAGCTAACCCTGTAGTATCCCTATATTATTCTTTCTTTATTGGTGAGGAAACTAAGTTCTAAAGAGACAGTAAATTGTCTAATGTTGCATAACTAGAAAGTATCAGACATGGGCTCCAGATGAGGGCCTGCCTAACTTAACTGCACCATCCTCTAAAAACGTTTGGCTTATTTATAAGGAGAGAAGGACATGTCATCAAAGTAGAAAAGTGAAGAACAAATAGGAACTGAGACATAAACAAATATTTGGCCTCCTTGGCATCATTGTACTAGGCTCTGGGGCTATTACACAATGTATGTCATGAAGTTGAAGGGGTCCTGGGGTAAAGGACTCCTTCGCAACAAACAGATAATTAGTCCCCATGAAGTAGAAAGGCCAGAAACAGCTATAAATTCATTGAAACCTCTGGGTCAGAGCTAGTCTACTCTGGATTATAGGTTCTTGGCCTTCTGGTACATCAGTCTTACCAGTAGTTTCCACAGCCTACACTCAGAGTTGGGCTGCCCTGTTGGGACTTTGGAGACAGGTGCAGAGGGGAGTAATCTAAATGTATCTGACATAAGTGCTCCTCTCAGTAGGTCTCAGGATGTGGCTATAGCTCCATTCCCAAATATAATAGCATTTTGAGATTATTTACTGCTATAGCTATCCATAGTACCTCTTTCTACAACACCAACAACATTTAAGAGTTTGAAGTAGGAAATTTATTTCAAGGAACAACTTTAATTCTCCAAGTTCAATAGGGTCTTTATTAGTACTGTTGGATTTAGACAAAGTTGACCCAAGATCAGAAAAGTTTTATACAAGGATGTATATTCATTGTCACAATTCAAGTACTAACCTTTTCTCACCTTGGAATGACAGACATGGAGCTCACATAGTATCATGCTGATTAAGAACATGGGTTTTGCAATCAGATACCCCTTGATTCAAGTCTCAGTTCTACGATTTACTAGTGTATGGCCTTAGACAAGTTACTTAATCTCTCTATGCCTTAGTTTTTATAAGGATAAATGGAGATCACTGGGTGGCCACAGGGCTGCCTTGAGAGTCAAGATGTAAAATTTAGTGTTTTCTCTTTAATTCTCCCAACAAAACCATGAATTTGGAGGAAGGAATTGAAAGACATTTACCGTGAGGTTTTGCTCATCTGCCAAGTAAGCACGTGGCTATTCAGAAGGCAAATATCTTAGTTTGGCTAAAGGAATACTAAAATCAGTTGGTTCACCTGCCTTCCAGCAAAAATCCAGGATGTTTAATTAAAGGGCATGTTTCCAACTCTGAAATCTCAGTTTACATCTTCCCAAAATAATCTACTTTAAAAAAAAAAGGTGAGAGGAATATAGATTTTAATTTTTATGAAGCTAAAAAAATACATGTATAATTTATCAGGAAACAAATGCCTCCAAAACCTATTTCACAACATAAACACAAATCATCTCGTATTCTAGAACATAAAGGGTTTTTAATGGTCTATTTCTCTCTTACTTGTAGCAACATGATAAGCAAGAGTTTACCCCATGAGACATATTGCCTCTGAGACCATGCACTCTAGCATAGACTTTAGAATTCAAATTACTTAACTCAAATCTCAGCTTTACCACTAACTAGCTGTGTGATGTTCCTTAACATCTCTGAGCTCTGAGGTTCTCATTGTTAATCTGGAGATATTAACTCCCAATTACAGTAGACATGGCAAACTGTTGAGTCAGCAGACATTCTTCTACACTTCTTCTAAGGCAGAAGAGCCCTCGACCAAATAAAGAGGCCAAACGTGGAAGATGCTGGTTTCGCTGGCTTTTCTCATAATTAAAAGGAAACATGTCTCCTAAAATGTAAGAGGAAGTTCTGAAAATGTCTTCTGAAGAATAGGTTTCCCCTTCGCTAAAATGAGAGAAATACACAAGCAGAAAGAAACATCTTCCCTCTCTCCCTATTTTTGGAATAGCAAGGTGAGGGCATGATGCTTGGAGATGCTGCAGCCATCTTGCAACCACGAGGGAGAAGTGAATAGAATCACAGTGAGGTAGACTCAGAAGCCCTAGCAATGTTGAACTGCTAAACCAACTCTGTAACTGCCTTCCCTAGGACTTTGAATTAAAAAAAAATTGTAATAATAAGCCACAATGGCTTAAGCCACCTTTGGTTATATTTTCTTTTAATTGCAGCACAAACATCCTAACTTCTCTACTACTTTCTTAGAATTCCTGGGGGAAATAAGTAAGGTAGCCTAAGTGGAAGGTCTAAGATTAGTAGCACCTCTTGGTAACACTATCTTTTCTATGAAACTATTACTTTTCTTATAAAGCCAATTTCATTCTTCACAATAGTTCACCTAGTGATTCAACTACCTACTAGCTAATTATTTAACTCTCCTGAATCTGTTTGTTTACCCTTAAGTTGCAGTTGATAACGCTCACTTCATAGAGCTGCTTCCAGAAATATGCAAATTGGATGCAGCATCTATCACTACAAAGTGAAATGGTAAATCCTGATAAAGGCTCAGAATTTCATGAAGTTGGTGACATTATATTGGAAAACTGCTCAGGTTCTTTGCCAGACTATCCATAAATGAGGATTGGGTGAGTTAGACAAGTTAGCAGTTGAAGAAGAAAAAAAAATGCTTTTGTTAATAAGTGTTTCAAAAGAGAATGCCTCTAGGTAGAAATGTAAAATGTTGTAGCTGCTTTGGAAACCAGTCTAGGCATTCCTCAAAAGATTAAATGTAGAATTACCATATGACCCAGCAATTCCACATCTAGGTACATACTCAGGAAACAGGTATTCAAACAAATACTTGTACACGTATATTCATAGCTGCCCTATTCACAATAGCCAAAGGTGGAAACAATATAAATTTTCATGAATTGATAAATGGAAAAACAACATGTGATATATACATACAACAGAATTTCAAACAATGGCATCAGGTGCTAATGCCTGTTACAATATGGATGAACCTTGAAAATATTATGCTAAGTGAAAGAAGTCAGTCACAAAATACCATATTGTATGATTCTATTTATATAAAATGTCCAGAATAGGCAATTCTATAGAAACAGAATGTAGGTTAATGGTTCCCTGGGGCCAGGGGTCAGGGCAGAATGGGGCATGACAGCTAATGAGCATGGGGTTTACTTTCAAATAATAAAAATGTTCTAAAATTGATTGCAGTAATGGTTACACAGCTACTCTGTGAACATACAAACCTTGAATTGTATGCTTTAAATGGATGAATTGTATGACATGGGAGTGATATATTAATAACAGTTATTTGTACAAAGTGGGGGAGGGTGGCTCACAATACCAGAGGATTGGGAGGCCCTCAGAAGAATAGATCAACCCTGAATATTTTTACAAAAATGCCCATTTATAACCAAGTTGCTAAAGGCAAACTGTTTTTGTGTTATTACACAATTTACCCAGTAAAATTACAGCAAAAAGAAAACTAAAAATATTTGGTACATTCTTCATTCTAATTAGGGCAGATTCATAACCTTTACCATATTAAATGCAAAATGGAGCACCCTTATTCACATCATTTTTGGCTCTCTGTTGAAAGATAACATTCCAACCAAACCTTTTGATGATTGAATGATTAACTATTCTCCATGAAATGCTGGTACCTTGTGAAGGGGATTTGCTTTCAAAGCTCCTTTTCTGGTGCCAATAATCCTTGGATATGAAGGACTTCTGTCCACTGAGATGGGGAATTGCTTGTGGGTGTCATCCAAAGCCCCTTTACATTTGATGACTCATGTCAGAGAACTCAAAGATCCCAAGAGGAATGACTTTCTAACAAGTGTTATATACCCTCAGCTTAGTATATATTTCTCAGGACTTTCTCAAAGACTAGATATTATAGCAGAGCTATTTTGAAGAGGACTGAAAAAGATCCCCTGAAAATGTATCCTCCAGCCCCTTGTCTAGACAGGCTTATTCGACAATACCTATGTAACATTTTAAATAACATATCCCTTCACTGTGATAGGAATTTCAGCATGAAATCTCTGGAAAACAACACAGAGAATCTGTGCGCAGATTGTAAAGGCAATTTCAAGGGCCACTGTGACCATGCCCTTGAACCGGATACAGGTGTATACACCCAAGATGGGAATGGGAATGAAACCCTGCTGAGTTTTGCTGCAGCTTAAATCCCACAAGTCATTTTTAATTTCCAATATTGCCCACCATGTGTCTGACTTAACGTTTATTTATTTCTGAGACAGAGAGAGACAGAGCATGAATGGGGGGGTGGTCAGAGAGAGAGGGAGACACAGAATCGGAAGCAGGCTCCAGGCTCTGAGCCATCAACCCAGAGCTCGACGCGGGGCTCGAACTCATGGACCGCGAGATCGTGACCTGAGCTGAAGTCGGGCGCTTAACCGACTGAGCCACCCAGGCGCCCCCATGTGTCTGACTTAAACAAGATATCTAGTTGTCTCTTTAAACATATCTGTGTAAAGCCATGTTGGATAAAGTGCGTCTTTTAACATGCAAATTCCAAAACTTTGACTTTAATGGAGGCATTCTTCTAAAATGGCCAAAAATTAAGAAAGGAAAGAAAAGACTTGCAGAAAATGGCAAGAAAAGAGAGAGATGCCAAAATTCTTCCATTTGACCTACTTGAAAGACATCACTCATCAATTGCAGCATGCTGCCATGAATTATTTTAAATAAATTCATGGGGACCTTTTGAGAATTAATAGTTCTCATCACTGCTTATGCTACCAAGATTCTAAAGAGACTGGAGGACAAGTAAAATGCTGGTTATTTTCACTTATCAAAATGCTACTCTTTAAGATGCAGATCAAATGTCATCCTTCCCATGAAGCTCTGAATATCCACTCAGAATGGGTTTTCCCCTGTTCCCAAGTCCCATAGTGCCAACTTTCTCTACAGTACATTTTAAAATCAGCAGAATATAAAGTATATCTCAGTAGACCATCCATCAGTGTTTGAGTCCTGGCTCTGCCACTCGTAGCTAACTGACCTAATTTTTCCTTTCAAATTAAATGACAACAATAATGACACATATTGAAACCTTAGAAAATACAAAGCCTCCTATGTAATATAGGTTTATTAATCCTCACAACAGCCTACAAGGTAGTTATGATTATGCTCCATTGTAAAGCTGAGGAAAATGGGTAGTTAAATAATCCATGGTAGCACATTTACTAAGCTAGTCTTCAAGCTTCAACAAATATACATATTCCAATTCATTATCCTACCTTTTTCACTTCACTCGCCACTTAAGAGGTATTCAATAAATAGGGGCGCCTGGGAGGCGCAGTCAGTTAAGCATCTGACTCTTGATTTCAGCTCAGGTCATGATCTCACAGTTGATGAGTTTGAGCCCAGCATCAGACTCTGCACTGACAGCACAGAGTCTGCTTGGGATTCTCTCCCTCTCTCTCTCTCTGCCCCTCCCCTCTCGTGCATTCTCTCTCTCTCTCTCTCAAAATAAATAAAAATAAAACATTTAAAAAAAGATGTACTCAATAAATAATAGTTCTTATTACATTTGTGCTGACAACACCAATTTGTTTAGTGATTAACCATATACGCCCTGGTGAGAAATTTCAAAGACTATATTAAACACTGTGATCTTAGAGGGCCTGGGATTTACATATATTTTAGGCAGTCTGGACCTTGAAATTCAGACTCAGCAGCAAAAGAGCTGCAGCACAAAGTATCAAAGACTGTAAAATTCAGTTAAGATTACATATTCCTCATTTCTCTTTTCTTCTTGATGAAAATAAGGCCACTCTTCATAGACATGAGACACTTTTGATTATCACTTACTGTATGAGATCAAAGTTGATTAAAATGAGCATGACAAAACGTTTCAAAATATTGCAATTTCACCATGCTAAAAAAAATACCATGTATCAAGAGCAACATTTACTGAAACCTCATTATAAGTCCCATATTTTTATTCTAGATATTTTTTTTAATTTAAAGACAAATTGAAAGAACTTCAGTTTTATGGGCATTTCAAAGCTGGTCAAGAATTCCAGAACTTTATTTTGAATAACCACTTAGGTCTGGAATACAACTTTTCAGCTCTCTTTTAAAGTCCTTGGGGTAAGGTTTGGATGTCAACTCAGGGCATGTAATTTGTAACAGAAAGAATTCCTTTGAGGGCTGCAAACCACTTGAGCTTGGCAACCTGGAGTTTATATATCTTATCTTGCTCTTGGCAATGGTCTAAGAAGACTAGCTTCCAAAAAAATAGTAAATGTGATCAAATTAGGAATTGACTCAGATGAAGCTAAACTTTCTCAATTGACAGCGACTTGCCTTAGATAATAATCCAGTAAATTAGACCAGTGGACAGCCTTTTACTAATAATGGGATGGAACAGTTGATGCATGGAAGGAATGTAGTATAGTGACAGGAGCCCAGACTTTAGTAGAAAGCAGACAGGAGTCTGTACCCTGGTTTTGTATGTATTTGGACAGCTAATTAACATGCAATAATTATTTGTTGAGAGCTCAGCTAGTCTGGGCACTGTTTTGGGTACAAGGCCCTAAGAAACTACTCTCTAAGCTTCTGTTTCCTCATATAAAATAATTAAAGGAAAATGTAAGCAAAGCGCCTAGCAGAGATCCTGGAATACAGCAAGTGACAGAAAGTAGCTGATATGCTGTTATTGTTTCTATGGCAATAGAGGAATCTGACCTTCACAATTTGATTTTATTGCTTCTCCATCTCCCAAGCAATGTGGCTAATGCTCAATTTTATTATTTCAGAAATATGATCTTAGTCCAATTTTAAAATATAAATTTCACATGAAAAAGGAAAAATTGATTTAGCTACCTGAATATATTTCACAATGCCATTAATTACCATCCTTTTAGAATGAGGCAGCTATTTGATGTGTTGCAACAATATTGTATCAAGATACTTTTAGTTGCAATTAAGAGAAAAACTTTGTTCATATAGCCTAGCCTAAGCAAAAAGGAAAATTTATGAGCTCATATAACTGAGAAGTAGAGAGATAGTTCAGGCTTCAGGCATGACTGGATCCAGTTGCTTGATGATTTTACCAATGACTCCGTTTCTTTCCATTTCTACAGTCTGCTTTGAATGAACCTCACGAAACATGCCGCTTTTCATCTCAATATGGTTATCAGCCACACAAAGCTACACACGCCTTCTCCTTCACCCAATGAGCAAAGAGGAAGCTCCTTTACAGAAAGGTCCCAGCAAAATTTCCTCCTACCCTACTGGTTTAAATTGGGTCATCGGTCTAGCCCTAAAATGACACTTGTAACCAAGAATGTGGGAGAACCAGCTGATTGTCTTAGGCCAGTCAGAGACCACATCTGACACAGAAGAGGTGAAATTGCCCTCACACAGATTACATAGCTGAGATACTGAAGATTAGGAAATCTAATAAATTGAAAACGATGAAGGGAAAAATGAATTCTGGAGAAGGAATCCACAAGTGTTCCTACAGTAGCTAAGATTAAATGCTTATTCTATGCCACGAACAGTATACTAAGCACCATATGTTATCACATATCATTCTCATATTGAGCCAAAGGCCTCAAGAGGATAAATAACTTACCAAGTTCACACAGTGACTGTGGTGGAGTCAGCCACCCAACTCTAAAGTCCATTATACTTTTAAACCACTTGGAACAATTTCTGGCACAGAGCCCCCAACCAATATCAGCTTTGAGCAATAATCACTTGACTATTTCACTTTCTAAAACAATACAGTGATTTTTCCCCATTTTTTCACCTTCAATTGTAACATTAGAGTGTTGTATAAATAGAGCCAAAGAATTTGGATTAATATGCTACATTATAAATATTGTCATTTCTCAAGTCAACAGATGTTGAGATCTAGGCACAACGCTAAGAGCACTGGAGGAGATAAATATTTGCCCTTCATTTTAAATTTACAGTGTATACATTTCTATAACTCCTCATAATTGACAATGGAGTAATGCAGGGATTAGCTTGATTTGATCCTTACAACAAACCTGGTCAGAATCCCTATATGCCTGAACCAAACTGTCAAGGGTCAGGGCCCAAGTATGAGTGGACTGGCTGAAAATCTTTACAGGGTTTGAACATGTGCTCAGCCCGGGTCTAGACCACTGGGTCATGGTAGTTTGTGCAGCTTCCCCCACTACTGTGCACCCCCACCTCACCGGCCCTACTCCTGACTCTAAGACCAGTGCTAATTTTAAGAAATGACAACTGTTGGGGCACCTGGGTGGCTCAGTCAGTTAAGCATCCAACTTCGGCTCAGGTCATGATCCCACGGTTCATGAGTTCAAGCCCCGCATCAGGCTCTGTGCTGACAGCTCAGAGCCTGGAGCCTGCTTCAGATTCTGTGTCTCCCTCTCTCTCTTTCCCTCCCCCGCTTGTCTCTGTTTGTCTCTGATCTCTCAAAAATGAATAAAAATGTTAAAAAATAAAAAAATAATAATTTTTTTTAAATTTTTTTTCAACGTTTTTATTTATTTTTGGGACAGAGAGAGACCGAGCATGAATGGGGGAGGGGCAGAGAGAGAGGGAGACACAGAATCGGAAACAGGCTCCAGGCTCCGAGCCATCAGCCCAGAGCCCGACGCGGGGCTCGAACTCACAGACCGCGCGAGATCGTGACCTGGCTGAAGTCGGACGCTTAACCGACTGCGCCACCCAGGCGCCCCAAAAAAATAATAAATTTTAAAAAAATGAAAGAAATGACAACTGCTGTGCATAACACAAAAGTCAGAGCCAGCACTGCTTGGGTCTGAGTCATAGTATTTAAAATAGAGCAACAAGTTCAAGCAGCTTGAAATTAATGGAAGGAGATATTCTTGGTGCTTTACTGCTTCTTTCTTCAGTAGGTATAAGCATGCCCCGCAAAGGACCACATTTTCCAAGGATCTTCCAGAGACCAAAGCATCCAGGGCCATCTTAGCTCACAGAGCAGAAATCTTCCCATGAATTACTCTTTCATGGACAGAAAACTTTTGGGAAAATACTTCTGTTGGTATATTCTCTCTGCTAAGAAAGTTCTCTGTAATGATTTTCATATCCATCTATTATTTTTTCATTTCTGCTTGCTTTGTTTCATAATTTATTTTCCTTTTTATGGATATGAAACCTTAATTTATCTCTGAGCATCCTAAACATGCTAATTTTAAAGCCTATATCAATATAAACTATCATAGGATTCATGGTGTAAAATGTGGGAAATTTCATTTATTAATGAGATAAATAAGCGAGGCCTGTATCAGGCACTGCTGTAGAATTAATTGCATCCGAACCAAACTTATGTCCCCATAGGTGATTTTGTTGGCTGTTTCTCATAAAGCTAGTTTTCTTCATATGCTTCTGAATTCATGTTTTCAGGCTTATTTTGAAAGCAAGTCTTTTGGTCTGAGTTTGGATTTGGGGTCTCTTTCTCTTTGATCTGCATGTAAACACACTCTCAACTGAGCTTCTGTGTATGTCTCTCTTGCTCTTGCTTTCTGTTCTCACTTGTCTCTCTATATGCCCCTACGTACCTCCCTCCATGGTTTTCCCAACAATGCCCCCGGTCCAGAACCAGGTCTTTCAAGGGTTGGGAGGCTTGGAACGTATCTTAGTTTCCTAGGGCTCCTGTAATAATTACCACAGGCACAGTCCTTCAAACAACAAGTTTATTCTCTCACGGTTCTGGACACAAACGCCTGAAGTCAAGGTGTTAGCAGGTCCTTGCTCTTTCTGAATGCTTTAGGAGTGAATCCTTCCTTGCCTCTTGCTAGCGTCTGGTGGCTTTGCTTACTGCCAGTTGAATCACTCCAATTTCTGTCTCTCTCCTCACATGGCCTTCTCTTCTGTGTGTCTCTGTGTGTTCTCCTCTTCTTATAAGACATCTTGGTCGTTGGGTTTAGAAACTACCCTAAATCCAGGATGATTTCATCTCAACATCCTTACCTAATTACATCTGCAAAGACCTTAATTCCCAATAAGGTCATATCCTGAGGTTCTGGATGGCCATATATTTGGAGGAAGAGGAATCTTATTCAACCCACTACAGGTCATGGGCCCTATGACTGCTTTGAAAAGAACGAAGACACCAAGCTACCAAACTATTGGATGGTTTCATTCAGCTCCCAGTCACAAGGCTGTTTCTAGGTATCATGACCCAGGCAGTAATGAACAGCATTTTTTCCAGCCCTTTTTTTTAATGCTCTGAAAGCAATGTCTGTGTCATGGAGAGGATCCTCAGAGAGAACCCTCTCCCTTAAAGAAGCCAAATTCCTGACCATCACTGTCAGTTAAGAGCACAGTATACATTTACTCAAGTCTTACCACCTGTTCATGTTTCTGTTCCATCTTCAGTTCTTGAAGATGTTAGCCTTGTTTTTGAACCTAGCTATGTTTGTTAAGCTTTCCTTGTTTACATTTTATCTCTCATTGCTATGTGTTTGGGTACCTCAAAGCATGAGTTTACTACATCATCTTGATGGGTTTCCCCTTCAGCTTTTTTTAGACAACTATGTAAATCAAACAAAAGAAGCATCTCACTTTGCAACCTCTGCTTAGCTCAGGTGTCCCAACTTTGACAAGTCTTCTCAGATACCGTGGTCAGACAAAGTGGACCTCTTTGCTGTATATTCAGCTCCTTTGCAGCAGTGGCCTACAGATAGCATCATTTCCAGGTGCTTATCTCATGTTTAGACTATGAACCACTTGAGAGCAGACACCCTATTTTTCATAGTTATATCCCTAATATCTAGCACAATAGTGCCTCTTATATACTCACTGATTGAATGAATGAGCAGAGAGCCACATCAATAATTTCATAAGTCTTGGGTCCCATTTCATTACATTTCTACCTTTTTCCTCATTCCAAAGAAATTCCTCCAGTAAATATTCCTCACTTTCAAACCACCACCTGGGGTGTTTTGCTATGTACCCTGACTAAAATAAAATTTCAAAGTCTATTTTTAGATCAATTTCACTTGGCAATTATGTTTTGGTAAATAAATTTCATTCCCCTGTTCTGGTTTTAATTTGATGTAAAAACAGCTCAGAAACAATTTACCTTTTTTAAACTGCTTTAATTTTCTAATGGCTAAACATTATAACTGTTCATCATGCCCCCTGTAAATAATCTAGCAGCTGTGAACATTCTATATGCCCAAAAAAGAAATATTTTTAATAGAGGACAGGGAAAATGTTGTAAATAATGAGAGTTGTTGTAAAAATTAATGTTTTTTGCATTTTATGGTTCATCTGCAATGAACTATAGATTACATTGTAAAGCATGCTCTGGGATCCCATCTCATAAAAACTATCACCAGAATAACAGGCAAATTGTTCAGTTCCTCATCTTGTAACCCACTGTCCTCTAGTTGGTCACGCTTCTGGAAGTGGATGGAAGTGTAGGAAGGAGCCTTATGAAGCCAATTTCATACCTGTAGACTTCTGTTTCTGGCAGTTCAATGTGCAAACTGGTTTTCAGAAACTGGGCTCACATATCATTCTGGTCATGAGCACCTTTTGAGACACAAACACCGTACATATTTTCTTTACTAAATTGGATTTTGAAGTGTGAACTGATGCTTCAGCACACTTCCACCTTGAAGCACTCCAGGCTTTTCTGTCAAATCACTTTCTATTTAGGAAATAGCACAGATACTGGAGTTTTGGAGTTGGGCTGTGTTTCCATTTGTTTTGCACTTTTCTGCTGATGATAATGTGCCTTTCCAGATACCCTTGAGTAGGGGCCATGGTACATGCAAACTTTCAAGGCTCCATGGCTACTGAATAAACGTACAGCTGCATGGTGTCTCACAAGCCTGTGTCTCATGGAACAGCATGCATGGTGGGGTGGGGGGTGGGGGTTGCCTGTGCACTCATGTGTAAGGGTGGCGGCCTAAGACCTCCTCAGGGTAAAGGTGCAGTTGCCCTCTCTGACCGAGGAGAGAGAAGAGAGAGAGAAACGGAGACAGAGACAGAGGGAGTTGGAAGTAGACAGGATCACCATGGCAAGATGTCCAGGACTAAAAGTCTGAGGCATTAAATTCTCACCCAGCTCACTGTCTGAGCCTGTTTCCTCCATGAAATGAGAGCTTTAGACAAGAGAGTTTCGAAGATCCCTTTGAGAACTAACATTTTGTGAGTGTATAATGTATTTACAATCCATTGTACTTATTAGAAACTATTGTGTTTTGAAGATGTGAAGCCTTGGACACAGTGATGCCCACCCCCCCCCCCGCCCCACCACATACCTCCGGTGTTCCCAGTGAGCAGTGTATCAGCCTTCCCCAACCCTAGGCTCTAGTCACAGTGTGAGTCTTAGCCAGAGGAGCACATAACAGTCGCCAGAAAAGGTTTCTAGAGAGACATATTCCACGGCCTGCACTTCCAGATCTAAATTCCATAGCCAGGGAAGAAGAGAGGGCTTTGATATTATTGTAAGTGCGAGTTTGCTATATACTGCCAGTGGACAGTCACATCTAAGTGAAATGAAGTCTTTGCACCTTTGAGATGCCACAACGAATTGATTAAATAGAGGTCGAAATTTGGCCCTTAGTGGCCTATTTGGATACTTATCTAGCTCAAGAGCCCTTCATGTCTAAAACCCATGCTCTTTCTAATGAATTCTTGGCATTTCAGAAGTTCACCATAACCAAGCATCTCCCAACACTTTATAAACATCTATTAAACCTCATGCTGGGGCAGAAAAATTCATCACAGCCATCACAGAGTGAGGCAGAATCAGTTTAGAGGCTGAGGTTTCTCTCCCGGGCAGCTCTGTGTCTGGTACATTCCTGGGTGTTTTGTCACTAGCATCTGAAGAGGCATTAGCCTGACTTTCCAAGGACTTACTAATTACAGATGGGAGCACACATCCATAAATGAAAGAAAGGAGACAAAGAGAAAACAATCAGTAGCTTAACATTAGTTGTACTACATTTTTGCAATCTTGCTCCATGATCAGGTTTATAATTCATTTAAAGAAACCCCTTCTTATACAAGCTAAGACATATACATGTTATTTTCCATGGTCTCAAATAGGGATTATTCATGTTAAATTTTGAGGATCTACTTTGCTTTGGGGACGGATGGTAGGGGACTTCTTATTGAAGTATGGTATACAAACAAAAGAATTTATAAATCATAAATTTGCCATGTGATTCATTCTTAAAAACTGGTCCATCTGTGTAATTAATTCTTATAAAGTGATCCTTCCTAGATCAAGGAACAGAATATTTCCAGGAGCCTGGAAGCCTCTCTCTTCATGCTTCCTGGAATCACCCTTCCACATAGCATTAGTTTTTTGCCCGTGTTAACATGAACAAATAGAATCCTGTAGAATTTTAGGCTGTTCTGTGCCTGCTTTCTTTCAGCTGACAATATGTTTATGAGATTCATCCATGTTGAAATGTGTACCTGTGTAGCTGTCATTTCTTTATCATTGCTGTATAGTATTCCATCATGTGACTAGATCACAATGTATCCATTTGACTCTGCCTCAACATCTGGGTTGTTTCTATCCTGAACAATGAAGCTATGAGCATTCCTCTTCATTCCTTTGGAAGCATGTATGTACTCATATTTGTTGAGTCTATATCTAAATGTGGTATAAAATGGTCTTGGCACCTACATACGTTCAGACTTGGTAGATAGTACCAACAGTTTCCCAAAGTGGTTACACAAGTCAGTTTAAATTCCTACAAGCAATTTATGAGAGGGCCTCCTGCTCCACACTTTCTCTGTTTTTTTACCCTTGAATCATTTCTGTGAATTTAGTTATATATATATTTTTTCTTTAAAAGTTTGGAAAATTCACCAGTGAAGCTATCTGGGCCTGAAGTTTGTTTGTTTGCTTGTTTGTTGTTTGTTTGTTTAAGATTTTTTATTATAGATTCAATTTCTTTAATAGATATAGGAATGTTAAGATTTTATATTTCTTTTATCAGGTTTGAAAAATTATGATTTTCAAAAAATTTTTCCTTTAAGTCTAAAAATTTTAAATTCATTGTTACTATACTTTTATAATATCTTCTTATTATCTTGATATCTTCTGTAGGCCCTCTACTAATGCCTCTTCTTATTCCTTCTATTCTAGTTTTCATTATTTTTAAAATATATATTGTTTTATTGAGATATAATTGACATACAATATTCGTTTCAGGTATACAACATAATGATTTGATATTTGTATATATTGCAAAGTGCCCATCACTGTACATATAGTTAACATCTGTCACCATACATAGTTACAATTTTTTTCTTATGATAAGAAATTTTAAGATCTACTCTCTTAGCAACTTTCAAATACACAATACAGTGTTGTTAACTATACTTACCATGCTGTACATTATATCCTATGACTTACTTATTTTATAACTGGAAGTTTCTACCTTTGGACTATCTTCACCCATTTTCCCCAACCCCCACCCTTGCCCCATCTGGGTTCTCTGTATCTATTAGTTCTGGGGTTTTTTAGGGGGGTGGGAAGTTTAGTTTCCACATACAATCGAGATCATATTGTGTTTGTCTTTCTCTGTCTAACTTATTTCCCTTAGCATAATGCCCTCAACAATCCATTGTTATCACAAATAAAAAGACTTCATTATTCTTTATGGCTGGATAATATTCCATTATTTATCCATTCATCCATGGATGGACATTTAGGTTGTTTCCATATGTTGGCTATTGTAAATAAAGCTGTGATGAACATGGGTGTGTGTATATTTTTTTCAAGTTAGTGTTTATGTTTTCTTGGTATAAATACCTAAGAGTGGAATTACTGGACCATAGATTAGTTCCAGTTTTAATTGTTCTAGAAACCTTCAGACTTTTCCACAGTGGCTGGACCACTTTGCATTCCTACCACCAGTGTACAACAGCTTCTTTTTCTACACATCCTCCCACTTGTAATTTTTTCTCTTTTTTGACAGTAGCCATTTTGACAGGTGATATCTCATTGTGGTTTTGATTTACATTCCCCTGATGATTAGGCTAATTAATTTTTTCTCATCAGTCAATTATTAATAAGATTTTCTGATAACTAAATTTTGACTTTGTTTCCTCAGTTGTGTGCCTGTTTTCTATTTCATTTATTTCTGCTCTAATTTATCATATCCCATACTTAATTGTATCTTATTTGTCCTTTGCTTTCTTTAAAAAATTTTTTTTGAAATATTTATTTATTTTTGGGAGACAGAGAGACAGATGCAAGCAGGGGTGGGGCGGAAAGAGAGACAGAGACAGAGAGAGAGAGAGAGTCTGAATCAGGCTTCAGGCTCTGAGCTGTCAGCACAGAGCCTGACGCAGGGCTCAAACCCACAAAGCACGGAATCGTGACCTGGGCTGAAGTCAGACGCTCAACTGACTGAGCCACCCAGGCACCCCTGTTTTCTAATTTCTTGAGTTAGATAATGTATCACTAGTTTTAATCTTTTATCTTTTCTTCTTGTATACATTGAAAGCTATTAATTTCTCTCCATCACTGCTATAGCTGCATTCTACAAGTTTTGATACATTAGTGTGCAAATTATTCAGTTCAAACTATTTTATAGTTTTCATTCTGTTGATTCATGCATGGTTTAAAAGTGTGTTTCTTAATTTCTCAACATTTGGATATTTTTATACTTCCTAGTTTTAAAATATAGCTTAATTCCAAACTTGACAGAGAACATATGCTGCTGACTTAAATTATTTGAAATATGATGAGGCTTGCTCTATGTCCCAGAGTATGATGTTTTTCTAAATAACCCATGTGCACTTGAAAACAATGTATGTGCTGAAGTTTTAGCTATAGCGTTGGTTATACCATTTTATGTACTTTGATTTGATCAAGTCTATTAATTATATTGCCCATATCTTCTATATCCTTACTGATTTTCTGTCTATATATTCCATCAGTGAGAGAGAAACGTATTAAAAATCTGCAACTACAATTATAGAGTTACCTCTCTTTTGGGTAATTCTTTATAGATTTTGAAGCTATGTTATTAGGTGCATTTACACTTAACATTGTTCCACTTTCCTGTTGAGTCAACCCTTTATCACCATGAAATATATTTCATTATCTCCTATATTGCTCTGCCTTAAAGTCTACTTTGATATAGATATAAACATACCAGATTTCTTCTGGTTAGTGTGGTATATGTTTTTCCATGCTTTTAAACTCAACCTATGTCTTGATTTCATATGTGGTTCTTGTAAACTAAATGTTTTTTTTTCTTTTCTGTTCCTTTCTTTTACTCAAATATGATAATTTTCATTTTTAATTGGTGCATTTTAGTTCATATGCATTTAGCTTTGTTACTAATATAGTTGAGGTTATTGTCGGTTATTTTGACATTTTCCCTCTGTTCCATCTGCTCTGTTTCTTTAGTCCTCCTTTCTGCATTCTCTGTATTAATCAAGTCTTTTTAATATTCTGTTGTGTCTCATGTCTCACTTATTAGCCACTTTGTCATACTTTGTAATGTCATTCTCATAGGGGTCACACTAAAAATTATAATACGCCTCCTTAACCTATTATAACATACTTTAAGTTGTTACCTTACTTACTGCCCAAACAACACAAGAAATGTACAGAGCTTACATCCATTTTTCTCTTATGTTCTTTGTGCCATTGCTGTCATATATTTTACTTTTATTGATGTTATAAATTGCAAAAGACTTTATTGTTTCAGTCAGTCAATATTCATTATAATTACTCACATATTACCTTTTATTATATACTTCATTCCTTCCTATGCTCCCATGCTTCCATCTGGGATCATTTTCCTTGAGTAGGAAGAATTCTGTTTCTGGAACTGTGGGTCTGCTGCTGACAGTCTTCCAGCTTCAATTTGTCTGAAATTGTGTGTATTTTGCTTTCATTTTTTCAGTAATATTTTGCTAGGTATGGCAGTGGAGGTTGATTTTTCTAGCACTTACAGATGTCATTCTATTGTTTTCTGGTTTCCATTATTTCCATTAGGAATTCAGCTATTAATTCCAATGTATTTTTTTCTCTCTGGCTGCTTTTAAGGTTTTCTTTTCAGATACATCATTTGCAAATTTCTTCATTCAATAGATTACCTTTTTGTTTTGTTGATAGTGTCCTTTAGTGTGCAAACCTTTTTTATTTGGTGTAATCCCACTAGTTTAATTTTGCTTTTGTTTTTCTTGTCAAAGGAAACATATCTAGAAAAACATTTCTACAGGCAATGTCAAAGAAATTACTGCCTGTGTTTTCTCCTAGGAATTTTATGTTTTCAGGTCTCACATTTAGGCCTTTAATCCATTTTGAGTTAATTTTTGTACATGGTGTGAGAAAGTAGTCCAGTTTTATTCTTTTGCAAATAATATATCTGATAAGGAGTTAATATCCAAAATATGTAATGAAATTATACAACTCAACACACAAAAAACCAACAATCCAATTAGAAATGGGCAGAGGACATCAATAGACATTTTGCCAAAGAAGACATACAAATGGCCAATAGACACATGAAAAATGCTCACCATCACTAATCATCAGGGAAATGCAAATCAAAACCACAATGAAATATCACCTCACATCTGTCAGGGTGGCCTAAAAAGGAAGGAAGGGAGGGAGGGAGGGAGGGAGGGAGGAAGGAAGGAAGGAAGGACGAAACAAAAAGAAGTGTCGACAAGGATGTGGAGAAAAAGGAACCCTCATGCACTGTTGGTGGAAATGCAAACTGGTGCAGCCACCATGAAAAACAGTATAGAGGTTTCTCAAAAAATTAAAAATAGAATTACCATATGATCTAGTAATTCTACTACTGGATATTTACCCAAAGAAAATGAAAGTACTAATTCAAAAAGATATATACACCTCTATGTTTATTTACATTATTTACAATAGCCAAGGTTGGAAACAACCTAAGTGTTCATCAATAGATGAAAGCATAAGGAAAAAGTGATACACATACACATACATGTACACAGTGGAATATTACTCTGCCATAAAAGGGAATAAGATTTTGCCATTTGCAACAACACATATAGATCTAGAAATTATAATGCTAAATGGAATAAGTTAGACAAAGATAAATACCATATATTATCTCACTCATATATGGGATTTAAGAAACAAAACAAATGGGGGTGCCTGGGTGGCTCAGTCGGTTGAGCGTCCGACTTCGGCTAGGTCATGATCTCACAGCTCGTGAGTTCGAGCCCCACGTTGGGCTCTGTGCTGACAGCTCAGAGTCTGGAGCCTGCTTCTGCTTCTGTGTCTCCCTCTCTCTCTGCCCCTAACCCACTCACATTCTGTCTCTGTCTTTCTCAAAAATAAATAAACATTAAAAAAGTTTTTTAAAAAAAGAAACAAAACAAATGAACAAAGAAAAAAGAGACAAAAAAAAACAGACTCCTAAATACAGGGAACAAACTGGTAGTTGTTGGGTGGGTGGGTAGCATGAACTAGGTGAAGGGGATTAAAAGTACACTTATCATCACGAGCACTGAGAAATGTATAGAATTGTTGAATCATATTGTACACCTGAAACTAATATAACACCTATATGTTAATTATACTTGGATTAAAAAAAGATTTTTCTCTTTGTCTTTGAATTTTAGCAATTTGACTCTAGTTTGCCAGGTGTGGTTTTCTTTGTTGTTTGTTGTTGTTATTGTTGTTGTTTGTTTGTTTGTTTTTCTTGGCATTTACTCAGGTTCTTGAATTAGTGGAGTAAAATCTTCTTAATCAGATTTGGGAAGTTCTTGGTCAATATCTCTTCAAGTATTGTTTCCGTTCCATTTTATCTCCCTCCTCTTTGGGGAACTATCAATTGCTGTGTAGGCCTTTTGATTGTGTTCTCTCATTTCATGTTCTATTTTATTATTATTTCTTACATTGTCTTGCAAACTGAATATTTCCTGTTGGCATGTCTTTGAGTCTACGAGTCTTGTCTTATGTTATATCCAGTCTACTTTAAACTCATTTGATCAGTTCTGATTTCAGATACTGTGCTTTGCAGTTCTGAAAGGTCCATTTGACTCTTTTTTTTTATAGATTTTGAATATCTGTTAATATTCTCCATATTTTCATGTATTTTTCATCTTCTATGTTTTAATATAATAATTGTGGTTATTCTAACATATTTAAATGTGAACTCCAACGTCTGGATTATCTCTGGGGTCTGACTCTATCTTTTCTCCAAATTATTGATCACCTTGCACGCTTTTTTGCATGTCAACAATTTGTTTAGGCATGGTACATGCTTTGAATTACATTTTCTCCATCTCAAGAATGTTAAATTTGTTCTGGTGGACAGTAAAATTACAAATAAATCACCTTGACCTCTTTTAGGTTGTGTAAGTGTGGGTCTTAGGTTTTAGTTTTGCCCACATTCATTGGGCATTGTCCTTA
Source organism: Lynx canadensis (assembly GCF_007474595.2). Lineage (NCBI taxonomy): Eukaryota > Metazoa > Chordata > Mammalia > Carnivora > Felidae > Lynx > Lynx canadensis. Next base: position 22,056,202 of record NC_044320.2, read on the forward strand.
CTCCTAAAATGTGGCCTTTCCGTTGTGTCAACTGAAGTCCAAGGTGTTTCCAGGATTTCTCCACTCTTCCTGGATTTCGACTCCAAACTGTCTCTCCAGCCCTGTGCAGCCTCTGAAATATTTGCTCAGACCTAAGCCTCTAGGAGCAGCACACTGTGCCCGTAGATTAGGAGTAGGCCAAGGATTCAAGAGAATTATTTACTCAGATTTGGGGGACTTTTCTCCCTAATAATTTGGTTGCCTTTTCTCTGGGACCATGCTCCCAAGTCCCAGACACCTCGGCTGTCTAAAATTTCTATCTCAGTCTCCTTCATGTAGCAAGACCACAATTCTTTGCTTAGGCTCCATTTTCTTGCTCTGAAAATGGGAAACTTGCCATCAGAGAGAACCCACCAGGAATGTGGGGATCACATCTTATGCTTTCCTTCTCTCAAGGATTAAAGCTCTGTGTGCTGGTTGCTGTCCAATAGCCGCAAATTGTTATTCTAGGTATTTTGTGCATCTCTTACATATGTTTGTAACAATAGGGTAAATCCAATACCAGCTAAGAGAAGTCTCTTCTCCTTAGGTGTATGCCTCTTAGCCTCTGCTTGGTTTCTAAGCTTCCGGTCCCACACATGCAGCCCTTTGTAACTAATAGATGCCTCATGGGGAAACTGCATACAAACTCTCAGGCTCACTTTTTTGGGACTGCCTTGGTCATCCTGCTCTCCCAGTTTTGTCTCCCCCATCCATAAGACTGCCCCAGCTCTAGGATGCCACCCTTTCTTAGCTTCTAAGCCTCATATTGCATAGAGGCAAATGCTCTGAGGGGTTAAAATCATGACAAATTGAGGGCTTATGATGTATGTTCTTTCTCCATTGAATCTTGGCCCCATACTTCTGGTCACGGTCTGGCCACTTCTAGACATCAACATTTCCTTTGTTTTGTGCTTTAATTCAACTTTGATAGTTGTTCTCAGTGAAGGCTTAGCCTGATACAAGTGCCTCTGTTGTTGCAAAAATCCTCCGTTTGGATTTTCATTTTAACTTTCTACCAGAACCATTTTTTAGTTCTGGCCCTAGAGTGAAACTAAGCTAAAATCAAATCAAGGGAAGAGATGGTGTGACTGGTTTTTCTAAGTTTTGTAGCCTTGTTATTTTTGAATCCCCTCCTACATAATTTATACCGTGCTTCACCTATAATATAGTTCATTGATGCAAGTAATTTCAATGCATTTTAGTCAAATAAATCTCCCCAGTGAAATATTCTTAGTTAATAACTAACACATAAAAAGCCAGAAGTATTTGCCAGAACTATAAATTTTAAGTTAATTTTACAGCTGTTGAAGAGCAGAATGTCCTCCCAGGTTGTAGACCCCGCACTGCCAGTCTTCAGGGCCACAGGACACTTACTATGGAATGAAACGGACCTTGATAAGCATCATCAAATGTGGCTCTCATGTTATCCTTTTTTTCACATTAGCAGTAGACCCTCGCATGATTCCCTCTGACTATAAATCAGAGGGAATATATTGTTCTAGTCAGGAAAAGTAATTTAAACTTCAATATTATGAATGTGTACTGACTAATATCAGCAAGAAAATAAAAGATAAACGGGCTGAATTTACATATCTATTGTTAAGCCAAATCTTTTATTTGGTTTAAAGATTAAGATTCACAACTGATGTCATGAATGATAAACGTGTGTCTGAGTTCTGCGAGTAAATTGGAAGAAAACAGAAAGTAAAGTAGTTCAGAATAGCACATGAAAATGCGGGAAGACATCAAAAAGGATAGATTCTTGATAGAAGATAGTGGAATTAGTATTTGAAAGTAGAGGAAGTGCGAGGAAAATACTGACTCTTCTGGTACTTCATTTATAAAGAGAAAAAGAGGAAGAAAAACTCTAACTACTGTGAGGTAAGGAAGACTCAAAAGTAGAATGGTAAATATTAACCAAACAGGTCACCAGTGGCATCCACCTCAACATTTCCCCTCAGGTGAAATATTCTGAAGGCTAGATTTCAGATCTATAGTATTTGAACAAATTTTTAGTGCACACGCACATAGGCACATACACCATAAAAGAATACACACAGCTCATTAACAAATTTTGTGTAGTTGTTTGGGTTTTAATAAAATTTTTATTGTAGAATGATTATAGATTCATAGCAAAGTTGCAAAGATAACAAAAAGTTCCTCACTTGGGGTATCTGTCACCAAGCTTGCCATATTGTTAACATCTTACGTTGTCACAGTACATTTTCCAAAGCCAAGAAGCCAACGTAGTACATTGCTATTAACTAAACTTCAGGCTTTATTTTATTTCCCTGGTTTTCCTGTGACATTCTTTTTCTCTTTCAGGATGCCACACTGCATTTAATTGTGGTGTCACCTTAGGCTCATCTTGGTGTGGACAGTTTCTCAGTCTTTCCTTGTTTTGTGTGACTTTGACAGTTTTGAGAAGTATTGGTCAGATAAGCTGTAGAATGTCCCCTTAATTTGGGTTTGGCTGGTGGTTTCTCATGATTAAACTCGGAGTTTTAGGATTCATGGAGGAATACCACAGACACAAAGTGCCCTTATCATGTATCAAAGAGTACATGCCATCAATATGATTTATCATGGGGGATGTTGACCCTGAGCAGTTGGTTAGGAAGGGCTTGCCAGTTTCCTCCACTGGAGAGTAATATATATATTTCCCTCTGTGTATGCTATTCTTTGGAAGCCATCCTCAAGGGCAATGGGAGAAATTAGGCTCTATCTATTTAAAGGGGCAACAAATGACTTCAAAACATAGATCTTAGGAATAAGCATGAAAGAACAAAAAAAACAAACGAAAAACCCTACCTCTTTCACTCAGGTTTTGTAACAACTCCAAAACGAATTTATAGTATATCTTATTGCAGAACCCAAGCGAACAAAATCCTAAATTCCATAGTCTTAACTGCAGGAATTAGAAATTAATTTTCAGTTCTTGCTATTCAACCGACTGGGTAGATGGCATAGTCCTAAAATGGTAAATGCATGGGCATGCCATCCCCACTCTCGTGGCAGACATCACTGACCAATGAAGGAATCTTTTCCAATTCTATCCAATGTAGCTTTGGAGCTCTTTCATTATTAACTGCACTGGTAGTAGATGTGTAAGTAGAAGCCTAACATCATTTCTTTTGTTTCCTGCACTGAAGAACACTGCTACAAACTCTACCATCATGCTTTCAGCAAATGTTTTAGTATTATTCAATGGTCTTTCTTGAGGAGCTAGAATTGCATAGGACATTCAGAGTTACTTGAGTATCTTTATCCATTCCCTCTTCTGGGTTTAATTCAGCAAAAAATATACAGTAATTCTAGAAGATCAACCAAGGTGATCCTGCTTGTTACCTACTTTTTATGTGTTCAAAAAATTTTTTTTGAATAGCTACTTTCTTCAGTGACTTGTATTAGGCTCTGGAGAAGACACAAAGTTTCCTGGGATAGTGCTGCTTCCCTCAAAGAATTATACTCTGCAGAAGGAGACATCTGCAAATCAGGGAATGCAATGAAAAGTCTGTATAAATGGCAGAGAGTATTACAAGCACTAGGAAGAAGGGGATCACTTCCCTCTAAGATAATCCAAAGGAAGCAGCACAAAAGGCAAGTATAGTTCCCAGTGCAAGTCTGGGTTTATCCATTCATTCTACAAATATTTATCAAATTCAAAGTATATGCCAGGGGCTTTATTGGAGACTGGGGATTGTAGTGTGATAATAATAACAACAATAATATCAATAATTACTTTTAATCAGAGGTTTCTCTGTGCTGGATGAACAAAATTACAGGCATGGTCTTTGACAAGTGTTCTGAGAGGAGCATGCATAAGATGCTAAGGAAGCAAAGAGGAAAATCATCTAAAAAATTTATGGGCAACAAAGGCAAAAACTCTAGCAGGTTTCCTAGAGGAGTGACTCTTTGGCCAAGTTTTAAAGGATGAATAGGAGGTAACTCTATGAATGGGACCAGAACACCACTTCAGAGAGGGAAGAGCTTGGGGGAAGCCTCCAAAGCCAGAGGCTGCATGGTATACCTTGAAAGAGATTTGGTGTGATAAGAGGAAAGGATGCTGCCCATGCAAAATGGCACTGGAGAGCCGGGCAGTGTATGGAAGGAAGAATGAAGACGAAGACCCATGCTTCATATACTTAACCCACCAGCTGACTGTGTAGCATAATGTAACAGTATTAAAAATGGAGGTTACATTCAAATATCTTCTAGTCACTGTCATGAGTTCCTTTGGATCATGATATTTCCTCCGGAATGCCCCTTGACTATGTTGCCCATCGAGATCACATCTGCATGGATGAGTTTGTCAGAGTAAGAGTATGCAAGGCAGAAAGCTGGTGGGGCCAGACGGGACAGAAAGATCCCAATGATGCAGAACATTGTCCTAGGGTGTAAATCTAAAACATGGACCTCAGCCCTAACTTAATAAAGTACCAAATGGGGACAGCTCAGTTTAAGTGTGCAGAAACAGAGCACCCACCAAAAAAAACAAGGTTTTTTTTTAATTTAAATAAATAAAAATATAGATCAAACTTTATGTAACTCACAGGAAATGTATTTCTATTTTATTTTATTTTAATTAATTAATACATTTATTTATTTATTTATTTATTTATTTATTTATTTATTTATTTTGGTAGATGGTGGTGAGATGCCTGGATATGATGCTAATGAAATAGCTAATGGAACTTCTTATTGGTATTGACTTGAAAGAGGAATTCAAAGATTTCATAGGTGTGGGGTTTAATTTTTCCAAGTCCAGACTAGTAAATGTTTCTTTTAATCCTCTATTATTCAAAGAACCCCCTGCCCATTATTAAAAAGACGCATTTCAGAAAGATATTCTACTGAAGAAGTTCTATACCATGACATGAATAGAAACTGGATCCTCTAACTTGGGCAATACTTCTCCCATTTCTAACTCTAAGAGTTTATTTTGCTCCTACACCAATGTGCTATTGTTGGTGGGATATCATATTATGTCTTTTACTTAGAGACATGTTTTCACATACAAGGACCGAACAGTGATAATATAAATCTGTAAAAGACTGGGTAATATATCGCTTTATCATCCTCCTTAGAAAATGTAAGGTGGTGAGGTAAGAGGAATAAAGATATATGGAGTAGAGCAGTTTGATTTTTTCAAGTCTACACTTAGGCTTCATTATAACCAGTCTTTTTAAAACTAGAAAATGCTTATTTATAAGGACCTTCCTTACAAACTGTAGTGAAAATCCACCTTACACTATCTGTCTGCTTATAAAATCCCCATCCGCCTGCCTTGCCCTTCCCCCCCACCCCTCACCCCCGCCAGCTTGCACTGTATTTGCTGATGGCTGAGTAGGCGATCATTGCTTGTTAGGCAACTTTCTTGACTGGGGTATGACTGATTAATTCTCTTTGAACACCATACAAGATGAGCTGCTAATTTTGTTTGTTTTTAGGCCTATCTTCTGACGTAGTGATTGATTCCCACCGCAGATCATCAATGGAAATTGTTTTGATTCAGCTCTTAATTTGAATTTTAATTAAGTTTTCGATCCAGCTTCTGAAGTGTTCAATAAGTAGAATTGCCCTTTGTATCTAATCATCTGCTCATCAGGATGGGGTTTAAGCATGTCCTCCTCTGTCTTGGCCTGACTTCCTGTCCAGGAGTCTTTGGAGGCTCTTCCTGGATGGGGAGGCTTTGTTTACTCTTTTCCCTCCCCACCCACATTTCAGATTGTGGGTCAGTAGACACAATCCTCCTATCCCTGGTGCCCTGGGCTTATGCCAGTTAGATGGTAAATAAATAGTAGTTAAGCAAACAAATGAGTGGATGGATGAATGGATGACTAAACCCTGAGAAAAATTAAGAAGAAACTATCTATCAGATATTCCTCTGTTTATAGATAACCCTCCCTCACTCTACAACTACTAGATGATACAGTTAGACTTCTGGAACTATATGGTGGATGGGATATTTCCTACTGATGATGTTTTGACAAATCTCATTGGCTCCCTCATAGCACAACAAAGCAGAAAGTTGCTGACTCTCCAGAGTGTAAAACTCATCTCTGTTGGCTTTAGAAGTACATCCTTTCTTTTATTTTATAAAACCTCCACCAGCACACATTCCAAAGAATTTGAATTTTATAGAGTTAAATATAAAACTGTGTTCCTTAACAATCCCATACACACACACACACACACACACACACACACAATTTCTTAAATCTATTTAGAATTCAGAAAAATCTGAGAGTTTTTTTTACTTTTCAGATAGACGAAGAATAAAAAATTGATTAATTTCCGGAGTAGGTGAGGATATTGGGAAATTGGCACTTCGATACATCGTTAGCAGGAGCATATTTTGATGCTCCATTTTTAAAGGACAGTTTGCCAATACTATCAAAATTGTCAAAGCACATACCCTGTGATTTAAGAATTTTACATACAGGAATTTATTCTCAATAAATACTTGTACAATTATATGTACAAGAAAATTTATTGCAACATTATTTAGCATAGTAAATAAAACTCCTATAAACAATTGTCTATTATTAGGAGAAAGATTATATAAATTATGGCTTATCCCTGCAGCTGTCAAAAATAATGAGAATGATCTTGATGTACTACTACCAAGAGTTATGTCAAGTAGAAAATATTAAGTGTTACAAAACAGTACATACAGTATACTCCCCTTTGGGTTTAAAGAAAGATAGTTGTGTATGTGTGCTTTAATAGGTCTAGAGAAATTCTAGGAAGATGCACAAGAAAAAATTAATGGGTACCTCAGGAAATGAACAGTGGTAAAGTGCACTTTTTCTTTGAATTTTACCTTTCTGCACTTGAAATTCTTTAATGGGCGTGTGTTACTTTTATAAATTAAAAACAAATTAGGGGCGCCTGGGTGGCGCAGTCGGTTAAGCGTCCGACTTCAGCCAGGTCACGATCTCACGGTCCGTGAGTTCGAGCCCCGCGTCAGGCTCTGGGCTGATGGCTCAGAGCCTGGAGCCTGTTTCCGATTCTGTGTCTCCCTCTCTCTCTGCCCCTCCCCCGTTCATGCTCTGTCTCTCTCTGTCCCAAAAATAAATAAATGTTGAAAAAAAAATTTTTTTTAAAAAAAATAAAAACAAATTAGTAAAGAAAGACTTCTGTTTAAAATAATACACAGGTTAATTTTATAATTTTGGGGTGGAGAAGGCTTTTCTAAGCTACACATAAACCCAGAAATCATAAATGAAAAGATCAACAGATTTGACCACGTAAGTCTATTTTAAAATTTTAACAGCAAGTAAAAAAACAAACAAACAAAACAACAACAACAACAAAAAAAAAACATTAAAAGGTACTGTCTGGGGCTGGATGAAGGGGTTTTAGAGTTAATACCAAGGCTATAATTCATAAAAGAAAAAAAGATAAATTGGATTAAATTGAGACTAAAAACATCCTTTGTGAAAGACTCAAATGAAGAGGATGAAAAGATTAGCTATAGACTTGGAGAAGACATCTGCAAAAAAGAAGAAGAAGAAGAAGAAGAAGAAGAAGAAGAAGAAGAAAAGAACAAACAACACCCTGCTGTCAGACTTGCCCACATTTTATCCTTGGTTTGCAACACTACTGATCATCTCATTTAGGTTAGGAGCCTGCTAAGAAGAGGTCATATCTCTTGTTATATTTATAAAGCATCAAGCATAGTGCATGCTGAAAACAATGTTAGTGGTTCATGGCTGATGCTTTTCTATTTGTTGCTTCTGCTTTTTGTTAAATGATGCAGATGCTGTTCAGAAATTCCTCCCGCCCTCCCAAATAAATCTTTAATGGTAACACAGATTTTAAGTGTCTGTTCCCCATTCAGTTGGTCAATTTTTTGTGGCATTCAGGCATATTTATTGTGAATAATAGCAAACTCTGAGAACATACAATATGTAAGCCACAGTGCTGACTTTACATCTGTAAACAGTATGTTGAAAGACTTGGACTTCCATGTGGAGAACTAGTTATAGTACAGCCTCCACTGGTATAAAAAAGTGACCAAAATAGAGTGGTTTCAATGGAAAGGTTATATTTCTTGTTCAAGACAATGAAGAGGGGAACCGCCCAAAGCTCCCAGGATAGATCTGCCATCCTCAACTCACAGACTCCAAGGTTCTTCAAAAAGAAGTCATTTCCCATCAAGCAGAGGAAGACAGGGAAGATTCATGGCAAGCAGCTTATCTTTCAGGATGGCGGATAAAAATACAACCACCAGAGCTAAAAAAAAAACTAAGCTGAATTTCTTTCTTGTCAGGCAAAAGAGAGCCACAGTACTCAAAACCAAGTTCAGTGAGTTAAAAGTGAAAGGGTAGACCTAATGTATTTTGCCTCAATAAGGCAAGATTCTGAAGGGATCATTTGATTGATTAAGAAGAGGATTGTTAATCTCTTTCAGGATGGGTCCTTTCTCAGATTTAAATCACAAAAGCATGGGAAGAGTTCTCCGAAGTCCAAAATGGCATTGCAAGCCCATTGGCATGCACATTTGTCCTCATGTGCAGTTAAAAACTCAAGGCAGGAGTGGGGGGTGGGAGGAGTTATTACTAAAAGGAAGACAGGGAGACTGGCTGCTGAGCAACAATTATCAATGCCTCCGCATTGTGCCTTGCTCACCACCAAAGTAGCCATGATCAATCACCCTTCTTCCAATTCACAGAATACCCCTTCCTTCTCCTAAGGAAATAGATCTAAACCCTGCCCAATTACTGCATCCGGCCCAGTTCCCAGAATCTCAAGGTGACGTAGGGTAATCTGCATCAGGTCTGAGGGTGACTTCCATTGGTCCAGTGACTTTAACACCAGTAGACAAGTGACTTCCACCTCCCCAATTTCCAGGCCTCCACATAGCCAGTGGACAATGGTAGGGCAGGAACAGCAGGTGCACAGTAGGAACTCCCATTTAGAAAAGAAAAGAATGGGGAACACTGTGGAGTTGATTTTTGGTTTCTTGTTTTGTTTTGTTTCGTTTTACATTCTAGGGTCCCTAGCACCGATGACACGCTGCCAAGCAGTAATTGTGAAGACCTCCTGCTCTGTCAAGGAAGTAGGTAACCTTGATTGTGCTCTTTGGAAATGGCTCTCCTGTCTACTGCTGTCTGTGACCCTGGTTTTCCTCTCTGGAAGAGTCTTCCTTAGCCATTACTTTCTGTGGCCCCATCTGTAGATGTTAGAGGGTATGCTCTGCAAGATGACGCATCTTCTGCTTTTACAAGGTTTGGGAGCTCTATGGATTCTTCAGGGATGAGAAAATGCACAGGACTTTGTAAGCCAGTCTTGTGATTTCTTGCTCCCAAAACTCAGAAAGCTACCCGCCTCTTGTTTTCTAGTCAGTTCCATGCAGGGCTGTGCGGGGTCTGGCTCACACCGGCTTGCGAGAACATACTGTGTACATCTCTTCCCAACTCCACACGATCGATCTGTCACATCATATTAGTAGCTTAACATAGACTGTGGCAGGAGTATTTACCCCATGAAAATCAGCAGACAATAAAAATCAAGGCTTTTTTAAACATAGAAGTGATTATTAAGTATTTACCAGCTGGTTTCATGTGGAAGTAATCAGTACCCAAATTTCTTCTGAAAAACCTTACTAAACCTGCCCCTCCCCCTTCTGTGTTAAGTTCTAGCTCAGCCCATCTTCCTCTCCCTTATTTCAGCAACTACAGGAAGTCCTGATTCCGGAGGCCATAACTACCTCCCTCTAGCTGAATAGTTTCAGTGGGACACCCTCAAAAAAGGCTGTGAATGAATCTTCTCTCCTGGTCTTTCAGGTACAGATAAAGTTGACTTTTCCAATCTTGCAGGCCCAAATTTCTAGACCTTTAATCTGGAGGACAGACTAAAGGCTGAGAAAGCTTCCTTAGCACACGTTCGTTTCCTTTCATCTCCACTAACAAATTGGTGAATTCTCACCTGGGCTCCTTTCTTTCTTCTGAAATCCTTGGTAAAAGCAGCAAGAAGCAATCAAGACACAGAGCCTACCTCTTTCTAATCACTTCCCTGAAGTTAAATGGTCTTCCCTCCATGTCACTGCAGGTGACAGTTTTACCGAACATGTTCCCAAAGCATTACAGGAGGGTCATGAGGCTTCCAGCCTTAACATGTTTCTTGGTCACCTTCTACCTGGCCACTAAGAAAGGACACATATTTTAGGGTTTTGTTATGATAGCAACACAGTTTTGGATGCTAACTTCTATAGTAAGCAGGGTACAGGTTAAGCTTTACAGCAAAGATACTGAGATATACAATGTCTTAAATACATACGGTTCATTTTTCTTATAATATACTATCCCAGAGCTAAGCAGTCTAATGCTGGTGGCACAGCTCTTCTATCCAAATTGTTTCATTAGTTGCCATTACCCATGCATAGGGAAAAGAAGATTTAAATAAAACAGACTGTTTTTAAGGCAGTGACCTAGAAGCTGCAGAGAGCATTTGTGCCCATACTCATTTGTCCAAACTTAAATGGCCACACTGAACTGCAATGAGAGCTGGGGAATGTGGTCACTACTGGGCATCTATCTGATCAGCTCAAAGTTAGGGGGCTTATCACTAGTAAGAAAAACAGTTGGGATGGAAGCCTGTAAACTATTAGTGGTCCCTGTACAGGCCTAAATAGAAAACAAGATATTGTTTCTAGGTCTAGTTAAGCATCATAATTAAAACTCAAACATCCTTCGAGAGTTAAAGTGTTTCTTCTCCAGGGAGCTCAGGTCTGCTGAAAGTGGGAAATCTACATTGAGAAAAGAGTGCATGGTTGCCTTCTCTTTCTTTTCCTGGTGGTCCCAACCATCTTAACCAGCTCAAAAACAGCAGTCCCTGATTCCTCCGTGGTTGAAGTCATTCACCTGTTGACTCACTTCCTTGCCTCAGTTCAACAAAAGGTCACAGACGCTACTTCGCTTATTTTGTGGGCAGCCTGCAGAAAGCAGGTCCCAGACCAGACCTCTAATTCAAGCCTGGTGCCTTGGACCGGTTTTTTAGCAAATTTATAAATTGTTCCCCAGTCACCTGAATCACGTGCCACCAGGCGTAGGAAGAATGTTGCATAATATTTCTGATGAGTAGAAGATGAGGTATAAAGGTGTAATTTGGCATGTTTCATGGGAAGGAGGAGGAAGTAAAAATTTTTTAGAAAAGTAATTGTGTAAGTGGATCTTTTCTCACTCAGCCATGCTTTTGCAGTGTCTGAAATGAGCAGTTATGGGATTTGAGCTAGTTTTTCACTAGGCTGCTTGCCTTATGGTAGGAAAGATCGTTTTCATTTAAACATTTATTTGCATGAATATCTCAGTTTACAGCTATCTCTCCTTATCTAGTAAATTTCAGAGGAGCTATTCAAAGGAAATCCAGGCTAAGTTTTCAAGCAGAATCTGTGATATAGGGAGAGGTATAAACCACACACAGTTTGCATTATAGAACCATCATTGTTATGGCAATGAGGCCATGTGCATTATTACTGTTAGAGTGGTATTTGGGCAATTTGTCTATCTGATTATTCCTCAAAAAGAGTATTAAGCAGTACAAGAATGCAATGCTCATTGTCTAAGGAAACAAGCCATGGGGGAGAGAAAGACTAATGTTCATTATCAGAAACCAACACCTTTCTGAATTTGATTCTTTGAAAACATAGAAAAATTTTCCAGAAAGACAAATTGCTTTGCCTGAAAGCTGTTGAAATAGGGAATATCATCAAAGGTCTCAAAAAAAAGAAACAAAGTTAGTGGCTTATGCCATAATGTGAGCTGTCATATCTTTCTCCTTACCCTATCTTCCAGTCCCTCTCCTAAGACTGATGACTATAGGACAAAAGAAGAAAGTGATATTGAATTTTGTAGAGAAGGTCAGTTGATTGAGAGATGTGGGAAATTTATACACATCCCCCACCACAGCTACTTTAATTTGATTTGTGTTTTCTACAGGGAATACCACTACAAATTTACTATCCTTTCAGTATAACCAGTGATAATAAGATAATAATAGCTAACACATAAGTACTCACTGTATGTGTCAACTTTTGTTCCAAGTAAGTATATATATATATATATATATATATATATATATATATACACACACACACACACACAACCTCATTTCATTTTCTTATTAATCCTGTGAGAGGTGGCAGATAATATTATCCCAATTTTCCAATTGTGCAAACAAGCACAGAAAGGTTAAGTAACTTGCTTAAGCTCTTCTAGCGAGTAACACTGGAGGTAGGATAAAACCCAGGCTCAGAGTCTATGCTTTTACTGACCATCCAATGCATCCTCTCTGACAATAGCAATAGTTATTATGGTAGATTATATTATTGTTCCTGACTATTCACTCCCTCTTCCCGTAAGAGAATTAAATGTACTCATTCATTGCCTTAAGATTTAGCGCCTTGGGGGAAGAAGTACACCTCCCTTCCCCATTAATGGCAGAGTTGGTCACGTGACTGACTGTGGCCAATGGAATATCAGTCTGCCAAGTTCCCACAGATGCTTAAAGAAGCATCATGTGTTTCCTCCAGGTCTCTCAATCTCTCTCTTGCTCTCTCTCTCTCTGCTATGAATAAGATAGTTCCTACATAGATGCAGAGTCATCTAACTGGTAGCTCTTCACATATAACAGAGACTAGAATAAGTGTCTGTTGTCTTAATCCACTGAAATTTCGGGTTATTTGTTACTGCAACATAGCTGATTAATATAGTTAGCAATTCCTGAGTGCCAATAGGAGTTGAAATGAATTCTCTGGTCTTGCAGGTATAATACATTGTTGTTCAGAGTTCACAAGGCTAATTAGTGTGTATCTGAATAAGCCAAATATATTCACATGTTTTATTAGGAAAATATCATTATCTTCACTTTATAAAGGGAAAATCTAATCTCAGCTTAAGTGTCTTGACCAAAATCACAGCATTAGTGTTACAAAGCCATCCCCAACCCTTATCGATCTTTGTGATTTCAAAGCACAAGTCTTTCTCATGATAGCACATCGCATCTCCTTCCAGGAAAGAGAAGATGTCAGAAAACCCATATTGCCTACAGAGAGTTTGTGACACTGGAGTCTGAAAACTCAGAACTTCCAGCCTACAACCAGCCTGAGCTAAGTTGCTGGATGTATCACAGAATTTGTTCTCTTTACTAACTTGAAAACCTCCAATTGTAAGTTATATTATTTAGAAAGAAATATCACTTCCATTTCTACCTGGTTATGCTTTATAAACCTATATGCCACCATGAGAAAACCACTATATATTTTAACAATATTAATCATTTTCATTTATGGACTTTTGTTTATTTAGGTACCTACTTCTTACCCCCTGTGAATACTGAAAGACAAAGTATTACCTTTTGAAGATTATGAAATCCAATTGAATTTGATGGCTCAAAATTATAGAAGTGAAATGTACCTTGACCAACATAGAAATCAGAAAGTATCACACTCTTGTTAACTACCAATATCCTGAGTGGACAATCTCCATGGCAACATGGAAGAAAATGTATGATTGGACAAACCTGCTTCATGGAGTATAGACTAGTGCAAATTAAATTAATTCCCCAGGCAATTTAAAAATCATATGGGAAAGTTATCTGGCTGTTCCTCAATTTTTTTATGCTAGCTTTTCATTATCTCCTCTCTTTTCTTCCATCTCCTTTTTCAATATAAGCTAAATTGGAACCACCAAGGTTTTAATGGGTTTTGTTTGTGTTTTTAAATTCAGACTACCATTTAAGACTGAGAAATCTTGAAAATGTATTCACTCTACATTTTTAAAAGTCCATTCCTTGACCCTCAGGGATTTTTATGTAAGTCACAATAATCTCTTGGTCCTTTCTATAATGCACACCTTTACTTTTCTCTTGTGACAATGACAAGATGCAGCCATTCATTACTCGTGAAGATATAAAAGTAGCAGGCTGAACAGTTAGAAACATTCAAGGAGTGAGACTAGATTGCTGCTAATTATCCTGAATCTCCCTTTGGTGAATGAGTCAGGGACTCATTTCATTCAAATGTTTGGTCCTTGTAGTTCGGCGTGTGTGTAGGAGATGGGAAGCCAGCAGCAAAGTGTCTTCTGGGACTTAGTTTCATTGTCTTCATGGCCTTTGTTGTCATTGTTTTGTACCCAAGTAACAACATATTCTCCTCTCTTATTTCCTGGCAATTTTCTTCCATAATTGAGTGAGTATTTTACAAGAATCTGATGTCACCCTGGGAATATTGATATTCTCATTCTTATTTTATAAAGTAGGTTACCCAAGGCCAAATTCATCAGAATCTATATCTCCTTATAATTAATAGATCCTGGAGAACCTAAAATGTGACAGGCTAAGAGGCTGCCCATGACTGTGAATGCTGGAGAAGGAGGAGGAGGACCTCATTAAATATATGACAGACTAGTAGCATTGCCTTTAAGGCGAAACATATTCCCAGGGTCATGGCCTCATCCACTGCTTCTGCCCCTGGGGCTAGATGAACTTGGCAGGGGGGTGGGGGGGAAATGGGGCTGGAAGCTCCAACTGTCACCTCAAGGAGATCTGAAAAAGACACAATCAAGGGTCAGTAGAGAGATATCAATGGTAGCAATGCGGAGTCCAGGAAAAAAAGTCCTATCTATTTAAGTAGCCATTGAACTAGAGCAAACCAGAGCCCACGCGGATCCCCTGTGCTCTCAACTGAAAAGTAAAGGTGATAAAATCCCAAACCCTCAGTGTCTTCCTTCTCTTGAGCACACACTCTCCACAGATTCCCAGGGATTCGTACCGAGCCCTCAGCTGCACCCTTAGTTCACTTCACCTTATTAAGAATTGAAACAAACCACAAGAGACTCTTAATGATAGAGAATGAACTGAGGGTTGATGGAGGGAGGTGGGTGAGGGATGGGCTAGATAGGTGATGGGTATTAAGAATGAGCACCGGGTGTTGTATGTAAGTGATGACGCACTGGATTCTACTCCTGAAACCAGTATTGCACTGTGTGCTGGCTAACTAAAATTTAAATGAATAAATAAAATCAAAAACATTCCTAAGGAAGAATCTCTAATAAGGAGCTTTCATTGTAGTAGAAAGATGGTTAGTGACAAGAACTATTCAGGGATTTTTCTGCTCAAGTTTCACATAAAAAGAATAAAATGTTATTTAAGTCAAAATTGACTTGAGCCAGTGAACTTTTTTCTTTATTCCTTCTTTATTCCAATAGCAGACACTGCTGGAAGGGGGGTGGGAGTGGGAAGAGAAATGAAAGGGAAAGCTCCAGAAACTGTTTCAGAAGAAGCTGTAGCTTGGAGTCAGAGTGAGTCAGCGAAAGATAAGCCCCTCAAAATCCGGGGAAGGTGTGAAATTCACAGGGATGAGGAATACAGTCAAATTCATTTAAAGCCCAAAGAACAGAATGACTTCAGCTGACATCTAGGTAGTAGGAAGATAAATCCAATATATCTTTTAAATAATCTAATGTATATCTTGGCTTGGAGGAGCAAATTTAAATTTTTTTTAATATTTGTTATTATGTTTACTTTTTTTCTTATTTGATTAGAAGGTTACCGGAGTATTAGCAAGATCTCAGAGTTTGGAATAAGCCATCCTTCGGTGTGCATTTTAGTTTTGACAATTACTTATCCTTTGGAGACCCTGTTTCTTCATTTCTAAAATAAACATAAAAGTACTATCCACTCGCATGGTTGTCTTAAAGATGTAAAATAAGAAATATAAAATATATAACACATAGTAGAGTGTTGCAAAGGACTTCATGCTTTGGAATCCTGTTCAGTGTTTGCTGAGTTAATATATGTAAAGTATGTGAAGCACCTTACCCAACAAAGTGCTTGAGTAGGTTATAGAAAGATTTTGTGTAGGGGCACCTGGGTGGCTCAATCGGTTAAGCATCCAACACTTGGTTTTGGCTCAGGTCATGATCTCACAGTTCGTGAGTTTGAGCCCCGCATTGAACCTCGTGTCCAGCTCTGCACCGACAGGGTGGAGCCTGCTTGGGGTGTTCTCTCTCTGTCTCTCTCTCTGCCCCTCCTGCCCTCTCTCTGTCTCAAAATAAATAAACTAACTTTAGAAAGAAAAAAAAGAAAGATTTCGTGTAGTGTCAGGCAATTTTGAAATTGAGAAAGTAAAATATAGACAGAGGTATTGGTATTTTATTTTGGTTTCTGTGCCTGCTGTGTGAGCCTCTCTGACACCTTGCTCCATTATACACATCTTGGATTGATTCAGGTCTAGGAAACAGATTTTTCTCAGACAGTCTGGCATCCAGGAACCCAGACACTCTGGGGGAGAGGTGCTACACACTGAGTGGATGAGCTTCCCAAAAGCACCGTGTGAGTCAAACATGGAATAGGAGCTCTGTGTTCCCCTTCACAAGAGGTTTTAAAACACTTGTCTAAAGCCGTAAAAATAGTTCTAATTTGTTTTTCACTTGGTTATCTCTCAAAAACCATTACTAAAGTCTGCTAAAATGCAGCAAACATCCTCTACTCAGCCATGCTTTTGCTTCTTCTCTGAATTAACAGCAATCTTGGGTTTCAGTTCATTAGAATGTTCTGAATAGAGATAAATTAATTAATGGATTTAACAACCGGAATCAGCGTGCCCATACTTCAAAAGGATTGCACTTTCTTTATGCCTCCAATATCTCATTAGGAAAAACAGGTCAAATGGAGGCAAACTAATTCAACTCAATTTGTCTCCTTTCAGCTTCGGGTCTTCCAAGATTGTAAAAGCTTACACCTATACAGATCGAATTTCATGTAAATTTATTGAACTATCAAACTCCTTGCAAACTACACTGTAATGAATGCCTGAGTACATAATATGTTTAATTTATATAAAGGCTGCTTTCAGAAGGCCTTTAACAGTATCACAAAGATTATTAGTCCTCAGAACAATCTTTTGAAGTTGGGAAAGAGAATAAATTACCAAGACACAGGGTAGCCTTGAAAGAAATACTTTTCTCATTAAAAGTAAGCTCAGTAAATGGTACAGCTACTGTGGCAAGCACTTTGCAATTCCATAATCCAAATATACAATTACCATGTGACTCGGAAATTCCATTCCTGCTTATATGCCCCAAAGACCTGAAAGCAGGTGTTCAAAAAAAAAAAAAAAAAAAACCTCGTACATGGATATTCATAGCAGAACCTTCTCAATAGCCAAAAAGTGGACCCAAATTTCCATCAGCTAATGAATGGATAAACAAAATGTGGTATATCCATACAATGGAATATTATTCAGCCATAACGGGAATGAATATAGCATATGTTCATATATCCTATAATATGCAAGAAATCATTATGGAACTTTGAAGTCATTACGCTAAGTGAAAGAAGCCACACACAGAAAGCCACATATTGTATGATTCCATTTATGTGAAATATCCAGAATTGGCAAATCCATAGATACAGAAAGCAGATTAATGGTTTCCAGGGCCTGTGGGGTGGAGGAAATGAAGTGTGACTTCTCAATGGGTATGGGTTTCATTTTGAGGTGATGAAAGTGTTCTGGAACTAGATAGGATGGCTGTACAACATTGTGAATGTACTAAACATCACTAATGGTCAGCTTTATGTTTATTCATCCACAATTTTTCTAAAAGACCCTTTTTTTTTAAGTTTGATTCTCATGTTTCCAGAAGGGTAACACCACAAACCTGCCTGAAATCTTAGGGAGAATTTTAGACAGCCTCATGGTTCCTTTCAGATCTGGTGTTCCAGAGAAATAAATGAGGCTCAATTTAAGTTATTCTAGTTCCATGAAGTGAGCTTTCTCCTTCCAGGCCTGAAGATCTCCTAAGTGTTTTTGTTTTGTTTTGTTTTTTTAATGTTTATTTATTTTTGAGAGAGAGAGAGAGAGACAGAGTCACCAGGAGAGGAGCAAAGGGCATGCGGGGGGGGGGGGGGGGCGCGGACACAGAACCTGAAGAAGGCTCCAGGCTCTGAGCTCTCAGCACAGAACCCAACGCGGGGCTCAAACCCACAAACCGTGAGATTATGACCTGAGCCAAAGTCAAACGTTCAACTGACTGAGCCACCCACACACCCCCAAGATCTCCTAAGTTTTTAAATAAACTTCCTGACCTCTCCCATTCCTGATCCAATTTAGATAATTCCTAAATATAGGTATTATACAGAACATATATTAATACTACCACATATGTCATAACCGTTTGCCTGCTCATCTCCCTTCCCAACCGGACTCTACGTTCCTTGAGTCTTATGTCTTTTTCTGTGGTCCTTGCACTCTGCCTTGACACACAGGAGAGGTGTCAGAAATCACTCTACCTCGTGCATTAAAATGACAACCATACACTGCTGCCAAATTATCAACCTGGTAATGCATCAAATAATCCTCCATAGAACAGTATGTCAGTTTCCCTTCCAATGAACTGAAACCAGATCTTTGCAGGGCAGTGTTATACAAGAAAAGCAGTGCCTTTAGACATGGCTGTGGTTATACTATTTCCTACTATATCAGGAGTGTCTACGGCCATACCACCCTGAACGGCCCGACCTCGTCTGATCTAGATATGTCGGGAGCAACATGAGATTTTTTTTTTTTTTCCAACGTTTATTTATTTTTGGGACAGAGAGACACAGAGCATGAATGGGGGAGGGGCAGAGAGAGAGGGAGACACAGAATCGGAAACAGGCTCCAGGCTCTGAGCCATCAGCCCAGAGCCCGACGCGGGGCTCGAACTCACGGACCGCGAGAACGTGACCTGGCTGAAGTCGGACGCTTAACCAACTGCGCCACCCAGGCGCCCCGCAACATGAGATTTTTGTGACTTTAGTTGATCTTTCTTTAACTTTTAATTCTTTGAAAATTAATCAACTACTGGCTAAACATCATAAACTCAAACTACTCCCAGGCTATTGATGCTCATAAAATGTCATGACTTTAACGGCATGACTAGAGCAGGCATCAATAAGGACAGTTTTGTGAAGGTTCAGGGAGAATAAATGCTATGATGGGGTAAAATCTACATGAATGTCTTGACATCACTGTAGAATGAGAAGGTTAAAACAGAGGTGGAGAAAAGGGAGATTACTGAAAAGAATTATAACTTTTTTTTTCAATATGGAGGAGGCATAGCTTTTATTGGTATAACCAAAGATTAGCCAACACACACACACAAAAATTGTCCTTATTTTTAGTTACTGCTCTGTAAGCCCTGCTGTTCAACTATCCTAAAACCAAAAGTCATCATTTCCGGCAGCCTTCATTGATCCTAATTGCCTTATGGTTAATGAGCCAATAAAATGAGTTAACTTATTCAGTTCCTAGACACCTATATTGCAAACAATTTGTCTTCGATGGTACACCAGAAATAGACTAGATTATTTTTTTGTTTTTATTGTTGTTAACTGTTAGAGATCCTGCAACTCAAAATTCAGCCCATTACTTGCAAATACTCAAGATTTAATATTTCAAGTACTGATCTTAACCTTGTGTCAACTGTTCACCCTGTTTTGTTTTTCTTCATTTCACTTTTTCATCTGTATCTTATTTTCTGCCTTTATATTGTATATATTTTTGGAGGTTGACATAAATCCTTTTAAAACAAGTTGTTTCTTATATATAAATAAAAGCCTCTCAACTATGTCTTAAATGAATGAGTAAATAAACAACTATACTTCATCCTTTTTTCTCCCTTTCTTTCCTTTTCTCCCTCCCTTTCTTTCCCTTTCTCCCTCCTTTCTTTCTTTCTCTTTCTTTCTTTCTTTCCTCTTTCTCTTTCTCTTTCTTTTTCCCTTCCTTCTTCCCTTCTTCCTTCCTTCCTTCTTTCCTCCTTTCCTTTATTCTCTACTAAGGACACTGAGGAAATCTTAGGAATATTCATTATTTAAGATAAGAGACATAAAGAGGAGAAGCATAAAACAAGTCACAACAATATGCAAGTATTAAGATCTTCCACATTCTTTAAGACAAAAATAAAAAAGGAGATTTTCCTAACTTTAAATTTTCTTTAAAGTTGTGGAAACCTGCATTTCCCTCAGTTCCTCAAATATGATTGCTTCAACTTATGTAGAACTTTTCCAGATTCTACCCTCTGAGTTTCCTAAACAAGTAGACAGAAATTATCTCAAGTTACTTAGTATCTCAAATTACACACAGTATCTCAAATTACACACAGTATCTCAAAATACTTAGCTGGTTGTTTTAATGAACATATAGAGTTGTTTTTATAATAACTGCTACATGACTAAAAGGAATCATTCACTGTTCCTTACTACTATGTTGTGTGTGGATACCTGTCTGTGGCCATCTACAAAAAGGAATCATTTGCCCCTATACTAAAATTGGCAAGAATGGAGGGATTTGAAAGAGTGAGTATAAGAGAACTCAAATTTTCCTTTGTTGTACAATGAAAGCTTCATGTCTAAAATCAACAAAAGAAAGAAGCATACTCACATTATTCAGAAGGCCAAAGAACTGAAAGTGGTTTTCTTTGGGGCAGTATGGGGTTGGGATAGGGATACCATTAGGGCACTGACAGTTTTTGTGTAAGACTTTATTATTTTTTAGGTATTATTTACATGTACTACGATAATAAAAGTTAAATTTTAAAGTATCATTAATAGCTACCCTTATTCCTAAAAATAGTCTGAAACCCAAAGGAGAGCATGAAAGACCTGTCATCTATAGCAACCTCCACTTACTGTTCCAGTCCTGCTCCTTGACCCCTTACCCCTTCCTTCTAAGCTCCAACTATACTGAGCTTTTTTCACCTCCTCTTAGTAGATGATGACTTTGCTCACCTCAGGGACTTTCCTTGAGCCGTTGTTTCTGCCTAAAACTGTCTGCTCCTCCTCTTCCTTTCCTAGCCTTCTCTTGGCTGTGCTTCTGGAAGCTTTTCCTCTCCCATCACCTCTGGGTTAAACATGCTTCCTATTTACTCACTTCCTTAGCATGCTGAATTTTCCCCTACCACAGCATGTATCTTCTATTATACCTTCCTGACTTATCTGCCCCCTCATCTACAGTGTAAGCACAGTGAGAAGGAGAACCTCATCTTTCGTGTTTATTGTCCTAAATTCAGCACCCAATGAGATATTTATTTCAAAGTGGATGCTCAACACATACCTAGAATAATGCCTGACACCTAGTAGACACAAAAATAAGTTTGAAAGACAGGAAGAAAGGAAGAGAGGGAAGGAGAGAGAGAAAGAGAAAGAAAGAGAAACAAAGAACGTTTGGACTTTTAGATTCATGTTAATTGAACTTAAGGCAAAATGATAAGGTATAGAGAATTTAAATTTAGTATCCTTTTTTTCCCTGTTCCCTTCTCTTATTTAATTGTTCACTATAGACACTCTGAAAGCCAGTGTTTTCCCATCACCAACTGTGACAAATGAAAGTGGCTTCTCTGACAGAATTAGGTAGGTGGTAGGTTCCATAGGCATTTGGAGATCCTTGATGGAGTTAAAAATTTTTTAGAGTTTATATGAACAAAAATCGACTTGAATCGGGCAGAATCCAATCTAGCAAATAGACAGGAGCTCCGAGGAGCTATATAAAATGAAAGGCTTTTATAGGCAGAAGGCAGCGTGAACAAGGAAATCATACTGGGCAAAAAAAAGTGGGTTGGTTATTGCAAAATCACTTTCTTTTCGGGGTTGGCAGAGGTCTATCAGGCTGATTACCTAATGGTGCTGATCAGGCGATTTCTGTCTCACTGGTTTAAGATTCCATTTCTGGGGGAGCTGAAACCATAAGTCTCAGTTTGGTGACTTTGGGCTTAACATAGTTTCGGGCTTGTTGTCTTGTTTTTCTGTTTTGTTTTTGGTTTTTGGTTTTTTGGTTTTCTTGAGAGAACACTAGAGTGCAAGTGGGGGAGGGGCAGAGAGAGAGAGAAGACAGAATCCCAAGCAGGCTCTACTCAGCACTCAGCGCCGAGCCTGATGCGGGGCTCAATCTCACAAAGTGAGATCATGGCCCGGGCCAAAATCATGAGTCAGACACTTAACTGACTGAGCCACTCACGCGCCATGTTGTCTTGTTTTTAACAAGTGTAAGAATGAGGAAGTGTCTTTGATGGTCAGAACATTCACTGTGGAATTCTAGAGTCTCCACAGGGTTCCAGAGGCTTGTTCCTCTCAGACAAGTCTCCCCCAATATACTCTAATTGGTCTCCTATTTCAGAAGACGGGTTCTCACTAAAGGCATGTGTGAGGCACTTAAGCACCCAGATGATGTCTCTGGAGTCCTTTGCCCATAGTTTCTAATGATATGCAAGGTTGTAATCAGACCAACACATCATCCTGAACTTTATCCCAGGAGGTTGTTAGGTGTGTCAGGATGCTCCAGGTGCGAGGAACTGAAAGCCCAAATGAAAGTGGCTTGAACAATAGAATCCTATCATTGCTGCTGCCTCACAGGTCAAGACTAACCACAGGTAGGCAATCTGAGGGTTGGCTCAGCAGTTCAATGATGCCATCAGAGACACTGCTGCTTTTCATCTTCCTATCTTCCCATCCTCAAAGTGTCCGTATATCTCCCACATTAGTCACAGGGTGGCCGCAGCAGGTACAAGCTTTACACCCTCATGTGACAATGTTCCTAAGCAAGAAAGGAAGAAGGAGGACGAGAGCTTACCTCCTGTCTTTCCTTTTGTAAGAAAAACACGTGTTTCTCAGAAACCCTCCAGCAAACTCCCCCCCTTATGTCTTATTGGACAAAACTGGGTTCCATAGGCAACCTGAGCCCCCAGGGGGTCTGTGAAAAGGGAAGCTGGCATTCTCAGTCTCTGTCTTGGAATTGGGCTCTTCTAATAGGCAGGAAGGATGGGCAAAACGTCTGTTGGGTAGGCTGTTAGAATAATAGACACTACTTGAGAGTATTCTAATACTTCATGTGTATTAATCCATCAGATCTTCACAACAAGCCCATGGGGGTAGGTGTAATTATTGCCATTTTACAGAGAAGCAGACTCAACTCGGAGATAGTAACAGAGCAAAGCAGTGAAGCCAAGATTCGAACTCCATTGTCTAGCTCCAGAGGCTGCTTTCCAAACTACACATAACACTGCTCTCAGCCTACAGTGCCTGCCACAGCAGGCAATCCACCAGGCTGCTTCTAAAATCTAACACATAAAAAGTCTGAGCAGTGCCTGTCTCCCTCTGAAGTGCAAATGTGACATTTCCCCTGGCTGCAGTCATGTATGGGTGAGAAGAGCAGAGAGGATTCCCAGAGAGACAAGAATTACTTCCTGTCATCATCAAGGCTGCAATAGCCAGGGCTGTGATCAGGGCAAGGGCTGGGGCCTGGAGAGTCCACTTTGTGGCCAGGGCCACTGATCGAGTCTGTGACCTACTGTGCCACCACCGGTATCAGAAAGCCTGGGCGAGGGAAGGTGAGTGATTGAAGAGTCCACTTCCCACAGGCAGGATTAGAACAGAATAGTTTCTATAAGTTCAAGTAATGTTTTACAGGCCACCTCCACTCTTCATTTTCGAATGTGACGGATGAGTCCCGTACAGAGTGGAGTTATTGTCTAAGAGCACCCAGCTAGTTTACATAGAATGTGAGACCCAAAATAAGGGCTTTTTTATCAGGCAGACACAGACAACTTGCAGGCATGTCCTCAATGACGCTGTCTTTGACTTACTCTTGCAAAAAGCATCCCTATACTTCATACATGCTTCTGTTATAATTTCTGTTCTACCTGCCTAGAATCATCGTGAGGATTAACTAAGCTAATACGCATGCAGTTCTCGGCATGGGGACTGGTACAGGAGTAGTGGCTCATATCACTGCTAGTTTCCTTATTATCCTTACAATCCATGGTTCCTCCTGCACTGGCCCCGGCAGGGAAAGATGGCGGCGCCCTCACTCCTCAGGAAGAGGCGGAGTCTCCTGACCCTCAGCATTCATCCCAGCCAGGATCAGGAAGCAGCGAGAAGTATGCGGCCCTCTGAGAAGCGGTGCCCGTCTCAGAGTTCTATTGCCCAGCACTTGGTTCAGGTGAAACAAGAGGCTGCCAGACCCAGAGGGAGGCAGGGTGGCAAAGGTTCCACTCTAAACCTATGCGTGTCTCTAATCCTCCCATAACCCTCGTTAATCACGTGACCGAGAGGCAGGGGGAAATGGCTGTGTTGGCGGCAGCAGCACCCAGAGCACCGAGAAAGAAAGCAGCTGGCCCTGGAGGGCCTTGTGCCAGGCTCAGGGCCTGGAGGGACTCCGGCATTGATTGCAGCGGTAAATAAACAGAGCTGATGGCTGCACCGGGGGCCCATACCCTGCCAGAGAAGGGGCTGGGGGAGGAGGGATTCTTGTAATTACACTTGGTGTGGGCTCAGCCATCATGGGTTTACTGTGATCTGTCCCCAGATGGGAGCTCCAGAAACACCTGTTACAGCAGACGTCATTTGGCAAGCCAAACAAAACGTGGGTTCATCCAGGCCACCTGTAAAGGGATTTAATGCCTAACAACCTGTGCGAGGCTTCTAATTGTCATAATTAATTTGGCACCTCTTCACTGGTAGGTGCTAAGTAAGTATCATATTGTACTGGGAAAGCCCATTTCCTGCTAACATGGTTTTTCCCTCCATAATTAAAGCTGTGAGAAATTGTGTCATTTGAAAAAACTTAACACCACATTTTCCTCACTGAACTGTTTTGTTTTTAAGTTCCTCTTCTTCTGGCCCTCTCTCCTCACTCTTGGTATGAACATCTTACTTTCTTTGGCTTATCCACTTGCTGCTTCCCTGTTGCATAATTTAGGCTATAATTATTTTCTCATTTTCCCCTCCAGCTGGCATTAGTTTGGTCCCTTCCACCTCATATTTCCTTAAAATGTCACACTATTGCCCTAGCTTGTTTAAACACTCTGGAAAGCCAGGAAATGTAGCTGTTGTAGGCACATCCACATCCCTCAGAAAAGTGTCCCTGCTGCCTTTCCATGTGCCACAGCGGGCAGGACCAGAATCCAGCAAGCTAACAACAAACAGATGAGTGCCACTGTAAAGAAAAAATATTAAAACAATGTGGCTTCTGCTACTTTAAAACAAACAAAAACCAAGTGATGTCATATGAGAGAATTCACTTTGCAAGGGGAAACAAAGCAAAAACCTGGAATAACGGTAGTGTCCCACATATCAGGCTCTCATTGATCTCCGTATGGCCAGCTGATATCCCAGGCCAGTTCCACCGGTTAGGGCTCCCCCAAACCAGAGGCTTTTGAAAAAAGTTTCTTATTCTGTTTCTGCATCTGTCACTCCTAAAAGATACAGCGATCCAAAGCTTATCACTAGAAGACTGGGAGAGGGGGGATGAGGGACAGAGAAGCAGTGACCAAAAACTTTACAATAAACTGATCAGTACTTTTATGTCTGAAAAAGTGGAAGACAGGGATCCATTCTTCTTTGGGAACCTGGGTGGCTCAGTCAGTTAAGTGTGGCTTCAGCTCAGGTCATGATCTCGTGGTTAGTGAGTCTGAGCCCAGCATGGGGCTCTGTGCTGACAGCTCAGAGCCTGGAGCCTGCTTCAGATTCTGTGTCTCCCTCTCTCTCTCTGCCCCTCTTCTGCTCATGCTCTCTCTCTCTCTCTCTCTCTCTCTCAAAGTTAAACAAACATTAAAGAAGTTCTCTTTTAAGTTTCTTTTGATTCCCGATAGAGTACATTATCAGTATACTTGAATTATTCACATGAAAACTAATCAGTATCAGCTTCTCTGTATTCCGTAAGGAACTTAACTCATAAAATGAATCATCTTGAATATTTTCTAAACACAAAATCACAATTTATGAATATTAACCTTAAAAATGTACTTGAGAATGACTGCTCCAGTAAATTAGAATTTTTTTCAAAGAACAGATCATAAGGAATTCCACTCTTTCCCCAGAATTTCTGTAACTTTGAGGGAGAGACATATAGAAAATCTATTTTATGAAAATGATTTAAGAAATCAGTGTATATTTATCAGCCAAGAGCTTATATGGAGAATTTCTCAAGAAATCCAGAGATCAGATATCAGGATGCTACCCACTGCTTGCTGACAATGTCCTATAAGTTGAACATAGTAATACCTCAGTTTTACAGAGGGAAGAAATAAAGTACCAAAAGGCTTGAATGATTCACTTTTAGTGGGAAAAAAAAGTTAAGGACAAATGAAATGTGGTCCAGATAATCCTCAAATCCTCACACACATAAAACAACTTGTGTTTGTTTTAAGAGAAAGACCATATCCATTCTGTTCTCCTTTCTCTTCAACAACTAATTTTTATTTTTAAATAATAAAATTATATGTCTTGTAAATTAATATTTATTTTTACAGATAATGACCACTATGAATATCACTTAAATCTGCAACTATTTTTTTTATTAACTTTATTTTTTGCATTACAGAGGCAATACTTTTAGGGATAAGATAGATATTCTAATTCAACATGAATCTTCTTAAGTCCTAAAAACTTAACAAAGGAATTGTGTTAGGAATCTTTGGGGTGCAAGCCATAAAAATCCAACTCAACTGACTTAGGCCAAAGGAGATTTTATTGGGAGGATATCGCAGTATTTTCATGTGGGATTCAGGGCTGGGATTTTATGCAGCTCAACCCCAGGGACAAGGAAAATTGGCTCTTTCCCTCACTTTTGTGCACTCTGGTTCAGTTTCAACCTCCTTCACTACAGCTGGCACTTTCTCACATGGTGGTCACCAGCAGCCTCCAAGCCCCCCACCCCATGGCCTCTACCATCAGGCAATACTCATCCACTTCTTTTGTTTTACTTCAAAAGCTCCTAGGACAAGCTGATAAATCTGCCTTGATCTGGGTGACTCTATCCAGGGAGGTGGGGCATCTGTATTGGCAGACTCTACCCTAAGGGTATGGTTAGAATCTAGGTGGACATAATTATCAAATAAAAAAGAGGCAGGGGAAGATACTGAGAGCTAACTGGACAGACAAACCAAGAATAATCAAGTAAAACAAAAACTTGCATGGATTCTAAAAGTTCAGGTAACGACAGAAAGTTGAGGTGGCACAAGACAGAATGCTAGAAATTGGCCTTAGGCATTCTTCAATATATTTTTCTTGCATTTCTATTTCCCAGTCAAAACTATGAATATATAACTCTTAAACTTGATAACACACCATTTTCTCTCTCCTTTCTCTCAAAGCGTCAGAATTGTTTTGGAGTCGTGTTACTTTTCGGGTTCAGATCTTCAAGTGTGCATATTCTTCTTTCAGGGTCACAACATTCTCCTCAGGGCTTTGAGATTCGGATACAATTTACAGTTCATACCCTTTTTCAACTGCGACATTTTCGTGTTTAAATCCAGGAA
Organism: Lynx canadensis; assembly: GCF_007474595.2. Classification (NCBI taxonomy): domain Eukaryota; kingdom Metazoa; phylum Chordata; class Mammalia; order Carnivora; family Felidae; genus Lynx; species Lynx canadensis. The sequence continues at coordinate 22,083,522 of NC_044320.2, forward strand.
AGTTCTGGCCACCTGGTGGTTTTGGAAATGCATTTCCAGCTAAAAGTTAGAAAAAGAATAAGGATTTTTATTAGCCTGAGATAATGGATCAAATGAAACTGCTTTCTGCACAGGAAAAATAAGGACTTTGTAGGAAAGGAAAATAAGATATCAAGAAAGATGTATTTCTCATCTTATTCTCCATTTCTGACTGTTTGGCCTGGCTATAAAACTGACTTTCTATGCGACAAGGTAAAATCCAGATATACAAATAGCTTTTGAAATGGCCTTGAAATGAAAACAAAAATAGCTGACGCACAAAGCTGTCCATATGAAAAATTCCTGTGCACGGAAGGCTGTTTTCAAGCAATGGCGTGTGATCTGCAATGAAATCATTTATCTTTATGAGCTTTCTGAGCCACAGGATAGCTGCCCAGGGCCACCTGAGCTCTCAGGACCTGGGCCCATTTACTTGGGTACTTGTCATTTCAAGTTTTTAGGATTTTAAATGGTCACCCTGCTGAGCAAAACCATTTAACGACACCTTAGAGGCACACGTGCAGTTATATGTACTTATATAATCTAACAATTTTCACTCTAGAGTGAAATCTGTTATACAGCAAGACTGATTTATACCCTCCTCCAGTGGGGGTTTATGAAGGTCCTCATGTATTAAAAAATAAATCTCTAGGGCAGTTTACCTGTAAGACTGCCCAACAAAGCTTAGTCCAACATAATCTTTATTTTGTGGTTGAAAACTAATAATTAAATGTTTGCAAATTTCTTCAATTAGGGCCTTGTTTAATACAGGAGGACCCTGTTCTCGGCTTAAAACCCTCAGCAACTCACCAACAGAACCACCCCAGGACAAACCAGCGTGTTCCATTAGTTAAAAGCAAATACTGGTCTCCCCCACCCCAATTTGCAAAGTAAAATCATTGGATAAAAATTTTTTTCAGTTTCCTCTGCCACGGTTTTTTGTTTGTTTTTTTTATTCTTCAGCACCTGGAACCACTTTTCTGATAGCGAGAGAATTCGCAAAGGACAAAGTAAATGAATATACAGCACGCTAAGAGTAACACAGTGAGCCACACAGAAAGCCCCTGCCCCTTGTCTCCAGGGAGCCTCAGTTCTCCAGTATCGCACAGGTGCTCTCCAGTCCTGCCCTAGTCTTCTAACTTCATTTCCCGCACTTGTCTCCACACCAGCCCCCACTGCAGCTGGTCAGAAGTGCACCTTATGCACATACATAACTTGCCTACAATTTTAGGTATATGGAACTCCCAAAATTCAGAGCCTAGAAATCAATGCATCCTAAGAAGACCAAACAACAAATAATAGCATAACTGACAAATAGCAACACGTCTCTAAATTAACTGAACCTGTTCACCATTGTTCCTTACACAAATACCGCCCTAACACATGACACATGGACATATGCATATGGTTGTGTGTGGATTCCTACAGAAATCTGGTAACAGCCTTTTATCAGAAACTGCTTCTTCTAGTGGTGATGGTGTTAAGGTAAAGCAACCAGACCCTTTTGCCTCTTCCTCATGACCAGTCATACACCTTGGTGAAATGGTTGATCAAGATGTTGACCATGGTCTAGAACCCAAGAACAGAATATCTGTGTATGTGTGAAAATTGCTGGTTTCTTTCTGGGAAAAAAACCTCGATCTTTCATACCTGTGTATTTGTCATTCTGGGTTTTTGTTTTTGTTTTTGTTTTCTTGGTACCGTTTCCAAGGTCTATAATAATAATTATGATAATAATGAGGCGCCTGGGTGGCTCAGTCGGTTGAACGTCAGACTTAGGCTCAGGTCATGATCTCGCAGTTCGTGAGTTCGAGCCCTGCGACGGGCTCTGTGCTGACAGCTCAGAGCCTGGAGCCTGCTTCCGATTCTGTGCCTCCCTCTATCTTCCCCTTTCCCGCTCTTACTCTCTCTGTGTCTCTCAAAAAATGAATAAACGTTAAAAAAATTTTAAAAAATAATAATTATAATAACAAGAGCTGCTGAATAGTGCCTATGTTCTAGATGCTTATATAACATTATCTCATATAATCCTAATGGCAGTCCTATGAGGTTATTATCTCTATTTTATATACAAGTAAACTGAAACCCAAAGTTGCTCATTACCATTCCTGAAGTCCTAGACCCAGTAGGAACTAGAAGAGCATGTAAATGTTAATGCTGGGATTTGAACCCTCATCTGTTTGGAATTTTATTCTCCACCTCCTCCCCACCCCCACAGGGAGCTTTCCATATGGCAGAAAAATATAGAACAAGTTGGAGGGGTTGGTCACTGGGGTCTTGGGTGTGTCTCTAGTAGACTCCGCCCCGGGCAGGTGCCATCACCCCGGGTCCCGAAGGCCCTCCTAGCTCTAGGCTGCCGCTGGGAGGTGGGTGCGTGAGCACTGAGTCGGGACGGGAGCCGGGGGCCGGCGCTAGAAGACCGACGGCCAGTGCCCAGCTCGACCTCGCTGCGCTCTCTCATCTCTTCCTCTCCGGGAAAAGCTCCCCGAGGCCTCTCAAGTCCTCAAATGGACCACAAGGCTCTGGTGCGAGGGGAGGAGGAAGGCGACGGCATCCCCGAGAGCCGGTCGCACACGCGCGCTCTCACCAGCTCGGCTTGCAGCCCGGCCGGGGCGCTCTAGACGCTCGGGTCTCTGCTCCTCCTGCGCCTCCGCTTCCGCCTCCGCCGGGGGGCGCCGGGAGCCCCCTCGCGGCCCAGCCAGCTGGATGGCGCCCGCCAGCTGCCGCCTGAGGTCTTCCGGCAGCCGGCATGGGGGCGACGGGGGCCTCCTCCTGGCCGTCCGTGCGCTTGCTGCCCCCGGGGGAGCCGCGCGTCGGGCAAGGGCCTCGGGGCCAAAGCCCAACACTGACTGGGACTCCGTGGGGTCCCCGGGAAGTCGCTTCTCTGCGGCTGCTGGAGTCCCCGGGGCCCATTCCAGAGGCGGCGGGGCCCATTCCAGGCATGTATTGCTAACCGTTGGTTTCCAAGTGCGAGAATTAGGGCGGGTGAGGGCGGGGACGGGGGTAACTAACAGAACCGACGAGACCGCTGGCAAGTGGGACGCCGCTGTCGCTCAGCCCCTCGGAGGGTGGAAGCGACCACCCTTCCTTTCTCCCAGACTCATCTCTGGCCTTCCTCCCCTTTTAGCGGCAATCGGAGGAGGTGGTTCCCCGTAACTCCGCGAAGAGGTTGCAACTGGATCACTTCTTGCTTTCTTGGAGTGTCTAAGAGGAAGACTTGTATCTCTCCAGGTAGGTGGAAGTTGAGGTACAGACGGAAGGTTTGGGACCAAACGTAGAATATCTTGCCACAAAGTCTGCCCCAGTTGCCTTGATTACTGAATACTCCATTCCTGTAAAATATGTTTTTCTGACTTTTCTCCTGTCGGTTAGGGACTGTGGCCTGGTGTTGGGGGTTTAAAGTCTAATTAGGCCCGTAACCTCTCCACAGGTGTTGCTCACAGTCTGGGAAGTTGTCTCAGTTAGGAAGAATAGCCTTTCCACGTGCCCAACAGTGCAGAAAGCAGTTGATATTCAGAAACTCTGTGCTCCTTTTTATATTTGACTTTCTGCCGCTTTCATGAAGTTTATGAAGGGGCTGAAATGAACCATGAAAATTCCTCTTACCCCAACATGTGTTGTCTCATAGTTCCCAATTCAGTGTAATCATGTGCTAGTATGACTTGTATGTCCTCTTTCAATGAGCATAATCAACTGCCTCATTTTGATCTAATGGAGAATTTCTAAAAAGAAACAATCAAAACCTTTGTGTTTTCACAAACACAGCCCCCCCACTCCCCTCCAAAAAATGTGGCAGAGATGTTCATACAGTACTCTTATCTTACTCATTTGTTCAGTAAAGATCTACAAGTCCCCTGCAACGATCTAGGTTCGTGGTAGGCACTGAAGGCAATAAGAACTATTTTTTATTAGTGCTTACGATGTGCCAGGCACTTCTCATGTACTCATTTATTCTTCACAACAGTCCTGTGAGGGAGGTACTGTTAGTTTCTGCATTTTACAGATGAGGCATCTAAGGCAGAGGTTAAGCTGTATGCCAAAGATCGCAATGCTGGTTAAATGGTCTAGTGGGGATTTGCACCGAGGAAGGCTGCTTTGTGCTGTAAACCACTGGACCACACCTAGGTATGCACACTGCCTCCTCAAGAGGGAAAAGTAGTTGCTCAATTTATATGTTGCATGAGGTGTTCAAACTCCCTATGCTCATAAAATTCAGCTCTACTAAAATGGTTTAAGGCTTTGACTAGATAAGGAGGAATTCAGATTACCAAATTAGCCTCTGCGGCTAATTTGCCAAATTCAACATCTTAACAATAGTCTACAATCTAAGCACAAATACCTATCATTGTATGTTGTTTCATAAAGATTCTCTAGAAATATTCGAAGATGGGTTCTAGTGATGGGGATTGTGAAAATCCTTAAGGTCTGTGAGGAACCGACAGAGTATATAAATGTAGGGTATTTTTGTTTGGTGGGTTTTTTGTTTGTTATGGTGATAGGAAGTGGGGCTTGAAAATAAGCACTGGTCAATGTACAGTATAAATGTTTAAAATGAGTTTTCTGCCATGATTTTTCACTTCTGTTTCCAGATCATTTACTTCAACAAGAACTTCAGGTAAGTTTGACTTACTTCAACAGCAAACGGGGCCTATTTGTTCAGTGTTAAGTATTGTACCATGAATAAGACACAGATTTTACCCTCCAGAAGCTAAAACCTGGAGGAGCAAATTCATTTATTCATTCTGCAATATTTAATCAATGTCTTATTATATACCAGGCATTATACAAGGTGCTCAGGCTGGAAAGGTAAACCAGAAAGACAAAATGGTATTTTAAAATAGACTGGAGTTATCAAAAATTAATAATTTCCTTCCATAGATTGATTTTTTCAGCTACAGTGTATCTTGGATTTTACAATTTTTTTGGTAGAAGTGAATTGAAGCATTGGTGAATTAGAGTGACTATAACATGTAGAGACATTTTAGTTAGGAAATGTAGTTATCCGTTGCTGTATTACAAATCACCCCCAAATTTATTGTCTTAAAACAACAATAAATGTTTATTATCTCTCACATTTTCTGTGAGAAGAATTTGAAAAAAGCTAAGGTTATGATCTGAGATTTTCATAGCATGGTAGTCAAATGTCACCAAAACTGTGGTCATTTGAGCTGGATGTGATTGGGGTTGGTGGATGATCTACATGGAAGATGTATCACTCACATGGCAGGCATTGGTGCTGATGGTGAGCAGGTGACCTCATTCCTCTCCTTGGGAACCCTTTCCCAGAACTGCTTGAGTGTCCTCATACTATGGTGCCCACCCTCCCTTAGAACAAGACAGAAAGATCAAGAATAAGCCAGATAGAAGCTCTTTGTTTCCTGAACTACATTTTTATGACTAGTCTTAGAAGTTACACAGATTCACTTCCACCACTGTTTATTCTGTTTATTAGAATAAAGTCTTTAAGTCTGGACTACATTCAAATGGAGGGAAATTAGGCTCCACCTTTTCAAGTGTCTCAAAAACTTTGCAGATATATTTTTAATTTTCCATGGGAAAAATATATACAAACGACTCAAATGACTGCTGACTTCCTGTTAGAAAAATTGAAAGCTGAAGATATTAGGACAATATTTTTTAGATTTAGAAAGGAAAAATTTGGGCCACCTGGGTGACTCAGTTGGTTGAGCATCCAACTCTTGATTTCAGCTCAGGTCATGATCCCAGGGTCATGGGATAGAGCCCTGTCTTGGGCTTAATGCTGAGTGTGGAGCCTGCTTAAGATTCTCTCTCTCTCTCTCTCTCTCTCTCTCTCTCTCTCTCTCTCTCTCTAAAAAGAAAAAGAAGGGGCACCTGGGTGACTCAGTTGATTAAGCATCCGACTTCGGCTCAGGTCATGATCTTGCAGTTTGTGAGTTCGAGCCCCACATTGGGCTCTGTGCTGTATGGCTCAGAACCTGGAGCCTGGTTCCAATTCTGTGTCTCCCTCTCTCTACCCCTCCCCTGTTCATGCTCTGTCTCTTAATAATAAATAAATGTTAAAAAAAAATTTTTAAAGAAAAAAGGAAAGATTTAACATATTTTTATATCCAGCAAAAATATCCTTCAAAGGCAAAATAAACATGTTTTGATGTAGCAGAAAACTAAGAAAATTTCTTACCAGTCTAACTGAAGGAAACACCCCAGGCTGAAGTAAAACGATAGGAGAGGAAAACTTAGACCTTTACAAAGGAATCAGGAGCATAAGAAATTATAAATGTCTGTGTATATATATAAATGACTTTCATTCCTGTTTTTCAAAAAATATATGACTTTACACCCAACGTGGGGCTCAGACTTATGACCCCAAGATCAAGGGTCACATGTTCCATCAATTGAGCTAGCCAGCCAAATTATGAAAACAGCCCATGTCCATCAATTGCTGAATGGATAAAGAAGATGTGAGATAGATAGATAGATAGATAGATAGATAGATAGATAGATTAGATATAGATATAGATATTATGGATATAGATCTCTGTATATGTATATGTATGTGTGTCTATATATGTATGTATATATGTATATACATATATATACCTACACACACATATATATGTATACACACACACACACACACACACACACACACACACACACAATGGAATATTACTCAGCCATAAAAAAGAATGAAATCTTACCATTTGCAATGAAGTAGACAGAGCTAGAGAGAACTAAGTGAAATAAGTCAGTGAGAGAAAGACAAATACCATATGATTTCACTCATATGTGGAATTTAAGAAACAAAACAATGGGCAAGGGGAAAACGAGGGAAGGGGCAAACAAAGAAATAGGCTCTTAATTATGAAGAACAAACCGATGGTTACCTCTTGAGGATAAATGGAGCTATGTATTTTATGTGAAGTGGTATGGTATTGATCCTATGTGCACTGTAAAACATTAAGAGCATATATTTTATAGTCTAGAGCAACCACCAAAAAATAGTGCAAAGAGTTACAGCTAAAATACTGATAGAATGGGTATCTGTGTAGAAAATTTAAAAAAATCAACAGAAAAACTTCTGGAACTAAGAAGCAGTTACATCAAGTTGGCAGGATACAAGTAGAATATACAAAAGTTAATCACTTTCCTATATACCAGCAATGAACAAGTGGAATTTGAAATGTAAAGCACACATTACCACTTACATTAGCACCAAAAAAAAAAAAAAAAAAAAGAGAGAGAGAGAGAGAGAGAGAGAGAAATACTTAGGTATAAATCTAACAAAATATGTACAAGATCTATATCAGAAAAACTACAAAACTGAAAAAATGAAACTTAGCTAAATAAATGGAGAGATATTCCATGTTCCTGGACAGGAATACTCAATATTGACAAGATGCCACTTCTTCGAACTTTATCTATAGATTCAATGCAATACCAAACAAAATCTCAGCAAATTATTTTGTGCATTCCAACAAACTGGTTCTAAGTTTATACAGAATTTCAGAATACCCAGAATAGCCAACATAATATTAAAGGAGAAGAGCATAATTTGAAGACTTATACTACCTTACTATAAGACTTAATATAAAGCTACAGTAGTCAAAAGAGTGTGGTATTGACAAAAGAATGGACATATAGATCAGTGGGACAGAACAGAGAGCCCATAAATACATCCACATAAATACAGGCAGCTGATCTTTGACAAAAGAGGAAAGACAACACAATGGAGAAAATGCAGCCTTTTCAATAAATAGTCCTGGAACAACTGGACATCCATATGCCAAAAAGAAGAAAAAAAAGAATCTAGACCTAGACTTACAACCTTCACAAAAATTAATTCAAAATGAATCATAGTCCTAAATGTAAAATGCAAACTATACTACTTTTAGAAGATAAAAGAAAATTTAGATGACTTTGGATATAGTGATGACTTTTTAGATATAATATCAAAGGCACAATCCATAAAAGAAATACTAACCTGAACTTCATTAAAATTAAAGAAACTTCTGCTTTGTGAAACACACTATCAAGAAAATGAGAAGACAAGCCACAGACTGGGAGAAAATATTTGCAAAATATGTATCTGATAAAAGTCTGTGATCCAAAATATGCAAATCACTCTTAAAATTCAACAATAAGAAAATAACCCAGTTAAAAAGTGGGTAAAAGACCTGGGCATCTCATCAAAGATACACAGAAAACAAGCATATAAGAAGATGCTCATTGCATGTCATTATGGAATTGCAAATGAAAACAGAATTGAGATATCAGTATCCACTGATAAGAATGGCCAAAATCAAAAACACTGACAACACCAAATGCTGGCAAGCATGTGGTACAATAGGCACCTTCATTCATTGATGCTGGGAGTGCAAAATGGTAAAGCCACTTTGGAAAATAGTTTGGCAATTTCTTACAAAACTGAGTGTACTCTTACCAAATAATCCACCAATAATGCTCCTTAGTATTTGTATGAAGAAGTTAAAAATACATCCACACAAAAACCTGAACATAAATGTTTTTAGCAGCTTTCTTCATAATTGCCAATATTTGCAAACAGCCAAGATATCATATAGTAGGTAGATGGACAAATTGTGGTACACTCAGGTAATGGAATATTATTCAACTAAAAAGAAATGAGCTATCAAGCCATGAAAAGACATAGAGGAACCTTAAATGCATATTGCTAATTGAAAGAACCCAATCTGAAAAGGGTGTATACTGTATAATTCCAATTCTATAACATTCTGGAAAAGGCAAAATTATGGAGACAGTAAACAGATCAGTGGTTGCAGGAGTTGGAGGGGGAGGGATGACTAGGCAGAGCATATTGACTTTTAGGGCAGTGAAACTATTCTGTATGATACTTCAATGGTGGATGCGTGTCATTATACCTTTGTCAAAATTCATAGAATGTATAACATCAAGAGTGAACCCTAATGTAAACTATGGGTTTTGGGTGATAATGATGTGTCAGTATAAGTTCATCAGTTGTAACAAATGTACCATTTTGGTGAAAGATGTTGATAGTGGGGAGTTTATGTAGCTGGAGAGAGGCAGGAGTACTGGAGACTCTTTGTACTTTTGGCTTAATTTGTCTGTGAATCTAAAACTGCTCTAAAAATAAAGTCTTTTTTTAAGCCATTAGGTAAACTAAAATGGTTTTCCAAAAACATTAAATTAATCCAAAATGAGGTAGGAAATGGGGTACAGAGAATCAAAACAGAAAGGGAACAAACATAAAACAAGTAAAATGATCTAAATTAGATCATATCAAAAATTACATTAAATATTAATGTACTAAATATTCCAACTAAAAGGTAGAGATGACAAAAGCAAGAAACAAATATATTCTTCCTAAAAGAGATGCAGTTTGTTTTTAATTACTTTTTTTTGCAGGGGATATGCACTTTAGATACAAAGATATAACTTCTGTGTCTTGTAAAGATAGAGTAACATGAACTAGATTTATCCTCAATTCTGAAACAACCAAGAAACACAAAATATATGATAGAACAGACTATGACACTGGATATCAGGCAAAGAAGGACAGTGGTCCCTGAAGGAAGTTTTTGTGAGCATCCTTCTGAGCCTTGCTTACTGATTCCACTCATCTTTGAGTTTTTTATATTTAGAATGTTTTCATGTATTCTCCTTGTACCTCTTCTCTTTCCTTTCTCTCCTCACTGCATAGTGACTTCATCTTGTTTTATGGCTTTTATTACTATCTATATGGTATGCCAACATCTCAAACTTTTATCTTTAGGTCAGATCTCTCTTCTAACTCTATCTTTACTCTTGGATTTTCAGCTTAGTATATCTCACTCTTAAATCTTGATTCCCCACATCCCTTATATATATTCTAATTTCAGTCCCCCATCCCCACAGAATGGAAATTCAATTCTGTCAGTTACTCAGAATACAAAATTTGGAATCACCCGCAATTTGCTTCTCCCTCTTTCACCCTACATGCAATTTATCAACATGGCTGTACTTTATGAAAGATCCAAAATCAAAGAGTGTCTAACTGCTACCATTCTAGACTAATCTTCCCACTCCCTGTTATCTAGACTATTGGCATAGGGTCTTACCCTGCATAATTGCCCTTTTTTTTCTTCCCTACGTTGTTCACCTTGAAGAAGATCATGCCACCTCATTCAAAATCTTCAGTGTGTTCCCATCTTAGAATAAAGTCCAATGTTCTGCCATAGCCTACAAGGTTCTTCCTAATTCACCCCATATGGCATTTCTTCCATTTCTCTGATCTCATCTCCTTCTTCTCTTTCCTTCACTTACTCCACCCCAGCCACCTGGTCTCTATGCTGTTCTCATCTCAGTGCTTTTGAATTTGTTGTTCCTTTTGCCTAGAATTCTCTTTTCCCAGTTATGTGGATGGCTAGTTCCCTTACTGTGTTCAGGTCTGTGCTCAAATATTGCCTCATCAGAGAGGCTTGCCCTGATCTAGTGTATATACATGCCTCCATTTTCGTCATTCTTTGTGTCTTTATCCTGCTTTTTCTCTCAACACACGAACTGTCATATATTTGTTTCCTATTCTATTGTTTATTTTCTCCTAATAGAACATAATCTCCATGAGAACAGATATTTTCTTGTTAACTATATCCCCCATGCCTAAAATGGTACCTACACTTAATAGGCACTACATAAAATTTTGTTAAGTGAATGAAAAAGAGAGAAGGAAAGAGAAAGAAAACAGCAGAATAGTGGGAAAGGAGGAAGGGGAAACAGGAGGAGGAAGGCACTGACTAGGCTAGCATCTGAAGCAAACGTGTAAGTTAATGAAATTTTCCACAGTGAGTCCAAAATGGTAAGTCAGGCTTGCTTGAAAAGAGTACAGTATCTTCTAATGAAAAGAAAAAGAACTGGCCTTGAAGCATATTTTATCAGTGTACTTGTATAAAGTGGATCACATGATTCATTGAGGGGTCATGACATCAACTCCAAATGCAACAAGCTGTCAGTCTCTGAACTCAGCAGTCTCAGCCAACTTTCGGAAATCATGTAATATCTGGAATTATGTGGTCTGTATGTCACTTTTTCATTTTTGCTTCTTAAGGACAGTTTCTGGATCTTCATCACCTTTTCGTCCTCTCTAGAAACTAGCACAATGTTAGCATAAAAGATACACGTAAATATTGGTTAAACTGATTGATACAGCAGGGGCAATGAACATTCATAGAGCATTTCTTAAGCATTAGATAGATGTGGACACAGATACAAGTACAGATGCAGATATATATGTGTATACACACACACACACACACACACACACACACACACACAAATATAGATGTAGCATACAGATGCCCTACAGATATGGCACAGATACAGATAGGTATACAATTCATTTAATCACAAAAATTCTGTGTTAGATTGTTTTGTTTGTTTTGTTTTGTTTTGTTTTCAGATGGAAACCTGAGGTTCAAAGAAAGTAAGAAACTTGCCGAAGGTCACATAGTAGGCAGGGAAACAGCTGAGGTAGGATTTGACTCTAGATCCAGGTGGCTCCAAGGGTTATGCTCTTTCCTTTATACCACATCAAGCCTTAAAACTCAGCTAAAGGAGGTTGAAAGTTAAATTTTGTTTATTCCTATTACCTAGACCAATCTTCCTTAGCTCCCTTCCTAATTCATGCAGAACAGCAGCCAAACAAAAGCCTGAAACTCCTTACACAAAAGCCCAATTGTCTCTCTGCATCTTCTTACATAAATTCATCATTTAATATCTACCTTTGTTGCAACTCATTTCTTATCTTTTTTTCCTGCCTGTTCACCTTTCCCTAGGAAACCTAGTCCCCAGTTCTTTTATGTGTTCTTTTTTTTTTAATTTTTTTTTTTTAACGTTTATTTATTTTTGAGACAGAGAGAGACAGAGCATGAATGGGGGAGGGTCAGAGAGAGGGAAACACAGAATCCGAAACAGGCTCCAGGCTCTGAGCTGTCAGCACAGATCCCGATGCAGGGCTCGAACTTATGGACCGTGAGATCATGACCTGAGCCAAAGTCGGCCGCTCAACCGACTGAGCCACCCAGGCGCCCCTTTTATGTGTTCTTTAGCTGTGCCTTAGGAACCTTAGATCTAATTCCACTTCTTTGCCTCGTCTTCAACCATCCCTTGACAATTATTCTTTTGAGCAATGGGCCCTGTGTTTTCCAACTGCAAACAGAATGTCTCTGAGTGCTCTGTGCAAAAAGAAAAAAAAATATTTCTCTAGGCATCAGAGAGAGGAAATTTTCCTTATAAGGCTTAAAACAAATACTTGTAATTTTTTCAGTGGACAGCTTAGTGGCTTGAGCCATTTGAAAGTGTTTGGGGAACACAGTCATGTTGTCTTGCAGCTGGCAAAAATTCCTTACTGGTTATGGAATGTCCAAAATGTAGTCATTGTCTTTCTAGGACAGTTTTCTAGAACTCTGAAGTCAAAATGCTGGTTTCAAATCCCAGTTTCACATGTTGCTAGCCATGTGACTTTGTATAAGCTGTCTGGGTTGATTTGTTCACAAGTAAAATGAGAATAATCTTTTCTTTCTCACTTGGTTGCTGAGTAGATTAAAGTACCCAAGAGTGCACTGAACCAAATAGGACCTTTATAAATGTGGTTCTTCCATCTGACATAAGGGATGTGAGTGGGGTTCTTGCCATAGGCACATGTTTCTGAACATTGCGTCAATGAACATCACAGTACTATGTGATCTAAAAGATCCAGGAGAATTGGTGTTAGGATTACGAGGGAAGCTGAATGAGGTCTGATCTACAACAGTGAAATTGAGTTGGACAGTGCCCATTCCAGTGGGTTGGATGACCATTTTAAATTGTCAGTGATCATATAGGACACATTTAATCATGCCCATCGCATCTTCTAACTGTGTATGGTAAGTTGTGTTACTGTTCAAGATATTCTCTGTCTCTTATGGCAGGAAGATCATATTTCTCCACTCCACTGACCTCAAGCTTGGTCACAGGATTTGCTTAACTCAGTAAACTGTGAGCAGAAGGGACATATGCAGTTTCCCAGTGACATCTTTGGTGCCATCACACAATCCACCTTTTCTTTTCCTTCAGTGTCTTAGGGCAGGCAGCTCCTTCATCCTGGGTCCTGAAATGAAGATAGCATCAAGCAGAGTGGAAGTTGGCCTCTCATGAATATATAGCTTGATTGAGAAATAAACATATGTAGTAATTCAAGGAGGTTAGGATGTTTGCTTTCTTGAAAGCCCTGGTATCAGTTTCTCTTTTTGATTTATTTCCTTTTCTGAAAGTAGTATGCAAAAGTAAGCATCCAGAAGACTGAGTTTTATCTAGTAAATAGAAGTTTTACTGAATAGTTTCTGTAGAGATGCACAGAAGCTTATTTGCCTCAAACAAGAAAAATCTAGTTCTTGGAAGGTACAAAGCATTTCTAGTATCTGTCCAAATACATTTGCTCTTTTATTAGATGAATTTAAATGACTTATGAAAGTCATGTATGAAATATAGATAACAGTAACTTTTTTATTGACAGAGAATATATTAAAGCTCATATTCAGGATACTGTATAATTTTAGACTGTCAGTTTATAGTCTGAAAAGAATATCACAACTTCATTTCTATAGCAAGTATAAAAAGAGATATGTTTCTTTTAATATAGCATTGGCTGTTTATCTTCTCTTCATGCTCTGTATCTTGAAGACATTTCAATTACAGCCTTTTTCTAAGATTCAACTAAACATGACACCAGAAAATCATAGAAACTAGAAAACTTATGGCACTTTTCTGTAGGGCCTTTTGTGTACTGTGACATTCAAGAGTTTTGAGACATAGAATAAATGTCAAATTTGTCCAAACAGCTTTAATAAATATATTTTAGAATAAGATGTACAAGTTAACTATTTTCTTTGGCAATTTCAATTCTAAGACTAGTTATTAGTACTCAAGAAGCAATATCTGCTGGAAAACATTGCTACCTCATTTTAAGATTTAATTTTCTTTTCAGTAAAATCAAAATATTATGGAATCATCATAAACGTTTGTTGAACTGTACTTAGTGCAATGCACCATTCAAAGAATACCCAAGCAAGGAAGTATGTTAACAAATGCATTCCTTTTGTAACTGATGACACAACTTGATTGAAATGGTGATAACTGACAGAAATGGTTTTAGTATTGGAGGTAGGCAGCCTTTAAAATGGTCTCTTGGAATGGGATGTGATTTCTAAGATTAGATTTACAAAAAGAGTGAATTTTATGTCCTTTCTTGCTTGTTCTGAAGAAAGCCAGCTGTTGTACAGTGAGCTGATCTATGGAGAGGCCCATGTAGCAAGGAATAGAGGGAGGCCCCTGGTCAGGAGCCACTGAGAAACTGAAGTCTTCAATCCAGTAGCCATGAGGGACTGAATCTTGGCACAACCATGTGCAGAGCTTGAACGACAATCCTCCCCCAGTCAAGCCTCCAAATGACACTGTAGCTCCACCCAACACCTTGATTGCATCCTTACAAGAGAATACGAAATCCCTGAACACAGAAATTTCAAGATAATAAATATTTATTATTTTAAGCTTGTAAAGTTTAACTTTTTTAATTAAAAACAAACTTTATTGAGATGTGACTGACATGCAAAAAATTGAACATATTTAATGTGTACAACTTGATGAGTTTGGACTTAAGTATACGCTCATGAGACCATCACCACAATCTATGCCATAAACATATCCATCACCTCCAAAAATTTACTCCTTTCCTCTTTTATTATTTGTGATAAGAACACTTAACATATGATCTACTCTCATCAAAATTTTAAGTGTTTGGATTAATTATAGGATTAAGTTTGGATTAAGTAAGTATAGGATTATTAACTATAAGCTTTATGCTGTACAGTGGATCTTGAGGATTTATTCATCTTTTATAAAGGAAACTGTGTATGCCATATACCCCATTGCCCACTCCTCTAGCCCCTGAACACCACCATTCTACTCTCTGTTTTTGAGTTTGACTATTTTAGGTTCCTCATAAGTGGTATTATGTAGAATATGTCCTTCTGTGTCCGGTTTATTTCACTTAGCATGATGTCTTCCAGGTTCATCTGTGGTAGGTTCATCTGTGTTGTCACAAATGGCAGGATTTTCTTCTCATGGCTAAATAATATTCCTGTGTGTGTGTGTGTACACTATATTTTTTTTTTATCCATCTATCTATTAATGGGCATAAAGGTTGCTACCGTGTCTTGGCTATTGTGAATAATGCTGCAGTGAACATGGGAGTGCAGATATCACTTTCAGAGCCTGATTTAACTTCCTTTGTGTACATACCCAGAAGCGGGATTGCCAGATCATAATGTAGTTCTATTTTTAATTTTTTGAGGAACCTCCATTACTGTTTTCCCATAATGGCTATAACAATTTACATACCCACCAACAGTGTACAAGGGTTCCCTTTTTGCAACACTCCTGCCAACACTTGTTATCTTTGTTTTTGTTTTGATAATAGCCATCTTAACATGTGTGAAGTTTTATCTCATTGTGGTTTTGTTTGTATTTCCCTGAGGATTAGTGATGTTGAGCACCTTTTCATATTCTTGTTGGTCATTTGAATGTCTTCTTTGAAGAAATGTCTATTCACTTCCTTTGTTTATTTTTTAATTAGGCTATTTTGGCTTTTGCTGTTGAGTTGTATAAGTTCCTTATATTTTTTTCAATATTAATCCTCTGTCAGATGTATAGTTTGCAAATATTTTCTCTGATTCCATAGGTTGTCTTTACATAGTGTTGATTGTTTTCTTTACTGTGCAGAAGCTTTTCAGTTTGATGTAATCCCTTTTGTCTATTTTTGGTTTTCTTGCCAATGTTTCTGGTGTAATATCCAAGAAATCATTGCCAAGACCAATGTCAAGAAGCTTTGCCCCTATGTTTTCTTCTATGAGTTTTGTGGTTTCAGGTCTAACACTTAAGTCTTTAATCTATTTTGAATTAACTCTTGTGTATGGTGTAAAATAAGGGTCCAATTTTATTCTTTCACATGTAGGTACCCAGTTTTCCCAACACCATTTATTGAAGAAACTCTCCTTTCTCCATTATGCATTCTTGGCACCCTTATTGAAGACAAGTTGTTCATTATCTACACGTTTATTTATAAGCTCTCTATCTGTTCCATCAATCTATATGTCTGTTTTTATATCAGTACCATACTGTTTTGATTATGTAGCTTTATAATATGTTTTGATATCAGGAAGTATGCCTCCAGCTTTGTTGTTCTTGCTCAAAATTGCTTTCGCTATTTTGGGTCTGTTGTGATTTAACATGAATGTTAGGATTTTTTTTCTTTTTCTCTAAAAAATGCTGTTGAGATTTTTTTTAATTCTACTTAGTTAACATACATATAATATTCCTTTCAAGTGTACAATATAGTGACTTCAGCACTTCCATAAAACACCTTGTGCTCTTCACACGGCAAGTGCTCTCCTTAATCCCCATCACCTATCTTAGCCATCCCCCACCCAGCTTCCTTCTGGTAATCATCAGTTTGTTCTCTATAGTTGAGAGTCTGTTTTTTGGTTTGCCTCCCTCTCTTCCCCCCGCCCCTTTGTTTTGTTTCTTAAACTCCACATATGAGTGAAATAATACGAAATTTGTTTTTCTCTGACTTATTTCGCTTAGCATAATGCTCTCTAGCTCTATCCATGTTGTTGCAAATGGCAAGATTTCATTCTTTTTTATGACTGAATAATATTCCATTATATATACATACATACCACATCTTCTTTATCCATGCATCAGTTGATGGACATTTGGGCTCTGTCCACAATTTGGCTATGGTAGATAATACTGCTATAAACATCAGGACGCATGTATCCCTTTGAATTAACATTTTTGTATTCTTTTGGTGAATACCTAAGAGTGCAATTGCCAGATGGTAAATTAGTTCTATTTTTAACTTTTTGAGGAAACTCTGTACTGTTTTTCCAGAGCGGCTGTACCAGTTTGCATTCCACCAACAGTACAAGAGGATTCCCTTTCTCCACATCCTCACTAGCACTTATTATTTCTTGTATCGTTGATTTTATACATTCTGACAGGTATGAAGTGATATCTCATTGTAGTTTTGATTTGTGTTTGCCTGGTGATGAGTGATGTTGATCATCTTTTCATGTGTCTGTTAGCCATCTCTATGTCTTCTTTAGAAAAATGTCTATTCATGCCCACTTTTAATTGCATTATTTGTTTTTTGAGTGTTGAGTTTTATAAGTTCTTTATGTATTTTGGATACTAACTTTATTGGATATGTCATTTGCAAATATCTTCTCTCCTTCCATAGACTGCCTTTTAGTTTTATTTATTGTCTCTTTTGCTGTGCAGAAGCTTTTTACCTTAATGCGGTCCCAATAGTTTATTTTTGCTTTTGTTTCCCTTGCCTCCCGAGAGGCACCTAGAAAGAAGCTGCTACAACCAATGTCAAAGAGTTTACTGCCTGTGTTCTCCTCTAAGATTTTTATGGTTTGAATTGAAGTCTCACACTTCGGTCTCTCAACTATTTTGAATTTATTTTTGTGTGTCGTATAAGAAAGTGGTCCGATTTCATTCTTTTGCATGTTGCTTGCTTTCTAGTTTTCCCAAAACTGTTTGTTGAAGAGGCTATTTTTTTCCCATTAGAGACTCTTGCTTGCTTTGTTGAAGATTAATTGACCATATACTTGTGGGTGCTATTGGGATTTTGATAAAGATTGCATTGAGTCTATACATCATTTTAGGTTATATGGACTTTTTTAACATACTGATTCTTCCAGTCCATAAACAAAGAATGTCTTCCCATTTATGTCTGTATTCTTTAATATTTTTATCAGTGTTTTATACTTTTCAGTATACAGATATTTTACCTCCTTCATTTAGTTTATTGCTAAGTATTTTTTTATGCTATTGTAAATGGGAGTGTCTTCCAAATTTCTTTTTCAGATAGATCACTGTTACTGTATAGAAATGCAACTGATCTTTGTATGTTGATTTTGTATCCTGAAACTTTGCTGAATTCATTTATTAATTCAAGTAGTATTTTGTGTGTTTGTGGAGTCTTTAGAGTTTTCTACATATAAGGTCATGTCATATGCAAACAGATAATTTTACTTGTTCCTTTCCAGTTTGGATAATTTTCTTTCTTTTTCTCACCTAGTATCTCTGGCTAGGACTTCCAGTATGATGTTGAATAGAAGTGGTGAGAGTGGGCATCCCTGCCCTGTTCCATATTCTATAGGGAAGTGATCAGCTTTTCACCACTGAGTATCATGTTAGCTGTGGGCTTTTATATATGGCCTTTATTATGTTTAGGAAAGTTCTTCCTATACTTGATTTGTTGAGAGCTTTTATCATGGAAAGGTTTTAAATTTTGTCAGGTTTTATCTGTATCTATTGAAATGATCATGTAATTTTTATGCTTCATTCTATCAATGTGGTATACCATATTGATTGATTTGCATATATCGAACCATCCATGCTTCCCAGGGGTAAATCTGCTTGGCCATGGTATATAATCCTTTTAGTTTGCTCTTTAATTCCCCTTGCTAATATTGTGTTGAGGATTTTTGTATCCAGGTTCATCAGAGATATTCGTCTATAATTTTCTTTTCACGTGGTATCTTTGTCTTGGTTTGACATCAGTGTGATTCTGACCTCATAAAATGAGTTTGGAAGTGTTCCTTTATATTTTGTAAGAGTTTAAGAAGGATTGGTATTCTTTAAACATTTAATAGAATTCATCTGTAAAGCCATATGATCCTGGGCTTTTCTTTGTTGGGAGGATTTTGATGACTAATTCAATCTCCGTATTTATTATTGGTCTGTTTTGGTTTTCTATTTCTTCTTGATTCAGTCTTGGCAGGTTGTATGTTTCTAGGAATATATCTGTTTCTCCTAGGTTGTCCAATTTTATGGCATATAATTCATATTTGCTTATGATCTTTTTTTATATCTGTGGTATTGGTTATGCAGTTTCTTCTTCCATTTCTGGTTAATTTATTTGAGTCTTCTCTAATTTTTTCTCATTCTAGCTAAGGATGTGTTGAATTTATCTTTTAAAGAAAGTAAATCTTAGTTTTGTTGATTTTTTTCTATTCTCTTTCATTTTTCTGCTTTAATCCTTATTATTTCCTTCTTTATGTTAAATTTGGGCTTGATTTGTTCTTTTTTTAGTTTGTAAGGGTAAAAATTTAGGTTATTTCAATCTTCTTTTTTAAGGTAGGCATTTATCACTATCAGATTCCTTCTTAGAACTTATTTTGCTACATTTCCCAAGTTTTTATATGTTGTGTTGAGATATTTTCTCATTTCCTTTTTGATTTCTTCTTTAACCCATTGGATATTCAATAATATGTTAATTTATATGTGTTTCTGAGTTTTTCCATTTTCATATTTTTTAATTCTAGTTTCAATCCATTTTGGTCATAAAAGATGCTTGGAATTATTTCAGTATTCTTAAATTTGTTAAGTCTTGTCATATAATCTAGCATGTGATCTATTCTAAAGAATGTTCCATGTGAGCTTAAGATGAATATATATTTAGAATGTTTCCTCTATATCAGTGAGGTCCATTTGGTTTGTTTTGTTCAGTTCTATTGCTATTGTTATATTCCTGTCTATTTCTCCCTTCAGATATGTCAGTATTTGCTTTAAGTATTTAGGTGCTCTAATGTTAGATTTATACATATCTGTAAGTGTTACATGTTCCTTTTGAACTGACTCTTTTATCATTGACTGATGACCTCTTTGTCTTTTGTGACAGGTTTTGACTTAAAGTCTATTTTATCTGATATAAGTATAACCATTCCTGCTCTATTTTGGTTATCCTTTGTATGGAATATCTTTTTCCATCCCTATACTTTCAGCATATGTGTTCTTAAACCTAGAGTGAGTCTTGTATACTTCATATAATTGAATCTTATTTTTTCATCCCTTCAGCCATTATTTATCTTTTGATTGGTGACATAGAAAGTAATTATTGATTGGTAAGAACTTACTTTTGTGATTTTATTCATTGTTTTTTGTCTGTTTTGTAGTTCTTTTGTTCTCTTTCCCTCTTGCTGTCTTCTTTTATGATGTGATTATTTTTATTGTGCTATACTTTGATTTTTTTTTCTCATTTTTTTACGTCTATATAGTTTTTTTTATTTGTGGTTATCATAAGGCTTGCAAAAAACTTTTGGTTGTTATAACAATCTATCTTAAGCTGATAACAACTTCAATTGTATACAAAAAGTCCTACACTTTATTCCCAATCTATGTATGTTATTGATGTCATAATTTACTTTTTGTATTGTGTATCTATTAACAAATTGTTTGTGCTTATAGTTGTTAATATTTTGGTATTTTAACTCTTACATTAATGTTAAAAGTGATTTACACACCACTATTACATTATTCTCTGTTTGCCTATATATTTACCAGTACAATTTATAATTTCATAAGGTTTCATGTTGTTGTTTAACAACCTTGTTTCAACTTGAAGAACTCATTTTATTACCTCTTCTAAGGCAAGTCTTGTGGTGATGAACCTGTTCAGTTTTTGTTTGCCTAGGAAAGTTTTTACCACTCCTTTAGTTTTAAAAGAGAGTTTTGTTGGATATAACAATTCATTTCTTTCAGCATTTTGAATGTATCATTCCATTTTTTCCTGGCCTGCAAGGTTTCTGCTGAGAAATCTACTTATAGTCTTATGGGGATTCCTTTGTATGTGACTAGTAATTTTCCCCTGGCTGCTTTCAAAATTCTCTTTGTCTTCAACTTCTGACAGTTTCGCTATAATGTTTCTCATTATAGACCTCTTTAGGTTCAACCTATTTGGAACCTTTGTGCTTCATCAATACAAATGACTATTTCCCTCCTCAGATTTTATGATTTTCAGCCATTACTGTTTAAAATAAGCTTTCTGTCCCTTCCTCTTCATCTCTGGGAATCCCATGATAGGTATCTTTGTTTTTTGATGTTGTCCTATAAGTTGTATAGCCTTTCTTTACTCTTTTTTATTCCTTTTTCCTTTGTGCTTCTGACTAGATAATTTCAAATAACTTGCTTTGAGTTTGCTGTTTCTTATGATTGATCCAGTTTGCCATTGAAGATATTTATTGCATTTTTTCCATTCAATCTTTGTATTGTTCGGGTCCAGAATTTTGTTTTTTATGCTGTCTGTATCTTTGCTGAACTTCTCATTTTGTTCATGTATTAATTTCCTGTTTTTATTTATCTGTTTTTTCTTGTAGCTTACTGCGCTCCTTTAAGAATTTATTTTGAGAGTCACTTGGGTGGCTCAGTTGATTAAGCATCTGACTCTTGATTTCATTCAAAAGAAATCAATTTTTTAAGTTTATTTATTTTGAGAGAGAGAGAGAGAGCACGCACACACGAGTGTAAGTGGAGAGGGGCAGGGAGAAAGGGAGAGAGAGTATCCAAGCAGGCTCAGTGCTGTCAGGATAGAGCCAGACATGGCGCTTGATTTCATGACCATGAGATCATGACTTGAGCCAAAGTCCAGTTGGATGCTTAACCAACTAAGCCACACAGGTGCCCTGAGAAATTAATTTTTAAGTCTTCTCCTGCCTTTATATTTCTTCTTTCCCAGCCAGAACCCCATGGTAAATTTGTTTCTCTAACTCATATCAGCACCATCTAGCGTTCTATACTCTGGGTCTTCTGCCAGCCCGACCCTGTCAGTCCTAACCCTAATTTAATCTATTTGTCCATTGTCTTCACTCCTGTTCCTAAGCAGTCAAGTACTGCCATGTGCCCATGTTCATCATAAATACATGATTCCCAGCCTCAGCTGTCTTTTCCATATTGTTCAATAATCCTTTAATTCACTCCATTTTGGCCATCTCAAATCCCTCACAAAAACTATTCTGGACTCTGAACACCACTCACCTTCTCTTTCTGCCTCCATTCCAATCATCCTACATATAAAGTTTTTTTTAATTTTTTTTAACATTTATTTATTTTTTTGGGAAAGAGCACAAGTGGGGGAGGGACAGAGAGAGAGGGAGACACAGAATCTGAAGCAGGCTCAAATCAAAAAGATTTGATTGCTAGAGTTCCAACAGACATTTCGGGACCATGATATTCCTTTGAAGATAGGAACCACACTCAGTATCAGAACACCGAAGGCATCCTATTCCCAAAACATTGTGGAGTCGTAACATCTGCCCAGGACTGTTCAATTTTAACAACAGATATATGCTACATTACTTGTATTATAAAAATAATAGGGATGAAGAAAAAGAAAGAGAAGCCAATCACAATCCATTCTATAACTCCCTGGGATTTCTTTACACAGAGTTCTACCTCAGTAATATTGGAGGTAGCTTGTAAAGAATGCTTATGCAGTAGTCTGAATGCATCAGTGTACTGCATTAAAATAGAGTCTAAAAGTTCAGATTCATTGTTTTGACATCTCATTGTCATTTCTTCTTAGGGCTTAAATGTCATATAGAGACATAAAATGTAAAATATTAAGCTATTCATTATCCTGTATTTTTTCCTTGCTTCTAGAATTGGTCCCAAATTTACATCTTTTAAATAGTTATGTTCCAGAAACTTGGCAGCTATATGCTACAAGACTGCCTTTCCATTGAATCACTTCTCTTTGGCATAGACACCAATATAAACAATAGGAGGGGTTTACCTGACTTGGAAAACTCAGCCAAAGTACTGTGGGGTTGGTAGGAAATGTATGTAAATGCATCCTTTGTGGACTATTGGTAAATGCAGGAAGCCAGTAGAAACCTTCAGTCATATCAATGCCAAGCATACAGTGGATCCATTGTTTAATCCAAACACAGACACCCACAATATTTACATGAATTTTTTTAAGAATACCAAGTATACTCTGTATGTCCATCTGCACAAGAATATTTTCATAATGCTCCTTTACCATTAATCAAAAGGAGTTGGGGAACCCCAACACCTGAGATTCTCTTCTTAAACCTCTGAATAGAGAGGGAAACATAACTTCTTCCTTTTTTATTATATTCTTTTTAGAATCTATCCTGATTGATAAATAATATCAAATATACAGACCCTAAACATAAGATTATAACCAAAAAAAGTATTCCTTTTCATCAATATGCTACTAAACATTAAATTAAAATTAAATATCATTAATATTAAGTGTTTAAGAAAACATTACATTTCTAGTAGGAAAAACAAGGTAACATTTAACTACAACTTAACCTAGCAATACTCATAGATGAATAAAACCAAGTGGAGTTTACCGGGAACACATAAGATTTCTCCATTTCTCCATTGGGCAGAAAAAGGCCATTGTTTTCTACCAAGAGACCACTTCCATCTGACCTGTGTCAAGTTAATCAGAAAGAGAATCAGAATTTCTAAAAGAATTCTATTAGTCACTCTTTTCCCTCTTATTGGGTAGAGAAATGAAGGGCATTGCTCCTTACACCTCATTTACACATTGGTATTACTTTTTATGGAATCTCTATTAAAGGAACAGTTAATAGAGTCATCACCATCATAACCATACTGACAACTTCTGGCAGACACAGAATAGCAAAACACTTAATAAATGATGATGCATGTAACAGAAAAAAAAAAGAGCCTGGGCATAAGATAAGAAGAAACAATTTGTACTTCAACTTACAGTTTGTTGTTTTGAAAAAAAACACCAGGGCTATCAAGTAGAGGCTTGGTTTCTATGCAGTATTGAAGTAGCCTAGCATCTAAACTCATGTGCACCAATTCACACTGATTTTAATGTTTATGGAGGTAAAGGGCAGAGCATCAACATTCATTCAACATTCAAGTATTTTGGAGCACTTATTATTTGCCAGGCACAATGCTCTAGATGCTAGTGTGGACATTTTTCTTGTCACTGTTGGTTTTGTTTTTGTTTTTGTTTTGTTTTGTTTTTACATTAATTAGGTTGTCCTTACTAACCTTTTATTTCCTTCCATCCCTTCAAATCCACACGGTAAAAATTTCTCAGTCTTGAAAAATAGTAATGCTCAAAATTAACTTACATACCTGAAACTACTCCACTAATAAAACAAAAACAACAGCATCTCTCTTGCTTTAAATTCATCTAATGATTAGACTCTAAAGTTTTCAAAGAGACCTGGCATCTTGGTTGACTTATTAATTTATTTGGCTACAGGTACACTTACATTGCTTAGGACAGGTAAGTGCTAAATGTGAACTAAGAGAATGAAAAGTGAGTACCTGGAGTGGATTCTACTTGTTTGCTGTTTTAGGTAAAGTCAGACTATGTAAATACCCACTTTTTTAAAACTTGTTTTTTAAATAACAGAAAAATTATTAAAGAAAAAATGTAATATCAAAATTAGAAAAAGAGAAAAGTGACTTCTGAGACATGATTCTTTGAATGAGGAAGAAAGGAATTAGTAACTAAAAAATATGCTGATAGAAATACCATGTCTAGAATTACAGAATCTGTGATTTAGTCACCCATAGCTCTGTGACGCAGCTCTCTATAAAACAGTGAAGTGAAGGGAGTAGGGAACTAGAAATCTACAGATGTGGACTCTTTATTCACTGAATTTTGACTTCTCTTTATCCTGGTTGTTGCTTTTCTACAAACTATATTTGCTGCTCCTGGAACACTTCTCAGACATTTTCATTCCTCCACGCCTTTGCACATGTGCTGTTCCTGTGTGTGGAATGCCCTTCTCACCTTACCCAGCTATTATGATGAGTCTTCAAATTCCCTGAGCAGGAATACAACCTCCCTCTTGTGAGTTTCCACTGCTGTATCTGTAACTCCAACTTTTATTCCTTTTTATGCTAGATGCTCTTCCTTTGTTTTCCCCTTTAACCTGTGAGTTTCTGATGAAGGCATCTTGTCTTATTCATGGGGTCTAGCGACTCTTCCATAATTGCTGCAGAAAGGATGGATGGATGGATGGATGGATGGATGTTAAACTATAGACTGAGATATGTTCCAGCTCTATAAGGTTCAGTGGATGTCAGGTACCTAATAGAGAAAGTTGTGCATTTATGATTC
The DNA here is from genome assembly GCF_007474595.2 of Lynx canadensis. Taxonomy (NCBI): domain Eukaryota; kingdom Metazoa; phylum Chordata; class Mammalia; order Carnivora; family Felidae; genus Lynx; species Lynx canadensis. The sequence continues at coordinate 22,108,531 of NC_044320.2, forward strand.
TAGAATTACATAACTTCTTTTTAACCATGACATCAGACGAGGCCAGCTCACTTTTGCCAGCAGTAAGAAAGTTAACTGCAAAGTACAGAAAACAGTAGACTTGCTTACTGCTTTCCAGTGCCTTGGAGCCCCCTGCTGTCCAGAAAAATAAAAATCAATACTGCAACCTCCCCCCAGGCTAATGGTGTTAGACACTTTAACATAAACCTTAAAAACTTACTTTCACCATCTCTTATACCAGGTCATCATTATCAACTGCTTTTATTAAACATCTTCCTTAAGAATCACCCAAGTCTTCTTTATGAGTTTTCAGTTTTTCTTAATGGTACCACCATGATCCACATCATCCTGGATCAAACCGTCCTTCCTCCTCATCCTCTTTCTCAGCAATCAGGGTCATGTATTGAACTTTGCTATGTGTCGGGCACTGTACTAAGCTCCTCACATGCACTAAACATCATTTAATCTCTCAGTAGTCTCAATAGCCCTTATTGAGGACAAGCTATTATGTTTTTGTGAAAGGAAAACTGAGGCTTAAGATGGTTAAGTAACTTGTCTTAAGTTATAGATATGGCAGGGCCCAAAGCTGGGATTTGAACCAGGAATTCTGGCTGCAGAGCTCTTAAGCAGGTGTTCCCTTCCAACCCACTGCTTCTGCATCCAGCCTGAGTCCTCCTTTTAAAGCCCTGTGCTACTACAGTTCAGCTCCTTATTATATCACACCTGAACCATGATAAAAGTCCTGGCTGTGCTCCTCCCCTCTTGCTTCATTCTGCTGACATCTGATATTTCACCATTAGTTTTATCAATTTGGTTAACTGGTTTCCTAACATTCGAGAAGTATCCACTCTTTCTAGAATTGCTGGACTTTTGACCTTTAAAGTCCTAAAGCCATGTTTCAAGTCTAAGAGACTTACTTGATCTCTCTTTCCCATCTTGTCATGAGTCTGCTCAACAGACTTCTTGTTGTCTTCTAATGCTGACAGCACTACCTCAACTTCTGTGTTCTTCCACCAAAGCTGGGTTACCAATGGCATAATAACTGGAAGAGTTGGTTTTGGAGACACGTGGGTTTGAGCCCCTGCTTAGCTAGCTACCTATTAATTGCATTATGTTGAACAAGACTTACCATCTAGCCTAATGTGGTAATAGAACTGAATATTTAAAATGTTTTCCCCCAAGTCATTGTACAGATAATACAAAATGAATTTTAATAATTCCATTGTTTTACGCTCTTAATACTCTCTTCCCCAAAAAACTTTGAAATAATACCTATAATTAATTGACTACCTAACTTGTAACAATAGCATTTACTAGGTGTTTTGTGAAGGGTAAGATATGAGCATATGAAATAATCATTAGATAAGTGAATGTTGTAAGAGCAAATACAAATTAACATTAATGATAATTTATGTTTTTGAATTATTAAAATGTTTTACTAGTAACATACATTAGTAAATGCATGCTACTTGAATATAAATTGAGCCGTTGTTCACTTTGCTTATTTTTAACCTAAAATCTTTCAGCAGATAATTTCAAACAAGTGACTGGCACACACATTTGAGCATTTTGATTTGATTTGATTTCTATACAAGATACAATGCACTTGAGTATGCAGAATCCATTCTCCTTCCTCCCCCAGTTGTCTCCTCTTTCCCATCATATACACTAAGATGTTTTAAACTTTCTCACCTCTAGCCACGTACAGATGTGGGGGATAGGAAAGAAGACAATAGGTAGAGGACAAAAGTGGTCTGAACCTCACAGATTGCAGAGTCCTTTTCTGGCTGCTGATAAAGATTTACTTTAGAGGCAAAAACCAACCTGAGAAGACCTCATTGATTCTAAGGTTGCTCAAACATATTGTAATGAAATGGCTAATACTGAATCTAGCTCTTCCATCTCTGGATGTCTATTTTAAAGTACGTTTGGCTAAAATTTATACCTGACTTTTATTTTCTTACAGAATTACTCCAAAGAAAAAGGTATTGAATGAAGAGAATATTGGACAAAGATCCAATATACATGTGAAAACTGTGTGTGTTTGTTTGTTTGATGATTATTTTGCGAAATATCTTCTTGGTGAGCAGGTTGTAGGAATGGGAACTTGAAAAGTAGAGCTGAATGTTCCATAATTTGGAACTTGCTTGGAAGCTTAAAGTCAAATATCATTTGGTAATTTTTTTCATCAAAAAATATATAAAAAATAATGTGAGCTTTGGATGATGTTTACCACTCAACGCTGATACCTATTCATCACTAATACCCTGACCTGCTTCCAGAAAGAGGCAGCTTATGAAGTTGAACATTTCCATTGATGGCACTGTGATAAATTTGTGATGGTAGCTCACTGGCTTCTAGGAAAATACAAAGAGAGGGCTACTAAGGCAGATTGGATGAGGATCGGGAAATTGGAGGAATTGCCAAGAAAAGTCAAGGCCAAAAGAGAAAGACAAGGCCAATCACTCTCTGTCCTATCAGGAGTATAACATAAATAAGTAGGATACAGAAAATACCTGAATTAATAATCAGAAACCAACTATGTCTGCAACTTTGAATAATCCTCAAACAGGCAAGGAGCAACATATGTAAGTTTCCAGTGGTCAGAAATGTCTTTCCTCAACATCAGTATTGTGTCCTAATCATGAAAACTATGCATCTACAGCCCCAAGGAAGCGCCATCCTCAAAGAACAGGAATGCTGTTTTTACTTGTTTGGCCTGTTAGTATACTTCACCAAGGAGGGAGACATTGGGTGATCTCTTTTCAAAAGATCTTCAACAGGCATTTTTGATTTTCTAGGTAATTATAAGTTAATTAAAAAAAATGTTTCAAAGTATCTGGGTACCTTGCTTCTCAAGAAGGAGTTCATCAAGGTTTTATTTTAGTGATTCAAGGCTTTAGGTTGAAGCACTAAATATACATCTGAGTAGAATAATGGGGAAGATTCTTCATTACAGCTTTTAGTAATCAAATAAGAAAATGTTATCTAGAAAGAAGTCAAGGTACAGCATGATGACTATAGTTAACGATTCTGTGTTGCATATTTGAAAATTGCTGAGAGAGTAGATCTTAAAAGTTCTCATCGCAAGAAAATAAGTTGTAATTATGTACAGTAACAAATGTTAACTAGACTTCTGATCCTTTTACATATATGTGAATATTAAATCATTATGTTGTATACCTGAAACTAACATAATATTGTGTGTGAGTTATATCTCAATAAAAAAAGAAAAATTTTTTAAAAGTTAAGGCATAGGAAAAAGACTAAGGATGTAGGTATTAGATGAAACAATCAGAAAGCACTCAGTAAAAGAAAGGTTTATGACTCTGTATCTTTTTTTAAGTTTTCTGATAAAAGGTAATGTTCATTGAGGAAAGCTTGAAAAATACAGAGGGATAAATACCACTCAGTTTCACTACTTGGGCACGACTGCTGTTAATATTATGGTTTTCAAAGTTTCTTAACCTCTATGAGCTTTAGTTGCTTTATCTGTTAAATGAAGTTAATAATAGTACCAACCTCATAAGGTTATTCTGAGAATTAAATAGATAAAACACGTGAAAGCTTAGTGTTTGGTCAGAGTATGCACACACACAAAAGATTAGCTGTCATTATATTTTAACGCCTATCTCCATTATTTTTAATTTTGCAAATCGGAGTCATACTTACCTTTTGTTTCATATCGTGATTTTTTTATTAAAATATTATGAACATCTTCCTAGGCCCTTAAAATTCTTTACAATGTATATATAATAGCTTTATAGTATAGTATTCCGTGCTGTAGAATACGTGGTTCTCAGTCAGGTGCAATTTTGCCCCCAGTGGACATTTTGAAAGTTTGACTGGCACGTTTTGATTGGCACAACTGGGGAAAGTGAGCATCTAGGGTGCCGCTAAAAATCCTACAATGTACAGGAAAATCCCCCACAATTCTCCAGCCCCAAATTTCAAAAGTGCTGCGATGGAGAAACCTGAGAATATATGATGATTTTTTTAAAACAAGCCATTCTTATTAGACATTTAAATAAAATGCATTCGTATACATAACATTGGGATGAATACCCTAGTAATTACTACTTGCTGAGGCTGTTCTGTGGTGTGCATGATCATTTACTTTAAATTGCATCAACATAGCATGGGCAGGAGTGGGGGGTGGGGAGAGAGGGGGAGGGGGGTTGCAGGCATGCAATTGGCAGTGTAATGCAAATTATCCCTAATCCACATTGTAGGGGCAATTAATTACTACCTCAAATGTGCTATAAAAAGGATCGACATTTTAAGAGATTATTTGGTACTTAATGTACTCTTTTCAATAGCTATACCAGGGGGTGTGTTAGTTAACATAAGCAGTATTAAAAATAATCTTTTGTTTGTGTAATGGGTGGTTGCAACAGGTGATTAACAATTGGTTAATGTGTCCTTGAAATATGCTTATTGATATCTACACCAGAGGGTGTGTTAATTAGCATAGGTGGTATTAAAAAATAATTTTTATTGGTGTAATGACTGATATTTCCTATAAGTGACTGAGAAGGAATAACTTACAAGACACATCACTCTTGGATGCCTGGGATGTAGGAATAGGACAAGCTCAGGAATCCAATGCCATTGGTAAAGTATTTGAGGGCAAGAGTTCTTTTGGTCACTAGTCCCTCCCTCCATAACAGACCCTGAAGCCTATTAGACTCAACACTCATGTCCCTGCCTTTAGGCTATTGTTGTGTTAGCCTTTCAAGCAAGGTGCTCCTAACTGCACACAAACCAGAAAGTCAGTGTCTCTGAGAGAATTGCAGGTAGAATGTGTTCAATCTTGTTTGGGGGAGATATAACTAACACATCAAAAACATAATTTCCCTGAAATTATTGCTTAGGACAAAACTATCCTGAAACATACACACACACCTGGAGGTAAAACCCGAAAGACTGCTGTTTGGAAAAAAACTGGCCATATGATCATCAGATAGATTTGAGTTAATCTAGATACTTCATGGATTTATGACTTGAGTCAAGTTACTGCTCTGAGCTTGTTTCCCTCATAAAACAAGGATCATAATACCACCAACTTTAGTATAGTGTTTTGTGTTTTCATTGTGTTCTCTTTTGGGGGAAAAGGAGGTTAGTCTTTCTTTTGTTCTTTTAGTGGGAGTTAGCTTTTTTATTTGATTTCACTAGTTTACTCGGGGAACCTGATATTCACATTTCTCTCCCACCCACCCTGTATTCAAGTGCAACACTTCTCAAATTCTCCCACCCACCTTCTGGGATAATTCTAGAAAGAGCTCCTCAGACAGAGGGAAATAGGTCCTGTTCTTTGCCCTCAGGAAAGATTATTTGCATTTTATAACTAGAAACACAAAAAGTATACAGTTCTCCAAAATCACAAAGGTAGTATGAGTATGTTAATGATGTATATGTATACATATGAAGAAGTATCAATGTAGGTTCATCAGTTAAAACAAATGTACCACTCAGGTAGGGGGATATTCATAGTAGGAGAGGCTTGGAGGTGGGAGTGCAGCGGTAGGGGGTATATGGGAAATCTCTGTTACTTCCTGCTCAATTTGCTGTGAACTTAAAACTGCTCTAAAAATTATAGTCTGTTTTTTTAAAATATAACTAATAACAATACTTTCATCATGGGCTTTGGGAAGAATGGAATGAGCTATCTATACGGAAAGCTCTTAGTACAATGCCAGGCATATTATAACTGCTCAATGTTTATCATTGCTGTTGTCATTGGGAAAAACATAAACAAGGCAATTGCTTAATTTGTACATGTATTTCCTGCATAATAATGAAATAATCTAAATACTTGGTTAAAAAAAGGAGAGGGACAAGAAGAAAGCAGGCAAAAACCTCTTTGATCTTGGCCACAGCAACTTCTCATTCAACACGTCTCTGGAGACAAGGAAAACAAAAGGAAAAATGAACTATTGGGGCCTCATCAAAATAAAAAGCTTCTGCACAGCAAAGGAAACAATCAGCAAAACTAAAAGGCAACCGACTGAATAGGAGAAGGTATTTGCAAATGACATATCAGATATTTGCAAATGACGTATCCAAAATCTATAAAGAACTTATCAAACTCAACACCCAAAAAACAAATAATCCAGTGAAGAAATGGGCAAATGACATGAATAGCCACTTCTCCAAAGAAGACATCCAGATGGCCAACCGACACATGAAAAAATTCTCAACATCACTCATCATCAGGGAAATACAAATCAAAACCACAATGAGATACCACCTCACACCTGTCAGAATGGCTAACATTAACAACTCAGGCAACAACAGATACTGGCAAGGATGCAGAGAAAGAGGATCTCTTTTGCATTGCTGGTGGGAATGCAAGCTGGTGCAGCCACTCTGGAAAACAGTATGGAGGTTCCTCAAAAAATTTAAAATAGAACTACCCTACGACCCAGCAATTGCACTCCTAGGTATTTATCCAAGGGATACAGGTATGCTGTTTCAAAGGGTCACACCAATGTTTATAGCAGCATTCAACAATAGCCAAAGTATGGAAAGAGCCCAAATGTCCATCGATGGATGAATGGATAAAGAAGATGTGGTGTGTGTGTGTGTGTGTGTATGCAATATGCACACATACATACAATGGAGTATTACTCGGCAGTCAAAAAGAATGTAATCTTGCCATTTGCAACTATGTGGATGGAACTAGAGGGTATTATTGTAAGCAAAATTTGAGAAAGACAAATATCATATGACTTCACTCATATGAGGACTTTAAGACACAGAACATAAGGGAAGGGAAGCAAAAATAATATAAAAACAGGGAGGGGGACAAAACATAAGAGACTCTTAAATATGGAGAACAAACAGGGTTACTGGAGGGGTTATGGGAGAGGGGATGGGCTAAATGGGTATATGCATTATACCCATTATATTATAGGGCTAAATGCACTATATCCTAATTTGGATGTAAATTTTTTTTTAATTAAAAAAAAGGGAGAGGGAAACGACGTACTGTGTGAAGTACTTGGAACTACAATGCAGGCGTCCTATCTCAAACATTTAACAGTTCTTAATCCAGCAGACATTTCTTGCCCATTTGCTATGTATAAGGCGCCCTGCTGGGCATGGGGAATACAAAGATGAGTGAGACCCAGCCAGCCCACAAGGCTGGAGAATTGCAAACAAGTATGTGTGGTCAAGAGTCACAGGGAGGGGAGTCTACATCAGATCAATTTCATATTCAAACACTAACCATTTTAAATATCAAGGGAGAATAGATCTGACTCACAATAATAAGAAATGGAAAGAACGCTCTGAAACTTTACTGAAGGATATAAAAGAAGGATAAATGGCCATTCACACTCCCTAAATTAATCCATAAAGTCAATGTAATCCAATTATGCCAGTGAATTGAGTTTTTTTAACTGAACCAGTTTTCAAGCTCAAACGTAATCATAAATTTGTGAAACTATCTAGAAAAAATTAAAGACTAGCCTTACCCAATAATGCTGTGTTCCATCTTTTTTTAAAAAAAGGCTGAAGCCACATGGATAGCCACATGGATTTATGCATAGTATGATTTGAGATGGGTAAAAAATGTTTCTCTCCTCTTCTGCTTCTTCTATCCTCCTTCTTTTTCTTCTCTTCCTCCTTTTTCCCCTTCTCTTTCTCCTTCACCTCCTCCCCTGCCTCCCTCTCTTTTAATGTAGAAATATTTTTTGAACTTGAGCAGGTGATCCAGCAGACCAGTTTGAGGATCTGAAAACTGACCACCAAAGGTGTGTGTGTGTGTGTGTGTGTGTGTGTGTGTGTGTGTATACATATATATATACATATATATATATATATATGTATATATATACAAAGGTGTATATATATATATATATATATATATATATATATACACATTCCCTTTGAAGACTAAGTTACTCGAATGAGGCACTGATGTGCCAAGGGTTGCTCTACTTCCACACTGTTGACACTGAAAAATGTGGAGAAACTGTCTGTTGTTGCAAGGGAGGTTGTCCTCTGTAGTACATGGAAGACTGTGTAGCAGCATCCCTGGCCTTTAACCACTAGATGCACTAGCAGCACTGCCCTCCCAAATGCAACAACCAAAATGCCTCCAAAGATTGCCAGATTTTGGAGAGTAAAGTCACCCCTAGCTAAGCACAGTTGCCCTAAACAAAAGATAAGTCATTAAAGAGTTTAAAGCAATAAGACACAATAAAAATTGCAAGGTTGTTTTTATTGCATTTAGAAGCAATTGCAGGGCGCCTGGGTGGCTCAAACAGTTAAGCGTCTGACTTCGGCTCAGGTCATGATCCTATGGTTCGTGAGTATGAGCTCCACATTAGACTCTGTGCCCACAGCTCAGAGCCTGGAGCCTGCTTCGGATTCTGTGTCTCCTTCTCTCTCTGCCTCTCCCCCACTCATGCTCTGTCTCTCTCTCTCTCTCAAAAATGAATAAACATTTTTAAAAATTTAGAAACAATTGTAATGTTATTATGGGGGAAAGCCTAATACACTTTTTTTTAATGTTTTTATTTATTTTTGAAGGAGAGAGAGCGTGAGTGGGGGAGGGGCAGAAAGAGAGGGAGACACAGAATCTGAAGCAGGCTCCAGGCTCCAAGCTGTCAGCACAGAGCCCAATGCGGAGCTCGAACTCACGAACTGTGAGATCATGACCTGAGCCGAAGTCAGACGCTCAACCGACTGAGCCACCCAGGCGCCCCAAGCCTAATACATTTTTTAAAGAGGTGGTGCAAAAGGAGAATCTTTGGGGGCATTTGCCTGTCCAAAACCAAAACATGCTCTAAAGCTTTATTATTTAAACTGTGGTGCTGACCTAAGAATTGATAAAGAGGGGCATCTGGGTGGCTCAATTGGTTAAGCATCCCACTTCGGTTCAGGTCATGATCTCACAGTTTGTAAGTTCCAGCCCCATGTGGGGCTCTGTGCTGACAGTGCGGAGCCTGGAACCTGGAGCCTGCTTTGAGTTCTGTGTCTCCCTCTTTCTCTGCCCCTCCCCTGCTCACACTCTGTCTGTCTCTCTCTCTCTCTCTTTCTCTGTCTCAAAAATAAACATAAAAAAATAAAAAGAATTGATAAAGAGATCTAAGAAATGGAACAAACCATCTAAAAACAGATTAATATTTAAAAAAATAGGGAAATACTCCCACATAATATGAAGATCTATTTGTGTAAATTGGTACAATCCTTGGAAAGCTACTGGTCTATATGTATCAGTTTAATAAAATGTTCATGTATTCTGGGACTGTATACTTATCAGAATACTGTGAAATTGTTACAAATGATAACATGGATACATGTTTATGATACATTGATAAATGAATAAAATACAGAATATAATATGTGTGTGCATATTGAATAAAGAATGCAATATACATTTTGAATGTATATTCAGTATGAACATATTAAGTTAAAACTGTTTAGGAGAGTGTACAATATTATTTAGAGTGTTTTTCTTTAAGTAGTAAATATTTCATAGGATATTTTTCTGCTTTTGATTTCTCTTTATTTTGAAACTTTAATGGGTGTGTGTCAATTAAGGGGAAATTTTGCAAAAAATTAGAAATTATAATTTGAAAATTGAATGGAAAATTGGCCATGGGTTTATTTCTGAGCTCTCTATTCTCTTCCACTGATCTGTGTGTCTATTTTTGTGCCAGTAACAACTATCAAAGTATTTTAATTACTACAGCTTTGCCATATGTCTTGAAATCTGGGGTTGTGATACCTCTAGCTTTGTTCTTCCTTTTCAAAACTGCTTTGCCTATTCAGGGTCTTTTGTGGTTCCATACAAGTGTTAGGATTATTGGCTCTAGTTGTATGAAAAATGCTGTTGGTATTTTGATAGGGATTGCTTTGAGTAATATGGACATTATAATAATATTGGTTTTTCCAACCCATGAGCATGGAATATCTTTCCATTAGTTTGTGTCATCTTCAACTTCTTTTATCAGTGTTTTATAGTTTTCAGAGTATAGGTCTTTCACCTCCTTGGTTAAGTCTATTCCTAGGTATTTTATTCTTTTTGGTACAATTGTAAATGGGATTATTTTCTTAACTTCTTTTTCTTCTACTTCATTATTAGTGGATAATAATGCAACAGATTTCTGTATATTAATTTTGTATCCTGCAACTTTACAAACTCACTTCTGTATACAATATCATGTCATCTGTAAGTGGTGAAACTTAACTTTTTCCTTACTTGATGCCTTTTATTTCTTTTTCTTCTCTGATTGCTGTGGGTAGGACTTCCAGTACTATGTTGAATAAAAATGATGAGAGTGGGAAAGCTCCCAGACTTTCACCACTGAGTATGAGGTTAGCTGTGGGTTTTTCATATATGACCTTTATTATTTTGAGTTGTGATAAAGAAGGCAAGAATATACAATGGGGAAAAGATAGTCTCTTCAACAAATGGTGTTGGGAAAACTGGATAGTTACATGCAAAAGAATAAAACTGGATCACTTTCTTACACCATACACAAAAATAGACTCAAAATGGATTAAGGACCTAAATGTGAGACCTAAATCCATAAAACTCCTAGAAGAAAACATAGGCAGTAACTTATTTGACATAAGCCAGAGAAACATTTTTCTAGATATGCCTCCTCAGGCAAGGGAAATAAAAGCAAAAATAAATAAGTGGAACTACACCAAAATAAAAAGCTTCTGCACGTTGGAGGAAACCACCAACAAAACAAAAAGGCAACCTACTGAATGGGAGGAGATATTTGTAAATGATATATCCAATAAGGGCTTAATATCCAAAGTATATAAAGAACTTATACAACCCAACATCAAAAAGAACCAAATAATCCAATTAAAAATGGGCAGAGGGCCTGAATAGACATTTTGCCAAAGAAAACATAGGAATAAATGGATGGCCAACAGACACAAGAAAAGATGCTCAACATCACTAATCATCAGGGAAATACAAATCAAAACCACAATGAGATATCACCTCACACCTGTCAGAATGGCTAAAATAAAAAACACAAGAAATAACAAATGTTGGCAAAGATGTGGAGAAAAAGAAACACTCATGGGCTGTTCGTGGGGATGCACACTGGTGCAGCCACTGTGGAAAACAGTATGGAGGTTCCTCAAAAAATTAAGAAAGAATTACCATATAATCCAGTAATCCAACTACTGGTATTTCCCCAAAGGAAAAAAAAAACACACTAATTTGAAAAGATATATGCACTGCTATATTTATTGCAGCATTATTTATGATAGCCAATATATGGAAACAACCCAAGTATCCATCGATAGAGGAATGGATAGAGATGATGTGGTATGTGTATGCACAAACACACACACACACACACACACACACACACACACAAATGGAACATTACTCAGACATTAAAAGGATGAGAGCTTGCCATTTGCAACATGGATGGATCTAGAGGATATAATGCTAAGTGAAATCAGTCCAAGAAACATAAATTCCATATGATTTCACTCATGTATGGAATTTAAGAAACAAAGCAAATGAACAAACAGAGAAAAAAGAGACAAAAAAAAAAAAAAAAAAAAAAGGCCAGACTCTTAACTACAAAGAATAAATTGGTGGTTGCCAAAGGGAAGGTGGGTGGGAGAGGGGCGAGATAGATAAAGGAGATCATGAGTATACTTATCATAATGAGCACTAACGTATAGAATTATTGAATCCTTATATCGTACACTGTATATTAATTATACTTTGATAAAAAAAAAAAAGAAAGGGGCACCTGGGTGGCTCAGTCAGTTGAGCATCCAATTCTTTATTTTGGCTCAGGTCATGATCTCATGGTTGGTGAGATTGAGCCCCATGTCGGGCTCCAGGCTGACAGCATGGAGCCTGCTTGAAATTCCCTCTCTCTTCCTCTGTCCGTCTCACCCACTCACACTCTCTCTCAAATTAAATGTGTGTGTGTGTATACATACATAAAAATTTAAAAATAATAAGAATGTTCTGATTGGTTTGATAGTTGTATTTCTTATGGCAAATTAATAGGTGGCTCTTTTTGTTTGACAAATCAGAAAGCAAAAATGTGGCTCATATTTATGTAACCAGCTTGAGAGTCAAATAAACTTCCTATAGTACATTCTTTCCTCTAAACATAATACATAAACTTATTAATCAAGTGTGAACCTTTCTTCCAATGTCAGCATTATAAATTGGCTCTGTCTTATATCTTAAAAATTTTCACCAGAATGGGAACATTTCTATTTAAATAAAAAAACTATAAGCCAAAGATCTTATTCTAGGAGTTGTTTAAATTTTTAAACACCTCTCAATGGATATTTATGAGTCTTGGACCAGAGAATCAATTTTTGTCTTTCTAGTAACTACTTGAGATTATGAAATTCAGTAGAAATATTTTATTATATTAATTAAGAAACATTGTAGGCACATGTTTAATAGTAATAGCAATCAAACAGTATTATTAATGAAGGGGTGGATGTAAAAAAAATGCTATTCCTCACTAAAACTTATCTTGATTCACTTTCTAAAAATAACTCAATATATTTTATTTCTCTGATACATTTATTACAATTCTCTGTGAATATCATTTAGCCTAGGTAGGATATTTCATTAATTAAGTATAAATTGTACCTTGTCAAAGCAAGAACTAATAAAGTTATGTGTAAGTATTAACATAACTGAGCATAAATGATGAAAATTAATCTAACCAAGATGCCAATCATAAAAATAAATTACATGGGTTGAAGAAAAATGTGAACATCAAATAAAAAAGAGGAATTGCATTCTAAATCTAAGGCAAGGTACATGGGTAGGGTTGACTTCCAGATAAAGACAGTTTTAGGTTCACAACTATAACCAGTCTTAACTTCAAACTAACAAATTTTAATTTAGTTTCTTATCGTGAGCTGCATCCATATGTCTCTATTTCATGATGAATACCATCAAGAATGACAATGCAGGATGAGTTAAACCATCATGAAGCTCCTCCTAGAATAAAACGCCAGCAATGTGAAGGTAAAGAAGACAAATTAAGTCTAAAATTAATGCACAGGGACATCTGGGTGGCTCAGTCGGTTAAGTGTCCAACCAGCTCAAGTCGTGATCTTACAGTTCATGAGTTTGAAACCCGCGTCAGGCTCTGTGCTGACAGCTCGGAGCCTGGAGCCTGCTTCAGATTCTATGTCTCCCTCTCTCTCTGCCTCTTCCCTGTTCACACTCTGTCTCTCTCTCTCCCCCCACTAAAGTAAATAAACATTTTTAAAAAATTTTTAATAAAATTAATGCACATTACCAGCATCCCCAAAACACTGACTCATGAACAGGCCAATATATTGTTATATATTCTTCAATTTTCAATGTTTCCTGGATAACTCAGTAAGTATGGGATTTTTCCAACAGAAAACAAATGTCTCTCCAAGAAGCTATGAGTAAATAGTAGCAATAATAGTGCTAATAGTAAATTGTCAGGAGAAACATTCAATGAAGGCAAAAAAAAAAAATACACTAGGTTATTTCTATTTCATTGTTTCCATTCATTTTTTAAATTGAAGAATAATTTCTTATATTAGTTTCAGGTGTGTAATATTCAACAGTTCTATACATTACTACTTATTATGATAAGTGTACTGTTGATTTCCTTCATCTATTTCACCCATCCCCCTACCCACCTCACCTTCCATCTGGCAACCACCAATTTATTCTGTGTATTTAAGAGTCTGGTTTTTTTGTCTCTTTTTTCTCTGTTCATTTTTTTTCTTAAGTTTCATACATGAGTGAAATCATATGGGATTTATCTTTCTCTGACTTACTTTACTTAACATTATTCCCTCTAGATCCATCCATTTTGTTGCAAATGGCAATGTCTCATTCTTTTTTATGGCTGAGTAATATTCCATTATGCACACACATGCACACACAAACCCACAGTGATCTTTCTTATATTGTACTTTTCAATGCTCACAAACACCCTGTAAAGTAGTCACTTTGAACTATTCCCATTTTACAGATGAGGAAACTCAAGCAGAGAGAAGCCAAGTAATCTTATGTTGGAAGATGGACCAGATGGTAGGGCTGGAAATATGAAGCCAGGCAGCCTGACTCTAGAATCTACATTTAAAAGCACTATCTGCCTCACTTCACAATCTTCTCTTTTTTTTTAATAGCATTTCAATAGAATGTCATATAGTTACTGAAACTCCAGGTTTTTTTGAGTTTATTTATTTTGAGAGAGAGAGCAGGGGAGGGGCAGAGAGAGGGAGAGAGATTGAGAGAGAGGGAGAGAGAGAGTTTCGAGCAGGCCCCACACTGTCAGAATGGAGCCCAATGCAGGGCTCGATCCCACAAACCATGAGACCACGACCTGAGCCAAAATCAAAGAGTTGGATGCTCAACCAACTGAGCCACCCAGGCTCCCCACTTCATGATCTTTTCTTGATGTCAAGGGGACTCTAATACTTTGAGAACAGACATATAACCCCTTCTATTGTACTATTGAGTCTTATCATTTTAACAATTGCCAATTTGTGTGAGTTGCTTCCATTTAGTGGCAACAATGAAAGTGAACCCAGAAATTGTGATGGCCACCAATTCTAAATTAACCATGTTACTACCATGGCCATCTGTGACATTGGCTACATGTTTGTACAGGTTCCTTCTTCATTACCAGGACTAAACTTCCTCCCTTGTCTACCTCACAACTCTCAAACCTTCAACACTCAGATTAAAAGGAATCAGTTGCCTATTTTAAAACGTGCTGATACTCCTGAGACAGTGCAATGAGTCACAACATCCTCTGGACTCCATAGCATCCCTGGAATTTACTCATCTGTCACTCACTACATGAATTGTAGACAGTATGTGTACCTGCCTACATAAAAGCTTCATGGAGATAGGACCAGCATCTTATTTATCTTGGTCTTCCTTATCATACCAGTTATGTGCTTAAAAAAAATATAGGCTGTTTGGGGCACCTGAGTGGCACAGTTGGTTAAGTATCCAACTTCGGCACAGGACAGGCACAGCACACTCACGGTTCGTGAGTTCAAGCCCTGCATTGGGTGAGCTCAAGCCCACTTCAGGCTCTGCACTCTCTCCCTCTCTCTCCCTCCATTTCTCTATCTCTGTCCCTTGTGGGATATTCTCTCTCTCTCTCTCTCTCTCTCTCTCTCTCTTTCTGCACTTCACTCACACACTCTCTCTCTCTCTCTCTCAAAAATAAATAATAAATTGTATTTAATGTAGGCTGTTTCATGAATGTTGTAGAAACATAAAATCTAGTCCAATCTTATTTTTGCTGTTTGAATTCCTTGTACTACAATTCTTCTAGTATATCTACTGAGGGCTATGTGAATGTGAGCATAGGGTCCAGTTGTTTTGTGAGTATTTAGCTCTGGGTATGAGGAAACTCAGGAATTGAGAAGAAAGTAAGTAAACATTAGGTATAAGATATTTTTATGTGTTTTTATATAAAAAGTAATACTAGTTGTAGAAAAATATAATCACAAGACAAATCTGTAATGGCATCACATTACTTTAACATCTATATTCCATCTAATCTTTTTAATAGCTGTTCTTAAGTCATTAAAAAATAAAAAGGAATAATAATAAAGCCTCTTGAAAAAGTAAAATATTTTAGTTTAAATGATATGTTAAAAAGAGTAAAGGAAATGAGTAGTTACTAAAGACAGATATGGTGATCAATAGTAATTCCATTCATTCATTCATCAAATTACTGTGACTTGGCATAGTATCCTGCACTGGTTAACCCCTGATAGATTAAACAGCACGGCAGAAAACATTTTCTCTTCTATCCAATAAGTTCACCCATGAAAAATTTCCAACCACCCACTGAGCAAAAACAAATTAGGGATAATCCCTGCCTTAGGTGAATATATATACTAATCTCTTGTCAACCTGTGGGGTCTGTCATCCTGGAAAATTGTACTTTTGTCAAGCATTAGGTTGGCACAAACCAGGGTCTCATATCAAATAGGGAGTTATAATGATTGAAATGGCAATTTTAAAAATATTCTTAAAAGAAGCAGCTTCCAAAACAAATCAGATCCATGGCATTAAAACCCATACATATTAGGTAACACTTCTCATTAATCACCTTCTTCTGTTGTTCAGGATACATTGCTATGGTATCATTTTGCTAAGACAAAAATGATTTCTCCACAATTTTAATACCTTGCAGGTCTTTTAGGTCTTCATATGCTTGAACTAGCCCTTACTGGCTTGAAATGTAATGTGGTTAACACTTGCATTCTTGCTATTTGTTTCAACGTGCTCAGCAACATCTGCCTTATCATAAACGATCACAGTGCTTGAGGGCAAAGTTCTCCTGATCTCATATCTGTAGAGATGGAGCTTATACACACACACATACCACACACACACACACACACACTTTCTGTCTGTAATATCCTCATTAATTATACACCTGTGATCTCCAAGAGTGAAGAGCTAAATTTGGGTTCATTAACAAGACTGAACTAAACCACATATTTTTTCATTAATGTTGTTTATATATACAAGACCTCATTAGCTTTGTAAAAAAAAAAAAAAAAATCAATGCCTAGTATGAGACAGAGCCCTATTTTGTAATGTTATTCCAAACCTGCCTCTGGGAAGAAATTAGCCCTCCTGAAAAAAATGGATAAGCATTTTCTCATGAGGTCTAATGGGTTTAAGACTTCTGAGAAAACAATCATTCATCCACCCTCCCAGCTGACTCACTCAGTGACTATTACAAAACATTACTTTCTATGATTCAATATAGATTAGATAATCATCCCCTTTTCCTATAAGTGTCCTTACCAAGACTGAATCCTTGAGTTAAACTTCTAGATGCCTTTTTGCTTGTGTCTTGCTCATAATTAACTCCTCCAAAAACTTTTTTGAACATCTCCATTAGCATCATAGTTTACAAAAGAATCTTCTAGTAAAGAAGACAGTGAAATAAGTTGATAATTACAGTGCAGTGTAATAATGCCACTTTATAAATCTATCCAGTGTGATAGATGGAGATGTGTTGAAAGTAGACTGGGACTGGGTTAACACAAGAGAAATTGAAGGTTGGAGAATTTCTGTGAATATTTCATAGACCACTTTTCATTCAATGTGTCTGTTTAATCATTAGTTATAAGATAGGTATCATTTCCTACCTATTTTTGCTAAAAGTACATTGTTTTACCTATGTGACAGCTCACGCAAATCTTTTGGGAATGGCTTGGAATGTAACCACCATGGTAATGTCATTATTTATGAAAAAATATGTTACATATTCTAACCAAAAAAAAAAAAAAATCCCAAGTTGACATTTGAAACAGAGCCAATTGGTAATTCAAGACTTCTTGCTATCTGTGTGGGAGAATATAAAATGATGAAGATAATTCTTAGATAAATTCAACTGGATTATGCTCAGCAAGATCATTCTCAAAAAAGCAACTCTGATTTTTGAGTTAAAGTCCCAGGTATTTGATAATAGGAAGGAGGATTTCAGCTGATGGACACGATAACATTAGTCACAGAATATAAATCTTCTGTTACAAATCAATCCATTGGCATTCTGGTGTGTGAATTAGTCTTTTGTAAGTTAGAAATGTCTGTGTTAGGGGCAGCTGGATGGCTCAGTCAATTAAGTGTCTGACATCAGCTCAGGTCATGATCTCATGGTTCATGAGTTCAAGCCCTGTATTGGGCTCTGTGCTGACAGCTCAGAGCCTGGAGCCTGCTTCAGATTTTGTGTCTCCCTCTCTCTCTCTCTGCTCCCCCCCACCTCTCAAAAATAAACATTAAGAAAAAAAAAGTCTGTGTTAATGCTAAAGTTGAGTCCTTGTATATACACACAAGGTAACAGAATCAGTCCAAAGGCTTTAACTAGATATTGACTCTGTCCTTGGTGCTGTCCAGGTAATATTTCTTATTCA
This sequence comes from Lynx canadensis, assembly GCF_007474595.2. Classification (NCBI taxonomy): domain Eukaryota; kingdom Metazoa; phylum Chordata; class Mammalia; order Carnivora; family Felidae; genus Lynx; species Lynx canadensis. The sequence continues at coordinate 22,126,444 of NC_044320.2, forward strand.
CTTCATTGTTTACTGTTAATGACTTGGATAAAGTTATAGCCAAAAAATTTCCAGAAGACACTGTTAACAAAATCAAAACTGAAAAAGACCTATATGAACTAAGATAAACCAAAAATTCACAAATAAGAAGTTAACTAAGAACAAATGTAGGAAACAATTGCACAAATCCAGGGAGATGTGACTTAACAGCAGCAGGTATAATAATAATTTTAAAAATCAGAGGGGCTTATTATGGGTTAAATGTAGGATACAGAAAAAAGGTCATATGAACTTAGCCTATTTTCAAATGCAATTAATATTTAGTAACTTCTTATTTTACACTATGTTTGGGTCTTCCATATTATCATTAAAGGTTTACAATGAGAAAGGAGATCAATCAGTTTTATTCTGTGAAGGTCAGACCCCATTTGAAGAACAGTGCTATGTTTGGATCAAAAGGGGACAGTTTTGTATGTTGAATGGAATTGCATGTTTGGGCTTGCAAGTTTTTAGTGAAATAAATTCTCCATAGAAAATGTCTAACAGTATTTATTATAGAAAGGTGTTTAATACAGAATTTCATGTTTACCTTTTGCTGAATTCTAAAAAGTGAAATGGTTAATAGAACAGGGTGAGCCTGTATGGAACATTGTTCAATTTTTACCATCTGAAGAGTGCTCCTGAAAAGTATCTCAACCTCAGGTGACTTCAGCTTGACAGTCTAATGGTTGAATCAACAATTTCTGATATTGGCTGATAGCTAATTTTTGTCTGCATCATATCTGTTAAAAAAAATTCACTTAATCCCATAGAGATATCTTCTTAAAGTCAAATAAAATGAGAATCACCTAATTAAATCAATGAGCAAACTTCAATCTTTGGCAAAACCAATCTCAGCATAGCAGCAAAGGTTTTTTTCCATCAGGGAAAAGGACTTTCATTCAACCCTGAATTTAGGACAAACTCTACAGAACTGGAGTTCCATGAACTATTAATTTAACAGATAAGAACTAACTCCCAGATGTTTCATGCTATTTAAAGTGAAAGATTCATTTGCCTCTGAGCTACACTCAGAAAACTTCAGATAGTAAAAGGCTTTTCAACATAAATGAACTAAGAAAATTACATGAAAGTCAATTTGCTTTCCTACTTGGAAACTTTCAACTTCTGGGATGAAAAAATGAGTACAATTTTCCATAAATTTATGGATCCAACTATGTGAATGCAAACACCAATAATATATCTTAATGGAAACATGGGAAGTTATTGCTGGCATCCTCTACTTCCCCATTTGAAAACCAAAAGACTGTCTGTTCTCCCATATTTCACGAAGTGGACTAGTTGGTCTCTATGGCCTGTATTTGGAACAAGAATAATAAATGCAATCTGGGATGAGTTGTAAAACCACACTAGATGGGCTGGAATGGCACAATTTAAAGGAGACACTGGGTTCTTAATCCCATCTTTAGGCTTCAGGCAGAGTTTTTATTTCCTTTTATTGGGAAAGACCTGCAGGATGCAGCAGAGACAACTGGCAAAACTAAATTTCCAAAAGCCAAGTACAACTGAGCACATGGTTATGGAGTCAGACAGACCTCATTTCAGAGTGTGTCTGTCACTTACTACCAGATATTTAAACCTCCTTCCATCTCAGTTTCTCTAGCTGTGATATGGGATAAAAATATTACCTACAGCAGAATAAATAATATATAGATATCATAATATATGCATATAATATTTCTTTCTAGAAACTAAATAGTGCCATGTCTAATTTCACTCCCCACCTATCAAAGTTCCTTTAATATAGAAAATGCTGAAGAAATATCAGTGATTATCAATATCATTATTATAGTTTTTGGCAAGAATTAACAACATTAGCCCAATGGTTACAATCAGTCTATGAACCTAGACTAAAGGTTTATATACAACCTCCACTCTTTCCTAGTGACCTTGGATAAGTTACTAAACCTCTCTGCTATCAATTTCCTTGTCTATAAAATGGGGATGGCACTTAATTCATAAGGTTTTCATAAGGGTTAAATAAATTAACACCTAAAATGTGCTTAGATTCTCAACAAATGATATTGGAACAACTGGATATCCACATGCAAAAAAAAGGAAAAGGAGGAGGAAGAGGAAGGGGAGGAGAGGGAGAAGGGGGAGGATGAGGAAGACCAGGAAGACCTTACACTCTTCACAAAAATTAACTCAAAATGGGTCACAAACCTAAATGTAAAACACAAAACTATAAGAAAAATTAAATGACTTTAGTTTGTTGATGACTTTTTAGATAAAGCAACAAAGGCACAATCTGTGAAAGGAATAATTGATAAGCTAGACCTCTTTAAAATTAAAATTTTCTGGGGGACCTGTGCGGCTCAGTTGGTTAAGCCTCTGACTCTTGTTAGGCTCAGGTCATGATCTCATGGTTTGTGAGATGGAATCCTGCATGGGGCTCTCTACTGTCAGCACAGGGCCTGCTTGGGATTCTCTCTCCCTCTCCCTGTCTCTCTCTGCCCCTCCTGTCTCGTGCGTGCTCTCTATCTCAAAATAAATAAACATTTAAAAAAGTTAAAGTTTTCTGATCTGCCAGATATCAAGAAAATAAAAAGACAAACCACATAGTAGAAAATATTCTCAAAATACGTATCTGTTAAAAGAATGTTATCCAAATTATACAAAGACCTTTTAAAGTCAACAATGAGCAAACTACCTTAACACACACCTTACCAAAGAAAATGCATGATGGCAAATAAGCATACAGAGAGATACTCCGTATCATATGTCATCAGGAAAATGCAAAGTAAAACAATGAGATACTACTATGCACATATTAAGATGGTCAAATCCATTGACAACACCAAATGCTGATGAGGATGTGGATCAACTTTCATTGCTGATAGGAATGCAAGGTGGTACAGGCATTTTGGAGGATAGCTGTGGCTTCTTACAAAACTAAACATATTCTGACCATAAAATCCAGCAATCATGCTCCTTGGCATTTACCCAAAGGAGTTAAAAACTTATGTCCACACAAAAATCTGTACACAGATGTTTACAGCAGCTTTATTTGCAATTGCCAAAACTTGGAAGCAGCCAAAATTTGCTTCAGTAGATGAATGGATAAATAAACTCTGGTATCTCCAGACAGTAGACTATTATACAACACTTTTTTTAATGTTTGTTTGTTTTGAGAGAGAGAAAGAGGGAGCATGAGCAGGGGAGAGAGAGAAGAGAAAGAAAATACCAAGCAGTTTCCTGTGCTGTCAGCACAGAGCCTGATGTGGGGCTGGGTCTCAGGAAATGTGAGATCATGACCTGAGCTGAAATCAAGGGTCAGATGCTGAACCACCCAGGTGCCCCTCAACACTTTTCGAAAAAGAGCTATCAAGCCATGAAAAGACATGGAGGAACTTTAAATATATATTACCAAGTGAAAGAAGCCAATCTGAAAAGGCTACATACTGTATGATCCCAACTGTATGACATTCTAGAAAAGGCAAAACTATGGAGACAGCAAAAAGATCAGGGGTTGCCAAGAGTTGAGAGAGGAGGGATGAATAGGCAGAGCACAGAGGATTTTTAGGGCTGTGAAAATACCCTGTATGACACTATAATGGTGGATATATGAGAGAAGACATGTTGCTCTAGCTCATTGTAACACTGAGCATGTTTAGAGAACTTTGTTATGATCTGTGTTAGATCTCATTGTCAGTTGTACATGTGACACTTGTCCTTCCACACTCACCCTTTTACAGTAATTCCTTTTTTTAAAATTTAATTGTTTTTCTATAAAAATTGTTACCAAGTGTAAACCATCCAATTTGTAACCACAGATAGAAATACAAACTACAGAGTAACTGAATCATCCTCTCATGATGTTTTGTAGCCATGAGAACTGAAGGGTCAAATGGAGCTCTTCATCTTCGTGATAAAATTGCTCAGGTCAGGGGTTCCTGGGTGGCTCTGTCGGTTAAGTGTCCGACTTCAGCTCAGGTCATGATCTCGCGGTTCGTGGGTTCAGGCTCTACGCTGACAGCTCAGAGCCTGGAGCCTGTTGCAGATTCTGTGTCTCCCTGTCTCTCTCTGCCCCTCCCCTGCACTCACTCGCTCGTGCTCTCCCTCTCTCTCTCTCTCAAAAATAAACATTAAAAAAAATTTTTTTAATTACTCAGGTCTGATGACTTCAGGGGTTCCCCAAACTGGCTTTGTCTCCCTTGTATTTCACAGGGTAGTAGAAAATATTAAAGATTATACATCATTTGCTTTCTAAACATGTTTTGACCTTGTATTTTCCTGGTTCTTCTCCTTCCTTTTTGATTTCTTTCTCTCTTACCCATTTTGCTGCCTTTTAGTCATTGTTCTGTGCTTCAACACCTGGTGTCTTTAAGGCTCTGGCTTCAGCAAGCAATTCTTCTTTTGGTTAATTCCTTTAATAATAGTCTAATCTACTCCCTTAGAAGATAGATGATATCCAAAAATATGCCTTTGCCTGTATCTTCCCATGAAGATTCTGGTGTCAAACAAGATATGTCCTTTTGGTTGTCTGGTTGTTAGACTCATATCTGGCATCAAAGACCTGTTTTAGCCTTAAAATACCCCAAACAAAGTCCTATTATGATAACACAAACTCTTATTACCAATAAACATTGGCCACCTTCCCAACTAACTATTCCATCAAAGGGAGTTTGCTTATGCTGGTCACCATATCTGGACACTCATTTGCTTTTTCTTCCACCCACTTGTGCATCTAACAAGAGGCAGCTCCAGTCCAGTCCTTCTCCCTCCCTGAAAGTCTATTTCATATTCTTTTCACCCTTCTTCCAGCAAGGGTCCTGAGTACTATTGAGTTCATGGCTTATTCTCTCATTGTTTTATATACAGTAGTTCTTTTCTGTGCAACTAGATAATAAACTATTCTAAGGACTCAAGCCTAAATCCTCAGTTTTATTTCCAAAGCACAATAGCCCATTGCTAAACCTCTAATAGCAATGCAGTAAATAACTGGTGATTGACTTAGTATTATGATATGACTCTGACAGTAAGAGATACAGTCCCTTCCTTCATGTAGCTTACAATCTAGTCTGAAAACTAGATATTAAAATAGCAATTATTACCAATAATTATGTAACTAGAGTTGCAATTAATACTAAAATTGTCTCTAAGATCCAGTTTTAAATCACTACGTCTCTCTTCACTGAGTCTTTCTGCTCCCATATTCATGAAGGGAGCTGTCTCTTCCAAATTTCAAGCTCAGATTTATTTTTAAAATTGTTTCACTCCTCTGACTCTTACTCTGTGGTTCTCAAACCTGGGTGATTTTGCCCCCAGGAGACATTTTGGCAATGCCTAGAGACATATTTGGTTGTAATTTAGGGAGGGAGAGGGAGATGTTCCTGGCATCTGGTAGGTGGAGGCCAGAGATACTTCTAAAAATCCTAGGCACTGGACAGCTGCCATGACAAATAATTGTACAGCCCAAAATAACAATAATGCCAAGGCTGAGAACCTCTGCTCAAATGCTTTCTCTCTCAGATGTCTTCTGAGTAGTTTTCTTCTCAGCCCACCTTCCATGTGTTTTTCTTAATCTCTAGAGTTATACATGATTATAATGACCACACAATGGTTTTTACAATAAGATCTCTTTTGCCTCAGACAGAAACTAATATTCATAGAATATGTATATTATTTGTGAGGGTGGAGTATTTGTCATAGAAAGATAAATGTAAGTTGCTGTCTCCTACAGAAATGAGTTTATTTTCTCACTCTTAGCCTTCCATTGGAAATAGGTAGTATGTCAAAGACAGCCTGCTTATTATTCTCCATCCTTAAGACATGTTTCCATGATGCATCTGACAACTTATACTCAGATTTTCTTCAGATATAATGACTGTACTCTAATAAACCTGAAGCCTATCGTAAAAATCCCCTAAATGGTTGATTTAATCGTGTAACCCATCAATTCTTCACACAAAAATGTTACATCAAAGATGCATGTATTTTTAAATTTTTCATTGATAATATCTAAAACAAATAATTAAAAAAAAAAAAACAAACTACACATAACATCTTTAATAGCACAGAATGTTATCTAAAAGCACAATGGCTTCCAATAGATTGGTATCAGTTCTTTCATTTCAAGAAGCATATGTTAGTTTGAATCCTATTTGAATCTTGAATATCCTAGTTCAAAATACAAATAATACAGCAAACCAAGAGATTAATTACTTTAGAAATCTCTGAAGAAATTTTTACTTTGGAGTAAGTGTGAATCTCTGACGGAGACCTCATGTCTTCACTTCATCCAGCCACTCTGGTCTCCATACTGTTCCTTGAAACTTGCAGGGAAGCTTCTGTCTCAGAGATTTTCACCTTGCTCGCTCTCCCCAAAACTCACACGTCTCATCCTCTTACTCCCTTCACGTCTTCACATGTCACTTTCTTGGGGGGCCTTCCCTCACCCCCTCGATACTCTCCACATTTCCTGCACTACTTTTCTCCACTGCGCTCATCGCTGTCTAACATGCCATATATTTTACTTGTTTGTTATAGTAAGTATTCAATAAATGTGTGCTGCGTTCGTTTAGTAAATAAAAAGGAAGGAAAGATGAGGATGCCAGCAACATCCGTCCTGCTGGAGTGGGTTTAGTAGGCATGGTCTGGCTCTGGAGCGCTATTTCTAGCGGAAGTTTGAACTCCAATCCAAAGCCAAGGTGGTGTGATCATGGAACCAAGTGTCCCAACAATGCCTTCCTGATTTTTCAGCTTCCTGACAGTGGTAGAAGTTACTCTTCCTCAGTTGATATTCTGAGAGTCACTCTTGGAGACACAGCTAGAGCCAGCCCTTCTCCACAATCTACCTCATTCACCTTAGATTATCCAGATGCTTCCTATTAGACACAACAGTATATCCCCATTTTACAACTAGGAAGCTGAACATCAGGAACACTAAAGAACAATAAGTCAAGCTTAAGTTTATATGATCCCACAAACGAAATGAACACTTCTAGATTCCTCTTTCAGTGACTCAGAATAGTTAAGATTTACTTGGTACCAGATATTCCTCCTCCTAATCCCTCAGAAACATCGATTTCTGGAACTGAGGAATACGTATATTCTTTCCAGAGGAATACGTATATTCTTTCCAGCCGCCCTTTGCCTGGAATAGTTTGCACCTGCTACTGATGCTTGTTAAGACTGCTCCCAAGAGGCAAGAAAATCTTGTATCTCAGTATTTGAGTGTTTTTACACAATGATCCTGTATGGTATTTTTGTGGAATTTTCAGTGTATGTTGTACTGGGAAACTCCAATTAAGTCACAAAAATCATTTGGTATGGTTATGAAACATCCGTTGTGGGTTTACAGTGCATATTACGGATTCAAATCTTCTTGCAACTAAAAGTGGCTTGTTTTCCTTCTGTGATTACTCAGTTGATGACTTCTGTGATTTGGGACAATGAAAGACTGAGAATCTAGCTGTTGCTTCCTGTCTTTTGCACATTCTGTTGAACCAGCTAAACTGTTTTTGTGTCTACTTATCTTTCGTGGATCTGTGGAGTTTGCTTTTGAAACTGAAAACGTTTTTGGAGAAAAAAACCATCTCAGAAAAATATCATGGGGGGAAATCCTCTCCATTATTTATATAATGTTTATACAAACAAGCCAAGGACAGGCTACTTCTCCGAAGAGACAAACTTGGTAAGAGAGGATTCCATAATATAGGAAGCAAATGAAGGAGAAGATATCAGAGGATGAATTTTTTCATAGATACTTGAAACTTAGTAATACAAGGTTGTCAAATAACGTGTTAACTATGTTATGGGGGTGTTTGGTGGGGAAGGGGGGGTGGGAGAAAGGAGAAGGAGAGAGAGAATCTTAAGCAGTCTCCATACCCAGCACGGAGACTGACACAGGGCTCAATCTTACCACTGTGAGAGCATGACCTGAGCCAAAATCAAAAGTTGGACATTTAACCAACTGAATCACCCAGGTGCCCACCTATATTGAATTTTTTAATAAATTGTTTTTTTCTGTTCACTTAAAGAGTTATTCCATGAGTGTTAAGAATTGGTCCAAGAAATTACAGAAGGAATGAACAGTCTTTCTAAAGTTGTAAGATAATAAGAAATTGTCATTATTAGTAAAAGTTATTAAAAGAAAAGAAATATTCTTTCTGCCATCAAAATCAACCATAAATCACCCCCTGCTTAAATAGAAATCAGACTCTCATAACAAAGAGAATGTGCCTGAAAGATGGCACTTTCATATTATTTAGCATAATAGTTTATTAGGTTTAAAAGAGAAGAGATAGAGAGGGGAGAGAGAAAGAATAAATTTTTTGCTACCATCAGGGGCACCTGGATGGCTCAATTGGATAAGCATCCGACTTTGGCTCAGGTCACAATCTCGTGTTTGTGGGTTCAAGCCCCATGTCGGGCTCTGTGCTGACAGCTCAGAGCCTGGAGCCTGCTTTGGATTTTGTGTCCCCTTCTCTCTCTGCCCCTCCCCCTGCTCATGCTCTGTCTCTCACTCTCTCTCTCTCAAAAATAAACGTTAAGAAGAAAAATTTTTTAATCTTTCCTAGCATCAGTATAAATTATATTTTTAAAAATGATTTTATATTAATGAATTCTATCACAAAAAAATTAGAAAAAGTTATCCTAAAAACATTTTATAGCAAAAATAAATAATAAGATAATTCTTAAAATGTACCAGGAAGGCTCAAAGCAGAGGAATTACCTTAAGTATATAGGGATTGGAGAAAGACCCTGCTACGCAAGGTCAGGCATGTGTAGAGTGGAAAAGGAATCCCGAGGAAGGACAAGTTTCATATTTGGATATGTAGGAAAGGCCCAGAATATAAAGCATTAAATTTCACAGCCTGACACATTGCCACGCACATGATAGCTCATTAAAATATTTGTCAAACGCAGTTTGATACCAATGATGTCTGCTGAGCATAGGTGCATATGACAACTCCTTTCTTCCTTCTTCTCGTCTTAAATGGTGAAGTGATACCTAGAGCAACAGATACCATGTTCCAACCATGAAGCCACAATATTTTAAGGATGAAAGAGCATAACTGTGAGGCTATCAAGGAACTTCTTCCACCAGATGTTTTGTCAAGCGAGATAATTAAATGTCTTATTCTTTATTCCTGAAACCACTGGTTTTTATTCCTTGTGGGGGGAGGGGGTCATTTATTACTTTCAGAAAAAAAAATGCATTCTTAATTGATACACACATAAAAGGAAAATTTTATCTTTTATCCTCAAAAATAGGCCTGGTCTGATTTCAAGACCCCTTTACCACAACACTCCCAGACAAAGAAACAAACAAAAAAGTCATCTGCTTGTTGATATCTGCAATTCTTCATTTAATGGAATACTTTATCTAGAACATGTGATATTGACTCATAATTGATTGTATAGCACCTGCTTTGGGCATTATCTTTGGGTCTGCTCCAAAAGAGAACTTCCCGTTTTGGGAACTTTTGGCTCACAAATTCAGATAATCCTCAACATATCTATTTTTTAATTATTACAGGTTTCCTGGTTCAGCTATTGCTAAGCTTTCGTACTCAAATTAATCGCACTGCTACCATGCATTGCACACATAACACCTCTGAGGATTTTTCCTCATCAACCATATTTTTTCTGCATTCTTTCCTCAAATAGTCACAAAACACCCTTTGTGCCAGTTATCAATTTATTGTCTGTCAGTTCCAAATCCACCTTTCTTTGTCTTGCTTTGTGATACAGGGGCTGGACTAAGTGAACTTTTCCCGGTTGGCAGCTGGTGCAATGTTAGGCTTTGTCAGCAGGGGGCGTGGAAGAGACATTACTGGAGGAAGGGGCTGCACTTCCCGGTTCCTCTGTGCAGTTTTTGCTCCCCCACCCCTTAAAAGCAAGAAACCTAGGGGACGCCCAGGGGAGTTCGCACCCCAGCAAGTTTTGCCAGAACCACTGCAAAGTGTCTAGCACCACAGAGGGTGGCTTCCCAGTGAGTTTCCCCAACATTCCAGAACACTGATTACCACCTAGTTTCATTGGGGCCCCAGCAGGTGGTGGCAGGTGGTTTTCGGCTGGCCCTGACTGGTGGCACTGCAGCAGATTTCTCTGCCATTAAGTAGGGCACAGCCACACCCTCTCCATCAGGGTCTGGATGTCAGTGTTTGCTTCAAGTTTTTTCCTTTCATAGGTACTGATCCTGAGCTGTAGAAGTTATTCCCTCTACCTACTATTCTTGTAATCTGAGTTCTCTTTATTGCTTAGTTGTTAATCCTCTGTTATTAGTTAACTATTTAATCCCTTAGTGGTTAATTCCATGGGATAAGTTTATTAGTTCATTATTAAATAGTAACACTTTATATTAAAATGTTCCACTCAAACTACTGAGCGATTTCTATCTCCTGGATAGATCCTGACTGACACATCATCTCTAGGTCACTCATAGGAATTCTGCATGGCGTATCTTTATTTCACACAAAGGTCAGGAGTCTACTAACTTCCAAATATCAGTTGTAATGTCAGGCCAAATTTCCAAACCTGGAAATCCAGTACATTAAATTGAATCAATATATATTATTTTGCAAAGGTCCAGGAAAAGGAAAGACTCAAAAACATTGAATTTCAGTTGTGGTGATCTTCCTTAAACTCATTAAGATTCATTTTAATTGTGGTCCAAGACAACATTTCAAATATCAGTCTGAGAATTAAATTGCACATCTAGGGGCACCTGGGTGGCTCAATTGGTTAAGCGTCTGGCTCTTTGTTTCCAGCTCAAGTCATGATTGCAAGATTCATAGGATAAGCCCTGTGCCCGGTTCCACACTGACAGTGTGGAGCCTACTTGGAGTTCTCTCCCTCTCCCTTTATCTCTGCCCCTCCCACTCCCAAAATAAATTTTTTAAAAATTGCACATCTACATATTTCAAGTTTGGGGGCATGTTTGGGTATCAGAAATGGACTACTATTGCCTACAACTCAAGAATTTGAAATATTTTTTATTCCTGCTAATAATGAGACTATAGGCAAACTACATTTTTTAATCTACACTTGCAATCCATCCTACTGAATATCAGAACATTTGAGATCCTTAGGCTCTTCACTATCCTTTGTCAAAAATGACCAATTATAGAGAAAATATTTACAAATCACATACCTAATAAGAATCTATTATTCAGAATATGTTAAGAATTCATACAACTCAACAAAGAGACAAAATAACCAATTAAAAATGGACAAAGTGTCAGAATAGACATCCTTCAGAGAAGATATATAAATGGCCAACAAGGACATGAAAAAATGCCTAATGTCATTAGTCAGAAAAATGTCAATTAAAATCATAATGAGATACCATTTCATATCGACTCAGAATTTTTTAAATGCAACATAAAATAACTAGTGTTGGTAAGGATATTGAGAAACTGGAACTCTGATACATTGCTGGTAGGAATCTAAAATAGTACAGACACTGGAAAAGAGTTATGCTGTTCGGTAATTACCATGTGACTTAGCAATTCCACTCCTAGGCATATACCCAAAAGAATTGAAAACAAGCATTCAAACAAATGTACACAAATGTTCATAGCAACACTATTCACAATAGACAAAAGATAGAACCAATACAAATGTTCATCAACTTATGAATGGATAAACAAAATCTGGTATATCTGGAACATTGTTCAGCCATAAAAATGAGTGAAGTACAGACAACAATGTGAATGAGCCTAGAAAACATTATGCTAAGTTAAAGAATCAGGCAAAAAAAGTCACATATTGTGTAATTCCATGTATATGAAATATCCAGAATAGGAAAATCCATAGATTAGTGGTTTCCAGGGGCTGGAGAGAAGAGGAAATAGGAAATAACTGCTGAATGGGTATGGGGTTCCCTTTTGGGGTGATGAGGATATTCTAGATAGTAGTGATGGCTATATAACATTGTGAATGCACTACACTAAATGCCACTGAATTGTACACTACAAAATGGTTAAATGGTGAATTTTATATGTATTTTACCACAGTAAAAAGATAAATTCTGAAAGGAGAGGAATTGGAGGTGGAAAACATAAACAATTCTTTCAAGAAGTTTTGTTCTAAAGGGAAAATAAGAGATGGTACAGTAGTTGAAAGGGGATGTGGAGGGACGAGTAAGTTTTTTAAACATTGGAAATCTTGCTGCTATGTAACAGTTATCAAATAGATGCTTATTGAATGGATGATTAGATGTAGGCAGAGCTTACCTGGGAATGAAAAGATGAAGACTGCCATTGATCTTCCAGATCCTTGACAGATGACATCATGATCCACCTTTGCCTCTGATACTCATAGCCTCACTTTGCTAAAGAAATGAATCATGGCAGGAGAGAAGCAACATAAGGCATGGAAAACCATAGAGCCTAACTAATGCATTGCTTAAAATATCAAGTAGATTTCACCCCAGTTGATCTTCCTATAATGAGACAGTGGATAAAGGCTCTCTGCTTAACAACAAGGTATGTAAATGAGAAATCTTTTCAGTTTCCAATTGATGGTGAAAAAATTTGTTGAACTGAGTGTTTATACATAAGTGTACTTTAATAAATTCCAAGTGGTCAACAGCAAATGCCAGTTGAAAACCATTCTGTGAATCTTCGGAAATTTGCTTATTTAAGGTTAAAATTATTCACTTCTCAATCTCATTTTTTTTTTATTTTTTAAAAATGTTCAATATTCTAAACATATGCAAAGATAAAGAATTTAAAGTGATCCTTTATATGCACTTCACCCAAATTTGACAACTGTCAGCTCAGAGCCAATGCAGTTTTATTTATAGCCTTACCCACTCCTCTTCCTCCTTCTTGGGGATTATTTTGTAATACATGCCAAACATCCTATCATTTAACATATAAATATTTTAGTATGAATCTCTAAAGGATAAGAATGCTCTTTAAAAATATAACTACAAGTGGAACAAGATGGCAACAGAGTAGGAGGACACTAGGCTCATTTCGTGTCATGAACACAACTAGATGACTATCAAATTATCCTAAATACCCCGGAAATTGACCTTAATGCAGAACAAATTCCACAACTAAAGGGAGAGAAGAGGCCACATCGAAGATGGCAGGAAGGCAGGATGTGGTTTAGGGAGAAATGGATCATAGGTGCTGCAAAGGGAAGGGAGCCATGGTCACAGAAAAGGGTGAGAGAGAGAGAGGAGCACACAGGAGAACACACAAGGAGGATGCTTCCCCAAAGCCATTGGCCTGGAAAACAAGAGGGGCTGACTTTTGTGAGTTCATGAAACCATCAGGGCTTAAAGCCTGTAGTGTTAAAAGTCAGTGAGTTTGGCTGGGATAGACCCCTGAGGGCACTGTCCTGCTCCAGAAGAGAAGGCAGGCAAACAACAGGGGGAGGGGCTGGGACAGACAGTGTGAAAACAGCAATCTGAAGAATGCCTGGGGCACACAGTACGGATATTATTCACTAGTCTAGGAGCTTCCCTGTGAGGCAGTTTTCACAGTGATTCCTCTCCAGGAACAAAAGACCGTCTGGTGCCATTTCACTCTCCTACCCCTCAGCATAAACACAGAGCCACCCGCAGGAAGCAGCGCAGCTCCAACACAGGCTACCTAACTTGCTTACACCACGTCCCACCCCACTGCGGTCTGGAGGGATGGCTCTTCTCAGTCAACCTTGCCTCAGTACCAGCATGGCAGACCCTTTCCCAAGAACACTAGTGGTATGGAAACCTAACACAGGCTAAGGGCAAAGCACAAGCTAGCACATGACCACCACCACCACCCCCACCCCAGGTGGGATATGTGTGATATTCCTCAGGCACTCCTGGCTGCCCAAGAACAAAGGAAAGGAAAGAAAACAAATGGTTAACTGATAGAGATCACAGTCATACAATACATGGGTCTCCATCAGTTTACAAATATCTTAGTAAATTACAACAAAAAGGCAATCTTATCAATAGCCTAATCTCCAGAAACCTGTAGACTCAGTTTCCTGGAGCCCCAACATCACCCCTCCATAGTGATATGGGGAACAAAGGCAAGAAGGAAAATAGCAGGTAAAATTAAATTTCCTTATAACCTGCAGCCCATTGACAAATACTTGGGACTGGCAGAGTAGAACATTTCTCCAGGAACTCCCTACTCTCTTAATGTTAATGCTCTGCTAGAGGGAAAAACAACCTTACTTTGACAATAGCTAGACCTCTAATATCCTGTGAATCTTCTTTAGCATATGAAAATCTCTTTGAAAACTTTCCCTTGACTTTACCTTCTCCAACTCCATAGTATATAACCTGTCACTCTTCACAACCCCAGTGCAGCTCTTTCTGCCTATGGGTCCTTTCCCATGCTTTAACAAAATCACCTTTTTGCACCAAAGATATCTTCAAGAATTCTTTCTTGGCTGTCCCCACCATCACCCCAAACCTCATCGCCAGCACAAACCCCTATCCACATCATGTCTCCTGACCAGAGAGTTCTACAGGGCCTCAGTTCTGGTGGAGTTGGTGTTGGATCTCATTTTACAAGCAGACCAGAGCACACCTAGTTAAAGTTGCCACATTTAGGCCAAGGACCAAACAATGCCCACTGCAGGCAAGAAGAGCCTCTGCAAATGAATGGCCTAAAGGATATAGAGCAGCCAAAACGCAACAGCAGAGCACATACAGTACACACTGGAGACACTCCATGAAGCACAGACCGTGGGTGCTACATGACCTCTTCTTCATAAAGCCATTACTTTTAGGAGCAGGAGGCAAAAAAGGCTTTTCTAGAAAACACACAGAAGAAGGCAGAGACTTAGCAAAATGCCAAGATGGGGGAATGTATCCCACATGAGAGAACAAGATAAGGTCACAGTCAGATATATAAGTGAAACAGATATAAGTAACATGCGTGATGAAGACTTTAAAGCAAAAATCATACGGATATTCATTGGGCTTGAGAAAAGAATGAAAGACAAGCATCCAACTCTTGATTTTGGCTCAGCTCGTGACCTCACAGTTTCATGAGTTTGAGCCCCACATCAGGCTCTGTGTGCTAAACTAGCTGAGCCTGCTTGGGATTATCTGTCTCCCTCTCTCTCTGCCCCTCCCCCACTCATGCTTTCTCTGTCTCTCTCAAAGAA
This sequence comes from Lynx canadensis, assembly GCF_007474595.2. Taxonomy (NCBI): domain Eukaryota; kingdom Metazoa; phylum Chordata; class Mammalia; order Carnivora; family Felidae; genus Lynx; species Lynx canadensis. Next base: position 22,141,558 of record NC_044320.2, read on the forward strand.
ATTTTAAAAAAGAATCAAAGATAAAGAATGCAATAAACAAGATTGGAAACAGCTTGATGCAATGAACAGCAGGCTGGAAAAAATAGAGGAATGAATTAATGACCTAGAAGCAAAGTAATGGAAAATAATGAAGCTGAACAAAAGAGAGAAAGAAAAATTACGCAACATAAGAATAGACTTGACGAACTCAGTGACTCCATTAAAATACAATAACATTTGTATTATAGGAGACCCAGAAGAAGAAGAGAGAAAATGGGGCAGAAAATTTATCTCAAGAATTATAGCAGAAAACATCTCAAATCTGGGGGAAGAAATAGCTATCCAGATCCTTGAGGCACAGAGAACTCCCATTAAGATCAACAAAAGCAGGCCAACACGAATTAAATTTACGAAATACAGTGACAAAGGAAAACCTTAAAAGCGGGAAGACAAAGGGCTTAACTTATAAGGGAAAACCCACAAGACTAGCTGGAGATTTCTCGACAGAAACTTGGCAAGCCAGAAGGTAATGGCATGATATATTCAATGTGCTGAGTGGGGAAAATCTGCAGGCAACAATACTCTATCCAGCAAGGCCATAATTCACAATAGAAGAAGAGATAAAGAGTTTACCAGACAAACAAAAATTAAAGGATTTCGTGAGCCAGCCATGTAAGAAATATGAAAGGGGACTCTTTGAGTGCAAAGGAGAGACCAAAAGTAATAAAGACAAGAAAGAATCAGTGAAAATCTCCAGAAACAACAACAAATCAAGTAATAAAATGGCACACAAAAAAGTATCTATCAATAATTACGTTGAATGTAAATGGACTAAACACTCCAATCAAAAGACATAGGGTGTCAGAATGGGTTAAAAAAAAATAAAATTAAATAAATAAATAAAATAAAATAAAATAAACCCATCCATATGCTGCCTATAAGAGACTCACTTTAGACCTAAAGACACCTGCAGATTGAAAGTGAGGGGGTAGAGAAACATTTATCATGCAAATGGATGTAAAAAGAAAGTTGGAGTAGCAGTACTTATATTGGACAAACCAGGTTTTTTGTTCTTGTTTTTATCCTTCTTTGGTATCAGGGTAGTACTGGCCTCATGGAATTATTTTGAATGTGTTCTCTCTGTTCCATTATATGTAAGATTTTGATAAAGATTACCATTAATTAAATGTTTATTAGAATTCACCAGTGAACCCATGTAGTCTTGGGCTGTTCTTTGCTGGGAGATTTTTGATTCCTAATACAACATTCATTCTTGTTATTGATCTAAGATAATTTCCCACCTCTTGGATTCAAGATTCATGATTCAATCTTGATAAATTGTGTATTTTTAGGAATTATCTGGGTTTTTTCCTAAGTTATCTGATTTGTTATTATATAATTATTTACAGTAATGTTATCATACTATGTTATTTCTGTGGTTATCTGTTGTATTGTTTTCTCTTCCATTTCTCATTTTGGTTTTTGAATCTTTTCTCTTTTTTTCTTAGTTAATGTAGGTAAAGCATTACCAATTTTATTTTTTTTTAAACTGGTGATTACTTTCAATATTATGTTATTGTTTATTCTGGTCCCTATTTATTGCTGATTTTTCTTTGTTATTCTTTTTCCCTGATAAATTTCAGCTAAGTTCCTTCTTTTTCTAGGTCCTTATGATGTAATGTTGTTTATATTAAATTTTTATCTTAATATAAGCATTTATAGCATAAATTTATAACATTTGCTTCTGCTGCATCCCATAGATTTGAGAATAATGTGTTTTCTTTTTCTCTTATTTTGAGGCATTTTTTGATTTGCCATTTTATTTCTTATATGGCTCATTGCTGGTGCAATAGTGTACTGTTTAATATTTACAAATTAAATATTTAATATTTATTTACATTGTTGATTGTTCAGTATGTTTTTGTTGATCTTTAGTTTTGTACGATTGTGGTTGGAAAATACAATTGGTATGATTTCAGTCTTCTTAAATTTGTAATATCTGTTACTTCTCTTTGTTTTTTTTTAAAAAAAAATTTTTTTTTTCAACGTTTATTTATTTTTGGGACAGAGAGAGACAGAGCATGAACGGGGGAGGGGCAGAGAGAGAGGGAGACACAGAATCGGAAACAGGCTCCAGGCTCCGAGCCATTAGCCCAGAGCCTGACACGGGGCTCGAACGCACGGACCGCGAGATCGTGACCTGGCTGAAGTCGGACGCTTAACCGACTGCGCCACCCAGGCACCCCTCTGTTACTTCTCTTTGTATGTGATTTAACCAGAGGATTCTTCTTTGTGTACATGAAGAAAATGCATATTCTTTCTCTATTTTTGTTAGATAGAATGTTTTATACGTATCTTTTAGAACCATCTATTCTGAAGTATGCCTCAAGTAAAAAATGTTCTTGTTGAAAAAAATTACTTTAACTGAGGGTACTCACTCAAAATAAAACATATCCGAGGGGAGGTGGGTAGGGGGATAAGTGAAATAGGTGAAGGAGATTAAGAGTACACTCATCATGATGAGCACTGAATAATGATGTATAGAATTATTGAATCACTATATTGTATGCCTGAAACTTATATAACACTGTATGTTAACTATACTGAAATTAAAATAAAAAACTTAATAAAAAAGTTTTTAATTTTTAAAAAAGTAAATGGACAGAAAATATATATACCATACAAATAGTAACCATAAGAAGAGTGGAGTGGAATTAATTGCAGATAAAACAGAATTCAAGACAAAGATCATTATCAATGATAAAGACATTTTATAATGATAAAGGAATTTGTTGTTAGGAAGTTAAGTCTTATAACAGAGTTTTAAAATATATTAATTAAAATTGATAGAAATAAAGGGAGAGATATTCAATTCCATAATTATAGCTTGAGATTTTAACATGCCTTATTGATAGAACAACTAGACAAAAAAAAAATCAGTAAAGACATAAAGCATCAGAACATTTAAAAAATGATAAAATAAAAATATAACCACAATACCATTCCATATCTAAAATAAATAATTCTTGACTATCATCCTTTTGAACCTGACCTTCCATGAGCTAGTGGACAAAGAGTTTGTCCAGTTTTAAATGTATTTTTTTAATGTTTTTTTTTTAATTTTTAAGACAGAGCATGAGCTGGGGAGGTACAGAGACGGAGGGAGACAGAGTATCTGAAGCTGACTCTACCGACAGCAGAGAGCTCGATGTGGGGCCCAAACTCTTGAACTGTGAAATCATGACCTGAGCTGAAGTCGGACTCTCAGTCGACTGAGCCACCCAGATGCCCTGAGATTGCCCAGTTTTATTCTGCAACTTAAAATCCTATCAATGGTTGAAGTAAAACTTAACATAAATTAAATCCAACTGATTCCAGACAAGAAGTACAGTGCATAAGAAAAGAGTTTTATATCGGATGCACCTTTGCCAATAAACGGTGATCAATTCTGGACCATCAAAAGAAGCAGTTATTGTTACCTATACTCATATAATGCTAAGGAGGAAAAGGTGCTAGTGAGAAAACATCTCCCAGGAATAATCCATGACTGCTACACCTTCATAATTCTACAGTATGTGCAGAGATTTCCCTTATGGACTTGACATGCCAAAGAAAAATGCTGCTTGGTTTGGGAGATAGTATCTTGGAGAGAAATGTAATAGAGAGCTTTCTGGGGCTCAACAAATTCATCATGTACTAACAATTTCAGATAACATGAAATGCTGCCTTCCAAGGAAAACCATGAAGTATTGCCAGTGAACTTAAAGTCTAAAATAGGGAATTGCCAAGTCTTGGGATGAAACATGTAAATTTATTTCTTCACCATGAAGGTGGTTACTGGGAAAGCTAAAGGAAGATGCTGGAGAAACTGACCATGACTTTTGATTGATGGGTCCTGATTTTCTCCCTCATGATTTAAAATGGGTTGTTTTGCTTTGTTTTGTTTTTAAAATTTTTAATGTTTATCTTTCAGAGACAGAGCATGAGCAGGGGAGGGGAAGAGAGAGAGGGAGATACAGAATCCAAAGCAGGCTCCAGGCTTTGAGCTGTCAGCACAGAGCCTGACATGGAGCTCAGACTTACAAACTGTGAGATCATGACCTGAGCCGAAGTCAGACACTAATCCAACTGAGCCACTCAGGCACCCCTAAAATGTTTTTTTAAAGAAAAATGGAATATATGACAAAGACTTGGAAGAACATATTTGGTGGAAGATTTATTATTTGCATGGCCAAAAAAATAATGAGGGGACAGGGTGCTTGAAAGTGAAGTTTATAGGTGACAAAATTCTTTCAATGAAATTATAAAACAGTACTCTATGAAAGACAACTAAATGATGTAACATATAAGACTGAGCTACTTGAAGTTAAAGACCAGACATTCATTTTTATATCCCTTGTATCTTATAAAGCACTTGAACCAGGTAAGTGTTTGTATCAGTGAGGATTAGATACCGCTGCAAATAACAGAAAAAACAAAAATATCAAGACATGACTTTATTTCTAAGTTATAAGAAAGAAGCCTGAAGATGGACACTTGAGAGGTCACATGAGAGCTCTGTAAAGTTATCATGGGTCCAAACTTGTCCATCTCACTGCTCTACTATCCTTAGCATAACCCTTGTGCTCATGGTCCAATATTACTGCTGGAGCACCAGCTATCACATCTACATTCCAAGCAGCAAAATGGAGGAAAAAGAAGTCTGGACTGCTTTTTTTTTTTTAATGTTTATTTATTTTTGACAGAGAGAGAAACAGAGCATGAGTGGGGGAGAGGCATAGAGAGAGGGAAACACAGAATCCAAAGCAGGCTGCAGGCTCTGAGATATCAGCACAGAGCCCTATGTGGGGCTCGAACTCACAGACCATGAGATCATGACCTGAGCAGAAGTCAGACACTTAACCAACTGAGCCACTCAAGTGCCCCAGGCTGCTCCTTTTAAAGAAATCTTTTAGGAACACTCACATATCACTGAGTAGAACATATTCACTTGGCCACACCTACATGCAAGGGAGTTTGGGAAATGTAATGTTTTACCTGGGGCCATGTGCCAAACTAAAGGAAAAGGGAAAGATATTGGGAAGTAGTTCTCAGTTTAGCATGGAAGTCAATATAGATCTTTATTCTATATCAATAGGAAAGAGAAAATTATCAGATCCAACTACAATAATATTAAAATAGTAACTATGATTTACTGAGCTAGATGCTTTAGTTCATCTTGGGCAATGAACACCACAGCCATGAGGCTATAGATACTATTTAGCCTAATTTTACAGATAAGAAAACTGAGTTTCAGAGAAGTTGAGCAACTTGCTGAAGGTCACACAGCTATGGAAAAGCCATGATATAAACCAAGGTCTACCTGGTTCCAAAGTCTGTTCTGTAAAAAATCTTTGCTCCTTGATATGGTTCGTGTACCAGCAGCCTCGGAATTACCTGGAATCTTGCCCCCCCCCCGCCAAAAAAAAAAAAAAAAAAGCAAACAAACAAAAAACAGAATTTTTGGACCCCACCCTAAACTGCCAAATGCAAATCTGCAATTTAACAAGTTCCTGAGCTGTAAATCTATTAAAGTTGGACAAGCCTCATTCCCTGCCATTCTGCCATAAATATATCAGACCTCACTGATAATAAAGTTCGCCTTTATTCTTTAGGGAAAGAATTTCAGTCAGTTATATTTTAGTGTGAGTTTATATAATAATGTTAATTCCTCACATAGGATTAGCAGATAGGGGAATAATTTCCAAATAACATGGAAATTACATTAGTTCAAATATGATTCCTTTCCCCAGCACATTAACTTTTTGCCCCCATCAAGTTAATGCAAAGCAATTAACACAGTTGAGCACCTAGCCACAGAAAGCACAAGACTGTACATCACTCCCAATCACTTCAAGTCAGTACTTGGCTCAGTTTAGCCACATGCTGTGTCTTTAAAGTGCTTACTGCTGGAGTTTCCTTTATCTCTGTGCATTTTGTCCTTGCCTCTTAACTTAGCAGCTCCCACCTTCCCTTTCACCCCTTCCATCAAGTCACCTTCCCCTTCTTTTTAGGAAAAGTACTCTATTTACTATGTTACGTCTTTGATGAATGGTAACTTAGTATGTCTTTTTTAAGTTTGCAAGGATTTTTCATTAAGATGTTAACATTTTTGATAGTTGTATAGGAGTTAAGAGACCTACCCAGCTTAATTTTCTTCCAGTTTGCCCTATTATTTTTAGTAAGCAGTTTTGCTAAATGAAAGGAACAAAGTATATCGTGTTACAACAACACAAATGCCCACATTCTGCAATGATTAGAGAGGTTCAGAAGAAACACTATCCATCTACTTTTGGATAAATACCCATTATTCTCAAAGGTGCAGCACAATGCACAGAAGAGATGATGGGCTTGAAGACAGAAGAAATGCATTAAAATAGTCACTGACAAAAATCCCCAGCTAAAGGGTTAAAATTGCTCTCAGCTTTGAAATGCAGTTAGTATGATGAAAGTTTCTGAGACAAGTCCAAGTGATTAACATAGGCCCCTACCCAGCTTCTGCTTTTGCAGCTTCACCTAGTCTCAACCTCAGTTCTTGACAAACTCACAGTCTCACCTGGCCCACAGACCTACAGCATCTCTGGGCCTGCTCTGGCCTCTGGTCATTTTTCTTTGCTGACCCCTACCTGTCTGATCAGACCTTTTGTACACTTGGACAGAGAGATTTGCAGCCCCTCTCCAGTGTACGATACTGACTCAAACCCATATGCTCAAAGCATGGGGCTGTGAATGAAATCTACCATTTCTGTGGCTCACAAAGCTCTCACACACACACACCCCATTACCCAGTCATTTACTTAATACCTCAGCACATTAAGAATTAATATTTCCATGTTTTGTCCTCAATCTTATATAATTTCTTATGTCTTCTTATATAATTTCTATGTCTCTTTATAATATTTTTGACTATGGTTGTCCTTAAAATGCATTCCTGCTTTGATCAAAATATTAAAGTCCCTTCTATTTTTAAATGTTTTTAAGCTTATTTATTTTGAGAGAGAGGGAGAAAGAGAGCATGCATACACAGTGGGAAAAGGGTAGAGAGGAAAGACAGAATCCCAAGCAGGCTCCGCACCATTAGCACAGAACCGGAGGCAGGGCTCAAATTCACAAACCAAGTGATCCTGACCTGAGCCAAGATCAAGAGGCAGACACTTAACCAACTGTGCCACCCAGGTGCCCCTCCAGTCCCTTTTAAAGATAAAATGGATATTGTTGACATTAGAGGAAAAGCCAGAATATACGATTGTTTTCCCAGTTATTTTCTGTCCATTTCTCTGCTTAGTCCAGAATCTTAACGACACTATTCACTCTAGATTTTCTTAAATAAAGTTTAGAAGTTTCATGCAACAAATATTTTATACTTTGATTTTTTTTATTTAAATAAAATTTTTAAAAATTCTGGTGCCACATGCTCAATACTCACCCATTACTAACATTGAAATACTCCTGAACATCTATCCATTTGCCTTATATCTCTCCTAATCGAATGCCTCCTACTTACCATATATATTTTTTATATTATAAAATAATCCTCCTTTTAAAATTTGGCAACTTAAAGGAATAAGTCTACCAAATTGTGTGTAAATCTTAAATAATTACCAATCAGTTGGTAATTTTTCTCTGTAACCATTTTTGTTTCACATTAAGTCTCAGTTGTGTGTGTATGCATGTGTGTGTGCATGTCATTGTGAAATAAGAAAGAACACAGCTGCTTTCATAAACATATGCAGAACAGTGGCAGCCTCCAGTTCTTCAGACACTGGTTGTCCCAAATCACACAAGTCATCAACTGAATAATCAGAAAAGGAAAACAGGATATTTTCAACCAAAGAAGATGAAAGCCGATTTAAATTGGTCCTGTCATGGTTTCAGTCAAACAAATCTACAGTTATTAAAATTAACATGCAGAATCATCAAATAAGTGTTGCCAGGTAAAGGAGATAGTGACTGCAGCTAAATTCTATAACAAGAAAAGTTAACGTGACATTCTGGTACAAGGAGATCAATGAATATGTCGATAGGATGGGACTTTAAGCCAGAACAGAACATAAACCTTGGTCAAAAGAATCAAATTCAGCAGATTTAGGTGACCAGGGCTGTATGTGAAGAAACTATATAAAAATCCATGAAAGGGAAGGTGGGCTTCGGTGGAGATCTAATGAGTATAAAAATGGTTCAAGAGGAAAGAAGTGATAGTACGTTGGCAATTCAGTACTGGAGGGAAAGTGGGAGCGGAAGAAAAGTGAGAGAAGAGAAGGGGAGAGGGGGAGAGAGAGAGACATTTTCATATATGGAATACAAGATGGACATAGAGTATAGTTAAGAGGGACATTTAAGAGTATCCAGGTATTTTCAGTGTTCTTAAAACTTGAGTATCTGATAAATATTTGCCATACCTTGCTATTTCATTGCTCAGAAAGAAGGAACAAGAATGGCCACAATTTATTGAGTAATAACTCAGTTCCAAGCATTATGCTACATACTTTGAATATATGATCTCATTTAATTCTTTCAACAATCGTGAAAATTATCCCCATACAGGCAGTAATTGGTAGGGCCATTTTGTAAAGCCCTCAAATTTGGGGCAGGGAGGGGATTTATTTTATAGTAATAACATTACCCTAAGTAATACAGAAGATCAGGGTAGATTCTCTTGAGGAAATAACTGTGGAACTAAGATTGTGGAAGATTAAGAATTAGACTAAGGGCATGGTCTCATGGTTTGTGAGTTCGAGCCCCATGTCTGGCTCTGTGCTGACAGCACTGTTTAACTAAATAAACATTTAAAAAAGACTGGGGGGGTGGGGGGGTGGAAATACAAGACTATTCTAAGCACAAGGAACAGCCAGTGCAAAATTCTTGAGGCAGGAGTACTCATAGTGCATTTGATGATTTTAAAAGTGGAGTGACTGGAGCACAGTGCAGGGGCGCAGGGGTGGTGCAGCGAGGAAGCTGGAGCAGGAGACAGGGGCTACATCAAGTATTGTGGCTAATAGCCTAAAAGCTATGGAAGAGTTTTTAAAGGGGAGGGGACTGTTCACGCATGTGTTTTGCAAAGGTTCTTTTGGCTGCATTGCAAGGAATTAATTGAAGAACGAGAGTGGAAGTGGAGAGACCAGTTAAAGAAGCCAATGAGAGAATAGAAACTTGGTGAAATGGACAACAAAAACAGAACAAAACTAACCTTTATATAACCTTCCTCCATCTGCTCTATGTCAGTGTATGGCTACCCAGTCTAGACCATATAATCCTTATAAGTTCCAAACCAGAGGAATCATCTTTGCAACTCCCTCTACCACGACTCCATAAGGAATCAGTTACCATTTCCTATTGGTTTTATTTCCTTAAAAACAAAACAAAACACACACACACAAACGAACACAAATTACACTTGGTCATTTACTCTAGTCCTCTCCAATATGCCTGGATGGTCTTTCTAAAATGCAGAATCCTCCATCAGTGTCCATATACATGACTTTCTTTTTTTTTTCTTCTGTCCTTAGTTTGTTCTCTACCGCCACAGGACTTTTGTACATGCTGTTCTCTCTTCCTGGGACTCAACCTCCACATCCCAGCTGCAAAATTCCTCAAGAAAGACCTCTCTTCCACTCCCAACTGCCCTGCTTTTGGGTCTCCTTGTATATTTGACATTTTTTGTGCCACAGGCATGTCTAAAAATTTAAAAATCCCTCCCTAGCTATACTGAAAGCTTCATGGAGGCAGGTTCTATCTCTGTTGTACCCCAACTATCTATAAATCTAGGTTGACTGAACCCTTAGATTTTATGGAGCTTGTTTAAGGGTTTTATGTTACTTTCGTCGCTACAGAGCCATTAAAATGAGTTTTTGTGTCGTGGCAAACAACGATAGCTCTTCCCTCTAAAACAAGTGCAAGAATAAAGGTAAAAGCCAGGGATTCACTTCACTGGCAAGCACTGCGCGTGCGCTATCTGCCAGGTTCTCAACCCTTGAAGACACTGGCCAGAAAATCACCTTAGCGCCTGCTTAGTTCGGGGCTGCACAACCAGAGGGCGGGGTCCAAAGAGGAGGAAATGGTCACTGCGCCTGCGTCCGCTCCTTCTGGGTCCTAGGCTGGCTGCGCAGGCGCATATGTACCATTTTGACCGTAAACATCCTGCCGATTTGAACCGAGGATTTGGGCGGCAGGAAGAGCCGCGGCGTAACGGCAGCCATCTTGTTTGTTTGAGTGAATCGGAAAGGAGGCGGTGGCTGTGGCGGCGGCGGGAGCTGCTCCGAAGCTACACCTCACAGGGGCTCCCCCCCCTTTCCCCGCCCCCTCCCCCGACCCTTTTCCCCTCCCCAGGCCACCCAGCCCGCCCAGCTCCCGGCGGAGTACAAGGTAAGATACTCGGCCGGCCCCTCTTATCCTCCGGCTCCCTCCCCCTACCCCTTCCCTGCCGTCCTGCCGTCTAGGAGCCGGGCTCGGGGAGGGGGGGTGGGGGGGGGAGCGAGGGAGGAAAGCACTCGCCGTATCCCGGGACGGTGGCCGTGCTGCCACCCTCCGAGCCCTGGAACGGCAGCGCCGCCTGCCCAGGCCGCTTTCCCCGGGCCCGCCCTCGGCCAGGACCCGCGCAACCTGGGCCCGCATTATCGCTTGTCTGGTAACAACTGGTTCTGGTCCGTTCCAAGACCGAAAAAGCCGTTACTCCTCCAGTCCCTCGGGAGCCACATCTCCCCGAGGAGGCAGAGGAAACCTAGGGTCCTGGAGGGAAAGGAGGAGGTTTGAACGAGCCCGCTCTGGGACTGGGCCGCCTACTCGGGCAAAAATGGCTGTCTAGGAAGACGCGGGACGCGGGGCGGGCGGCGGCGGCGGGTCGGCGCCCGCGGTGGCAGCTCGGTGGGGCAGCAACCGTCTGCCGAGCTCGGGTGCGGGGGGTCGGAGACGTGCGGGCACTGCCCTCGCGGGCGCTGTGGACCCGTAGCACGGCGACGGGCCCCTCGCCAGGGATTGCTGCTGCTCCCCCTCCCCTTTTTTTAAGGAAATATTTTACGTTGGGAATATTACACACTGGACAGACCAATAGAAAACGAGACCAAGGGAAGTTGCTTCTGATTCTTAGGAAATTAGCATAATTGGTCCCCCCCACCTTACTTTTCTAATGATTAGGGATATTGAGTGTTTTGGTAATTGATATAGAGACGCTTTGGGAAGGTGGTTTCTGACAAATGCTTGGTGTCTTTCTCCTTTCTGAGAAAGTCTTCGCGATTGATCTGCTGTGATAGAGTGGGGTGACACTATCTACTTGTGGTGCCAGACCTAGCGGCATTCTTTCAAATTTGAAAGGAAACGCTGGAGGGTTTGTCTGCCCACCCTATGATTGTAACGCTGTCTTAAGGGTGCAAAACCGCGCTAGTGTTTTAATGATTTCTGGCAAAGGCTTATGTCTGTCAGCTTTCTTTGCAAGCGAAGTTTAATATTTGCTCTCGTAATGCTGTTTAGAATCATCACTGAAATCCAGAAAAAAAATCTTTTTAAAAATGAATGCAAAGGCCAATGAGCTGTGTGAATCGGCAGAATTTTAGAGACGGGCTGGAGAAGCTTTCCTAAGTTGTAGAATCTTTAAATTTATTTTTGTTTTTAATGTTGGAGGCAATTTACAATTATTTTTAGAAAGACACTGATGAGGACATATACCGTAACCAGTGATTAAATTATTTAACAGTTCGTAAATTGTTGAGGTGACAGCAGTGCATAACTAATGGACATAGTGCTTTTCATAAACAAGTCAGAATTACATTGGTAAAGAGTAACCTTAATAACTTTTTTGTTTATAAAGACGACACATTAGTACACTCTACACTTGTTTTTCGCTTAGAGTGGTAGGTTTAAAGTATTCTTAAAATTATTTCTTTCCTGATGAATTTCTATTTATTGGAAGGCAAATATTCTGAAAAAATTTTATCTTTGATAGTTTGGTGCAGAAGGGAAATTTCTAATGTTTAAGAAATAAAGGTTTTGTGTATTTTGTTTAAATGTTGTGATGTCAGATTGTTAGGCATGATCATGCTTTTTATTTTCTGCTGTGAGATTTTTTTCAAATTTACTGTTTATTTACATCCCGGTAGGATTGTGCTAGTTTGCTGTTCTGTTTCATTCTCATAATCCTTTGTGGTTAACATCCTTATTTTATAGATGTGAAAGCTAAGACTCAGTTAAATAACTTTTAACCATTACAGAACAACTTAGGAGGGAGCTGAATTTGAATCTAGGACCTTTTGATTGTAAAATTGTTGTTCAAAGAATGTTAGTAGCAGAAGGGTGGGGAGCTCTAGTGTGCAGGGTTGGAAATAACTTCTGTTCCTGAGACAGCCCCCAAACCTCCAGAGATCATCACATTCTTATCTGAGTTTTAGGTATAGATGTTTTCCAAGGTTAGTAAATCACTGAATTTCAACCTTCCACCTTCCAGGTTTTTATAGTTTGTGAAAATGAACAACACAGACTAAGCTGCTTGTTAGTTAATGGCAAAGCAGGATTGTGTCTTGACTTACAATATAATAGTTTTTACTTTGGGTGATATTTGTGTGTTCCAAGTTAAAGTCGAACAGTACAAAAAGATAGGTGTCACTTTCCCAGCAGACCCGCTTTCCAAAGGTAACCAGTGTCATCAGTTTCATTTGTACACCACAGATAATTTATGTAAGTGCATTAAATATATCTTACAGAGAGAGCCTTCCTTTAAAGAGTACATATATGTATATCATTGTTTAAGTCTGCATGGAATTCTGTTATATGGCTGTATTAATTTGTTAAAAGTCACTAATTAGCAGCCAGGTAAATTATTTCTAATGTTTTGCTGTTAAAAGACATGCTGGCAAGGCAACACAGTGTTGCGTTAGAGGTGTGAGCTCTGAAATTCAAGTTTCACTTGCATTAAATGCTAATGACCTTTGGCACATTGTCCATTATCTCTGTTTCCTCATCTGTAAAATGGGCTGGTGCTTACCTCATATGACTGTCGTTAAAAGGATGGACACATCAGTTTTTAACATTTTTTGTTGTTATTGTATATCTCAAGGTATGCCATTGGCATTATTACTGGAAGTGCAGTTTCTATTTCGAGTGTTTGAGATTTTCATAAGATGTTGGCAAATTGCCCTTAAAAGAGGTTATCCCAATTTATACAACTATTGTCCTGCCCTGCTTTCTAACAGATGAGTGAAATATCGTAATGACTAATATCATGGTAGAAACATTGCTTCTACATTGTAGAAACAAGGGTGTAATTTGCCTTTTTTTGTAAGATCATAAATTGTCATTTTTTCCATTTCTAAATGTGTTCAAAAATACTGATTTGTCATTTCACTTTAGACTTAAATTACTTTTTAGGCTATATTGAAAAAAGTTTGCTGCTATAGAAAAAAATGAGAAATCCTGAAATTGTGTAAGCTATCCTCTCAGACCAAATACAGGCTTTATGCTAAGATCTTTTACAAAGGATTAACAGACTTAGAATTTTCAACATTTACAGAGATTAATCAACTTTTTTTTAATTAAAGTATGGTAATACTAAGAAAAAAGATTGTTCAAAAGATTGTACTTTATTTAGATATAAGCCAGTTGTTGATCTACCACTGTGCTTCAGACGTCCTATAGTTATTAGGGTGATTTCCTCTTGCTAATTGTTTCCCAGAATAACTTTCGCACCACTTTGCTTTAGTTACCCCATCCCATGCCAAGAAAGCATCTATTTAGGAATCTTTGCCTCCACATAACTGGGATATTTTAGGCATGGTACTCTGACTAGCAGCTTAAGTCCTGGCCATGAGTTACTGACACCTGTTGAAAAGTGCCAGTAGTTTTAATTTCTAAAATTTCCAGAATTTTTTACATATGTCAATTATGAGATCACTTGGTGTATCTCATTTCCTTATTCATTAAGCACGTATTTAGTAGTTGTTATGCAGCAGGCGGTATTCTAAAATCTAAATATTAAGGAGATATTTGTTTGGAATACAGCTATCTTCTATAGTGAAAATTGGGACTTCTTGTGTATGACAGCAACTGTATTTCTAAGAACACATTGCCATATTGGATTTCTACAAAATCCTGTACACTTTATTTATAGCGCTGTAGAGGCAGCTTAATTTTCAGGCTAACAAACATTAAGGCTTAAAGTAAAAGCATTGCTTTGCAACATAGGCTCTCTTTGATTATGGGAAGCATATTTGGAAATATAAAATACTGCTGAGCAGGATATAAGATACACTTGAGGAGTTAGTGTTTAATTCTGTCGTAGAGTGTTTAATCTGAATTCTTCCTACTTTTCACATTCCTTAGTCACATTTAAGAGAGTTCACAACATTGGGCAGTTGATGAAGCCTGTTTTTGTTTTTTGTTTTTTGTTTTTTGTTTTCTTTTGAAACAGTTTTCCTAGTGTGAATTAATAATGATCCTCTGGACACATCTGGTTCAACGATTGAAAATTTCAGGACCCTTTGCCATTAAGTAATAGAAAAATGGAAAGGAGGCAAACCTGACTGAATTACTCTTGCACAACCACCCTCCACCCTTTCAAACTTTTTTGACAGGCATGAAATCTCTTGCCTATAATATGTTTAACTAATATATATTTCCTGTACAACACTGGAAAGAATGGATACAGTTGTTAATTCAAAATACAATAAGCAAAATTCTCATTATAAAATTTACAGATTCTCATTTTAAAATTTACAGTCTCTGCAAAAACTTGGAAGTTTAGAGTTAACTTACTCTGGATATTTTTTTTAAGCTAATTCTAAATTTTACATTCCCACTGGCAGTGTATAAGAGGTGAAGCTTCTCTGTATCCTCACCCGCCTTTGACGTTGCCATTATTTTTTATTTTACGTTTTAATAATGTGCAGTAATATCTCGTGGGTCTAAATTTGCATTTTCTTAATGACTGGTGATGTTGAACATCTTTTCTTGTTCTTATTTACCTTTGGTATATCCTTTTCTGTGAAATTTCTCTTCATTTCTTTTGCCCATTTTCCAATTAGATTTTTTAAAGTTTATTTTGAGAGAGAGTGCTTGAATGCACGTGTACAAGTGGGGGAGGGGCAAAGAGAGGGGGAGAGAATCTCAAGCAGGCTCCAGGGTGTCAGTGCAGAGCCTATGCGGGGCTCCAACTCAGGAAAATCTGAGATCATGACCTGAGCCAAAACCAAGAGTCAGACACTTAACTGACTGAGCCACCCGGGCACCTCTCTAATTAGATTTTTTTACTTGTGTTTTTAGAATTCTTTATTCTGGATCTAGGTTCCTGTCAGATATGTCATTTTCAATTTTTTCCCCATTTTGTATCTTTGCATTCTCAGTGAACTCTTTTATATAACAAAATTTCTTAATTTGATAAAGGCCAATTTATTGCCTTTTTTTCCTTTATGGGACATGTTTTTGGTGTCCTGTCTAAAAATTCTTCCCAAGGTTTAGGTACTAAAGGTTTTCCCCTCCGGTTTTTTCTAAAAATTTTATAGTTTTACATTTAAGTCTGTGATTTATTTTAAATTACTTTTTTTTTTTTAAGCTTACTTATTTTGAGAGGGACAGCAGGGGCAGAGAGAGAGTCTAGAGAATCCCAAGCAGGCTCTGCATAGCCAGCTTGCAGTCACGTGCAGAGCCCAATGCGGGGGTCAGACCCATGAAACCATGAGATCATGACCTGAGCCAAAATCAAGCATTGGACCTCAGCCAACTGAGCCACCCAGGCACCCCTGAATTACTGTTTATATAATCCATGAGGTTTGGATCAAGATTCATATTTTGTGGATGATATCCAATCACCATTTGCTGAAAAGACTGTCCTTTCCCCTTTGTCAAGCTTCTTCATCTTTGTGAAAAATCAGTTGGAGTTATTTATGTGGATTTATTTCTGGGTTTCTGTCCTGTTTCATTGATATGTGTGTGTGTGTGTGTGTGTTTTCTGCCACACAATGTTGACTATTGTAGCTGTTAGGTAAATCTCGAAATTGGTTAGACAAATTCATCCCACTGTATTCTTTTTTAAAAAAGTAGTTTTAGCTATTCTCGTTCCTTTGCCTTTCCAAAGAAATGTTACAAAAATCTTGTCAATGGCTATAAAAAAAAAAAAAAAACTCAAAAGGATTTCTATAGGCATGATGTTAAAGTTTCTTTTGAAACTAAACATACAGGGGCACCTGGGTGGCTCAGTTCAGCATCCCACTCTTGATTTCAGCTCAGGTCATTGATCTCATAGTTCTGGGGATCAAGCCCCACATTGGGCTCTGTGCTGACATCCTGGAGCCTGCTTGGGATTCTCTCTCTCCTTCTCTCTCTGCCCGTGTCCCGCTTGCATGCACATGCATGTGCTCTCTCAAAATAAACATGAAAAAAATAAATAAACATACACTTGTCGTGCTACCCAGCAATCATACTTCAGGACTTTTGCCCCAGAGAAATGAAAACTCTGTTCACCAAAAGTCTATATACACAGGTGTTTATAGCAGCTTTATTTGAAACAGCCTCAAACTGGAAACAACCAAATGTCCTTCGATAGGTGATTGACAAAGCAAATAGTGGTGTACCTCTCTATCCCATGGAATGCTACTCAGTGATCAAAAGGAACATACTGTTGATAGCTTGCAACAACTTGGGTGGATCTCAAAAAGAGTGTTAGACTGCTGAATCCAAAAAACATACTATATGATTCTACTTATATGACCTTCTCAAAATGACCAAGTTAGAGATGAAGAAGAGTGGTGGTTGCTGGGACTTAGGAATGGTAGAGAGGAAGGAATGGGGGTGACAATTAAAAAGGATAGAGAGGAAGAGCTTTGTGTTGATGAACTAGTTTTGTATCTTATTCACTTGCAGTGGTGGTTACACAAATCTGCACATGTGATAAAATGGCATAGAACTATACATACACTTGCACCAATGTCAGTGTCCTGGTTTTGATACTGTATGTGAGATGTCACCATTGGGGGAAACTGGTTAAAGGGTAAGTGGGACCTCTCTACTATTTCTGGGACTCCTGTGAACCTATAATTATTTCAAGAGAAAAAATGTTATAAAAATGTTTATGTAGTTTTCATGTGCTATGGGTGTGCTTGAGTTTATTTCTGTAAAAACATGACTTGTATATCTTATTGTAGTTGTAGACATTTTAAAAAAAGAAAGTCATCTGGTGAAATAGATTTTTTTAATCTTCTATGTAAGGGTAAATAAATAAAGGAAATATCAACACAGGAAATGAAGGAAACATACACAGTTAATGTACTCTATAAACTGGATTTTTTAGGGTGCCTTTTTTTTTCCTTCTGTATCAACACATAGCTTGCTAAAAGAAAAATGTGCACTTGTATTTCCACTAAGACTATTTCAGTCATAAGATAAATGTTACGCTGTATCATTGTCCTGATACAATGTCCTGTTAGTGTTTAAATTATAATTGGACAAGTGCTTTTCAAGTTCTTGAGTTGGAAAAACTATGTATATAATGCTTTTTTAAGCCTCAGCTTTTCTAAACTACTCATCTGTAAAGGTGGACCAACCCACCTACTTTTATCTGGTACAATATGAAATACTTGTTAGCACAGTACTTGTCATGAGGTAGCAATTATCCTATAAAGCATCTAGCTGAGAATCCATTGTTAATGGGGTTCTAAAAATGGAAATTTACACACTGTTTAATATCTGTTCCTGAGTATTCTTAGATATACTTTTCTTGCAATAAAGAATTTTTTTTTTTTTCTTTTTTTTGGCCAGAGGCAGACTCTTTTCCACAGTCAGTGATCAGGGTAGGAATGGAATGAACACTTGATGGAACTTCAAAATGGAAAAGAGTTTTCTGGTGACAATTTTTACTTTAAAAAAAAATGGCCCTTTTATTTTGGGTATGAAAATGATTTGACTCTTTTGTCCCTTTTCTCTTCAGCTGCTATTTTGGGGTCTTTTTCTTGCCCTCTCAAAACTAACACAGTAGATTGTTTTCATAAATGCATACTGTACTTTCTTCCACCTTTCATGATTCCATATTAAAAAGAATAGGAAACTTTTATTTTCATATTTCTTCTATGTCTTGATAAATGTTTGTTTTCATATGGTAGTTATATTAACTTTTTTTCCCTTTCAGATTTCCTCCTGTTTCATAATCAGCCGGAACAATGTTCTACGCACATTTTGTCCTCAGTAAGAGAGGGCCTCTGGCCAAAATTTGGCTAGCGGCCCATTGGGATAAGAAGCTAACCAAAGCCCATGTGTTTGAGTGTAATTTAGAGAGCAGTGTGGAGAGTATCATCTCACCAAAGGTATGTTTGTTGTTGATATTTTTATTCACTTTGTCAATTGTTTATTGATATGTGAAACAATTCTGTAAAACAGCTTTTTAGGTTTACGTCTTCTTTGGAGGCAAAGAAAAATTTCTAGATTACCCAGAGTTCCAGTTTGGTATGCTATTCCCTTTAAAAATTCTGTAAGTGCACAGATCTTTTCATTTGCCTGTTTTCATGGTAGATCAGCGTGAGATCAGGCACTAGCCAAATATATTTCTAGATGTTTTTGTACTTAAACATGTGTATAGGTGTTTCTAATTTGGGAATTTATAAAATATTCAAAATAAGGACCCTTTAATTAGAAACTGTTGTAGGGATCAGATCTAATTATCGTAGCCATCTAGTAAATAGTATCCATAACTCTTGTACCTCCTCAGCTCCACAGGCCTACTTGCTGTTTCTTAAAGATATCAAGCTTCTTCCCTGTCTCAGAACTTTTATACTTGCTGTGCTCTTCTCCTAAATATTTAATTATTGTGTGTCTCCCACTAGCATGGAAGCCTCATGAATGTCCTTACCTTATCTGCCTTGTTTATGGTTCTGTTCCTAGAGGAGCTTTTATTAACATCCTGTGAAACTGTTCTGAGGCAGTGGTTTTTACCCTTGGATTTCACAAACAGTGTAACTAGAAATAATCCATGTTTTTTTTGTGTTGCCAAGAAAGGACCTTTACAACATACACAGTTACATGTATTAACATCATTAACACTTTGTTGAGAAACAGATAACGTTGACTTCAAAATGTATAAGGACTGATCTCAAAGGAAAAGTCCTTAAATATGATACAACACACACACACACACACACACACACACACACACACACACACACGTTACGTCTGTGTTTTAAAGGTCCTTTTGTGGACCTTGTATTAACCCATATGCGCTCTAGTTGTCCTGTCGAGAAAATAGTCCAGATACAACTGTCTGGACCGCATTGAGAGCTACTCTTAGAATTGGCAGTTTGGATGATGCTGGCTGCCATGATGTGTTAAATAAATAAGGGTAGTTCTTTATTGCTGAAGAAGCAAGGGGATCTGAGATGAATAAAGCTGGGATCTAGAAAAGACTTGTTCAGAAAAGTCGTGTGGGAGAGGATATGTTTTAGGAGAGAAAAGTGAAAGTTTATATGTGTAATGAGGGCTAAATTACAGAGTTTCCACTTGTCTATAGAATTTTGGCTGGTTTTAGAGTTAAATTTGGTGGCATTTATTGGTTTTAAGGAAATTTCTATCATATTATTTCTAAGATATAAAGTGAAAAATTATAAAATGAAAAGTTTACTAACAGGGAAATACGTGACCTCTAGTCCTACCACCTAGAGAAAGTTTTAGTATTTTGGTATGCATTTAAAATGTGTGCATATATTTTACACATAAGCATGTGTACACAAACTGCATTATATGTTTTATAACAAGACTACATTCAGGAAAAGCTCTGTTCATAACTTTACCATCATTTTTCATGGTTGCATTGCATAGTGTCATGGTCTCTTATCCACAGAATTTAAATACAAAACATAGAAACAGGTCATTTGTGTATTCATATGTTCACTGTAGAACTAATGTAAATGATTATTGGAAACAGCTGGAATTAGATGATCCTGGGAATGTCTTAATATATGTCGTATGCACTGTATTACCTTAATAATAAAAAATCTCTTGGGCGCCTGGGTGGCGCAGTCGGTTAAGCGTCCGACTTCAGCCAGGTCACGATCTCGCCGTCCGTGAGTTCGAGCCCCGCGTCGGGCTCTGGGCTGATGGCTCGGAGCCTGGAGCCTGTTTCCGATTCTGTGTCTCCCTCTCTCTCTGCCCCTCCCCCGTTCATACTCTGTCTCTCTCTGTCCCAAAAATAAATAAAAAAAAAAAAAAAAAAAAAAAAAAATCTCTTAATTCTAAAACACTTTTGGCCCCAAGGATTTAACATAAAAGATTATAGACCTGTAATTCATTGTTTCGATTATACATGATTTATTTTACCAGTGTCTTTTTTAGATAATCTATAATTTTTCCTAATTTTTTGAATTTTAATTCCACTGGTCCTGTACTGTGCAACCATTAAAATTACAAAGATTTTTATGCTTGGTAGGACTACAGGTTTATTTTCCTCTTTTTAAAAAATAACCGGGGCGCCTGGGTGGCGCAGTCGGTTAAGCGTCCGACTTCAGCCAGGTCACGATCTCGCGGTCCGTGAGTTTGAGCCCCGCGTCAGGCTCTGGGCTGATGGCTCGGAGCCTGGAGCCTGTTTCCGATTCTGTGTCTCCCTCTCTCTCTGCCCCTCGCCCGTTCGTGCTCTGTCTCTCTCTGTCCCAAAAATAAATAAACATTGAAAAAAAAATTTTTTTTAAAAAATAAATAAATAAATAACCATTGAATAAACATTGCTTGCAAAATCTTTTGGTCACATCTGTGGGCTTTTTGTTATTGTTGTTGTTCATTTTTGAGAAAACATGAACCTGGAAGGGGCAGAGAGAGAGAGGGAGACACAGAATCTGAAGCCAGCTCCAGGCTCTGAGGTGTTAGCACAGAGCCAGACAAGGTACTTGAACTCACAAACCATGAGATCATGACCTGAGCCGAAGTTGGGTGCTTAACCGACTGAGCCACCCAGATGCCCCCCTCTTTTTTTTTGACTCAAGATTGTTTACTATGTGAGGTTAGGATACATCAAAACCAGTCTTGCATTTTCATTGATCTTTTGTTCCCATCTGTAAATTTTTCCTTAGTGTTGATGTTTAGGAAGATAAATGATGGGCCAGGTGGTATATTTCTGATATGCATTAATAGTTTGCTCTGTGGGGAGATAGTACCAGTTTGCACTGCTGGTCTAATTATATGAGAATATGAGGTTTTCTACTTTTTATAGGTGTGCTTACTGAGGGAAGTGAATGGAAAAAGGAGAAGTTGAGCTCTTTTCTTGAAATTGATATGTGTGACTAATCTTTAACACCCATAAGCAAATATTGAGGGTGATTTGGCTTAAAAGGGTAACATTTTTTCATAGTATGTGCAGAGTACTTTGTACGCCTTTAGGGACACTACAAAAGAATACAAGATAATCTGATATGTGAAGGTATGTAGCAGGTGCCACAAAGTAAGGCATACAGTTCAAGAATAATGTAAAAAACTGTGGAGGGTGTGAGAAAGAACACCTTACTTTAAAAACCATTTCTAAGTGGGTTTTTTTCAATGTTTATTTTGAGAGAGCATGTGTGAGTGGGGGAGGGGCAGAGCAAAGGAGAGAGAATTCCGGGCAGGCTCAGCCCTGTCAGCCCAGAGCCTGATGTGGGCCTCTGACTCATGAACCTCAGGAACCAAACTGTGAGATCATGACCCGAGTCAAAATCAGGAGTTGGATGCTCAACCGATTGAGCCACTTAGGCACCCGTCTAAGTGGGTTTTTATGATTGATCTTGTTTTATTTTGATAGAATATATATTTTCACAGGTGTACTAACTCAAAAACATCTGTTGTTTGCTCTTGTCCAGTTCTTGTGAGGGATTTTAGAACAAGCGTCAGACATACAGCTCAGTTGTAACCGTGTGGCTTCTGCCCACTCACGACACTCCTCTGTTTGAACAGCCACTGGTAGCCTCTGTAGAGCTTTCCCTGGGTACATAACCTGTGTTCCATATTACACCTATACTCTTAACATGGGCTAGCTCAGCAGCAAAAAGGGCCATACTTCATATTACCTACTTCTTTGCTAAACTCTGAACCAAACTCATCCAGAAAGAAATCTTTTGCCCAAACACCACCTTTACAAGATAATGGCATGCAGTGGGTTTTAATTTTAAATCCTTCCTCCTTTCTTAGGTAAAGGTGCGGTCAATATTAAATTTTCTAAGACCACATCATAAAAGTAGATTCTTTCTTTCCATTAGGAACAGTGTTTTAATTGGGTCTTTTCATATCAAGGATGATAAGTCCTGGATTTGATCACAAATTTTTAATTTTAGATATACTAAGAATAGCAGTAACTTTCGTAATTTATGTTGTAAGTCATGTGAAATTGCCATAAAGACAGAGCCTGAGAGTCCTTGTAAATGGAATCCTAGGCTGCTATAGACAGTACATATATAACTGAGAAATACAGTGTTTCATTTTATAAGTAACATTTTATAAGTAACATACTAATTATATTTGAAGCAAATGATTAACAGCTTTCTTTGCTACCTTAGAATTTGAGATCTATGGTATGATTTGGAAAATAATCTGGGAAAGTTTGAGTTCATGTTGTCTTGTTCTCAAAAACTTTTCCATATTCTAGCTAGAGGAATTGTGAATCATGCTGTTTAGTTGAGTGTTTACTGCGCTTTCTTTTCCCAACTACTGCATCTCATCCCACACAAGCATTGATTGAGATCTACCTTGAAAGGGAAAAAAAAAAAAAAAAAACAGGCTGAAGAGTGTATTTTCTTGTAAACAAAAAAAAAAAGATGGGTTACCATTACCTTTCAACTGTTATTATGCCTTCCAGTCAACCGATAAACTCCGTGAAAAAGGTCTTAAACAGTGAGGAAATTAACAGTCACTTAATTAGAAGTTTAGAGATAGGAAGATTCAGGTTTAGTTGAGTTCATTCAATGATGTCATTCATCTAAGGACTCACCAGTCTCCTGGTGGCTTCTTGTTCTTGTACTTACAGCCTCATGA
This sequence comes from Lynx canadensis, assembly GCF_007474595.2. NCBI lineage: Eukaryota > Metazoa > Chordata > Mammalia > Carnivora > Felidae > Lynx > Lynx canadensis. The sequence continues at coordinate 22,164,529 of NC_044320.2, forward strand.
CTACAAGCAGCTCCAAACCCCACTGCTCACAACACAGGAGGGAAAAAAGAGAGAGGCGTTATTTTTCTTATTGGGAAAATCTCTCTCAGAAGCTGACATACTTTATACTTTTTCTTGTTGGTTAAACTGGGTTATGTGCCCACTCAAAAAGCATTAGCAAAGAGGAAAGAGACAGTTCTTCAAGGCTGAGAACATTCACTCCCCGGACAAAATAGAGTTCAGCTAGCTAGCAAGGAGCAATGGCTCTGGATTGGCAAACAAAAGCGCCACACATTCCTTAATGTGCTTATGATGTCAGTCTGTGGGATGCCTTGGTACCTGCTGCATAGCTACCTTTGTGTCTGTGTTCACTCATGAATTACTGCTAGTCTAGTCCTGGTCAATACAGATACTCGAAATTTACAGGTAAAGGCACAAGTAAAATAATTATAGGTGATTTATAAGGTAACTTCAAATAAATGATTGAAAGTATGAAGAGAGAAAGTGAAACCTGCCCATCAATTGCACAGAATACAAGCTTTGAAGTATGATTACCTCTAAAACCAAAAAAATTAACTTTGTAAATTAGATTAATATTAATGTTTTATTCCTAGGTGAAGATGGCGCTCCGAACATCAGGACATCTCTTACTGGGAGTAGTTCGAATCTATCACAGAAAAGCCAAATATCTCCTTGCAGACTGTAATGAAGCATTCATTAAGATAAAGATGGCTTTTCGGCCAGGTATTGTTGACTTTTTTTTTTTTTTTTTAACCTTGGATTTTCTCATGCAGTATGAAAAATTGCAAAACCTATATTCTAGTTCCACTTGTTTTGTTCTAATATTAATACAGGGGAACCTTTCAAAAACAAGGCTAGGCTTGGAGAGGCAGTGGTTCAAGGGAAGAAACCCACTTCAGTCGTACATATGGAATTATGGCAGTCACCCCTTTCTAAATGCCTTTTCATTATCTTAGATAGAACTGAGTCAGAGTTGAAATGTTGAAAGCTGATTGTTACATGAATTTTTTAAATGTAACTTAAGAAAATCTTAAGATTTAAAATTTTTTTCCCAAATTTTAGCATATTCTTAAAATTCACTTTTAACTTGAGACTTTTATTAAACATTCTTTATAGTGTTTTGTTGTTTTAGGTAGTGATTGGCTCTAAAACTGGATTCTAGCAACCAAATTTCCATCTGCATAGATAATAATTATGATATCTGAATTCATATGTCATTTTATAATTTTTAAAACAATGATGGAATTTTATTCTAATTAAAATAAGAGATGCCTTATATGGTAGTTTTTACCGAAGTTATGTTTTCCTACTTCAATTTATTTTAACATATGAACAGTGATTTTTGAGATCTAAGATTTTATTTAAAAGCAAATTGTTTAGGTAGAGGCTATGGTACTTGAATGATTTCTAACATGTAGATAATTGCATTTTGCTTAAGTAACCATGCTTTTTTATTTTTTCTTATTTAAAGCAATGTGTTTTTAGCATACACTGAAGAATATAAGGAAAACCAAAATAATGTAATCCCGCTTACCCTAAAATAACCAACTCCTCTTGATATTTAGGGTGTTCCTTTCCAGTCATTCCCCTTCTTCATAAATGACATGTTTATGAAGAAAACTGTTATTTATTTGTCATGTCCTTTTCAAGACTTACCACCTTAATGCATTATTAGTGCTTTGACTTTTTTTGGAAAGTAAGTAATTTGGCTTATGAGTATAGAAAAACAAAAGTACTTGAGCTTTGGTGTGGTACTTTGCATACATTATCAATCTTTCAGGACTATAACCTTAGGAGATCATACTGACTTTACCTTCTCTCATCCCTAGATAACCTGTGATATAACCAGGCCTTCAAGCTTACCATTTCCTTTCCAGGTGTTGTTGACCTACCTGAAGAAAATCGAGAAGCTGCTTACAATGCTATTACCTTACCTGAAGAATTTCATGACTTTGATCAGCCACTGCCTGACTTAGAGTATGTCTCTCCCTCTTTTAATTGTTGACTTGGTCTACAAATAACATTATTGGTTTCCAAATGTATAGTTTTCCATGGAATGTTTTTTTTTTTTAACATTTATTTTCAAGAGACAGACACACACAGTGCAAGGGGGGAGGTGCAGAGAAAGGGGGTTACAGAATCGGAAGCAGGCTCCAGGCTCTGAGCTGTCCGTGCAGAGCCCAACGCGGGGCTTGAACCCACCAACACTGAGATCATGACCTGAGCTGAAGTTGGACGCTCAACTGACTGAGCCACCCAGGCGCCCCTTCCTTGGAATGTTTTGACACCAAATTAACATGAGGCTCAAATGTATAAGCTTTCAATTAGGATAAAGTATAAATATGAAACATATAACCTAGAATTGTTTCTTCTGTAAGAAAACTGTACAGATGTCAACTTTAACAAAGCTAAGATAGGAGAATTCACATGTGCTTAGGCCAAAGCTTGTGTAAACAGTTTCCCAGATTTGTGCTTTACATAAGGATATTAGTAAACATGAACTATTGGTTCATGATTTTTCTCTGGAGGTATATATTAAAGTCATCTATAGTTATCCTCTTTGCCAAGCTAACTTAAAGAGCAAGAAAGGGTCATTGTCACAACATCCAATTGAGAAAGTTGTACAGGGATGACCATTCTAGCATAATATTGTAGTATATTTCTCTTTTCTCGAGTCCTCAAAATCCAGCTGTTACCATGACAGGGAATGTGCCTATAACTTTCCATGTGATTTAGTAGCACAAGTGACAACCAGAAAACTCTTACACTACGCCCCATTTTTTTTTTTTGACAAATTTTTCTGCTTTGTAAAATGATCTATGACTCCTGATTTATTTTTGTGTGTGTGTGAAATAATGCTAGGTGCTATCTAGCTCCTTTCCTGTTTTCTTTTTCCTCTTAAACTTCCATTTTTAAAAAATTTTTATCCTGGAAATTTAACAGCCAAAAATTAGATTAGTATAATGAACCCCATGCACTGTTGTTTAATTTGAATATGTTGCCAGTTTTATTTCATATGTATTTCCCCAATTCAACCTCCAACGCACACTGGATTATTTTAAAGAATATAGATCTTCCTTTCTCTGTAAATACTTCAGTATGTGTCTCTTTTGAGGTAAGGAATTTTCTTTTTTTTTTTTTAATTTTTTTTTAACATTTGAGAGAGAGAGAGAGAGCGAGCCCAAATTGGGAAGAGGCAGAGAGGGAGGGAGACACAGAATCTGAAGCAGGCTCCAGGCTCTGAGCTGTCAGCACAGAGCCCGACATGGGGCTCGAACCCACGAACTGTGAGATCATGACCTGAGCCGAAGTCGGACACTTAACTGACTGAGCTACCCCGGCGCCCCAGGAATTTTCTAAATATATCCATAACAACATCCCATCTTAAAAATACAACATTTCTTTAATGTGATATCCAGTCAGCATTCAAATGTCCCCCGTTGACACATAGGCCTTTTTCCCCCCAGTTTAAGTTAGGGTCTGTACACATTCTGTAAGCTGCATTTGGTTGGTATGTTTCAGAAGTCTCTTGTGTTTTTATTGACATTTGCTAAAAAAAAAAACAAAAAACGGATGTTTTGTTTTGAAGCATTTACATTCTGAATTTTCCTGGTATTCTACATTGTTTAATGTTACATGTTTTTTATTTAATATTTTTTAAATAATAGAGATTATTTGTTAGAAGAAGAAAGTCTCAGAAAAGCTGGGTAGCTTCAGTGTTCGTAACACCTGTAAGTTTCACAACCCTGATGAAAACTCATGCCTGTCTAAACCATGCACTTCTAAGTTTTTCCTCTGTATACTCTATTACCTTATGTAGTGATTTCAGCATATTCTATTTTGCCTGCCGGTCACTTATGATTTTTAAATAAGCATACAAAATAAATTCCAAATCACTGTTAAAATTCTTAAATTGTAGGGGTGCCTGGGTGGCTCAGTCAGTTAAGCATCCCAACTTTAGCTCAGGTTGGGATCTCACAGTTCACGGATTCGAGCCCCGCATCGGGCTCTGTGCTGACAGCTCAGAGCCTGGAGCCTGCTTCGGATTCTGTGTCTCCCTCTCTCTCTGCCCCTCCCCCACTCATGCTCTGTCTCTCTCCATCTCTCAAAAATGAATAAACATTAAAAAAAAAACTGAAAAAGATTCTTTAATTGTATTTAGTATTCTATATTAAGACTTATAAACCATGATAACTTGTGTGCATGTTTTTTCCTTATAGAGAGAATTAGGATTTTATATATATATATATATATGTATGTATGTATATGCATTACAGTAAGACTTGAGACTAAAATGTATTTGAAATTCTTTTAAAGTGACATAGATGTGGCCCAGCAGTTCAGCCTGAACCAGAGTAGAGTGGAAGAAATAACCATGAGAGAAGAAGTTGGGAACATCAGTATTCTACAAGAAAATGATTTTGGTAATAGAGAAACAGATCACTAGACACTAGCTAATGTTAGAATTATGTTGTTGCACTACTAGCAATTTGAAAAAGAAAACCCAGACATATGTTACATTTATGATGACAGAAAAAATTTTATCTCCTGTATTTTCATCAAAAAAAGAATTTGCCTTCCTACCAGTATATGAACCGTCATTTCCATTTATGCACCAAACTTGATTTCGTCTACTCCTGCCCCCCATACACAGTGATAGAACCTATGTATGGATCTGTGTGAAAAGTTTGAATATTGAAGTAATACATTTAAACTAACCACTTTGGAACAATTTCATTATGTACCTACTATTCTTTTTGAATAGTGTTTAAAACAAGTTAGCGGAAGTATTTTCTTGATGAAAACACATTGTAACAAAATCTGAGTATTTATGCGACCTAACCTACATACATAGTTAAATTTACCTGATATATTTAAAATGATGTAAATATGGATCCTACTTTTGAATTTGCTAGTCATGCCCCAGAATCAGTTTATGAAATATAAATGCTAAAGGTTTAAAGTTTAACCTAGATGTTTTAATACTCAAGTAAGACTTCCATAAGTAGATGTGGCATCACAATTATCATAAATCGTTAGGTGCTTTCTTTTATAACAGTGATGTTTGTAACTTTGTTTACCTTATCACTAAAATTTGTTCAGGCGACTTTGGAATGGATGATCGTGAGATAATGAGAGAAGGCAGCGCTTTTGAGGATGATGACATGTTAGTGAGCACTAGCGCCTCTAACCTCCTGTTAGAGCCTGAACAGAGCACCAGCAATCTGAATGAGAAAATTAACCATTTAGAATATGAAGACCAATATAAGGATGACAATTTTGGAGAAGGAAATGATGGTGGTATATTAGGTAGGTCACAACAAGGTGGTTATTTTAACATTTCCTTGTTCAGTTGTGGTGGTTTAGAGCAATCACTAATTTTATGCCTTAAGCAGCTCTTTGGGTACAGATGTGTGAATTGTGACCATTTGATTTCATTGAAGTTCTCTGAAACTAGCCTAAAAATATGATGTACCTGATTTTCTTAAAGGTGCTTGTCTCAGAGTGTTAAGGTTTACTAGTTCTTAAAACTTCTCTATTTGTGTTTGATATCTATATTAAGTAAATATGTTTTAAATAGAGACATGAACCAGAAAATCTAAATTAAGAATGAGAAATTTTTTTGTATATGGTTTTATACTTTCGTATGCTACCTTGAAGAGAAACAGATGGAAGTTGAAGTTTTTTAATTTGGTTGATTTTCATATAATCGTATTTCCTAGTGATTAGCTATTCTTTTAGCATTTCTTTTTCAAGTTATAACTAAATTACATTCCCTATTTCAGATGACAAACTTATAAGTAATAATGATGGTGGTATCTTTGACGATCCCCCTGCCCTGTCTGAGGCAGGTGTGATGTTGCCAGAACAGCCTGCACATGATGATATGGATGAGGATGATAACGTATCAAGTAAGCATTTCCTGTTCGGTGACCTGGACATGATTATGTGGTAGCTAGAAAGGTATTTAATGTAGATGACCGTAAACTAAAAGTTCCAGCTTTTAATGAATTGTAAATCTTCTTAAAAACAGTGTTTGGTTCTTATTCTCTTTCATGTTTAACTCTGTCCCTCCACTTTTGTGGCCAGTAGGGTTCACGTCTGGAGTAACTCCTTCATAACTAGAAAAGTGTTGGTTATTGGTACCAGTGGGTTTCTTTCAGTTTCTCAAGGGGATTTTTGCCCTGCCATTTGTAGGAGATGTATTACATACCCAAGGCTTTTGTGACCAAATTTCTGTTTTTATAGTGGGTGGGCCTGATAGTCCTGATTCGGTGGATCCTGTTGAACCAATGCCAACTATGACTGATCAGACAACACTTGTTCCAAATGAGGAAGAAGCCTTTGCTTTGGAACCTATTGATATCACTGGTGAGCAAACAGACTTTTTCGACATATAAAATTTAGAATATAAGGTCCTAGTTCTGGTTGCTCTCTCTAATCTGCTACTCTTGTTTTAGATAACTAAGCTTCTTTCTTTTTGTCAGGTATCTATTATAGAATCTTCAGTTATAATCCAGATATCTTACAGAATATCTGTACAGGTCGCTCTGAAATATAGAGAACACGTTTTTTGCTAACGTGTATCTTAGTCTTTGGGGGTTCCCAAAAAAGATCACAGGTAACAATTAGAAAACATTACAAGGCATTTTACAAGATGGATTACCTTCCAAAGTTCTAGGTTCTGTAGAGTTGGGCTACAATCTGGGAAAAGCTAAGCATATTCTTTTTTTATTTTTATTTTTTTAACTGGAAATGTGATTCTAAAATAAGCACTTTTAGTGCTTATTAAGAAACAAAGCCAAACATACTGGGGTGCTGTTTCTCAATAAAAGGGGCAATTTAAGATAGGTAAATTAGATGTGAAATTAAAATTTCTAGATGGTTTATGGGTACTTTGGGGTGAATACTTGAAATTAGTTACACTATAATTCAGGATACAGCTATCACTTTTAAATAGAACAAGATAAACTTTTTTTCTACCTAAAACTAGAATTTGATCACCAAAAATTGCCTTGGGCTTCTGGTATATAAAGAGTGCTTGGTAGACATCTATTTAGAAACTGAAAATAGAACAAAGAACAAGTCTTTATCCCATGGAACTTAAGTACTAATTAGGGGAGCATGAGTAAGTACAATATGTACTGTATTAGTGACCAATTTTGTAGAGAGCTATAAATAAGGCAAAATAGGTACACCGCACTGGTTAAAATAGGATAATCAGAGGGCGCCTGAGTGGTTCGGTTGAGCATCCAACTTCGGCTCAGGTTATAATCTGCAGTTTGTGAGTTTGAGCCCCACATCAGGCTCGTTACCCTCAGCCTGTCAGCACAGAACCCACTTGGGATCCTCTGTCCCCCTCACTCTGCCCTTCCCCCCTGACTTGCACTCTCTAAAAAAATAGTAAAAAAAAAATAATAATAATAATCAGAATTTGCAGTCTGTTTTAAGAACTTCAACTTTCAGAGACGGGAACTCAGTAGCTGGAGAATAAGTTGTTGTACGGGGCTGTCACTGTATAACATCTTTTTGAATCTTGAATTCTGAACTCCCTGAATGTTTTATACATAAAAATCGTGGAGGTATAACATTTCTGACAGGATGTGATGTTGAGGAATTTGTAGCCTAAGAAATTGAGAGAATGCTGCCTACTTTGCTGAGTTTTTGGTAAGGATTACGAGTGAGTGTACAGGCAGGATGGAGAGTAGAGCTCCAGGTCCATCTTGGTGTGGGCTTTTGTTTTACTTCATCAGTCTGCTTGTACAAGTGCCATATGTGAATTGTAACTTCTCCACTAAAAATCATAATAATTGCAACCATTTACAGAAGACTAATTATTTTACAACTCCTATAAGTGGTTGGCATTATTTCAAGTGAGAAAATAAAGGGATAAGCAAGATGAAGTTAACTTTTCTAAGTGGTCACTTGGGTAATAATAAATTACAAAACCCAGTTCTTGAGCCCAGATCTGAATCAAGTATGATAGGTTCCTTTTTACACTGTAAACCTACATGGGAAAAATATATTGGCACTTGAATTATTTTACTCATTTTGTGCCTAAAGTCTATAAATATTCATTCAGCAAATTTTTATCAAGCACCTATTGTGTATGCCAGTCTCTGTTCTACGTGGTACTGCAGAAACGTCAGTTAAAACGGATTCTGCCCTCTTGATGTTTTTCTACCAGGTGTATAGAAAAGCAGGGATACAATGAGACCAACTCTGGTGGCTCTTTATTTCATGATGGCCTCACAGGAAAATGACCTTATTTTCTTCTATCATTCCAGTCAAAGAAACAAAAGCCAAGAGGAAGAGGAAGCTGATTGTTGATAGTGTCAAAGAGTTGGATAGTAAGACCATTAGAGCCCAGCTCAGTGATTATTCTGATATTGTTACTACTTTGGATCTGGCACCACCCACCAAGAAATTGATGATGTGGAAAGAAACAGGGGGAGTGGAAAAACTCTTCTCCTTACCTGCTCAGCCTTTATGGAATAACAGACTACTGAAGGTAATAGAGTTTGCAGAATTTTTTTAAGTTAATTTTTAAAACTTTTGAATCATTTTTGATAAAGTATTTTCAACTATATGGCACTTTTTTTTACTTAAATCACAATATACTGAACATAACCTATCTGAAAGATTGTGTTGACACCTGCATTTCTAAAAGATGCAGAAGGAATTTTTTCTGTATGAAAAAGCTGCTGTGGTTTTTAATAATTCTCTCTCCTCAACCTCTCTCTGATAAATTACTAATTCTATTACCTTAGCATACACTGTACTTCAAGTCTACAATCCTTAGATACCGCTTTCAAGCCAAACCATGGTGTGGTTCTCCTTTTCCTGGAATAAAGAATTCTCTGATGGGGCGCCTGGGTGGCTCAGTCCACTGAGCGGCCAACACTTGGTTTCCACTCTGGTCACAACTTCATGGTTTGTGGGTTTGAGGCCTGCTTGGGATTCTCTCTCTTTGCCCTTCCCCTGCTTGTGCACTTGCTCACCCTCAAAACAAAACAAAACCAAACTATCTGGCTTTAAATTTATTTAATAAGAATTACTTTCATCTCTAGGCTCTTTTCTACTCATTTTAGGTTCCATACTATTCCAAAACAAGGTCCAAAAGTGGAGAATGCTGAGTGAAGCAGTACTATTAGACTGTTATTCTAAAGTAGAAATATGCATAGAATTGATTTTACGATAGATGTTACTAGAAAGTATTTCAGAGCAGCCATGCTATTGTAAAATTTATTTATTGGAATCTGAGTGATGGAATTATTTGGAAGAAAGTCTTTAAGGTATTTCTACTCTTTGACTTAGTGATCTCATTATTAGGAAAATTCCTAAGGAAGTAATTCAGAATATGGAAAACCGTTTCTGTGAGTATGGTCCATTACAGTGTTTGCAATAGAGCAACAACAAAATAGCAAAAAAATGGTTCAAATGTGATATGTACACATGTACATATATATTTCCACTCTGTGGAATATTAAATAGTTATTAAAATTAAAAGTGATGGTATTATATGGAAATCTTATTAACTAAGTGAAAAAAAAAAACAGTATGTAAAACCACTTGGTATGTTTCCAGTTAGAGTAAGTGTATGACTATGAAAATAAACTGCAGGCAAACAAATTTAAAATTTTAGTGTTCTCTCCAGGTTACAGGATAGTGGATAATTTTTCTTTATTGATTTTTCTGAAATTGCTGTACTTAATAATTTGTTAACCTGTATTTAAAAATTAAGACGGAATGAAGTGTGGATTTAACATGAAGTAGAAATCATACAACTATATTAAAATGTACTTAATGGAAAATAGAAATGTCAGTGGTGGATTTTAATATGATTTTTATTTTATAATTGAGATTTTTTTTTTTTTTCCCTAGCTCTTTACACGCTGTCTTACACCACTAGTACCAGAAGATCTTAGAAAAAGGAGGAAAGGAGGAGAGGCTGATAATTTGGATGAATTCCTCAAAGAATTTGAAAATCCAGAGGTTCCCAGAGAGGACCAGCAGCAGCAGCACCAGCAGCGTGATGTTATCGGTATGTTCTGTTAGAATAGTTCCTTGATGACTTACCTGTATATTGGCAGAGTAGAAGAAATCAGGAACAAAGGGGTATACTCAAATTTTTGGACCTGGAAATACATTCCTTACTATAGTGTTCGATTTCTTTGTTAAATATAAGCTTTCTGTTTTTGGAAAGGTTTAAAGTAGGACTGGCTGAGTAATCTTCTGCTAAAAGGATTATCCTGCATTGGGTTGGAGGTGGTGAAACTTGTCCTTTTAAGGCCCTTTTCCACCTTTAAATGTATTGACAACTTGAGTAATATTTGTCGGGGGGAGAGGTGGTAAAAATTTATTTGGCCTTCTTCATTAGAGAAAAAGTACTCTTAATATATTAATATTAAAAGTAAATTCTCTAAAATATTATTAAAGACTGTATGATCCACATGTCCTCTTCATATGACCAATTGCAGATGAGCCCATTTTGGAAGAACCAAGCCGCCTCCAGGAGTCCGTGATGGAGACCAGCAGGACAAACTTGGATGACTCAGCCATGCCCCCACCACCTCCCCAGGGAGTGAAGCGAAAAGCAGGACAAATTGACCCAGAGCCTGTGATCCCTGTAAGTAAGCATATCAGTTATTAAGAATTTTAGATCCCTAGTAATAAGGTTATCTAAGGAGCTCTTATGAAGTATTAATGGCAGGGAATGGGTCTAGAGAGAAAGAATGGCAACCGAAGATGTGAACACAGTGTGCCCTAAGTGGGAGAAGATATCTGGGAGTTTGAGCCTTTCTGACTCTTCTTGGATAGTTTTGTTTCAGAGGGGCCTAACAGGACCATCCTTGGTTAATGTGAAATCCTTGATTCTGAACTTGGGTCCAGTTTATTATTTATTTTTCTTTCTCAGACAATAGTCCAGGTGAATCTGACAATTCTGGATTAAAGATGAAAATCATTATATAGAACCTGTTAAATTCTTTAAGTATCAAATATGTCATGAGTAAAGTGAACACAGGTTGTCACTTTTGTAATTAACACCTAGTTCCAGGTGTCTGACCAGTTTTTTAATAGGTTTTCTTCTCCTTGTCAGCAAGATTGAACAGTTTTTTCCAGTTTGACGGATACAAATGACATACTTATTACTTTACAGTATACAACATAATGATTTGATATTATGAAATCATTTCCCAACACACATACATATATATATTGTCTTACATGATTCTTTTTTTCTTGTCCTGAGAACTTGTAAGATCACCATACTGTGTATTAGATCTCCAGAACTTACAACTGTAAGTTTATACTGTTGGACCATCTTCTTAACCTCTAGTAACTACTGTTGTACTCTTTTATGAATTAACCTTTTTTTATTCTACCTGTGAGAGCATACAGTATCTGTCTTTCTCTGACTTACTTCAAGTAGCATAATGCCTTTATAGTCCATCCATGTTGTTACAAAAGGCAGGATTTTCTTTCTCGTGGTAAATATTCCATAGTATATGTATCATATCTTCTTTATCCATTAATGGACACGTTGTTTCATGTCTTGGCTGTTATAAATAATGCTGCAGTGAACATGAGGGTGCAGATAACTGTTGAAGGTGGTGATTTCATTTCTGTTGATAAATACCCAGAAGTGGAAGTGCTGTTCTAATCTTTTAAGGAACCTTCATACAGTTTTCCATAGTGGCTGCACCAACAGTGCACAAGGGTTTCTCTTTTGATGCTAGTCATTCTAACAGTGTGAGGGGATCCTTCATTGTGGTTTTGATTTGCATTTCCTTGCTTCAAAGATGTTGAGCACCATTTCATGGACCTTTTGACCATCTCTAGGGTCTTTGGAAAATGTTCACCTCCTGTGTCCATTTTTGAATCAAACTGGTTTTATTTTTGCTCTTGAATTGTGTGAATTCTTTATTAGGGATATTAACCCCTTATCAGATAAATGATCTGCAAAGATTTTTTTCCATTCTATAGACTGCCTTTTCCTTTTATCCATAGCATCCTTTGCAGAGCTTTTTAGTTTGATGTAGGTCTATTTGTGCTTTTATTTCCAAGACCTATTTTGAGGAGCTTACCCATCCTATGTTTTCTCCTAGTAGTTTTGTGGTTTCAGATCTTACATTCAAGTCTTTAATACATTTTGAGTTGATTTGTGTGTGTGGTGTAAGATAGGGGTCCAATTTTTCCAGAACCATTATTGAAATAAGATTTCCACATTGTAGGCTATATATATGGGTTGATTCTTGGGCTCTCTATTCTGTTCCAGGTTCCTGTAGTATGAGACCGTTTTAGGCTATCTTATTAAATAATCAGAATATACTTGTCATGAAGTAACATCTGGCTACCCTTAAGTTCATGTAGGATAGGAAAACTAAAATAAGTATAAAGGGAGTAAGGTGTAGTGTGAGGCTCCCTAATCCTAAGTTTATAGAATAAATGAATCTGGGCAAAAGGATGATTTTTTATAACCTTAGGCTCTTGGTTCAGCCTCCATCAGGAGGTTTTGGCAGAAGATTCCTCTGCCAATTTTAAGAACTAGTTTCCTGTGCCCTCTGATGGTAGAGTTGTCAAGGAGAGCATCTTCCTGTATGAGCTCAGGAATGAGGGTGGAAACAGGTATCAAGAGAGTTACTCTAGTACTACTATCCTGGAGGAACTTGTTTTGTAATGTTCTTCACTGTTTACATTAAGCCTGTGAGAGGAAGGATATTCAAGAGATGGACTCAGAAAGATAGTCTCCTCATTCCTATAATTTGCTGCCAGTAAGAGCTCCAAGGCAAGCCCACGCTTAGTTGTAATAATCTTAAGACAGTTGTATGTAGTAATGGTTGATAGTACAGGCTATTTAACGTTAAAGCCTTTTTGCGTTGCCTTAGAGTTAGTGGGTGAGTCTGTTTTGTATGGTTATTCCTAAAATGCTACTAGACAAAGTTCTGGGGGTTACAACTTTCTCACATGGACTTTATAGGTATTTGATGCCTAAAAAGTAAGTATAAGAACACAACACTTTTATTATAATGGATTAATTTCTTCTGTACCCTAATGTTAAAGCTCTTTAAGAAGAACAGATCATCAAGTTTTGGTTTTAAGGAAGTATGGCAATATGACTCAGTATTTCTTTCTACTGTTTCAGCCCCAGCAGGTAGAGCAGGTGGAAATCCCCCCTGTAGAGCTGCCCCCAGAAGAGCCTCCAAATATCTGTCAGTTAATTCCAGAGTTAGAACTTCTACCAGAGAAAGAGAAGGAGAAAGAGAAGGAGAAGGAAGATGATGAGGAGGAGGAGGTAAGGAAATATTGGAAAAGATCTGATGAATAAATTCCCATCCCAGATTTAGCAAAAATCTTAAAACAGCTCTCTTTTACTTCTCATATTAGAGCTAAGGTAATTGATGTTGAGCATCACAGTGATGAAAAATGTTCACACATAAACAAAATTTAACCAAATTCTTAATGATCTGGATCATCATTAAGAATATCAAGTTTTATGCTCTGCTATACCTCATTGTTTCCCTTGTGGGCTTTTGAAGGACACACGACTGCCCTCTCACCGATTTCTTAAAGTCTAGGTGGTTTGTACCTGCTTTTATTATCTTGTGGCCAATTCTTACTTTTAGTGTCTGCCTCTGGTATGACCTCGCTCTCTGTGGCCTGGAAATCACATAACCATTTTCCATGAGTTTTGTTTTCATTAGATTGGGGTGAGATGTGACTTGGCTAAAAGAAAGGTTTGAATGGCTTTATTTTTTTAAAAGAAGAGGTGCTTTGAGAATGGCTTTTCTTGGCTGTTTGGGGTCTTTCTGGACCTTTGAAGCTGTTCTAGGTAACTTAGGATTTATTATTTTGATGCTGTCAGATATTTTAGATTTACAATAAAAATGTTAATAAAATATCTTCCAGGAAGTTTAAATTTCTTCTAAGACTAGAGGTTATGGATTGGGTATATATTTTCATGAGTATCTGTATTTATAATTTATCATCATTATGCCAACCATAGATTTTATAACCATTTAGTGCTTGAGTACCACCTTTTTTTACAGTCAGGATTTAGCCCCAGAGCTGCTACTCTTTTATGCACTAATGTATGCCGCATTATCTCAGACTGTGTTGAGTCAGTATTTAAAATTCTTGTGCATTTTATTATGTATGAAGCTGTAAACTCCCGGTTCTTGGAAATGGGGTATGTAGTTCCGGCATAGCAGGTCTCAGCAGTCGCCCCATGCCAGCTTCACAGAAGACAGGTCTGCAGGTGACTGGGAGCCAGGCAGCTCAAGTAAAATCAAGTATTAGCCCATTTCTTTTAAAACACTATCCAGACCAGTAGTACTTCCTCATCTGCTAATCTGTATGCTCTTTGGTACTAGTCCACAAGGAGATGAGCTATATATTCAGTTAAGTGTTTGCTTACAGGTACAGAAGACTTTCTTCTGTAAGTTAGGCAAGTTCATACTAGACACAGATATTTTCTGTTACTCAATACACAATTTAAATTAGACCTTTCAGGATAAAGGAAATCATTTTGCAGAACACTTTTGTCAGCTTTTTTATGCGTCGGGTGGGGTCATTTTCATTCAGGATGAAGATGCTTCTGGGGGTGATCAGGATCAAGAAGAAAGAAGATGGAATAAAAGGACTCAGCAGATGCTTCATGGTCTTCAGGTACGTGTGCCAGTCCAGACTTAGAAAGACTTGAGTGAAAACTTGACATTGCTCCCTCAAAAAGCAACATGCTATAACCAGAAAGTCTACGTTTGTGACACTTTTTCCAGCACTACGTATTCCAATACATATGCCAAGAGTAAGCCTGGGCTGCCTCAGTCCATTAAGTGTCCAGCTCTTGATATCTGCTCAGGTCATAATCACACAGTTTGTGGGATCGAGCCCTGTGTCAGGCTCCACGCTGCCTCTCCCCCTCCAAACAAATAAGGCCTTAAAAAAGAAAGAGTAAGCCTGGAAAGCATCCAGGTGAACACTTTGCAGTGGTTATGCTGCGAAGGTAGACTCTGGTGGTGGCTTATAGAATTCCTCTGTGTGTCTGCTACTTTTTAGTGATCATTGAACGTATTTGTTGGATCATTTGAGCATCTGTGAAATACCAGGCATGTTGCTTAAGGTTTCCCAAAATAGAGTCAAAGGATCGAGAGATTTTAAAAATAAGCTGAGGGGCGCCTGGGTGGCTCAATCAGTTAAACACCTGACTTTGGCTCAGAGCCTGCTTCGGATTCTGTGTCTCCCTCTGCCCCTCCCCCACTCATTCTCTGTCTCTCTCAAAGACATTAAAAAAAGTAAGTTGAAATCTTAGGAAGAGTTAGTGCTCAGTTTTACTATCGTATCACATTTGCTTTTCCCCTTTACCTTCACTATTGAAAAAAGTCCACTCCCACCAGAATACATAGTATACTCTTCCTAGTATCCAAAATTAGCATCTTTTTAAAATTAGCACTTTACTGGGGCTGTCGGTTCAGTGTCCAACTTCAGCTCAAGTCATGATCTCACAGCTCATAAGTTCCGAGCCCCACATCAGGCTGTGCTGACAGCTCAGGGCCTGGAGCCTGCTTCCAATTCTGTGTCTCCCTGTCTCTCTCTGCCCTTCCCCTGCTCATGCTCTGGCTCTCAAACATTAAAAAAAAAAAAAAAATAGCACTTTCCTGTGAGATTACTTTAATTCTTCCTTTGTTTTATTTCAGCGAGCTCTTGCTAAAACTGGAGCTGAATCTATCAGTTTGCTTGAGTTATGTCGAAACACAAACAGAAAGCAAGCTGCAGCAAAATTCTACAGTTTTTTGGTTCTTAAAAAGCAACAAGCTATCGAGCTGACACAGGAAGAACCATACAGTGACATCATTGCAACACCTGGACCAAGGTTCCACATTATTTGAGCAGCTAGAAGCATTATAGCTAGTGTTCATTTCACTAGTGTATACAAATTGCCCCCATGTGTAGGGCACACAAAACCCTTTGAGAAAATTTAGATTTTTGTCTGTACAAAGTCTCTGCCTTTTTCTTCATTTTCCAGTATTTTAAATTTATCAGTTTCATCTTTAAGGGAAACTGCTTATATGAATGTGTTTGTGTTCTGATGGAGAAACAAGCACACCCAAGGACCCAGAAGATCATTTTAACAGTTCAGAACAGTTGTGTGCAATATTGGCGCATGTGATGATGAGTAGCAGTTGAAAGTCGGGATTTTTATCTTAGTTCTCCATTATTGCAGTGGAAAGGAAAACATGTCAGGAAAAAAACGCTGGACAGTTTAAGAACTATGGTGTGAGTCTTTGACAGAAAGAAGTTGTCTTTTCCCACTAGTAACACTGGCAATCTTAACACCTATTTTTAGGGATGGTGCCCAAAACAAATTGTCCTCTTGAGATACATTTTAAGGTGTAATTCCGTAATGACCAAGAGGGCACGTGAAATTGTGATATATATAAGTAAAACCCTTCAGCTACAAAATGATAGAACTTGGTTTAAAGTGTTCTATTTTGTAAGTCATTCCATTTGAAACTTTTTAATGAACCTGACTATCCTGAAATCTGTTGTTTTAGTGAGGCTCTAAAATGAGCCAAAGTAGACTTTTTAGAGTAGAATAAATATAAAAACATTTTATAACTTTCCAGAAGCTATAAATCAAAGTTTTAAAAAGATGTTTGGATATATTTGAGTATTCAGATCATGAAAATAGAAATTGCTATGCCAACTAAAAGGACAGACTGATGGGAAATTATACACCTGGTTGACTTAGCCCTTAAGCAGACAATGCTGTTAATAACTAATGGCTTCTCTGATATTTATTACAAGTTTAGTACTGATCTTTTCCCAATGCTGCACACTCCTATGTTTGGAACTTTATTTTTAATGGCTTTGCAACAGAAATCCTATATCCGGTTTCCTGTAATTTAAGAAAAACATCCAAATAAAGGCTTTATTATTAACAGACCAGATAGCACCAGAAATTATGTGACTATTATGATTCTCAAAATATGTCTTAACTTTTTAGGGCAAAATTACACTGAAAGTTCTAGCTTAAATGTTGGCACTTTTGTGGAAAAAAAAATCACTTTTCAAACTCAGACTTCAGTGTATACCCAATAATTTTAAATTATGTGAAATGTTTTAAATTAGTGAACTCGTAATTACTGTTTTGATGATTCAGTTTCTTGAGAATGGTAATTGTATAAAATTGCTATTGCAGCTTTATTTTCAATATGTGCCTGTAAACCATGGATTTTTCTCCCTTTGTAAAAAGTCATTGTAGATAATTGAATGTTTGATTATAGAAAGGTCATTAGTTTCTTGTTAACACATTTTGTTAGTCTGGTTTTGTTGCTTATCGGGTTTAATATTGTTCTTGAAAATAGTTGATGCTATGTTATGTATAACTTTTCTAATAAAAGTTGTGTTATAAGCTGTAAATTTTGGAGTATTGTTTTGTTGATCGTGTTCCCCAGGAAAGTGTTAATTATGCCTCATCTTATGTTTGCCTTCTCTAGAAAAATTGTTCATACAGATAGTGAATTTTTCAAGAAGTCTTGGGTTAAAAAAATGAAAGATTAGTGTCTTTGTCAACAGAAGGGCCATATGATCTGAAACTTGGATAGATATACAGTAATGATATATATTAGCATGTAATGAAAGTAACCAATGGCTAGTGCTGAGGAATCTTTGGGGCACAGATACATCCCTGTAACTGCTAAGTACCTGCAAATTATGACATGCCTATTGGTATATGCCCTTGCAGCCCTAAACAAAGCCGATGAACTGGAGGCTTCCTGAGCCCATCTGAGAAAGCTACTGAAAGCCAGGGCATTCAGTAATTTGACATGTCCCTACCTATGCACGTTCAGCCTTACCCTGTTCCCAACTGTGAGCTTTAAGAAACTAAGATGGTTTAAGCCTTGCTAAATCTTAAGCATTAGTTTACTGCTGTTTGTAATAGGAAAACCAGTGTTTACTAAGCACCTATTGTACTCAAACCCAAACATTCTTCAATTTGAGGCTCACCACCTATGGTAAAACAGACTAGGGGAAAATTATAACCTAATGTGAAAGTGATGGAGTCTAGAATACAGCATGCCAAAATATCTGGGAATGGTCCAGAAAACGTCCCAGAAAATAAAAATCTTTTGGCCAACATTTAAAAGATGGAAAATAACTTAGATTTAGGGTCCAAGATGGCAACGTAGAAAGATCAACTCCCCTCCTCCAGGAACACACCAAATCTATGCCTATTTATAGGACCGCTGTTCCTGAAGAAGAGGGCTGGACGACACCTTCACAAGAGAGACCACATACAGAAGCAAGAGGCAGACAGGACAACAAGGGAATCAGATGCTATGAACGGTGATGGGAGGGATAGTACTGAGGGACTGACTGCAGATTCATCTGCCCTGGGGCACAGAAAAGGAGCGTGGTGTAAAAGAGCAACCAGTATATAAAAGCTCCAGCCCTAGAACCCTGCCAAATGGTGGGAGAACTGCTGGAACTCTCTCTGGGTTTGAGGGGTTTACATTCCCACTCTACCTTGATTAGGGGCACAGTCCCTGCACCATAGCCAGCCAGGTCCCTCAATGACCCCTGGGACATTTCTTATAAGGAAATGTCCGCACACCTCTCCTGGATATCCTGGGGCACAGAAAAAATAAAGTTTGAAAGACCAGAAAATAAAAGATGCAGCCCCACAACTCCACTGAACAGCAAGGAAGCTGCTGGAACTCTCCCAAGTCAGAGAGGTTGTCAAAGCACCATGGTTTACGTTCCCCCCTACACTTTGGTCAGAAGGGAAGGCCTGGGTGCCCTAGCCAGTTTACCACTTCGATGAGCCCCAGGCCCTTAACCTAGAGTAGTCCCAAGAACTAAATGAAACAGATAAGCAATATGCCTGATAAAGAGTTAAGTGATCATAAAAATGCTTTCTGGACTGGAGAAAAGAGTGGAAGAACTCAGAGTTGCAACAAAGAGGTAGAAAATATGAAAAAAGAGCCAACTAGATTTGAATACAATAACAGTGAAAAGTACACTAGAGGGAATCAACAGATTAGCAGATGCAGAAGAACAGATTAGCAATCTAGAAAATGGGGTAATGGAAGTCAGCACCCAAGCTGAACAGCATAAAGAGTTTTTAAAAATAAAGATATGTTAAGTGATTTCTTGGACAACATCAACAGAACATTCACATTATAGAAATCCCAGAAGGAGAAGAGAGAGAAAAAGGAGGAAAACTAACTTAAATATACAGCTGAAAATTTCACTAACCTAGGAAAGAGATATCTGGTTCAGGAAGCAGAGAGTTCCAAACAAGATGAACCCAAGGAGATCCACACCACAACATGTAATAATTAAAATATTAATGGTTAAAGAGAATTCTTTAAACAGTAAGAAGCAAAAGATTATATGCAAGAGAAACCCCATAAAACAGGTAAATCTTCAGCAGAAAATTTTCATGCCGAAAGGGAGTGGAATGATATATTCAAAGTGCTGGGAGGAAAAAACCTACAACCAAGAATGACCTAGCAAGATTCAGAATTGAAAGACAACGACTTTCCCAGGTAAATAAAAGTTAAAAGCACATCACCACTAAATTGGCCTTATAACAATTGTTAAAGGGACTTCTCTAAGAGGAAAAGTCCATAATTAGACATAATAAAAATATGAATAAAAAAGATATAAAAACATGACATACACATAAAAATGTGGAGAAGTGAGCAAAAAATTATTTTAGAATATGTTTTGAAGCAAAATGACAATAACTTAATAGAGATTGCTACGTACTTAAGATGTTATTTATGAAACTCATGGTAACCACAAACCCAAAACCAATAACAGATGCACAAAAAAATAAAGCCAAACATAACGCTACAGAAAGTCATTTTTAAAAAAAGGCAAGAGAAGAGACAACTACAAAAACAACCTGAAAACAATTAACAAAATGCCAATAAGTACATACCTAATAATGATTACTTTAAATGTAAGTGGTCTAAGTGCTCCATTCTAAAGACACAGAGTGGAATGGCTTAAAAACACAGGACCCATCTATGTGCTACCTACAGAAAGACCCACTTCGGACCCAAAGACATACAGACTGAATGTGAAGGTATGAAAAGATATTTCATACAGGTGAAAGAAAAAAAAAAAAAAAAAAGGCCAGGGTAGCAGGTCAGCAATACTTATATCAGGCAAAATACACGTTAAGACAAAGATTGTAACAAGAGACTAAAGCCATTACATAATGATAAAGGAGCCAATCCAATAAGAGGATATAACAAAAAATATCCACCCAACATTGGAACACCTAAATACATAAAGCAAATATTAACAGACATACAGAGAAATTACCAGTAATAACACGAGTAGGGGACTTTAATATTCCACATGTCCATGGACAGATTTTTCAGTCAGAAAATAAGGAAACTGTCTTTCAGTGACACATTAGACCAGATGGACCTAACATATATATAGAATATTCCATCCCAAAACAGAATATACATTTTTTTCCGTTGCATATGGAACATTCTCCTGGATAGATCATGTTAAGCCACAAAACAAGTCTCAACAAATTTACATGTGATCCAGACTAATGCCATGTTGGACAAATCTACCATGAGGACCTTTCTGTGACCAAAAATATTCTCAAGTACAGCTCCTCCCACCCTGATTCTTTTCTTTTGCTTTACCACACCCTTAAGTACACACTCAGGGCATAATGTTCTTGATCTGTTTTGGAGATAGGTTTACTAAATCCCACAGTATCCACCAGAAATTATTAGGATGGACAAATGACTTCAGTAAAGCTGCAGGAAACAATTAATATAGAGAAATCTGTTGCATTTCTATACACTAATACTGATGTAACAGAAAGAGAAATTAAGAAAACAATCCCATTTACAGTTGCATCAAGAAGAATGAAACACACAGGAATAGATTCAACTATGGAGGAGAAAGACCTATATTCTGAAAATTGTAGAACACTGATGAGAGAAATTGAGAATGACATAAATGGGAAGATATTCTGTGATAATGGATTGGAAGAATACTGTTACAATGGATTAGAAAAATAGTATCATTACAATGTCTATATTACCCAAGCAATCTACAGATTCAATGCAATCCCTATCAAAATACCAACTAAAGAACTAAAACAATCCTCAAAGTTATATGGAAGCACGAAACACCTAAATAGCCAAAGCAATCTTGAGAAAGAAGAACAAAACTAGAGATATCATAATTCCAGATTCTGAGATATATAACAAAGCTGTAGTAATCAAGATAGTATGGTACTGACACAAATACATAGACACATATATCTACAGAACAGAATAGCAAGCCCAGAAGTAAACCCACCATTTTATGATCAATTAGTCTATGGCAAAAGAGGCAAGAATATACAATAGGAAAAAGATAGTCTCTTCAATAAATGGTGATGGGAAAACTGGACAGCTATATGAAATAAATTCAAACTGGACCGATTTTTTACATCATACACAAAAATAAACTCAAAATGGATAAAGTCCTAAATGTAAAATCTGAAACTATAAAACTAGAAGAAAACATAGGTGGTAATCTCTTTGACATCAGCTTTAGCAACATTTTTCTAGATATGTCTCCTTAGGCAAGGGAAAACAAAATTAAAAATAAACTATTGGACTCCACCAAACTAAAAAGACTTTGCACAGCAAAGAAAACCATCAACGAAACAAAAAGGCAACCTGCTGAATGGGAGAAGATATTTCCAAATGACATATCCAAAAAAGGGTTAACATCTAAAATACATAAAGAATGAGAGGAGGGGCCAAGATGGTAGAACAGCATGGAAGGTTTTTTTTGCATCTCTAGTCCCTGAAATGCAGCCGTATCAACACTAAACCATCTTGCACACTGAGAAAACTGATTTGAGGATTAACACAACAATCTGTACAACCTGAACCACAGAACTCATCAGGTATATGGGGCAGAGAGATGAATGGGGGAGAGAGAAGCCATGGAGGACGGGGACCTGTTTTTGCTTGTGGAGAGAGGACAGACACTGGGGGAGAGTATGGGAAAAGCACCCTCCACCCCGAAAGCAGCTGGAGAAAAGTGGAAGAGTGGCAACAGTCACAGGGATTGAACTAAAATGGGAGAAAGGAGAAAGGAGAGGGTTTAAATTCCATTAAGACCCTATAAACAGGGGAAGTGCAGAGTCTGAAACTCCACAGCTGGACACCTGGCAGTGCTCTGGTGGGAAGGGCAAAACTCCAGGTATGGAGAGGGAGGTCCAAGGAGTCCTTGGGCCACAATGAGAGTGGCAGTTCCCCTTCTGGGAAGACATTTGGTAGAGGCTGTGTGTGGCCTCCCCTCAAACAAAGGTCCCAGTGGACCCCAGAGAACAACCACATTTGCTGGTATTGGAACAAGGATGTTAAGGGGGAAGGCTGGTGCCAGATGTGTGTTGAGATTTACCATAATCCCTGAAGTGCTGCTGCGACATGATCATGCAAACTTTTTCTGGAGTGGCTGGCATCCAGCCGCAGTCTCTGGGCATGGATTGCCAGCAGCATGATCTGGGGAATGTTGCTGGGAGCAGGCGAGCACCTGGTCATTGCTCAGCAAGACCCTCCCCCAGAGGGAGGGAGGTGCCGCCTGGCAGGCTGATGGCTTGGTCACAGACAATGTAGAAGTAGTGATGAGTGGACGGAAGCCAGAGAAAAAGGAGGGGTGCTTGATTGCCAGTTAGGGAGAGAACAGAGTTCTGAACTAGAGACTGGGTAGCTGGGTGGGGCCATTTTCACCCCTCCTGCACATGTGCATACATGCCTACACGTGCCACAACAATCCACCCCGGTAAGCCGAGCAGCACCCTCTAGTGGAGAATGGAGCCGTTACACTAAGCTGTGCCCAGCTAGGCCAACCTCACTCTTGAGGAACCCCACAAGTCTCCCCTCTGCTTAGTTTACAGACTATAAAGTGCTTCATATTTTGACTTCTAGGGGAAACTGGATGTAAGTTCAATCGTATTTCATTCTGTTTGCTGATCCATCTATTCAATTTTTTTCTTTCTGTATTCTTGAATACAGAAAGAAAAAAATATTTTTACTTCCCATTTTTATTAAAAAGATTTTTCTTTAATTTTTTTCTACTATATTTTTTACTTTTTTGTAGATTTTTTAAATTCTAATTTACTTTCATCATTTCATTTTATTCTATTTATTGTATTCATTTTTTCAAATGAATTTTTTTCCCTTTTTTTCCTTATCTTTCCCCAGATAAGGAACCAAGTACACCTAGGATCTAGCATCCTTTATTTGATTTTTTTATGTTTTTTTCACTTTTTAATTTTAATTTTATTTTTATTTTTTACTTTATTACTTCCTTCTCTTCCTTCAAAATGACTAAATGAAGGAATTCACCCCAGAAAAAAGAACAGGAAGAAATGACAGCCAGGGACTTAACACAGATACAAGCCAGATGTCTGAACCAGAATTTAGAATCACCATAATACTACTACTAGCTGGGGTTGAAAATAGATTAGAATCCCTTTCTGCAGAGATAAAGGAAGTAAAAGCTAGTCAGGATGAAATAAAAAATGCTATAACTGAGTTGCAATTTCCAATGGATGCCACAGCGGTAAGGATGGATGAAGCAGAACAGCGAATCAGCCAAATAGAGAGCAAATTTATGGAGAATAATGAAACAGAAAAAAAGAGGGAGACTAAGGCAAAAGAGCACGACATAAGAATTAGAGAACTCAGTGACTTATTGAAAAGGAATAACATCAGAATCATAGGAGTCCCAGAAGATGAAGAGAGAAAAAGGGGTAGAAGGCTTATGTGAGCAAATCATGGCAGAAAACTTCCATAACCTGGGGTAAGACACAGACATCAAAACCCAGGAAGCACAGAGAACTCCCATTAGATTCAACAAAAACCGACCATCAACAAGGCATATCATAGTCAAATTCACAAAATACTCAGGCCAGGAAAGAACCATGAAAGCAGCAAGGGAAAAAAAGTCTACAAGGGACTTAACCTACAAGGGAAGACAAATCAGGTTCACAGCAGACCTATCCACAGAAACTTGGCAGGCCAGCAAGGCTGTCATTCAAAATAGGAGAGATAAAGTTTCTGAGACAAAAATTAAAGGAGTTGGTGACTACTAAACCAGCCCTGCAAGAAATTTTAAGGGAGATTCTGAGGGGAGAAAAAAAGAAAAAAAAAAAAAAAAAAAAAGACCAAAAGCAACAAAGACTAGAAAGGACCAGAGAACACCACCAGAAACTCCACTCTACAGGCAACATAATGGCAGTAAATTCAAATCTCTCAGTACTCACTGTAAACATCAATGGACTAAGTGCTCCAAGAAAAATACATAGAGTAATGGAATGGATAAGAAAACAAGATCCATCTATATGTTGTTTTGTTCAAGAGATCCATTTTAGACCTAAAGACACCTTCAGATTGAAAGTAAGGGGATGGAGAACCATCTATCATGCTAATGGTCACCAAAAGAAAGCCAGAGTAGCCAGAGTGATATCAGACAATCTAGATTTTAAAATAAAGACTGTAACAAGAGATGATGAAGGGCATTATATCATAATTAAGGGATCTACCCCCTTAAGAAAATCTAACAATTATAAGCATTTATGCTCCAAACGCGATAGCACCCAAATATATAAATCAATTAATTACACACATAAAGAAACTCATTGATAATAATACCGTAATAATAGGGAGCTTCAGCATCCCACTTACAACAATGAACAGATCATCTAAACAGAAGATCAACAAGGAAACAATGACTTTGAATGATACACTGGACCAGATGGACTTAACAGATATATTCAGAACAGTTCATCATAAATCAGCAGAATACACATTTTTCTCAAGTGCATATGGAACATTCTCCAGAATAGATCACATACTGGGACACAAGTCAGCCTTCAACAAGTCCAAAAAGATTGAGATCATACTGTGCATATTTTCAGACCACAACACTATGAAAGCTGAAATCAACCACAAGAAAAAATTTGGAAAGATAAATACTTGGAAACTAAAGAACAGCCAACTAAAGAATGAATGGGCTAACCAAGAAGTTAAAAAGGAATTTAAAAAGTACATGGAAGCCAATGAAAATGATAACATCACAGTCCAACCTCTGGGACACAGCAAAGGTAGTCATAAGAGGGAAGTATATAACAATCCAGACCTTCCTAAAGAAGGAAGAAAGGTCTCAGATATAAAACCTAACATTATACCTTACAGACCTGGAAAAAGAATAGTACATAAAACTGAAAACCAGCAGAAAACAGGAAATAATAAAGATTAGAGCAGAAATTAATGCTATCAAAACAAAACAAACAGGGGCGCCTGGGTGGCGCAGTCGGTTAAGTGTCCGACTTCAGCCAGGTCACGATCTCACGGTCCGTGAGTTCGAGCCCCGCGTCGGGCTCTGTGCTGACGGCTCAGAGCCTGGAGCCTGTTTCCGATTCTGTGTCTCCCTCTCTCTCTGCCCCTCCCCCGTTCATGCTCTGTCTCTCTCTGTCCCAAAAATAAATAAACGTTGAAAAAAAAATTAAAAAAAAAAACAAAACAAAACAAACAAACAAACAAAAAACAGTAGAACACATCAATGAAACCAGGAGCTGGTTCTTTGAAAGAATTAACAAAATTGATAAACTCTTAGCCAGTCTGATCAAAAAGAAAAAGGAAAGGGCCCAAACAAATAAAATCAAGAAGGAAAGAGGAGAGATCACAACCAACATAGCAGAAATACAAACAATAATAAGAGAATATTATGAGCAATTATATGCCAATAAAATGGGCAATCTGGAAGAAATGGTCAAATTCCTAGAAACATATAAACTACCAAACTGAAACAGGAAGAAATAGAAAATTTGAACAGACCCATAACCAGCAAAGAAATCAAATTAGTAATCAAAAATCTCCCAGAAACAAGAGTCCAGGGCCAGATGGCTTTCCAGGAGAATTCTACCAAACATTTAAAGAAAAGTTAACACCTATTCTTTTGAAGCTGTTCCAAAAAACAGAAATGGAAGGAAGACTTCCAAATGCATTCTCTGAAGCCAGCATTACCTTGATTCCAAAACCAGACAAAGACCCCACTAAAAAGGAGAACTACAGACCAATTTCCCTGATGAACATGGATGCAAAAATCCTCAGGAAGATACTAGCCAACTGGATCCAACAATATATTAAAGGAATTATTCACTACAACCAATTGGGATTTATACCTGGGATGGAGGGCTGGTTCAATATTCAGAAAGCAATCAATGTATAAAAGAAAGAACAAGAACCACATGATCCTCTCAATAGATTCAGAGAAAGCATTCGACAAAATACAGTATCCATATATGAAAGACCCACCAATAATATCCTCAATGGGGAAAAACTGAGAACTTTCTCTGTAAGGTCAGAAACACGACAGGGATGTCCACTCTCACCACTGTTGTTCAACATAGTATTGGAAGTCTTAGCCTCACCAATCAGAAAACACAAAAGAATAAAAGGCATCAAAAACAGCTAGGAGGAAGTCAGACTTTCACTCTTTGCAGATGACATGATACTCTATATGGAAAACCCAAAAGATTCCACCAAAAAACTGCTAGAACTGATCCATGAATTCAGCAAAGTTGCAGGATATAAAATCAATGCACAGAAATCCGTTTCATTCCTATACACCAATAATGAAGCAACAGAAAAAGAAATCCAGGAATTGATCCCATTTACAATTGCACCAAAAACCATGAAATACCTAGGAATAAACCTAACCAAAGAGGTGAAAAATCTGGACACTGAAAACTATAGAAAGCTTATGAAAGAAATTGAAGAAGACACAAAAAAATGGAAAAAGATTCCATGCTCCTGGATTGGAAGAACAAACATTGTGAAAATGTCCGATACTACCCAAAGCAATCTACATATTCAATGCAATCCCTATCAAAATAACACCAGCATTCTTCACAGAGCTAGAACAAACAATCCTAAAGTTTGTATGGAACCACAAAAGACCCTAAATAGCCAAAGCAATCTTGAAAAAGAAAACCAAAGATGGAGGCATCACAATCCCGGACTTCAAGATGTATTACAAAGCTATAATCATCAATACAGTATGGTACTGGCACAAAAACAGACACACAGATCAATGGAAGAGAATACAGAACCTAGAAATAGACCCAAAAACGTATGGCCAACTAATCTTTCATAAAGCAGAAAAGAATACCCAATGGAATAAAGACAGTCTCTTCAGCAAGTGGTGTTGGGAAAACTGGACAGCAACATGCAGAAAAATGAACTTGGACCACTTTCTTACACCATAAACAAAAATAAACTCAAAATGGATGAAAGACCTCAACGTAAGACAGGAAGCCATCAAAATCCTCAAGGAGAAAGCAGGCAGCCTCTTTGATCTTTGCTGCAGCAACTTCTTACTCAACATGTCTCCAGAGGCAAGGGAAACAAAAGCAAAAATGAACTATTGGGACCTCATCAAAATAAAAAGCTTCTGCACAGCGAAGGAAACAATCAGCAAAACTAAAAGGCAACTGACAGAATGGGAGAAGATATTTGCAAATGACATATCAAATAAAAGGTTAGTGTACAAAATCTATAAAGAGCTTAGCAAACTCAACACCCAGAAAACAAATAATCCAGTGAATAAATGGACAAAAGACATGAATAGACATTTCTCCAAGGAAGACATCCAGATGGCTGACACATGCAAAATGCTCAACATCACTCATCATCAGGGAAATACAAATCAAAACCACTATGAGATACCACCTCACACCTGTCAGAATGGCTAACATTAACAACCCAGGCAACAACAGATGTTGGCAAGGATGCGGAGAAAGAGGAACTCTTTTGCATTGCTCGTGGGAATGCAAACTGGCACAGCCACTCTGGAAAACAATATGGAGGTTCCTCAAAAAATTAAAAATACGTCTACTCTATGACCCAGCAATTGCACTCCTAGGTATTTATCCAAGGGATACAGATATGCTGTTTCGAAGGGGCACATGCACCCCAATGTTTATAGCAGCACTATCAACAATAGCCAAAGTATGGAAAGAGCCCAAATGTCCATCGATGGATGAATGGATAAAGATGTGGTATGTATACACACACACACACACACACACACACACACACACACACACAAAATGGAGTATTATTTGTCAATCAAAAATGAAATCTTGCCATTTGCAACTACGTGGCTGGAAATGGAGGGTATTGTGCTAAGCGAAATTAGTCAGAGAAAGACAAATATCACATGACTTCACTCATATGAGGAATTTAAGATACAAAACAGATGAACAAAAAAATAATATAAAAACATGGAGGGGACAAAATATAAGAAACTCTTAAATATAGAGAACAAACGGGGTTGCTGGAGGGGTTGTGTGAGGGGGAATTGGCTAAATGGGTAAGGGGCTTTAAGGAATCTACTCCTGAAATCACTTTTGTGCTATGTGCTAACTAACTTGGATAGAAATTTAAAAATTAATTAAAATTTTAAAATAAAATAAAATATATAAAGAACTTACACAACTCAACACCAAAAAAAAACAATCCAATTAAAAAATGGGCATGAGGGGTACCTAGGTGGTTCTGTCAGTTAAGCATCCAACTCTTGATTTCGGCTAGGTCATGATCTCACAGTTCCTGGTATGGAGCCCCACATCAGGCTCTGTGCTGACAGGGTGGAGCCTACTTACGATTCTCTCTCTGCCTCTCTTTCTGCCCTTCCCCTGTTCTTTCTCTCTCTCTCTCTCAAAATAAACATTTTTTTAATGTGTAGAGGACCTGAATATACATTTTCCAAAACATACAGATGGCCAACAGACAAATCACTCAGATGCTCAACATCAAAACCACAAAGAGATATTACCTCACACCTGTCAGAATGGCTTGAATCAAAAAGACAAGAAATATCAAGTGTTGGCAAGGATGTACAGAAAGGAGAACTCTCCTTCACTATTGGTGGGAATGTAAATTTGTGTAGCCACTGTGAAAAAACCATTTGGAATTTCCTCAAAAAATTAAAAAATAGAGCTACCATATGAAACAGTAACTCCATTACTGGGTTTTTGCCCAAAGAAAATGGAAACACAATTCAAAAAGATGTTTATTTTTGTTTATTGCAGCTTTATAATAGCCAAGATATGGAAGCAACCCAAGTGTTCAATGATAGAGGAATAAAGAAGGTGTGGTGTGTATACACATACACACACATACACACACACACACACACACACACACAGTATTAGCCATAAAAAAGAATGAGGTCTTGCTATTTGTGACAACGTGGGTGGGATTAGTATTATGCGAAGTGAAGTAAGTCAGAAAAAGACAAATACCATATGATTTTACTTATATGTAGAATCTAAAAAACAAATGAATAAACAACCAACCTAAAAGCAGAAACAGCTCCATAAATACAGAGAACTGGTGGTTGCCAGAGGGGAGCATGTAGGGGCGTGGGCAAAATGGGTGAAAGACAGTAGGAGATACAAGCTTCCAGTTATACAATAAATAAGTCATGGGGATAAAATGTACAGCATAAATATGGTCAATGGTATTGTAGTAGTATTACATGGTGACACATGGTAGCTACACGTATGGTGAGCATAGCATAAAAATAAACTTGTCAAATCATTATGTGGTACACCTGAAACTAATGTGTCAACTCCAGTCCAATGGGAAATAAAAATTTTTAAATAATAATAAACACTTAAAAGATGGCTCAGCACAGTAAGTAAGTGAAATGGTTTGTTTTAGGTGTAGCAGAACCATGAGTATGGGACTAAATACATGGAACTAAAATGCTTCGATGGAAACTTTGAGAGTAGAATCCTGTCTTGGCTTCTGTCCTCAAGCTTAGAGCTACCAAAAGGGTGCAGCAGAAAGACCAATGGCTCAAGGGTCTGGAAAACCAACTTCTAAAATTCATTTGATTATGGAGCCTAAAACTCAAGTAGCTTTATTCTCTACTTCTAAGATAAAATGAAAATCAAGTCTCACTGTCTCTAAGAGTTGTGAAAATCCTGTGAACTAGTTAAAAGCATTAGAAAAGCCCCTAATCTTTATTATGAAGGAGATAACCCTTCGATTCAGGCAACTCAGGTGTCCATGCTTGAGCAAAACTCTTATTTTTTTCTTTCCAGGGTCCCCTTGTGAGATGAACATCTTCACTTGATCTCTTCCATCAGTTGATCTCTTCATTCATGTCAGTTCACCTTGGGCATCTCCAATACCCGGTGATTCTATAATTTCAGTACATTCCCTTGTTACCACTACTTAAGTCTATGACAGCCTCATTCATTCACAAGATATGCAATGAATACTATCAACAATTCTCAAAATGTTAAAATGCTCATATAAATAGCACATGTGAAAGCTCTAGTTAACCCATTAATAAGGTAAATAGGTTAGTAACTAAAATAAGAATTTTTAAAATGAGATTTTATGAAATAACTGATTTGAATACAAAGCTAGCTAATATTGTCAAGTTAAAGCAATAAACACTTGTGATATATCTGAGCCCTAATCAATTATGAATCAGTGCTGTCGAATGTAAGCCCCTTTATGTAATTTTAATTTTTCTAGTAGTCACATTGATGAAATTAATAACCCATTGAATCCAATATATCTCCAATACTTCAGAATGTAATTAGTCCTTAAGATTTATATTCCACTTTTTTTTTTTTACTAAATCTTAAAAATCTAGCATGCGTTTTACATTTATGAATTCATACTAGCCACAGTTCAAATGTTCAATAGCCATATGTGACTAACAGCTACCGTATTAGCACGGTTCAACATGACATTAAAAGTTTACAAAGTCTATGGGCGCCTGGGTGGCGCAGTCGGTTAAGCGTCCGACTTCAGCCAGGTCACGATCTCGCGGTCCGTGAGTTCGAGCCCCGCGTCAGGCTCTGGGCTGATGGCTCGGAGCCTGGAGCCTGTTTCCGATTCTGTGTCTCCCTCTCTCTGCCCCTCCCCCGTTCATGCTTTGTCTCTCTCTCTCTGTCCCAAAAATAAATAAATGTTGAAAAAAAAAAATTAAAAAAAAAAAAAGTTTACAAAGTCTTAAGATAATTCCCCTAAATCCATTCAGGATGTTTACAGTTCAAGAATGCACAAAACAAATTTCTCTGCCTTCATAGAGCTTACATTCTGGCATATAGACAAATAATGAATAAACTTAAACTTAAAATCTAATATGTTAGGACAGATACAGGTTGTAAAGATAGAGTGGTCAGAGGAGACCTCATTTAAAATGTGAAGTTCTGAGCAAAGAGAAAGTTGAAGGAGGGAAGAGAGATGAGGGGATGTACCGAAAAATGTTTCAGAAAG
Organism: Lynx canadensis; assembly: GCF_007474595.2. Classification (NCBI taxonomy): domain Eukaryota; kingdom Metazoa; phylum Chordata; class Mammalia; order Carnivora; family Felidae; genus Lynx; species Lynx canadensis. The sequence continues at coordinate 22,195,887 of NC_044320.2, forward strand.
AGCCAACAGCTACAGCAAAGACTCTGACGTGTAAGTATGCCTGACGTGTTTAAGATGAAGCAAGACCAGACAGTGACTGGAACAAAGTGAGTGGAGGAAAGTAATAGTAAATAAGGTGGGAGACATAAGAGGGACCAGAGCATGTACAGCCGAGGTTCTCCATCTTGCTGCCCTTGGCAATCAAACAGGGAACTTTAAAAAATACTGATGCCTGGGTCTTACTCCCCACAGAAATGTGTCTCCAGGTTCTTATTTCCCACTGAACACAAAATAGTTAAATGGATGCATGGATGGAATGGATTTGTAATGTAATGGATCTCCCACACACTCTTTGAGTAACATTGATGCTTCTGTAAGGTAGATCTTATTTACTGCGTGGATTAGAGTAACCCTGACATTCTGCCACTAGTACCCAAATTTGAGAACAATGGGTTAAATGAGAAGTAAACTGGTATTTGAAGTTAAATGGACCAGGGTTGCCATGAGATTCCACTTATTCAACTACAAATTTGGGCCATTGGTGCAGAACTTGAAACGTCTTGTGAGGATTATGTGAAATAAAAAGTGCCTAAAACAGTGGGCACTCAATAAGTAGTGGCTACTGTAAAAATGTTTCAAGCAAAGTATTCATATGAGAAAATGGAGTTTTCAGAATACAAATGTGACAGAGTGGAATGTAAAATAGGAGAATGAAGAGACTAAACGTCATTGTCAACACTAGGGGATCTGAGTTAGATGCCAGAGGAATCTGAAGGACGGTTGCCCTCTGACCATCCCTCTTTATCAGCACATCATTTTCTCTGCCTGCAGTGCACTTGATGAAGAGCAATCCTCAAAATCCTACAAAGATGGTGACACAGGAGTTTCCTGAGTTCCCTTCATCCTAAAGATACACAAAACATACAGCTACACATGGAGAAATTTCCTTTAAAAGAAATCCAGAACCAGCCAAGCAACTCCTACACATTGGGTGAACAAAAACCAAAAAACCCACATCAGAATGGGCAGGAAAGTCTGAGTCAAGCCTCTCCACAAGCCCCACTCCCAGCATGGCTACATACAATCATGAAGGAACTCAACTCCTAGCTTCTTTCTGAAGAGAAAAGGGCTTGGACTCCACACCTACCGCCAAAATTTTTAAGACTCTCACCTGAGAAACAGGCCCCAAAGTGCCTAACTCTGAAAGTTAATGGGGCTCACATCCATGAGACCAACAAGACTATGTCAAACAAAGAAGAAAATCTTAACAGCTGCATGAGTACTCAACCACAGTTATCCCCCAGGGTTCAGCACAAAGAAAGCAGGAAAAATCACCCATCTCCCCAGTCTTTCTCTGAAAGGTGTCTACTTTCATACTTTAAAAGCTGCTGCTAAGGGTCAGGCTTTTAATTTAGCACACATATGGGGGTTACTGTGATTCTCCCCCAGAAGCCAGGGAAATCAGCAAATACCTCTCTTTACCTTCTCACTCTAGCTCACTGTAAGTCAGTATCATTTTTTAAAATGTTTATTTATTTACTTTGAGAGAGACAGGCAGAAAAAGAGAATCCCAAGGAGGCCCCTCATTGTCAGTGCAGAGCCCTATGCAGGGCTCAAACTCACAAACCATGAGGTCATAACCTGAGCCAAAACCAAGAGTAAGATGCTTTATTGACTGAGCCACCCAGGCACCCCTGTAAGCCAGTGTCTTCTTGAAAAGGGCTTGTATACACATCAGTAGGTCCAGTACCTCCCCAAAATGGTTCTCGTAGTGCCACAGCCAGTGAGCAGAACTGGCTGGTTCTGGTGCCCCCACAAAGGAGCACCATGGCTGCCACACCTAGTGAGCAGCCTCGGTTAGGTCAGGCACCCCCACATTCTCCCAAAGCGGGTCTCACCTGTTGGGGGGTGGACAGCAGGGCAAGCCACATAATCACTAGCATCTCCATAATAGAGCCAGGACTTGCAGTCAGTCATGCAGCAATCATGGTCTAGCCACAATAGGGCTCATGTAGCCCCCACAGGGAACACCCCTGGAGTATCTGGCTCTGGTGATTAGGAGGGATTGTGCTTCTGAGCCCCAAAAGATACCTTCTACATAAGGCCACAACTTCAAGACCAGGAGACATGGCTGATCTACCTACTACAGTAAAACAAACACAGAGAGTCAGGCAAATGAGGAGACAGACAAATATGTTCAAAATGAAAGAACAGGATAAAACCTCACAAAAAGAACTAAATGAAATGGAAATAAGCAATTTATGTGACAAAGAGTTCAAAATAATGTTGTAAATATGCTCAGCACACTTGGGAGAAAAATGGATGAACGGTGGGAACTTCAACAGAGACAGAAAATATATTTCAAAAAAATCAGAGCTGAAGAATACAATAACTGAAATAAAGAATATAAGAGAGTGTATCAACAACTGACTAGATACAGAAGAATGGATCACTGATTTGGAAGACAGAGTAAGGGAAATCACACAAGCTGACCAACAAAAGGAAAAAACATATACATGGAAAAGAAACTTCATAAGGCTATCAGTTGATTTTTCAGCAGGAACTGTGTAGGCCAGAAGGGAATGACACTATATATTCAAAGAGCTGAAAGAAAAAAAAACAAAAAACAAAAACAAACCTACAACCAAGAATATTCTACCTGGCAAAGTTACCTTTCCAAATTAAAGGAAAGATAAAAATTTCCTAGACAAACAAAAGTTAAAGGAGTTCATTATCACTCAACTAGCCTTACAAGAAAAGTTAAAGAGATGACCTTTTTAAGAGGAAAAGAAAAGGCTGTAACAGAATAAAATTATGAAAGGAAAAATTTTCACAAATGAAAATAAACATATAGTAGGAATGCCCGGTTGGCTCAGTTGGAAGAGCATGTGACTCTTAATCTTGAGGCCATGGGTTTGAGCCCTACATTGGGTGTAAAAAACATAAATAAAACTTTAAAAATAAGTAAGTAAACATATAGTAAAGGTAGTAGATCAATCAGTTCTATAAGGTTAAAAGGCAAAAGTAGTCAATTCAATTACAGCTAAAATTTTAGTTAAGGGATCAACAAAACAAAAAAGATGTAAAATATGACATCATATACATAATAAAACATGGAAAGGAGAGTAAAACTGTACTGTGCTTTTAGAATGTGGTCGTTTTTTTTGTTTTATTTTAGAGAGAGAGAGAAGGTGTGAGAGGGGGAGAAGGGGATGAGGAGAGAGAGAGAGGATCCCAGGCATGGGACTTGATCACCCGACCCTGGGATTTTGGCTTGACCTGAGCCAAAATCAAGAGTCAGAAGCTCAACCACCTGACCCACACAGGCACCCCTAGAATGTGTTTTAATTTAATAGGCCATTGGCTTATTATAGACTGCTATATACTTAGGATGTTATATATGAACCTCATGGTAACCACAAACCAAAAAGCTGTAATAGATACACAAAAAATAAAGAGAAAGAAATCCAAGAATAACACTAAAGGAAGTCATCAATCACAAGGCAAGAGAGCAAGAGAAGAAGAAAGGAACAGAGAACTGCATAACCAATCAGAAAACAATTAACAAAATGGCAAAAAGTACATACTAATAATTAATTTTCAATGTAAATGGCCTAAATCCTTCCATCAAAAACATAGGGGGATGGAATGGTTAAAAAAAATAAGACCTGGGTGACTGGGTGGCTCAGTCAGTTGAGCATCCGACTCGACTTCAGCTCAGGTCATGATCTCACAGTTTGTGAGTTTGTGCCCCACATCAGGCTCTGTGCAGTGTCAGCATGGAGCCTGCATGAGATTCTCTTTCTGCTTTCTCTCTGCCCCTACCCCACTTGCACTCACTCTCTATTTCTCAAAATAAATAAACTTTTTTAAAAGTTTTAAAAATTAAAAATGAAAAACAAGACCCATCTATATGCTATCTACAAAAAGCTCACTTCAGACCTAAAGACACATACTGACTGAAAATGAAGGGATAGAAAGATATTTCATGCAAATAGAAGAAAAATCAGACAAAATAGACTTTATATCAGACAAAATAGACTTCAAAACAAAGACTGCAACAAGAGACAAAGAAAGGCATTAAATAATGATAAAGGAGTCAGTCCAACAAGAGGATATAACAATCATAATTATCTGTGTACCAAATATCTAAATATATTTAGATAATATATAAAAAGTATATATTAACAGACATAAAGGGAAACGTCAGTATTACAATAATGGTACTTTACTTACTTCCATCAATGGATAGATCATCCAGACAGAAAATAAGGAAACAGCAACTTTGAACAACACATTAGACCAGATGGATTTAACAGATAAATATAAAACATTACATACAAAAATAGCAGAATACACATTTTTTTTCAAGCGCACATGGAATATTCTCTAGAACAGATCACATCTTAGGCCACAAAATAAATCTCAATAAATTAATAAGATTGAAATCATAGCAAGCATCAAAACTGAACACAATGCTATGAATTTAGAAATAAGTTAAAAAAAATTTTTTTTAATCTTTATTTTTGAGAGAGAGAGAGAGAGTGGGGGAGGGGCACAGAGAGAGGGAGACACAAAATCTAAAGTAGGCTCCAGGCTCTGAGCTGTCAGCACAGAGCCCGAGGCGGGGCTCGAACTCATGAACCGTGAGATCATGACCTGAGCTGAAGTTGGATGCCCAACCAACTGAGCCACTTAGGCACCCCTAGAAATAAGTTTTTTAAAACACAAACATGAGGACACACACAGACTAAAAGTGAAGGAATGGAAAAAGCTATTCCATGTAAATGGAAATTAAAAGAAAGCTGGGGTAACAGACATTATAATTAGAGACAAAGAAGGGCATTAAATACTGATAAACAGGTCAATCCAATAAGTGGATATAATATTTGTAAATATTTATGTACCCAAGACAGAAACCCCTAAGTATATACAGCAAATATTAATAGACCTAAAAGGTGGACTAAATAGCAAAAAAGTGAATCCAGGGGACTTTAATGCCCTACTTTCATCAATGAATAAATTATTCAGACAGAAAATCAACAAGGAGGGGCACCTGGGTGGCTCAGTCCATTAAGCGTCCAACTCTTGATTTTGGCTCAGGTCATGATCTCACAGTTTGTGAGACTGAGCCCTGCATCAGGCTCTGCACTGACAGTGTGGGATTCTCTCTCTCTGCCTCTGCCCCTCGCCTTCTCTCTTTCTCAAAATAAATAAGTGAACTGAAAGAAAGAAAGAAAGGAAGGAAGGAAGGAAGGAAGGAAGGAAGGAAGGAAGGAAGAAAGAAAGAAAGAAAGAAAGAAAGAAAGAAAGAAAGAAAGAAAGAAAGAAAGAAAGAAAGAAAGAAAGAATCAACAAGGAAACATCTGCTTTAAAGGGCATGTTAGACCACTTGGATTTAGGTATGTACTGAACATTCTATCAAAAAGTAGTAATGCACATTTCTCTAATGTGCCCATGAAACATTCTCCAGGAAACATCATATGCTAGGTCACAAAACAAGTCTCCATACTTTTAAGAAGACTGAAATTGTATCAAGTATACAATGGTATGGAACTAAAACTGATTATAAGAATAAAACTGGAAAATTTACAGATAGGTGGAGATTAAACAACATGCTACCAAACAACCAGTGGGTCAAAGAAGATATCAAAAAGGAAATAAAAAATATCTTGAGACAAATGAACATTGAAATAAAACATACCAAAATTATAGGATGCAGCAAAAGCCATTTTAAGAGAGTTCACAGCAACAAATACCTGTATCAAGAAACAGAAAAAATATCAAACAAATAACCATTCTTAAGGAACAAATAGAAGCAAAAACAGAAGAACAAATAAAGCCCAAAGTTACTAGAAGGGAGGAAATAACAGATTGGAAAAGATTGATGTCATTAATATCTGATTGTTTGAACAGATAAACAAAATTGACAAACCTTCAGTTAGACTCACCAAGAGAAAAAGAGAGAGGGTTCAAATAAATATAATTAGACATGTAAGAGGAGATGTTAGAACTGATACCAGATATACAAAGGATCACAAGAAAATACTATGAACGCTTATATATCAACAATTTGACAACCTGGAAGAAGTGGATAAATTCCTAGAAAGATACAACTTACCAAAACTGAACCATGAATAGAAAATCTAAACAGGCCAATTACTAGTAAAGACATTGAATAGGTAATCAAAAGCATCCCAACAGACAAAAGTCCAGGAACAGACAGCTTCCTTGGTGAATTCTACCAAACATTTAAAAAATTAATACCATTAATTCTCAAACTCTTCCAAAAAAGAGAAGAGGAGGGAACACTTGGAAATTCATTTACCAGGCCAGCATTATCATGATATGAAAACCAAACAAGGATACCACAAGAAGTTACAGGCCAATATCCCTGATGAACAGAGGTGCAAAAATCCTCAACAAAATATTAGCAAGCCAAATTCAACGATACATGAAAAGAATCATTCGCCATAATCAAGTGGGATTTATTCCAGGGATTCAAGGACAGTTAAATATCCACAAATCGATTAGTGTGATACCCTTTATTAACAAAATAAAAGATAAAAATCATATGATTATCTAAATAGATGTAGAAAAAGTATTTGACAAAATTCAAAATCTGTTCATGACAAAAAACTCTCAACAAAGTGAGTACAGAGGAAATGTACCTCAACATAATATAGATCATATATGACAAACCCACAGCTAACATCCTACTCAATGGTAAAAAAATAAAAGCTTTTCCTCTAAGATCAGGAACAATAAAGCCCACTCTTGCCACTTTTGTTCAATCTAGTATCAGAAGACTTATCCAGTGCAAGTAGGCAAGAAATAAAAGGTAGCCAATTGGAAAGGCAGAAATAAGACTGTCACTATTTGCAGATGATATGCTATTATATATAGAATACCTTAAAAACTGCACCAAAACACTACTTGTACTAATAAGTAAATAAGTATTATGGATAAAAAATCAATGTACAAAATATGTGACATTTCTATACACTAATAGCAAATTACCAGAGAAATTACAAAACAATTTTATTTATAATCACATCAAAAAGAATACCTGAGGAATGAATTTAACCAAGGAATTAAAAGACCTGTGCAATGAAAACTATACTACATAGATTAAAGAAATTGAAGACAACAATAAATGGAAATATATTCCATGCTCATGGATTAAAAGAGTCAATATTGTTAAAATGTCCATGTTACCCAAAGCAATTGACACATTCAGTGCAATTCTTATCAAAATCCTAATAGTATTTTTCATGAAAATACAAGGAATAATCTTGAAATTTGTATGGAACCACAAAGACCCTAAAAAGCCAAAGCAACCTGGGCAAAGAACAAAACTGGAAGTATCATGCTACCTGATTTCAAGCTATACTACAAAGCTATAGTAAACAAAACAATATAAAAACAGATGTGTAGATCAATGGAACAGAACAAAGAGTCTAGAAATAAACCCACGTTTTTATGATCAATTAATCTATGACAAAGGAGCAAAAAATACTGGGTAGAAAGGGCAATCACTTTAATAGATAGTGTTGGGAAAACTAGAAATCTACATGCAGAAGAATAAAATTAGACCACTATTTTATACCACACAAAAATTAACACAAAGTAGATTAAAGATGAATGTATGGCATGAAACCATAAAACTCCTGGAAGAAAACATAGGTGGTGAATTCCTGACATCACTATTTATACTGATTTTTTTTTAATGTTTATTTTTGAGAGACAGAGAGAGACAGCCCATGAGCAGGGGAGGGACAGAGAGAGAGGGAGACACAAAACCAAGCAGGTTCCAGGCTCTGAGCTGTCAGCAATGAGCCCGACGGGGGTGGGGGGGCCAAACCCACAAACCATGAGATCACGACCTGAGCCAAAGTCGGTCGCTTAACTGACTGAGGCACACAGGTGCCAAGGTACTGATTTTTGGGATCTGACACCAAAAGCAAAGGCAACTAAAGCAAAAATAAAAACTAAAAAGCTTTTAAACAGAAAAGGAAACCATCAACAAAATGAAAAGGCAACCTATCAAAAGGGAGAAAATATTTGTAAATCATATGTTTGACAAGGGGTTAATATAAAATAACTCACAAAAGTCAATAGCATTAAACCAGTCTGATTCATAAATGGACAGAGGGACTGAATAAACTTTTCCAAAGAAGAACTACAAATAGCTAACAAGTATATGAAAACGTGCTCAACATCTCTAATCAAGGAAGTAAAAATCAAAACCACCATGAAATATTACTTCACACCTGTTAGGTTGGCCATTACAAAATAAAAATTAAAAAAATACATAAGAAATAACAGGTGTTGGTGAAGATGTAGAAAAAGGGAACACTGTGCACTGTTGGTGAAAATATAAATTGGTGCAGCCACTATCAAAAACAGCTTGGAGATTCCTCAAAAAATTAAAAATAGAACTATGATGTGATCCAGCAAATCCACTTCTGGGTATATATCCAAAGAAAATAAAAATACTAACTTGAAAAGATATATGTTCATTGCACCCTTATTTACAATAGCTAAGATAAGGAAACAACCTATGTGCCCATCCACGGATGATATATGGATAAAGAAAATGTGGTGTGTGCATATAATGGAATATTATGCAGCTATAAAAAATGAAATATTGCCACTTATGGTAACATGAATGGACCTTGAGGGTAGTATGCTAAATGAAAAGGTCAGGCCCCAGAAAGACAAATATTGCATGAGCTCACTTGTAAGTGGAATCAGAGAACAAATTGGTGGGTTGCTGGAGGTGGGGGTTTGAGGGGTAGGCAAAATAGATGAAGGGGATCAAAATGTACAAGTTTCCAGTTATATAATAAATATATCATGGAAAGTAATGTAAAACATGATGACTTGAGTTAAGAAAACTATATTAAATATTTGAAAGTTGCTAAGAGATATTAGATCTTAAAAGTTCTCATCACAAGAAAAAATTTTTAACTATGTATAGTAACAGATGTTAACTAGTCTTTTTTGTGGTGATCATTTTGTAATACATATAGTTGAATCATTATGCACCTAAAACTAATATAAAGTTAGAGCCTAATTATACCTCAATAAAAATAATAATAGTAGTAGCTGAGAAGTTTCTGAACCTGGGGAGAGAACTGGACAACCAAGCTCACAGAGCTAATAGCATGCTTTTATCTCAATGCAAAAAGACTTTAAGACATAGTATAATAAATCTGTCAAAAATCAAAGATAAAGACTCCTAAAATGAATAGTCAAGGAAAAAAAGATAATAACCTACAAAGGAACTTCCATTAGGCTATCAGCAGATTAATCAGCAAAAACCCTAGGTGAGGAAAGAGTAAATGACAATTTCAAAGTGTTGAAAATAACATTTTCCAGCCAAGAATATTTTATCCACCAATGTTATCCTTCAGATATGAAGAAGAAAGATTTACCTAGACCAAAAAAAAAAAAAATCTGATGAAGTTCATCACCACAAGACCTGCCTTCTAAGAGATGCTGAAATAAGTTCTTCAAGCTGAAATAAAAAGACTAATCAATAACATGAAAACATATGAAAGCATATAGCATCCTGGTAAAAGTAAATATACAACCAAACTCCAAAAACTCCAATTCCATAATAGGATAGTGTATTAACCACCTAACTATAGTATAAGAGTCCAAGGGAAGGCATATAAAAGAGTATAAAAAGAGTAAACAGTAACATCAAAAAAAGAGTAAATAGTAACATCAAAAATGCAAAGGGGAAGTAAAATAGTGAAACTTTTGTAGATGATTGAAATTAGATTGCTATCTGCTTAAAATGGACTGTTTTGCCTATGTAAGATGGGTCTTATGTGAGCTCATGGTAATCATGAGCTCAAAGTCTAGAGTAAAAGGACAAAAAATAAAGGGGAAACAGAGCACATCACCATGGAAAATCACCTATTCACAAAGGTAGACATAAAGGGAATACTAAACAATGAAAATACAACATAAATAATAAACTATTAACAAGATGGCATTAGTAGGTCCCTACATACCTATAACTCTAAATGTAAATGGATTGAATTCACCAATCAAAATGTGCTGGAGGCATCATGCTTCCTCATTTCAAACTATATTACAAAGCTATAGTAATTAGAACAGTATGGTACTAGCATATAAACAAACACATTGGCCAATGAAACAGAACAGAGCTCAGAAATAAATCTACATACATATGGTCAATTTACAACCAAGGAGCCAAGAGCATATAATGGGAAAAGAATGGTCTTCAATAAATGGTTATTAGATAACTTGGAAGCCACATGCAAAAGAATTAAAATAGAGCCCTATCTCACACCATACACAAAAATAAACTGAAATTGAATCAATTCAAAAGACTTGAATTTAAGTCCTGAAACCATAAAACTTCTAGAAGAAAACATAGGGAATAAACTCCTTGACATCAATCTTGGCTATGACTTTTTGAATTTGACACCAAAAGCAAAGGTTAATAATGGGAAAACAGCTACATCAAACTAAAAAGCTTTTGTGCAACAAAGAAAACCATCAATAAAATGAAAAGACAACATAAAGAATGGTAGAAAATACTTGCAAATTATATATCTGATAAGGGGTTAATATCCAAAATATATAAACAAGTCATACAACTCAACAGCAAAACAAATAATCCAGTTACAAAATGAATAGAGAAACTGAATAGACATTTTCTCAAAGAAGACATCCAAAGGCCAATGGGTACATAAATAGGTACTCAACATCTCTACTTACCAGGGAAATGCAGATCAAAATCACAATGAGATTTTTACCTCATACCTGCTATAATGGCTGTTATCAAAAAGATAACAGGAAAAGATAACAGGTAACGTGTGGTGAGGATATAGAGGAAAGGGAACTTGAGTGCACTGTTGATGGGAGTCTAAGTTGGTACAGCCATTATGGAAAACAGTATGGAGGTTCCTCAAGAAATTAAAAATAGAACTACCATATGATCTAGCAATCCCACTGCTGAGCATATATCCAAAGAAAATGAAAATGTGAAGAGATAGCTGTGCACTCATGTTTATTGTAGTATTCACAAATACAATATGGAATAGTAGTATGACAATAGGAAAAATATGGAAACAACCTATGTGTCCACCAATGAATGAAAAGGAAAATATCGTTTCTTCCTTTCTCTCTTCCCCCTTCCTTTCCCTCTCCCCCTCCAGCCCACACATACACTGGAATATTATTTAATCACGAGGAAGAAGGAAAGCCTGCCTTTTGTGACAAATATGGATGGACCTTCGATGAATAATGCTAAGTAAGAGAAATCAGATAAAGACAAATAATAATATATGATATCACTTATATGTAGAATATAAAAAATTAAACTCATAGAGAATAAAATAGTGGTTACCAGTGGCTGAGGGATGGTGGGAATAGGAAGATGCTGGTCAAAGAATAAAAACTTCCAGTTATAAGATGAATAAGTTCTGAGGATCTGATTTAAAGCATGATTATTGTAGTTAATAATACTGAATTATACACTTGAAAGTTTCTAAGAGTACAGATCTTAAATGTACTATAAAAAAGAAATGGTAATTATGTGATGAGATGGAGGTATGAGCTTATCCTATTGTGGCAATCATTTTGCAATACATAAGTGTATCAAATCAACATATGTGCAACTGAAACTTACACATTATTATTCATCAATTATATCTCAAAGCTGGGAGTGGAAGGATAAATGAAATGAATGAACGTTTATTGTAATTAATTACATTACATTTCTACCATCTTGGAAAGGAATCCTGTTTTTTTTTTAATTTTTTTTTCAACGTTTATTTATTTTTGGGACAGAGAGAGACAGAGCATGAACGGGGGAGGGGCAGAGAGAGAGGGAGACACAGAATCGGAAACAGGCTCCAGGCTCTGAGCCATCAGCCCAGAGCCTGACGCGGGGCTCGAACTCACGGACCGCGAGATCGTGACCTGGCTGAAGTCGGACGCTTAACCGACTGCACCACCCAGGCGCCCCGGAATCCTGGTTTTAAGATACCTTTTAAGGATCTTTTTCCAAATAATTAAATTATATAGTGCTAAATAATTGGAAATAATCACAAATTCTTAGAAGTCAGAAAGGGTCCTCAATAGTTGTTTGTGAGAGTCCTAACTCAAAAGTAGATGAGTCCTAACTCAAAAAGATACCATTTAGAAACCCTCCACCTATTAAACTTCTACAGTGGTATAACCTACTGGTTATTCATGAGAGGATATCAGATTAGACCTACTGGTAGAAAGATCACTGACTTCACAATCAGGCACACCTGGGTTTAAAGCCCAGTTCTGTCACGAGTGTGGCAAACCTCTTCCTGTCTCTGAACCTCAGTTTCCTTATCTATAAAGTTGGATAGCAATACCTACACCTCATGAGTTTGTGAGGGTTAAATACTCTATGGATGCAAGAGGCATCAAGCCGGGCCAACAGATGGTGCCCAGAAATTATCAGTAAGTATGTAATTATATCCTTCTGTACATTTCTCCTTTTATCATTTTACATTACCACTACAAGCAATTTCTATAAGACTCTTAAATCTCTCTTATAAAAATCATTTAAAAAAAATCTCTCATAAAATTTGGAAGCCAAGGGACGAACATAGACAAGAAGCCACATTCCATAAGAGTGGGAAGCAAGCCCTGTATACATGAGCCCCGAAGGTGGAGTTGGGGCCCAAGGACAGTAGTGTATGAATGGGCCATTTTGAAAATAAGGAGCCACTTTTGACTACTTTTCTTGCCCTATAGTCTTGGTTTCATGCTGTTTCCTCTAAACACTCTGACATTATAGTCAACCAGCAAGTTCAACATAGCAACTTTTAAAATGGTGAGAAAACGTGGTTCTTATTTCAAGAACATGCTCCCAGGAGCATCTGTACCAGCTCTGTATTCCACCTGCTTTTCTTCTAACTGTGCTTGTTATGCATGCACATTTTTAGGCCAGCTAGGCTGGTAGTGGAAATGAATGAAATGGCCAGGTATACAGCAATAGAGGGTGAGAAGAGACAGTGGTGGACTGGAGGGGAGATGGGAGGACAGTGTCTGAACTACCAACTGCTGGTTCAGAAAAGATCTGACATGGCACATTCTAGGGTTTACCAAGAAAGGTCAGGAATCCCTATTCTTATGTGGACACTAGTGATTTTTAAATGCAACATAGGATTCAAAATTGTTTTCAATATCCCACCGGCCACACATCTGCAGAAGATCTAGCCCACTAGCCTCGGGTTTGTGGATTCTGCTGAGCTAAATGCGAAGATTGTAAGGGAAGCAATTTGGGACCACTCAAGTTAGTCTCCCAGGGCCCTTTTCTGAGTCACTGCTTCAAAGACCACAGGTTGACTGCTTCCTCTTTGAAGAATATGGTCTTATTTTTTCCCAAAGTTTTTATTGGATTCTCCAGGTCCACAGGGAGAATTTTTACTTGACTTTATGCTTCAGGCTATGCTCTGCTAATACCTTATGTGATAGCTGTTGTATAGGCATTGTATAAGCACATAACCTAATGGAAATCTCTTCTTAGAATCAGGGCTAGAAAAATTTTAATTTAAAGACAAAAGTCTCATCCCCTCAAATCCCCAAAAGCCAAACAACAGTGATTCTCAGATGTTATGAATTCAAGAGTTTTGTGGGAGACTGAATCTGTAGGCTTTGGCCCAAGAATCTGCCTTTTAAACAAGCGTTCCTGTGGTTCTGAGGCAGGCAATTCCCAAATGACATTTCCAGATATCACAATTTAGCCTTATCCTTAGAATTGCCTCTTCGAACACTTGGCCAGCATCTGGAGCCCCAACTGGTGGGAGGAAGAGCCCTCCATGATCAGCTATTATTTATGCTCTAGGATGAATTAATTCTCAGTTGCCCAACAGCTGTTCAGCAGGAAATTCTCATACAATTCAAGGACGGAATTAAGCTCTCCAAGTTGAGCAAACTGGTATAGGGTTATTTCCACAGGCCATCTGGCCAAAGGAGTTTTCATGTCCCTTTCTATTTATCCCAGCTGCCGAAAGTCTCCTCCATGCTAGGAAAATGAGTGAGGACCAACAGATGGATAATAATCATATCAATGGCAATAATGAACACCAATGGATTTTCTTTATCAAGTGAATTTGACCTAGTGGTTAAGGGAATAGGATTTGAATAAAGTAAAGGTGGGTTCAGTGTCAGCTCTGCCTCTAACTAGGAAATATGATTAAGGTCTTAACTTCTCCAAGTCTTGGTTCCCTCCTGTGGAAAATGGTAAGTCTTCTGTAAGTCTTTTGTTATTAAATAACACAAAACAAGCAAAGCACGTAGCATAGTGACTGGCCCATCATAGCTGCTGTATTTTGATTAACTGTTACTCAGGCCAGAAACATTTGGGTTCTTTACCCTGAGGAAGGTAGGATTTCAACTACCAGGTACATGGATATGAGCAAAATAGACATGGCTCCTGCTCTCATAAAGCTACTTTTTAGGTGACTGCGAGAGAATCGGGATGGTTTCTCTAAAGAAATAAACCCACCTTTGATTTACCCAGAAAAATTGTTCTTCTCCATTTCCATGATATTTCATTTATACCTCTTTTAGGAAACCGCAATATACTACAGTTTACCTGCTTATTTATCTTTCTTTTGACTACTTGACTATGAACTTTTAGAGGACTTGTCTGTAATCTTAGAACTCCTTAGGCCATTGAGTGACTAAGAGTTGGGATGTGTTCAATTCTTGTTGGATTCAGATTCACCAATGCTAAAGGATGAAAATAACTCATCAAGGCAATGTCTATAGATGTTGGTCTTAAGGGTAGAATATGAATTCCTACGGTTTTTAAAGTCTCATTAGCTCGCCTTAGGAAACAAAGGGAGAATAATTTATCTGCCAGTTGCCACCTTTCAGTTGACAGAGGTTTGTTCCATGGGACATTGACTTCCCTTCTGGGGTCCACAGGCAGATTCTCCAGCCTCCCCTGCTTTAAAGAAGCCCCAAGGCAGCAGGCTAGAGGGCCTATTAGGGTTTGTCCTTGTAAAGTTGTTCAGAGCCCACCTAACAGAGGTGGTTGGATTGGAACAAGTAGCCAAAGGCTCCAGATTCAGCTAATACATTGACACATTTGGAGGAGAGCCCCTCAGAGTTTAAAGGAGTGGTAAAATACAGGAGAACACTTGGTTTGAGATTCTAAATCCCCATAATAATTTTTGGTGTGAAACTTTGCTTTCCAGGAAACAGAAGTATCCCTTTCTTCATGCTCTTTGAAAGGTAATGGCAGCTGATAAATCTTGAATTTCTTTCCCAAGCCATCCCAAATGTGATTAGAGGGACTCAGATGAAGTAACGGAAAATGCCACATTTTCTCTGTTAAAGACGTTGCCCATGAAATATTGTCCCCTACTTCACTCATCACGAGGAACAGTAAATGAGGTCATGTGTGTGCACACACACACACTGCAGTCTGGGAAACTCCACAAATGTAAAACAACAACACAGATTCCTCAGGAAGAAGAGATACCACATTAGAGGAAAATAATGTTAGCCTTTAATCTGAAAGTCAATTTTAGCATGTAAGAGGATACCACATAGCTAAGGTTGATTTCCTGGGGTAACTACTCCAAGTTTTATGAACTTAAAGGTTTGGGGGAATTTCAGCACTTAAGGCTTTTCTTGAGGAGACTCTGGAGGCAGAAATAACTTTTCTACAATCTTTTCAAAACTTTGTCACAGTCAATGGTTTCCTTAAATACACCCAAAGAATAAAAGGAAGAGGTGTATTTTCAATTTGACAAACATTTATTGAACACCAGAGACTATGCTAGGTGCTACTAACATATAGAGACATAATCCTTGCAACTATCCCTTCAGAGACTTCAAGGCAGCAGTGAGTGGCATTTGAACTCAACTTTGAAGAATAAGTGAGATTTTCTTTGATAGATGAGCTACAGAGAAGAAGAGAGAAGGATGTTCCAGAAGGGAAGACTAGTACAGGCAAAGGCAAGGAGATACAAAGTAACAAGGTTGATTTGGAAGCTTGAACCTAACTAGGCACAGGACAGGACTAACTCTCAAGCTAATAAGCAATCTTGCTGGACTTTCTACAGGTTCTAAGCTCAAAACCCACCTAGAATGTCCTCTTTCAGCAGTCTTCTTATGTTTACCAACAAATACAGCCTCTCAAGAGCCTTTTGTGCTTTCATCTTTTAATCAGGTCATATGGGATTTTTATACCTCAACAAACCAGAGAGTAGAAAGCTGAAAAACGTTTCCAGACAATAACAAGTTTGCTTATGGAGTAAGACCACTTTTTGTAAGTCTTTCTAGTTCCAGCTGTTTATTTATGGTCTTCACAAGCCAGAAAAAAACTTAATTGCCCCATCATGCCTTCCATGTTTCTGAGAGCTTGGATGATAAGAACACTGGGCCCTGGAAAATCAGTTAGGAAAAGAAAGAGCCAGAGGAATCCAAAGTCTTCAGACTTTTCCCTGAGTTGCATATAGAGGCATTCATGGTGAAGAGTAGCAAAAGAGGGAGGTCCTTGACAATAGGGGGTGAAGAGCAGTCACAGGAACACTTAGTTTTCCTAGAATCTTTTGTTGATCCTGAGCCAAAGTTCAAGGCAGAATGTCTTCGTAATGGCCCAAAGGTGACAAATAATTAATAGCTTAGGCACAGTTACTTTTGCTCTTAGGAGAATCACAAAGTTAATAGTAATAATAATTATAATAATATAATTTATTGCCCACTTAGTGATAGTAATATATTTATCATGACTACAATTTGTAGAACATTGTCTACGGGCCAGGCTCTACATTAAGCATATCAAATGCATTATCTCATTTATTCCTTTCAACATCTCTAGAAGGTAAATTATATTATTATTACTTCATCAACAGATGTGGAAGCTGAATATGGCCTAGACTATACTGGTCAGTGAAGATTTCGTTTGTTTGACATTTCACAGCTCAACTGTAGTTAAGTGAGACCATGTAACTAACATGTTCTGGCCAATGGAATCTGTGCAAAAGTGAAACACAGTTTTTTCAGAATTGAGCCCATGAGGGGCGGCTGGGTGGCTTAGTCGGTTAGGCGACTGACTTCGGCCCAGGTCGTGATCTCACGGTTTGTGAGTGTGAACCCTGCGTCGGGCTCTGTGCTGACAGCTCAGAGTCTGGAGCCTGCTTCTGATTCTGTGTCTCCCTCTCTCTGCACCTCCCCTGCTCGTGCTCTGTCTCTGTCTCTCAAAAAATAAATAAATGTAAAAAAAAAACAAAAACGAATTGAGCCAATGAAAAGCCCATATGCACTCCACCCCATTTCCTTCTCTTCCCCTGGACTCAGGTGATTAAGGAGGGCAGGAGTGCCACAGAAACTACTGGCTGTTGGAACCACCATCAAGCTGATCCTGTGAGTGACTATGGGGAGCAGAGCCTTCTCATAGATCTGGGATATATATGTACCAAGAGCAAGAGATATGCCTTTATTGTATTAAGCCACTGAGATTTCAGTGTTAACTTATTACTGCTGCCTAACCTAGCCTATCTTGAGAATACAGTGAGGCCCTAAGAAGTTTAGTACTTACCCTAAGTAATAGATCTAGTCAAGTGATTGAGTTAAAACCAGAATCAAAATTCCTGATAACCAGGCAAGTCTTTCTACTACACAAATTCAAATCTAACTGCGGTAAAAACCATAGTTTCTATTGCATCATTTACCATGTGTGTAGGAATGACTCCAAAAACCTATCCATGAAAGACCCAGCCCATGTGGGATGTCTTTCAAAAGCAGCTAATAGATTAGCTCTGACAGGGAAGGCTGGTTAGAGGCAGATGTGAAGACTGAATTCCCAAGCAGACCCTGCATGTGACAAAGCTGAAATTTCACAAAAATCAGAGTACAATCAGGGGGAATTGCTTAATAGCCTCACAATGTGACATGAATTTACCATAATTGAAGGCCTGGCCCTCAGGCTTACCCAATTTGGTCAGCAAACCTGATACAGATTCATCGCTCTGGGTTCAACTTGGAGTATCCAACCCACAGAACACTTAAGTCAGAAATCTAATATGTCAATTTATAATAAGAAATATGACTATCACATGACCTACAATGATTTTTTCTGTCTTAATTAATTAGCGCATATTCACAGTTGACACGATTGATCACTCATTCATCCTTGAAACATATTCTTGACCTGGCTTCTGGGATATCTCACTCTCACTCTCTTGGCTGTTTGTTGGTTTTTCCTACCTCACTAGAAGCTCATTCTCAGATTCCTTTGTTGATTCCTCTTCACCTCCCCATCCTTAACATTGGAATGCCCCAAGGCTCAGCTCCATGAACTTCTCTTTTCATTCTGCACATTCCCCTGGTAATTTCTTCCAGTCTCCTAGCTTTAAATTGCATCCACATGCTGATGACTCTCAACTTCACATCTCCAGCTCTGACTTTAATCTTTAACTCTTGGCTGTCTGTTCAATATCTCCACTGGGATATTAGAGGTCTCAAAATGAACATTTCCAAAACTAACCTCCAAATGAACATTTCCAAAGCTGACCTCTCTCTTTCTTCAGCAACAAACAAGCTCCTCCTGCAATTTCACCATCATTAACCCACAGCCTTAGACATCATCCTTAGGTCCCCTTGCCTCCTCAATTTCTCTCACACACTCCACTTCCTACCTTCCAAAAAGTTCCGCTGTTCTGTCTTCAAATATAGCGAGAATTCAACCAGTTTTTTTTAACCACCCACATTGCTACTATCCAAGTCACCATCATCTCTTTCCCTGGATCACTATAATAGCTTCCCAAATAGTTTTCTTTTCACCTTGGCCTACTTCCTCCCTCAAATTCTTCCCAACACAGAAGTCAGAGTGATTGTGTTAAAACCTTTCTCAGATCACATCACTCTTCTGTCTTCCCATCTCATTCAGAGAAACAGCATTTATTGTAATGACCTATCAGGTCCCATGTAAGTTCATTGTCCCCCATTACCTATCTGATCACGTTTCCTACGCCCTTCCCCTTGCTCGTTCTACTCTAGTCACTCTGGGCTTCTTGTTAGGCCTAGAACAAGCGAGGCCCATCACACTTCAGGAATATTATACTGTACACTTTCTTTGCCTAGAGTGTTCTTCCCTCATATGTCTCTCACTGTGTCACCTTCAAGTCTTTGCTAAATTGTGACCTTCTCAAAGAGGCCTCGCCTAATCACCCTACCAAAACTTGAAACACCTCCAGTACTTGTGATGCCGTTCCTCTGCTTTATTTTTTCTATAGCACTCATGCACAATTGAAGTAATATATAGTGTGTGTGTGTGTGTGTGTGTGTCCACTACAATCTACAATAAATGTAAGCTTCATGAGAACTGGAATTCCTGTTTCATCGATTCACTTCTGTATCTCTAAGACTAAAGCAAATAACCTTGCAACATAGTAGATAATTTGGTATTTATCTTGAATGAATGATTATTCTATAGTAGATATATACTGCTGAACTATGTTCAGGAACTTGCTTGGTGAGTATGGATTTAAGCAAAGGAGGATATCTGATGAGTCAAATATTTTAATGATATCATTTTAAAACAGAGATATATACCTGTCATTGGGACCAGAGTGTTACAGACTGTGTGGCCATGGATTGTGCATTGCCAAGGTTAGCTCTCCTTACCTCCATGGCTAGCGAAATAATTCGCCTGACAAACGAACATATACTTTTGTTCAAACATATTGTTCTCACTACTAGATATTAGCCAACGCTTGCTTTGGTCTAGGAACTGTTCTGCCTCTTCTATAGGGTCACATTGCATCTTTTTTTGTGCTGATTGCATAATTTAACTCTCAAAGAACAACTTCACGTGAAATTCCCAATTTTGAAGTTTTTGAGAGCACTGCCCCTTTGTGAAGCAGGGAGTGTTCATGACTGAGTTTTCTCTCTTCTTACACTGTGGACATCATTCATCACAAATATAATGTCAGCAATTTTGTGATTGCCAAACCCAATGGTCATTTTTAGTCCCAATCTCATCTCTTTCTTTTTCTGGATTTGATGCTATTTTGAAGCTCCCTTCTTTTCGAAGTTCTGAATCTCCTTGGCTACTGCGACCCCCACTCTCTCATTCTCCTCCTACCTCCCTATCCCCTCATCTATCTTCACTGATAAGTGGTTCCATCCTCAGATCACTGGTTGTCTTACTCTCAACAAAACAGAACTAAACAAAATTCAAAAATAAAATTAAAAGAGAAAAAAATTCAGACATCATCAAGCAGCTACTTCATAAATATGAACCTTAGTGGCAAACATTTTTCCTCACCGAAAAAAAAGTTCTAAATTCATGTCCTACTCAGGTCAATTTTGTCTTAACAAAAATCATGGCTAGAATTCTGATTCTCATTATAGGCTTCCTCCTAAGAGAAAAGTACCATAAATAGATTTTTTTTCTTGATCCTGGGGTGGGGGGAGAAATGGGTTAAAGAGAAATTCAATAACTAGGGGCCATATCAAAGAGGTTATCAGGAATAATATGTAAACTCCCATGCTATAGTAGAGAGGCAACTAATGAAAACCCAATGGAGAATCCAGAATAACCAGTATTGAAGAACTATAAAAGCCTCCCAAGTCAGGATGGACCCCAAAACACAGCACATAGTGTTTGTATCAGTTAGTTTTTTGTTGTGTAACAAACAACACAAAATCTAATGGCTTAAGACAACAACCATTTATTTATTCACAATTTTGTGGGTCAGAAATTTGGGCTTGATTCAGTTGGGATGGCTAATATCTGTTCCAGGTGTTGTCATCTTTGCTTGCTCATGTTTTTGTAGTTAGCTGCTGGTTGATGGACTCATTTGATATTCAGTTGGCTATTGGTGGGGACAATGTATATAACTAGGCTAGATAACTAGCCTTATCTATCAGGCTAACCAAGGCTTAATAGGGTCCTAAAGTGAAGCAAGTGAGGGCAAGCCCCAATGCAAGCACACATTTCAAGATTATTCTTTGCATCATGTTTATTATTGTTCCATTCACCAAAGAAGGTCAAATTGTTAACCCCAGAGTCAGTGAGGGAGGAGACTACTCCACTAGTGTGGATTCAGGGAGGACTATAGTGGATATATTTTCTTTAGGTTTATTTATTTTGAAAGAGAGAGAGAAAGAGTGAGAGGGCGAGAGTGAACGCAAGCTGAGGATGAGCAGAGAGAGAGAGAGAGAGAGAGGCAGAGAGAGAATCTGTGCTGTTATCACAGAGCCTAATGTGAGGCTCAGTCCCACGAACCATGAGATCATGAAGTGAGCCAGGAGCTAAAGTTGAATGCTGAACCGACTGAGCCACCCAGGCACCCCTATAGAGAATGATTTTAAAAGAACATAGTGTTCTTTAAAAACAACAACAAGTTCAGAGACCCCATACTATAATTCTCAAAGTAAGTTTTTCATTATAAGGTTAATACCAGTGGAAGAGATTTCTTATTGGTGCAATTTTGCAGAAAAATATATTTCACTACAATTTTGGATTGCAGTTCCTTTTTCTGGGAGTGTTCCACAAGACGAGCAAACATTTCTAATAAATTTTAACTTGACAAACAAGTGATGTCTTGCAATGTGAGTACATGGAGCCAAATATCACATGATCACAACTGAGCCAATGGTTCTTCTCTCTCTCTCTCTCTCTCTCTCCCTCCCTCCCTCCCTCCCTCCCTCTAGCTAGCTGCAGGATGATGGATAATCATCTCCCATGCTTGGATACTCAGTCTTAGGCTGCAGTGTTTGGCAGAAATCAGTGATTTTTCAGAACGTTGGCAGGTACCTACAACTGGCACTATTGTATTTTTTGTCACTTCAAAGCACCTATGGACAGTCCTTTGCTTTTCCATACAAGAATAAGCTTAGGAATGCTTTGCTTCATTCTAGGTCATGCTGCCTGCAGATATAGACCCTCTCCTCTGCTGCCTTATTGCCAGTTACATATACATTACATACAGTGTATGAGAAGAGTTTATTAATATTGTACTATAGTCAACATCCATGCAAGCACATACAATGGCCCCCATGCAGAAAAAGGTTGAAAAGAAAGGCAATAAGAAGAAGGAGATGATTGTGCCGGAAGTTAAGAAGGAAATCACTGAGAAGTACAAACAAGGTATGTGAGTGGCTGAAATTGCAAAATTTTATAAGAAGTCTACATCCTCATCTTGTCTGCAGAGGAGGAGGAGAAAAAAGCAGAGGAACCTCTCACTTCAAATGAGATTAGGGAGATGCATAGCACAAATGTGGGAAACAGTGCAAAATTTTGTAGAAAAGCACCACCCAAATAAAGCTGTAGCAGTGCAAGTAATGAATTTGTTTAATGACAATGCAATGTCACATTTCCTCAAAGTTCTCAAAAGGAGGCAAAAGCAAGTGTCATTGGATACACTTGTTACAGTTGCACAAAAAGAAAAAGATTCTATTGAGCCAATAGATAGTAGTGATTCCGTTAGTGATAGTGAAAGTCGTCCTACACGATAACCCTCCTCTCTCATCTCCTTCACACCAGCCAGGAAGGTTTTCAAAGGTATGTGCAGGTTAATTTGCTTATTTTGTTTATATTTTGTATTTTCTTTATTATGTTATGTTACAGTATTGTAATAATTTTTTTATGAATGTTTTTGAGTTGTGGAATGAATCTTCTGAGATTCCATTATTTCTCATAGGGAAATTTGCTTTGATATACAAGTGCTTTGGATTACAAGCATGTTTCCAGAATGAATTATGCTCAAAACCAAGGTTTTACCATACTTAAAATATTTTTTTATTCTGCACTGCTTATTCATGGTTTTGGGTGTTTTTTTGGGGGGGGGGGTTGTTTTTTTTTATGTTTTGTTTTGTTTTGTCTCTCTAGTATCCTTTCCTTTAGAGAACCACTTTTCTCCCATTCAGTGGTTCTGATGGGATTGTCAGTTATAGGGCCAAATCCTAGTCCCTTCCACCCTGTACTCATGACACAGGTCTGGTAAGACTCAGAGGCTGGTCCAGAGGTGAACACATGACTAATAGAGTGAATCATATGCCTTCCTTGGTAGTAATAGAACGATTTGGGGTTGGTTGGGGGAGGGAAGGCATGGTAGCAGGAGGAATGAAGGCCTTTTTCTGCTGGAAGATAAATCTGGAGCTGAAAGTCAGTAGCCATATTTCCCAGCACATAGGAACATCATTCTGCAGAATGAAACTAATCAGAAAAAATGCTAAAGATAAGGAAGGCAGCAACCCACTGGTTTTTAATTCTGGTTCCAGTTTGTGAGGTCCTGGTTCCTATAGAAATTCCTTCCATTCTGCTTTACCCCAACATCTTTTTCTGATAAGTGACCCAATAAACTCCCTTTCCCTTAAGCTAACTTGAGTTGTTTCCATAATTTGCAACCAAGACCTCTGACTGATTTGAAACCCTATGATAGCTATTAAATAAACCCACCTTCTCATTCTGGCCCAATCACCATCTTCAGCTGTCAACTCTTGAATACTTCAAAACTTCACGGGAGAAAATTCTGTCATAAAGGAGACATAGAGAAGGAAGGAAAAGGAGCCTGAAGGAAATGAATGGACCACTGGGATAAGGAAACAGACAGGATGAAAAATTACCACTCAGAATGGCCTGACAGAAGAGAAAGGAGACAGATAAATGGGGGACTCTTGCCAGCCAAGAAAGGAAATGAAAGGATAAGAAAGATTACATCAAATGCAAAGAACAGTATTACCTGAAACACTCATAGGAGTAGGAACTCAGAACAATGGCTTTGGGGTTGTCAGTGGTTGTCTTTTGGAAAAATATACTTAGGATCATCATGAGAAAGAAAAAAAAAAGATAAGAGTCAAGAGCAAGCTACTGTGCAGCACATTAAAATGAAAAATGTGTTGTGAGGAGAATTACTTCTTGATAGAGGCACAGTCCTGTTACTTTTAAACTTTGGTATTCTATCAAAAATCCATTAAGATGATACAGGTTTATCCTCACACAGAAGCGATATTATATGCAGCTTTCCCCAAAGGATCACATTGTAAAGTATAATCTAGGACAATTATGTTCCAACTCTGCTCCCTGTGGTATATAACTAAATTTCTTTTGGGGCTGCCTCTCTTGTTTTCTAACACCACCCTCAATTTCTTCTCCCCAACTTTTACATTTGTTTGACAGTGTTTCCCACAATCTCAGTCCCCTCATAGTCATCAACCACCGGGTCCAGACCAAAGTTTTACTTTCAAACACATCCTCGTTCCTTCCCAGAACCATTTCCATTATGACACACACGATGTAAATACTCTGCCAAACTGATTTTCAGTGTGTGTGCTATTATCTATGTGATTTGTTCACAATGCTTTAACTGGAGAGGACAGGGCTGTTGGGAAGCTAAGGGGAGCATGACTGACAGCAGTTATCAACAACCCCCAACCTACTCTAAGTACAGAATCTTTGCTTATACTATGAATTTGCTTGAGCATGAAATAAAATCATTTATGCAGAAATGCTTTGGTAAGTAACTCCAAGTTGAAATGAGTCACAATCATTAATTATAAGGTATTCCCTACCTTTATTTGTTTACTCAGTGTAGTTTATTTCCAAATTATATGGAAGTGTTTCATGACTAGTGACCTGCTAGACTTGCACCGCAATGGTCCCACCTAATGTGTCCACAAGAGGTAAACCTTGGCATCATGGAGATGTGTCTGGCATACATGTCCCGGCCCAGCAACTCCTTTGTGGCTGCTTCTCGCAGGTGCCTCCAGCATCCAGAGCTACTCCCTCCAGTTTTATTCAGCTCCCATCAACCCCAATCCCCACACTGGCTTTAGCCTCAGGCGCCCTGACCTGGACAAGATACTTATTCAATAAAATAGAGATATTAATATGAAGAAAAGAAATATTATAGAAAGAAATGTCAGAATGAGGGGCAACCTGGGGCTCAAGGGGAAAGTGAGAGGAAGCCTTGGAAAACAGAAAATCTTCACAGAGTTGGTGAGAAGCATGGGTCTGAGAATCATATAATCAGATTCAAATCCCAGATCTGCCACTTATATACTCTATGACTGAGCACATGACTGCTGCTCACTAAAGAGTGACTGAATGAATGACCAAAGTTAACTTAATTCTCAGAGCTTCAATTCCTCATATGCAAGGTATGGAAGCAAATATCTACTACAGAGGGTTGTTGTAAACATTAAAGGTAACATCTAGTAAATGCATAGGAGAGTCCCTGACACAGAATTATTGCTCAATAAAGAGTATCTACTACTACTACTACCATTATTATTATCATCCAAAAATGATGACAGGGGCACCTGGGTGGCTCAGTCAGTTAAGCCTCCAACTTTGACTCAGGTCATGATCTCGCAGTTTGTGAGTTCAAGCCCCGTGTCAGGCTCTGTGCTGACAGCTTGAAGCCTGGTTCCTGCTTCGGATTCTGTGTCTCCCTCTCTCTCTGCCCCTCCCCCACTTGTGCTCTCTGTCTCTCAAAAATGAACAAATGTAAAAAAAAAATTTTTTTAATTATGACACAAAAACATATCCATGATTCCCTTAAATAGTTGACCCACATGACAAGGTATTCAATATTATAATTGATATAAGTGATAAAAGTGACCTAAGTGATAGCAAATAAATTGCAAGAAACTCCAAATTTTTCATTTTTTGCCTTGGGACAAAAAGGAAATATAAACCCGAAGTAGGTCATCATGATCTTGTCTTAAAATTTTTTTTCAGGAAAAAAAAGAAAGCGGGTTCTATGAAATTAAGTCCATACTCAAAGAATGAGGTCTAGGACTCAGGAAACTAATGCTCAAGCCCTGATTTTGTCTCTAACTAGCTCTTCCTACATTTTGGTTCTTCAAATGAAGAAGCTGGAATCAGAGAAAGTGACTTCTCAAAAATAGTGAATGCTTTCTAGGTCCGTTTCAGTGTGAATCAGGATATGGTTCTGTGAGTTAGCTAAGGGGTGGTGGGAATCAGCATTGATATGGTCTCCTGAAGCCTTTTTTGCTTAAGGAAAAAAGCAAAATGATATGGCCAAATTGGTGAATCAACTGATATTACATTTATTACAAACTCCACATGGACCATTTCCACCGGACTGCCTTGGGCTGTCAGTCAGCTTCTGGCTTACCTGGGTTTTCTAGCACTGGTCATTGAAGGAGACTTAGGGGAAAATGGAGTCTGCCTTCCATAAGGAGGCACCACAAAGAAGCATCAACAGTTAAATCAGTAATTTCCTGGTCAGAATAATCTGGAGAACTTTAAAAATTATGGATTCCTGGGGGCAACTTCTTAAGATTCTGACTCAATGCATCTGCCGTGTAGCCCAGAGTCATGTATTTTTTTAAAAGCTTCCCAAATGTTTATAATGGGCATCCAGACTTGGAAACAATGTTCTCCATAAAGAATCACAAACTCAAGGGGCGCCTGGGTGGCGCAGTCGGTTAAGCGTCCGACTTCAGCCAGGTCACGATCTCGCGGTCCGGGAGTTCGAGCCCCGCGTCAGGCTCTGGGCTGATGGCTCAGAGCCTGGAGCCTGTTTCCGATTCTGTGTCTCCCTCTCTCTCTGCCCCTCCCCCATTCATGCTCTGTCTCTCTCTGTCCCAAAAATAAATAAACGTTGAAAAAAAAAATTAAAAAAAAAAAAAGAATCACAAACTCAAATTCCTACGGGACCCAGGCAAATCAGCTTAAGAATAGTTTTATAGGTCCATATTTCACTTTCCCACTTTTGAGATAGAAGTGAATTTAAGAATTGCTTCCCTTTCCTCTTTTAATCCCACTATAAGAAAAACAGGACAAAGAGAACAATAAATGATAACTGACAGTCTTAATGCTGGGGGGCAATAGGGAACGGGGGAAAGTGCAGTAATCTGGAAACTTACACTCCATTTAAGAAGAGTACCAGCACTCAGCCCTAGATAATCATTGCCTTGAAGTAATGCATGCCCTAGATACTCAGACCTCTTCATCCAAAGGGAAAAAATGTCCGGAATCTGAATTTTGATGTGAAATTTGCAAATTTCTTTTTTTTAATGTTTACTTATTTTTGACAGAGCATGAGTGGGGGAGAGGCAGAGAGAGGGGGACAGAAGATCAAAAGGGGGCTCTGTGCTCACAGTAGTGAGCCTGATGTGGGGCTCGAACTCATGAACCGTGAGATCACAACCGGAGTCAAAGTCAGATGCTCAACTGACTGAGCCACCCAAGCACCCCTGAAATTTGCAAATTTCTAAATGTTGGAAACTCATTATTTTATAAATTGTTTGAAAGAAACAAAACCTATGTGCAGAATTCAAAGAGTCGACAAGCCCAAATTTGAGATATCTTATCTGGATTTGTACACTTACTTCCTCCTACAGCAGGTACAGGGCCATGGAGGCAGTAGTCGTAGGTTAGCTCCCTGTTCTAGCTCTGTACCGAGCAAGTCTAAAACCTTTCCGAGCTCAGATATCTCATCCAGCAAATGGGAGCAAGAAAACTTGATGCGCACAACTGCTCTGAGGATAAATAAACTCATGAACTGTAAAATGCTAGCTCTCATTACTAAAGTTAAAACAGAGAACAGAGTCGCCTGCAGTAAAATGTTCTCAGGGAACAGAGACTGAAAAGTTTTGTCTGCGGGTTGATCCTAGAAAAAGGGTTGTGTCAGAGAGTTTTGTGTCCAAAAAATGACAAGATCAGAGACTTCAACTCAGCACGGCCTTTGCTTTTGGCCTGATTTTGTTTCCATCCTCTCTTTGTCAAATTGTGAAGGGTGATAGCTTGTCTCAGCAGGAGTCTGCAAGGCTTAGATGCTGGATTCCTCCAGTCTCCTGATATCATCACCTGCCACAGCTGGAGGGAATGTGGACAGAGAAGGAGTCTATTGGGAGGGCAGAGGCAAGTGAGAGGATACAGGACCTGTGCCCTGAATATAATGAATTCAAAGACAGAGGACAGAATGGGTGCTGATTAAATGCAAGGAGGCTCCAAGCCCAGAATGTCAGATTGAAAGCCATTTCGCTGATGTGGAAAGTCATCTTGGCACCAGCTCGTAAGTAAAGAAGAGAGGCAAATCTGTCATCAGCTAAGCCTTGCAGAAAAGTTTCAGGCCCCCAAACCCAGTAAGTACTGCTCCTGGTGGAAGCTGTCAAGTCAGACTGATAAACTGCTGGGCTCCTGCAGTTTATTGAGCCTAAAATGAGTGTAGAAGGTCAGATTCTCTCGGAGTTAAGTTACCTTCTCACATCTTCCAGCTGAGAAAGAGCTGGAAATGAAAAGCTAGGACCTGCCTTATTGCTATCTCGTCTCTTCTAGAGGTGACTTCAGGAATTATGCAAAGTTTAATTAAAACAGAAACTCTGGACCTATTTCATGCCATGAACACCCTTAACTCTCTATTGAAGCCTAATAGACTATTTGTCAGAATAAGGTTTGTAAATGCTCCAAATAAAATGCATGAATACAAAGACAACTATATTGAAATAGAAATTATCAAAATATTAAAGATACTTGTGAAATAGCAGGCACGTGGGTGGCTCAGTCAGTTAAGCATCTGACTCTTGATATTAACTCAGATCGTGATCTCCTGGTCATGAGATCGGGCCCTGCTTTGGGCTCTGTGCCGAGTATGAAGCTTGCTTGCTTGAGATTCTTTCTCTCCCTCTCTCCCTCTCTGTCTCTGCCCCTTCCTTGCTCGTACTCTCTCTTTCTCTCTCAAAATAAGTAAATAAACTTAAAAAAAAAAAAAGATGTGTGTGAAATAGTAATAATAGCGCCATTTTCAAGTAGGATTCATACCCGGAGCAGAGCCCAATGCAGGGCTTGAATTCATGATCCTGAGATCAAGACCTGAGCTGAGATCAAGAGTCGGACATTTAACTTACTGAGCCACCCAGGCTCCCCAGTAGTGCTTCTTTATTAATGAATTAAACAACTATATCTAGCAGTAAGTCTAAGAACTTCGATAATTAAAGTACTGATGGGTAGTAATGAGGATCAACAATATGCTGAGATATTTACAGCAAACAAAGGCAACTAACAGTGCTCTGTAAAATGAGCCCTAATAAAGATAGACACTTCGTGTCAGGGGAGACAGAAAGAGGACAGTTAACTCTGCCTAGAGAGGGGGAGTGAAGGGGTGGGTTACGGGGAGTAGCGGGGTGCCAAGTAGAGGAGGGGAGAGTAAAGGGGTGATCAGGAGTTTCCAAAGAAAAGTGGGGAAAGACAATCAGCTTTGGAGACTGAGTAGCAAGATGGGGTTGATATTCAGACATAAGGATGCTTATAACCAGAGGTTTCAGAAAGGTAAGTTGAGATCCATTTGGGAAGTTCAGAATTTGTTCTTCATACTTGAGGAAATAGGAATCCACAAGAGGCATTAAGAAGAGGCATAACGTGGGGTACTTGAGTGATGCAGTTGGTAAGCGTCCAACTCTTGATCTCAGCTTGGGTCTTAACCTCAGGATCATGAATTCAAGTTCCACATTGGGCTCCATGCTAGGCATGGAGCTGACTTAAAAAAAAAAAAAAGGCATAAAATGATCCAATTTACATGTTAATAAAGCAACTGGAAGCCATGTGAATTTCTTGTGAGAAAGGTTCAGTGACTGAGAGCAGATGGTGAGATCATCAGGTACACCCCATTAGACAGCTTGCTATAAAGACCCAGACAAGAGAAGACAAGGGACCAAACTTGGGAGGCTGTAAGAATGAAGAAGAGAAAATAAATCTTGTAAAAGATTTGGATCTAGACTTGAGGAGTAAGAGAAAAGGAGATGTGAAAATAATTTCAGGGTTTCCAATGGGTGCTATTAAGATAAATGGACAGCACAATAGAAAGAAGTAGAACTGAGAAATCAGGTAATTAGGCAGGTTAGGAAGATGCTGACTTTTAAGTGTCTATGTGTAATCTAGGAACAACTGTATATTCAATAACTGGAAATATATAAACTAAAAAAGGTAGTGATGAGTGACAATGAAGATCAACAATATGTTAAGATATGTGTGTCAACCATACTGTTATATGAAAACGTGTGTGGTTTCTATTATTGATGAAATCATAGGTATCGCTGATACTCCTGTGGTTTGCTGCCTACATTTGTAATGGAAGGGAATTCTATACCTCAATTAGAAGTTAGTAAAGATGTGGGGCACCTGGGTGGCGCAGTCGGTTAAGCGTCCGACTTCAGCCAGGTCATGATCTCGCGGTCCGTGAGTTCGAGCCCCGCGTCAGGCTCTGGGCTGATGGCTCGGAGCCTGGAGTCTGTTTCCGATTCTGTGTCTCCCTCTCTCTCTGCCCCTCCCCTGTTCATGCTCTGTCTCTCTCTGTCCCAAAAATAAATAAACGTTGAAAAAAAAAATTTTAAAAGAAGTTAGTAAAGATGTGACCTTTTTACCTTCCAACTTCAGAGATCACTTAGGGGGAAAAGCTCAAGTTAAAAACCCCTATTTGTAAGGTGATAGACACTGATTCAGTTGGCCCCTCTCTTCCTCCCTCAGCAGACAGGCAAATGAATATAGTTCTTCAAGTCCTTTACTTTGGCAAACTACAAATTTTTGTTGACTGTTGGACAAAATATTTGTAAACAGGGTAGATCTCATCTAAATATAGAAGATGTATTTATTTTCTACAAACTAAATTTCAAATTCAAGACTCCGTATGACCAAGTTGGTAAGAAACCCCATGTCAGCCATTCTTGGCAATTCTCCTATTCACCCAGCTTTGGGAATCTGTCATAATTTCTCAGTCTCATATCATCCAGGAGGAGACCTGTGGGTTGATCATCTGTCCACATAGGCCACCCATATGATGTCTGCTGTCCCTTTCTGACAGCTCCTTCAGGTTCAATGGTTCTTTGTTGCTTAAGACATAGGAATTTTCCTTTAAGTCTGCCTAAGTCCTTTCTTCTGAAAGGCACCACATGGCTTTTCCTCTCTAGAACTTTCAACCTCTCTGTCATTGTTCTGCCATGTATTTTATCCAAGGCCATAAAGCATAGGGCAGGAAAATGGGGGAAAGGGAAAAATGAACCACAATAAGAAAGTTAATATTTAAAATTATTATCCACCCACATATTTCTAAAATTCCACTTTGGACTCAATTTCAGAAGAAAATTGATGCATTTTATATATTAAAAAAAATCTCTACATAGAAATTTTATGATTTAGTCAAAATTGCCATTACTCAATTTGTTGTCCCACCTTATTCATCAGATTTTATCCCAAATAATTTTAAATGCCATAGGCAAAAAATAAAATCCATTTTCAACAGGCAAGGAATTATAGCTTTGGGGGTATTAAAAATATGTCACAGGAAGGATCTTCTCAATATGACTCAAAATCCAAATGCAATAAAAGCAAATATTGATAAATTTGACTACATAAAAATGAAAGTAATATACATGGAATAAAAAAACACCATAAGCAAAGTAAAAACATAAGATGCTGGAAAAAGGGGGGGGTTACAAAATTTGGGGCTTACAAAATTGGGAGTTAATTTCTATAATCTCTGAAGAGCTTCTAGAAGTGAAGAAGAAAAAGACCAACATCCCAATGAGGGAAAAAGAGGAAATAGAAAAACATACAGGAAAACAAAAGAAATATAAATAACCCTAAATATAATACAAAATTCTCAATCCCACACATAATAAGAAAAAAACAAATTAGAATCCCACAGAGAAACTCTCCATCTGGCCACTATGGAACATAGGTTTATCCTCCTACGTGAAATTTTAAAAACATTAAAATTTATGATACAATTTTTAGGACAGTGGTCCCTGAGAGAATGGAAACAAATGAGATGAGCCCTCTGATTGTCCAGGCTTACTGTTTGGAGAGAGCTTCCATACTGCCATGCAGAGAGAAGAAACCCAGGTAGAGCTTAGGAGTCTCCCTAAATTGAGAAGATGGAGACGGTAGTCCTATAAAGTCACATGATTAGAATTCACAGCACTACCTGTGGGAAGGGACCTACACAAAGAGCTTCTGCATTTTGCAGATGGTCCCCCTTAAATCTTCAGCTGAATACTACTCACTAAATGCATGTGAGCAAACTACTGAGACAAGAGAAATAATCACACAAAAGCAGCAGGGTGTCAGTATACCCAGAGATCACAAAGGGAAGTGAATAGTTTGTGTTCCATCAACCACAGTGGTAAACCCTGTAATGCAGGGAGACTGGATAGAATCTTCAGAAAATTATTGCCTCTGCAGTGGGGAAAAGTTAGTCTGATACTAAAGACTGTTTTGCGTAGGTCTGATAAAGTTTAAAAGCAAGACTTAAAAGGAACAAACTATTTCAAGGAACATAACTGCATCCCATTGAAAAAAAGCTCAAGAATATATGAATACAAAAATATCCAGGATCCAACGACATAAAACTCATAGTGTCTGGGAGCCACTCCTAAAATTCCAGGCATGCGTCAACGGAGGAAAATGCAAAACACATAATGTGTCATAAATTACAAAGAATTAGTGGACAAAAATCGTTAAAAAACTGTTATTATAAGTATATACCTGGATTAGGGAAGATGGCGGCATAGGAGGACGCTGGGCTCACCGCGCGTCCTGCTGATCACTTAGATTCCACCTACACCTGCCTAAATAACCCAGAAAACCACCAGAGGATTAGCAGAAGGGAGTCTGCAGAGCCAAGTGCAGACGAGAGGCCCACGGAAGAGGGTAGGAAGGGCGGCGAGGCGGTGCGCGCTCCACGGACTGGCGGGAGGGAGCCGGGGCTGAGGGGCGGCCCCACGGCCAAGCAGAACCCCCGAGTCTGGCTGGCAAAAGCGGAGGGGCCGGACTGGGTGTGTTCCGACAGCAAGTGGGACTTAGCATCTGGGAGGTCATAAGTTAACAGCTCTGCTCGGAAACCGGGAAGGCTGGAAGACAAGGGGAGGGAGAGTTGCTGAGCCCCGGGACGACAGAGCTCAGCTTGGCGGGGAACAAAGGCGATCGCCAGCGCCATCTCCATCGCCCATCCCCCAGCCAAAATCCCAAAGGGAACCGGTTCCTGCCAGGGAATTTGCTTGTTCCACACAAACACCCAACGCTGTGCTTCTGCGGAGCCACCCCTCCGGCAGCTGGTCTGACTCCCTCCCCCTGCCACAGGGCCCCTCCTGAAGTGGATCACCTAAGGAGAAGCGAGCTAAGCCTGCCCCTCCTGCCCCCATGCACCTTGCCTACCCACCCCAGCTAATACGCCAGATCCCCAGCACCACAAGCCTGGCAGTATGCAAGTAGCCCAGACAGGCCACGCCACCCCACAGTGAATCCCGCCCCTAGGAGAGGGGAAGAGAAGGCACACACCAGTCTGACTGTGGCCCCAGCAGTGGGCTGGGGGCAGACATCAGGTCTGACTGCGGCCCCGCCCACCAACGCAAGTTATTCAAGACAGCACAGGGGAAGTGTCCCGCAGTTCTGCACCACTCCAGGGACTATCCAAAATGACCAAGCGGAAGAATTCCCCTCAGAAGAATCTCCAGGAAATAACAACAGCTAATGAACTGATCAAAAAGGATTTAAATAATATAACAGAAAGTGAATTTAGAATAATAGTCATAAAATTAATCGCTGGGCTTGAAAACAGTATAGAGGACAGCAGAGAATCTCTTGCTACAGAGATCAAGGGACTAAGGAACAGTCAGGAGGAGCTGAAAAACGCTTTAAACGACATGCAAAATAAAATGGAAACAACCACGGCTCGGATTGAAGAGGCAGAGGAGAGAATAGGTGAACTAGAAGATCAAGTTATGGAAAAAGAGGAAGCTGAGAAAAAGAGAGATTAAAAAATCCAGGAGTATGAGGGGAAAATTAGAGAACTAAATGATACACTAAAAAGAAATAATATACGCATAATTGGTATCCCAGAGGAGGAAGAGAGAGGGAAAGGTGCTGAAGGGGTACTTGAAGAAATAATAGCTGAGAACTTCCCTGAACTGGGGAAGGAAAAAGGCATTGAAATCCAAGAGGCACAGAGAACTCCCTTCAGACGTAACTTGAATCGATCTTCTGCAGGACATATCATAGTCATACTGGCAAAATACAAGGATAAAGAGAAAATTCTGAAAGCAGCAAGGGATAAACGTGCCCTCACATATAAAGGGAGACCTATAAGACTCGTGACTGATCTCTCTTTTGAAACTTGGCAGGCCAGAAAGGAATGGCAGGAGATCTTCAATGTGATGATCAGAAAAAATATGCAGCTGAGAATCCTTTATCCAGCAAGTCTGTCATTTAGAATAGAAGGAGAGATAAAGGCATTCCCAAACAAACAAAAACTGAAGGAATTCGTCACCACTAAACCAGCCCTACAAGAGATCATAAGGGGGATCCTGTGAGACAAAGTACCAGAGACATCGCTACAAGCATAAAACATACAGACATCACAATGACTCTAAACCCGTATCTTTCTATAATAACACTGAATGTAAATGGATTAAATGCACCAACCAAAAGACATAGGGTATCAGAATGGATAAAACAACAAGACCCATCTATTTGCTGTCTACAAGAGACTCATTTTAGACCTGAGGACACCTTTAGATTGAGAGTGAGGGGATGGAGAACTATTTATCATGCTACTGGAAGCCAAAAGAAAGCTGGAGTAGCCATACTTATATCAGACAAACTAGACTTTAAATTAAAGGCTGTAACAAGAGATGAAGAAGAGCATTATATAATAATTACAGGGTCTATCCATCAGGAAGAGCTAACAGTTATAAATGTCTATGTGCCAAATACGGGAGCCCCCAAATATATAAAACAATTACTCATAAACAGAAGCAACCTTATTGATAAGAATGTGGTAATTGCAGGGGACTTTAACACTCCACTTACAGAAATGGATAGATGATCTAGACACACAGTCAATAAAGAAACAAGGGCCCTGAATGATACATTGGATCAGATGGACTTGACAGATATATTTAGAACTCTGCATCCCAAAGCAACAGAATATACTTTCTTCTCGAGTGCACATGGAACATTCTCCAAGATAGATCATATACTGGGTCACAAAACAGCCCTTCATAAGTTTACAAGAATTGAAATTATACCATGCATACTTTCAGAACACAATGCTATGAAGCTTGAAATCAACCACAGGAAAAAGTCTGGAAAACCTCCAAAAGCATGGAGGTTAAAGAACAGCCTACTAAAGAATGAGTGGGTCAACCAGGCAATTAGAGAAGAAATCAAAAAATATATGGAAACAAACAAAAATGAAAATACAACAATCCAAACGCTTTGGGATGCAGCGAAGGCAGTCCTGAGAGGAAAATCCATTGCAATCCAGGCCTATCTCAAGAAACAAAAAAATCCCAAATACAAAATCTAACAGCACACCTAAAGGAAATAGAAGCAGAACAGCAAAGGCAGCCTAAACCCAGCAGAAGAAGAGAAATAATAAAGATCAGAGCAGAAATAAACAATATAGAATCTAAGAAAAACTATAGAGCAGATCAACAAAACCAAGAGTTGGTTTTTTGAAAACATAAACAAAATTGATAAACCTCTAGCCAGGCTTCTCAAAAAGAAAAGGGAGATGACCCAAATAGATAAAATCATGAATGAAAAGGGAATTATTACAACCAATCTCTCAGAGATACAAACAATTATCAGGGAATACTATGAAAAATTATATGCCAACAAATTGGACAACCTGGAAGAAATGGACAAATTCCTAAACACCCACACTCTTCCAAAATCAATCAGGAGGAAATAGAAAGCTTGAACAGACCCATAACCAGTGAAGAAATTGAATCGGTTATCAAAAATCTCCCAACAAATAAGAGTCCAGGACCAGATGGCTTCCCAGGGGAGTTCTACCAGACGTTTAAAGCAGAGAGAATACCCATCCTTCTCAAGCTATTCCAAGAAATAGAAAGGGAAGGAAAACTTCCAGACTCATTCTATGAAGCCAGTATTACTTTGATTCCTAAACCAGAGACCCAGTAAAGAAAGAGAACTACAGGCCAATATCCCTGATGAATATGGATGCAAAAATTCTCAATAAGATACTAGCAAATCGAATTCAACAGCATATAAAAAGAATTATTCACCATGATCAAGTGGGATTCATTCCTGGGATGCAGGGCTGGTTCAACATCCGCAAATCAATCAACGTGATACATCACATTAATAAAAGAAAAGATAAGAACCATATGATCCTGTCAATCGATGCAGAAAAGGCCTTTGACAAAATCCAGCACCCTTTCTTAATAAAAACCCTTGAGAAAGTCGGGATAGAAGGAACATACTTAAATATCATAAAAGCCATTTATGAAAAGCCCACAGCTAACATCATCCTCAATGGGGAAAAACTGAGAGCTTTCTCCCTGAGATCAGGAACACGACAGGGATGTCCACTCTCACCGCTGTTGTTTAACATAGTGTTGGAAGTGCTAGCATCAGCAATCAGACAACAAAAGGAAATCAAAAGCATCAAAATTGGCAAAGATGAAATGAAGCTTTCACTTTTTGCAGATGACATGATACTATACGTGGAAAACCCGATAGACTCCACCAAAAGTCTGCTAGAACTGATACATGAATTCAGCAAAGTTGCAGGATACAAAATCAATGTACAGAAATCAGTTGCATTCTTATACACCAACAATGAAGCAACAGAAAGACAAATAAAGAAACTGATCCCATTCACAATTGCACCAAGAAGCATAAAATACCTAGGAATAAATGTAACCAAAGATGTAAAAGATCTATATGCTGAAAACTATAGAAAGCTTATGAAGGTAATTGAAGAAGATATAAAGAAATGGAAAGACATTCCCTGCTCATGGATTGGAAGAATAAATATTGTCAAAATGTCAATACTACCCAAAGCTATCTACACATTCAATGCAATCCCAATCAAAATTGCACCAGCATTCTTCTCGAAACTAGAACAAGCAATCCTAAAATTCATATGGAACCACAAAAGGCCCTGAATAGCCAAAGTAATTTTGAAGAAGAAGACCAAAGCAGGAGGCATCGCAATCCCAGACTTTAGCCTCTACTACAAAGCTGTAATCATCAAGACAGCATGGTATTGGCACAAAAACAGACACATAGACCAATGGAATATAGAAACCCCAGAACTAGACCCACAAACGTATGGCCAACTCATCTTTGACAAAGCAGGAAAGAACATCCAATGGAAAAAAGACAGTCTCTTTAACAAATGGTGCTGGGAGAACTGGACAGCAACATGCAGAAGGTTGAAACTAGACCACTTTCTCACACCATTCACAAAAACAAATTCAAAATGGATAAAGGACCTGAATGTGAGACAGGAAACCATCCAAACCCTAGAGGAGAAAGCAGGAAAAGACCTCTCTGACCTCAGCCGTAGCAATCTCTTACTCGACACATCCCCAAAGGCAAGGGAATTAAAAGCAAAATGAATTACTGGGACCTTATGAAGATAAAAAGCTTCTGCACAGCAAAGGAAACAACCAACAAAACTAAAAGGCAACCAACAGAATGGGAAAAGATATTTGCAAATGACATATCGGACAAAGGGCTAGTATCCAAAATCTATAAAGAGCTCACTAAACTCCACACCCGAAAAACAAATAACCCAGTGAAGAAATGGGCAGAAAACATGAATAGACACTTCTCTAAAGAAGACATCCGGATGGCCAACAGGCACATGAAAAGATGCTCAACGTCGCTCTTTATCAGGGAAATACAAATCAAAACCACCCTCAGATATCACCTCACGCCAGTCAGAGTGGCCAAAATGAACAAATCAGGAGACTATAGATGCTGGAGAGGATGTGGAGAAACGGGAACCCTCTTGCACTGTTGGTGGGAATGCAAATTGGTGCAGCCACTCTGGAAAACAGTGTGGAGGTTCCTCAGAAAATTAAAAATAGACCTACCCTATGACCCAGCAATAACACTGCTAGGAATTTACCCAAGGGATACAGGAGTACTGATGCATAGGGGCACTTGTACCCCAATGTTTATAGCAGCACTTTCAACAATAGCCACATTATGGAAAGAGCCTAAATGTCCATCAACTGATGAATGGATAAAGAAATTGTGGTTTATATACACAATGGAGTACTACAGGGCAATGAGAAAGAACGAAATATGGCCCTTTGTAGCAACGTGGATGGAACTGGAGAGTGTGATGCTAAGTGAAATAAGCCATACAGAGAAAGACAGATACCATATGTTTTCACTCTTATATGGATCCTGAGAAACTTAATAGAAACCCATGGGGGAGGGGAAGAAAAAAAAAAAGAGGTTAGAGTGGGAGAGAGCCAAAGCATAAGAGACTGTTAAAAACTGAGAACAAACTGAGGGTTGATGGGGGGTGGGAAGGAGGAGAGAGTGGGTGATGGGTATTGAGGAGGGCACCTTTTGGGATGAGCACTGGGTGTTGTATGGAAACCAATTTGATAATAAATTTCATATTTTGAAAAAAAATAAGTATATGCCTTATGCTGAAGAAAGTAAATTGAACATGGTAAGTAAAGACATATAAGATTTTTAAAATATTTTTAGAAAAGAAAAAAATATAATTATTGTAATAAAAAAATCGCTAAGTGAGATTAACAGATTATTAGACCCTATAAAATTAAAGCTTAGTGAATTTAAAAACCTAGTAGTAGAAACTAGCTGAAATGAAAAAGAGAAAGAAGACTGGAAAAAAATTGAATAGAGCATCAATGTACGCAGAAGAAAATTTAGGCAACCTAATATAGAAAGTTCCTGAGCTAAAGAAAAAAAAAAAAAAGGTGTGGAGGGGTGCTCCTGTGTGGCTCATTCAGCTCTAATAATTTCGGCTCAGGTCATGATCCCAGGATTGTGGAATCAAACCCCACATCAGACTTTATGCCAAACATGGAGCCGTCTTCAGATTCTCTCTCCCTCTGCCCCTCTCCTCCCCCACTTGTACTCTCTCTCTCTCAAAAAATAGAGGGAGGGAGGGAGAGAGGGAGGGAGGGAGAGAGGGAGAGAGGGAGAGAGGGAGAGAGGGAGAGAGGGAGAGAGGGAGAGAGGGAGAGAGGGAGAGAGAGAGAGAGAGAGAGAGAGAGAGAGAGAGAAGAAAATACCCCAAAAAAGAGAAGGGGCAGAAAATATGAAAATATATGGGAAAAGAATGGTCACAAGTTTCCCAAATATGATAAAAACCATAAAGACCTCAACAAGTCCCAAATACAAGAAATATGAAGCCTACTCCAAGGTCCATCACAGGTAACTGTTTGCAGCCATGGACAAAGAGAAAAATCTTAAATATAGCCAAAGAATAAAAACACACTATGTAGAAAGGAACCGAGATAAAATTAGCAGCAGAATTTTCATCAGAAACACAGCAAGCCAAAATTCTTTACAGCCTACAAGAAACCCACTTTCACTATAAATACAGAAATTGATTAGAAGTAAAACAATGAGGGGGCGCCTGGGTGGTCAGCTAAGCATCTGACTTCAGTTCAGGTCATTATCTCAAGGCTCATGGGTTTGACTCCCACACTGCTGATAGCTCAGAGCCTGGAGCCTACTTCCAATTCTGTGTGTGTGTGTGTGTGTGTGTGTGTGTGTGTGTGTGTGTGTGTGTTTGTGTCTTTCTGCCTCTTTCCCACTCATGCTGTCTTTCTCAAAAATAAATAAACATTTTTTAAAAATTAAAAAAAACGAGATTTTCTTTAAAAAAACATAAAAGAATGGGAAGAGATAAGAGGCAAACAATCAAAAGAAGACTGAAGTGACTATATTAATATCTGACAAATTAAACTTCAGGGCAAAAAAATACCACCAGGGTCATTTCATAATGGTACAGTGGTCAATTGGTCAAAAGGATATAGAAGTCTAGATACTTATGCATGTTACAACAGAGGTTCAGAACACAAGTAAATCTAAGAGAGTTCAAACAAAAATAAGTAAATTCACAATTATGTTAGAGAATACATCACCTCTTGCATAAAAATTGTGAGAAAAAGTAGACAGAAAATCAGTAAGGATATGAAAGACTTGAACAAAGACTATCAATTAACCCGATCTAGATAATATTTATAGAACTCCCCAACAACAGAATACACATTCTTTCCAAATGTACATGAAACATTTGTCAATATAGACAATATTCTTGGTTGCAAAATAAGATCCAACAAATTTGAAAGGATTTAGAACACACTACACTCTCTGATCACGAGGCCATTAAATTAGAAATCAACAGAAAATGTGATGAATGCCTGCAAATCATTTTGATAACCTATGAGTCAAAGAAGAAATCAAAAGCAAAATTAGAAATTATTTTTAACTGGCAAAAAGAAAACACAGATCATTAAAGTATGTGGAGTTTGGGGCGCTTGGGTGGCTCAGTTGGTTGAGCACCTGACTTCGACTCAGGTCATGATCTCATGGTCCATGGGTTCAAGCCCTGTGTCAAGCCCGGTGCTGAAAGCTCAGAACCAGGAGCCTGCTTTGGATTCTGTGTCTCCCTCTCTCTGCCCCTCCCTTGCTTACACTCTGTGTGTGTCTCTCTCTCAAAAATAAAGAAACATTAAAAATTAAAAAAAAAATAAAGTTTGTGGAATTCAGCTAAATAAGTACATAGAAGAAATTTACAGGACTGAAGAATAAGGGTCTAAAATCAAGGACCAAAGTTTTCACCTGAAGAAACTGGGAACAGAAGAGGCATTTGAACCTAAGGTATGAATAAAAAAGGAAGTATAAAGATCAGAAAATGATGAAATAGGAGAAAAATATGGAAAAACACTAACAAAAAAAAAAAGAAAATTGCAGGTCAATTGCCCTCATAAACATAGATGTAAAAATTCTCAACAAAATTGTAGCAAATTGAATCTAGCAACATATAAAAAGTACCATAAACAATTACTAAGTAGAGAGTATCCCAGAAATTCAAGGTTGTTTCAATATTTGAAAATCAGTCAGTATCATTCACCATTTTAACAGATGTTATTTCAGTAGATGCATAAAAAGCATGTATTTGACCAAATCTGAAATGTACTCCAGATAAAAATTCTCAGCAAACTAAGAACAGAAGAGATTTCCCTCTATCTAGTAAAGTGCATTTATAAAATGTAAAAAATCCATGTAAAAAATCCTAAGAAATATATTTTTTAATGGTTTAACAAAGTTGTAGGGTAGAAGAGCAATACACAAAAATCACTTGTATTTCTATATGCTGGAAACAGATAATCAGAAAATAAAATTTGTAAAAATATCTTGGACAGTAGCATTTAAAAATACAAAAATTTGGGATGTATTTGGAAAAAAATGTACAACAGCTGTGTACAGAAAACTACAAAATATTACTAAAAGAATTTAAAGAAGACATATTAAGTAGAGAAATACATTGTGTTCTTAGATCAGAAGAATTCTCACTGTTAAGATGTCAGTTTATCCCCGAATTGATCTATAGCCTAGAAGGATATGGAAATGCAAAGAACAAAATACAACTAAAACAACTTTGAAAAAGAGTAACAATGTCAAAGGA
The DNA here is from genome assembly GCF_007474595.2 of Lynx canadensis. Taxonomy (NCBI): domain Eukaryota; kingdom Metazoa; phylum Chordata; class Mammalia; order Carnivora; family Felidae; genus Lynx; species Lynx canadensis. The sequence goes on from NC_044320.2 coordinate 22,237,322, forward strand.
TTTACCCTGATTTCAAGGGTTATTGTAAAGCTACAATAATTAATACAATGTCATATTGGATCAGAATGGAAAAATAAGAGAATGGAATAAAGAGTCCAGAAATAAACCAACACACACAGTCAACTGATTTTTGACAAAGGTGCTAGGGCAATTCGCTGGGGAAGAACAATCTTCTCCATAAATGGTACTGGAGGAATTGACTAACTACTTACAAAAGGTGGGGGGGTGGGGGGGAGAACTTTAACCTTTACTTCATATAATACACAAAAATTAATTTGAAATGGACCATAGACCTAAGTAAAACTAAAAGTATAAAACTGCAAAAAAAAAAAAAAAAGAAATTTTTAATAATCTGGATTTGGCAAAGATTTCTTAAACACAAAAAGCATGAACTATAAAGAATCAACTGAACTTTATCCATTTTAAAACTTTTGTTCTTCATGAATCACTGTTAAAATGAAAAGTCAAACCACAGACTAGGAAAAATATTTTATACATACACACACATAACAATGGACTTTATAAGAAACACTTGCAACTCAGTAAGACAAACAACCCAATTAAAAATAGACAAAAGATTTAAATAGACACTCCACCAGAGAGATTTGGAGAATAAGCACATGAAAAATTGTTCAACATGAGCAACAGTTTCACAGAGAGCAATTTCACACTAATGACAGCCCAGTCTTAATTTCCTGTCATTGTTACTGATTGTCTACATAAAAGGAATGTCTTTTTTTTTTTTTTAATTTTTTTTCAACGTTTATTTATTTTTGGGACAGAGAGAGACAGAGCATGAACGGGGGAGGGGCAGAGAGAGAGGGAGACACAGAATCGGAAACGGGCTCCAGGCTCTGAGCCACCAGCCCAGAGCCTGACGCGGGGCTCGAACTCACGGACCGCGAGATCGTGACCTGGCTGAAGTCGGACGCTTAACTGACTGCGCCACCCAGGCGCCCCGAAAGGAATGTCTTAAGGAGGTAAAGTTCAGTCCCCTGCTGCCTGTTTCACTAGTGCCAAACTATCATTTCACCTGACAGCATTTTAAATTTTTAATGTTTATTTTGAAAGAGAGACAGAGAGCATGTGAGCAGGGGAGGGGCAGAGAGAGGGAGGGAAAGAGAATCCCAGGCAGGCTCCATGCTGTTGGCACAGAGCCCAATGCGGGGCTCGATCTCACAAACCGTGAGATCATGACCTGACCCGAAATCAAGATTTGGGCTCTTAACTGACTGAGCCACCCAGGCGCCCCACCTGACAATACATTTTTTTTTAATCTGAATTTTCTTCAGTATCATCTGCAGAGACCTTAATCCTATTATCCCAGGAAGATCAAGGGCATGCAACAGGTTCTCTCTCAATTCCTCTGTACTTCAAATATCTGCAGAATTACCGGGAATCACCTCCTTTGCCCTGTTTCAGACACAGTGGCAGACCTCCACCCTTGCAAGGGGGCCCCTACACCAAAGCTCGGCTCGTTCCTGCCTCCCTTTGCTGAGCCTTCTATCACCTCCACTCAGGTCTTCCTCTCCACATGTTCCTTCCTCCTAGTCTGCACATCTTTCCACCCACAGACATGTTCCCCCAGCACGAATGCCCCCCTCCAGCTACCATCCTACATTTTTCCTCTCCTGGGCTGGAAATTACTTGTTGACTTCTCACTCACACTTCAGCCCAGAGAAATTTGTCTTCTATACCTAACACCCTACTGTGTTGTATTCCAAATCAGAACCACAAGCAGAAGCAGGATGGATCCTGAGTAGCTGTCGGTTCTGATGAGCTTCCAGATATGTCCATAATTCAACCAGCCTCTCATTCAGTGAAGATCAGCCCGCTGCCTACTGTGTGCCAGGCACAGTTCTGCATTTAGCAGTAGTTTCTAGATGTACCAGGAAATAGCGATGCTAAGGATGCAGCAGTAAACAAAGAAGACCAAATCTCTGCTCTCTTCGGCTAACATTCTAGTGCAGAGGGACAAACCAAAAAGGCAAACAATAACACAGACAACATACGGCATGTCAGCTATGAGAAATGCTATGGTAAGAAAGTAGGGGTGGGGTATGCAGTGCAGTGCAAGTGGGAGAGATGATGAGGCAGGATTTTATAGAGAATCTTTAATGTATGGCGGTAAGGGGAGAAGATTCTGGAGCCAAAGGACCTGAGTTCTTATCCCACGTCTCCCATTTTTTAACTGTGTTTCCTTAGGCAAGTCATTTAACCTCTTGGTGGCTTGGTTTCCTCATCTGTGAAATGGGAAGGATGTTTGAAACTATGACATTTATGATTAAATGAATCCTATATATATATAGGATTCATTTAATCATATATATATGAATCCTATATATATATAGGATTCATTTAATCATATATATATGAGAACAGTGCCTGAGGTCACAGTAAGAGCTCAAAATGTTGGTTTATTAGCACTATTGTTCATTCATTAAGTGTTTACATAGCACTCATTAACCTGATAGATGTTATTACGTATATTAAAATAGTGTAAGATGCATTCCTGACCTCTCAAGAAGCAAGAGTGCACACACAAAAAAAACACAATACAAGGTGGGTACACCCTCTAATCTTTCAGAGGGAGACATCACACATTGTCACTCTGTACATAATATCAAGGTGGTCCAAAAGTATCTGCTCATCCAGGATCTCTCTTTGCCTTCTCTACTGTCATGAGAAATACCATTGCCCCCATTATAGCTGTAGGAGAACAGAAACACAGAGATATCACCCAAATCCCTACCCAGTCCTCAGTGGCTCAGCCTGGAGGTGCAGTTGAAGTCAAGTAGCAAGTGTACTGGCTCAGAGTATGACCTTTGACACTGCACAAACTTGTGTTTGAATCAAGGGCTACTTATCAATTAACTGTGTGACACTGGACAAATGATTTCACCTCCTAGAAGCTCAGTTTTCTCATGGGCAAGAAAAGGACAATTAATTCTATAGCTGCATCAGTTTCGTACAAGGATGAAATGAGATAATGTATATTAGGCATTCTGCAAATCATTCAGTCCATAATAAGCACCCAATAAAATGGTAGATTTAAGAGAAAACAAGACAGGGGCGCCTGGGTGGCTCAGTCTGTTAAGCATCTGACTTCAGCTCAGGTCATGATCTCATGGTCCGTGGGTTTGAGCCCCGCATCGGGCTCTGTGCTGTCAATTAAGAGCCTGGAGCTTCCTTCGGATTCTGTGTCTCCCTCTCTCTATGCCCCTCCCCTCTCACTCTCTGTCTCTCAAAAAAATGAATAAATGTTAAAAAAAAAAAAAAAGAAAAAGAAAAGAAAAGACAAAGCAACACATCTCCCTCTCAGGTCTATCAGCTTGTACTTGGTGAGTACTTTGCATGGAGCCTCCAAGTCATCTTTAGAGTCATGAGATGACACCACACATATATCAAAGTGCATAGAAATGAAATACAGGGATGGGGCTCCTGGGTGGCTCCGTTGGTTAAGTGTCTGACTTCAGCTCAGGTCATGATCTCACAGTTCGTGGGTTCGAGCCCCGCGTGGGGCTCTGTGCTGACAGCTCAGAGCCTGGAGCCTGTTTCAGATTCTGTGTCCCCCTCTCTCTCTGTCCCTCCCCTGCTCACGCTCTGTCTCTGTCTCAAAAATAAACAAACATTTAAAAAATTAAAAAAAAATGAAATCAATACATTCCTTCTCAAACCAATACTTTCATGAACTTCTCATTTGCTTATAATCTATAGTGCCAAAAGACCATTTTTTAAATAGAGGTTGGATTTTTCTTTCTTTTTTTTAAATCTGCACACAAGCTATGCTCGCCAAAGATTTCAAAACAACACAAACTAATAGTGCTTCACTCAAAATAAGAGCTCTTGAAATTTTCTGTATAAACTGGGTTTCATAAATCATCTCAAAGTTTAAGGGAAACCTTCAATATAAAGAATCTTGGGAGTGAATCCTTTCAAAAAAGCAATGGATTGTTGCTAGATTGAACGAGTGTATCTATTTCATCTACTTCTAGTGTATAGATTTTCAAACATCCAGCTGAGCTAAAGTGGCACGTGTGACAGGCCGGAAGCCAGATATCTTTCTCTAAGGTAAACTAACAGGAGAGACTGTAGGGTGGTGATGCATGGGTGGGCAAATAGGTTTGTTTTCAATGGTAGAATCAAAGCTTAGGAAATTCAACTTCCACAATTTTGGGAAAGTTGTTCATAGGAGACTTTTTGGCTAGAATAGGTTCTTAGAAAGAGGGATCTGCTCTGAAATTATAAACAATGACCTGGTACAAACCTCTCAGACTTCAGCACCCTGGAAATAACCGACATCAATAACTTTGCTCCTAAACTCCCCCTACATGTCTCGGCTTGCAATTGAAAAAGACAGTGTGATTAGTAATAGTGCACATTTGTATGGAACTGCCTGTGATCTTCGTGTGTTAGAGAAGACTTCATCAAAGATGGCAGTGCACTGGTCTGAACCAGCAGCAGCATGTGAGGGAACCCAATTAAAAGGCAAAATGAAAGATGAGGCCAGATATTTTTAGCAAGTTGCAACAAGACATGAAGGCACTGATTTAGAAATGGATAAGCTGAGCACACAGGAGATGTGTATTCAAAGTAAATTCTCCTCTAAGTGGCTTTTATGCTCAGTTAAATGCAGTTGAGGCACTTGCCATTTCAAATAATCTTTTCCAGATCAGATTCTTACCACGTTTTGCAACCTGCTAACTTGGATTTTTTTTTTTTTTTTTGCCCCACGGCTTCTAGAAGCCGTTCTAAATCCCTGAAAGAAAAGGAGGAGGAGGGGGACTTGATTGGGGTGGGCTAGACGGCTGAGGGAGGTGATAAAGGAAGAAGCATAATCATTCTCTTACACACTGGAGGATACCTGCTAGGTTGCCCTGCATCATCATGAGTGCATTGGACTGGGCTCGTAGAGAACCAAGGTGGCTCTTGCTGTTGGAATAGTGAGGCCCTTCCAGCCAGTGTCCTCCTAGAAATGGGTGGCTGCTCCAGTCACTAGTTGCCCTAGCAATAGCTCGGATCATGCCCATGGGTATTAGAGCCTGGGTGTTTTGATCCTAGTTCCTCTACTCACTAGCTGTGTGATTTCAGGCAAGTTACTTGACATCTGTGGTACCTATGTCCTTTTCTGTAATACTACAATTGTTACATAGGACCTCACAACTCTGTTGCGCAACTGAAGGAGGTAATACATGCACAGCCCATGGACAGAGCCTGGCACAGAGCAAGAACTCTGCATGTCAGCAATAAACAGATGCCATTCAAGCAGCATCAGGGCCCCTTGCCCTATGGAGGTGTTCTTGGCATGATAAGAAGAGATAGCAATCATAGAGCACTTACTACATACCAGGCAGTCCAAGTTCTAAGTGAGTTACCACGAATCGACTCATTTAATCCTCATGATGCCCCTAGGAAGCAGGTGTGATTGTTGTAACAATTACCCCAAATTAGTCTCCAAGTGAAAGACCGAGGCAGGGTTTGCGCCCAGTCCTCCCAGAACTCATGCATATGACCTCAACACTGTGATGCTGCAGTAACATGCCATTAAAAAAAAATAAAGTGACATCCATAAGCGGGGGGGGGGGTCAGTTAAACAAGTGGTGTCAGTACACGCGCCAGGTCAGTATACATATGCAAGTATGTATGTCCAAACTATAGCGTTAGCCTAAAAAGACCTGCACAAGTCAGCCATCATTTATTCACACCATGGGCAGTGACGGTTTCCTCAAACTGCAATGTGAAAATTAGCAAAGGAACAGCCAGGGTAATTTCCTATGGTCCCCAAGGCATCAAGTGTCAACTGCTTAAGTCACTGAAACCAGAAACCTAGCCGTCATTTTGAATTCTATCCCTTTGAAGATTCCTCATCCAATGCTCCAACATCCCATAGTTCTATAGATTCTGTATCTAACATTTCTCTTGCTTCCATCCCTTCTTCTGCATTCACAACATTACTTTTGGTTCAAGCTTATCAATTCCCTTTTGGATAACTGGGTCAGACTTCTGACCTTTCTCCCTGACAACATTCTTGCTCAGCCCTACCCCCAAGAAATCCATCTTCTTTATGGCTGTTGAAAAATCATATGAAAACACAAGACTTACAATATTCAGCCTCTGCATAAAGCCCTAGCATCTACAGAATAAAATCCAAACTCCTTATTAAGTCCCTTTATGAGCTGACCTTTTCATCTCTTCTCTCTCCCCCAGATATAACCACACATGCATCAGTAGATGCTGTTTCCTCTGAACAAAAGCCCTCTCTCTCCCACATGTCCTTCCCCATAGTTTCCACCTCCCGTAGGCTTCATTTGGAAAGCCCCTACTCAATCATTAAATCTCACCTCAAACATCACTTCCTCTAGGAAGTCTTCTGTGATTCCCCTAGGTAGAGTTAGCTGCCTTTACCTTTGTGCCTATAACAGCCAAATCTTAACTTTCCCCCTGCCATTGGCATATAAGTTCTTGATGGCAAGTGTTCTGTGTACACAGTGTATTGTCAGCCCCAGAACAGTCTCTGGAATGTAGTAGGAAATCAACAATATCTATTGTATTATTATAGCCTTGTCTTATTGCAGTATAGTTGCTCGTTGATGTACCTGCCTCCTCCACAGCAATGTTACCTCCTGGGGGGAAAAGAGAGTTTCTTTCGTTTCTGTATCCCAACACCTATCACAGTGCCTGGCAACAAGTGAGTGCTCAAAGTTTGTTGAATGAATTCATGCACAGATGAATTAATGAATAAAACACATAGCCCTCTAGGATTCCCTTTCTTGTCAGTAGAGCCCAAATCTGCTGTTCTAGTAGTGTTTGTTTAGAGGGAGCTCTCTCCAGAAGCAAATCCAGCTGGAAGATGCCATTATAATACAAACCAGATTCAGAGAGACCAAAATTTACATTAGTTGCATGTGTCATGAACATAAAAATATTTATATGTGAAATCTCAATTTTAATTTGGAAAAATAATAGCTTTTGCAGGATGCCTATTCAGTGGTTTTTTTTTTTTTATATATACCAAAGAGAAAAACTTCAAAGAGCTGTGATTTGATGAGTGGTCTACAAAGGGCAGAAGTCCCACTCAGGTGAGGGTTTAGAGAGAACTGTTTTTCACAACTGCTCCCAGGAAATGTTGCTTTCATTACATCATCTCCTTGTGAGGTGGGTATTAGAGTCACCACTGTTGTGGATGAAGAAATGAACGCAGAGAGAGCTTCAGGTCATAGAATAACCCCCTGGTATAGCGTACCCTGGGGTCTCATATTAGGTCAGGGTGTAGACCAAATATGTCTAGTTATGTCCCTCATACTCCAGAGTGATAGGTTGTCTTGTGGAAAATTTGCTCTAAGACGAGACCTGGCAGAGGTCTTGGTACATCTGCCAAATGCATTTCTGCTCACCTTAACACTTGAACTGGCCATGGAAACAGAGCAGTGCAATTCCGTTTACTTCATTGAGTATCTACCATGTTCATCATCTACTCTGTCCAGCACATAGTATGATTTCTATAAATTGGGAGGGGAAAAATGACCCTGAAAGACACATGTATGAATAAATGTGTATATGTAGCATATTGCACTGTGATATAAGGGGATACTTCTTATTCCAGGCTACTGCCAAAATATTTAAAAGCCACCACCTAAAAAGATAGTTATTGTGAAATCCAATTTACAGATGAATAAACCGAGGCGCAGAGATCTTAAATAATCCACCTAAGACCACATAGTTAGCCAGTGGTAGGACCCATTTTAACCATGTATAACTCTCTCCTGGACAAAACAAGCTTTACTGATAAGTAAATGAAAGATACTGCCAGAGAAGAGACACACGTGTTAATAATTGTGTGTTTTTTTTTTAAATAACAGTAGTTGAACGACAGTATAATGCAACTTCCTAATTTTACTGTGAGACTTAACATTTTCCAGACTTACTGATTTATTAACTGTCATAACCCTAGCCACAGTGTGAACTCCAACTAAATTTTCTTTCCACTTTTCATCACTTCTAAGCTTGGTTGGAACACTTACGCTGTGGCTTCATTTTATTTTTATTTCTTTCCTTGGTTATTCCAGGCACATCATTTCACTGGGTGGAGCCACAGCCTCCCTCCCCGGATCCCTCTACTTTTCTGTGAGGTGCAGCCTTCCTGTGGCTAAGCCCACCAGCCCAGTGCACAACTGGCTGTCTTGACAGACCTGGGTAGCAGAATGTCTGAGTGGACAGTTTTGCACATGAACAAGGCACCTGGACAAACAGATTTGAACTTGTCAGTTCCAAAGGCAATATTGCTCCTCTGGATCATTTTCCTGGCTACAACCTTGGCCACCTCACAGAGAAATTCCTTCCCAACTCACTGTCTGTAAATCCCTAAGAATGCCTCTCGTTAGCAAGACAGACTTCAGACTGGTTTTGACAATTTGGAAATACCTCTAAAATGATAGCTTAATGATTTTATGTGTGTTTCCTCTTGAACCTCTACTGTTTCTTCAAGACCCACATATTTTGAACCGTGGCAGAGCAAAGCCCTAATCTTGTCCATTAAATTCTTCTGCCTAATGAAAAACAATCAAGCAATAGTATCTAAATCCAAAAATTTGGGGGAGGGGATGTTATACAGGCAACCCCACCCATACTCATAAAGCCAAGGTTTCCAGTTGAGGGTAGGCATTATTTTGTGGGACTATGGAGCATCCTTGAATGAGGAGCTGTCACACAGAGATGGGTTATGATAGAGCAGAACTCCTTCTAATCAGGTTGGACCTGCTGCCCATGATGCTGGGGTACTGGGGAAAGTTTTGGCCTCTACTGTATTGGGAAAGGGGCAGTGGCTCTTTCAGTCTTGTCTCCGGGAAGATATGGGCTTTAAGGGGAGACAAGATCGGCTACGTAAACTTTCAGATGAGTGAAAAAAGTAAAAAAAGTAAGATCCCTTGTTGATAAATTAATAATAATTTCAAGATGGTGAAAACAGAATGTTAAACCAGTAAAACTCAGACCCTGTGAGACCACACAGGTTGCATATTCATGAAACTCACCCTGAGGTTGACTTTTTAGCACCCACACTGGCACTATCACCTGGAAATTGAGGCATTAAATAAAAGGAATATTCCTCTAACCCCACCCCTGCTACCCTGTGTACACATTTTTACATGGAGACTCTGTTTATCATGCTCCAATATGGTTATAGAAGAAGTTTTAACTAGCATTTAATATATACAAGGCTCTGGACTAATCATTGTATGTGCATTGTCTTGTTTAATCCTGACAAAAATCCCTAGGAGGTCAGAACTGTTATTCTCATTTTGTAGATGAGGAAACTAGGTCATAGGGACAATAATTTATTTGCCTAAGGTTATGAACTGGAAATTAGCAATTTAAGAAAACAACAAAGATCAGAGAGGAAATAGATGAAATAGAGACTAAAAAAGATAATAAAAGATCACTGAAACTAAGTTGGTTTTTAGAAATCACAATGGACAAATCTTTATACTAACCAAGAAAAAAGAGAGAGGACTCAAATAAAATATGTTGATACCAGAGACACTACAAAAAAAAAAAAAAAAAAACTACAAGCCAATATGTCTGATGAACATAAATGCAAAAATTCCCAGAAAATATTAGCAAGCCAAATTTGACAATACATTTAAAAATTATTCATCATGATCAAGCAGGATTTATTCCAGCGATGCAAGGGTGGTTCAATATTTGCAAATCAATCAACGTGATACATCACACTAACAAGAAAAAGGATAAAAACACTATGATCATCTAAATAGATGCAGAAAAATAATTTGACAAAATATAACATACATTCATGATAAAAAAACTTTTAACAAAGTGAGTTTAGAGGAGCATATCTCAATATAATAAAGACCATATATGAAAAACCCACAGCTAACAGCATACTTCATGGTGAAAAACGGAAAGCTTTTCCTCTAAGATCAGGAATAAGCAAGGGTGTCCACTCTTGTCACTTTTATTCAACATAGTACTGGAAGTCCTTGCTGCAGCTATCAGACAATAAATAAAAGGCATTCAAATTGATAGGGAAGAAGGAAAACTGTCAGTAATTGCAGATGAGATGATACTATATATAGAACCCCTAAAGATGCCGTCAAAAAAAAACTATTAGAACTGATAAAGGAATTCAGTAAAGTTACAGGATACAAAATTAATATACAGAAATAGGTTTCATTTCTATCCACTAATAGTGAAGTAGCAGAAAGAGAAATTAAGAAAACAATCCCATTTATAATCGCACCTAGAAGAATACTCAGGAATAAATTTAAACAAAGTGAAGGACATGTACCCTGAAAACTGTAAGACATTAATGAAAGAATGACACAAATGGAAAGATATCCCATGTTCATGGATTCGAAAAATTAATGTTAAAATGTTCATACTACCCAAATCAACCTAGAGATTCAATGCAATCCCTGTCAAAATACCACTAGCATTTTTCACAGAACTAGAACAAATAACTGTGATCTCATATGGAACCACAAAAGACCCCAAAGAACCAAAGCAGTCTTGAAAAAGAAGAACAAAGCTGGAGGTATCACAATCCCAGATTTCAACATATACTATAAAGCTGTAGTAATCAAAGCAGTATGGTACTGACACAAAAATAAACACATAGATCAGTGGAACAGGATAGAGATCCCAGAAATAAACTCACATTTATATGGTCAATTAATCTACAGCAAAAAAGGCAAAAATATGCAATAGGGATATCTCTTCAATATTGAAGACAGTCTCTTCAATAAATGGTTCTGGGAAAACTGGACAGCTATAAGCAATAAAATGAAACTGGACAAGTTTCTTCCACCATACACGAAAATAAACTAAAAATGGATTAAAGATCTAAATGTAAGACCTAAAACCATAAAACTCCTAAGTGGAAAGGTAGGCAGTAATCTCTTCAACATTGGCCTTAGCAACTTCCTTCTAGATAGGTCTCCTCAGGTGAGGGAAACTAAAGCAAAAACAATCAAATGGGACTACATCAAAACAAAAAATTTCTGCATAGCAAAGGAAACTATCAAGAAGACAGAAAAGTAACCTACTGAATGAGAAAAAAAATATTTGCAAATGATGTATTTGATAAAGGGTTAGTACCCAAAATATACCAAGAACTTATACAACTTAAAACAAATAATCCAATTAAAAATAAAAAGACCCAAATAGACATTTTCCAAAGAAGACCTATAGTTGACTAAAAGACACACGAAAAGATGCTCAACATCACTCATCATTAGGGAAATGTGAATCAAAACCACAATGAGATATCACCTTACCCCTGTCAGAATGACTACAATAAAAAAGATAAAAAATACCAAGGGTTGGCAAGGATGTGGAGAAAAAGGAACCCTCAAGCTCTGTTGATAGGAATGTAAACTGGTGCAACCACAAATGAAAAATAGAATCACCATATGCTCTAGTAACTCCAATAGTAGGCATTTGCCAAGAAAAACCCAAAAAACTAATCTGAAAAGATATATGCACCCCTATGTCTACTCCAACATTGTTTGCAATAACCAAGATATGGAAGCAAGCCAGGCATCCACTGATAGATGATTGATAAAAAAGATATGCTATCCGTATACAACAGAATATTACTCAGTCATAAAAAGAATGAGATTATGCCATTTGCAATAACTCTTTGCAAGTGAAATAATTCAGAGACAAATACCATCTGATTTCACTTATATGTAGAATCTAAAAAACAAAGAAATGAACACAGACTCTTTTTTTTTTTAATGTTTATGTATTTATTTTGAGAGAGGGAAGGAGGGAGGGAGAGTGAGAGAATGCACATACGAGGGGCAGAGAAAGAGAGAAAATCCAAAGCAGGCTCTGTGCCGTCAGTGCAGAGGCCAACAATATGCTTGATCCCATGAACTGGTGGATCATGACCTGAGCTGAAGTCAAGAGTTTGACGCTTAACCGACTGAGCCACCCAGGCACCCCCAAACACAGACTCTTAAATACAGAGAACTGGTGGTTGCCAAAAGGGAGGTGTGGTGGGGGGGATGGGTGAAATAGATAAAGGGGATTTAGAGGTACAAAATTTCAGATATAAAATAAATAAGTCATGGAGATGAGAAGTGCAGCATAGAGAAAATTGTCAATAATATTATAATAATGTAATATGTGACAGATGGTGATTACACTTATGGTGAACACAGTAATGTATAGAATTGCTGAATATGTTGTACCCCTGAAATTGATGTAACATTGTTAATTATACTTCAATTTTAAATGATGAAAAAAATTAAATGAAATTTTAAAACAAGAAAGTTATGAGTAAATCTTAAAAGTTCACATCACTAGAAAAAAATTTTTAATTAAGTGTGGTTATGGATGTTAACTAAACTTATTCTGGTAATCATTTCACAATATGTACATATATGAAATCATTATGCTGTATATCTAACATAATACAGTTTTCAACATCAGTTACATCTTAATTTTAAACATAGAAAATGTTGTTGAGGTTGTGGAGAAATTGGAACCCTGGTGTATTGCTAGTGGGAATGTAAAATGATGCAGCCACTTGGAAACAGTGTGGTGTTTCAAAAGAAAAAATTAAACATAGAAATACCATATGATCCAGCAATTCTGTTTTTAGGAATTGAAAGGCGGGGACTCAAACACTTATTTGTATACCCATGTTCATAGCAGTTGTTCACAATAGCCAAAAAGTTGGAGCACAAGTGTCCATTGATAGTGGAATGGACAAAGTGTGGTATATACATACAATGGAATATTACTCAGCTTTAAAAAGGAAAAAATACATACAAAAGAATATTATTCAGCTACACAGTATGGATGAACTTTGAAGACATTATGCTAACTAAAATAAGCAGTCTCATCACAAAAGGATAAATACTATATGATTCCATTTATATGAGGTGCCTAGAGTTGTCAAGTTCATAGAGACAGAAAGTGGAAAAGTATTTGGGGAGGGAGGATGGGGGAGTTCCTGTTTAGTAGACTCAGAACTTCAGTTTGGGAAGATGAAAAGAGTTTTGGAGATGAATGGTAGACCAGTTGCACAGCAATGTGAATGTACTTAAATGCCACTGAACTCTATAGGTAAAAATGATTAAAATGGTAAATTTTATGTTGAGTATTTTTACCACCATAAAAAAGCACTGTTTTCGGGGGGGGGGGGTATTCAGCCTAAAGATGGGACTGGAAATAGGCAAGAGAGGCACATGCTACTGGAAAAAAATTTAAGGACACATGAAAGAACTCAGTAATCAAGATAAATACTAATTTAATGCAATCTTTTAAACTTTTTTTGAGATAATTGTAGATTTGCATGCAATTGTAAGAAACAGTATTCCTGGGGTGCCCAGGTGGCTCAGTTGGTTGAGTGTCTGACTCTTGATTTTGGCTCAGGTCACGATCTCAATTTGTGAGTTTGAGCCCCACATCAGGCTCCATGCTGACACTGCAGAACCTGCTTGAGATTCTCTCTCTCCTTCTCTTTCTCTCTGCCCCTCCCCTGCAAACCAAATAAATAAACTTAAAAAAAGAAAAAGAAATAGTGCTCCTGGTACCTTTTACTCAGTTTCTTCCAATAGTAACACTTTACAAATCTATAGTAAAATACTGCAGCTAGGTTACTGATGTTGATACAGTCAAGATACAGAGCATTTCCATTTGCATAAGGTTTCCTCATGTTGCCCCAACTTCCCTCTTCCCACCTATAGTCTAAAAGATCCTCAAAGCCCCATCTCCCCATCTGGAGAATTAGAAGAAAAATGTGGTGTGATCCATTCCCTGAAACACCTTGTATCTCTGATGTTATTTCTACCTCTGGTAATGTGATTTATATATGTTTTACAAGAATAGTCTTTGGAAAACCTCTTTGCTAATAGGAGGACATTGTCAGAGTGATGGTTCCTACCCCTTAAATACTTCACTAGAGCACACTGTCACTGCTCGAATTTTGTTGCTCTAGATGCTGCCCTGATCCCTTGAGACAGACACTGCTTGTTGCATGCCCAACATACATCTATGCATTTGCCTTTTCCTCTCCTAACAGAATCCTACTTTTATTTGTCCTCCTCTGAACATCCTGTTTGTAGAAAGGCTAGTCTCATATTTAAGTCCACAGAGAGGTTTTTTTTGTCTCAGCCAATCATGAGGACCCATGTCTTTTGCTACTGGTGTAGACATAAACATGTGATAAAATTTGAGCCAGTGATACATAGGAACTAATGTCTGGAATAAATGGCCATCTTGGTATCACTCTGAAGACAAATGAAGCCCAGATATTTGCCCTCTCTTTGGACAAGTGGTAGGTGATAGAATCAATGCCGTTATTATCCGATCTGAGGGGATTGTAAGTTTTTTTGTTACTTACAGCTAAAAGCATCTTATCTGATAGATCCTAATATCCTATTTATATAGGATATTAAGAACCTTAACTAAGAATACAGAATCTTCTGTATTCTTTTTCCTCAGTGACACTAGAGGTATATCTGATACCAAAGTCCATGTTTAGTCTCTCTATTGATCCATACACATGTTACCAATTATTATATTTTAGGACTATTTTAAAAATCCTTCTACAAATTCTTTTAGTTTAGGACTATTTTATTTATTTATTTATTTTTTTAATTTTTTTTTCAACGTTTATTTATTTTTGGGACAGAGAGAGACAGAGCATGAACGGGGGAGGGGCAGAGAGAGAGGGAGACACAGAACCGGAAACAGGCTCCAGGCTCCGAGCCATCACCCAGAGCCCGACGCGGGGCTCGAACTCACGGAGAGCGAGATCGTGACCTGGCTGAAGTCGGACGCTTAACCGACCGCGCCACCCAGGCGCCCCAGTTTAGGACTATTTTAAAAATCCTTCTACAAATTCTTTTAGTATCTCTTCCAGGTATTACAATGGTTGGACATTTCCCTGGCTATCAACAGTTTGAAAACTACATGCTTCTTACTAGGAAAAAAATCCCAGCTGTCCTAGATACAAGTCCCCACAGGGGATTTGTGTAGACTGGGAAAAAAGCCTTACAGCTAATCAACAAAATGATACTGCATCACACTAGCTTCACCCTTGTCTGCCCACTGTGTTACCTAAATAACAAACACATGAAAGGACAAATGAGCTGATTCTCTAGGGTTAGCCAAGCAGGAGCACAGCCTAAACCAGAGAAATCCCATATTTACTCAACGTGGCCATATTTTCCTGGGGTGCTTTAGACAACTTATGGATGACACAGCTTCAGACCTTGGCTATTTTGGTTTAGTTACACATGGTGCAAGAAATTGCCACAAGGATAATGATCAGTTGGTATGAGTGTGGTTCTCAGTGCCTGCAGAGTTGTTTGTTTTCACTCTGTGGTGTTGGACCATCCTCATCCATTCCCCTTATACCTATAAACCCTGTTGGTCAGTCAACACAGCCTTTGTTAACATCCACAAAATGGAAGGAGAAACTAGTGTTTCTGAAACATCCATGGGCATGCAAACCACCTGCAATATTGTTCCAATACAGATTCTGATTCATTATGTCCTGAATAGGACCTAAGTTCTGCATTGCTAACAAGGTCCCAAGTGCTGCTGATGCTACTCATCTGTGGACCACTTTAAGTAGCAAGAGTAGTATCACCAGTACCTGTGATTGAATTCCATGGGATTAAATTCAGGCCATGATGAGGTGGGGTTCCTTTTTGTTAGGGGGCTGGCATGGACCTGGTTAAACAGAATTTGTGGTCAGTCAGACCCTCCCCAGTGGATGGAACCATAATATGTGGAAAAGTAGAAGGTTTCCATGAGAGAGTGAAAAGGACTGAAGATGGAGTATGTCCTGGCATTAATAGATTCCCTGGTTTCAGTGGCTCCTGAAACCCTATTGAATCCATGAGGATTGATTGCTCAACACTTCATCAAATTGCCAGAGCCAATAACTTCTTCTCTTTGCTTAAGCAACTACAGTTGGATTCCTATTACTTACAACCAAGACTCCTAACAAAAATTGCAATGAAATAGCTAAGTAAATTATGATATGTCCCTGCAGAAGAATCATACAGGTTTCAAAGCATTTCGGAAAACATTGAGATGAGAAAATAAGTTTTGCAAAGTGCAATACCAATGTACATATAGAAAATAATAGGTATACAAATCTTGAAGAATATTAAAAGTCATTTCTCAAAAACAAATAAATAGTGCTTCTGTGGGCTGAATAATGGGCCCCCAAATATGTCCAATGTCCATGTCCTAATCCCCTGGAAAAGGGACCTTGCCAGTGTGATTAAATTAAGGATCTTAAGGTATGGAAACTATCCTGTATTATCTTCATTGACCCAACATAACCTTAATGGTCCTTACCAGAGGGAGACAAGAGAGTAGAGTCAGAGGAGGTGATATGCTGACAGATGCAAAATTGAAGTAATGTAATTTGAAAATGGAGGAAATGCATCTCAACCAAGAAATGTGGCTGGCCACTAGAAGTTGAAAAAGACAAGGAAATGTTTTTGCCCTCAGAGCCTTCAAAAAGCCAACACCTTGGCTTTAGCCCAGTAAAATTGATTTCAGACTTCTAATCTCTAGAACTGTAAGGTAATAAATTTATGTGCTTAAAGCCACTCAATTTGTGGTAATTTGTTGGAGCAATAAGAAATAATACAGTGATTGTCTCCATGCTTTCCTCTAATCAATGTGCTACTTTTATAAGAAACAACTTAAGGAATATTGCTTGATACAAAATAAGGGGTGATACTAATAATGTTTTTTTTACATTTTATCATAGCTTGCTTGCTATTATTTTCTAGGACTACAGAATACAATCACAGTACCGTCTTTTTTAAAAATATTGTTAATGTTTTAATATTTTTGAGAGAGAAAGAGAGAACACAAGCAGGGGAGAGGCAGAGAGAGAGGGAGACACAGAATCTGAAACAGGCTGCAGTCTCTGAGCTGTCAGCCCAGAGACTAAAACAGGGCTTGAACCCACAAACTGTGAGATCATGACCGGAGCCACCCAGGCACTCTTATCAAAGTGCAGTCTTATTTCAACTCATATTTCAGGAGAATCTCACTTTGTAGTAAGAGAATTCTGACCCATCATTCCCTTGGAGAATCTCCAGATTTCTGCTGGTAATATCCAACAATTGGCTTAAAGTGCACCCCAAAACTGACACCTGATGAAAGCCAAAAGATCCATTAACACATTCAAGTCTCAGAGGACATCAAAGGCAGAGCAATGCCTAACATCACTTGGAATCTCCACTCTCCTTTCAGTGTATTCCTAGCATTGTGACTCTAGAATCACATTCGGAATCCCAAGAACAACAAATGGCATGACTACCACATGCATGCTGTAGTCTAGCGTAATATTAAAGATCTTGAAACTCTGAATGCTGCTCATGAAACAACTAAAAGAGGATGAAGAGTTCTGGATGGGCATTCCCATCCCCAGGCAGGGACCACTGGCCTCTCTTCTGAGCCCTCATGGCCCTCTGTGTATGTTTTTTTGGTTTTTGTTGTACTTTGTCCATGCTCTCATAATTATCTGTTTATGCTTCCATGTCCCAAACTAGACTTTGATTTCCTCTATGGTAGGGTCTACGTTTGATTCCTTTTTTGATTTTCCAGTCTAAGACACTGCCTGGCATAGACAACTCATTTAATAAATGTTTGTTGAATTAAATTGAATCCTAGCTTCATAAACAGAACCTTAGAACTCATCCTTACCCAAGATGGTAATAATTCAACTTTCTTGAATTTATCTTCAAAGAACTTGCTAAAGTAGAGTAACATGATAACATCACGACCAACTCTCTTGTTGGGTTTGAACATGAGATTCCTTCTAGGGGAAACCTGTCAATCTCTGTTTAACTTGAGTCTAGATTTCAAAGGGTAAAATTCAGATAGTACCCTGGACCTCCAAATGAGTTCATGATATAGGAGAGTTTTATCAAGTCCCCTATTTTCTCTTACCCAGGATTCATTCAAGGTCAATACTGGTTGATGACAGCTCTATATCTTTCTCGTCAAGAGGCTTTGCTAAATGTGGATGGAGGTATAAAGAAACTCAAATTATTGGTCCCTTGGGATCTTCGCAAGAGATTACTGAGTGGCTGGCTGGAGTTCCTTTAGCATAGCATAGAATATAAATGTTTTGGCTTCAGAATCAAACTGATCTGGGTTTAAATCCCAACTATAACTTTCAATAGCTGAGAGATATTGGGTGTGTTATTTTATCTGAACTTTATTTCTCTCAGTTAGAAAGTGAGAATAAAATATCAACTTACTGAGATTGTGCAGCATAGAGTTCCTATGCAAGTACTCAAAAACTACTAGTTACCATTGTCATGAATAATTATTATTCCACACAAGTGGCTCCAGAGAGGGTAAAGTGTGATGTTGCATACACCTACCTGGCCCAAACTTAGAGGACACATCTCCCTACATATTTCTTTTCTCTGATGTAGACCATATAACAGTGAGGCCATAAGTAAAAGTGGTTTTATCTTGGTCCATAGAACTGCCATCATCAAACAGAGAAGACCAACACCTAACGGACAAATTGCTGTGATATTCCCATTCTCGGTAACTTTATGCTTATCCATGAAGTTCTTCCTCTTCTTTGGAAATTAAACTATGATTGATTATTTGTGTTCAGCCCATCCTAACCCAAGGCCACCAATATTTTAGGATTAAAAGTCTCAGAAGCACCACAGTTGAGAAATTTCTGTGTCTAGCTAAAATGGAGTAACAGGAACTAGATTTACTCTCCCACCTGAAATAACTTAAAAAACAAACTAATATATGAAACAATGGGTTTCAAGATATCGGACATCAGTGATGCTCCTTGAGAAATCAAAACAAAGGAGATGCTCCCTACAATTACTGTGACTTTCCACCTGGAGAGTTTCCAGGTTGCACAGCATGGAAAGGAAACCCAAGTAGAATTTATCAAACTTTCTGAGATGAAGAGATGAAGTTAGGAGTCCAGAGAGGACAAGGTGGCTAGAGTTCAGAGGACAGAGGACAAAGATGAATGAGCTACAGAGAGCAAGCTTGGGAGAGCTACAGACGATGACTCTTGAGTCCTGATCAGTACATATATGGAAATAAACTACCCAGACCAGGTAAAAAAACAAACATGAAGGAATTATCAGGAGCACACTTGGAATTCAAACAGGATCAAATAATATTTCCTGTTCTTATCAGCCAGAATAGAGACTATAACTCATAGGATATTGGGTAGCTACTCCAAAGAGTTTTGTTTCAATAGTGGGACACAGTTTGCCTTACACTCAATACTGCTCTGGTGTCACCTAACAAAATTTTAAATTAAAGCTTTTAGTTTTATGATTTTAATCATTTTATGATTAAATGGTTTCCAAGTAGCTTAACTGCATTAAAAAAATCTCAAGAATATTTGTAGGAATACAAAAATATCTACCCACCCTACAAGGTACAATTGTCAATGTTTGACATCCAATAAAATATTCCAGGAATGTAAAGCAGCAGGAAAACATAACCCATGATAAGGAGAAAAACCAATCAATGGAAATAAACCCACTAATAATATATGGAATTAGTAGTAAGGGACATTATAATAGTCAATACTTCCCATATGTTTAAATGCTGGAGAAAAGATAGAGCATGGAGGCAAGACATGGAGGAAACTCAAATGTAGATCACTAAGTGAAAGAAACCAATATGAAAAGGCTATATACTGTATGACTCCAATTATGTGACATTTTGGAAAAGGCAACACTATGGGGTCAATAAAAATATCAATGGTTTCAGGGGATGAGAGAGTGACAGATAGGAGAGGCAGAGCACAGAGGACTTTTAGAGCACTGAACATGCTCTGTGTGATAGTATAATGACACACAGATATATTATTATATATTTGTCCAAACTTGTAGAATGTACAAAACCAAGAGCGAACCCCAAGGTAGACTATGGACTTTAGATAATTATGATGAATCAATGTAGGTTCATCCAAAGTAAAAAGTGTGTCATCCTAATAAAGGATATCAATCGTTGGAGGAGACTGCATGTTCAGGAGAAAAAGTCATATAGGTACTCTCTGTACTTCCCTCTCAGTGTTAAAGTCTTTAAAAAATAATAACTATCACCCTAGAATCCTACAGCTAACAAACATATATTTCAAACATGAAGATGAATAATGACTTTTTAGACAAACAAAAGCTGAAATAATTACTCACCAGCTAACTTGCACTATAAGAAATGTTAAAGACCTTTAGATAGAACAAAAGTAATATGGATGGAATGTGAACCTACACAGAGGAAAGAAGAGCTATGGAAACAGTGCTATGTAGGTAAATATAAAGACATTTCTCACTATTTAAATCGCTTTAAAATATAATTGACTGTTTAGATGGAACAACATATTCTGCAGTTTATAACACAGAAGTATCTGATGATAATAGTACAAAGGCCAGGAAAGTTACATATAGCTGTACATAGTTGTAAAGTTCTACTACACTTGAAGAAGCAAAATACTTGTGGACAGCAGGCTGTGCGTTATTAAAGATGTATAATGCAGAACCAATAGTAGTCACTGAAATAACACAATAAAGAGTAATTGTCAACAAACTGATAAAAGGGATAAAAAAGAAACATAAGAAATAATCCAAAGAATGAAGAAAACTAGGAAAAGGGGAAAAACAGCTGCGACAGGTAGAAAGAAAATTTGTTTTAATTTTATTTGTGAGAGAGCAAGAGCGAGAGAGAGCAATCAGGGGAGATGGGCAGAAGGAGAGAGAGAGAATCCCAAGCAAGCTCCATGCTCAGCTCATAGCCCAACTCAGGGTTCAATCCCAGGATCATGACCTGAGCTGAAATCAAGAGTGAGACCCTCAACTGACTAAGCCACTCAGGTACCTCGAAAGACATTTTAAAGTCAGTCCCATTACTTAAGAAAAATCAATGCAGAGGATTTTTAGGATAAACTACTCTGTATGACACCATAATGGTAGGTGCAGGTCATTATATATTTATCTAAACCCCAGAATGTACAACATCAAGAATAAACCCTGTTGTGGACTTTAGACTCTGGGTGATAAGCATGTGCCAATGTAGGCTCATCAAGTGTAACAAAGGTACCACCTGGTAGGGGATGTTAATAATGAAGGGAAGCAGGGCACCTGGGTCATTCAGTTGGGTAAGCGTTGGACTGTTGACTTCAGCTCAGGTCATGATCTCATGGTTTGTGAGTTCGAGCCCCACATCTGGGCTCTGCGCTGACAGCGACTGAGGTATGTGGGGAAGTCTCTGAATTTTACATTCAATTTAGCAGTGAACCTAAAACTTCTCTAAAAAATAAAGTTTATTTTAAAAAAGAAAAGCAAACAGGAAAAACATGAAAATCCCATTTTATTCCTCTTATTTCCACTCCCCTGTGATAGTCTGATTAGCAACTTTCCCTTCTACTTTCTGTCTATACACTTACATACCTTACATACATGCATGTACATATATACACATGCAGCTTTTTTGTTTTTTAAACACACGTGGAATATTATAGCATTGTTCTGATACTTGTTTTACCTTATGTGCCTTAAAGCTCCTCCTATGTTAATACATGTATCTTTACCTCAATCTTCTTAATGGCTACATAAATTCTATAGAAATGTGCCATATTTTATTTAGCTTTTAAACACTTGACTTTCATTTTCCAACTCCTATTTCTATAGTGTTTTAATTTTTCCTATAAATGTGTAATGCTCTGTATGGCGGGGGAGGAAAAGTTAAAAAACAAACAAACATAGCAGCATCTGGCTGACTCTGTCGCAAGAGCATGCGACTCTTGATCTCAAGGTTGTGAGTTCAAACCCTATATTGGGTGTGTGGAGATTACTTAAATAAATAGAACTTTAAAAACAAAAATACCATCTCTCGGGGCACCTGCGTGGCTCAGTTGGTTAAGCATCCAACTCTTGGTTTTGGCTCAGGTCATGATCTCATGTTCATAGGATCAAGCCCCAAGTTGGGCTCTGCGCTAACAGCTGGACCCTGCTTGGGATCCAATCTCTCTCTCTCTCTCTCTTTCTCTCTCTCTCTGCCCCTCCCCTACTCACTGTCTCTCTTGAGATAAATAAACCTTAAAAGTTTTTTTTTTTAAATACCATCTCTGGCAGTCTGGACATCCTCAAGCACTGGAAATGCCACAGTCCCTGGCACCCCAAGAATTTTAGTCATGCCCTTGCTCTGAAGGCAAGTCATTTCAATCATTTCACATCCCTCAAATTAGACCCTCCAGTTCTAAAGGCCTTAAGCTACATGTGAGTTTTAAGAACACTCAACCTGTTATAACCAATCTTGTCATTTATAAAACAAGGTTAATAATATTCATGTCATAGGGTTGTCATGTGAGGAGACGGCACACGTAAAGGGCAGCCCCTAGGATGTATAGCTGGCTGTCTCCCAAGAAAACCAGAAACTACAGAAGGGAAGTCTAAGATTCTTTTTTATCTTTCTTAAATTATTTTAGATTTAATGTACACAAGAATCATAATCACCTGGGGTGCTTATTAAAACCGTACATTCCAGGCCTCACCTACAAAAGTTTGTATCTAGTTGGTTTGAATGAAGTCAGGAATCTGCACGGTCAGCAGGTGATGCTCCGGGTGTTGCTGACACAGCTGGCCCATAGACCCCACTGGAGAAACTGTCGGGCTCCACTGGAGCTAAGTCAGAACAGGAGCTACTATGGCTGCTAGAATGATGCCCAAACTTAATGAGGTGAAAATGAGGAAAAGAGTGGTCCAGCTCGCATTTTAGTCCCGTTCTATGACTTCATGAGGAAGGGCATGAAAATACTCAGACAAGAACACCAAAGGGCAGTTAATCTTGAGCAAATACTGAGGATGTAACCTAGGAATGCGTTAAGTCCCTTACATTTCTGGCCTAATACTAAGAAGTCTTTAGAGATGACTTATGTAATGGCTGGGGATATGAAACCAAGGCTACTGGCCCCTGATCTTAACTGTCAAAGTTTGAGTACAAGCAATAGAACTCTGTTTGGCCTATATTTGGTAGTGTATGCTGCATTCAGTTAGCCAACTGTGCCTGCTTGATTATCTTTCTTAGAAAGAGAGGAAAAGAGTGCAAGTAGAGGAGAGGGGCAGAGGGAAGGAGGGAGAGGGAAGGAAGGGGAGGGAGGGAGACAGAGAGAGAAGGTGGGAGGGACGGAGGGAGAGAATGAATGAATCCAGAGCAGGCTCCATGCACAGCACAGAGTCCGACTTGGGTGCTTGATCCCAGGACCCTGTGATCATTACCTGAGCCAAAATCAAGAGTCAGATGCTTGACTGAGGCACCCAGGTGCCCCTGTGCCTACTTTATAATCAAGCTTCAAAAGGACTTTTTTTTTTTTTTTACCTGAGTTGGCATAATTTAAATAGGTCAACTTTTACATGCACTATATATACAGGCATTAAGAAAGACCAGCACATCCTTAGGTCAATGGTTCATTTAAGAAACATTTATTGAATATGCCCTTGTCTCTGGTATACATCTTCACTAGGCTACTTTGAGATTTTCTTCAAATGTCACTTCCCTTGGCAGGCATTATGCTCCCAGGCACAGTGAATTTTTTGAAATGATTTATAAATGTATTCATTCATTTATAGTTATACCTTGACTTGTGCCCCCAGAAATTCAGATTGATGTTAAATATTATACAAAGGATTTTATGGCTTGAAGGAGTTTTATTGTAACACTAATCTCAATGTAATAAAATTCACTATTTACATATCTATTCCCCAGATAGATCACAAACTTCATGAGGGGAGACTGTATCTTACTCATCATTGAATCTCAACATATTAAGTGTTCAGTAAATGAATATAGACACACATCTATAAGCACAACCAAGTGAAGGCTAAGTGAATGCTGGCCTTCAAAGTAGTACCTTGGGATACAGCACATATTTCCAATAACACACTGCATAGAATCCCTTCCCAAGCTGAGATGATCTTCAAAACAAATTTCAAAAGTACACCAAAAAAAGAACTAATTTAGTTTTCCTTTTGATTTTTCCATAAAACATCTCTTCTCCAAAATTGATCACACATGACTATAGGCCGTTTCCAGTAGTCAAATTTCTCCTTAAAGGATTAAGAATCTCCACAACCAAAGGTATAAATCTTGTTATAGATGACCTCTAAACATTTTAATCCTGACCTACCTCAGTGACTCCACCCATCTCTCATTCCACCCATTCCCAGAAAGCTACTTTGATTTAGAAACTTGAGCTCAAACCCCAGTCCCACCACCTGTTATCTTATTCATGGGCAAGTTATTTGAACTCTCAGTTTCAGTAGTGGTTAATTTTACGTGTCAAGTTGGCTGGGCCATGTGGTACCGAGATAATTGGTTGAACATTATTCTGGATGTGTCTGTGCTTCTGGATGAGACTAATATTTGAATTGGTAAATGAAGTAAAGCAGATTGTTCCCCCCAATGTGGAGTAAGAAAGAATTCACTCTCTCTATTTTCTAGCTGACAATGGTCTACTCCTGCACTTGGTCTGGAACTGTACCACTGGCTTTCATGGGGCTCCAAGGAGCAGATCATGGAACTTCTCAGCTTCCATAACCATATGAGCCAAGTCCTTGTGATAATACCTCCTACCTCCCCTCCATACACACACACACACACACACACACACACACACACACACACACACACTACCGGTTCTGTTTCTCTGGAGGACTCTAATACACTCCGTTTCCTTTGCTGTGACATAGGGAAAGTAAGAGCCATATATTTTAACACTATGCTAAATATTTTGTATCTCTTATCTCAGTTAATACTTCAGCTGTCATACGATGTAGGTACTATTAATATGATCATCCCTTTACATTCCTGCCTATTGAAAGTTTTTACTTCCTTGAGGCATTGACTTCACTTGAACTAGTATCTCCCCACTACCAACAGACCAAGAGGAAAGAATTTAATGGATCCCAGCTAGTGGTTTGTCCCTTTGGGAAACAAATTCTCTGACAAGGCTAACCAATGATCTGACCTACATGATGGGCTTGTTTGGCCACCTTCCCACACCTGAGACATTCAGCATTGTTCAGGGAAAATTGGTAGTGGTGGGGAGATGTTGGTCTCTTGTTAACACAATGGCAATTTATACTTACAAATCCACTCTTGTCAGGGTGGTAGAGACCTAGACTCCCTGAGACTCAGAAGCTACGGACTTGGCAAGCTCACTGAGGTTGGACTTGTATTTCGACAGAAAAGGTAAAATGCACCAGGGTGTGTTCTTCAGATAATAGTGATCTCCTATGCACTGGTCTTCTGCTGTATTCAAATCCCTGGAACTGTGCCCAGCACCTGGCTATTTAAAATAATATGTGAAATGGGTGGCTAAATCTAGTAACTCTAGGCCTCCCTAAGAGGGGCAGCTCCAAAGATCAATAGCTCTGAACTAGTCTTTCTATGGCTGTATGATCAAGACAGAAATCCACACATCTAGAAACATGTTCAGTAAATGTTTTTGCCCTTAACAAATTCTTCAGTCCTTCTCTTGAGGTGTAGAATAAAAAAACCCTGGAAGAGTACGGATGAGACTTCTGGAGGAGGCTGGAGCTCCCTCTAGGGGTGAAAATAAAGTATCCTAAAAAAACGCAGTACTGGTTCTGCAGGTTGTTTTTTAAGAAGAAAATGTTTTAATGTCATAAAATATACCAACATCACCATAACAACTTCACAGAGTGATAGATTTAACAACACTCCTTTGTGTACATGGTCATTCAAATGTTAAGTGCCAGTTATATACCTGGACTGTGTAAGGTACATGATATTTGGATATTTAAGTTGAGGATATGGGAATATGGAGAAATAGGAACTCTTGTACATTGTTGGTAAGAATGTAAACTGGATATAGCTGCTATGGAAAGCAGTATGGAGGCTCCTCAAAAAATTAAAAAATAGAACTCTCATATGATTCAGCAATCTCTTTTGTGTTCATATCCAAAGGAAATAAAATCAGGATCTCAAAGAGATAACTATACCCCCATGTTCATTGCAACATTATTCATAATAGCCAACATATTGAAACAACCTAAGGGTTCATTGACAAGTGAATGGGTTAAAAATGTGACCACACACGCACGCATACACACACACACACACACACACACACACACACACACACACACACTGGAGTACCATTCAGCCTTAAAAAATGAAAAAATTCTGGCATTTGCGACAACGTTGATGAACCTGGAGGTCATTATGCTAAGTGTAATAAGCCAGACACATAAAGACAAATACTGTATGGTATCACTTACATGTGGAATCTAAGAGAGTCAAACTCATAGAAGCAGATAGTATTGTCAAAAAGAAAATCATAGGGGCGCCTGGGTGGCGCAGTCGGTTAAGCGTCCGACTTCAGCCAGGTCACGATCTCGCGGTCCGTGAGTTCGAGCCCCGCGTCAGGCTCTGGGCTGATGGCTCAGAGCCTGGAGCGTGTTTCCGATTCTGTGTCTCCCTCTCTCTCTGCCCCTCCCCCGTTCATGCTCTGTCTCTCTCTGTCCTCAAAAAAATAAATAAACGTTGAAAAAAAAATTAAAAAAAAAAAAAAAAAAGAAAATCACAGGCATAAATGGGGTCACTTATGCTAGGCCAAATCACCAGAGGCTTAATACCTAAATTAATCACAGTTTCATCCTCCCTCAGCAATGTAGTCTTCACCAGTCAGTCAGGAATTTTCTAACCAATACCAATGAGGTAATCTGTCACATGGGCCCTCTCTAACCCCCAAAGGAAGAGGAGATAATCTGCATAAGACTCCCTGCTCTTCCCCAAAGGGAAAGTGACCTTGCCTGAAACAATCTTTTTTCTTTTTCCTAATAACTTCTTGCCTCACCCTCCTTCCTATAAAAACCTTCCATTCTGTACAACTTCTCAGAGCCCCCTGCACCTGCTAGATGGGGTGCTGCCTGATTCATGAATCCCTTAATAAAACCAATTAGATCTTCAGATTTATTCAGTTGACTTTTTGTTCTTTAATAGCATAGTAGTTGCCATGGGCTAGGAGTAAGGGGAAAATGGTGAGATACTAGTCAAAGGTTACAAAGTTTTAGGCAGTATGAAAAAGTTCTGGAGAGCAAATGTACTGCATAATGACTATAGTTAATGAGACTGTCTTGTATACTAGAAATTTGTGAACAGTAAATCCTAATTGTCACAAAAGTGTTAATTATATGAGGTGATGGATATGTTAACTAGCTTATGGTAATTGTTTCACAGTGTATATGATATAAAAACATTACATTATAATGCTCATGTCAACATCAGAGAAGCATAAGATGCTCTTCCTTTTCATCCCCCCTTCTCAACAAAGAATTAGACACCCATGCACAAACAAAAACACCTTGGTAGGAGCTGTGGGTTACAGCAACATACCCAAGAGGAGTCTCTCTCACCACTCTGTCCTTGGTACAGGGTAGAACCAGTGAGGCAGCAAACCTGCCCCAATTCCTCTGGCTGTGGTTGGGAAAAAACCTAGAGAGCACTAACCTGGGCAGGTAACCATGGCTGAAAGAAAAAATTCCAAAGTTCATCCTACCCGAGGAGAGATCCCAGCACCTCATTAGAACAAACAAACAAAAAAAGAGTTTGTAGTAGCAGAGGGATAAGAACCTCCCCTATCCCCACCTCCAAAACAATACTGCATGAGACTGAACCAGCAGGTGGCAGCAATCTCTCCCACAGAGGAGGAGGAGAGTGGTGAGTGAATGCCTGGCTGCCTCAGTGGTGTGGTGTGGGATGCAATTGAAGAAACCCTTTCTCTCCAACAGCACCAGAGGACTGATATGGGGCCTCCATGATTGGGAGGAAGGAAGAGAATATCAAAGGGCATTAAAGACTAGCTCAGCAGTAAGTTCACCCACAAGCCTCTGGGAGTGCCATATTCTGGGATCTTTGGGTAAAGGAGATATTAAAACTTGAGCTACAGTACTACTTTTGGAATACCAAAAAGAGGTGTCCGGTAGTCAGCCTGGTGAGTTGTAAGAATCAGAGAAGACATAAAGGCTTGAGAATTCTGCCACCAGAGGGAGTAAGAAGAGTGGAAAAGGTATATCCAAAGGCAGAGAAAAACACGCATAATAACAGCATCACTGAACAGAATACCCCAACAGAAGAGAGCTGGCAAGTATCTAAAGGGGTATCTGCTACTTCAGAAACAAAACACGAAACTACAGAACCAACACAAAACTATAAGTAACATGAAGAAATCAAAAAACTTGCACAGACAACCCCCATCAAATCAACCTATGGAGGTCTACACCAAGACACAGAATAATAGAAATGGTAAAAAGTGGTGATAAAGAGAATTTTTAAAGCAGCAAAAGAAAACAGTTACATACAAGGGAAACCCCATAAGGCTAGCAGCTGATTTTTCAGCAAACACTTTGCAGGCCAGAAGGGAATTTTATGAAATATTCAAAGTGCTGAAAGGAAAATACCTACAACCAAGAATACTCTATATAACAGAGCTATCATTTAGAATAGAAGGAGAGATAGAGAGCTTCCCAGACAAAAAGTTAAAGGAATTAATCACCATTAAACCAGCCATATAAGAAATGTTAAAGAAAATTCTTCGGATAGAAACAAAGCCATAATCAACAGTAAGAAAATTATGGGGAAAAAATTTCACAGTTACCTAAAACATAATAAAAGTAGATCAATTACTTATAAAAACTAGTATGGAAATTAAGCACAAAAGCAGTAAAATCAAGTGTCTATAAAAATTGGTCAAGGGATTCACAAAAAAAAAGGATATAAAGTATGAGATCATAGACGTAAAACATGGAGGTTGTAAAAATTTAGTGCTTTTAGATTGGGTTCAAACTTAAGTGACTATCAATGTAATATAGACTGCTATTTGCATAGGTTGTATGCATATATGTATGCATATGTGTATAAACCTAATGGTAACCACAAATCAAAAACCTGTAATAGATATGCAAAAATATCCAAGGAATCCAAGCACATCACTAAAGAAAGTCATCAAATGGCCAGAGGAGACAAATGTAAAACCAGTACTAAAATGGCAATAAGTACATATCTACTAATAATCATTTTGAATGTAAACAGACTAAAAGCTTCAATCAAAAGATATGGGATGTACCAAATGGATAAAAAAAGCAAGACCCATCTATATGCTGCTTACAAGAAACTCATTTCAGACCTAAAGACACATGCAGATGGAAAGTGAAGAGATAGAAAAATATTCCATGCAAATGGAAGTGGAAAAAAAAAACTGGGTAGTAATTCTTGTATCAGACAAAACAGATTTTAAAACAAAGACTGGGGGCGCCTGGGTGGCGCAGTCGGTTAAGCGTCCGACTTCAGCCAGGTCACGATCTCGCGGTCCGTGAGCTCGAGCCCCGTGTCAGGCTCTGGGCTGATGGCTCGGAGCCTGGAGCCTGTTTCCGATTCTGTGTCTCCCTCTCTCTCTGCCCCTCCCCCGTTCATGCTCTGTCTCTCTCTGTCCCAAAAATAAATAAACGTTGAAAAAAATAAATAAATAAAAAAAATAAATAAAATAAAACAAAGACTGTAACAATCACTCAACAAGGGAGAACCTAAATCCCTAAGCAACTATTAAGAGACATAAAGGAAGAAATTAATGGTAATACAATAACAGCAGGGGTTTTTACCACACCATTTACATCAATGTCTAGCTCATCCAAAAAGAAAATCAACCACAAAGCTCTGACTTTGAAGGATACATTGGACTTGATGGATCCAACAGTTATATTCAGAACATTCCATTCTAAAACAGTATATTCTTTTCAAATACACATGGAACATTCTCCAGAATAGATCTCATGTTAGACCACAAAACAAGTCCAACAAATGCAGAAAGACTGAAATCATGTCATACATCTTTTCCAGCCACAACTGTATGGAATTAGAAATCAACCACAAGAAAAAAATCTGGAAAGAACACAAATATATGGATGTTAAATTCCATGCTACTAAACAATGACTGGGTTTACCAAGGAATCAAAAAGAAAACAAAGGGGCGCCTGGGTGGCTCAGTCAGTTGAGCATCCGACTCTTGATTTCAGCTCAAGTCATGATCCCAGGGTCATGGAATTGAGCCCCATGTTGGGCTCGCCACTGAGCATGGAGCCTGCTTGGGATTCTCTCTCTCTTCCTCTGTCCCTCTCCCCAACTTGCACGTGCAACTCTCTCTCTCTAAAAATAAAAAATAAGAAGCCAATTTAAAAAATGGAAATGAAAACACAATGACCAGGTGCTTGGGGATGCAGCAAAAGCTATTCCAAGAGGGAAGATTATAACAACATAGGCTACGACAAGAAGAAAGAAAAATCTCAAATAAATAACCTAATTTTACACCTAAGGAGCTAGAAACAAACAGACAAAGCCCAAAGCCAGTAGAAGGAAGGAAATAATAAAAATTAGAGTAGAAATAAATGAAATAGAGACTTAAAAACAATAGAACAGATCAATGAAACCAGAAGATGGTTCTTTGAAAAGATTAAACTGATAAACATTTAGCAGGATTCATTTAAAAATTTTGGGGGGGGGAGGGAACTCAAATAAAATCAGAAATGAAAGAGGAGAAATAAGAACTGACACCACAGAAATACAAAGGATTGTAATAAATTATTAAAAAATTATATGTCGACAAATTGGAAAACCTAAAAGAAATGGGTAAACTCCTAGAAATACATAACCTTCCAAAACTGAATCAAGAAGAAATGGAAAATTTGAAAGCAATGCAGTTGAATCAGTACTCAAAAATTCCCAACAAATAAAGATCCAGAACCAGATGACTTCACAAGTAAATTCTATTAAACATTTAAAGAAGAGTTAATACCTATTCTTCTTAAACTATTCCAAAAAATTGAAGAGGAAGGAGCTTCCAAATTCATTCTATGAAGTCAGCATTACCTTGATAGCAAAATCAGATAAATACACTACGAAAGAAAGAAAGAAAGAAAGAAAGAAAGAAAGAAAGAAAGAAAGAAAGAAAGAAGGAAAACAAACTACAGGCCAATATTTCTGATGAACCTAGATGCAAAAATCCTCATAAAATATTGGCTAACCAAATTGAAAAATACATTTAAAAAGTCATTCACCATGATCAAGTGGGATTTTTTCCAAGGATGCAAGCATGATTTAATAGCTATAAATCAATGTGATACACACATAAAAACCATATGATCATTTCAATAGACACAGAAGACACATTTGACAAAATACAACATACATGATAACACTTCAGCATAATAAAGGCCATATATGAAAAACCCACAGCTAAAATCATACTCAATGGTGACAAACAGAGCTTTTCCTCTAAGGTCTAAGGAACAAGACAAGGACAATCATGTTCACCATTCTCATTCAACATAGTACTGGAAGTTTTAGCCACAGTAATCAGACATGAAAAAGTGGGGAAAAAGGCATCCAAATTGGCAAGAAAGAAGTAAAGCTGTAACTATTTGCAGATAACATGATAGTACATATAGAAAACCCTAAAGACTCCACAAAATAACTGCTAGAATTCATCAATGAATTCAGTAACATTGCAGGATACAAAATTAATATACAGAAATCTGTTGCATTTCTATACGCTAATAATGAAGTAGAAGGAAATTAAAACAATCCCATTTACAATTGCACCTAAAATAACAAAATATGTAGGAATAAACTTAAGGAAGTGAAAGACCTGTACTCTGAAAGCTATAAAACACTGATGAGAGAAACTGAAGATGACACAAACAAATGGAAAGATATTCCATAGTCATAGACTGGGATAACAAATATCGTTAAAATGTCCATACTAGTGAAAGCAATCCATAGATTTAATGCAATCCCTATCAAAATACCAGCAGCATTTTCACAGAACTAAAACAAGTAATACTCAAATTTGTATGGAACCACAAAAGATCCTGAATAAGCAAAGCAATCTTGAGGAAGAAGAACTAGAAATATCACAATGACAGATTTCAAGATATACTACAAACCTTAGTAACCAGAACGGTATGTTGCTGGCACAAAAATAGACATCTAGATCAATGGAACAGAATGTTGAGCCCAGAAGTAAACCCAAACTTTTACGATCAATTAATCTAAGACAAAGAAGGCAAAAATATTAAATGGTAAAAAGGCAGTTTCTTCAACAAATGAAGTTGGGAAAACTGGACAGCTACATGCAAAAGATTGAAATTGGACCACTTTCTTATACCACACACGAAAATAAACTCTAAATGGATTAAAGACCTATATATGAGACCTGAAATCATAAAATTTCTAGAAGAAAACATAGGCAGTAATCTCTTTGACTTCAGCTGTAGAAACATTTTTCTAGATATGTCTCCTGACAAGGGAAACAAAAGCAAAAATAAACAAATAGGACTACACCAAAATAAAAAGCTTCTGCACAGCAAAGGAAATGATAAACAAAACCAGAAGACAACCTACTGAATAGAAGACATTGCAAATGATATATATGTTGAGGGGTTAATATCCAAAATATATAAAGAACTTATACAGCTCAACACCCCAAAACCAAACAGTCTGATTTAAAAATGGGCAGAGAATCTGATTAGACATTTTTCCAAAGAAGACATACAAATAGCCAACAGACACATAAAAAGATACTCAACATCACTCACATTGGGGAAATGTAAATCAAGACCACAATACACCTGTCAGAATGGCTAGAATAAGAAAAAGACAAGAAATATCAAGTGTTGATGACGATGTGGAGAAAAAGGAG
The DNA here is from genome assembly GCF_007474595.2 of Lynx canadensis. Lineage (NCBI taxonomy): Eukaryota > Metazoa > Chordata > Mammalia > Carnivora > Felidae > Lynx > Lynx canadensis. The sequence continues at coordinate 22,270,098 of NC_044320.2, forward strand.
CCCTTGTGCACTGTTGGTGGGGATGCACACTGGTATAGCCACTGTGGAGGTTTCTCAAAAACTTAAAAATAGAATTACTATATTATTCAGTAACTCCACTACTAGGTATTTACCCCAAAAAACAAATACACTAATTTGAAGTGATATGTGCACCCCTGTGTTTATTGCAGCACTGCTTTCAATTGCTAAGATATAGAAGCAACTCAAGTGTCCATCAATAGATGATGGATAAAAAAAAAGATGGGGTATAGGGGTGCCTGGGTGGCACAGTGGTTAAGTGGCCAACTCTTAATTTCAGCTCAGGTCATGATCTCCCGGTTCGTGAGTTCGGTCGGGCCCCATGTCAGGCTCTGTGCTCACTATGCACAGCCTGTTTCAGATCTTTGTCTCCCTCTTTCTAGTCCTGTCCCACTCATGCGGTCTGTCTCAAAAATAAATAAATGTTAAAAAAAAAAAATTAAAGATGTGGTTTATATACACAATGGAATATTACTGAGCCATAAAAAAAGAAATCTTGCCACTTGCAGCAACATGGGTACATATAGAGTATAATGCTAAGTGAGATAAGTCAGTCAGAAAAAGGCAAATACCATATGATTTCACTCATGTAGAATTTAAGAAACAAAAAAAGAGACAACAAAAAACAGACTCTTAAATATAAAGAACAAATTGGTGGTTGCCAGAGAGAAGGTGGGAGAGGTAATGGGTGAAATAGGTAAAGGGAATTAAGAATACTTATGATGAGCACTACATAATACATAGAATTTTGAATCCTTATATTGAACACCTGAAACTAATATAACACTGTATGTTAGTTATACTTAAATATATATATAACATAAATTAAATTGTTAAAATCAAAGAATAAAGAAAGAATCAAGGACACCTGTCATTACCAAAAGATAATTCCTTAATAACCAAACTCAAAGGCATGGATTTTGCATTCTAGCTGAGAAAGAATTCCAAATAACTTTTCTCAAGAAACTCAACAACGAGAAAACTCAGAAAGACAAAATCATGAAAAAAAATACAGTATCAAAAGGAGATATTTACCAATGAGATAGAAGAAAAAAAAAAGAATCAAACAGAAATTCTGAAGCTGAAGGACGTGATGAATAAAATGAAAAACACAATACAAAACACCTGCAGTGGAGCAAATGGAAGATAGAATAAGTGAGTTAGAGGATAAGGATTTTGAAATAACCCAGTTAGAGGACAAGAAGAGTGGGAAAAGAATGAAGAAAGCCTCTGTGATCTATGGGACACCATTAAAGAACAAACATTAGAATAAATGGGGCCCAGATGGAGATGAGAGGGAGAAGGGGACACACAGTTCATCTAAAGAAGTAACAGCTGAGAAGTTCACAAACCTGGGGAGAAAAATCAGACATCCAGGGGACAGAGGAATGACACATCCCAAGTGTTGAAAGAAAAAAAATACCCTCTCTCGCATAGTTATCGTCCAGATATAGAGGAGAAATAAAGACTTTCCTAGGCAAACAAAAGTTGAGGGAGCTCATCACCACTAGACTTGCCTTACAGAAATGCTGAAAGGAGTCCTTCAGGCTGAGTAAGAAAATGTTAACCAAGGTCATAAAAACATACACAAGTATCCAATACACTGGTGAAGGTAAATATACAGTCAAAGTTAGAATACTTTTTAGTATAGTATAGTACACAGTATATAGTATAGTATAAAGGTCAAAGGAAAAGAATATTAAAAATAATTATAGTTACTATAATTATAACTAACACACAGGATAAGAAGAGGTAAATAATGACATCAAAAAAGTCAAATGGAGTAAAAAGGTGATAACTTTGTAGATGATAAAAGTTGTTATCAGCTTTAAATGGGCTGTTCTTATCTTATGTAAGACTCACAGTAACCACAAAGCACAATTTTAGAGTAGAGGCACAAAAAATAAAGGTAAAACAGAACATACCACCATGGAAAATTCACCATTTACAAAGGTACACAGAAACAGTGGGGGAATACAAAACATCCAGAAAATAATTAACAAGGTGGCATTAGTAAGGCCTTATGTCAATAACTTAAAATGTAAATGGATTAAATTTACCTAATGCACAGAGTAACTGGATATATTTTAAAAAATAGACTCGGGGCGCCTGGGTGGCGCAGTCGGTTAAGCCTCCGACTTCAGCCAGGTCACGATCTCGTGGTCCGTGAGTTCGAGCCCCGCGTCAGGCTCTGGGCTGATGGCTCAGAGCCTGGAGCCTGTTTCCGATTCTGTGTCTCCCTCTCTCTCTGCCCCTCCCCCGTTCATGCTCTGTCTCTCTCTGTCCCAAAAATAAACGTTGAAAAAAAAAATTAAAAAAAAAAATAGACTCAACTAGGGGCACCTGGGTGGCTCAGTCTGTTAAGGGTCTGACTTCAGCTCAGGTCATGATCTCACAGTTCATGGGTTTGAGCCCTGCATCAGGCTCTGCACTGACAGCTCAGAGCGTGGAGCCTGCTTTGGAATCTGCGTCTCCCTCTCTCTCTGCCCCTCCCCTGCTTGCACTCTCTCTCTGTCCCTGGAAAATAAATGTTAAAAAAAATTAAAACAGACTCAACTAAATGCTTCCTATTAGAGACTCACTTCAGCTCACATAAGCTCAGAGCGAAGGCATAGAAAAAGATAGTTCATTCAAGTGGAAACCGAAAGAAAGCAGAGGTAGCTATATACTTATATCAGAAAAAACAGACTATAAGCCAAAAATGTCAAAAAAAAAAAAAAGAGGAACATAAAAGGTCAATATATAATGATAAAAGAGTCAATTAATTAAGAAGATGTAACAATTGTAGATATTTACATATTCAACATTGCAGCACAAGAATATATTAAGCAAATACTAACACATCTGAAGGGAAAAACAGACGATACATTAATAGAATACTTCAATACCCGCTTTCAACAGATAAATCATCTTGATAGGAAATCAACAAGGAAATGTTGGACTTGAACCATACATTAGACAAATGGACCTAATTGACATTTATAGAACATTCTATCCAACAGAAGTAAAATAGGCATTCGTCTCAAGCACATACAGAACATTCTCCAGAGTAGATCATATGATGGGCTACAAAACAAGTCTTAGCAAATTTAAAGACTGAAATCATACCAAGTGTCTTTTTCTGACTTCAATGGTATGAAACTAGAAATCAATGACAAGAAAGCTGGAAAACCTACAGGTATGTGGAAATTAAACTGCATAGTGTTGAACAACCAGCAGGTCAATGGAAAAATCAAAGAAAAATACAAAACATCTCAAAACAATCGAAAAGAGAAACAACATACCAAACCTAGGGGATGCTACAAAAGTAGTTCTGTGAAAGAAGTTTATAGCAATAAACGCATATATTAAGAAAATAGAAAAATCTCAAACAACCTAACTTTACACCATAAGGAAGGAGAAAAAGAAAAACTAAGCCCAAAGTAAGCAGAAGGAAGGAAATAACTAAGATCAGAGCAAAAATAAATGCCCAAGAGACCAGAAAAAACAGTATCAACAAAACTAAGTTTTTTCAAAAAGATAAAATTGACAGACCTTTACCTACTGAGAAAAAAAGGTCAAAAAAATCAGAAAAGAAGAGACATTACACCTGATACTACGAAAATACGAAAGATTATAAGCAATTACTATGAACAATTAAATGTCAACAGTGAAATAAATTCTTAAAAAAGACAATTTACCAAGATTAAATAATGATTAAAAAATCTGAACAGACCGATAGCCAATAAGGAGATTAAAACAGTAATCAAAAACCTCCCGATAAAGAAAACCTGAAGACTGGATGGCTTCACTGACAAATTCTACCAAACATTTAAAGAAAAATTAAAACAGCAATCACTGTCAAACTCTTTTCAAAACATAGAAAAGAAGGGAATACTTCAAACTCATTTTATGGGGCCAGCATGACCCTGATATCAAAACCAGATAAGGACACTACAAAAAAGAAAACTATAGACTAATATCCCTGATGAATGTAGATACAAAAGTTCTCAACAATATAAGCAATCTATTCAACAACACATTTAAAGAGTTACGGCGGGGGGTGGGGGGCGCGCCTGGGTGGCTCAGTTGGTTAAGCGGCCGACTTCGGCTCAGGTCATGATCTCGCGGTCCATGAGTTCGAGCCCCACGTCGGGCTCTGTGCTGACAGCTCAGAGCCTGGAACCTGTTTCAGATTCTGTGTCTCCCTCTCTCTGACCCTCCCCTGTTCATGCTCTGTCTCTCCCTGTCTCAAAAATAAATAAAACGTTAAAAAAATTTAAAAAAAAAAAAAGAGTTACAGGGGCACCTGGGTGGCTTAGTCAATTAAGTGTCTGTCTCTTGACTTCCACTCAGGTCATGATCTCACAGTTTGTGGGTTCAAGCCCTGCAATCAGTTTTGCACTGCCAATGCAGACCCTGCTGGGAATTCTCTCTCCTCTCTCTGCCCATCTCCAGTCATACTCGCTGTCTCTTAAAAAAATAAATTAAAAATAAATAAATAAATAGATCATACACCATGACCAAGTGGGATTTATCCCTGGGGTGCAAAGATGGTTCAACATATGCAAAGCAATAAATATGTTACACTACATTGATAGAAAGATAAAAATCTTAGGATCACCTGAAAATATGTAGAAAAAGCATTTGACAAAACACAATGTCCTTTTATGATAAAGGTGATCAACAAACTGGGCATAGAAGCAACATACTTCAACGTAATAAAGGTCATATATGACAAGCCCACAGCTAACATTATATTCAACAGTGAAAGACTGAAAGCTTTTTCTCTAAGATCAGGAAGATGACAAAGGGTACCAACTCTTACCACTTTCATTCAACACAGTACTGGAAGTCAGCTAAAGCTACAACTTTCCAAATTAGAAAGGAAATAGTAATATTGTTGTTATTTACAGATGACTTAATCTTATGTATAGAAAACTCTAAAGACTCAACAACAACAACAAAAACATTAGAAATAATCAGCTAGGGGGCACCTGGATGGCTTAATCAGTTAGCATCCGACTCTTGGTTTCAACTCAGGTCATGAGATCATGCTGTCAGCACAGAGCCTGCTTGGGATTCTCTCTGCCCCTCCACTGCTTTCTCTCTCTTCCTCTCTTTCTCACTCTCAAAATAAACAAAATTAAAAAAAAAGATAACAAGCAAGTTCAGTAAGTTCACAAGATGTGAAATTAGCATCTAAAAGTCAGTTGCAATTCTGTAAGCTATTTTTCAGATGTTTTGTCATTAAAGAAAACTATCCCATTCTAATAACATCAAAACAATAAAATACTCAGGAATAAATTTTTTTAATGTTTATTTATTTTTGAAAGAGAGACAGAGTACAAGAGGGGGATGGGGCAGAAAGAGAGGGAGACAGAATCTGAAACGGGCTCCAGGCTCTGAAATGTCAGCACAGAGCCTGACGCAGGACTCGAACTCACGAACTGTGAGGTCATGACCTGAGCCGAGGTCAGACACTCAACAGACTGAGCCACCCAGGCGCCCCAGAAATTAATTTAATCAAGGAAGTGAAAGATTTGTACAATGAATATTATGAAATTTTGATGAAAAAAATTGAAGAATACAAAAACAAATAGAAAAAAATTCCACGTTCATGGATCAGAAAAATAAATACTGTTAAAATGTCCATACTCTTTCAAGTCTTCTATACAGTCAATGAAATCCCTATCAAAATTCCAATAAGCATTTTTATAAAAACAGAAAAATAATCCTCAAACTTTTATGAAACCACAGAAGACCCTGAAGAGCCAAACCAATCATGAGAAAGAAAAAGCTAGAGGCATCACACTTCCAGATTTTAAATTATGTTACAAAGCTACAGTAATCAAAACAGTATGGTTCTAATAAAAAATAGACACATAGACAAATGTAACAGAATCAAGAACCCAGAAAAAAACCCTGCATTTACAGTCAAAATATTTGACAAGGATATCAAGAAACTTAATGAGGAAAGGATAGTCTCTTCAACAAATGGTGTTGGGGAAACTTGATAGCCAAATGCAGGAAAATGAAATTCAACCCCTTTCTTATACCACTCACAAAAATTAATTGAAAATGGATTAAAGACACAAACATAAGACCGGATACTACCAAATTCCTAAAAGAAAACACAGAAAAAAATCTTGACATTGGACTTGGCAGTGGTATTTCTTAGATGTGACATTAGAAGCACAAGCAACAAAAGCAAAAAACAACGGGTACTGTATCAAACTAAAAATCTTCTGCAGAGCAAAAGAAAAAGCAAACAAACAAAAGGCAACATGCCAAAAGGGAGAAAATTTTGTGAAACATCTCAGATCAGGGGTCACGATATAAAATATATTAAAATTTCATACAACTCAGGGGGTGCCTGGGTGGCTCAGTCCAACTCTTGATATTGGCTGAGGTCATGATCTCACGGTTCATGGGTTCAAGCCCTGCATTGGGTTCCCCACAGTCTGCTTGAGATTCTTTCTCTCTGTCTCTCCCAAAATAAATACACCTAAAAAAAATTTCATACAAATAGCAAAAAAAAAAAAAAAAAAAAAGTCTAACAACTGGGGACATGAAACAGATATTTTTTCCAAAAAAGACATCCAAACGACCAACAGTTGCATGAAAAGGTGCTTAACATTACTAATCATCAGAGAAATGCAAATCAACATCATAATAAGATATCACCTCATGCCTGTTAGAATGACTATCATCAAAAAGACAAGAGATGACAAGTATTGATTGGCAAGGTTGTGGAAGGAAGGAAGCCCTTATATACGATTTATAGGAATGCAAATTGGTTCAGCCACTATGGAAAACAGTATAGAGTTTCCTCAAAAAAATTAAAAATACAACTGCCATACGATCCAGCAATTCTACTTTTGGGTATATATCCAAAGGAAATGAAAACAGGATATTAAAGAGCTATGTGCACTCCCATGTTTATTGTAGCATTATTCACAATAGCCAAGATATGGAAACAACCTAGTGGCTATCAATGGATGAATGAATAAGGGAGATGTCATACATACACACACACACACACACACACACACACACACACAGGAATGTTATTCATCCATGAAAACGAAGGAATTCCTACCATTTGTGACAACATGGATGGAGCTTGAGGGCATTATACCAAGGGAAATAAGTCAGAGAAAAACAAATACTATATGATGTCACTTATATATGGAATCTAAAAAAGCCAAATTCATAGAAGCAGAGAGTAGAATGTATTACCAGTTAAGAGATGATGTCCTAGAAATCTAATGCACATATTGTGATTATAGTTAACAGTACTGTATTATATACTTGAAAACTGCTAAGAGAGTAGCTATTAAATGTTCTTGCCACACACAAAAAAATGATAATTATATGGCATGTTAGATAGGGGTATTAGCTAACAGTCCAGTGGTAAATCATGTTGCAATATATAAATGTGTCACATCAACATACTACATATCTTAAATTTATACAGAGTTATATATCAATTATATCTCAATAACTTTTAAAAATCATTCACTACCTTAAATATATGCAATTTTTATCAAGTATACTTCAATAAAGCTGGAAAAAATGGTAAAAATTTTAAAAATATTTTAATATATGGCAACATCACCAGAATGATGTCACAGAGAAACATCTAACATGCTTAGATTACACGGTCACCCAGCAAATATTATGTATCAATTATATAACCAGGCACTTTGTAAGGTACAGTGTATTTGGGTGTCTCAGTTGGCTTTTTTTTTTTTTTTTTCAAAATCACTCTTATGTTGTACATTATGTAACTGCCATCATTCCGTGTATGTTGTACATAATTGTTTTATGGGATGTTAAAATTAAACTGAATCTCAAGAGTAATCTATTATTACCATCCAGAAATTCCTAAAATTCCCCCATATTACATAATTGCTAACAATAAGAGCATGGCAGAGCTCCTTGTTTGTTTTTAATTTTAATGCACTAAAATTTTTTGCAATATGCTTTCTAAAGTAGACTGGAGAGAAAAATAAAATTTTACAAGTTTTCTTTAGAACATAATCCTACAGAAAAGCAAATCCATTTGCCATGGTACTCCCCCAAATTATACCTATTTCCTGTAATTTCACCAAAGGACCAAGCCAGATGAAAGACACAAAAAGAATGAGCAGCAGTGAATGAAGAGGAGTTTCAGAATTCTTAATTTTGATGGTGAGTATGGCCTTCACATGATGATGATAGTAAAAGACCGGTTGATCATACTGAGAATTGGCAAGAAATCACACCGTATTTTTATACAAGTTCTGATGAAAGTGGAAAAAAAATCCAAGTGAAAATTAATTCAATTCTAATGCACAGATAGCAGCAGTAGCCATCTGTTCCTTACCTACCAAATTTTACTCACCCATCTGATGGCAGTGCTGCACTTTTCCTTGCAGAAACACTTCCTAGCTATTCTCTGTTCACGTTGTTTAGATGGGGTTAACTCCACTCCCAGAGCCAGCGTTGGGCATGTGACAAAGAGCTACCCATCAGTCACATATTCTTGGCCTTCACTGTTGGTTCAGAAATGTACACATTCTTAAAATTTTTGCTGGAGTAAAAGCAGAAGAGACGACTTCTTTTCCGCTCCATCTTGAAACTGGGAGGCCACCAGGTAGAAGTAGGCCACCTAAGAGTAAAAGCAGAACAAGCAAAGGCAGAACTGAGAGATGGAGTAGGAGAGTGGCCCAGATGAAATCAAGTATGTGGATCCAGCTGAGACTGAAGCGAAACCTATCCCTGGACTTTTTGGCTATAGAACCCAAAAGGTTTTGCCTTTTTAAAGCCAGTTTTCTGTCACTTGCAACCATAAATGTCTTCACTGATTTAACTTGCATTCTTCACCCCTGTAAGTCTGTGCATTGCTCCCATTCTCTGTCCCATTGGCTCTAAACCCAGCGTATTCTGGAGGTGCTTAGGTTCTGGGTGGCTCAGTCAGTTAAGCATTCAACTCTTGATTTCAGCTCAGGTCATGATCTCATGGCTGGTGAGTTTGAGCTCCATGCCTGGCTGTGTGCTGGTGGCCTAGAGACTCCACAAAATAAACAAACACTTGAACCTAGCTTATTCTGTCCTAAACTCAAGTTAGGACTAAGATAATGGTATACTCCTACAGCACAAAGCTTCCTTCAAAATAAGATCATATCTTTTTTATCTGTTTAATGTTTTATTTATTTTTGAGAAAGAGAGAAACAAAGTGTGAGTGGGGGAGGGGCAGAGAGAGGCGGAGACACAGAATTTGAAGCAGGCTCCAGGCTCTGAGTTGTCAGCACAGAGCTGGACACAGGGCTTGAACTTGTGAACCACGAGATCATGACCTGAGCCTTAGTCAGATGCTTAACTGACTGAGCCACCCAGGTGCCCCTTAATTTTTTTTTAATTATTTTTTTTATGTTTTGAGAGAGAGTTATACCCTTTTCAAAAGGGTAAGTTGTGTATCTGCAGGAAGAAGAGCTTCTAATTCTCACAAATCCTCTGCTTGATCCCCTTTGATTAAAAATCTTGTTTATTCACCTGAAATATATATTTCTATAAACCAGAGTGCATGCCACCCTGATGAAACTTGCAACTCAGAATCTCCATGGACATATCACTCCTGCCCCAGGAAAGTAGTTCAAAGACCCAACCAGTCACCATCACCAGGAGTGCCTTAGAGAGCATGTAACTTAGTGATTGTTCCATAGACTCTAGGTTCAAATCCTAGTTCACCACTTGCTAGCTGAGAGACCCTGAACAAGTCACTTAACTTCTTTGCTAAGCTTCCTCGTCTGTAAAATAAGGACCTTCTCCATGCAATTGTAACAATTATATAAGATAACGGATGTAAAAGGGCTTAGACCGCTGCAAAGTAACACTGTAGACCTGCAAAAAAAGAAAAAAAAAAAAAAAAAAGGTCAACCATTATGGTTTTGATCATTTGAGGGATCACCAGGTTGCCTGAACAGAGATCTGACTGTGGACTGAATGAAACACACGTACACACTCTCCCCACCCTGTACCCTGCCTCATCACAAAGAACACTATCAGCCTGGGGCAGAACTGGGTGAATGATTAAAAAGTGTCACCTTCTGGTAAAGAGATAAAAACAGTGTGGTGCTTGGCTTTCGATAGGGAATAAAGGGAAAGTGAAGCCCTTTACTATGACTGCAAGCGAGAATTAGGGATAATCTAGTCCAGAGAGATAGGACATCTGTCATTTTGGCAGATCCCAAAATGAGATACAGTATTCCTTTTAGTATGTCTGCCTACCTTTCTCTAACACCAGCTCATTCCGTGCATATGTATACAGTGCAGAACATAGACACTTTTCCACATCAGTGGGTTTTAAGCTCCCTGGTGTGAAGAAAACTTTGTTCCCTGAAGTATCTATAACCTATAAGACCAAGTGGCACATGGTAAGCTCTCAATGAGCATTTGTTTAATGAGTGGATCTGATCATTTCCCTCTTACGCAGCTGTTGAAAACATGGGTGAAAAATTTCAGACCCTGGGCCAATCAGATTCCCACTTGCAGGAATTAGTATTCAGGTTTGGGAGAGAATAGATTCAGGAACAGTCAACCCTGGCTTTGTAATAGGATATAAAATCTGAGGCTAAGGGCACCGTTGAATGATGGGGGAGGTGGCGTGGGCAAACAGGGCAGGGGCAACTGGCCGAGGAGGGGAGGGGGGTAGAAATGAAGTAAATATGCATAAAAAAAATACAGAGACAAAAGAACCTTGCAACCCTGAAGAGAGAGATATAGAGCTGGAAAGAGTAGCTACCCTAGGTCTGCATTTCCAATTCCTGATTCCTGTATTTCCAGTTTCTGATTCTTCACAAAACTCAGCTTTATTCCCCTCCCTAGGACTTTAGGGCATATTCCTGTGTCCTCCTTTTGAATCCCCCCCCCCCTTATCTAGTCTACATCCGTGTGAACTGGCTTCAGTTTGTACAATCAGATAACCTCTAAAACACTAGGAATTTGCCAAGGTGAGCAAAGAAAGATGAAAATGTTTGGATCTGATTCGAAGCTAGGAACATTTAGTAACTCTCAACTGAAATATTATAATGGCTTTGGAGCCCACACCTAATTTACATAATGAGGTAAATGTTTACTTAGACTCATCCCCTAAGAGTCATCTCTGCCTTTCTAAAGAATTCAGAAGGCTGTTAGAGATTCAAAGAGCTTTTCCTCCCTAGTGCCTAATCTATCTGTTGTACTAAAAGTGAATATGCCAAAAAACGTTTCTGACAAAAGTGAAATGCAATATTTAGAACTTCCCATTAATTTAAATAATTTAAGAGTTTTTATTCAGGAGGCTGGATAACTGTTTTCAGAATATGTAATTTGATTCTCTTAGGAGAACAGTTACCCTCAGGGTTTTTTCACCATAATCTGTAGAATTCTGAAAGAATTTTGTTTTCCTCCCTTTTCAGTTGTGGGACAATAAGCTGATTGACTCTGTGGATAGGACGTGGAATACCTTGGAAATTCTGATCTTCTACCCAACCCTTGCCCATCCACAACGCTCTCCATTTTGCCTCATGGCAACTGCATCCTTCCAATTTACTCTGGCTAAAAACCCAAGGCATCTTTAACTCCACTCTTTTCCTTCCACTCTGTTATGGGCTGCATTGTCCCAAAAGATTGTCCCCAAAGATACTGAAGTCCTATCCCCGATACCTCAACATGTGAGATTATTTGGAAATAAGGTTGTTGGAGATGGAACTCATTAAGAGGATGTCGTGTTGCAATAGGGAGGGCCCTTAACCCAAGATGACTTGTGCCCGTAGAGGCGGAAAGGAAACACAAGCACAGATGACGAGCACCACATAATAGAGGGCCACAGCTGCCGGCCAAGGAGTGCCAAGGACAGCTGTCACGCAACCAGAAATCAAGAAGAGACAAGGAAGGATTGTCCCCTATGCCTTTCAGAGGGAGTATGACCTTGTCAACACTTTGATTTCAGACTTCAAGCCTCTAGAACTGGGAGACAAATTTTTGTCATTTTACACCACCCGGTTTGTAGTATTTACCTTTTTATGGCAACTCTAACTAATGTAAACCTACATCCAGTTGGCAAGCAAATATCCTCGGCCCTACCTTTAGCATCCACCCAGGATAAGGCTACTTCTCACCACATCTAAACTGGTCTCCCAGTGAAAGTCTATTCTCAACATGGAAGCCAGGTTGATGCTTTTAACACCTACATCAAAGGATGTTACTTTCTGCTCTGCCTGCAGTGCCTCTTTGAGTAAAGTCCAGAGCCCCCAAACTATTCTAGGTCTTCTTATGCCAACATCTGTCCAGTGAGTTCTCCCTCTACCTAGGATCAGTCTCCCTTCCCCCGACATTTCCACTCGCTCTCATTTAGCCACACTGACCTCCCTGCTGTTCCTTGAATAGATCATGCAGCCTCCACCTCAGAGTCTTTGTACTGGCTGTCCAGTCTCCCCTCTGCCTAGAGCACTCCTATTCCTGCCTTATAGGTCCTTCAAATCTCTGCTCAAATGTCATCTTCTAGAACGGTCCACTTTGACCAGTCCATTTAAAATTACTCTCTGGGGGCACCCGGGTGGCTCAGTTGGTTGAGCATCTGACTCTTGATTTCAGCTCAGGTCATGATCCCAGGATCCTGGGTTCAAACCCCATGTCAGGCTCAGCACTGGGTGTGGAACTGATTCTCTCTCTCTCTCTCTGCCCCTCTCCCCTGCTCACACCCTCTCTCTAAAATTAAAAAAAAAAAAAAAAACAATTCCAACATCACCCATATTCTCAACCACCCTTGCCCATGTAGCCTTTTTCATAGCACTTAACTTTTAGTAAATCATAGAACTTATGTGTTAAATGTTTACTGTTCATCTTCAGTCTCCACCTCCTCAGAAGAATTTAAGAGCAGTACTAGTATTTGTCTTTTTTATTCTTAAGTGTACCCCAAACATCGATCTAGTAGGCTCTTGATAAATACCTGCTGCAGAGAGAACCACCGAAAGGAGACCTCAGCTACAGCACAGCTCAGCCCTGCACTGGGCAAATCAGTGGTGTGCTGGCACTTCCCCTCTCCAGCCTGCCCCTCTTCCCAGCTCCCTGTTTGGGGATATCACATTGGTAGCTTGGAATCAGCCGTGGTGGAAATATTCATACCACAAAAATTGACAAGCCCTACTAATCAGGCCTTTGTTTTTCCTTCTTCCTTCAGGAGAATTGTTAAACATGTGCCAGCATATCACCACTGCTAACACTGTGAAAACTGTTACAAGGACAATGGAGTTTTGGCTGTGAGACCAACTGATAAATCAGAATTTATCTCATTTGGCTTGCTTTACTCATCAGAAGCTAAATACTATTGAAAGTAAATTCCATGCCCTCACCAGGATTGATGTGACCATGTGTATCTATTGTGATCCTTACCAAAAAGAGCAGTGGATTAAATAGTGTCATGATCAAACAATGTATTATGGCCACTACTACTGAATCTATATTGAGGACACAAATGAATGTGGATAGATCATCCATTGAAATAATGTCTCAGTTTCACTCTGTTGCTGAATTTAATAGCACAATTATTAACTTGGTGTTAAACTTCAGTTTAATTGAAGAAATGCTTGACAAGGCCCAAGCATTGTAATAAAAAATGATGACACTAAAGTAAATAAGATAGGACCTTAGTTCTCAAGGTGTCCAAAGTCTAGCAGGAGAAAATGGCACCAATATTATATGGCAGGAACTAAAGAAGATATATATATATATATATCTGAGCCTTCAAGAGACAGAGACCTACAAATAATCAAGATGATTTTTGCCATCATTTAGTTTTTTTTTTGCTATTTTTTTGAGTATCAACACAATATAGCAAAACACAAGCCTGATGATGACAATTTGGATACAATGCAAACGGTCATTGGGCCCTGCCTTCTACCCACCCTGAAAGGGGTCAGGCTAATGTTCATATGTTCTGAGTGGTGATGGAGAAATAGAGGGGAAGGTAAAGTAGGACAAGGTCAGGGAAAGATGGCCACACCGTCTCAGGTAACAAGGCAGAGGCTGTTGGATCTGCAGGACTCCGGCTCCATGTTTCAGAATCAGTCCAAAGGAAGCAAAACATCAACTAACCAGGAGATTCCTGGAAATCCCAGCCACGCACAGGACCCAGAATTAAGGGGATCATGTATTCAGCTGTTGGGATCATCCTGGTTCACCCCCATTATCCTAATATTGGTCAAGTTTAACATTTGTCCCAGGTAAAAGTAGACCAGTTCAGATGCTAAATAATTGCCCTGATACTAAGAGCAGACATGTGCCATCAGATGGCACCAAACGAAACAGTACCTTGGGATTCCAAACCAGGTAGCCTAGTCATCTCTTTAACTTTGCAGTAACAGGAAGCTATATTTTATTCCAGTCCAAAACCCCACCTATTCTGGAATTTGGAACATATCATGGGTGCCTTTTTGTAATTTGTGTTTTCCTTCCTCCACTCTTTCATCCTTCACCTGATAACACCTCTCCTCTCTGTAAGAAATATATTCACACACCCTCACTGTGACCCAGCCCCAGAAGTGGCACGTGACAAAGGACTGGCCAGCATTCTCAACTCCAGATCTTTTCCCCATAAGCCTAAAAACAGTGGGCCATTTTTCTGGCCTTGTCTAAAGATCCTGCCTGAGAATAAAGCCAATAAGAATATGTGAGGCACGATGCAAAGGAGTGGAAGGAGTTACAGAAGTAAGCTGGAACCAGCTGATAATAGAGCTTTTAAGTCAGGTTTTCAAAAAACTGAACCTTATTTATGGTTCCACATCTTCTGAAGAACCTCACTCTGAAAGAGATACTACATAGTTCTCAAAACTGTCCCTCTCCAGGGGTACCTGGGTGGCTCAGTTGGTTAACCACCCAACTCTTGGTTTCAGCTCAAATCATGATCTCACGGTTTGGAAGTTTGAGCTCCATATCAGGCTCCACACTGACAGCACAGAGCCTGCTTGGGATTCATTCTCTCAAAATAAATAAACTTTAAAAAGAAAAAAATAACCTGTCCCCCTCCTAACCCATTTCCATGGCTACTGCCTCTCATTTCAGGCCACCAAGATCTCTCACCCAGACAACCACAAATCTCCTAAATGGGTTACCCATCTCTGTAATAGGCCAACTTATAAGATATCAGAAAGCTTACTGTATGTAAGTTTGGCTTAAACTCACCTTTCATGAATAGTTGAGATAAAAGGCTTATGTAGTTCCCTATTAAAGTTATCAGTAATTAGTAACCACCCTATCTCACTTCTGTGACCTCCCCTGCTTACTAAATAGATAACTTAGGATACAAAACGCTCCCCCACCCCCTCTACCAAGATCTGGCCTAGGTAAGACCAACGTGTAAAAAGCCATGTACTCACTGCCCTACAGCATCTCAGGTGTCTAACTATGATTGGTCATTTTAAACCCTCTTAGGACAAAGACCTTTAAAATTTATAGGTTCCCGCCAAAACTAACGTCTGTGTATCACAATATATTTGGCTACCATGAAATGCTGTAGATTGTAATTGGTTAACCAAATAATGATGTGTTCTGACTTGCCAAAATCCATATAAGCCCACTGCTGCCTTTGTTAGGGACCATTCTCTGCACTTTTCTCCTTAAGATCAGGAGATCAGGTTTGGCCCAGCCGTGAATAAAATCTTGCCTCGCTTCTATTCGGCGTCTGGTGTTTTTTTCGCTATCACCCTGTTTCAATCTCCAGGTTCCACCCCCTACCCTTACCCTACATGTCCTCCCACACTCCTCAGAGTTAGCAAAGCAATTGATTCAAAATTCAAATGTTATCGCAACACTTTCCACAGTGGTTCTGCATTGCCTACAGGGTCAAATGGAGATCAAGACCTACAAAGACTCACAGAGCAGACTCCTGCCTACCTCCTCAAACATACCAGCCTCCTCCGTAACCACCCTCCATTTGTTCTGTAAACCCCAGCTCTACACAACATTCTACTCTGAAGCCTTCTGTGCTTCAGTGCCCTACACAACTACTCCAGCTGCATTTCCTGTCTCAGTCTTAGAACTACCTCTTCTACGAAGCCCTGCAACTTCCAAGACACCCTAAGATGGAACTTAGCATGTCTGTCCACCTGTCACACTTTATTGCCTTATTGGTCAAGGTGTCTTCCTCTAGCATTAGACCTAAGCCTTTTGAAGAGTTGCTGCTCCCTGAGACTACTTTTCCCTCTTGACCTTCAGCCCATTTCACAGCTAATCTTCCATCCTCCCCCCACCCCCCAGGAGTTTCTCTGTCTTCACTCTGGTCTCCTCAGCCCTCCTTCAGGAAAATCTTTGGGTCTAATATTTAGCAAGCCTAGGTGGTAATGAGAGCAAAAGAATGCATCTTGAATCTGTGAGCGAGCGGTTGTTAATCTTTTCTTCTACCAGAACAGAACAATTACTGTGACAGAATTTCCCCATATCATTTCCGTGGCTCTAGGATATGTCATTTGCTTTACAAAAACACTTCCTTTCAGCCCTTCAAGACCCAGCAGAATATAACTGAAGTAAGTGTCATCAAACGATGCTGAGAGGCATTTTCCCAAATAGGTTTATCTGTTTCATGTTGGGCAGTTGCAGATGTTGAAATAAAGTGAAAGTGTAAAAGTAATTAATTCTTTGCAGCTGGGTTTAATTCCATGCTATAAATGAGTCTTTGATTGTAGTAACAACCAACCTCACTATTTTCTTAGTCAAAAAAGAGTTTCCAACATCGGTTTACATCAGAATCCCCTTTTCCTTCTGAGTTTTATCAGAATTGTATTTTTTGTTGTGAAAGAAATGTTTTTTGGTCAGCGTTATGGAGATGTAATTTATACACAGTAAAATTCACCAAACGGAGTGTATGAAAGTAAGCAATGAATACAATTCTGCAACAACCACATAAGATAATCTTTCCATCACCCCAAAAGGTTTTATTTTAAATTTATTTTTTGGGAGAGTGCAAGCGGGGGAGGGGCAGAGAGCATAAGACAGAGGATAAGATGGGAATGGAAACTGGTGCAGCCGCTCTGGAAAACAGTGTGGAGGTTCCTCAAAAAATTAAAAATAGACCTACCCTATGACCCAGCAATAGCACTGCTAGGAATTTACCCAAGAGATACAGGAGTGCTGATGCATAGGGGCACTTGTACCCCAATGTTTATAGCAGCACTTTCAACAATAGCCAAATTATGGAAAGAGCCTAAATGTCCATCAACTGATGAATGGATGAAGAAATTGTGGTTTATATACACAATGGAATACTACATGGCAATGAGAAAGAATGAAATATGGCCTTTTGTAGCAATGTGGATGGAACTGGAGAGTGTTATGCTAAGTGAAATAAGTAATACAGAGAAAGACAGATACCATATGTTTTCACTTTTATGTGGATCCTGAGAAACTTAACAGAAGACCACGGGGGAGGGGAAGGGGGAAAAAAAAGTTAGGGAGGGAGACAAACCATAAGAGACTCTTAAAAACTGAGAACAAACTGAGGGTTGATGGGGTTGGGAGGGTGGGTGAGGGGTACTGAGGAGGGCACCTGTTGGGATGAGCAGTGGGTGTTGTATGGAAGCCAATTTGACAATAAATTTCATATTAAAAAAAGAAAAAAAGAGGATATGAAGTGGGCTCTGCACTGACAGGCTGACAGCAGTGAACCCGATGCGGGTATGTTGGGCTCAAACTTCAAACTGAGAGATCATGACCTGAGCAGAAGTGAGATGTTCCACTGACTGAGGCACCCAGGTGCCTCCACCCCAAAATGTTTCCTGTACCCCTTTGTCATTTATCTCCCCTCACTCCCAGCCCCAATGATCAGCCAGTGATTGGTTCCTGTCCCTATAATTTTGCTTATTCCAAAATGTCATGTAAATGAAATCATAAAGTTTGTAGCCTTTTTATTCTGGATTCTTTCACCTAGAACAATTATTATTTTGATATTTATTCCTGTCACTACCTGTATCAGGAACTGATTTCTTTTTGTCACTGAATAATATTCCATCCTATGGATGTAACGGAAGGTTCATCCATTCACCTGTAGATACTTTGTTTCCAGTTTTTAGTGCTAGGAATAAAGCTGCTATAAATATTTGCATATAAGATAGTGTGACAATATATATCTATTTATCTTCAGTAAATACTTAAGTGAATGTTTAACTTTATGAGCAACTGCCCAACTGTTTTCCAAACTAGCTGTACCATTTGGCTTTCCCACCAGCAATGTATGAGAGTTCCTGTTACAGAGCTCCACATCCTTGCCACAGTTTGGTTTTTTGGTTTAATGATTTTAATAGGTGTGTTGTGGTACCTCACTGTGGTTTTGAACTTTATTAGTTTTAATCCTTTGATTGGAATACTACTGAAGCCAGTAAGTCTAGAGATCTAGAGAGAAAATACTGCTATTAGTACAAGAAGTGGTTCCCAGTTGTAATTATGGGACCTGAAGAAAGCACTTGAAATGCTAAACAAATTTGAACCACTGATCATATTTCTTATTTTGTTACTGAGAAGGACTATGCTCTTCTCCCATAGGAAAATTACCAACCATTGTTTTATAGCATGTCAACATTTGTAAATAAAAGCAACGAATACTTATTGGAACCATATTTTATACAAAGCTATATGTGTAAGTCATTACTTGTTTGGTCCCCAATATCCATTCTTCTCTGTTTTCTTAGTTAGACCTGGGTATGGGGCTAACTGGAATCAAGATTACATTTTCAGTTTCCCTTACAACCAACTGCGGGCACATGTTGTGAAAGGGTCACGTGGCAACTTCTAGGAACCTCCCTTAAATATAGTTGGCATGAAGCCATTGTTCTCTTCCTACTTTGTTCCTTCCTCCTGACAGCGAAAGCTAAAGAAACCACCTTGACAGTGAGGCCATGCACAGAGAAGCAAGAAGATGAAGCAGCCTGAGTTCCTGAGAATTTTGTAGATCACACCAGCCCTGGACCATCTACCTCGGGACTCTTATAGGAGATAAATAAATTTGTATCTTGTTGTGGTAGATTGAAAATGTGTCCCCAGTTCTTCACTTCATTATCCATATCCCTTTCATCATCGTGGACTGAGTGTACTGTGCACCCTCTGACTTTGGGCTCAGCCAGTGTAACCACTTCATGGGTAGAATAGTGTGCTGGTTCTGAGCCTGAGCCTATGAGGCTCAGCATTTCTGCTTGCCATTTCGTGCACCTTCCTTTACCAAAAGAATAGTCCTGGTTAGCCTGCCCCTCTCCCTCCAATCCCTGGAGGAAGGAGGCCATCCTAGGCAACCCACAGACCTTCATTGAGAAGCGGAGTTGCCTCAACTACCACAACTGGAGAAGTATCCAGTCAAGCTCAGCCTAGACCCACAAAACCATAGCCACTAATTATAAATGATTATTGACTTAAACCGGTGAGTTTTGGCATGGTTATTTAGGAATACCTAATTGATACACTTGTTCAAGCTATTGTCATTTTGCCTCATTATTTAGAAACTAACCAAATCCTAATTATCTTATATTCCTTTGTACCTGACTTAAAGTCCAAGCCCTCCAAGAGTATACAATCAACATGGGAAAATAGGAACCAATAAAAATAGAACTACCCTTACGACCCAGCAATTGCACTACTAAGTATTTATCCAAGGGATATAGGTGTGCCGTTTCGAAGGGACATATGCACCCCAATATTTATAGCAGCACTATCAATAACAGCCAAAGTATGGAAAGAGCCCAAATGTCCATCGATGGATGAATGGATAAAGATGTGGTGTGTACACACACACACACACACACACACACAATGGAGTATTACTCGGCAATCAAAAAGAATGAAATCTTGCCATTTTCAACCATGTGGATGGAACTGGAGGGTATTATGCTAAGTGAAATTAGTCAGAGAAAAACAAATATCATATGACTTCACTCATATGAGGACTTTAAGAGACAAAATATGAACACAAGGGAAGGGAAACAAAAACAATATAAAAACAGGGAGGGAACAAAACATAAGAGACCCTTAAATATGGAGAATAAACAGAGGGTTACTGGAGGGGTTGTGTGTGGGGGGGGGTGAGCTAAATGGGTAAGGGGCACTTACGAATCTACTCCTGAAATCATTGTTGCACTATAAGCTAACTAATTTGGATGTAAATTAAAATAAGTAATAAATTAAAAAATAAATAAAAATAAAATGAAGTATCAAGAAGAAAATAGGAACCAAGTTAACTTAATGAGGAAAGTTGTAAAGGCTGATGTAATAAATGGATATATCCATATAAAAAATTTTAAAAAATCTGACCCTGCACTTCATACACAAAAATTAATTTGAGATGGATCATAGACCTAAACATAAAACCCAATGTTAAAATAAGTTTCTAGGCCAAAGATGGAGCCACTCCTGCCCAGGGTGCCACACCCAGCGACATGAAGCTCAGATAACTTCCATGTCCCTATAAACCTTCTGCTTGACCCCATAACACCGTACATCCCGTCAACCAATCCCCAGACACAAAGCCAACTCTGGACTCTACTTCTTTCCTTGATCCTTCTCACCCCAAACACGGTTGACTACGAGGCCCCAGCCAATCAGATATTTTTCTCTTCCTTGTTCTTTACTCTTTACCCTGTACAAGTCTTCTGTCTTCTGCCCCATTTTGCACTTCTCCAGAAGGAGACTGTCTGCTTCACGAAGTGTTGAAGTTTGTATCACCCAAACGGTTTTCTTTAGTCATCTTTTAACACCAGAAACATAAAGGTGATATTTCCTACTCTAATTATACTGAGTGCTCACAACATGCTGCTTTGAAAAGAGGAATTTATAAAATTCACTAAATACTCATGTGCCAGGTGCTGAGAAACATTTTGGCATGCATGATTTTATTTAATTCTCAAACACACTGTGGCCCCCTATCCCTCCACATTTGTAGGGGATAGCTACTTTTCTTTACCTAACATCCTTTGCCCTTATTTTGCTAATGGCACCTGAGTTTCCTCGGAGGACCAACTTCTCTCTTACACTTACTCTGTGGCTTCTCCAGTGCTGGCCTCAGAATCTGGTTCCTCTAGCAAACATTTGAAATCCTGATGATGGTCCCAGTTCCTGGAACCGCCATCTCTAGGACTACTCTATTGTTCTGCTTTTATCTAGATGGGTGGTTCCTAAATTTTCGCATGCATAAGAATCACCTGGGGAGCTTATTGAAACAGAAGTTTCTGGACCCCACACCCAGAGATTTTTGATTGGTAGTTCTGGGGCAGGGTTTAGGATTTGCATTTCTAATGAGCTCCCAGCTGATGCTAATGCAGCCTGTCAGAGGAGCTGAGAGCTTGCTAAAAATGCAAATTCTGGGCCCTACCCCACACCCACTGAATCAGACTCTCTAAGGAAAGACCCAGAAATCTGAGTTTTAATAAAATCTCCAAATGATTCTTGTGCAAACCAGTTTGAGATGCACTGTTCCGTTAGTGCTCTTGAACCCTGGCTACATAGTAGAATCACTTGGGAAACTTTTAAAATATTCAGAAGCTCAGGCATCTCTCTTAGAGAGTCTCATTTGATTTTTGGAAACATCTCATTAGAGACAAGTTTGCAGCGAAGGGATGAGAAAAGCGGTTCTGAATCATAATGTTTTCCTTAGGAAGGAAAATAGGGCCCGTGTCTGTGCCTGCGGAAGTTGGGTGGGTGGAGAATGGGGGTAAGGGAACAAACACTTATTTTCTTAGATCATTAAGCAGCCTTCCAACATACAAGTTCTAATGGCTGCATAGTATTCCATTATGACCTATGCACTTTCTATTGAACATACACTAAGTACCAGACACTGATTTATTTACAATCTGTATCAACTCTGTTTTACCCACAAGAAATTTGAGGTGGAGAGAAGCTGCATTGATTGTTTGGACCTGGAACTGCCTGACTCCCATACCAGAGGTTCTCAATCTGGTTCCTCATGTGAGGCACACTGAAATTACACAAATGTGTAATTTCCCAGGTGGTGGACACGTGGAGGTTGGGGGAGGGTGCGATACTCAGAGCCTGGAAGCTCCTGCATGTTCCCCATACCTTGCCCTATGCACCTCTTCCATCTGACTGTTCCTGGGTACGTCCTTGTGTAATAAACCAGTAATGTAGTATGTATGTATGTATGTATGTATAAATAAATAAACAGATAGATAGATAAATAAATAAATCTCTGGATTCTACACCACACTAAAGGAATCTAAATCTCTTGGGGGAGGGGGCTTGGGGGTTGAGCATCTATTTGGGTTTCTTTTTTTTACCCCAAATGACTCTGATGCACAGTAAGGATGAAGCATTCTGCTTCTCGTGTTGATGGTATCTATACCTATTTCTGACCACCTTTTCCCTTTTTCACTTTAGCAGTGTCATTCTCTCCTCCCTCGTCTGTCACTTCACCAAAGTCCTTAAGGAAAGATTCAGATGGTCTAGAGTGTGTTCAGCCAGAATGTGGTAGGGACCAGATACATGATGACGGTCTGTGACATTCGGAGAGGCTCAAGTCCTTTCTCATTGCAGTGAGAAGTGGTGGGGGTGGTAAGGGCCGTCCTCCCAGGGGGTCAGAGGAGCGTGTGTATCAGTGCAAAGCATAAAGACACCGTTGAAAGGACACCGAATCAGACAGTAATTTTGAGCATGGTCTGATGATGGCCCCCTTACAATCAGCTGGTTTTGGTCAACAGAGACACAAAGGAAAGACAGTGTACCTCTGCCCCCTGTGCATTAGCAATGCTCTCTGGGAAACAGAACTGTAGGATTGATGAGGGACCCAGCCAGTAGCCTTGCACTGTAACCACACTTGTTCTAAAAAAAAAAAAAAAAATGTGTTTTATGTGCAAGAGAGTGTATACATGTGCACATGCAAGCAGTCTCTCTCAATGCTCCCCATACACACATATTAGATTACCTCTATCAGAATAATTTATAAAGCAATGAAGAGAAAAGTAGTAAATAATGTTTAGAGGCAGATAAACTTAACAATATTTCAGTTAGTGTACATATTTTCCAACCAACATATTTCTAAACATTTCTTCCTTTTATTATTTATTATTTCTAAACATTTTCTTCCTTTTCACCAAAATGGACATTTGTTTTTCTTTTTTCCCTAACTGATGGCTATTTCCAAATTCCAAAGTGCTCAAGGAACAAAGTTCTGAGCAATGTGTGTGCTGTATTGGCAAGCGAAGTTAGATGGCCTTTATTTTGTCATACAGAAGCGAAATGGTGATACTGACCGTCACGTGTTAGGAAGCCTGGAGACCCTGGATACAGGTATAATAAACGAGTTCATTTCATCCAGTTCAATTTCATTCATTCATTTATTCACTCACCCATTCAACGTTTACTAAGTACCTAGGTGCCAGAAATTACATCAAGCCCTACTAGAAAACAAGGGTAGAATTACAAAAAGGCTTTTGAGGGGTGCCTGGGTGGCTTAGTCAGTTAAGTGTCTGTCTCTTGATTTCAGCTCAGGTCATGATCTGAGGTCATGATCTCTGCTGGATGCAGAGCCTGCTTGAGATTCTCTCACCCTCTCTCTCGATCCCTCACCCACTTGCACACGTGCATTCTCTCTCTAAAAAATAAATAGATAGATAAATAAAAATTAATTAATTAGTTCGTTTTAAAAAAGGCTTTGGTGTTTAACCAAAGAAAGGCCTAGTAACAGATCTGAGTGTTTTAAGAAGTGGTGATGACACAGAAAAACCCAGAAGCTGTCAGCATCACGTCATGCTACCCACCTGACCCGCTCTCCGGGCTCACCACCATTTAAGAAACCACAAATGTGGACACTACATGCTAACAATAAACATGGGTCTTCTAAACTCCCCTGCCATTGCTTGACAGTTTCTTTTCATGCCTCTGCTCTTTCTGAATATGGAAAACTCTGTATGTGCCACTATATCTGTCATAACATCACATTGCTAAATGACATCCTGCTCATGTTGCTCACCATGTGAAAGTGTCACGTGTGGAAATTCAGTTTTGGAGATCAAAATATTTCATCACATAGGGATTATCATTTTCACATCAAGTTGCACAAAACATCATTGTAAGATAGTTGTGCAAAGTAATGAGCATTTGGAAGACGTACCTTTTCAGCATTTGCTACCTGGAGAAAGGTTTAGATAATTTGTAACATTTTGGCAGCTGAAGGAACAGATGGCATCTTTCTGACCACATCAGGGAGAGGACAGTGAGCATTAGCCGGCTGGCAGAGAGCCACCTGAGATTAATTCATAGGAGAATCAGAAATGAAGCATTAGCACCCAAACAGCTTGTCAATAATTTGTTTCCTTGAAAGAAAATGGAAACATTCATACATTATCTTTTTTTCTTTAGCTGCCACTAAAAACATCTAAGGTTCAGGGGTATATTCTGTTCAATTCATTCAGGCACATGACTAATTCATTAATAACTAGGTAATACATACTTATGGTATATACTTTTTTTTTTTAATTTTTTTTTCAACGTTTATTTATTTTTGGGACAGAGAGAGACAGAGCATGAACGGGGGAGGGTCAGAGAGAGAGGGAGACACAGAATCAGAAACAGGCTCCAGGCTCTGAGCCATCAGCCCAGAGCCCGACGCGGGGCTCGAACTCACGGACCGTGAGATCGTGACCTGGCTGAAGTCGGACGCTTAACCGACTGCGCCACCCAGGCGCCCTACTTTTTTTTTTTTTTTTTTTTTTGAGAAAGAGAGAACAGGCATGAGTAGGGGAGGGGCAGAAAGAGAGGGGAACAGAGGATCTGAAGCAGGCTCTGCGCTGACAGCAGCGAGCCCAATGCGGGATTTGAACTCATGAACCGGCTCCATGCTGCCAGCACAGAGGCTGATCCAGGGCTCGAACCCAGGAACTGCTAGAACATGACCTGAGCATAAATCAAGAGTCAGATGCTTGACTGTGTGAGCCACCCAGGCACCCCTCTATGGTATATACTTTTAAAAACATCTTTCTTGAGATATAATTCACATAGCACAATTCACCCATTCAAAGTATACAGGGGCTCCTGGATGGCTCAGTCAGTCTCTAGTTTTTGGTATTATGAATAATGCCACTATGAGTTTTCCATGTAAGTTTTTGCATGGACATAGGTCTTCATTTCTCTTGGGTAATGCTTAGGAGTGGAATTGCTAGATACATGGCAGTTCCGTGTTTAACTGCCAGATGTTTTTTCAAAGCAGATGCACTATTTTACATTCCCACCAGCAATGAATGCAGGTTCCAATTTCTCCACATCTTTTTTTTTTTTAACTTTTAATGTTATTTATTTATTTTGACAGGGAGAGAGCGTAAGCAGGGCAGGGGCAGAGAGAGAGGGAGCGAGAATCCCAAGCAGGCTCTGTGCTGTCAGTGCAGAGCCTCAGGTGGGGCTCGATCCCATTAACTGTGAGATCATGACCTGAGCCAAAATCAAGAATCCGACACTTAAGCGACTGAGCCATCCAGGTGCCCCTCTCCACATCTTTGACAACACTTCTTATTTTTCTGTTTGCTTATAACCATCGTGGTAGCTGTGAAATGGCATCTCACCTGCATTTGTCTTTTTACCTTTCTAATGATTTTATTAAGAAGGTTTTTTTGAAGGCAGAGAAAGGTTGTGAGACAGTATTTTATCACCTTTAAAGTCTATCTTAATATTTAGATATGATTATTTTTTGCCTGATCCTTCCTACCTCTCTTTGTAATAGTACCTATGTTTTTCTTTGGGGAACCATCCTTTATCCACTCCCAGTCTACATAATTTGAATAGAGCTGACCTCTTCTCCCTACTTCCTGAATGGGCACATGAATCAGGCTGGCTAATTAGATCAGGGTCTGTTAGATCAGGGTCCAGTCAGGAAAGAGGAAGCACACCAATTATGTGAATAGAGAAAATTAAATCTAAACAGGTATGAATAGGGGCACCTGGGTGGCTCAGTCGGTTGAGCGTCTGACTTCAGCTCAGGTCATGATCTCTCAGTCTGTGAGTTCGACCCTGCGTCCGGCTCGGTGCTGACAGCTCAGAGCCTGGAGCCTGCTTCGGATTCTGTGTCTCCCTCTCTCTCTGCCCCTCCCCTGCTCATGCTCTGTCTGTCAAAAATAAATAAACATGAAAAAAAAACTGGGAAAAGTTTTGTAAAAAATAAAATAAAATAAAATAAAATAATATACAGGTATGAATAGGTATCAAGTAGTTAACCAGGTAACTAAATAGCTAAAAAGAGAACTCTAAGGATTCTGGGGGTAGCAAATGCATGAAGCAGCTTCTGTTTTTAGGGCAAGGGGAGAAAGGGAAGAGGTTAGACTTATTCAAACTTAGAAGCTTGGAGAAGGAGTCCTGTGAAGCTGAAACCTCTGAGGAGGTAGGCTTTAATCTATTGGCACTGACGTCTCTCAGCCCATAGGAGGGGCCCCACAGGGCTGCTTCCCAGACAGACCTCAGAGGAACGGGCTCCAGCCAGCTAGTGCTGATGTCTGGATCTCTGGCTGAGGGAGAGGGGTGGAGGTAATACAGCTCTTTCTGTAAGCGTTGCACATTGGATTTAGGGATCATTGGTAAGAAAGAAACAGCTGCTGCTAAAGCAGTGACACTTGTAAGAACCTCAAGGAATCTACGGTAAACTCACAGGAAGAAGCATGTTCTTTTTTCCTCCACATTCCTTTCAGGTCCTGCCTGTGGCACCCCGCATTGGCAGAATCTAAGAGAAAGTAGGTGCCCCCAGAGAACTGTGGTTTGCAGAGCGCTGGCTCCATCATCACCACGGAGAGCGTAGAAAAGTGGGCTTGGAGCTGGATGATAAACCCCTTTGGCTATTCAGCATCCATATGCCCCCTTCTGTATACATTTCAACTTTCATGTAACAAACAATCCCTGTTTCACCTAATGTGATGCAATGATCCTTCATATAAATGAAGATGTTTGCACCTTCTTTACAAAATGAGAAGATACAAAGTCCTAATGGTCACTGTAGCTATCTCTGAGCTATACTGCTCACCCCTCCATTTCTGTCTCTGTCCCACCTGAAATCCTGTTACCTAAAGGTTAAACAGTAAAGTTAACATCAAATAAACAAACAAAGGGGTATCTGGGTGGCACAGTTGGTTAAACATCTGACTCTTGATCTCGGCTCAGGTCATGATCTCACAGTTCATGAGTTCAAGCCCCGCACTGGGCTCTGTGCTGATGTTGCAGACCCTGCTTGGGATTCTGTCTCTCTTTCTTTCTGACCCTCCCCCGCTTGTGCTCTCTCTCTCGCTCTCTCAAAATAAATAAAATAAACTTTAAAAAAAATTTAAAAGAGAAACAAAAACACTCATATAAACTAGGGAAAGGAAGAGAGAAAAAAGTGTGCATGTGTAAGTATATGATACTATCATATATAATGTATATGCATACATAATGTATAAGCACCTCTATTTATATTACTTATATTACATTAATATATTACTAATATACTTACATGTAATACACATAGATATAGATATGTACGCATATAACAAGCAAGGGAGAAAATAATCATTGCCATTAGAGACATAATTTATGTAACTGGTCACAAGGCCATAGTTGATATTTTAAACTTCCTTCTTCCACTTGTATTAGTTATCTTTTGCTGCATAACAAATTACTCCAAAACTTAGTGACTTACAACAACAAACGTTTATCTCACATAGGTTCTGTGGGCCAGGAATTCAGGAGTGGCTTAACTGAGTGGTTCTGCCCTCTGTGAAATCACAGTCAAGGTGTTAGCTAGACTGCTGTCATCAGAAGGCTTGAGGAGGGCTAGAGGACCTACTTCTAAGATGGCTCGCTCACACTGCTAATAAAATGATGCTGGCTGATTGCAAGAGACATCCTCTCCTCTCCACATGGAATTCTTGGTAGGGCTACTCAAAAAGCCTCGCAGCATGGGAACTGGCTTCCCCCCAGAGCAAATAATCCAAGAAAACAATATGGAAGCCATCATGTTTTTATGACCTAGCTTCAGAAGTCACACACCATCACTTCCATAATAGTAATATCCTATGTTTACACAGGTCAGCTCTGTCCAGTGTGGAAGAGGACATACAGCTTATGAATTCCAGGAAGTGAACATCTTTGGGCACTATCTTAGAGGCTGGCTACTGCAACCACCTGTTCCATATTTCTTTTGACCTCAGTCAGAATCTCAATTTGTTCCTTCATTGGTGAGGTAACAAAACCTTCATTCTTGAAGGTCTGTGAATACACAGATCTGCCTCCCTTTGCTTGTAGTAGTTTCTATTAACATTGACTACTGGACATAGAAACACTAAGAGGCATCTTAGGGACTTTCCTAGATCGCAGAAATAGTCCTTCCCACTCTCATTCTATAACAGCAATCCGGTTTGTTCTTGGAAACTAGGATCAATCATTCCATCAGTAGAGTAACTCTTTTCATTGCCTGTTGGTTCAGAAACATAAGAAAGAAATCCCCAGTTGACCTGGTGTCAGTATTATCTTCCAAAGCAATGGAATTATTGTTGTGTCCTTGGTAGAGGTATTCCTCCTTTGGACACAGGATCTCCTAGCCAGCAGAGCTCAAAGTTGTGGGGAGAAGGAAGCAAAAATTCTCTGAGTTGTTTATTAGACAGTGGGAGGAGCTACTTCTACTGTTCCTTAATTCTTGTACCCATGTATTCTAGTTATGGGAGAGGCAACCATACATTGGTCTCTGATTCAAAGCTTATATTACATCTTATAAGAGAATATCTATTCTTTACAAGTGTTGTCTCCAAATTGGCACTGTAAATAATTATGTTTAATTTTTTTAACATTTTTATTTATTTTTGAGAGACAGAGAGAGACAGATTGTGAGTAAAAGAGGGGCAGAGAGAGAGGGAGACACAGAATCCAAAGCAGGCTCCAGGCTTTGAGCTGTCAGCACAAAGCCCGACGCAAGGCTCAAACTCACCAACTATGTGATCATGACCTGAGCTGAAGTTGGGTGCTTAACTGACTGAGCCACCCAAGTGCCCCTAAATAATTATGTTTATATAACAAGATCATTTAATACCACAAATTCCTTGACCAGAAGCAATGTCAGTGGAATACCAAGATGGCAACTAAAGCATTTTGTTAGGCGATGCTGGCAGAAGCATCATGGGAAAGAGAAGGAAATCCATATACAGAATAGGCTTGGCTTCACTAAGGATGCATTTCTATTCCTGTCATGATGGAAAGGACACAGTGTAATCAACCTACCACCAAGTAGCTCATTGGTTCCTTCCCTGTACTCCCCCAGGGATGGGGCCATACTAAGGACTCAGTATTGGTCTCTGGCATGTTAGGTACTCAACAGTAATGGTAGCTAGGTCAGCTATGTTGTTGAAGCCCATGTATAGTGTCCATTGCTGCCACCATAACTACTTTGTTCATGAGTCCAATGAATAAGCACTCAATTGGCAGGGGAAGAGGCTGACATTTATAGAAAGTGCACCTTTGTCCACCTGATTACTGAGAGCATCCTATACAGTAAATACCTATTGATGGACACTCAATTGACACACAAATATCTTTATACTCTGTATCATTCTGAAAAGTCTATTCACAGACCTCTTCCCCAGACATCTTTCCCACAAATCTTCCAATCTGATTCTTGCCAAACCATTAACTAGCTAAGCCATTAGTACCTACCTATAAATCAGTGCAGTTCTATGGTTCTGACCATTTCGGAATCCAAAGTGGACAACTAGATGTATTGTTCAAAGTTCTGCCAAAAGGGGAATTTCCCTTCATTGCCATCTTTCTGGGCCGTCAGTGAATGGGGCTTTAATGTTGCACTTACGCACTTTTGGTTTGGGGCAGCATATAGTGTGAAAACATCTATAAACCAGGCTCAGGTTTTTTTCCTTTTCAGTCAACTGATCATAACAAAATTCCTTGAGGTCATGAGTTGGGGGAAAGGATGCAATACAGCACAGTTTGGTTTCAGAGGAGTGTGAGAGACTCAGTCATGCACCTTACTTGTACATGATGGACCTGCTTAAGTCTGATCTCTTATGCACCATTTCCACTTCACGGACATGCCCAACCTCATGGTTTAATGGGCAGATGACATCCAGTTAATTACAGGAAGCTCAGGTTGCCTGGTCATTTGATGTCCTATGGCTAGTTCTGTATCAGGACCCAGAAATAGGCTTATGGCTCTCTGTCAAAGGATAATCATTATCTGCAAAAGAGGATATGCATTTTCTTCAAAACCTTAGAAGTATGTGCCATGATTCTTCTATGGTACTTGCCAGAGACTCCACATGGCTACAGACACAAGTATCATTGGATCTGGTGGCCCAACCAGAAAAACAGCTTGCAGTGCAGCCTAGATTTGCTACAGAGCTTTATTTTGCTCTAGTTTCCATTCAAACTCTCAGTGCTATGGGTTACTTAGTAATTGGGTCAAAATAACATATTAAAATGTGGCATGCTTTGCCTCCAATACTCAAAATAGCCTACCAAGCTTTTGTGCCCTGCACCGTCCCCACCATGTACTGTTTTGTTTGTTTGTTTGTTGAGTGATACATGGTTGTGGTGTGGCAATGTGTCGCTAAGAGGTTATTTTGACATGCTAAAGATCACTGGACTCTCAGAAACTTTACTGAGGTGGCAGACCCCTGAATTTTCATAGGGTCTATCTTCCCACCCCCTGGTTCATAAAGCTTCACAAAGATATTTGTAGTACTTGCTACATCCTGTTCATCAAATTCAATTTGCATAATTCCATCAATGTCATGGGTCAGTGTGATATTTTATGCAATGTCAAGATGATCAAGATCTCTGCAGACTATATTATGGCTAAGAGCAGGTAAGCTGACGTAGCATGAAGCAAGATGGTGAAGTCGTGCTGTGGACTGACTCTGTCAGGGAAAAACAAACTGCTTTTGGTGGTCCCAGCAAATCACTAAAAATGGTGGTGGGGGGGTGCATTTTCCATATTACGTTTAAGGAGCTGTGTGGATTTGTTCCAGCAAAGGAAATACATCTGGAAGGGCTGCTTCAAATGAGTCACCTTCTGATCAACATTAAAATAATGTAGTCATGCTTTAAAGTCCATCTGCCTTCTGCACAGACCAAATAGATGAGTTAAATTGAGATGTAATAGGAACCAACACTTCTGCATCAATCAAATGTTTAATGATGATTGTAGTCTCTGTAATCCAACACGTCCTATACTTTTGGTTTACCATCCTGGTAAAGAGGAGGAATTCCAATAGCTTCCCCTTGACTCTTCATAACCTAATGAACCTTAGTCCATAAGTAGGGAGCTAATATTGTTGCCTAATATGTTTTTTTTTTTTTTCAACGTTTATTCATTTTTGGGACAGAGAGAGACAGAGCATGAACGGGGGAGGGGCAGAGAGAGAGGGAGACACAGAATCGGAAACAGGCTCCAGGCTCTGAGCCATCAGCCCAGAGCCTGACGCGGGGCTCGAACTCACGGACCGCGAGATCGCGACCTGGCTGAAGTCGGACGCTTAACCGACTGCGCCACCCAGGCGCCCCAACCTAGTATGTTTTTAACAATAATACATTCTGGAACTGGGGGGAAAACATGGGGAGGGCTCATGGGCCCACTGAGCCCACTGTGATTCAAACTGAGCCTATAACTCAACTTATCACCTGACCACCATAAATCTCCACTTTGAATGTCAGACCAGCAACATATGGGTCCCTAGCAGTTAGCATCAGTTGAGGACCAGTATCTA
Organism: Lynx canadensis; assembly: GCF_007474595.2. Taxonomy (NCBI): domain Eukaryota; kingdom Metazoa; phylum Chordata; class Mammalia; order Carnivora; family Felidae; genus Lynx; species Lynx canadensis. The sequence continues at coordinate 22,301,834 of NC_044320.2, forward strand.
ATAATCCCCCAAAAGTCTGGGTGTTTCTATTTCCCAATTCACATTCACTCTAGAAAATGGCCACAGGGAAACTTACAGCAATGCTTCGGGGACCTTCCCCAAGAGAACCCCGCCTCCCCTTAAATTGAAGGGCTCTGGGCCTCTGAACTGGTTTAGGTCTGGAAACTGGATGAGAGGCTATGGCTATCCTTTCTGATGGACTTGACTTCATTTTCACATATTTGACAAATATGTATTAACACAGCCTACTCTTAGTATACTCTTTTTTCCCCCATACATTGTCATAAATATTATAAAGGAAAACCAATGATCTAGTAAGTTCTCACAAAAAATGCAATCGTAAAAAAGTACTTCACGGCTCTCTGCTCCTCCCCATTCGACAGACAGCTGCATCTTCTGGTGCAGTGCCAGCCGCGTCCCCAAGACATGATGGTGAAGGTTGGAGTCAACGGATTTGGCCGTATTGGGGCGCCTGGTCACCAGGGCTGCTTTTAACTCTGGCAAAGTGGGCATTGTCACCATCAATGACCCCTTCATTGACCTCAACTACATGGTCTACATGTTCCAGTATGATTCCACCCAAAGCAAATTCCACGGCACAGTCAAGGCTGAGAATGGGAAACGTGTCATCCATGGAAAGCCCATCACCATCTTCCAGGAGCGAGATCCCGCCAACATCAAATGGGGTGATGCTGGTGCTGAGTATGTTGTGGAGTCCACTGGGGTCTTCGCCTCCATGGAGAAGGCTGGGGCTCACTTGAGGGGTGGGGCCAAGAGGGTCATCATCTCTGCCCCTTCTGCTGATGCCCCCATGTTTGTGATGGGCGTGAACCATGAGCAGTATGACAACTCCCTCAAGATTGTCAGCAATGCCTCCTGTGCCACCACCTGCCTGGCCCCTCTGGCCAAGGTCATCCATGAACACTTTGGCATCGCAGAGGGACTCATGACCACAGTCCAGGTCATCACCGCCACCCAGAAGACATGGATGGCCCCTCTGGGAAGCTGTGGCGTGATGGCCGAGGGGCTGCCCAGAACATCATTCCTGTTTCTACTGGTGCTGCCAAGGCTGTGGGCAAGGTCATCCCTGAGCTGAATGGGAAGCTCACTGGCATGGCCTTCTGTGTCCCCACCCCCAATGTGTCCATCGTGGATCTGACCTGCTTCCTGGAGAAAGCTGCCAAATACGAAGACATCAAGAAGGTGGTGAAGCAGGCATCAGAGGGCCCCCTCAAGGGCATCCTGGGCTATGCTGAGGACCAGGTCATCTCCTGCGACTTTAACAGTGACACCCACTCTTCCACCTTCGACGCTGGGGCTGACATTGTGCTCAGTGACCACTTTGTCAAGCTCATTTCCTGGTATGACAATGAATTTGGCTACAGCAACCAGGTGGTGGATCTTATGGTCCACATGGCCTCCAAGGAGTAAAAGCCGCCTGGATCACCAGCCCCAGCAAGAGGAAGAAGAAGAGAGAGGCCCTCAGCTGCTGGGGATTCCTTGCCCCAGTTCAGTACCCAACACACTTGAGAATCTCCTGACCTCCAGTTTCCATCCCAGACCCCCTGAAGAAGGGGAGGGGCTTGAGGAGCCCTACCTTATCATGTACCATCAATAAAGTATACTGTATCCAAAAAAAAAAAAAAAGTACTTCACATCTTCTTACTCAACACGTCTCTGGAGGCAAGGGAAACAAAAGCAAAAATTAACTACTGGGACCTCATCAAAATAAAAATCTTCTGTACAGCGAAGGAAACAATCAGCAAAACTAAAAGGCAACTGACGAATGGGAGAAAATATTTGCAAATGACATATCAGATAAAGGGTTAGTATCCAAAATCTATAAAGAACTTATCAAAGTCAACACCCAAAAAACAAATAATCCAGTGAAGAAATGGGCAAAAGACATGAATAGACACTTCTCCAAAGAAGACATCCAGATGGCCAACTGACACATGATAAAATACCCAACATCACTCATCATCAGGGAAATACAGATCAAAACCACAATGAGATACCACCTCACACCTGTCAGAATGGCTAACATTAATAACTCAGGCAACAACAGATGTTGGCGAGGATGCAGAGAAAGAGGATCTCTTTGGCATTGTTGGTGGGAATGCAAGCTGGTGCAGCCACTCTGGAAAACAGTATGGAGGTTCCTCAAAAAAATTAAAAATAGAACTACCCTACGATCCAGCAATTGCACTACTAGGCATTTATCCACGGGATACAGGTGTGTTGTTTCGAAGGGACACATGCACCCCCATGTTTATAGCAGCACTATCAACAATAGCCAAAGTATGGAAAGAGCCCAAATGTCCAGCAATGGATGAATGGATAAAAAAGATGTGGTATATATATACAATGGAGTATTACTCAGCAATCAAAAAGAATGAAATCTTGCCATTTGCAACTATGTGGATGGAACTGGAGGGTATTATGCTAAGTGAAATTAGTCAGAGAAAGACAAAAATCATATGACTTCCCTCATATGAGGACTTTAAGAGACAAAAAATATGAACACAAGGGAAGGGAAACAAAAATAATATAAAAACAGGGAGGAGGACAAAACAGAAGAGACTCACAAATATGGAGAACAAACTGAGGGTTACTGGAGGGGTTATGGGAGGGGGGATGGGCTAAATGGGTAAGGGGCACTAAGGAATCTACTCCTGAAATCATTGTTGCACTATATGCTAATTTGGATGTAAATTTTAAAAAAATAAAATTAAAAAAAAGTACTTCAAATGGATTCATAGTCAATATTATTGATAAACCTTATGTCTTGAAATATTAGCTAATGAAGCCCTTTAATGGCAAAGATTTTACAATATTTTATCTTCACCATCCTTTACATTTTGGGTTTTTTTCCTGTGTATATTTTATAATGTACAGTAATAAATCTACATGGTTTATAAACATACATTTATAGGTAGACACAAAATTCTTTTACTGACAAGGATATATGATTAAATGTTCAGAGGCCACCAATCTAGGTCCATATGAGAAATCAGTTCCTAAGCTCAGTCCAGACACCCAATCCTTTGCCTTTATTCCTACTTAGTTCTGGATCTGAAATTATATAGAGTTACACCAAATTACTGTACTTTCTCATTTACATCTAAACTAAGAATTCTTAAGAAAAGTTACAGCACAATGACATATTTTTATAACATTTTATTTATTTATTTATTTTTTTCCTCCGTTTTTATTTATTCTTGGGACAGAGAGAGACAGAGCATGAACGGGGGAGGGGCAGAGAGAGAGGGAGACACAGAATCGGAAACAGGCTCCAGGCTCCGAGCCATCAGCCCAGAGCCTGACGCGGGGCTCGAACTCACGGACCGCGAGATCGTGACCTGGCTGAAGTCGGACGCTTAACCGACTGCGCCACCCAGGCGCCCCAAACATTTTAAACAATACAAACTATTCATTCTCTCCATTCATGAAAATCTATTAATTAAACCTGTCAAATCACAGCCAACTTGCCTTACTAAAGGCAAAGACATAAAATATAATATCTTTGTGCATAAATAGAAAACAGGAAATCTTTTTACTTTTGAAACTTGGCTGTTCTTTAATGACTTCTAGCTTCAATTTACATACTTGTGGGGAATGAGAAATGGCTGTGGGGCTTCGAAAATAGGTAATACAGAATCCTCCCCAAACTCAACTACAAATACTTCTTTTTGAAGTGTTCATAAAAAACAGCAATTTTCTGAAACACTGTTGTTGAGTCTGGCAAACTTCAGAGTTCAGAAGCACATGTACTCTACCTTTATCCCCAACAAAGCTAGCAGCTACCCTCTAAAGCAGGGGTTGTCAACATTTTCTTTTCCCCAAACAGCAAAATGGATTACAATCACATGTGTATACATGGTGCCATGCCCTCTTCCCTAAGTTATTATAGAAAAAATAAAGCAAGTAGTGTTAAGGATATCTGGGGTGGTGTTATGAGGGCACTGTTCACAAAAGAATTGTAGTACAAAGATAGGAGATCCTTTCGTTAAGATATTTCTTAAGGTAATATGACTAATATCAAAGTTTTAAAATATTGAATACTATATTTTGTAGTACATTGTATTTTTAATATGTTAATTGAAAAAATTACTATTTTATAAAAATAAGTTGACTTTTCTAGCTCTCCAGTTCAGACACTCTTATTAGGTGACTCGATAGCACTGGTAAGTAAGTATTTTGGGTTCCTGGACCCAATTTCAATGTGTATTGGCAGAGGTAGTCTTTACACATAGAATAAGCAGTGCTCTGACACCAACAATTCAACTCAACTCTGACATTATTTACCTGGAGATAGCATCAGATCCCACGGGTTAAGGGGTCAGTCCTTCAAGACTGTTACCTCCTCTCCCCTCACAACACACTTCAGACCCATACAGGCTGTTACCTGCTCTTCTGACGTCTGGCTATAAATCTTAAATTCCCATGACACTCTTCTCCATTCAATTAATTTGCTAGAGTGACTCACAGAACCCAGAGAAACATTTTACTTACTGCAAGTTCATTATAAAAGGCTATTAACTCAGAAGCAGCCAGATGGAAGAGATGTATAGGGAAAAGTACGGGGAAAGGGCAGGACCTTGCAAGCCCTCTCCAGGTGGGTCACTCTCCCGAATCTCCACCTGTTTATTAACCCGGAAGCTCTCCAAACCCTGTCCTTGTGGGGTTTTATTAGAGGCTTTATTACATGAGCACGATTGATAGAATCAGCCGCCATTCTCCTCTCTCTCCCCTCCCCAAAGGTTGGGGGTGGGGTGGAGACTTAAAGTTCCAACCTTCCCATCACAGGATTGGCTCCAAAGGTAACGAGATGCCATTCTTAGATGTTTTCCAAAACCATCTCATTAACATAAAAGACACCTTTAAGCTCTCATTACTTAGGAAGTTCCAACGGTTTTTGGGAGCTGTGAGTCCGGAACCGTGAATAAAAAAACAAATATATATGTACTTATTATTAATAACAATATCACATTAAGCTTTGTTAAAAAGAGAAATACCTAATAGTTATGCATTTTAGCATATTGAAAATATCATCATTTCACCTGCTTTATCACTTTGCCTACATTTGACCCAGTAATCCTATCATTGTTGACGAATTTTTTTCTTCTTCACAGGAACTATACAGCTATATTCACTTTTTCCCAGTATCTTTGCCTTCTTTTTAAAAAATGTTCCTGTTAAGAAAAAACAGAAACATGAAAGGACAACCCAAGCACTAAGCTGGCTTGCCTACCCCCGTGTGTTGTTCCTACTGTAGTTAAGGCTAGAACTTCACTGTCGATCCAGAAAAGCATCTCTGAATTCAACTGAGAATAGTATTTCTGTAGAAAAATTTAAATGGTCTCATATTCAAGAGCAGGTATTTTAGTCATTAACAAGAATTTATTCATGATGTACTTCATACCTGATCATGACACTCTAACGATACAGATTAAGAACCGCTACTCAGAGGTGTCACAGGCAGCACAAAGACGGGCTAATGGGCGGATCCCACCTTTTCCATATTATACTTCAAGATCTCGGCACAGAAACACTGTAATTTTGGTCTGATGGATGATTAAAACACTTGAGAAAAGGACTGAAAAAGATGACTTGGTTATTCAATTCCTAATAGAATCGGCCCTTAAAACATTTTATAAACAAAATATAAAATGTATTTACTACATAATCTGTTATTTTAAATTCTGGTGACCCTTTAGACACCTTTTTAAAAAAAAATGTTTAATGTGTACTTTTGAGAGAGAGACAGAGTGTGAGTGGGGGAGGAACAGAGGGAGAGGGAGACAGAATCTGAAGCAGCCTCCAGGCTCTGAGCTGTCAGCACAGAGCCCGATGCGGGGCTCGAACTCACAAAATGTAAGATCATGACCTACGCTGAAGTCGGATGCTTAGCGACTGAGCCACCCAGGCACCCCTAGACACGTTTTAAAGAAGATATTCATAGTCCATCTTAAAGAGAGTGTTATTTTGGATTTTTTACTCTTGAATTTAATATTTGCTTTAAAAGAAAATCACCCTCCCTGTTGGACAAATGAAACTCAAATCTGTTTGCTTGCCCTAGGGCCTTATAAACAATTAAGAGACTCCAGGGGAATTAAGTGAAATGATCTTCAATCAAGAATTATCTTACTAGGGTGCCTGGCCGGCTCAGCTGGAAGAGCACACAACTCTTAATCTTGGGGTCATCAGTTGGAGCCCCCACGTTGGCTTAAAAAAATTTAAATTCTTTTTTTTTTTTCAACGTTTATTTATTTTCGGGACAGAGAGAGACAGAGCATGAACAGGGGAGGGGCAGAGAGAGAGGGAGACACAGAATCGGAAACAGGCTCCAGGCTCTGAGCCATCAGGCTCTGAGCCATCAGCCCAGAGCCCGACGCGGGGCTCGAACTCGCGGACGGCGAGATCGTGACCTGGCTGAAGTCGGACTCTTAACCGACTGCGCCACCCAGGCGCCCCTTAAAAAAATTTAAAGGAAGAATTATATTGCTAGATTAACACAACAAATATGAGGGTAAACACCTGTGGAGCCTCACAAACTGTACTTCCCACACACTCCATGCTTCACTACAGAAAAAAGAAAACTGAGAGGAAAATAAAGAATCTAAGAAACAAATAACAAAGTAAATTTCTGGATAAAGGCAAGAAATGTCTGGATGACAGCTGAGAAACATACTTTGAAAACTTTTCCACATTGGAGGACAGAGGGCTGTAGAATTATCTCCAGGGGTGAGGAATTACCTGGTATTATATAGAAAATTGTAAGTTCTGAGGCACCTGGGTTAAGCATCCAACCTTGGCTCAGGTCATGATTCGAGCAACGTGTCATGCTCTGTGCTGACAGCTCAGAGCCTGGAACCTGCTTCAGATTCTGTGTCTCCCTCTCTCTCTGCCCCTCCCCCACTCATGCGCACATGCTCTCTCTCTCTCAAAAATAAATAAACATTAAAAAAAGAAGAAAATTCTAAGTTCCTTTAACACAGTTATTAGAGAATGTGGCAAGACCCAGTCAGATGCTAAAAGAAAATGAGGACATTATAAACTTTGGAATAACAACATAGTGTAAGAAATTCAATCATAGCATGCTACTTGGGTCAGTGGTGAACAAAGTTTATAGTCATAATAAAAAATACTTTGAGATGTATAAAGATTGAAATATTAATATATTAGAAAAATGAAGGAGTAATACAAGTAAGCAAAATTTCCACTTTCTAGTAGAAAGTCAAATAATGGATGGACCAAAAGACAGTACCATATTCATACTATTTGAGAATATAAATTCTACAACCACGACATGAATGAGGAATGTTCCACTGTAAATGTGAAAAGGGACGCCCACTTTGTCACAAGCCTTTTGTACGATTTGACTTTTTTACATGATTTGCATATCCTGGGGGTACGGGGCCAATGGTGAGATAGAAAAAAGACAAGATTTTTACATTGAAGAACAATCTCCAAAATGCCTAAACCCATCCACTCTGAGTTGTTGTTTTTCCGAATAATTTTAGGCAAAGGTCTATGAGTCAATATTTATTCACAAAAATAATAGTCTTTTATTGTAAGTACTTCCACAGTTTTAAAAAGAAATTTATTTTTCACATTTAAATGTCTTTAAAAGTATTCAAAGGATTATCATTCTGCATTCTGCTTTTCAGAAAGTACTTTTGAGGCAGATCTATTCCGGATTCTTTTTCTTTTTCTCTTCTTTTCAGAGGCAGATGATTTTGTATCCTGTGCTCTTTTCTTTTTCTTCAAACAGCTAAGAGGATTGGGGCCACTTACTTTCTTGTGTTTTTTCTTTCTCCTCTGTTCAGGGTTTTTCACTAAACCCTTTTCTTCTTTGAGTTGCTTGATACTTTGTTTCTCGTGCACTGAGACAAGCTGACCTGACTCTACTGCTTTAACAAAAGCAATTGTTTTGGGAGAAGGTTTGTCCAAGACAATAGTGTTCTGAATAATAAACATGAGAGGGACTCCGGGCTTTTTCTTCACTTTCATAGACAAATTCTGATCCTATTAAAAAGAAAAATAGCACTATTCAGTTCAAATATGTCAATTAAATAAGATGCCTTAAGTGGAAAAAATAGAAGAGATCACAAGTTTTACTTTTCAAATTGGTATGTTTCACTAATAGAGTAAATTTTATGATTAAAAAAAAGGAAGATAAACAAGAAATCTGAGCACAAAGAGATAAGTGGCAACAATGTGACACTGGATCTATCAAGATTCTACCACCAGGAATTACAAACTGTCACAAAGGTAAGAATGTTAGGCAATGCCTAACTTTCTACTCTAAGATATGCTTCAAAAAGGGTCAAGAATGTTCAGAGGTTGAAGGGATAGAAATAAAATAAGAATTCATGGACTCAGATTCTAGATTCAGCTCTGCATCTAATTTAGTGATTTTATAATTCTAAAAGAATACGTAACCAAATCTGTATGTATGTGAACTTCTTCATTAATATCAACCCTGAAAGTCTCTCCTTCCCCTTCTGGTCTTTAAAAGCCAGAAACAGTTCTATACTGGTGGTACAATTTCAAATAATGTAAAACACGACTTTTTGAGAACTAGTATAAAATACAGGAACATGCAAAAACACTGATGAACACAGAATGTAAAATATTTGTTCCACTTCTCTTCAAGAATGCTGACGCATATCATCACATCTTTTTGTCAATAACTATTAAAAAAATACTTCAGTAATTAAGAAGAAAAATCAATATGCTTAAGGTTCTCTCCTCAAATTCTCTAATGGCATGACAACTGCTTTTATTGACTGCAAATCAACTTAAAAGCCTGTATTTTAAAAAGTTGAAACATTCTATCAAACCACTTCCATCTAATTTTTTCTGATTATAAGCAGCTCCATATGAAATAGAAACAGAAATGATTAAAATTGACTCTAATTTTAAAAGCAGTATCACCTGTGTTGCCACAAAATAATGATGAGGATTTCCCTCTTCAACCATGGAGAGCAGACATTCTGATCCACTCACTGGATTCTTGAAATGGGGACAATTTCGGACTTGGCATTTTTGTGCAATCAGTTTTGCCCCATATAAGTCTTTTCCCAATGTTTCTAACTCTTTTAACACACACCTGAAAAAAAAATGTTATTAGCAGCTCACAATTACAACATACATTTCAGTGTTCACATAAGTATAGAAAAAGTCAAGTTTTTACGAAATTTAAACTATACCATCACGATCTGAATGTGTTATGTGTTGGCCCCAAACATATGGTAGCCGTATCACTCTTTAAAAACCTGGAAAATATGTGGGGCACCTGGGTGGCTCAGTTGGTTAAGTGTCTGACTCTTGATTTTGGCTCAGGTCATGATCTCACAGTATATCCGGGGTGTGGGCGTAGGAGTGGGGTGACAGCGCGCGGGGCCTGCTTGGGATTCTCTCTCTCTCTCTATACCTCTCCCCCCACTCTTTCTCAAAATAAATCAACATTTAAAAAATAAATAAAAACCTGGAAAACACAAAGACCAAGTTGAAGGAAAAACAGTTAAATCTACTGAGCATTTATTATGTGTCAGGCAGCATGCTAATTGCTCTTTACATAAATTCTTGCTTCAATCTCAAAACAGCCCTATCAGGCACCTAATTTGAAAGTTATCCTTATTTTAGAGTACCTCACTCTGAGAGATTCCAAGTAACATGCTGAAACACAGCTCATAAGTGGTAGAGTCGAAATGTGAATCCAAGTAGTTGACAACACATACCTTGCCCCAACCTTAGCGCTAGATGCTTCTACTTCAAGTACAAATTGGTACACCTTTAAATGATTCTCAGTACAGAGAAGTAAAAATTTAAGTCATCGGTTTAATAACAATCACAACTTCCTTTTTCTCTCTGCGTTTTCATATTAATATAAGCCAATGTTTTTTAAAATGTCAGCTATAAACTACCCATATCAAAATGACACAGTGATAACAAATTCTATTAATTTCTACTCCTTTTCACATCCCCATTTCTGCACCTCTTGAGGAGTCAAATGTCAGCATTTTAATAAGCTCTCCAGGCATTTCTTCTATCACACTAAAGAAAAAATAAAATAAAAAATTATGAAAACTACTTAGTCAAAGATTTCTGAAACTCCAGGCAGCCCTTGCCACTCTACCTTGCTTCACTCCCTTTATCATCCATTTAGTTTTGTTTAAGACAAGAGATTTTGCTTTCTATTCATCAGTTTTGAACTTTTTGGAGTCTCAGGCCCAAACTCCCATGTATTTACTGGATATTTCCTACGGATGTACACCATCTTTTCAAATTCGTGTCTAAAATCATGAAGATTTAGATCACAAAGCTCCTGGGTGTAAGTCAGAAATCCTAACTGACCTTTTCTTCCTCACCCATAACCCTACCCCATCGGCTGTTGGTATCTGTCTCAGGAATGCCTCTTTGTAGAGCCCTTGGGCTCCAGCCTTTCTTCTCTGAAGTTTAGGCTCCCATTATTTCTCGATTGGACAACCACAAAACGAGTCTGCCGGTCTTCACCCTCTTGCTTCTCCAACTCAGCCCTCACACTGTTACAATCAGCTTCTCTAAAAGACAGTTATCAGGTCTGATAGCATTTATCTCTTCATGATGCACACCAAGAACCGACACAATACTATGCTTTAAAATAAGCATAGTAGGGGCGCCGGGGTGGCTCAGTTGGTTAAGCGGCTGACTTCGGCTCAGGTCATGATCTCGCGGTCCGTGAGTTCGAGCCCCGCGTCAGGCTCTATGCTCACCGCTCAGAGCCTGGAGCCTGTTTCGGATTCTGTGCCTCCCTCTCTCTCTGACGCTCCCCCGTTCATGCTCTCTCTCTCTCTGTCTCAAAAATAAATAAACGTTAAAAAAAATTTTTTTAAATAAAATAAGCATAGTATATATGTATATATATTATATATAGTATATATATCTTATATATTATATATAGTATCTTTTATATAGTATATAATATATATATAGCATATATATATATATATAAAATAAGGTGGGAGGGTGGCTAAGGGAAACAAGATTGGCCATTTCAAGAATTCCCAGAGCTGGGTGACACACAATTATACTAGTCTACTGTTGTGTATGAATAAAATATTCTGGAAGTTAAAATAAATTCTTTAGGGAAAAAATGCTACAGAACATAATTCCATATAGTACTTGCCAGACTTTTTTGTTACAGCACCATGTTAAAAATGTTGGCATTTCTATGGCACAGGGATTAAGGGACAGGTGGTATGTAGCCAGGAGGGATGAACTCAGGGGCACAAGCTAACTAAGGACTTGTCTGGCAGTGCTGAAGGCTAGGGGTAACAAATTGTGGGGTACCTACAACCATTGTGAGGCACTACTTGACTATGGAAAGCAGTTCATGGAGCGGTATTATGTGCGAAAAGCAAGCCAGTAATATTGTATTCCCAGTAGAGCCCATTCCTTTGTGTGCATGTGCAGGTCTAAAGAACTGGATGGATGGTACAGCACGTTAACAGTGGTCACGGGGTGGTATTACGGGTCATTTACATTTTCTTATTTTACTCTGTTTTAAAATATAATTTATTGCCAAGTTGGTTTCCACACAACACCCAGTGCTTATCCCAACCAGTGCCCTCCCCCATGCCCATCTCCCACTCTTTTTTTTTTTACTTTTTTAAAGTAAATAATCTACAACGGAACAACAAAACCCTTAAGTTTTTTTTTTTTTATTTTTTTTAACGTTTTATTTATTTTTGAGACAGAGAGAGACAGAGCATGAACGGGGAAGGGGCAGAGAGAGAGAGGAAGACACAGAATCGGAAGCAGGCTCCAGGCTCTGAGCCATCAGCCCAGAGCCCGACGCGGGGCTGGAACTCACGGACCGCGAGATCGTGACCCGAGCTGAAGTCGGACGCTTAACCGAAAGAGCCACCCAGGCGCCCCAAAACCCTTAAGTTTCTTAATAGTTCCTGTCGTAGGTTCGATTTCCCTTCCTCCCAGCGTCATTTCCAATTACACCCTGTGCTCTCATCTCTTTTTCGGGCATTTTACAACTCCATTTCTTCATTTAGGAGGTCTTTATCTCTTGTCCGTCACCCAAACTAGTCCTTCCCCTCAGAACTGAAAGGTGTCTGGGCTCAAAAGTGACCTCCTCTATGAAACCTTCCATGATTCCATCTCCCCACCCCCACCCCCGGGAGGTTCCCAGGCTGAGGAAGTCACAACACACACGAGTCAAAACGCGCCCGGAAGGTTGGCCGTTTGTCCTGTTCACCAAGTTATCCTCAGTGGCTACAGCCGGGCCTGGCATGGGGCTGGTACTTAATAAAGACAGTTCAATAAATAAATGACCATGGGCAAGGCTCTTAGCCTCGAGCTGTGAATTATCTTTCTGGGATTCGGAGATGTTAGCTAGCAGGGCAGCTGTGACGCTTGAAAATTTTTCATTTCCACTAGAAACAGCTATGCGAATAAGAGCAACCACTTGAAGCGGGTAGATTTTGGATACCAGCAAGTGCTCTCCACACGTCTGATCCTTAAAGCAACCTTATTAGTTCACGGTCTTTTCCTTACAGATGAGAAATCCCAGGCTCGCAGAGATTAACTTGCCGGAAGCCACAAAGCTGGCAGGACTGGGACCAAGACTCGAAGCCAGATCGCACTACATAAAGCACGGGTCTCATTCGCCGGGCCAACCACACCAAGATTCGCAGTGCACTGTAGTTTCTACCTACGTGGTAGACACTCGCCTGACCTCCTCAGTGCCTCCACTTCACTGTCAACTCCTCGTGGGTGGAGCGTTTTGCACGTCGTGGCCTCGTCTCTACCACACCCGCAGGATCCCCAGTCCTCCTCCCCGGACCCGCCGGGCCCACCTGGTGGTGCACAGCTGCGTCTCCCCCATGAGGTAGCGGGGCAGCTGCTCCCGCAGCTGGATCCGGCCGCGCAGCGCCGCCTGACAGAAGGTACCGTCCAGCAGGATCTGGTACGGCTCGCGGACGCCGAAGTTATTGCGGAAGAAGCCGAGATGCTTCTTGGCGTGTTTCTGCCTCGTGATCTTCATGCCTGGCTTACCGGGACCGAGACCAGGGCACCAGAAGCCCGTAGGAAACGCTTACCCTACAGCCCGCTCCTCCCGGAAATAATGCACCCTTTGCCCCCGGAAGTAAACGCCCCCACTTCTTGGGCACGCCCACTGGTTGCGCCTCGCTCAGACGAGCGCGCGCTTCGCTCCTGGTGCCCGCGCTTTAAGATGCGCGCCCTCCCGGCAATGCGTAAGCTTACTGCGTTATCGTGCGTGCAGTCAGCCTCTCAGAGATAGGCAGTGTGATGATAATCAACGATAATGTTGAAGCTTACTATGCTGCAGGCAGTATTCTAAGTAATTTACCATATATTATGCCCTTTAATGTTGATAATTTTCAAGTGGGGAAAGGAAAGGGATTGGAGTATACTGGACAACTATGGGCAGGTTTGTACTAGTTGCCCTCCCTCAAAGAAGTTAGGCACGTTTGCTAAGGGCACGTGGTTCTATAGTGTTAGAACTGTCACTGGAAGCCAGGACTGAAGTTAAAAGCCGCCTGTAGTTCAAATGATCTTGCTACCCACCAGTACCCATCCATCTCCGCCCCACCCCCCCAAGGAACTACTGTCACTGAGAGCCAACTTATGAAAGAAGATAGCCTAACCCTTAGTTAATCAAGAGTTAATCAGAAAATTTTGTTCCCTAGCAGCTAATCGCCAAGCATCCACTTCAATTCAGAGCAAGCTAATCAGAGAATGGGGAGAATAGAATTTTGCATTTTTGTCCCAGGTCCTCGAATCTGTCCCAGATCTAGTTCTGGCTAACTATCGAGAGAAAGAAACAACACAGAAAATTGATGTACAAAGTGATGTAGATGTATTATTTGCATTGGGGTTTTTATTTGAAGATATAAGTTTATGGAATTGGAACTAAGAATTTCTATAATGTGTGCCCTGTCCTGATTCCCAGCACATCACTTAGATGGCTGCTTTTATTTCACTGAAAATTAATTTAGGAATTGGAAGCTATAAAATGTTATTATGGGATTGGATGCATGGTTCTTAAGTATAATTGCTCACTGCTTTCCAGGTTGATTCCTCTTTATCTCTGTATGCCAACTCCTTACCCCAGCTATACTCCCACCACAGAAATTATACCACCCCAGCCTTGCAAAAACAATTAAAATATTTTTAAAAAATAGATTGACAGATTTATCTACCACCACCATTCCATTGGATCATATTTCACTTATGATAATTAATAAAGGGAAACCTCACTATAATGGAGATGGGAGCTGGGTAGAGGGAGCTCTCACACCCCACTACTCTTATTCAATAACAGACCCCACAAAGAAGAGACAGACCTTGTAGATGGATACCACTTTACTACCCCAGCAGTAGGAAAGAAGACTTTTCTTATCCAATCCCACCAACAGCCCAGCCAATGAGATACAGTCACAACTTAGCCAATGAGAAGCCACTATACTTCAGGTTTTCAGTTTACTCCAGTGGACGTTTTGTTTATATCAGCCTTCCCAACCTCTAGATTACATCTATAAAAGAGCAGTACCTCTTCTTTGTTCCCCAGACTTGCCTATGGTTTTGGTGTATCTCACTTGTCTGGTACTGTAATTGTTTGCTATTGCTGAATAAAACCATGCTTTTTTCTTGGTGAAATAACGGGCTTAAAGTAACTGGTTTGATTTTTAAGGTTAACTAATGAGAAAAATGTGGTGCAGGACTAGGGCTTTGAGTCCGAGTTGTTTTTTGTGTTTTTTTTTTATTTTTTCAATTTTTTTTTAACTTACTAAACTATAGCCTAATTATTTTTCAAACTCTATGTGTATGACAGTGCCATTTGCATACTGGATCCTTATTTCACAAACATGAAGACGGTTTACAATGGTGATTAGCAAGTTTAAAACAGAGTTTTCTACTATAGCAGTGTTTCTCAAAACATAATCCTGGGATATGCAGAAAAGGCTCTTAGGATGCTTGTTTGAAATGCCCATTTCTGATTCTGAACAAGTATTGAAGGATAGGGATACTATTCAAAAAGGAATTGCCTTTAATTACAATCTTTCCAAGTCATTATTATGCATATTAATGTTCCTGAAGGTTGGTTTGCAGTAGAGCATCACTGTTCATCCAATAGGACATTTTCAGTAGGTCGTTCACCGAACACTTTCTGGTCTGAGGGTCAATGACCTAATATTAGAACATCAATATTTGGGCATAACCTAGGCACAAGACAAATATTGCCGTTATTTGTTGAACTAGTAAAGATTCTTAAATTATCTTATATCATCTTAAATTATTCTTATAATATCTTTGCTAAAAATTTTAATAGCCATTGAAAATAATTTTGACCTTATGGTGCTGGAACAATAACGTCTCAGCATTGCTGGCTGCTAGCTCTTTTCTTAGGTCACTTTACTGGACATTTTCCATGCCAAATAGCCATTCAGCTCAGGTAGGGAATTAATTTGTTTTTCTTTATTTATTTCATGCTCTTCATATTCTTTATTATGTCTGGATCAAATATAATTTATAGTGCGATTTGTTGTACATGATTTTGAAGCTTTTTCTTCATGAAATTTTGATGAAGCCAAGTTGACAGAATGATTTATTTTTGCAAGGTGTGACTAATTCCCAAACAAGACTTTTTCATGAAAGATTCATGGCCTAAATGGAATTAAATAGGTAAACATTAAATACAATTCATAAAGGTTATTTTGTTTAATTTCATAAATGTTAGTATTCCAGATAATTCACAGAGATTTCTATTGTGAAATTATTCTGCCTTACAATCATATTTAAATATTTATAAACATTTGTTAACACCCACTAGTTCAAAAAGAATACAATATTCTAACATTATGTAGCTAACGTGTGCTCTAAATAGGTAATTTCCCTAAATAAATCATTTAAAACAACTTAGGTAAACTGGTTTGTATTGAGGGCCTACTAAGTCCTTCAGTAGGATCCCCTATGATAGACTCCATCCTGGACTTGCTTACTGTGAATTTTCATACATGGCAGGCAGGCAGGCAGTGTTTTGAAGGTTGGATCCAGAGGCCTCTCCTCCTTTTAAAACATTTTTTATGTTTTTCAAAGTACAAAAATGCCTTTTATAACAAGTGCAACAATGGAACAACACAAAGATATTCATCCCTTCTCTCCTTGCTCAGATAACGCACTAACAACCTGCTGTCCTTCAGCCATTTCCCATATTCATATACTTTATACATCATTTGCATACATACATGGAGAGATTTTTGCTACTTATGTTATTCAAAAATGGCATCACATTTTGTCACTTCTATACATTTTGCGTTTCTCACCCAACAATCCTTGTGGAAATTCTTCCTGCCTCTACACCCCAAGTCAATTGGCATAGTTCTCATTTATTATTTTTAATGGCTGACTGACATTCCCCACAAAATCATCACATATAACATGATGTGGCACAGACTGTGAATCGTCACTCAATATCTCTTCTCTCTCTCTCTCTCTCTCTCTCTCTCTCTTTTTTTAGTAATAGAAATTTGATTTTATTCTGGACATTAATGTGCCCATGGAAAAGAATCTATTTCCCAGCCTTCTGTGTAGCTAAGTATAGTCATATGGTTAAGTTCTAGCCAAGGCTACATAAGTATAAATGTTACAAAGACCTTCTGGGAAGGCTGTTTAAAAGACACCAACTTGGCTCAGCAATTGGCACTTTTGTTTTTTTCCACTTTCTTCCTTCCTACTCTCTGGAATTTGGATGTGATGAATGGAACACTAGACGCCTATTTTAGTCCATGAGGTAACCTGGAGGATGGAGGCTATGTGCTAAGCTGGAAAGCAGATAAAGGAAGGAATCTGTGTCATTTCCAAATCTAGACTTTCTATGTCTGGACTTGTTTTACATGAGAAGAAAAACAAACTTTTACCTTGGTTTAAAAAATATTATTTTAAGTTTTTTCCCCACTTTTGAGACTTTATTTATTTTAAAGCAGCAGTAGGATTACAACAAAATTAAAAAGAAGATACAGAGATTCCCCATATACCTCCAGCCTCTACACATATACAGCCTCCCTCATTACCAACACCACTCACCAGAATGTTTTTGTTGTTGTTGTTGTTTGGTTGGTTGGTTGGTTTTTTTACCTGAGGGTGAACCTACAATGGCACATTCAGTTTCTTTTATATGCAGCCGAACCCACTCCTAACTGATAGAGTTAAAACTACTTGCCAGAATTTTCTTTTGACAGATGTCTTTGATGAAACTTTGATGTTGCTTGGTGTTTGCCAATACAATTACCCTTTCTTTGAACAGGTTCAAAACCTCAGTTTCATATTTTTTGTAAAAGGTAGACTCTTTTTCCAAAGTAAAATAAATTAAATCCTTTCTACTTGCTATAAAAGCTATCTTGACATTTGTTTCTTTTGAAAGTATAAACAATTTGATTTGAACTGGATATGTCAGTGGGATGAATCTCCTGTTGAATAAAATTAGTTAAATATGAAGAACCCCAACTGCTTGGGCAAGAAATACCAAGGAAATGTTAATGTCAACGTACTTGTCAATGAAAGCAAGCAAGCAGGATTTCTGTCTGTTGGCCCAGCTAGTACCAGTGAGCTCTCCCTCCAGGGTAAATGACAATAAAGAAACTGTCTCTTAGGAAAAAGTTTCAAGGGATTTCTGTTTGTCAAGGATATTTTTAAACCAGACAGTAATCAGGAAGTATCCACCATTGGTTATCAGATAGCCATAAAATTAGACTAGCAAATTTGCTTGCTATAATAAATAGTCTCTTTGAATGAAATCATACAGAGAACACATATTGCCATGTGAATTAAATTGAAAGGAATTTTCAACTTTTAACCGTTAACAGATCTGAATAGTGCTCTACATTGGGATGTTACTATAAAATGTTTAATGATTGTAATGAAAGTGGTAAAACCAAAAACTGGTAGAGAGGAGGAAAAGTTAAAAAGTGGCAGCAATGTGCAAACTGTTTTACTTTGATGCATAACAAACTGCCATTTGAAATTTAATTAAATCATAACTGAAAGTGGTAGAGAAGTTTGTATCGTACAGGGTCTTTCATTTTAACTTATCAAAGCATTTTAGATTAATGAATCCTTGTAAAATTACTCTAGGTAAACAAATATTATTACTGTTACTTAAAGGAGTTTAAAGATCAAAAATTACGTCAGATTATGGCATTAAAAGGATTTTCTAGGGGCGCCTGGGTGGCGCAGTCGGTTGAGCGTCCGACTTCAGCCAGGTCACGATCTCGCGGTCCGTGAGTTCGAGCCCCGCGTCGGGCTCTGGGCTGATGGCTCAGAGCCTGGAGCCTGTTTCACATTCTGTGTCTCCCTCTCTCTCTGTTCATGCTCTGTCTCTCTCTGTCCCAAAATAAATAATAAACGTTCATGCTCCCCCGTTCATGCTCTGTCTCTCTCTGTCCCAAAATAAATAATAAACGTTGAAAAAAAAAATTAAAAAAAAATAAATAAATAAAAGGATTTTCTAAAAACACGATTTATTTACATTAAACAAAATGCTGAAGACAACCATTTTGCTCATGCTTTGGTATATATTTTTAAGCAGCAGGAGGACTTCACAGCAGAAATTGAACTACTGGTGGCAAGAAATTAAACAGACTTTCAATAATGCAGTAGAATATTATTTCAAAGTCTCATATTTATAATTAAATCACATCAATACAAGGTATTAATTACATGATATTATACAAAGTAAAAGTCACTCTTAGAATCCGTGCAAATGTTTTCAATACTAGATCACTTTGTTTTAATATTAGTTGGTAATTCATAAATCAAAATACTGAGATGAGAAAGTCAAATGTTGTTTCTAAAATTATTATTCTAGCAAACATACAGAAAATGCCCACATGCTGGGTCTTATGTATAAATGAATATTATTTTCTTTTTATTGGCTCTCTCTTTACCCTTTCTATTGTTCCTTTCATAGTACTGAACAAATCACTTAGCTCTTCAAACAATAGGCTCACAGTTTCATTCCACATGTACACAGAAGGAAGCATATGATTTAAATTGATTCCAATAAGACTAAAGAGAAAGACCTTTTTTGGGGGGCGCCTGGTTGCCTCAGTCAGTTGAGTGTCCAACTTCGGCTCAGGTCATGCTCTCAGGGTTGGTGAGTTTGAGCCCCGCGTCAGGCTCTGTGCTAATAGCTCAGGGTGTAGAGCCTGTTTTGGATTCTGTGTCTCCCTCTCTCTCTGCTCCTCCCCTGCTCGTGCTCTGTCTCTCTCTCCCCAAAATATAAACATTAAAAAGAGAGAGAGAGAGAGAGAGAGAAATTTCTACCCCCTTGGTTGGGGAGAGGTTTTCTTTTTCTTGCAATAAACATTAAAAAAAATGAAGTGCATTGTGTCCATTGCTACTGGCAGCAGTTTTGAGTTTATAGGTAGCCAGTCTGTGGACACAACTAAAACATGTCAGAAGCCAGAGTCAAGAGAATCATAATGACATGGAACTGGAGACTCTATGCTACTTTATTTGGAATATGTACTCCCAGCCTAGACATTTACTTACATGATAAAGTACATTTCCTTCTTGTTTAAAATAATTAAATTGTTTTTTGGTGTGTACTTGTTTTTTGTTACCTGCAGCCCCAAGTGACCTAACTGAGGTTTATTTGTTAAATCCAGGCCCCCCAAAAATGTATTTTAAAAGAAAAATGACACGGGCACCTGACTGGCTCAGTCGGTGGAGCATGTGACTCTTGGTCTCAGAGTTGTGAATTTGAGCCCCATGTAGGGTGTAGAGCTTACTTTAAAAAATAAATAAATAAAAGGAAAAATGATAGCATTACCTGTATAATACCTTGCTTTAAAGAAATTTAAGATGTTCTGCATATGTTCTTATTTTATCCTGGACAACACCATGAAGAGGCTGGGATGTGGAAGTACCTGTTGCTATTAGCTGCTTTCAACATCTCCCAAAGGCATCTTCTCCACTCTAGTTAAATATTAAGCAAAGTGTTTTGTGTTTTAAGCCCGATGATTTTCTCTGGCCTAATGAATATTTGTGGACTTCTAAACAGTATACTAGCTTAATCCAGAACTTTAGTTTTTCCCTATTTATTTATAATATTTATATGTTGTTTTTTATATAATATATGATATAAATATATTTTTATATTATATACTTTATATAATATATAATACAAATATATTATCATGTTTATATTATAATATAAATATTGTAATATTTATATGTTGTCTTTTCTGGCTTTGCTTACATCTAATTTTTGTATTGTAGACCTGGCTTGTTAATTATAATGGCACCATATAGTCTCTTGTGGAGGGGTAGAAACTTCCCTTTCCTCCCATTTCTGTAGAATAGGGAGTTTCTGATCCCTTCCTCATGAGTGTCGTTGGAGGGTAGGCCCCTCTGTTTCTCTCCATTCTGTTACTTGTGACTCCTGAAAGAAGGAAGGGCTAATGTGATATTTTTGGAGATCTCATAACCATCACATGATCACATCTTCTTCCCAAGGGAAAAAAGATCTCTGTGCTTCTTTCCTAGAAAATAATGTATACAGAAGAGGTAAGAACATACATTCTTTACAGAATTCTTGGCTGAAAGCTTTGCCTGAAATTTTCCTTGCTTCTTTGTTTCTAATGGACACTAGAAGAGGACAACCCCTGAGCTGTGCATCATGAATATACAGTTACTTCTGAGAGGGGCAGTAAATAGAAAGATCAGATTACTTTCTACCCTCTTCCTTCACACCAAAGCTAGAACAAAAGCTAGGTTGGTCCTATAGAGGTTATCTGTGAGCCCCGAGCTGGCGCAGACACAGAGCCCGCTCTCTGCCTATCTACTCCGTGACCAAGGGCACTGCTCAACTCAGAACCCAAGACTTGTCAGATGATCAAAGGAAGCTTCTTTCCATAGAGGTCTGGAAGCAGGCACCAACTGAATAGGAATATATTTACATTTTAAAAAATGTTTTGGCTCCTCTGTATACCAAATAGGAATAAAGTGTCATTTAAAAAAATCCTTTGACTCATCTTTGGTGTCTTGACTGTCATTTCACACATTGAAAGGGATTTAAGAAAGCCTTTGCCAAGTGAGGGAAAGCAGCTCCAACACTGGCTGGTTCTGAGGCACGGACTGGTCACAGTCTGACATTCACTGGGCTGTGTTTTCCTAGTGGGTAGAGTTACTATGCCACAAAGGCAGAACCAGTCAGACTGTTTATTTTTTCATTTTTTCATTCAGGTATGACAGGCTATTCTTTGCTTCCTGTCCCTAGGTGGTAGTCACCCATGGGCACAGTCCACAGCTTGCTTTGGAAGGCCCTCACCATCCTCTCTCTTTTTGCTTCTGACTAAATTTGAAATATTTCCAGCAAATATAGAAGTATGCTAAAAACTTTAGTTCCTTTGACAGAAAGAATGAAGAACGTATTGCTAGGGATGCAGGGTAAATTTATTTTCTCTGGTAAATGAATAGCCACAATAACTTAATACTCACAATATCAAACTGCTTTTGGCAAGGTGTGGGCAGAAACACAACTTAATGATTGCGACCAACCTTCTTTGGGTGATCAGTACAGAATATCCTGTGTTCTGCTGCAATCTGTTATTTAATATTTTCTTCAGGCTTTAGGTTTATTTTGCTCTTATTTTTCTAGTATCTTGAGGAGGGAGCTTTCGTTATCGATTTGAGATATTTCCTCTTTCAGAATGTATGCATTTAGCTATAAACTTTTCTCTGAGCACTGATGTAGCTGTGTCTCACAGATTTTGACATTTTACATTTTCGTATTCATTCAGTTCAATGTGTGTGTGTTTTTAAAGTTCCCTCAAGACTTCCTCTTTGATCCATGGGTTATTAGAAGCGTGTTGTTTAGTTTCCAAGTACTGTATTTGGAAAATTTTCTGTTACCTTTTTGTTTTGACTTCTAGTTTGAATCCATTGTGGTTGGAAAACATACTCTGTGTGATTTCAATTCTTTTAAATTTTTCAAGTTTTGTTCATGGTTCAGGATATGGTTTATATGTTCCATGGGCATTTGGAAAGAACAAAATGAATGTGTATTCTGTTGTTGGGTGGAATGTTTTATAAATGTCGATTAGATCCTGTTGATGGTATTGCTGAGTTCCTTTATATTCTAGCTAGTTTTCTCTAGTTTTTCCATCAATTGTTGAGAGAGGGGACTTGATGTCTCTAAGTATGAGTGTGTATTTGTCTATTTGTCCTTTGAGTTCTAGGAATTTTTTTCTTTATGTAACCTCAGCTTTGTTGCTAGGGAATACACAATTAGAATTGCTATGTGTTATTGGTGATTGGCCATTTTATCATTATATGTCTCCTTCTGTCTCTGGTTATTTTCTTTGCTCCAAATTCTCCTTTATTTGATTTTAATATAGTCACTCCTGTTTTCTTTTGCTTAATGTTTGAGTGATATATTTTTTCCATCATTTTACTTTCAATATGCCTATATCATTATATTTGAAATGAGTTTCTTTTAGACAGTCTATAGTTGGGTGGACTGTGGTGGGTTTGTACTATATCAACTTAGCTAAGCTGGAATCATACTTTTTAGAATTCCCTTTTCTGTATAGTTCTGAGCTAGGGTTGGCTGTAGGGGTGTGAGGGAAACAGAGAAGTCAGAGATGACTCCAAGGCTTTTGGTCTAATCAACTGGAAGAATCGAGCTGTCGTTAAATCAGATGGGGAAGACCAAGGAGGGGAGGCAGTGTTTGGAGCTGTGGGTAAGTTAAGTTGCAGGTGCATGTTGAACATATAGTGGAGGTGTTGCATAGGCAGATGTGCATGCTGGTGTTGACTTCAGTTGAGAGATCTAGGGAAAAAAATTTTGGGAATCATCAGTTCTGCATAGACATCTATGGAATGAGTAAACATTTGAAAAATAAGCAATAGGCAAAGTTTGAAGCATAGAATGTCTTAAATTCCTTATATAAAATGATTTTTGACAGCTGTCTATTGTTTTAAAGACTTGAGTTCTATATTTCAGAGAACTATGTTATAGGTCAACATGATTTTTAAAAAAATTTTTTTTAACGTTTTTATTTATTTTTGAGACAGGGAGAGACAGAGCATGAACAGGGGAGGGTCAAAGAGAGGGAGACACAGAATCTGAAACAGGCTCCAGGCTCTGAGCGGTTAGCACAGAGCCCGACACGGGGCTCAAACTCACGGACTGCGAGATCATGACCTGAGCTGAAGTCGGCCGCTTAACCGACTAAGCCACCCTGGCGCCCCTAGGTCAACATGATTTTTAAGGAGTATGTTCTACATCATCCTGGAACACTGTACATAAAAATAACTTATTTGTACATTACTCATGTAAATCCTGTATGATTTACATAGCAGCAAAGGGCTATCAGTTCTGATAATTCTGATCAAAGTTCCCATGTTTTAATTAATTTCTGCATAATCTAAGTGGTTAGAGACTGCTATCTAAAATTACATAAGACAAATAGCAATACCAGCTTGCCACTAATTAACAGAATGACGTTGGACAAATCATGTCTCAGCTTCCAAGCACGCGTGATGGGACTTAGTACAGCTCTTCATAGTTTTCAAGATCGGGAGTGGGGATTAATAAAAATGAAAAGTGAGGGGCGCCTGGGTGGCTCAGTCGGTTAGGCGTCCGACTTCAGCTCAGGTAATGATCTCGCGGTCTGTGAGTTCCAGCCCCGCATCGGGCTTTGTGCTGACAGCTCAGAGCCTGGAGCCTGTTTCAGATTCTGTGTCTCCCTCGCTCTCTGCCCCTCACCTGCTCATGCTCTGTCTCTCTCTGTCTCAAAAATAAATAAAAACATTAAAAAAAAAAAAAAAGAAAAATGATTAGGCGAGACGCTACATAAAATGTGAAATAAAATGCTGTTATGATCAACTTACTTGACTAATGGACACTGACTAAACATAAGGTGCAAAATATTCTAAAAAGTCTACTTCTGTCTTACAGCATTCAAAGAGAAAGAAAAAGCCTCAAACACATAGCGCACATGCGCACAGGATTACTTCGGCGAAGGAGGTGAGGCTGGAAAAGGAAAAGGGAGGCGGAGCCCCACTCCAGTTTTTCCTCTCAGCTCCGCCCCTCGAGCCCCGGACTGTGCATGACGTCACGTAAAGCTCGTACTTCCGCTTCCGGTCACTCACGTTTCTCTTTTTTCCTGTCTGTCTGGAAAGATGGCGTCCCGCAAGGAAGGCACCGGCTCCGCCGCCGCTTCTTCCAGCTCCACCACCGGCCCGGCGGGGAAAGGCAAAAGCAAAGGCGGGTCCGGAGATTCGGCCGTGAAACAAGTGCAGATAGATGGCTTGGTGAGTGGGGTTCCGTTTCCCCAGGCCCACGTGGGCAGCTCAGTTCTTAGTCCAGTCCTGCCCGACGTGCTGCTTGGCAGCCTCGCCACTGGGCCTGGTGAGAGTGGGACAAGGTTTTCCCCTTGGACCTTTCTCTTTCGTCTTTACATTTTGTTGGGAGGCGCGACAGCTTTCTCTGCCATCCATCGGGGGAGTTGAGGTCTGAGGTAGGGAATAGAAACTAGGGGTGAGTGTGACAGATCTTTGAGGTCTTGAGATGCTTGGATTTGGAGAAGGACTCTTCGGGGAGACAAATAGGTGAAGGAGGTGTCCAGAAGGATCTAGGGCTAGATCCTTCTGGATCTAAGTCCAGAAGGGCTTTTGGAAGATAAAGTAAACTCCATTGCTTCCCTGCTGGGACCTGACATCTGTAACTTGCTAAGTGGAGATTTACTTTGTAGACACTTCTGAGTTTGTGGCTCAGCGTTTACCTGAAACCATGCAGTGGGAATGAACATCTTTTGTGTTGGCGTCTCCTTTCTTTATCTGTGAATGTTGGAGTTCCTCAGGATTTGGGTTGAGGCATCATTCTATCAGGTCTATGCCTGAGATAGTGTAACAAAGTAGGTAATAGCACACTGCTGGAGCCAGACTGCTTGGGTTTGAGTCTTACCTCCAAAATTAGCTGAATAATATTGGCCAAGTTAACCTCTTTATACTTATTTTCCTCATTTTAGTTGTTTTGAGGATTAAAATTGGCCGAAAAATGTGTCAATAACTAGAACAGTCTCTGGGACATTGTAAGTTACCATTTCATCGTAGTTGCTTAATTATTACCTGTGTTACAAAAAGTTACAGAAGTAGACACTCCTTAAGTTCCTTTCTTGTGGCTTTAAATATTACTTGTATTCTGATTTATAATTTTTGCCAGACTTGGTTTTTGAATGCCACGCTTGAATACCTTACTGCCTGCTTGACATCGCTATTTGGCTATTTTATAGGCATCTCAAATTTAACTTGTCCAAAATAAGATTATTGCTATCTCCCGTTCCTTACCCTCTCCCCCTCCTTGGTCTTACCTCAGTCTCTCCCATATTAGTAAATGGGATTACCATCTACCCATTTGAACAAATCGGAAAACTTCGGCATTAACCTATATTTGTTCTCCCCCCAACCGCCAGCATTCAGTCTCAGCACGTCCTGTTGGTTCCATCTCCAAAATATATCAAATTCATTTGCTTCTCATCTATATGCCATCAACCACATTCACCTGCAATAAAATACAGACTTCTTACCACATCCTTCAAGGTCCTGCTATTCTTGTGTCTTTCTCCAAGCTCCCCTCATTCTTTTTTCTAGGCTGCATTCACAGTGACATTTTAGTTCATTGTTTTCTCTTCCTGAAATACTTCAAGTATTTCTTCCTACTTGGTGGCTTCTTTTGTTCCTTTAGGTTGTTGACTTAAATGCCCCTTTTTAAGAAAGGTCTTACCTACCAACCCTGTCAAATGTTCCCTCCGCATCATCCTCCATCACACCACTCTGTTTCATAGCATTTTCCACTGCCTGTAACTGTCTTGTTTGCTTTCTTGTCTCCCCCACAGAAATGTAAGCTACTGAGGGCAGGCTAGGGACTGTGTTTATGTGGTATATTCTCAATACAGAACCTTTTAACCAACATAGACAGGATGAATGAATGAATGAATACAATATTTCATTTTATTCTTATACTATTCCTAGTTCATGTTCTGATACCTTTTACAGATTATTTTAGTGGTATCTCGAGTTGTTCTCCTAGTCCTCTTCAGTCCATCTTTCGTACTTTCATTAAAACATTCACTTAATGTGAAAGTTTAGATCTTGTTAGCTTCCTTCCTGAAATGTTTTCAGTGATGTTGCCCTTGCTTTGTGTTCAGGTTAATTTTCCAAGCCTCTTAGTAAGTGTACATTCCAGCCACACAGGACTATGATTGACCTCATGTTTAATCACATTTGTTCTTGGCATTTTGTTAATGGACAAGACCAATTTTTCTTCTTGTATTGAACCCTTCCTTCCCTTCCTTTGCTCCTGTTTCATCAAATCTTCTGTATCTTTAATATTACCTTCCCCTTAACATGTAAATGTTGTCAGGACTCTCCTGTATTAAAATGCTCAGTTCTGTCTCTTTTTCATTTAACAGTCTGGGCTCCATTCTTAGTCCCCACTTTTTTCCCTCTTGAAGTCAATGGTTAAAGAATTGTCTATAGTTGTATTTTTCCATTTTTGCTTCAACTCACTGTTGTTAGAATCTCTATTACTACTAATTCCCTGATTCAGTTTTCAGAAAAATCATTGATAGCATTAGCAAAGAACTATAAAAAATATCAAAATATATCATACGTGAAAAATAGTGCTTATAATACACAATTTAAATAATCACAAAATAAACATCCAGTTACCTGCCATTCAATGTGAGAAATAGGACATTACGAAAATCCTTGAAGCCTATTCCCTTATTTCATCCTTTCCTCCCATCCCTTCTTTGCATCCTGTAATCACTATTGTGAACTTTGTTTCAGTGATTGTGTTTTCTTTATAGCTTCACCATAGAGTATTCCTAAATAATCTGTTTAGTTTTGCCTGTGTATATTAATAAAATGAATGAAATATGAATTAAATCATAGTACATGTTCTCCCATGTCCTGAGTCATATATATGTATATCTCACATTGTTTTTGAGATTAGTCCATTCTAGACTAAGTGACAGTAATTCATTTCCATTACTATAGAACATCTCATTGTATGAATGTGATGTAATTGTCCTCATCTGACTGATAATGGACAGTTATAGATGGCTTATCTTCCTTGTGTGAAATGATATCTCTCAAGAATCTTTTAATCATCCGTTCCATTAGACTTGTCAATTTGACTTTTACTGTACCCTGCACAGAGTTGGTGCTAAGTGAATCCTCCGGGAATGGAAGAGTGGATTTTTATTGCAGTCAGGTGATCTCATTGTTCCTAGAAAAGATCAAACTAATTGTTCCTGTTGAACTTTTCCTGTAAAAGCTACCTTGTTCCCCCAGACCAGTTTGAATCTTTCCATGGGCCAGCAAGACCAGTGGAATTGGGCTTACCTGGTACCTTGTTAGAAATGCAGAAATACAGTATTTCAGAATCTCAGGGCCCCTTCTTGATCTACTGTATAGAATCTTAATGTTTGAAAAGTATTGTTCTGGTTCACATTGATCTCTTCCTTTATCTGAACTTTTTATGACAGTTTGTATCTCTCATCCTGGCACGTGAGCATAGACTGTTAATTGATAGTTTATTGTTTATTTTTCCTTTCTCACTGAGATGATCATTTGAAGGTAAAATTGTAAAATACTTGTACTTTTCATAGTTCTGGTGCGTAAAAGTGATTACCACTGAAATTTACTTCCTTCCAAATTTTGTTTTTCTGTTTTATGCAAAAAGTTACCTTATTTAAAGTTGTTGGCTACCTCATTTCTCTTTTATTGGAAGTAAGGTAGAGGATGTTACTAGTAAATGAAAAAGTAAGAGTTCTGTATCCTTTGTCATTCAGTTGTCAGCTCAGATATTACCTCACAGGTACTTTCTGACTACTCTAAAGAGGCTACATCAGTTCATTGACCCTTTTATTTGACTTTTAGGCCCTTGTTACTGTTGAAAGTCTCTTATTTATTTGTTGCTTGTTTGTCTTCTCACACTAAAAAAATACACTAAAATACCAGCTTCTGGAGAGCAGGACCAATGTCAGGCTTATTCACTGCAATATTTACAAGTGTCTAGAACAGTGACCGACCCATAGAAAGCACTCAGATATTGTGAGTGGATTAATACAGTTCTGTGGTATAAGAAATTTTCTTGAAAATGAATCATGAGGAAACTGGGTCAGTAAATACTTTGTAGAGATTAATGGTGTGTTGGTGAGAAACACGGGAGTGAGACCAGTGAACTTTATAAACTTGCCCATATTTCTTCCTCTTTTTAAGCATCAGTGTCTTACCTATAAGAAAAATCTCTAATGTTTTTTGAGCACCTGCTATTTACAAGACCCTGTGAAGGAAGGTTTGGTGAGACTATGTCTGATTCTCACAACAGCTTTAAGGGTTGATGTTGTCTGCCTTACTTACCTGGTGGTGATTCAGATCTAATGAGAAAATGTTGGTGGAAGTGCTATGTGAACTGAAATGAATAATTCAAATTTGTAAAGGGCTTGTACTGTGCTATGACATGTATGTCTGTATGTTGTGTGTGTGTGTGTGTGGGAGACTACATGAAGTTATAAAGACTAGATAACAGTTTGTTAAACTATGAAATGGAAGCTCTTGTCTAAAGTCCATGGCTCAAGTAAAACATAGTTTGACCCCCCAAAAATTGTGTGGCTCTTGGCTTCTTCTTTCAGTTTTCTGACTTCAGTAAAGAATAAATAAGTTGCTTTTTATGTATATATTTCAGCCAGATAACTTGAAAGTCTTTCAAGCACCAAAACGTTTACATTTTAGACATTTTAATTATAAATCTTTTTGCAGTGTATTACATAAATTTCTGACTCTTTAGTCAGAATAGTGAATGTGGCTTGTATCACTTAGCCATGTTTTGATGACTTAGTAGTATCATTAAAAACATAATTTATTGCCCCATACTGGACAGTAGTCCTCCAGAATCCCTATGGGTATTCACATGTGTTTATTTCTGTGATGTCCCCTGTTTTTGAATTTTAGGTGCCTTGAGTAATTTATCTTTCTAATTGGCTGCATTTTTTTTTTTTTTTTGGTTTTGTTTTTGTTGTTAAACTTGTATGGCTTTTACCCTTTTTATTTCCAGCTTCTCATTTGCTATGATGGAAAACCAGATAAGCAGTCTTGTTAGCATTATTTAAAAAAAAATTGTTTTTTTAACGTTTATTCATTTTTGAGAGACAGAGAGAAACAGAGCATGAGCGCGAAAGAGGCAGAGAAAGGGAGACACAGAATCTGAAACAGGCTCCAGGCTCTGAGCTGTCAGCACAGAGCCCGATGCGGGGCTCGAACTCACGAACTGTGAGATCCTGACTTGAGCTGAAGTTAGACGCTTAACTGACTGAGCCACCCAGGCGCCCCAGCATTATTTTTAAAGTGAGACCAAACACACACTCTGAATGAGATTAAATTAAGTGTGCAGTCTGACATTTTGACCACTTAGTTGTATTTTTGCTTTGGCAAGTAAGGTGTTCCTAATAGAAAGCAATAGCTTTTTATAGTAGATAAAAAATTTGACATACATTATTATATTTTAGGAACTCCAGGAGCTGATAGAACCAGGATTAGCTGGATTATACATATGATTTAGTCACTCATAGAAACTGAGTGGCTTTTCAAGAGCATACAGTGAATTTATTCTACAGCTTGGACCCATATCACAAATTGGCATCTTTGATGCATTTTGCTTTCCATTAGTACAACTACTTCATACGTTGTAAGGACTCAGTAGATGTTTGCTCTTATGTGCCAGGTACTATTTAAAGTACTTTAGGGGCGCCTGGGTGGCGCAGTCGGTTAAGCGTCCAACTTCAGCCAGGTCACGATCTCGCGGTCCGTGAGTTCGAGCCCCGCGTCGGGCTCTGGGCTGATGGCTCAGAGCCTGGAGCCTGTTTCCGACTCTGTTGTCTCCCTCTCTCTCTGCCCCTCCCCCGTTCATGCTCTGTCTCTCTCTGTCCCAAAAATAAATAAACGTTGAAAAAAAATTTTTTTTTAAAGTACTTTATATTACAGCATTGAAGCCCTGTAACAACTCTGATTTGGGAACCATTATTATCCCTGTTTTACAAATGAGGAAGCTCATATACATATAGATTATGTGACTTGATGAATGTCAGGATAAGGGGAAATAGAAATACAGTGTTCACAATATAATGAATCTAGTGTTCCTGCTCAAGCATCAGGAAGTGTATTTTCTAAAACTTGGGTCTCTTACAGACTTAAAACTTTAAAATGCACAAGAAAGCTAATATATTGGAATCTTTAGATTTAATAATCTGTCATATATATATATATATATATATATATACATTTTTAATGTTTACTTTTGAGATAAAGAGAGACAGAGCATGAGCAGGGGAGGGGCAGAGAGAGAAGGAGACACACAATCTAAAGCAGGCTCCAGGCTCTGAGCTGTCAGCGCAGAGCCCGACATGGGGCTCGAACCAACAAACCGTGAGATCATGACCTGAGCGGAAGTCCAAACGCTTAACCGGCTGAGCCACTCAGGCGCCCCAATAATCTGTCATATTTGAGGAGATAATTTGTAGCTAAAAGAAGTCACCTTAGTAAATATTCTTGTTTGGAAAAAGGCAGTCTTTAGCCAACCAGTCACACAGACTTAAGACGTTGGGGAATCAACACTGAAGAAAACAGGAGGAATGTTAAAGAGAATTGAGAGGAGTGTTGGTAGGTATTCCTAAGTAAGGTAGTTTACTTTCCTTAGGGTAGGCAGATCTAAGCCTGACTTCTCAGGATGCTTTTAAGATTTAGATAATCTTGCAGACATCCTGGACTTTTGTTCCTTTCCCTTCAGGTCCCAGGGCTTATTGAAATCCATGTTCTTTTTGAAAAAACTTTCTGACCATGATTTCTTAGCTTATGGCGTATACATTGGTGATAACAAGCTGTATTAATGTTGTTTCTTGTAGCTGCCTTGGGATAGTTTAAGGAGCCCAGCTTACATGGTATTTCTCATGGAGGTGATCCATGAGATCGCCTGATTTAATAACTGATTTAATAAATGAGCATCTGTGGGCCTTAATTTCTTCTTTAATATGAGGATAACACATGGCCTTCTTACTGTAATAAATAGCAGCTTAATATATATAATTTCCTATTGATGTTTAATTATTGCTAGTGACAGTTTTTGTAGTTGGTATTGATTTAAATAGTTGGTATTAGTTACAGTGGGATTCCAAACTCCATGTGTTACCAAGTAATGGAAGATAACAAAAGATTTTAACTTCAGTTGTAGCATATCTGGCCCAGATGAGATGGCATATGTTAACTCTTCAAATGCCTGTTTTGACATTAAAAGGCTGTGGGTGCACAATATTTACTGGTTTTTCATCTTTTGTTTTCTTGTCACCTTTGCTCCAGCTAGCCCCTATATAATTATAAATTCTGATCTTCAGCTTAATATCCGAGATTTCAAGAGCTTTGCTGAGCAACACCAGGTATTTTAAGTCTCGGCAACATTTTTCTGGGCTTTTAGCTCAGTCCTAGTCTTCATACTGGGGAGACAAGCCTCTACCAAGCATTAGGCTTTGGTGAGGGTCTTTGCCACTCTTATTTTGTGGTCAGATATTCTCACCTGTACTTTACCAAGTCTACCTTAGTTTCTTAAGATGAAAGCTTCTGACTTCAGCACTTAACATGAAAACTTGGTGGTATTTGTTTTTCTCTTGGACATTAGTTCATAAATGTTTTTTGTAAAATATCATTTAAATTATGGTACTTGGATATTATTTCCTTGGGCAAGATATAAGAACATATACTTAAGAGAAAATAGCCCTAGTTGTTCCCATAAAGGACTGTTATACTGTAAAATGGTTATATCCCGTAAAGATTAGATTTAATAGGAAAAGTACAGTGTAATGTACATCTCCATCTACATGGTGACAAACTGTATTTGTTTCAATAAAACTGAAAGGGCTGAAATGGAGACTGGCTTATGCCAGAGTGTAGTACCCTGTATTTTTGTTAACGTTGGTACCAAGCCCAAAAATAGAAGAGAAAAAATTGATTCAGTAAAATAGTGGTAATTCAGTGTTAACTTAGTCAAAATATAAAACTTTTACTGTTTGAGTCTGAATAGCCACTGTATTTTGGCATACAATTTTATTTTTTACCCCAAATAGTACCTAAACATCACAGGTATTCATTGTGTCCTGATGATAAATAAGAAATTTTTTTTCTCAGTACCTTCTATACTTCTATCCTTGTCCCCAACTAGCTTCATTTGATGTAAGTAGAAAATGTTTATCTATGGGACAATAGTAATGTGCTAAACTATGATTATTTTAACCAAAAACTGTATATATTCGTTGTAAGGGAAGTTTGGAGAAATTACACACAAAGAAAACCCAGAAAGAAAATTACTCAGTTTATAAGCTCATAATATGAGTATAGGTAGCACTGTTAGGATTTTGGGGTTTACTTTTCTAGTGTTTTTCCTGTGCTTTAATAAATACCTGGAGCTGAAGTTAATGGCTTGAAGGTTATGCATGATTTTAAAGCATGTTGCCAAATTATTCCAGAATAGTTGTATAGTACAGTTTCTTTTCCCATGTACAGAGTATTGGAGTGCTGCTTCTTGGCACTGTTACTAATGGAAAGTTAAGAGTTTTAAGATTTTAGTCTTTATTTTTAAAATTAAGTGTGCAAATTAAGTGTGCATGTTAGTATGCTAACATACTTGTTACTATGATTCAAGTCAATAAAATACTTCCTGTTGTCTGTTAGTGCCATCACCATCTGCCCAAGTCACCCAGGCTTCTGGTATCATCTTTGATTGCTCTGTAGGCTTTCCCTCGGATTCTCTTAAGATCACTCACTTACATAGTGAGTCTGTAACTGTGTTGTCTGCACTATTCATTTCTCACTTTCCTTTCTGAATTACTGCAAAACTCTCATGTGACAGGTCTTACAGAATCTATTTTGTACTTGGCCATCACACACAATGGTGCTGAGTAGGTAAAGGATAGTAATGCAAAAACCCTTTGGAAAATCCCCATTACAAAATAAAATCCAAGTTGATAGCCTGACTATTAAGATCTTCTTTACCTTTTGTTGTTAGCCTCCAAATGAGGGCTTGTAGTACTGTTTTCAAATTTGGTTTAAGAGTAGCCTTTAAAACAGTTAAAACCAAAATCTTTTCTTTTTGGATAGAAGAAAACCCCTGTTTTATATTTTGTGCAGAAATGCATAATCTTCAGTTCTGAGAGACCTCTTGAGAAAGAAGGTGAATAATCACCTTCTCCTGGTATCACTGTGGTGTATTTTTTATACTGGAAAACTGAAGTCCTTTTAATATATTAAGCATATTTAATTAAACAGCCATTTGGGTGCATATGGTATACAAATTAAAAGACAAAAAGAGTATGTAGTAAAAGAAGCTCTCACTTTTCATTCCTGTCTTCAACCACCCTCTTCGCAGAGGCAGTCACAGTTACTCTTTTTAGTGTTTCCTTCTCAACTTATTTTAGCCAGCACTGCCACCTGTTAAGGAAGCAGAAATAAACAGTAATCCAGGTGCCCCTAGATCACTTAAAGGCCTTCTAATTAAACTGTGGTTCCTGCTCCCCAGGATAACAAACGTAAATGTGTTAGGAAGTAGAGAACAGTTTTGAAATTTTTTGGTTTGTTTTGTATGTGAGAGGACATAAATTTATTCCAGCTTAGCTTTTTTATCACTCATTTTACTTTGGAAAAACTCCTTTCCAGCTACACGTGGGAAAATTTGCAGATCGGTTATGTATATTGAGTTGGTAAAGTATAAACTTAATGTTAAAAATAAAACCTCATCATTTAACATTTAATTGCGATTATACTTTTGTATGTTTGATTACATCATTGTACTTTTCTCATGAGTAATTTTTGTGAGGAGAGCAGTGTTACTCTGCTAAAATTCTTGAGACTGCTTTGCCCTTCTCCCCCTTTTCCCAAGTTATTAGATGATTTAACTTCAAAACTGTGGACCATCGATGAACATTAGATCCAAGAGAATAATAATGAAGTATGCTCTTTCAACTGAAATATTATAGAGCTGATATTGATTAAGTGTTTTGGAGCATTGCAACTAATCCCATATATATCAGGAGCAAAAAAAAAAAATTTTTTTTTTTTTTTTGCTATTGAAGTTACTTAAATTTCTTTCACATCAAAACTGAACAGCAGTGATTTAAATCCTATTTATTATTTGACTCAGCCAGTTATGAAATGGAACCCCTATCCCACTTGAGCCATAAAATGTGTTAAATTTAAGACTAATGCTGCTTTCTGCTTTTTGAATTTACATTTTGGCAGTAACTACCTTCTTTGTTCAGTGTTAGAAAAAAATGATCTAGGCTTAACCAAATAAGAAAACTGCCAAGTTCACAGGTCAGTCAGTGAAAGAAGCCAGAATTAAATGAAAGTCTAGTTATTGACTTTACAGAATATGCTAAGGGGAGATTCTGTGGCATTACAGTTTCTTTGAGACTAAAATTCTTCTATGGTACTAGCTGTTCTTTGACAGTGATTGATGTGAGAAATTCAGGCTGTGGACCTTACCTCCCAGAATTTACAAAACTGGAATAAAGCCAGCCTAGGAACGCCTGACCTCTTCTCCAAATGGCCAGCAACTGGTGCAGTTGGGCCTTGCCTTTCTATTTCAGACCTAAGAAACTCTTATGGAGGGGATCTAGTCCTTACTTTTAGCAGGATAGTGATTTTTTTTTTAATTAAAAATTTTTTTTAATGTTTATTATTTATTGAGAGTGAGAGAGAAATTGTGCATGGGGGGAGGGGCAGAGAGGGTGAGACACTGAATCCAAAGCAAGTTCCAGGCTCTGAGCTGTCAGCACAGAGCCCATGCGGTGCTCGAACCCACAAGTGGTAAGGTCATGGCCGGAGCCCAAGTTTGTTGCTTAACTGACTGAGCCACCCAGGTGCCCCACGGATAATGATGTTTTTAAGGGAACCTCTGTACATACATAAACACATGCATGCACCGTTTCTTTTTTTTAAATTTTTTTTAAATGTTTTTATTTATTTTTGAGACAGAGAGAGACAGAGCTTGAGCAGAGAAGGGGCAGAGAGAGAGGGAGACACAGAATCTGAAGCAGGCTCCAGGCTCTGAGCTGTCAGCACAGAGCCCGAAGCGGGGCTCGAACTCACACACTGCGAGAACAAGACCTGATCCGAAGTCGGATGCTCAACCAGCTGAGCCACCCAGGCGCCCCAACATGCACCGCTGTTTCAAAGAAGTCAATTTACTCTTACCTTCGCCTTTTTAAAGCAGATTTCAAAAAATCTTCTTTTGAAACCTTGTGGTATATACAGATAGCTCTAGATCAAGATGACTGATAAGTCAACAGAATTGGAACTTTGTTGTCAGGTAGTTGATTTTTAATGAGCTATATTTACATCTTACTAGACTGAAAGAAGATCTCAGGAATAAACTGAACAGTCTGGGGAAACCAGTGTCAGTGCCATGAAGATACCTTGCATGTTCTAGTCACTAAATATTTGTTGGATAGGTTGATGGATGAGTGAATGGGTTAGGTGAAATGTTTATTATAGTAGTTGAAGCAGTAGCTAACAAAAGTTTTACCAAGAATTTGCTAGGCCTCTGGGCTGGGTACTTTGGGTGTATTGTTTTTTAATCTTTGCAGCAGTGCTGTGAGATGGGCACTGACTGACTGACTTATCTCCCCAGGAGGTAGGTGATCCTATCTAGTTAACTTGCCTAAGGCCACAGAGCTGGCACTCAAACTTTGAGTTCTAGTGCCCCAGCCTCTCAACTATGCTGTATGATTTTTCTGTTTGTACAGACCAGAGGTTCACATTTGTGTATACATTGATAAGAATTAACTTTTAAGCTTTTACTAAAGTTTTCTCTCTCACTTGAACATTTGTTTTTGAAAGAAATAAAGGTTAGTCGTAGAGTTACTTTTTACAACAAATGGAAGACAGCAAATCAAGTGTGAATGTCGGGGCTTCAGCTGGGCACAGTCTCTGGATAATTTACTTTCTTTTGTCTTATAGAGCTTACGATTGAAAGTGGGTTCCTGCTGCTGAAATAGATTTGTTTTTACCCCTGTTAGAAATATATTGTTCAGAGTGGAATCAGAACTGAGAGAATAGTGGGTTGACGCCATCTAAGGGGTATGCCTGTTCTCTCCTATAGAAGCAGCATGGAGTGGTAGAGAAACTATGGGTTTGATAGCCACACAGTTTGGAGTTCCCATCTGTTGGAATACTGTCATGTTTTGAGAGACTTCATATCAGTGACATAAATTAAGAAGTGTTTGGTTATAAAGTCTGAATTTCCAGCTTCTGGAGTTAGGAGGAAATGGTCTATCTGCCTAATGTTACCTCCTCTGTAAACCCAGTGCTACCTAAAGTAAGGGTATGGTTTGTGAACTGTTTGTGGTTTGTGTGAGATAAGCACAGGATTGGGATTGTTTCGAAACTTGTATCGCAACATGATACTGTGATAGCCAGAGTTGCTGTGATAGCCAGAGTATGATCCTTGGGCTTGTATTTTCTGTGTCTTTCTTTAAAATGTCACTTTCCTTACAAGTTTTATTTTTTTACTACAGTATTGGTCTGTGAGGGACTGGAGGAAAATGAGTTCTTCACCACCGATTGCCTGAGAAGCCCTGTACAAACGATTTGCATACCTATTTTATTTAGCTAATAGCATCTTCCTATAACCAGAGTCTAATTTATTTAATAGTACTGTAGCTAAAATACTACTGTGATTATTAAATACCACTAGCTGTTTAAAAAGATGAACTAGTGGATTTAGTGTTTTCTTATTCTAGGTACACATAATAGAGTTTGCAGCCTGTGAACATTCCTTATGAACTTAACTTTATAAAGGAAGGTTAAACATGATGGTATAGTTCTAACAATTTAAAACTCCTTATGTCCCTAATTCTAACTGAACTTTAAACAGATCCTTTTGATGTCTACTCCAGGGACAGTGGGAAACATGCTGCTTTTCTTGGTGAAGCTTTATTGCTATTTGCTCAAAGTTTGAATTGATAGTTTGCTGATTTGTAATCGGTTTACATTAGACTTCTCTTAAACAGATCTGCTTGTTGAAAACCAGTCTGTATATCCAGAAGTTACTTCTTTCACCTTGATGGTGTGTGTATATGCATATTGTCCAGTCATTTGTGTATGTGAGTGCAATGGCATCTGTGAATAGAGTTGAAGTGTAACCATATCAGCAAGAGATTAGAATTTAACGTCAGCAGGTGCTCAGGCTTTATAGTGTGTATTTTTTCATCTTCTCCTTTCAAAGCCACTTATTCAGCCCAACCCCCTCCCTTTTTAACATACCTAAAAAAATATACTTAAATCAAGATGTGTCCATATTGTGTCAACTCAGTAGTACTGTCAAAAAGAAATTAGGTTTCTTTGGTGAGACTTCATGTAGTAAATTGCAGTGATTGCTGGGTTTTAAAGTCTTTTCAGTTAACTTTTTCTTTATTTGATGTTTTTTGAATTGAAAACAAATGCATGCTTATTATAAGTAAGTAAGCAGTAACAGAAATTCATGAGAAAAGATACGTCCCTCCACACCATTCTTGTTGATGCAAACATAAAAGCATAACTGCATGTATATAATACCTTTTTAATTAATTTTGAAAACTCTAACTCTTTGTGTGTCATGGGCATCTTTGGGAGTATGATGAATGCCACAGACCTTCCTTCCAGGAAAATGCCTTAAATATGTAGAAAATATCTCTTAAATACCTAATTAATCTCATTAAATTTCAAAATATTTTAAAATAGTGGGAAAATTTTAAATATTATACTTTTTTGGCTTCTAAAACAGTACAGTTTAATTCTTGATTGCCTGGGCTTATTGTAAACATGAGTTATTATAAACTTGAGTTTATATATAGTTATATAAAACTTATCTTATACATAATGCAGGGATATAGCAGTGGTTTTTAACCTAGCTCCTTATAAGCATTTCAGGGGATCTTTGAACTCTAAATTGAGAAAAAATTAGAGTAGTTGGTCATATGAATTGTTTCTTCATCAGACTTTTACAAATGTGTACAGGTTTCTAAAGTTAAGGTATTATTTATGCAGAATAAAATCCACTTATTTTAGGTGTATAGTGTGATGAACTTTTGTAGCTGTAAACAACTACATAGTCCCCACCACATCAAGGTGTAAAATAGTTGCTTCACCCTAAAGAGTGTGCCCTTCAGCAGTCAGTATCCTTCCCTTCACCTTGGCCTCAGGCGATTAACTACCTAGGGGTTTTGTTTTGCCTTTTCCAGAATTCCATAAAAATGAATCTTACAGTACATAGCATTTTGTTTGACTTCTTTCATTTCATATAATGTTTCTGAGATTCCTCTATTGTACTGATCTTTTGCTCTTTTGTTTTGCTGAGTAGTAGTACATAGAATGGATATATTGGAATTTGTTTATCTAAGTTTGGTGGGCTTTTGGGTTGCTTTCAGTTTTTAGCTGTTATGAGTAATGCTGTTATGAACAGTTGTGGACATATCTTTGTGTGGATGTGTTTTCATTTCTCTTGAATTCCTAGGAATAGGAATTTGGGTCATGTAGCAAGTAGTAAGTTTATATTTAACTATAAGATAACTGTAGTTACTGTTTTCTACCTTTCCACCAGTACTTTTTCATGGAGCTGTAACTGTTTGGAAAGGTCTTGGTTTCCACTTTCCTGACTTGGAAGTTCAGGACACCGTCTTACGATCCAGGACAGAGATTGGATTGCAATTCAGCTCCTAGCTCTTGGGTATTAGACCTAGGTCTGACGCACCTTTGGGCACTCCTGTGTTAACTCACAGGTTAATGCTCTGGTTGTTGATTTCTTTGTCTCACTTGGTTGGTTATTTAAACTTTTTTAGAAATATAGCATATTTAACATTTCTACATATCTTTCATGTACTCAAATTGGCATATTCAGGTTCTTCAAATTGGCATATTGCAAGGCCTAACAGTTCCAGATATAGTTCTTAAGTAGTTTACTTTTTGACCCTGAACTTTCTTAGAGTTGCTACCTTTGACAGAGGAATTTTGTGTGGTAGCTTCATAGACATAATTTTACCAGGTAAAGATCACCTGTGACACTGGTATTAGAAATATTGCTGATTAAAGTCTTGGTAATATTTCTTGAAAGGATTTTGTTAATATATTGTTTTGTAATTAACAAAAATTAATTGAAATTGCTCATCTTGAATTATGTAATGGTATCTTAAGACATAGCTGTTTGGGTTTATTATTTATATGCCAGTGCTTTTGGTAAAAACACGCAAGCGTACTACTACAGTGCTAGTGTTCATCCATCTCTAGGCCTTTTTGTTCTGCTGAAGTATGACTTGTGTGCTTCATGAAAAGTAAATATTAGCATTTCTGTTTAAACTATTATTTAAAATCCATAGCTCGCAAATATTGGCTTCACCCAAGCTCTCACTTGCTTGTTCTTCAGTTTTCTCTGCTCAGGTGTCATCTCAGAGAGGCCTGTCCTGGACCATGCTCTTTAAGGTTACCTACCTTTTACTCTCCTTTTTATTTTCTTCAGAGTGCAATTCACAATCTGTAATCACATTCACCTTAATGGTTGTTCTGGTTCTTAAAGTGGGGGAAGCCCCTACACTTTTATATAGAGGGCCTCTGAAGTCTAAACTATTTTCATAGTAATATTTAAACATTATTTGTCATTTTTACTCTCACTCTTGAATGAGTGTTTAATGGAAGTTTCTGGATGCTACATGATGTGTGATATTAAAGATTGAATGCAGAAGCAGATATGAGAATCTTGTTGTCTTTTATTAAACTAGACATTAATAGGATTCACAAGAAATGTGAAACAATGTTGTTCTTCTATCCTGATTAAAATTTCTTTTTGAAAATGTGAATGTTACACAGAAATGTGAAACTGTCATTTTTTATATCCCGATTGCTTTTATTTTGGAAAAGTTATTTTTCTAACAAATGTATTTTGTGATAGCATGTGATACATTTGTTATTGTTGTTTTTATTTATTATTATTTCCTAAAAATTTTTTAATGTTTATTTATTTCTGAGACAGAGACAGAGCATGAGTGGGGAAGGGGCAGAGAGAGAGGGAGACACAGAATCTGGAGCAGGCTACAGGCTCTGAGCTGTCAGCACAGCCTGATGTGGGGCTCGGAACTCATGAGCTGTGAGATCATGACTTGAGCCGAAGTTGGTCGCTCAACTGACTGAGCCACCCAGGCGCCCCTGTTATTGTTTTTAAGTGAATAAATTATTTTGAACATTTTTCATTTTGAATTTCTAATATGTAAATATCAACGTAAAAATTCTTTCGGGTCCTCAGTAATTTCTAAGAGTGTTAAAAGGAACTTTAGGATTAAAAACTTTTGAGATTTGCTATTCCAAAATATAAACCCTATCAAAGTAAATACTTTTTTATGTGTTTGATTTTAGTTTCATTTTCCCAGTTGGCCTGTCAGAGGTAACTGGCCTGTAGAAGTCATTCAGCACATACCTAGGTGAATGGATAAATGAGTGAATGAAAGAAGCCCAAAATAACAATTCTGGTGATTCTGTGCACAGCTTCCAAATCTGTCTGTAGTAACTGGTCTTTGCAGATATCATATTTGATAGAAAATTACTCTAATTCATCAGACAGCATAATCTTTATTTTGGTCAGATTTAAATTGTTCCCTGGTATGGAATTGAGTTTGGTAAGATTTTGATGGGTCTTAGAGATTGTGCTAAATGTTTCTTTTCAGGGAGGATGGAAGATTTTATCCATCATACTTACTACTCAGATTTTAGGTTTGTGGACTTCTGGTATAATTAATTTATTTGCATATTTTAGATTGTTCATATTTTATCCTATAATATTGAGAATACTTTGTTGTGTATAACATTTTGGGCAGAGTTAGGTTTTTATTTTTTTACAAAGCTAGACACTTTAAAAATTAGTATTGTGTTCATTAGAGATGATGAAGTAGTTTACTTTGCTCTTTCAAATTATCTTCACTGAATAATAAACAGTAGTAGAAAAAATGTTTCCTCTAGGGTAATTTCAGCAGACGAGACATCTGTTTACTATCTTGCAAGTTGAGATTCCTTTCTAAGATCCACCCAGCTTGAGAATGTGCAAACCTCAGAAAGCTGGGAGACCCATTCTAGGGAGAGTTGTCATATTCAGAGACCAGTACTTACTTCGCAGGGCAAATCAAGTAGGTTATTAAACACTTAGACCCAGAGTATGGCAAAGTTTGGGGGTGTAGAAGAATTTGGTAATTCTACTGGCCAATATGTTTCCATCCTTTAGGCTTAATTTGTAGGAAAATTTTTATTTACCCATGAATTTATAGGATAAACAAACCTGGTCAACAATAGCCCATAAGCAGGGTTTTTGTTTTTCGTTTTTTTTTTTTTTTAAGTTAGTTTATTTATTTTGAGAGAGATGGAGACGGTATGAGTGAGGGAGGGGCAGAGAGAGAGGGAGAGAGAATCCCAAGCAGGCTCCACTGCAGGCGACAGAGCCCTGTGTGGGGCCCAAACCCACAAACCTCCAGATCATGACCTGAGCTGAAACCTAGAGTCAGACTCTTAACCAACTGAGCCACCCAGGCGTCCCAGTTCATATGCAGTTTTAAGTATGGGGCATAGGTCTTAGAGAACACTTGATACTTCTCGCATGGATTGTTGGCATTACCTTCCTTCCTTCCCATCTCTGTGCTGTAGAGATTCTTCCAAGTAGGGCTTGAGTTCCTCTTATTGGGAGGATATTTCTCCTTTTTATATTTGTATTTATAATTTATATAATTTATGATTTATATGTATAAATATATATGTATTTATAAAATATATTTATATTTTATATTTATATTTCTGCTTTTATAAATAAAATGTTTACTTTTGGGTCTGTGTTTCTTAGTATTCTCACTGTTTATCAACACAGGGAGTCTTAAAACAGGAAAGGAAACTTTGTTTTAACCAGTTGTGTGCATTTCAGTCATCTGAGGAACTAAAAAGAGGAAGCCTGGCCCATACTTCCACATTAAAAGTTAGAATGAAGTAGGATGTTAGAATCACCTGGAGAATCTAAAACAAAACCATAAAGAAACAAAATCCCCACAAATCAATATATGAATCTCAGCCCAGATCAGTTAACTCAGAGGTTGGATTCAGGCATCAGCTTTTTGTGTCTGTGGTGGTTTTTGTTTTTGTTTTTGTTTTTGTTTTGTTTTGTTCTGTGTTTAATACTGACGGCTCTAACATGTAGCCAGGGTGAAGACTTCTCTTCATTTATTTAAAAAAAAAAAAAAAAAAACCTCACGGGCCATTTTGGTAAGCTAAGAACAAGTGATAATAGAGCTCTTGAGTATGTGGGGTCATTTGTGAACACTTACTAAACAAAATATAGGAGTATGTTTTTGTTTTGGAGAATATTAAGCTTTCATGTATCTGTTTTTAAAAGTAAGAGGAAGCATGACAAACAGGGTTAATTAAAAATATACCAGCACTGTTTTAGAGACAGAGGCATATGGTTTGATTGGAGTGCAAGGAAGTGAAAGGGGGATGAGCTTGACTGAAACAGGACTTTTGTGGTAGAACATTCCCATCTTGTGGCTTGTGAGAATAGTGCTGCTAAAGATTAGAAGCTGTATTGCATTCTAGCAACTAATGGCGGTTTCCTGTTGATGCTACTTCTAGTGATCAGGGCACAAAACATTTGACCTCTAACACCATTCTCTTAGAGTCTTTTTGCTGCCTGACCCTGTAACCTTACACTGAACTTTTCTACTTCTTGCACAAAACTCTGCTTCTGCAACCTAGTTACAGGGGCTTCCTCAAGAGCTGTTGCCCCTGCATTCTGTCTGTTTCAGCCTCGTTACTACAAAGTTACTCACTTATTATGAAGTAATTAAAAGTACCTTGAAATTCGAAATCCTATCTCCCCTCCCTGATTTAATAATTTTGTGTCAGAATATCTGTTTCCTCATCTGTCAAATAAATGAAGAAATATTACTGACTTCATAGAGTACTTTTAGGGATTGAGTCATTGCATGTAAGACACTGACTGGAGTGTTTGATAGAAGTGATTGATAAATGTTCAGCATTCAGTCCTTCAGCAGATCTTTTTGAGTTATCTTTTATGTGCCAGTACCTGTTTGGATGTTGAAGATGGGTGAATAAAACGTCTCTTCATTTTTAT
Organism: Lynx canadensis; assembly: GCF_007474595.2. NCBI lineage: Eukaryota > Metazoa > Chordata > Mammalia > Carnivora > Felidae > Lynx > Lynx canadensis. The sequence goes on from NC_044320.2 coordinate 22,345,107, forward strand.
GAGAATATTTAAGAGGGGAGACCATGAGCAGAACATGGATTTTTGTGTTGTAAATACCAAAAATCTATGCAACATTTTTATTTAAACAGTAAATTCTTGTTATTTCTGTAGAATATCAAAAGCTTGTATGTAAATTTGTTACTTCTGATCAGGAATTTCCTTTTGACATCTCCTCTCAAGTTTGAATTGCAAGTCCATTACATTATTTTTTGAACTAAAGAATTGAGATTTTAGCATGTTATATAGGAAATAAGAGCATAAAATGTCAAAGTGAAAAATGAGTTAGCTTAGTTTTGATAAAAATGTTTTTTTTTTAATTTTTGAATGCTCTCTTTTATGAGATTATATTACAATGGCAAGATGACAGATACTAGAGTTGGAAATTACTTTAGTGATCACCAAGCCTTTCCTTAAGTCTTTTCATTTTGGATAACCTTAAATGTTAGAGAGAGTTCACCCTTAAAATTTAAGTCTTGTTTCCTGATACTGTCATCTGTGGCCCTTATTTTGCCTTCCAAAGTAAGACACATCCTCTAGTGCCTCACTGTTTAGAAAGTGCTCTTTGTGATTGTCCCTGCTGTGGAGAGAGATTTGAATTTATTGAAGTAGTTCTCATCACAGGGTTTTAAGCTTTCTCTCTTACAATACCCCTTCCTGTGTACACTTACTTATGTTGATCATCTTTAGCAGGTAGTTAAACCATGTGCTTCTCCTTTCTCTCAGTTGGAAACTATTACTGTAAATTTTCTCTCTGATCATATAGAGAAGTGAATAGAATAGGTCAGTGATGCTGAAAAGAGATGATAGTTTCTCTTAGTTGGAGCACTGTACTTCTGTTGATGCTGTATGAAGTTGCATTGACTCTTTGGCCAGGCATATCAAGCTGCTGTGCTGTTTGGTTACATTGCCCTCCTATCCCCCATCCCTTTATAGTTCATTATTATTAGCGTTAAGTCAGTGTTACAGTATAAGTTATTTTTGAACTGTGATAACTCATTTTCAATTATAATAATAATTTTTTCACATGCCAGTTTTATTTGTAAAAGGAAATAAGGTTGTTTTGGCTTGGCTTCTTTGTGAAACTGCTGGGTACTTGTCAGCAACACTCCTTTTTGCACACACGAGCACCAGCTGTTTAGGAATCAGCTCTGGAGTTTGTCCAAACATCTACATTAAGCTTTGCAGTCTTCTAGCATCTCTCATTTACTTTGATTTCAACAGTGATTCAGCGATCTCATTAATAGGATTAAGTATCTACAACCTAGGCAACCTAGACAAGTTGGTAGGTGTGTTTATAACTTTTTATTAGTTCTCTTTATCCCTTCTTGGTCATCTGTGTTTCTTTTTTAAGTGTGACAATAATTGTAGCCAAGAGGTAGTTGAATAGGAGTTAAATAGTTCTCCTTTTTTTTTTTGATTTTTAATGTTTATTTTTGAGAGAGAGAGAGCGTGCACATGAGCAGGGGAGGGGCAGAGAGAGACACACACACATAGAATCAGCTTCAGGCTCTGAGCTGTCAGTATAGCTGGGGCTCGAACCTAGGAACCATGAGATCATGACCTGAGCCGAAGTCAGATGCTTAACCAGCTGAGCCACCCAGGAGCCCCATAGTTCTGCTTTTTTTTTTTTTTTTTTTGACAAAAATCAATAATATTGATCATTTATTACATGTCAGACCCTGTGTGAAGTATTTACTATACATTATCTCATTCTTAATGGTGTCAGTATTGCTTTGGACAGCTCCATGTTGCAAATTAGAAATCAAAGACTTAGGAAGAATAAATAGCTTTTGCAACGTGACAGCCAGTAAGTGTTGGAGCTGGAACTCCTACCCATACCTGCACGACTCTCAAAGCTCATTTTGTGCCTTTTAAGTAGAGAGGTCTTTTCTAAAGGAATGTGTAAAATTGTGCACTTTCTTCATTTCATACTCTTGAAGGTCTTAATCAGTTGAGGTTCTTCCACATTAAATTCTTTTCCCTCCTAGGGCGCCTGGGTGTCTCATTCGGTTGAGCATCTGACTTCGGCTCAGGTCATGATCTCACGGTTTGTGAGTTCGAGCCCCACGTTGGGCTCTGTGCTGACAGCTCAGAGCCTGGAGCCTGCTTCGGATTCTGTGTCTCCCTCTCTGTGTGCCCCTCCTCCACTTGTGCTCTGTCTCTATCTCTCAAAAATGAATAAATGTAAAAAAAAAAAAATAATAATAAAAAAAACCTCTTCTCGCTCCTGCTTGCGATCCTTAAGAGGTCTGGATCTTGTTGATATAGTACCTTTATGGGGTCTGTTCATCACAAAGTCTATGACTAATCCATTGTTTTAATTACTGAATTATTGCTATGAACATAAGTCTCCTTGTGATTAAAGTTAAAATACACAGCTTTGGAGTTTGACTTGGTTTAAATCTTGGCTCTTCCACTTCCTGGATGTGTGACCTTTAGCTATTTCTATTTTTGTATTCTTATTTGTAAAGTGATTATAGTCCTTTCTCCTAACATAATTGTGGGAATTACTTTCTAGGAGTTATTATTAATGATTACTGATACTGTGAACCTTTAAATTAATTGCCTGTCTAACCTTGCATTGTTACCTCTTTATCTTTATGGAAATGTTAAAGGAGAGAGTAATGCAAGAGCCAGTATTCTATTAGAGGTTATTTGGTATATCCTTCTGGTTGAGGAAAATTAGGTAGTGTTGGAGTCTGGGTTCTCTTTGATTTTTCTGTTACCAAACAGATCCTTCTTGGATACATGTTCCCATTGTTGCTTCCCTTGACTTAATGAGATGTTTTGTTCAGGAACCATCTTGAGAATTTAAGAAATTGTCAAGGGAATGGCCTGCTTTCAGGTTTTCAGGTAATTGAGGACTTTATCTCTATGTTATTGATGGTTTTATCATCTGTATCAGGAAATTATCCTCCTGTTAACAAAAGTTAATAGGATCACTTCCTCTATAATGACCTTGAATTGAGGTGATACTGTTTAAAGCTGCTCCTGGATTCCAGACCTTTCGGAGCCATGACCTGAAGTCAAAAGTGGACATTTTGGACATGTCTTCAGACTCCAGGAGTTTCAGGTGTATGTATGTTTAGATTATGTGAGCTTATTATTTGTGTCAGAGTAAGAATTGATTTGTAAGAAAATTGGTTCTATTATATAATTCTGTGTTTTTTGCAAACCTACTTGTATGGTTCATTTTTTTTTACCTTGAAATAAAGGAAATAAAAACTGTAAGGATGATTTTTGAAAAAAGTTTTTTAATGTTTTTTAATTTTTGAGACAGAGAGAGACAGAGCATGGACAGGGGAGGGGCAGAGAGAGGGAGACACAGAGTCTGAAGCAGGCTCCAGGCTCTGAGCTAGCAGCACCGAGCCCGATGCGGGGTTAGAACTCACGGACTGTGAGATCATGACCTGAGCCGAAGTCGGATGCTTAACCGACTAAGCCACCCAGGTGCTCCTGTAAGGATGATTTTTCAGCTCACTTCTGTATTTTCTTATAGGTGGTATTAAAAATAATCAAACATTATCAAGAAGAAGGACAAGGAACTGAAGTGGTTCAGGGAGTGCTTTTGGGCTTGGTTGTAGAAGATCGTCTTGAAATTACCAACTGCTTTCCTTTTCCTCAACACACAGAAGATGATGCTGACTTTGATGAAGGTAAGGGTACTCATTTCAAAAATCTTTGCAGTGCACACAAATGATTTTTAACACATTTCTCATCATAACCTTTCATTATCTCTTACTGGGAGTCTATCAGGCCAGTCTAGTTCACTTGATTTCAGAGTTTCTTGAAAAAATTAGGCAAATTTGGGGCACCTGGGTGGCTCAGTCGGTTAAGCATTCAACTTCTGCTCAGGTCATGATCTCATGGTTCGAGCCCCGAATTGGTCTCTGTGCTGACAGCTCGGAGCCTGGAGCCTGCTTCGGATTCTGTGTCTCCCTCTCCCTCTGCCCGTCCCCCACTCATGCTTTTTCTCACTCAAAAATAAATAAACATTAACAGATTATGCAAATTCTTTGAAATGAGGATTTATATCAAAAGATTCATTAGTTCGGCCTTATTTGTAATTTGAGATTCCGATTTTAGTAATTTGGGTAGAAACTGTGTTGTTGTTAAACTTTCCCATTATGAAATCAGCTTGCAAATAACTTACATCGTGAAGGGCAAGGATCATCATTATGTGTCCAGTATCCATTTTCTTCTGTAGTATTTTGATTTAATGTTTGAGAAGATGAACTTAGCTATCTATTTCAGAAAGAAGATACTCCTTAAGCATTTCAGGAGTTTTTTGGGTTTTTTTTGGTGCTACAGGTATAATAGCTTTGTTAGCAAAAGCCAGTAGTAGATAAAACTTACACCAAAGGCCAAGGTCAATAACCTGAAAGATTAAAAAAAAAATCTAGTTGAAAGTAATTTCTCACTTGTCTCAACACTCAGGGATCATTTTCTACATAACTTTTTTTTATTATGGTAAGAACAAGTAGTAAAATTTACCATTTTGAGTATATAGAGTGTTAACTATGCGCAGGTGTCATGGAACAGATCTGTAGAACTTTTTCATCTTGGAAAAACTAAAACTCTATATTTGTTGACCAATTGCTCTTTACCCCTTTGCCAGCCTCTGGCAACCATCCTTCTGCTTTCTGTTTCTGAGAGTTTGACTTCTTTATATCTCATATAAGTGAAATTGGCAGTATTTGGCTTTTGGCTTTTTTGAGACTGATTTATCTCACATAACTTAATGTTCTCCAGGTTCGTGCATGTTATAGCATATGACAGGATATCATTTTTTAAGGCTGAGTAATATTCTATTGTATGTAATACCACTTTTTCCTTATCCATTCAACTGTTGATAAATAGATTGTTTCTGCGTCTTGACTTTTTTGAATAATGCTCAGCTATCTCTTCAGGGTCTTGTTTTCAGTTCTCTTGGATATATTCCCAGAAGTGGGATTTGGTGGATCATATATTAATTCTATATTTAATTTTTTGAGGAACTTCCATACTGCCTTTTAAGTGGTGACACCAGTTTACATTCTCCACCAATAGTTTGCAGGGGTTGCAACGTCTTCACATTCTCACCAACATTTGTTATTTTCTGGTTATTTATTTTTTTGATAGTGATAGCAACTGTACTAACAGATGTGAGGTGATATTGTGGTTTTGATTTTCATTTCCTTTATAGCGATGTTGAGTATCTTTTATATGCTTATTGTCTGTATGTATTCTTTGAAGAAATGTCTATTAAGGTATGTTGTCCATTTTTAAGGATTGTTGTTCAGTTGAAGAAGTTCTTTGTATATTCTGGATATTAACCCCTTATCATATGTATGATTTGCAGACATTTTCTTCCATATCATAGGTTACTTTTTACTTTTTCACTCCATTGATTTGTTTCCTTTGCTGAAGCTTTTTAGTTTGATGTAATCCATATTGTCTGTTTTTGCTTTTGTTGCTGGCACTTTTGGTATAACATCCAAGAGATTATTGTCAAGACCAATGTTAGGAAGCTCCTTCCTTATATTTTCTTCTAGGAATTTTATGCTAGTACCATTCTGCTTTGATTACTGTTGCTTTGTAATATGTTTTGAAATCAAGATGTGTGAGGCATCCAGCTTTGTTTTTCTTTCTCAAGATTTTGGCTATGTAAGGTCCTTTGAAATTTCATATGAATTTTAGTATTTTTTTTTCCTATTTCCATAAAAATACCATTGGGATTTTGGTAGGGATTACATTGAATCTGTAGGTCAGTTTGAGTAGTACATTTTAACAATATTAAATCTTCCTAGCTATGAATAAATGCCTTTCCATTTATTTGTATTGTCTTAACTTTCTTCCAACTGTTTTATAGTTATCAGTGTACAAGTTATTCCCAATTGTTTTTATTCATTTTGATGCTGTTGTGAAATTTTTAAAAAATTTCCTTTTTGTCATTTTTTTCTATGTAACTTTAAACTGATGACTTTTTACTTGGATAAAATGTTATGTAACATTTCATATACTCATGGTACCTTGAAGATATTAATAGACACCAAATATAACCTTGCTAAGGTTAGTACCTTGATATTGCAATTTGGTCGACAAAAATCCTTTTTTTCATTAAAGTAATACCTTTAGAAACCAACCAAGGCTATTTTATTCTAGGCACTTGAGTATTTGTGCAGTATGTGTCTTTTTTTTTTTTTTTTTTTTTTTTTTTTTAAAGCTGACTGAGCTTTCCGTGTTTCATCTGAACTACTATAAAATACTGGATTACGGTTGGAGATTCTCTGCAGTAGTAGATATCTCAGTTCCTCTCTTTACCAGCATATCTGGAGGGTGCTTAATTACATTGCAGTCATAACTTTTTATTTTTAATTATGTTTATTTATTTAGAGAGAGAGAGAGAGAATGCACGTGCATGCAAACTCCAGGGAGGGGCAGAGAGAGAGGAGGGAGAGAATCCCAAGCAGACTCTGAGTTGTCATTATGGAGCCCGATTTGGGGCTTGAACCCATGAACCATGAGATCATGGCCTGAATTAAGATCAAGAGTTGGATGTTTAACTAACTGAGTCACCCAGGCTCTCCTACAGTAATAACTCTTTTAGAGCTGGAAGACCGGGGGAGAAGACAAAAGGATTGTTAACATAGTTTTTTTTGGTTTGCAAGTGAGGAGTCTGAGAGGTTCACTTGAAGTGACATACTCGAGTTACTGTGTTAGTGGCACAATTGGGAATAGAATCCATTCCTGCAGAGTTTATATTGTCACATAGTTTTCTCAGGTAATTTATTTTGTCTTATAAAATTCTCAGTTTTATGTGCAAGGAATAATCAGTGCAATTATGGTAGATGAACAAAGCAAAATATGTTATTAATTTTAGATCTTGATCATTGGATGCTGACTTCTCTTATGGGCTTTCAGGTAATTGACCAATATGCTATTTCATTAATATGTGCTTTAAGAAGCTCATTAAAAGTTATGTTAACAACCTGGAGATAAGAAATTTCAATTTAGCGTCAAATAATAAAAAATTTGTTGGGAATTGTGTGCTGTGTACTGTATGTACATTGCTTGTAATTAGTTGTTACTCTGCACATTTGAAGGTTTTATCAGTCTCATTTTCTAAATTAGGAAACTGATGCTCAGTAAGACAAAGAACTTGTCCAAAATCATTTAACTGGGAATTTATAGAATAGGGATTGAAATCATTGGCTGTCTGGTTCCAAGTTTCATGATTTTCCTGCTATATGTTGTTGCTTTTGGACACTTAGTGAAGTGGAAGCCAGTGATTAAAAGGGTGTAGAGTGGGGAGCATCATTACTTTATGTCTGAAATCTGCTTTTTGGATAAAACAATTAAATTTGTTTTTCTTGATTTATCTTTAGAAGCTGGTAGGATTTGCCATTTTTCTTATATGTATGAAAAGTCTTAAGATAATACTTTATATTTCTGCCTAGCCTTGTATAGGCAGTCTTGAATTTTAGGTTCTCTCACATAATTCATTTAATTATCTGAATACGCATTAGTATGTAGTCACCATTAGATTTTTATCATACCTAGATACAAGCTAAGTTTTTTCATTATATGGATGTGTCTTGGAATAGAATTGTCCTGAGTATTGATTATTTTAAATCTTTAAATCTTTCTAAACATCCATTGTTTTGCTTCTGTTGTTGTTATTTTTTGCCTACTAAAACTAATATCTAGGGAAAGATCTTTTCTTCTGCCCTTCACCCTTTGGAAGTAAAGTACTCACAAAATATTTCATAATTTTAATGGTTACATATTTTGAGTTGCTTAGGTGTTTGTTTCTGTGTTTTTATTTGGTGCCTTATGTAAAGTGGAGAGTTTTAATCTGTGGTCTAATGTGAAATGTTTTAAATTAGGGGCTGGCAAGCTACAATCTGTGGGCCTGCTTTTGCATGTAAAGTTTTATTGGAACACTGCCATGCCCATTCATTTATGTATTTTCTTCTGTGGCTGTGTTCCTGCTACAGTGGCGTAGTTGTGACAGAGACCATATGGGCACCAAACCTGAATTTTTTTTTAAACTGTTTGGCCCCTTAAGAAAGTCTGACCACTTCCTTCATACACACACACACACACATACAAATATATATTCATTCATATTGTGTGTATATATGTACATATACACACACATGTGCATCATATATGAATATATAGTCGCATATATTCATACATATGTATATGTATACATATATACACACATACATATACACACATACTTTTTTTGTTATTTTTTTCTGTCATAAGGTTAAAGAATAAGGTAGTAAATAGTACTCTCTTTCCATCATAAATAGATGACTTTTTTTTGTTGCTTATTCCTTCTAGATACTGCTCTTAACATTGACTCTTAAGTCTAGAATGTATTATGAGCACTGTAATAAAAACGTTGATGGGGTGCCTGGGTGGCTCAGTTGGTTAGGTGGCTGACTTCAGCTCAGGTCATGATCTCATGGTTCATGGGTTCAAGCCCCGTGTCGGGCTCTGTGCTGACAGCTCGGAGCCTGGAGCCTGCTTTGGAATCTGTGACTCCCCACCTCTCTCTGTCCCCTTCCCAGCTCATGCTCTGTCTCTCAAAAAATAAATAAACGTTAAAAAAATTAAACAAACAAACGTTGATATTATTAGGTATTTGTTTGTGCATCTGGAAAGTATCAGAAAATGTAGTGTTTCCTTTATTTTAACGCAGAGTACTCCCCCCGCCATACCGAGCTCTTGGTGTTTAGGGGAACTGTGTATAGATACTGGGAAGAAAGACATTCAGTTCACGGTTGTAGACTTGTGAATCAGGTACAGGTTTCCACGAAAGTGGAGTGTTTCTGTGAAACCTTTGTCACAAAACGAAGAAGCAGTTACCATTAATTTATATGGAAAAAATTTTGAGCATTCCCAGACCCCAAAAATAACTTCTCTTAGGCTTTTCTGATACCTGTATCAGAAAAGGCTTTTCTGATCTGTATCCTTGCTAATGGATACACAGAATAAATGAAGATGAAGCACAGATGCTCACACAGTTCTAAGCCATGGCGACTTGGTGCTTGGGGAGGATTGGCGGGGCCACTCTCACTGCTTGCCTTGTATGCTGCCTCTAACAGTTCACTGCGAAACAAATACTGAAAGTTGTTTTCACTTTTCGCCATTTTTTGTAAAAGTGGAAATTCTCTTTGGATTTCTTTCATTCAGTCTTTTGTAAAAGTGAAGTGGTGTACTGTCTGGAACTGTGAACTTCCAAAAGCAGGGTATGCCGGTATTATGGAAAGGTAATGAATGGTATGAGGCCAGAAAACTTGGGTGGGAACCTCAGCTCTGTAGAGATCTGTGTGACGCTGAGTGACTTTAGTTCTGAACTAGTTTTTTCCTGACTGTGTACTATCTTTTAGCACATATTAATTGCTCACTTATTGAGTACTAGAAACATAGCTGAAGGATAATTTCTTTATGAGATTATGAGATTAATGCCACCTTGGATTATGTTAAAGTAGCATGATTCAAAACCAAGAAAACTTGTGGCATGAAGTTTTTCTTTTTTGTTTCTTTCCATGAATTCACCTTCTTTTTTTCACATGTGATAACTTTTCCTTTAAGTGGCTTAAATCTTGATATACTTTTATATTACAGGATTAACTTTCTAGTTAAAAGTGAGGTAACTCACTCTCACCAGAGAACATAAGCTTTTTAAAAATTGAGTGGAAAGGCTCATATTAAAATTCCCATTAGGGGGCACTATTATCAAGCTTAGGAGAACTGGAGACTAATTTGTTTTCTTAGACAAGCAACCCGAGGCTTGCTAAAAGGGAAAAATATTTTCATCTGATAAGATTCAGATACTGTTTTATACAACCGAATTCCTTAAATATGTTATAAAGTGCACTGAATTAAACACAGATCCAATAACTCACTGTCTTGTTTTTCAGCCGACTAAATCAGTTTAATATTGCAGGTGATATAAGAAGCTTACTTTTTTTCTGCTTCAGAGCCAAATCCATAATTTTCATATTTGGAGTGGACAGATTTTTTATTTTGCTCTCTTTAAGTCCAAAGGATGATCCTTGGACTTCAAATAAGTTTCTTTCAAAAGCGAAGCATGAAGACTGTGTTGTACTACTAAAATGCAGTTAGGGGAATGAAATGATGCCTAATTTACTCAGATAGTATGAACATGTGCAGCCTGCATAATTTCTGAAGTAATTCCACACGTTGACGTGATATTATATACACACAGATAGCTTATGGCTTTTTTGTTCATTTTCAGGTACTTGAAAATTATTTTTTATTACTCATGTTTGGTGTTAGAGCAAGAAATATTGCTTTAGACTGTTACACATAATTATTTTGTTATCATTAGCCTCCAAAAGAAAAGCGATGGTGTAGAGTATTAAACAGACTTTTCAAAGGCTAAATAGGAATTGGCAAAAATGTAATTACAGTAAAATGCATTGGGAATAATTTTTCACTGCATAGGTAATATTTTTGTACCACTGGGTTCAGAGAGAGTAGGTTTTGTCTAACTACATTATTTGCAACACTTTCCACATAACTAAACCATAGTTTGCATTGGAGAAAATCTCTGTTTAATCACTTGCTTCCTGAACTCTCACCTTCCTTCTCTTTCTTCTTAGTTTGCCTGTAGCCCATACCCAGGGCAAAACTGCTTGAAACGTCCTCCATAATTACTGTTTTGGCTTTGTATTGCTTTTGAGTTCAGGGAAGAGTTGAGTCAGGGTAGAAAAAAACTTTCATCTTTTTTTTTTTTCTTTTTTAAATAAGATGGGGACATTGTGTGACAAGACTGATATTTATTATTTTGTATTATCTTCTGTCTGTGTGAATAATCAGTGATCATTGTGATCTGTTCGACAGATTCATTTTTTAAGAAACCCTATTTCTTTTACTGCATTTTTCCTAAGGAGCTTTCCTTGGTGCAGATCTGGGAAATATATACAGACAGTTTTGGAGGGTGTTTTGAAACTTATTGGAGAAGTAGGAGCATGTTTACTTTGTGACCTCAAATCATTAAGAGGTATAAAATGTTTCAAATATCTCAGGAAAAAAATTAGTTCTTAGTAATTCATTTCAGCATTTATTGAGCAAATTACATTGAATGGTTGGTGGAAAAGGTCCAAAGATAGGAAATCCTGGTTACTGCTTTGAAAGATTTTAAGTGGGAGAGAAATATGTAAAGAATTGTGAAACAGAATTGATGAGTCTAGAGTGAGGAACGACAAAAAGTGATGGGAACACTCAGATATGAGCTACTAATTCCTTTTGGGGGATGACTTAACAGGAGAGGTGAAGTTTGATTTTGTAGATGGGTGTTGCTTGTATTTTAAGTAATTTTTAAGGAAGTTAATGTCTTGTGAATTTGTTCTAATTATTGACATTTCTGGGCCCTCATAAATAACACAAGCATCTCTAGAAATAAAGAACAAATTATTTAGTAGGTATTCAGCTTGGCATCTTTATTGTTCAGTGACAGTTATGTTGCTTGACAATATTTTTCAAATTTTGTTGCTGATTCTATATCCAGGTATAGAAGCTGTTTTTGACATCTAGACTCTTCTGATACATAAAGGATGCCTGATGATAATTTCGTGCCATGTTTATAGAAATCTGGGACCCATGCTGCACTTAGCTCTGTTTAAAATAATAAATGTTTAAATATGCTATTTAATGAATTTTAAATATTTAATAAAAACATTTCATGTATGTTTCATTTTAAATGAAACTAGGTATAGGTAGGTAACTAGAGAGAATCTATACACTGAATTATGATATAATTCTCCTGGGTACTCATCTCTTTGTTGTTATTCATGGTAGTATTTTGAAAATGTTAAACCATTCACATTTAATGGCTTATCACTGAATCTTCAGGGCAATGAACTTTAGGTTATTGCTTGCTTAAATTATTTTGATTGCTCAGAAAGCCTATGGTTTGTGATTTGAAACTAACTTGAGAATCTTACTTTATAGGTTTAGTCTTTGGTTTACTAAAGTGATTAGAATATGAGCCATACAATCCAGATATGAAGCCTCAATTCCAGTGTTTTTATGCCCTTTTTGTTCTTTTCGTTTGGATATTTCAAGATATTAAATATAAGAGGATAAAGTCTAGCTTCATTTTAAAAGTTTGACGAAATTTTGTTCATTTGTTTAATGTTTCGAAATTTAGGTTTTTTTCCCTTTTAAATGAGTTGAGGAACTCTTACGTATGGAAGGATATATACTATTGAAAATGTGGTCAAGGTAAAAGATTTTTCTGCTTAAAGAAATTAAAGTGCTTTACACTATACCCTCCCTTGGTCCCTAAAGTGTAAGTGCTATGGTTTGGAAAGGAGCCAAGTAAAACGTGTTCAAATTTTGTGCAGACTTAAAGTAATACTTTAAGATTTGAAAATTACAGGTGGATACAGTACTTAAATAGTATTTAAAATTCCTAAGTTTCCCAAGTCTAAAAGTGTAATCCTTAAATTACTATTCCCAGTGGTTTACATTTTAATTAAATAAGAATTGTCTTACTTTTGAACCCAGCAACTTTAGGTATAGATATTTGAATTTATTACTGAACTTTAAGGTAGTAACCATTAAAAATGAACTGTTTGGGCACTAATTAAAATGTCAAAAATCTACAGTTACAGTGTGTAACCAAAGATCCTTGCTCTTTCTATTTTTCCAAAAATTATCCTAAGCAACACAGTTCAGGCTTGCTTCCTATCTTGCCCAGAAGTGCTAACTAGCTTCTGGCCCCAATTAAATATATTATGCCTGATTTGCAAGTTTTATAGAATGATAGATTAATTATAATTAGATTTGATGTTTTGGTGCTAATGCTGAGTTTTCCAAACTGCCCTTTATATCAGAAGAGTGGTATCGTCATCATGCCGTGCTCTGTTTTACGTTTATCTGTGTAGGTGAAATTTTCATAATTTTCATACACCTTGAAACTTTTACTCTTCATGACTTACATTATTACCACTTTCAGAGTGGTGTTTTCCTACCTTTATCTATTCCCACCTTGAGGGTTATTTGCTGCTGCTTTTTTTTTTAAAGTAGTAATTTTCACTGAGTGCATTTTAGATGCTTTCTGATATATTTGAAAACAAAGGTAATCTTTATTTTGGCGTAAGTAACCATAATAGTATAAGTTTATAATGCAACCCTACATTTCCCCACTACCCTCACTCCCAGACACATTCACCCTTTGTTTTCTCTAATGTGGAACCTACAGACATTTTATTATACCGTATAGACAACCTTTCTTCCCTGCTTGATTGGTGAGAAGATCACAAAATTATTCCCGTGGTCTTTGCAGAAATATATCTGTCAAATGCCTGTTTTGTAGAATTGGACAGTGCTGACCTCAAAGAGGAAGTTTTTGATGGCAGGACCCCTCCACTAGCAGCAGTGGCTGTGGGAGTCCGGCAGCACAGAGGCGTAGGTGGGGCTCTTTGGGCTTGCAGCAGCCTGCCGAGGAGAACCCAGCAGGCAGCAGCAGCCGCGTCCGCAAGCCCCTGGGGCTTCCAGGCTCCTCTGCTCTCACTTTACCTTCTCCTTTATATGTCTTTATCCCTTTGTTATTCATTCATCAAATCAGTATTGTGTTGGGAACTATGTGCCAGGCAGGTCCGCTGGCTGTTGTGTACTTCTGCTAAGGATGTTTTCTGAAGTGATCATTGTTTAAAGAATTTAACTATTCTAAGCAGTATGTTTGACTTGAAGCATGGGAAGATTTGTTAGCACGTTATTTTAGGGAATTGGATTATTAGTATAAAGTCTAGATTATGTTACTATTCAGGTGAAAGTATCCAGAAGATATTTTTGTGTAGTTGGAGAATGACTTGGGTTTACAAGTATGTATCTGCAAATCTGTACATCTCCAAGTTTGCAACTCAGAGATTCTGTTGCTTTGTTACAGTAATTTTGTTCCTAAAAATGTATAAGTCATCATGTATTTTTTACTTTCATAGTGGAAATATATATATATTTTAAATCTCAGTAGTGACTCCCAAGATTTTAGATGAAAGTTTTTCTGTCAATAATTTTAATCTATAAATAAATGTATGTGGTTTTAAAAGTCTGTTACCGAGACTCCTTTGGTAATGTGAGTTACTTCTCCTTAGTTTTAAAATTTCTTCTTCTCCTATCACTCCCATCACCACTCCTGTGCTGAAAATATAGTAAGTTAAGACAAAACACTAAAAAAATTTAGTACTAGAAGAGAGTGAAAGGCTTTATGAAGAGAATTAACCATTTTCTGTGATGATCACAGGAGGAATGGGATGGTGTGGACATAATGTGAAATATTAAGATCGCTGTAAGCCGTATCTGGGTTGTTTCTGTGCTCCTTTAGGAGATATTTGACATAACAGTGAGACTATGTTGTTTTGTCAGAATCCAGGCTTGAATTTCTTTCGAATTGTCTGTTTGTCCTGTTAGGAGCCTGGTAAAAAATTATGTAGCCAGTTTCACATATGTGGAAATGATGTGTGCACACATAAATACCATTATAGTCTTAGTTGAGAGAATTCCTAAAATCATTTATAGACAGATCTTGCAAACTTTTTTTCTTTGTTTGGGGATAAAAGGGGATAAAAAGAAGGACATTTAGACTGAGTTCTGGCTAAAGTTTTGGTAAAGTTCTGGCTTACTACTAATTGAAGTCATGGGTCTCTCTAGCCTCAGTTTTCCCATTTGCAGAGTGGATCACAACAGGAACTTTTGTAATTCTTTTAACAGATGAGAAACTGAGACTCAGACCCAACTCTAAAATTAGTGGCAAATTCAGAACTAGAAACCCCAAAATGAAATGTGTAACCCGCTGCAATTTGGGAGTGTTGTCAGTAATCTGAGTATTTTGTCAAAATTACTATGAATGAATAATATAGGTGCCTGCAGTTGTGACTTGTAAGCATGATGTATTTACTTAAAAGTTTACTTCTTGGTGTTATCAGTTAATGTTAATACTACTGGAATCAAATGAATGTTGAATTTAACACTGAACATCAGAGTTTCCCAAGTTTGTGTTCGTATACTCAGTATTAAATAAAAATAAAGGGCAATTCTAATCTTCAGGTCAACAGAAAGTTAATGGTGGTTTGATATATCCACTCAGCTCGGACACTGGAAACCCATTTAAATAGTGAAAGTACAACTTCTAATATTTTGCTACATGGAATGAAGAAAGTAAGTATAGATTAATCTGGGTAGATTAAGGGACGCAAATGTGTTCTTATGAAATGCCACTGAATGCAGTTACAAACAATAGGTTGAATAGATAGTTTAATTTGACTTAGGAAATCAGTGTTGACTGACACAGGAAAACTTTCTAGAATACATTGCTTCTTTGCAGATGACTTAAACAGACAGGAGTGATAAAGACTGTCATGTGAATTTCCTTCTTTACTGAGTACACAGCATTGTTAAGTGGTATATTGTGCGATGTTTCCAATCTGCTGTAACTGCCATCTGCACAAGCGGAATGAAAGACAAGAGAACATGGAAAGGAAATGGATCAGTTAGTTGTAAGGAATCTGTGTGAACGCTGGGTGCCACTCATGAAACACTGAGCAGTTAGTGGTTTTCCTTTGTAACCAGTGCAACTAGCTGTCTGTAAACTGGAGTTGTGCACCACGTGCAGCTCTCACAGTTCACCTTTTGGATGTCCTGGTGTGCACCTGTGGTTGAGAGCAACTAGGAAATCCAGGGACTGTAACTGTGCTCATGCTACCCTTTTCTTATTCTTTATCTTTGGATGTAATCTTTTTGCTGCTTTGGTGTTTGGTACCACTGTTGAGGTAGATGTAATAATCCTAGAATGTTTACTGTACCTAAATGGAATTTTTTTAGAAACAAATTATGCTATAAGACATGTTTCCTGAGAAACATTTAAGTACTTTTGAAAAAAGTAAGACCTATAGATAAGAAAACAGCTTCAAAATCTTACAAGTTATAAGCAACAGAGAACCATGTGAATGATGGAGAGGTTTTGTATGGGTGAGAGGAACTGACTGGTAGATCTAACCTGTGTGCCTATGTAAGTGGATAAATCTCTTATTTGAATCTGAGGTTTATAACTTGTAAACAGTTCTTTTTATGTCTGTATGGTTACCTTTTTGATGTAAACATGTGAGCTCTTATAGTTAGTTATGAGTCATCTGGTACCTACTTAGGAATTAACATATACTTATATAGATGACTAATAATACAAAGCCACCGTGGTTTCTGTGGTTCTGTGGAACCAACCATGGTTCCAGTTCTAAAACATTTAAAATGAGACTGCTGTCTCTTTTTAAATTTTTTTGGACAAAGAGTTGTCTTATCAGAAAACTGCAGTAACTTAAGCAGATCCATAACTGGGGGGGATTAATAACAGAAAGTTTTTGTTGACACCAGGAAGTAGATTAAATAGTGCAATTGTGGTAATGAGTACCATATATGATAAGCCTGAGCCACCTGGGTTTTATTAGGCTGCTTGATACTTTGATCACAATATTATTTCAAGGCTTGTCTATTTAAATTGCTAAGGTTTCTTGTCATCTTTGTTATTTAGACCATAATTTCTTTCACTGTGAAGAGATTTTTTTTTTTTTTTTTAAAGAAAGACTACTCAAGCCAAAATTGTAGGGAAGTGCAAGTTCAACAGCTAAGCAAGCTATAGAATGAGAAAACCTGTTAAACATAAGATTAAAAGCTTAAAAGTATAGCAGTTGAATATCAGGTTCATCTGACCTTGCTTTTCTTTAGCTTTTTGCTTGGATCATAATTACACTTTTGTTTATCATATATGGTAGTGGAGTATTATAAGGACATTTGGCATAATTCAATTAATTATTGTTTGGTATAAATATGTGCATTTAAAATACATGTTTCATGCTTTGAGAATGTGGTACTGCTATCGGTTTTCCTTAGATGATAGTAAGTGGTTTTGATGAACATCTTTGAGAATTTATGGAAAGATTTTAACTACTTCACCCAAATGAATGAATTATATAATAATCACAGAATTTAATTTGTTTGATAAATTATCTTGTTTTGTCTTTGAACTTGAAATTTTAAACTTTATAGTCTGATACAGATGAAAGAAATTTTTCGTCATCACAATCAACAGACTTTCCATCTACTAATTTTCTTTACCATAGAAATAGTCTTTCATAGGTATTTAGTGGTATCTTTCTTTTGTATTTAAGCAAATATTTTGGCTTGGGAAAATAAATACTCATTTTGACTAGTAAAGGGAAAGGACAGGGATGATACAGTAATTTAAGATATTGTTGTTCTTAGCTTCATATAGAATAATAATTATTAAGTACCATTTTGGAAATTTACATTTAAAATGCTTTATACGTGTATTCATTAATTTTCACTGTTTGCTTTTTGAATACTCTTAAAACTGTTGTAATTTGGCTTGAAGTTTCCATGTCCCAGTGTAACTTTTAAGCCTGGCTAAGGGCACTTAAGAATATAGTGGTCTTCTTTTAATATATCTGATTTGCCTTTGGCAGTGAAAGGAGTATATGGAAGTGGCAATTAACAGCCTTTTTCTTTTCCTTGATAAGACAAAGGAGCAAAGTATTAAAAATAGGAAAAAGATGTGAACGTAGGAAGAGTTGCTTACCAGGAGTTTGTAACATTCTTATTTTTGGAAAATAAGGGAGGTACTTGTAAGTTTTAAGGATATGTGACTCATTGATTTGGGAAAGGTGAACTCATATAAGAAGCAGAGAGGCAGGAACAGGCATGTGATAACAGGCTTAGAAAAATGAGAAGGTCTGTCAATTAGAGCAAAAACTTATTTCAGGGCAATAGTATGAAATAATAGATAGGGTCAGATTATGAAAGACTGAATGCCTGAAAAAGAAGCATAGACATGAAGCAGCTGTTACTCATTCTAGGTTCCCCAGCAGAGGTATGATAGTATAAAATCAATATTTTATGGCTTGAGGCAGGAAAAACAGATGGATAATGAGGGTTTGAATGAAATATGGGCAGTAGCAGTAAGAATGGAAAAGTGAATACTAAAGAGATGGAAGAAATGGCAAATGATTGAGATCAAGGGTATATACACATTTTGAGGATTTGACTTCAGGTACCAAATAACTTTAATATCTGACATATTCTAGAACTAAATTTCTTATCGTCATCCCTTTCCTTCTTGCATAGTTTGTAAAAAGCACTAGTTCTGTGATAATGGTACGTTTGACAGAGCAGATGGGTATAGTAAATGTAAGCCATTGTTAGCCAGCAGGGGGATTTCTGCTCTTATTATAATTATTATTGCTATATTTAACATTACTAAAATATTAAATAAGATTTTTCAATTGAGAGAGTTGTTTGGTCCATTTTGAAAGTACATACATTGTTTGGAGTATAGTCAGTGTGAGATAAATGTGAAATGATAATTTTAGTTCTGTCTTAATGTAACCTTAACCAACATGAGTTTGCTCTTTAGTGAGTCACAGGTAAAAACTACACCAGGTGGAGTTGTCGCACAAAGGAAACTTTATTTGCGTCAAATAAGGAGATCACGGGGAATAACTTTCAAAGTCATGACTCCCTGAGCAAGGGTGAATGGGTTCGTTTTATTTAGGATTAGGATGAATATTTAGATAGAGAATCCTTGCCATCATATGTAGAGATGGGCATGAGGCTGCGCCTGCGCCATAAGGAAACGTGCCTATACGTATATTGTGTGTTATGTAGGAAAGGCTTATGCTCCTCCTCAGGCAGAGATTTTAGTATTAGATGAGGTAAAGGTAGTTGTCTGTCATTCTAGAAGTCACTTCGTGGTCCATCTCTGCAGGTGTGAATTAGGGTTTTACCCTCAAACTGGTCCGGGTGGTCTGGGCCAACTGGTGGGAGGTCGTTTTAGGGCGGTCGCTATCACTTGAGGTGTGGGTTTGGTTTCCATTTGTCTGAATTAAGAAATTAGCTGGAAAGGAAAGCTTAAGGAAAAATCTGGGACAAAGGTCACTTTGTTAAAGCAGGTGGGCAGTAAAGGTCAGGTCTAGGAGTCTAGCTGGTGACATTGAGAGGATTGATCTTTTTTATTATAAAGATCCAATGGACAACTAAGATCTACTAAGATCAACTAAAAATAGAAATAAAGTAAATCTACTTCACTCTTTAAACAGAACAGTTCATTCATGGGATGGGATTCCTTAGACAGTTGCGCTCTGACTTAATGATAGCTTTGTAACTTGTTGGGTTCATTCATTTAACAGATATTTACTGGGTGCTAGCTATCTCAGGAGCTTTGCCAGATATTGAGGAATAAAAAAAATGAACAAGTGGAGGAGAAAGATATTAGACAGTCTAATTACAAATAATTACAAGTTGTGCTAAGTACCATGGAAGGAATAAACAGATGCTTTAATGGGTGGTGTGCCACCTTAAACGGGCCTCTGCAAAGAGTCTCTGATATGGAGGTAAATTCAACTGAAGGATAAAGTATATTCAGTTGAGGTGAAGGATAAGAAGGAGCTAGCCGGGTGAAGAGCCTGGAGTAGAGGAAAGCCAAGTGCAAAGGCCACACCTGAGGTGGGAGTGAGCTTAGCATTGTCCAGCAACTCTCCAAAAGCTAGTGTGCCTGAATAAATCCTGCTAAATGAGAAGCAAGGGGCTATGTCATTGAGAGCCTTTTAGGAGTTTGGGTTTTATTAATTAAGCAGCAAGAGGCTATTGAATTGAAGATTCTTAAGTATATGCAGTAATCTAGTTGAATTGATGATTGTCATATTCTTTGTAATTCTGTGACCTAATCAAGACTTTCAGTACTGCGTTTGAAATATTTGTGGAAACATAGCTTTGTGACTGGATTCATTAGTGATAGTGTTTATTCCAAGAAAGTTTATCCATGGCTACTAGATAACCTTCACAAACATAAAATACAAAGTTAGTCTGCAGTCTTTATGTTTTATTAAAATTTGCATTTTGGAATAGTTTTCGATATACTAGAAAGTTTCAAAGATAGTGCAAAGAGCTCCTCTGTAGCCCTCAACCAGGCTTCCCTAAGGTTATCATCTTACATTACTGTGGCACATTAATCTAATTAAGAAACCAAGATACGTAAGATACATTACTGTTAACTAAACTCCAGATTTTATCCAGATTTCACCAGTTTTTTCCCTTTAGTCATGTCCTGTTAGTACCCTCTGGTCTGTGACCATTTCTCAATCTTTCTTTGTTTTTCATGATCTGGGTAGCTTTGAGGCATACCCTGCAAGTGTTCTGTAGAACGTCCCTCAGTTTGAGTTTGTTGCGTATGTTTTTATGGCTAGACTAGAGTTACAGGTTTTGAGGGAAAACCCCACAGCGATTAAGTGCCCTTCTCATTACATTCTGTTAGAGGGGAGAAGGATACCCACCCGACACCACTGGTGATGCTAACTTTGATCTCGTGGTAAGGTGGTATTTGACATCTTTTTTGAATTATACTGTCTTGGAAATCTGTATAACTTAAGGAATAATCAAAACACAAATGTTTTGGTTGAAAAATCAGAGTTTCTCTCTTGGAAGAAATAGCTTGAATAATTTTCCTCCTTATAGTGTATTGCTAATAGTTTAATATTTAAACAACATGGGTGAATGTTATATGTTATGTGCCTTACTATGTAATTTTTCACAGGGATCAGATGAAAATTTTGCTTGTATACTATACCATCTTGGACATACTGTTGGGTATCTAACTTCGTACAGGTGGGTTAGGATCTTTCTCTGAATCTGAATTAGATGTTGGAGAACATTCCTTGTATCTTATCAGCACTTCCATATCAGGAATAGTTGATAGCAGCAATTAACAGTTCCCATTTCTCATGCTACAGAGTGTTATTGGCATAGTTTGTTTCCACTGTACGCTGCCTTTTATACAAACAAATGCAAACTCTCCGGTTTGCATTTGGGGTAAATATACCTAGACGCTGTCCTAGAGTACACTACCAATGTGAGAGGTACACATGGCATACAATATGAGAAAGTAAGAGATGAAGAAAAAAATGCTTGAAATAGTTTGCTTAAAAATAGCCTTAAATAGCTTCATGTTTCTTTCTTGGATATTTAAAACATTTCAACTTTTTAAATTCTTAAAAGTTAAAAAAATAGGAAAGGATATATTGAAGTTTTAGGGACATCCTTTGGTTTCCTTTTATGCGGTTCTTAAACTTTTATTTGGTCTCTCTTCATATTTGTTGATTAACCTTACTCTTCAATGTATGGAATAAGACAGCAACTGTACATCCAAATTTTATTTGTTAGTAAAGCAGAAATTTTTTATTAGCTATCAGTAAGAACATAACAGTAAGGAACTTTCTTTTCCCTCTTTTTAACCGGGAAAGCAACAGGCTTGAAAGGTGGTGGTGGGGAGGCGGTAATCTTTGAATGTTGTCATCGTCGTCATCGTTACCGTTATTGTACATGTCAGCCACATTGTAATTCCTCACATTTATTGAGCACTTGTCATGTGCTAAGCATTGTGTCGGGCACTTGGCATTCCTTCATTTAATCCCTGTGGCTGCTTTATGAAGTAAGTACTGTGCGGTTGTTCCCAGGCAATACATGGTGGCTGGTATAGGGAAAGATTTCAGAAGAGGAAGAGTCCTCAGCACTAGTTTGAACAGTGGGATGAAGCTCGTGCTTGAAGATAGGTGACTTCTGCTTCTCTCTCTGACCTTATTTCCTGGCACTACCTTTCACCCTCCCCCCGTTAAGCCAGCTGTACTAAACCACTCCTTTCTCACCCAAACCAAATATCTATCTTGTTGCCGGATAATCCATTATCCTGTTTTGTCCATTGTCTTTACCACCCTAGCTGATTAACTTCTTGTATTTCAGGACTCAGTTTAGACATTTTCCTCAGATCCCATACATATCCCTGAGACAGAACCTGGCTGCATATTCTCATAGGTCATATGTTTATTCCCTGTAAAACTTACTAGACTTTCGTGTATTTAAGCCTCTTACTTGGAAATGATTTCAGTTGCAAAGGGTTCTTGTATACCCTTCATCAGTTTCCCTTAATATTAACATCTTATATAACCATGGTGTATTTATCAAAACTAAAAATTGATACAGATTTTATTTAGATTTCTTCAGTTTTCCTCCTCGTGTTTTCTGTTCTAGGATTCGACCCAGGATACTATGTGCTATAGTTGTCCTGTCTCTTTAGTCTCCTCCAATCTGTATCTTTTCCTTGTTTTTCCTGACTTTGACATTTTTGAAAAGTACTCTTAGCTGTTCTGTCTGTTGTCTGTCATTTTGAGTTTGTCTGATGTTTTCTCATGATCAGATTAAGATTTTGAATTTTGAGGAAGAATACATGTGAAGTTCCTTTTTCATCTTATCATAATAGGGGGTACATTAACTCCACATGTCTTAGTACTGATGAGATTAACCTTGGTTATTTGGTTTAGGTGGTGACTGTCAGGTTTCTCCACTGACAATAGTGTTTCCCCTAGAATGAATCCTAAGTCCAGTCCATACTCAAGAGGAGGGGAGTTCCACCCCCCAATCGGAGGAGTATCAGAGAATTTCTGGAGTATGTGAAAAGCACCCCAGTAATTAACAAATATTATGAGGACTGTCACACTATATCTTAATTATCTTTTCAGTTACTATTATTTTTACCGATCTGGCTGCTCATCAATGTATTGTTTCCCTTGAAGGTAGAACAGTGGCATGTGGTAAATAGTAAAATCTTTGTTGGATGGCTAGAACTGACACAGGGAGTTTGTGAATTGCTTACAAAGCTGAAGTAGTTAAGCTTGATCATGTAAGTAGTGAGCGGAGCAGTTTAACAGTATTTGAATGATGTGATAAAAAAATTCGTTCTCATTTCCTTTATTTTAATTTTGTTTGTGATTAGGGAATGTATTCTTCCCTAATTTTAACGTATTTAGAAAAAGGTATTTTTTCTTCTTAGCTTTGAAGGAATACTGATTAGAGTAAAGCAATTTAACAAAATAAATTTAGACCAGAAGTCTTATTTTATGATTAAAGGTACCAGTTGAATGTTTTCACCATACCCTATGTTTAGAAGGGTGGACTTAACTTGGGAAAGCATATAATTCTAAGTAAATTAGCAGTGATAGAAAAATCCCTTCCCATTTCTCAAAAAAGGTGTTTAGAAGTACCAATGTTATGTTTAACCTAGCTTTTGCATTCAAAATGGACTCTGAACCCTAAACATGCTAAATTTAACTTCCATATTGGATGGAAGTTAACTTCCATATTGGATAGTTTTACTTATGGATGCCTTTCTAGGTTCCTTTCAAACTGTCTAAATCTTTGTGTGTTTTTTTTTCCTTCTGGTTTCAAAAAGAATGTTGGTCGATCCACTAGAAACCAGAACAGTAAGCCATGCTTGCATTTGACCATTGGCGTTTTTGCTAAATGGTAAAGAATGAAGAGGATTCTTTAAGAGTAACTTGAAAGCGTTAGGAGATTGACAGTTGGCTTTAATCTTTTGTTATAGCTGCTGTTGCCACTACCCCACCAGGATGAGTGTTCTCTTTTCTCTAGGAAGTTAAGCAGTTCTTGCTCCAGGGCCAGATTATCAATGGCTGTTTAAGATTGTTAAAATCTGAGCCTTCGTGGCTCAGTTGGATGAGCATTAAGTGAGGACTCTTGATTTGGGCTCAGGTCAAGATTCCAGGGTTCTGGGATGGAGCCCCACCTCGGACTCCACGCTGAGCATATGGAGCCTGTTTAAGATCCTCTTCCCTGCTTGGCACGTGTGTGCACTCTTTTTCTAAAATTAAAAAAAAAAAATTCTTCTACTTCATTATTGCCATTAGAAAAAAAATCTACATGTCATTTGCAATTGACTCAAGGTCCTTACCTTTATTTATTTATTTATTTTTTCAACGTTTTTATTTATTTTTGGGACAGAGAGAGACAGAGCATGAACGGGGGAGGGGCAGAGAGAGAGGGAGACACAGAATCGGAAACAGGCTCCAGGCTCTGAGCCATCAGCCCAGAGCCCGACGCGGGGCTCGAACTCACGGACCGCGAGATCGTGACCTGGCTGAAGTCAGACGCCCAACCGACTGAGCCACCCAGGCGCCCCAAGGTCCTTACCTTTAAAAGAGAATGAATAATCAGCACCTGTGTGTTCATTTAAATTAGCAGTTTTTGTGAAAAATAAGGAAAAAGTTTGTGGAATTTAGAGGCATCAAATATCCAGTGTTACTGATGACAAAAGTTGGGAAATAGAACTGTGAAGTGGGTGGAAATGTAAATCGGTGTCATCAAATCATGATTTTTGTAATCCATAAAATGATACAGTTGGATGACTTAAGAATGGGGGACCTATAACTCATTTATATAACATATAAATGTGTGTATGTAAAATTTATATCTAAATTCTTAATAGCCATACCTCTGTTACTGATAACAAAAATGTCTTCTATCAGTGCAAAAAATCTTAAAACAATGAAATTTAGGGGAAAACAGCATTAAAGAGGTAGGAATTAACATGAGAGATTAGGATTTCTCAAAATTGGGGAGGGGGAAGAGGTAGGTGGTGGGGAGCCTTTTGGAAATAGAGGCTGTTGCATGACCAAAGGCACTAAGAGATGCAGGATATGTACAAGTTAGTGCTTCAGTTTCTTCACTCGTAAAACGAAGACAGTCGATACCTATTAGTTGTGATCATTTTGTTCAACACTTTGGCCTTTATAACATTGAGAGTGGGCAACTATGAAGGCTTTGAGTATTATGACAATGTTCATATCTGTTTTAAGAAAAAATATTAGAGTACAGGAAGATCAGTCAGAGTATTGGTAATGAGAATGAAGAGAAGGGATAGATATGAGAAATTTGATGTCTTCTGAGTTAAAAGGGGTAGTTTGTATTAGTGACTAATAGCTAACTTGATTTACAGGCTAGGCTTATGAGGATCTGGAATATTGTGGCTTAAACTTATTTTGAATGAAATGTGTATAGTTTAGTTCTTTGAATAATCAGCCTTGTCAAGTTTATTTTATATCAGAGTGATCAGTTTATTAAAGCTGTGGTAAAAATAGCTGCTATTATAGTTATTTGGTGTGTGAAATCATAGCTGCCTAGGTAGACATGATTGTGGCCCTCTGGTGGAGAGGTCAAGAAATAGGCTCTCCTGTTAAACAGACTGCATTTGAATCTGATCAGATCGAGTGTGATACCGTTTGCCATTCATGGTTGTTCTGGGGATTAAGTGAGAATGTGTGAGGGGCACCTGGCTGGCTCAGTCAGAAGAACATGTGACTCTTGATCTTAGGGTTCGTGAGTTGGAGCCCGACATGGGATGTGGAGATTACTTAAATAACAAAATTAAAAAAAAAGGATGCATGTAAAACATTAAGGTGCGGTACTTGGTTCCTGGTAAACAGTCAATGAGCAGTAGATATTGCTGTTACTTTTCACAATTGTGGGTACATTCGGGGCATGATTTTGGGTTCACTGTATGAAATACGTAGTATTTGTCTTCCACCATAATTTAATTTAATCAGTTGAGATTCTGCTTATCAAATTTCAAGATCAAACCTTATTGAGTAATTTGCATTGTATAACATATAATACAAAGTAACCAGGGCAAGTTGAAATTTAGATTTTTAAACAGTATGATATTTAATAGGAACAAATAAAGGCTTAGACCCTAAGGGAAGAAACATAACTATTACTAATTCAGTGCGAGGAGGACAGGCTTCCCTAGAGGTTTCTGGTAAAGGGGGGTAAAAAAGTTTGTAACATAATGCAATGTGTACCTTTGTAGTGGCTTTACACCTTTTGTAGTGGCTTTTTAATAGGGACAATGGCTTGAGTACAGATGGGGAAGGTTGTGCCAGTTTAATTCACAGGCTCACTGGTGGAGTGAACTCCACTTTGTTCCCAGTGTGTGGGAAGATATTTATTGGTAGTAGAACAAAAGAGAACGGGGGGCAAATCTGTCAGCATTGGGGATGGCTGGTGAAGGCAACAAGTCTTCAGTATCCTGTATATTTGCAAAGAGGCCTGCATTTTTAAAAAATAAACTTTTCTAAAAATCTCTCCTTTCTTTTAAAAAAGTTTAATCTAGGCCCAGTATTTCCCTTGGGGTGATCTACAACCTGTTGGAAAAGCCATAGTGAGACTACTGCTTCTGTGCCCTTACTATATGAATGTGTAATAATATAGGGAGGGTTGGTGTCCTAGCCTTTTTTGTTTGACTGCATGTACAATCTTAAGTATTTTGTTTTGTTTGATTCTTTAAAAATTTTTTTTGGTCTCTGTGCTTTTCATTCTGTTTTTAGAGGGAGGCTGTTCTTTCTATATGTTTTTTAGTAAGATTTACATACCTCACAAATTACTTTGATTTTTGTTTCTCAAGAAGACTAAACATGATACAGGGATTAAATATTTGAGTATATAATAGTAATTCAATATCATTCAAACAACAACAATACACTGAATTGTAAATATTCTGAAGCCCTAGTTTTGGAACCCTATATTTGAGACAGCAGTAACAAATTATTTCAGAAATAATTTCTGTAGTGCTTTGGAATCTAATCCTTGATGTAGTCATGAACTGTGCTTATTTTCTGTTAAATCTGAATCAGTATTCCTAATTATCAATTATAGTAGAACTAGCAAACTTTGAATAGTGTCAGGCAAGAACCATTTACTAGTATTTGGCTGAAGGTAAGGAGGGATATTTGGACACTTTGTCAGCATCCTATTTAAAAACTTTTCAATTTAATCATGTGTACTCATGGCTTCCTTTTTTATTCAGTGGGTTATTAGATGTTACTATCATTATTTATTTTGATGTTCATTTTATCACCGGTTTGATCAGCAGGATCCCGCTCAAGGTAGCTGTGGCCTTTTGCAATGTCTCCATCAACTATTTGAGCATCATTCCCTTGCTCTATGATATAACATGGTATTCCAGACTCATTTTGTACTTTCCCTGTCACAACTTTGAATTCAGTCAGTCTTTATTCTCCTTGAGAAGAATGGTATTTAGGTGAGAACGGGGCCCTGAGTGTGCTCATTGCTGCTGGAGTATCACTACTTTTATGCTGATGGAGTTAGGGAACGTATGTATTTAAGTACACAAGTAATGTACAGATCAACACATTTAGATCTATACTTCTGTATTTATCTATATTGAAAACTATGAGTTCACACTGAAATGGCCCAACTCTAGTGTACTAATTTATACTCGTTTTCTCCCTTTCCATATTTGTAATCCCTTCTCTGATAGTAAAAAATTGGCCTATGTTATTCTTAATACATTTACTTACCTGGTTAATTTCTCCTTTATGTAACTAATCTATCTCTGTTGTCATACCTTTTCCTGTGCAGATGTCCTCACCTTGCTCAGACTCTCACTGCACACACCATCTCCATCCCCCACACTCGTGACACCTTCCTCACTTCCATTGGGCTCTGATACTGTATGCTAGATCACCCTTCTGTGGGGTTTCCTGATCGGATGGGGCCACCAAATGTGGGGTGACCCAGTTGGGTAGAGGCCGGCAGTGCGGGCTGTGAAAGAATTCACTCAAAGCAGAGCAAAGGAGATAGAAATTTATTGAACACACTGTCAGGAGACCGTGGGCAGGATAGCAAAGCAAAAACTGTCTGCCACAAAGCAGTGGTGGGGGGCTCTAGCTAAAGGGGGAAGGTGAGGAGGTATGGGGACGTATAGAATTTTTCTTTTTTGGTACCTGTGTCTGGGTGTAGGTAACCCATTCCTCGGCTAGGGCTTGTGGATATTTTGAGGTGGGTCACTTATTGCCTGTTTGTATTCAGTCAGGGGTGTTGGGGGGGGTGTCACCGTGGACCCTCTACCTTACTCAGGTTTCCATTGTTCAAAGTTGGTTGCCTAAAAGTGGCCTCTGTACCATCTATGAGTTGCCTTGCCCTTCCTTTCCCTGCTCAGAAGTTGACTTTTTATGCTGTGTTTTCTACCATTTTCTACCCTCCTCACTTTACTGAGTCCCTCACACTCCATGTTAGCCATCCTCTTGTGGGGCTGCTTTTTTTACCCTGTTTAGGCTTGGACACCCTCTTCACCTGCTTGGGCTGTAACACTCTGCCTAGGGCTATTGCACACCCCTCTGCCCCCAAGGTGTGGACTTTTTATTTAGAAAAAATGTACTGTGCACAGGTAAGCACAAAAATTTATGAGGTTGATCCTACCTTTTAAGGCCTTTGCATTAGATGGGATTTTCTTAGTGTTTAAAGATAGTGTGGCCATGATCGCGGGATGAATAGAGGAAGTATGGAGAGAAACTTTTATTTTCTCATTCCCTGTTACTATGTTGGAATACACCTCCATGAGTTAGTTTTAGCTCATACTTCTTTATTTGAATGACTAAGCTGTCTGCATCACATAGTATATTTCATCTGAACATAGTTTAGTTTTCAGAAAACTTTTAGGGAGAGGTAATAGAACTTTTAGGGAGAGGTAAGAATAATTTACATATAGGCCAAAGATTTCAGTATAATAAAACAAAAAATAAAATCATGAAAGAACTAAGGAAAACATGAGTGAATTATTTAATATGCATTCTAAGATTAGATAAGGTCTTCCTGTGTATGACACAGAACCCAGAAGGCATAAAATTGATAATTCAAAAAAGCAAAAATTAAAACATCTGTATGGCAAAGTAAAAATATTTATAGTTCAGCACTGACAAAAAGCTAATTTCTAAATTAAGTATAAATCACTTTTACAAATCAGATGGGTGGGGAGAAAGAAAACATGTAGATCCCTGGAAACAATGGGCCAAAGATGGTTCAGACAGTTCACAGGAAAAGATTGCAAATAGCTTAACCTTATTTGTAATGTAAGAGATGCAATTTAAAATTACAGCGAAATGCCACTGTTCACCCTTCAGATTTCCAAAGATTAAAAAGTTTTGTAGCACACTGAGTTTGACAAGACTATGTAGGAAAACAGGCACACTTACATTGCTGATGTGGGTGTAAATTGACTGTATGAAGAGAAATTTGGCGGTGCAAGTTTTTCCCTCGTCTCAAAGTAGAGTGTTATATGAAACCTTTTGTAAGCCTAAATGATATGAAGGGAAAAAGTAATTACCATTAATTTATATGGAAAAACCTCTGAGTGTTCCCATACCCAAAAAGTAATCTCTTAGGCTGTTTTGATACCTTAGGACACATCTTGCCAATGGATGCATAAAATCACGATATAGCCTAGATGCTCACACAGTTTAGAGCTAGGGCAGCTTGATGCTGAGGTGCTCCATATAGGTCCTGAGGAAGGAGCTTGGAGGTCCCACTCCTGCTGCTTGGAGTGCTTGCTGCAAAACAAATTCTGAGCGGTTTTTACTTTTTGCCTTTTTTCTGTAGAAGTGACAGTCTTCTTCAAATTTCTTTTAGTAGGTCTTTTGTAAAAGTGAAGTGGTATAACATGAACTTTTGAAAAGTGGGGAATACCAGTATCAAAAATGGAAATATTTGCTCACAGTTCTTTACCTTGAAATTTCCCTTAAAGGAATTTGGTTTACCTATTCCCTTACACATATGTGAAATGATTACGTAAAAGAATATTTCATTATAGAAATGTGTAATATCAAAAGACTGAAAAATACTTTGTGTCCACCAGTAGGAGAATATTTAAAAATATTAGTTAAAATATTTGACATCCATTCAGTGGGATGTACAGAAGTAGGAAAAGCTTTATGAACAGGTGTAGAAAAAGTTTCTGAGACTTTTTTTTTTTTTAAGAGAGACAGAAAGCGTGTGTGCATGCAGGAGTGTGGGAGAAAGGGGGTAGAGGGAGAGGGCTTGATCTCATGACTGTCAGAATGTGACCTGAGCTGAAATCAAGAGTTGGACACTTAACCATAAACTGAGCCACCCTGAGACATATTTTTAAAGGAATAGTTTGGAAGTCTCTTTTTGGTGGTATGCCACCATTTGTATTGAAAATATATGAATTTAGTATCCTTATGAGTAATAGGC
Source organism: Lynx canadensis (assembly GCF_007474595.2). Classification (NCBI taxonomy): domain Eukaryota; kingdom Metazoa; phylum Chordata; class Mammalia; order Carnivora; family Felidae; genus Lynx; species Lynx canadensis. The sequence continues at coordinate 22,375,056 of NC_044320.2, forward strand.
TTGTATAAACATAGACTGCCCCTTTAAGGATATATACATTGGAAAGAAGGTGAAGTTCGAATGAGGGGCATAGGAGCATGAGGAGGACCTAACTTTTCACTTTGTACGTACTGAATTTTGAAAGATAGGCATGTGTTACTTAGGGGAAAACTACAGAATTAATATAGTGGGCAAATAATTTTACGTTGACTTATTCTGATGTTGATGCTTGCATGCTGTTTCCTTGGTAAGTTATTGCCTAGTGTCTATCTTAAGTGTAGATGACTTTGCATTTGTTGGTTGAACCTCTTTATTTTTTTGAATCTGTGTCTTGGGAGGAGGTTTAATAGATAAAACAAATTTATGTAAAAAAATAAATAATTCTTCCATCATGGGTTCAAGGTGATTTAGTGAATTCTCATAGCAGGCTGCCCAGTTTAGTATTCAGCATCCACTTATCAATGCTGCAATGTGATTCTCTGCTCATTGTCATGTTGTGGATGATACCATTTGAAAAGCATTACAACTTTGTTTCTTTCTAGAAAAATGGCTCTAAAATAGTCACCCCTTACTCTTTAGGGAGCCTGTTCTATTAAGCCATCACTTATAATTATGAACAGTTACTGAAGTTTGCTGATATAAATGATGTTAATGTATTTACATTTAGTTTTCCACAAACTAAACATTCACTATATTTTTAGATATACTTTACCTCTATTTGGTTATGTACCATAACCAAATTTGTTATTTTGACTTCCCAATAAATTCTTGCATCATTATTACTGATGCCAAAAACTTACCTAGCTTTCAGGATACATAACATTTTGGTTTAATTGCATGCTTTTCTGGGCATGAACTTTGAATATTTAAAGATTTGGGCCTTAAGGAATCTTCTTTACAAAGTTGGTTATGTTGGCATATACATTAATTTCACTTTATTCCCAAGTAGAAAGAGGTAAGAAGGAATTATGGTGTTGATGTAAGGGTAACATTAATTTAAGCTTTATACCAGATAGAAGAATTTGGTATTTATTAAGAAGAGATGGTAGAAACCAGTTGAAGACTTGCTACTCTCTCAGTGTCTCTTAAATTTGATATTGAACTATTTTATTTTAATACTTTACCTCAATAAATTTATTAAATACATTATTATAAACAGTATTTCTAAGTAAATGTCCATCACAATATAAAATGAAAATGCAGTGAGAGTGTCAGGAAAAAAGTTTCTTTTCTGAAGAACAGATTGTATTTTTTCCTGAGTGCTCCTTAATTGTGTTTAATTCTTACTGTTGTACTGAAACATTCTGTAAATGTTTTGCCTAAGTTGGAGTTAGGCTAAATGTTAAAACAATATTTTTTTTGGTCAAAGGTAATAAGCTAGGTGGTCTTTTGTATGAATCATTAAATTGGTCTTTACTGATGGTTTAAAAAATATATATATATGTATATGTGTGTGTGTGTGTGTGTGTGTGTGTATGTGGTCTTAAAATACATATTTGTACTTTTGTAAATTTCATGGTATTTTTTAAAAAAAAATTTTTTTTTTCAACGTTTATTTATTTTTGGGACAGAGAGAGACAGAGCATGAACGGGGGAGGGGCAGAGAGAGAGGGAGACACAGAATCGGAAACAGGCTCCAGGCTCTGAGCCATCAGCCCAGAGCCCGACGTGGGGCTCGAACTCACGGACCGCGAGATCGTGACCTGGCTGAAGTCGGACGCTTAACCGACTGCGCCACCCAGGCGCCCCTAAATTTCATGGTATTTTAAAATGTACTGAGAATTTGCTGATAAGGAATCTCGGGTAAGTCTTTATGAAGTGAATGATTCGTTTCCCTCAGTTTCTTAGTTTATTTCATGTTATTGAAATCAGTTGAACTTTCATTAGATTTTTTTTTTTAACTTTTATTAGATTTAAGGAGCCTTTCAGAGTGCTTGCAAAATTGTGTGTAAATGTTTCTATTCTTATCATTGTAGTCTGTTAGATATAGTTTACTCCAGTAGGTAAAATACATGGTGCTAGAGTGGGATCCCAGGGAGGATTCATAGGAGGTTGTTAGTCTAGAAAGCAAGATCTTATCCACCAGTGTAAAACAGTGAGCACTGGGAAGAGGAAATTCATATTCGTGATTTCACTAGTTATGAATAAACTTCTCATCCAAAAGGAATATTATAGAAATTATTGTTTGTTCTTATATCAGATGAAATAGACTTTAATACTGTAATAAAAGAAGGACACTAAATAATCACAAAGGGAACATTCCAACCAGAAGATAACAGTTGTAACAAAGGAATAAATCCAAATCAGCCAGGAGGAAGTCAAACTTTAACTCTTTGCAGATGGCATGATACTCTATATGGAAAACCCAAAAGATTCCACCAAAAAACTGCTAGAACTGATCCATGAATTCAGCAAAGTCACAGGGTGTAAAATCAATGCAAAGAAATCGGTTGCATTCCTATTCACTAGTAATGAAGCAACAGAAAGAGAAATCAAGGAATCGATCCCATTTACAATTACACCAAAACCCATAAAATACTTAGGAATAAACATAACTAAAGATGTGAAAAATGTATACGCTGAAAACTATAGAAAGCTTATGAAAGAAATTGAAGAATACACAAAGAAATGGGAAAATATTCCGTGCTCCTGGATTGGAAGAACAAACACTGTTAAAATGTCAATATTACCCAAAGCAATCTACATATTCAGTGCAACATCTATCAAAATAAAACCAGCATTCTTCACAGAGCTAGAACAAACAATCCCAAAATTTGCATGGAACCAGAAAAGAACCCGAACAGCCAAAGCAATCTTGAAAAAGAAAACCGAAGCTGGAGGCATCACACTCCCGGACTTGAAGACATATTACAAAGTTGTAATCATCAAGACAGTTATGGTACGGGCACAAAAACAGACACTCAGATCAATGGAACAGAATAGAGAACCCAGAAATGGACCCACAAACTTACGGTCAACTAATCTTTGACAAAGCAGGAAAGAATATCCAATGGAATAGAGTCCTTCAGCAAATGGTGCTGGGGAAACTGGACAGCGACATATGGAAAAATGAACCGGGACCACTTTCTTACATCAAGCACAAAAATAAACTCAAAATGGATGAAAGACTTAAGACAGGACGCTATCAAAATCCTCGAGGAGAAAGCAGGCAAAAATCTCTTTGATCTTGGCCGCAGCAACTTCTTACTCAACATGTCTCCAGAGGCAAAGGAAACAAAAGCAAAAATGAACTATTGGGTCCTCATCAAAATAAAAAGCTTCTGCACAGTGAAGGAAACAATCAGCAAAACTGAAAGGCAACCAACGAAATGGGAGAAGATATTCGCCAATGACATACAGGATAAAGGGTTAGTATCCAAAATCTATAAAGAACTTATCAAACTCAACACCCAAAAAACAAATAATCCAGTGAAGAAATGGGCAAAAGACATGAATAGACACTTCTCCAAAGAAGACATCCAGATGGTGAACAGACACACGAAAAAATGCTTAACATCACTCATCATCAGGGAAATACAAATCAAAACCACAATGAGATACCACCTCACACCTGTCAGAATGGCTAACATTAATAACTCAGGCAACAACAGATGTGGGCGAGGATGCGGAGAAAGAGGATCTCTTTTGCATTGTTGGTGGGAATGCAAGCTGGTGCAGCCACTCTGGAAAACAGTATGGAGGTTCCTCAAAAAATTAAAAATAGAACTACCCTATGACCCAGCCATTGCACTACTAGGTATTTATCCAAGGGATATAGGTGTGCTGTTTCGAAGGGGCACATGCACCCCAATGTTTATAGCAACACTGTCAACAATAGCCGAAGTTTGGAAAGAGCCCGGTTGTCTGTTGATGGATGAATGGATAAAGAAGATGTGATATATATACACATACACACACACACAATGGAGTAGTATTTGGCAATCAAAAAGAATGAAATCTTGCCATTTGCAACTACACGGATGGAACTATGCTAAACGAAATTAGAGAAAGACAAATATCATATGACTTCATTCATATGAGGAATTTAAGATGCAAAACAGATGAACAAAAGGGAAAGGAAGCAAAAAATAATATAAAACAGGGAGGAGGACAAAACATAAAAGACTCTTAAATATAGAGAACAAACACAGGGTTATTGGAGAGGTTTGGGAGGGGGGGATGGTCTAAATGGGTAAGGGGCATTAAGTAATCTACTCCTGAAATCATTGTTGCACCATATGCTAACTTGGATGTAAATTGAACAATAAATAATAATAAAAAGAATATAATAGTTGTAAATAATTATGCACCCAACATGGGAGCACACAGATACAAAAAAGCAGTTAGTAACAAACATGAAATAATTGACAGTAATACAATGCTGGTAGGGAACTTTATCCGTGGGTAGCAGAAAATCAGGAAACAGTGGCTTTGAATGACACATGGAGCAGATGATCTAGCAGAACATTCCCTCCTAAAACAGTAGAATACTCCCTCTTTTCAAGTGCACATGGAACATTCTCCAGAATAGACCACTTATTAGGCCACAGAATTAGTTTCAACATTTGACTGGAACACTATGAAACTAGAAATCAACCACAAGAAAAAATCTGGAAGATCACAAATATATGGAGTTAAATAACATGCTATTAAACAGTGAATGGGTCAACCAAGAAATCAGAGTGGATATCAAATATATGGAGACAAATGAAAATGAAAAATAATGGTCCAAAATCTGTGGGATGCAGCAAAAGTGGTTCTAAGAGGGAAGTTCATACAATACAGGCCTACCTCGAAAAGCAAGAAAAATCTCAAATAAAGAATCTAACCTTACACCTAAAGGAGCTAGAAAGAGAAGAACAAACAAAACCCCAAACCAGGAGAAGGAAGGAAATAATAAAGATTCAAGCAGAAATAAATGAAATAGAAACTTTAAAAATATGGATGAAACCAGGAGATGTTACTTGGGAAAGATCAACAAAATTGATAAACTTTTAGCCAGACTCAAAAAAAAAAAAAAAAAAAAAAGAGAAAAGAAAAAAGAAAAAAAAAAAGTCAGGGTGCCTGGGTGGCTCAGTCAGTTAAGCATCCTACTTTGGCTCATGTCATGATCTCGCGTTTTGTGAGTTCGAGCCCCGTGTTGGGCTCTGTGCTGACAGCTTAGAGCCTGGAGCCTGCTTCGAATTCTGTGTGTCTTGCTCTCTCTGCCCCTCCCATGCTCATGCTCTCTCTGTTTTTTAATAATAAACATAAAAAAAAAAGAAAAAAGAGACTCAAACCAAACTAGAAATGAGAGAAGAGAAATAATAAACAACACCAAAGAAATACAAAGGTTTATAGAAAATATTATGAAAAATTTACATGGCAGCAAATTGGACAACCAAGAAGAAATGGATAAATTCCTAGAAACCTACAGCCTCCCAAAACTGGAGGAGGAAGAAATAGAAAATTTGAATGGACCAGTTACCAGCAGTGAACTTGAATCAATAGTCAAAAAACCCCAACAGAAGTCCAGGACCAGACAGCTTCTTAGGTAAATTCTAAAAATTTGAAGAAGAGTTAATACCTATTATTCTCAAACAATTTCAGAAAATAGAAGAGGAAAGAAGCCTTCCAAATTTATTCTGTGAGGCCAATATTACCTTGATACCAGAATCTGATAAAGACACTACACAAAAGGAGAACTACAGGTCCATCTCTCTGATGAACAACATATATGCAAAAATCCTCAATAAAATGTTAGCAATCTGAATCCAACAATACATTAAAAACATTATTCACCATGATCAAGTGGGATTTCTTCCTAGGATGCAAGGTGGTTCAATATTTGCAAATCAGTGAATGTTACACATCACATCAACAGGAGAAAGGATAAAAAAACCATATGATCATTTCAAGAGATGCAGAAAAAGCATTTGACAGAAGTACAACATCCACTCGTGACAAAAACCCTCAACAAAGTAGGTTTAGAGGGAACATCCTTCAACATAAAAAGGCCAACATAGGAAAAACGCATAGCTGACATCATACTCAATGGGGAAAAGCTCAGGAACAAGACAAAGATCACTCTTCTTCAGTAAGTTTGCAGGCTACAAAATCAATACACAGAAATCCATTGCCTTTCTATACACTAATAATGAAACATCAGAAGGAAATTAGGAAAACTATCCCATTAACAATTGCACCAAAAATAATAAAATACGGAGGAGTAAACTGCACCAAGGAGGTGAAAAGACCTGTACTCTGAAAAGTATAAAACTTTGATGAAGGAAATTGAAGATACAAATAAATGGAAAGATGCTCATGGATTGGAAGAATTAATGTTGTTAAAATGTCTATACTGCCCCTATCAAAGCAGTCTACAGATTTAATGCAATCCCTATCAAAATACCAGTAGCATTTTTCACAGAACTGGAACAATCTTAATTAAACTTTGTGTCGACCCACGAAAGACCCCAAATAGCCAAAGCAGTCTTGTAAAAAAAGAACAAAAGTGGATGTGTCATAATCACAGATTTGAAGTTATACTACAAAACTGCAGAAGTCAAAACAGTATGATACTGGTACAAAAATAGACACATAGATCTATGGAACGGAATAGAGAGCCCAGAAATAAACCCACAGATATATGGCCAATTAATTTTCAACAAAGCAGGAAACAATATGCAATCTGGAAAAGACAGTTTCTTCAACAAAAGGTGTTGGGAAAACTGGACTACATGCAAAAGAATGAAACTGGACCACTTTATTACACCATACACAAAAATACACTCAAAATGGATTAGGGACCTAAATATGAGACTTGGAATCATCAAAATCCTGGAAGAGAGCACAGGCAGTAATTTCTCTGACATTGGCCATAGCGGCATTTTTTCTAGATATGTCTCTTAAGGCAAGGGAAACAAGCAAAAATCAACTATTGACTACATCAAAATAAAAAACTTTCATACAGTGAAGGAAACTGTCAGTAAAACTAAAAGCCTACAGAATGGGAGAAGACATTTGCAAATGACGTATCTGATAAAAGGTTAGCATCCCAAATATATAAAGTACTTAAACAACTTGACACCCAAAAAAGCAAGTAATTCAGTTGAAAAATGGGCAGAAGACATGAGCAGACATTTCTCCAAAGAAGACATCCAGATGCTCAACAGACACATGAAAAGATGCTCAGCATCAGTAATCATCAGAGAAATGCAAATCAAAACCACACTGAGCTATTACCTAACACCTTTCAGAATGGCTAAAATTAAAAAACAAAAGAAACAAGGGTTGATGAGGACATGGAGGAAAAGGAACCCTTCCTTGAGCACTGTTGGTGGGAATGCAAGCTGGTTGGTACAGCCACTGTGGAAAACAGTATGGAGATTCCTCAAAAAGTTAAAAATAGTACTACCCTGTAATCCAGTAATTGCACTACTGCGTATGTACCCACAAAATACAAAAATTAATTCAAAGAGATACATACACCCCTATATTTATTGCAGCATTATTTACAATAGACAAATTCTGAAGCAGCCCAGTGTCCATCAATAATAGATGAATAAAGAAGGGGTGTTTTATATACATACATATATATATGTGTGCGTGTGTGTGTATGTATATGTATATGTATACGTTACTGAGCCATATAGATGAATGAACTCTTGCCATTTGCAACAACATGGATGGATCTAGAGAGTATAATGTTAACTAAAATAGGGCAGTCAGAGTAAGACAAATACCACAAGCTTTTACTCATGGAATTTAAGAAAAACAACTGAAGAAAAAAGATTAAAAAAAAAAAAGATACAAACCAAAAAACAGACTCTTAATTATAGAGAACAGACTGTTGGTTACCAGAGAGAGGGGAGGTAGATGAGGGATGGGTGAAATAGGTGGAGATTGAGAGTATACTTGCTTAATGAGCAGAGTAATGTATAAAATTATTGAATCACTGTATTGTGCACCTGAAGCTAATATAACACTGTATGTTAACTGTACTGGATTTAAAATAAAAGAAAAAAGTGTACTGTGCCTAATCTATTGAACCGTAAATTTCAAAATAGAAACTGTATACACCTCCCCACTTTTAAGATGGGTATTTCTTTTGTAATCTTTTGATTTATTACGTTTTATGTTTCGGAGAGCCTGGGTGGCTCAGTTGGTTGAGCATCTGACTTTGCCACAGGTTGTGATCTCATGTTTTGTGAGATTTGTGAGTTGAGCCCCACATCAGGCTTGCTGCTGTCAGCCCAGAGCCTGCTTCAGATCCTCTGTCCCCCTCTATCTCTGCCTCTTCCCTGCTTGCACTCTCTCTAAAAAAAAATCAACATTAAAAAATTAAAAAAAAAAAAGTTTTAGTAGGTAGGGCTTCCTAGTAGTAGTGTTTTGAGGGAAAATTTAAACAGTTGAAGAATATAATGTGGTAGTCAGGAAATGAAAGTTTAGTACATGTAGAGCAACCAAAAGAAAGTAATGTAAGAGAGTACATACACTTGGAGTATCCTCACGTGTTTTAAACACACCTTCCCCCTACTGAAAACTAGGTTGGCAGAGAATGGGGAGTGAGTCAGAACTGAAAGGTGACATTTGGTCTTGAACCAGAGTCCATATTAGTGGCATTTCATTAAATGTATAGTATATATGTATATCATGGATAAAATGTGCAGATGGGTTGTTATTTATAAATGGAAAATGAAAGTTCTTATATTTCCTGAATTAGTTTAACCAAACGTTTGAACTCATTAGGAGTGTCCCATCAAACTTCTTAATGTAGTAAACTGTGTTTGCATCAGGGCTATTTTTCTTTGATCTAACAATGTTGGGAAACGGGCTGCCTGGATGGCTCAGTCAGTTAAGCATTGATTCTTTATTTTGGCTCAGGTCATGATCTCTTGGTTCGTGAGATTGAGCCCTGCATCAGGGTCTGTACTTGACAGCACGGAGCCTGCTTGGGATTCTCTCTTTCTTCCTCCCTCTCTGACCCTTCCCCACTTGTGCTCTTGCTCACAGGCTTTCCTTCTTTCTCTCTCTCAAAATAAATAAGTAAACTTAAAACAAAAAAAAAAAAGAATGCTGGGAAACAAAAAGTTTACCTGAATAATATGCATTGGGGTTGAATATATTCTCAGAGACACAACACTAATTTTGATGAAACCTGCTATGGACTTAGCCGTGATACATATTCATATTGTTTTCACATTTATTTGCTTCTCAGAGCCTTTAATGTGTTGAGAATAATGGACTTTGCATTCACTTGCTTCATGTAACAAATATACTTAATGAAAGTTTATTAAGTATATAATGAAAAGAAAATATACTTTTCTACCTGTGTTTTCACATTCTTTAAGATGAATGCAGAGAGCAGAACTAATCTTTGAGTATTTGCTTATCTAATTATATTAGACAGTTTTCTTCTATACATTGAAAATTTGAAGAAAAGTAGGTAATGATTAAATCCCAATGTAAATCAGTCTAGATAATGGTAGTTAGGATGAGAGTAATGTTTCAGCAGTCTGGAAGAGTTAATAAATCTAGTACTTCCTTTCCTGGGCTTATTAAATGTCTGCTACACAACCTTCAATAAGTTACTTCAGCTTAGAACTTCTTTTCAAAATTCTTGTGCACACCCCCCCCCATATTTCCAACAAGTGCTATTATTGGTGAGGTTGAGGGATGAAGGAAGAGAGGAGCTGTTTTTCTTTTTGATTGTTTAATTCAGAAATTTATAGTAATTTAAAAATATAATTAGGGTTATTCCATCATCTGCATTATTACCTCTAAACAGATGAGGCTAGAAAAATTGTTTTTGGCTATATTAATGGATTTTACTCATTTTTAAAAACAACTTTTTTGGAGTATGATTCCTGTACCATACCATTCACCTATTTAAAGTGTACAATTCATTGTTTTTTTAGTATATCCACAGATGCGTGCAGCCATCACGACAGTTTTAGAACATTTTCATCACCTCACAAAGAAACCTTGTACCATTAGCTGTCACCTCCCTATCCCCAACCTTTCATCTCTAGCCTTAAGCAAACATTCATTTACTTTCTGTTTCTATATGTGTCCCTGTTTTGTACATTTCATATGAATGGAATCATATTTTGTGTGGTCTTTTGTGATTGACTTCTTTCACTTAGCATGTTTTCAGGGTTCATCCCCATTGTATCATGTATTAGTACTTCAGTCTTTTTTTTTTTTTTTTTTTTTGCTATACATATTTTTAAATTGTAAAATGTACCTATGACAGAACTTGTCATTTAAACCATTTTTACATTTTTTAATGTTTATTTTTGAGAGAGAGACACACACACAGCGCGAGTGAGGGAGGAGCAGAGAGAGAGGGAGGCACAGAATCTGAAGCAGCCTCCAGGCTCTCAGCTGTCAGCACAGAGCCTGATGCTGCGCTCAAACCCACGAGCTGTGAGATAGTGACCTGAGCTGGAGTCTGATGCTTAACCCACTGAACCATCCAGGTGCCCCTGGGTGGCCTGTACATTTAAACAATTTTTAAATGTACAATTAAGTGACATTAATTATAGTCATTATATTGTACGGCCATTACCACTATTTATAAAACTTTGTCATCACTCCAGACAGAAACTACCTACTAAGCAATAACTTCTCATTCCTTTTCCCTGCAGCCCCTGATAACCTTTAGTCTACTTTCTGTCTATATGAATTTGACTTTTCTGGCCACCTTCTATAAGTAGAATCATACAGTATTTGTCCATTTGTGTCTGGCTTTCAGCATCTTCAGCATTTTTCATGTTCATATTGTAGCCTGTATCAGAACTTCATTCTTTGTTATGGCTGAGTAATATTCCACATTTGTTTAATTATTAGTGGATGCACATTGGGCTGTTATGCTGCTATAAAAATTTGTATACAAGTTTCTGTGTGGACATTATGTAGTAATTTCTGTTGGGTATATACTTAGGAGGGAATTGCTGGGTTGTATGGTAACCATGTATAATCAATTGAGGAAGTATCAGACTTTTCTAAAGTGACTGGACCATTTACACATTATTATTTTTAAATCAAGGTATTCATTAATTTTGAGCTATTTGCCTCATTAAAATAATATTACTTCCCATATCCTATTTAACAGCATGTTTGTTGGATAATATATTTACAGAAGGACATAAAATAAATGTGGTTTGATGAATGATTATAAAGCCATCATTCACATAACCACGACTTTGGTCAAGAAATAGAACATGGATTGCACACCAGATCTCCCTTAGTGTTATGGCCTGATTACATCTTCCTTGTGTTTTCCCCTAAGTAACTAGTATTCTGACTAATAGTTTTGCCAACTATGTTTATATGCATTATGCATTCAGTTTTGTTTGATTTTGAACTTTATAAATGTAATGACAGTGTGCATTTTCTTTGTCTTCTTATACTCAGCATTATGTTTGTGAGGTTCATCCTCTGCAGTTTATTCATTTTCCACTGCTGTCTTTTATTGTATGTTGTCAGAGCTAGTACTTGAGCATATTCGGAAGTATCTCACTACTATGTCTAATACGTTTGTGGTGAGTTTGACAGTAGTTGCTTGTTATAAAGTTTTTGGAACTTCCCCCCGTTATTCAAATGTTTCTTTAGTTTTTCCCAATGATATGAATATCATAGAGATAAAAGTGAGGGAAATAGGGAGTTACATTGGACTGGCTAAATATGGTATTTATCTTTATTTTTTATTGCTCTGCACGGACAGTAACATTTTGTTGTGTTGCATTTAAGCTGTGGTCAGGTTGTGTCTCTTGGCCTTTTGAAGTACTTTATTTTTAACTATCCTTAACTTGTAAGAATATGTGGGTAGTAGTTAGACCTGATTCACTGTAGATTAGCATCTTGGGCAGTGTAGGTTTCGTATTTGAATGAATGATTGCTTTTGTGACCAAATTTCTATTATAACTTTAAAAGGAATCATGAAATACATAAATAACTTAGTGACCCTCATTGTTAGAAGTTTTTAAAAATTTAGGTGGTTTTCAATAGATTTGAAAGTTATTCCAGAAATGAAAGCAGCCATGGGAAAAACAGTTTGGAAATGATGTAGTTTTAAAACCCTATAAAAGTACTCCAGATTAAACAAATGTCTCCTGGCCCTCCTAACGTGAAAAAAAATAAATAAATAAGAGCCAAGTAGAAAACACTTCATAAAGCCTGTTAAATGGCTGTATTAATTTTTCTTGAATTCCTCTATTTGTCTTTAGATGATATAATAACAAAATAATGTAATTATAAATTGTAGCAGTTGTGTATTTGAAAACTTGCTGATTGCACTGTTGATTTGTGGATTTTATGATACCAGTTAGTGATTTGTGTCTCTTGCTAGAGCTCCAAGGTTAGGGCAGGCAAGATGTAGATTTGTAGTTCTTTTATTGTATGTAAACGTTGTTGATTCTTACTAGTTAAAATTGTTTTGGGATAATTCTTTAATACAGTATACAACCTAAAATGCTTTTTGGAATTGATATTTTGTCAATGGGACACTTACTTTTTGCATGAGCCCCCCTTAAAGGTAACATGTGAAGTTGTTGAATGTATTCCATTTTTCATGTTAACTGCTCAGTCTGTCCACATACCTAACTTCAGGCCTTCCTTATCATGTCTGGCCTGAATTATTGCAGTAGCCTCATAATAGATTTCTTTGTCCAAGGCTTTTCTTTTCCTTTTTAGTCCATCTTCCACTCCAAAATGATGTTTTAAAACAGAAGTCCGAGAGTGTGTCACTATCCCCTGCCGCCTGCCCCCCGCCCTTTAAAACCCTTCTCTGGCACCTTCTTGCCTGCACGGCAATAAAGTCCAAGTCTCTCCCTGGCCTGTGGCCCTTTGAGATTCGTCTCAGGCCTATGTTTCTGCCTTATTTTCTGTTCTTTTCTGCACATTAGATGCTATGAGATTGTTTATAGAGTTCCCCCCAAATTCTGTATTTTTCACACTTCTCTCCCTTTGCATAGTGGTTTTTTCAGGCCAGAATACTGCTTTCACTTTTTCTGCCTGTGAAGCTCTTGCCCATCCTTCAGAAACCAGAACAGGTTTTGAACCTCTGTAAAGCCTTTTCTCATGCCCATCTTCCCATAGTCTCTTGTGCATTAATTCTGCACTCTGTGTTTCTATTGAATTTGTCACGGGTGTCATTGATGTGGCTTTCTTACCTACTGTGAACTGCTTGAAGGCAAGGCCTGTGTCTCAGCTCAAGGCTGGCTGTCAGCTTTTACCATAATGCCTAGAAATAGAGATGGGTGCTCAGAAAATACTGGTGGAAATCATCTGGAATTGGAGTTGGAACTCACTCTAATGATTTTGATTATCTTTTTCACATTCTCCTGTTTTTAATGTAGCACGGGTGATTTGAGCCCATTTGGTCACTCATCTTTATTTTCTAGGATATGTAGATTATTCTTTCTGATTAGTAGGTAGTCAAGATGTGCACAGAACCACCACACCATAAACAAAATTCACTCCACAGGGCTTACTTATCATTGACTTTGAACTTGGTGTAAAATCACTTCCTGATGTCATGATAAATGTTTTATATTTTAAGTAATGTGGTATTAATCCAGAATATGGAACCCAAAATAAGTTTCATAAGTCACACTTGTAAACTATCCCCTAAGGCTTTTGTGATTAGTTCTTTAGTCCAGTAGTTAAGCGTCAGAAATGGATGTTAAGTATTCATTCCCTTCATTGATGACTTCCTGTGTTTAATAGTAGGATTAGTCTGTAATTGTATTCTCTTTTCTACTGTCGGTAAAGTTTATTATATTAAAATGCTGGGTAAAATGCAGTGTCTCTTTCATGGGTACTAATGGAAGTAGCTGATAGTGTGAGGTGATGGAAACATTTTATTTCTAAACACTTTTCAGTTTGCAGTTGATTTCTATTACTCTAGGGGACTGATCCTTCACAGCTGTTAGAAAATGTAAGTGGGTTCCTCTCCTGCTGTGCAGATCTTTCCTTGTTTGGGAACCTTTGATGGCACAGTAGGGGCTTTTAAAAGCGTCACAAATGTAAGACAATTTATACTGTAGTAACCATAGAATTTTGTTGTTGCTTTTTATGGCAGAAAATTGAAAGTTAAAAGTAAATGGAGGAGAAAGCTGCTGAGCATGGTGTGCTTGTGAAAGCAGCCTTTTTTGAGTTAATAATGTCATCTCTTCTGATTATCTGGACTTTTTAGTTTTCCTTTCCTGCTTCTTCTACTCCAGATTCTCTTATTGGTGAATTGAAAATAAACGCAGGATAGATTGATGAATCACAGACAAGAATTAGCACACATCCTGTCTTGATTAATGCCTAGGTTAATGTACTGGGGGAGGATGTAATCAGCATTCGCACAGTAGAAGGAGTGTATTGAATAGGTATGTGTTTTGAACTGAAGTGTGTACTTATTACAGAAATACTTCTCCACGTACTCTGCGAGGTCTGGTTGTTAGCACATTGCTGAGAAAAAGAAAGCACTGTGGCTGAAGAAGGTGCTTCTTTATTTAGTACCTTTTTATTCTCATTTATGCCTTTACTACTTAACATGGAGATTAGAGCTATCACATCGGAATACTAACCTTAGCAACAGATGTGATCCTGAAGCACGTTATACATTTTACCAGATGTTCCATTTCTCTTTAGGGCAAACTTCTGGTTAGTTTCTTGTATCAAAAACACTGTAAGGAATCAGAATTTAAAGTTTATTTTAGACATACTCTGGTTGTTTATAAATAAGAGAAACAAAAGGCACAGTCTTTTATAACCTGAAAGACTGGGTGATTTGCATAACATCAAGTAAGTTGTGCTGGAGCTACATTTTGTAACTATTTTTCTAGTTGATATTGCGTCTGCTTTCTTTATGGAAAAGTTTGGGAAATATGTATATTTCAAGAAGTACCTCTTGTGAAACAAATAGTAAATTAGTATTCTTTGTTGATTGTGCTGCATGTATTTATGATTTGCATATTCCTTCAAAAGAACATTTGAAGCAGATAGGAGTTCTTGCTAATTTGACAATTTAAACAATTTATAATTGAACAAATTGTGGATATTCTTAATCATAACATCTGCAGGATGTTGATTTATAAACACAGTAAAATGCTGTGTTGTTTTCATGCTATGCATACTTCCTGTAGTGTATGCTTACAGTTCAAAAGAATTATTTTCTTATCTATTTCCTTCAATCTTTGAATTTTAGCACTAGTCATAATTTTGAGTCTAGAAAAGATTTTGTGATATTCCACATTTCTGTGTTTTTCCTTCCCATCAATAATGGTCTAGCAGTTTTATGTAACATTAAGGAGTGCTGTTTTATAAAAATAGCAGTAGCATCTAAGGAGAAACGTTATCATCTTGTTTGGAAAGATAGGAATAAAATAGCCGCAGAGTAATTTTAAAATGTGTATTAACTGAGAAAAGGGAAGAACCACACTGTCTTTTCTTTTGGAAATTTTGCTTTGTGTTCATTGTACATCTTCACTTTAGGGGGAAATTCAGCAAGAATAGTTTTAAAGTAGATGTATTATTTCAGAAGATACACACTCTGTTCTTTCACTTGGAATCAAATATTTTGGAAAAAGCCCTCATGGCTGCAAGACTTCCATCTGGTGAGAACTTGATCCTTTCCTCCCAGTTTTATCTTGGCTCTCTCCAGTGGTTGTAGCATAAGAGCTTCTCTTTGAGATTAAAACAGAACAAAGGTAGGCTTTTTGTTAATAATCAAATGAAAGTTTATAGATTTGTGATTAGTTCTTTGTCCAGATAGGAAGTTATTAGAGACCAGCCATACTTGACATGTTTAAACTCTATTTTACAGTTGTACTTACACTAGTGGACAATTGCTTATACTTTCCTTGTCTATAAAATGGGAATAATAACAGTATCCACGTCATAGAACTGTTGGGAGGATTATCACAAAAAAATGTGAAGTATGTAAGCTACCAAAAAATACGGGCTATTACTAGTCATCTTGTGGCTTAAAAAAAATAAATACAGATAGCTAAAATTAGAAACAGTCCTGCATGGTTATATAAATCACTCAGTGCAGGTATGATCTTAGCATTTATAAAACAGCAACTTCACTATAGCCAGAGATTATGTTTCTGCTTTTGTCCAATTTTTGGTATTGTTTTCTTATAGCCTTTTCTGTGAATATTGATGTCAGTCATTTTCTAATTAAAAATTGTATGATTTAAATAAACATTTTTAGATTATGTCTTCCATTCCTGTCCACACACACCATTGCCAAATTGAGAAAGTTAAGTAGAAATTGTTATGGGCTAACAAATTTTATATGTTGTTTGTGTCCTCTAAATTTTATTTGTTGAAGCCCTAACCCCCAATCTGATGGTATTTGGAGATACAAGCTTTGGGAGGTAACTAGAGTCAAATGAAATCCTGAGGCTAGGATCACAGTCTGATATGATTCAAGTCCTTACAAGAAGAGATATTGGAGAACTTGTGCACTCATTCTCTCCACCATGTGAGGACACAGGGAGAAGTAGGGCAAGCCAGGAAGAAGGCTCTTACCGGGAACTGAAAGAGCTGACACTTTGATCCTTGGACTTCTCAGCCTCCAGATCTGTGAGAAAATAAATTTCTATTGTTTAAGCCGTCTGGTGTGTGGTATTTTGTTATGGCTGCCCAAGCAAAGTAATATATAAAGAAGTGAAGCTCAAAATTGGAGTAAACAGGGATGAAGTAGGCTAATCTCTCGTACTAAGGAGATAGAAAGGGCATTGGGACAATGAAAGGGCATTCTGTTTACTGTTTGGGGTATGGCTCTATCTGCTTTTATTTCTGATAGAGCAGATGTCTACTGATGTTTTTGTTTTATGATGCCATCTTTAAAAGTTATTGTTTAGTAGATGGTAGGTACTGTGAGATCTTTTGACCTTAAATATTCATGCAAGTTTAATTTCTCTGGACAGGCATTTAATGTACTAGTCATAATTCAGTGTCACATGATTATCGTCTGAACAGGTCTCTTTGGAAAAGTTCATGCATCACACCTATAGCAAACAACATATCATATCATTTCATTTTTGTAGATCCTTGATCAGGTTGTTGAATAGAAGTAATAGGCGATTGGAAGGTTAAGATTTTCTTCCCAAGAAATCATATATCTCCTGCTCAAGTGCCTTCATACCGCTCTGCAAATCATTAGTAGATTCCATTTTAATTTTGTAGAGAAGGTAAATTTATTAGGTACAAACACTTAGAATATTTTTTACCTTTTACATATTGTGAGTAATTTAACCAGAGTATGCACCTTCTACTTTCTTGAAATGTGACCTGCGAAATGTTTTGTGAGGGCATTTGACGTGTGCTGCCTCTGGAGACAAGAATTTTTTTTTTTTTAATTTTTTTTAATGTTTATTTTTGAGAGAGAGAGAGACAGAGACAGAGACAGAGCATGAGTAGGGGAGGAACAGAGAGAGAGGGAGACACAGAATCTCAAGCAGGCTCCAGGCTCTGAGCTGTTAGCACGGAGCTTGATGTGGGGCTTGAACCCACAAACTGTGAGATCATGACCTGAGCTGAAGTCAGATGCTCAACTGACTGAACCACCCAGGTGTCCCAACAGGAATTCATCTTTTTAAGGAGTTTTTGTTGTCTGGTTTTGAGAAGTCCTTGCAGAAACTGTCTCAAACATTGCCTAATCTATATAAAAGTAAAGCAGGAGAGAGATGCTTGGAAAGAAAGACATGGTGGTATTGAAATCAAATAAAGTGGCTATTTGCTAATTACTGTTACTAACTTTTTACAGCTTCAAATGAGACACTGTTCACTTAAATTATGCTTTTGACCTCTGTGTTTCAACCTGATTGCTAAACTTCCTTTTCCCAGTGAAATGCTTGAGAAGCACTCTTCTCATCTTTCCAGTACTTTCTTACTCAACAACCTTTGACTGATTTTAATTTTGCATTTTGCTGAGAGCTTAGTGTAGCTTGATCCCTTCAGTGTAATGGACAGTTCTGTAGTAAATGGACCCTACTTTATGCTCTTTGATCTGAATATAGCCTTTGACGTTATGAATTTCTGTTTTCTGGATCCTCTGCTGCAGTTCCATAGGAACATCTGGTTTACCTCTTGAAATGCTTCTGTTACTGAACTCCTCAAATTCTTGTATCTCTTTTGCTTTTTCTCTCCCTATCTTATCTGTATCTTTAAACTTAACTATCGCTTTTGTGAGCATGTGAATTTTGTTATGAATTGAAGAACAGAATGTACTCTGTTTGAACTTTTAGCTCTTGCTAATGTCTTTCTTTTTTAAATGTTTTTTTGAATTATAAAATTTATGGAATAATTTTTTAGAGAATTTGGAAAACAGGAAAAGGTATTCTTCTTGTATCTCTAATAGTGATTGTTAATGATTTGGTATATGTCCTTCAACTTAGAATATTTTTTAAAATTTAAAGAGCTTAAAAATTTTAATTTTAGCGTTTTTACCTTTTGTGTCTGTTTTACATTATAGCACATATAGTGATCTTGAATGATCTTCATTGTTGTTAAAGCTCTACTGTGAAAACTCTTAAAGGCATGAAGGTATCACAGTTAAATCTTCCTTTCACCAGAAATATTAAGTAGTTTCTAATTTTTGATGGCCACTTAATAGCGTAACTTTTTTTGTTTTTCAAAATTTGAATTATCTTACCACTGATTTCTAGCAGAGGAATCAGTTACAGGGCGTAAATATTTTTATGGCATATTGAAAAGAATGTGAGTTTGTTACCTGGGAAAGGCAGCTTTGAGTCCTGGTGGTTACCTTTTTTATGAACAAGTTACTCCTGGGACAAATGGAAACATTAATACCTACCTTAATATGAAATATGGGGGGTATCTGATTTAATGATTGAAATTTAATAGGTGCTCAGTAAGTAATTAGGAATTACCATGAGACAACTATTATTAATGTGACTGCCTGAAAGTAGGTTTTATTGACTTTTTTTTTTAATTTTTTTTTTTTTAACATTTATTTTTGAGACAGAGAGAGACAGAGCATGAACGGGGGAGGGGCAGAGAGAGAGGGAGACACAGAATCGGAAGCAGGCTCCAGGCTCTGAGCCATCAGCCCAGAGCCCGACGCAGGGCTCGAACTCACGGACCGCAAGATCGTGACCTGAGCTGAAGTCGGACGTTCAACCGACTGAGCCACCCAGGCGCCCCAGACTTCTTTTTTTTTCTTAATTAGAGAAAGGGAGCGTGCAAGTGGGAGAGAGGGCAGAGGGAGGGATAGAGAGAACCCTAAGCAGGCTCCCCACTCAGTGCAGAGCCCAACATGGGGTTTGATCCCACAACCCTGGAATCATGACCTGAGCTGAAATCAAGAGTCCGATGCTCAACCACGTGAGCCACCCAGGTGCCCCGTACTGACTTCTTGTGTCATTTTCCCCTTTTCCTCGAAGTTTTTGGTCATTCATAAAACTTTTTCAAGTGGTGGCATCATGTCATCAAAACATTAGTGTGTATAAAAGTATATGGTGACTTTTTTTTTTTTTTTTGGTAAATCGATAGTTTTTCCAGGACAGATTTGAAATAATACTTTCCAAAGAATTATTTCCAAAAATAATGTATTTTGTAACTAAAAATGGTCAATTCCCAACTGCCAGAGCTTCATTGATAGTACTGCTTTTTGTTTTTTAATGTTTATTTTTTTACTTTTTTTGAGAGAGAGCAAGTGGAGGAGGGACACAGAGACTCCAAAGTGGGCTCAGTGAGGTCAGCGACATGGAGCTCAAACTCACAAACCATGAGATCATGACCTGAGCTGAAATCTGGAGTCAGATGTTTAACTGGCTAAGCCACCCAGGCGCCCCACTTTCTTACTCTTTTTAAAGCACAACCAAGCAGATGTCACACTATTAAGGGAACCTTGTAAAACAGCTGCAAAGGTACTGGTAAACACTGTGTTTGGGGAGAATGCAGGGTAGCTATGTTGTTTCTTTTACAAAATGACTGTTAAATAATACTGCCTAATATCGATTAGGCATTTACTGTTAAATGTGCATGCTACTATATATTCAGCCTCACAGTTGATTGCAATTGATGTGCAAAGAAGCATTCCTTCTTAGCCTGTATACTGTTCTTATATAAAAGAGAAGTGGTAGGTAATTTTCTTCTTCATTATGGAAAACCCATGGTTAAACAGGAGAGAGTTTTTATTTAACAGTTATTTTGTGAACTGTAATATAGACAGGAAAAAGTGTGTTAGGATCAGTACTAGTAGAGTATAGTTGTGTTTTCATCAGGAAAAGGGTGTTGCTACCACAGTGTCCACCCACACACTTCTTTATTTACAGGAAGACGCTTCATTGGTTTTAGAATTTTTCTTCCATGCCCTCCTTTTTGGTACCTGAACATCTATGAAAGTGGGTTGCAGTTTTTGACTCCATGGTGTCTTATTATTAAAATTGCCAGCCCTCTTTCCTTCTTTTTTTATACTCAGAATTTTAGACTTCATGAAATAATGTTACTTCCTTTCTAATTTTAATTTGGTACAGAGGAAAATAGTGAAAATAATAAAATTAAAATTTCAATCTGAGTGTTTACCTTCAGAATATGCTGAATGAAAAAATCTCACCATGCTTTTCTAGTACTGCCTATGAGGAGAAAGATGTCTGCATGAATCTTTGACATTAGAGAAGAGATTACATTTTTATGCCTTCTTTATGACACAGTCAATGCCAATGAAAGCTATTGCCATTCCTTCAAATAATTTGCTAAAGTGGCGTGTTTTAGCTAAACATGTAGTATTCCAAGTAGCTTTACAGTGTTAGTTGTGAGTAAAATCACAATTTTTAACATTGAGATTGTGATAGTGGGATGAGTAAAGTGTTCCTACTTTACTAAGCCTTGATAATTGTAATTTGTTTGAGGAAGAAGTTGATGAGATTGCTGTGCATATTTTAAAAACTGAGTCTAAATATGGCAGTAGGTTATAAATAGCTGCAGAGCTTAGTAACATCAAGGGTTAGAATCTAGTTCCCAGAATTTCCCTAGTTGAAGTAGTTAATTTTTAGGTGTAATGTGTTCCTCGGACAGAGGTTTATATATGTATGAATAAGTGCAGGCCTAGATGCAGGATCATCTGACAGTAACAAAATGCTTGTTGCTTTATCTTATGACCCTGCATAGGGTCTGCACAGGGGGCTTCTAATTTAGTAGAACTAGAACAGGAAGAGCAGCCCCTTAGAACACAGCCTATGACCCACGTCACCCTCCATCTGTACATTGTGTGTTAAAGCCCTGGAGATCATGTACATCATCTGTGTCATAGATAACGTAGCAGTTTTATTACGGTTTTAATTTTAATTTTATTAAACTTTTATTTGTATTATGAAAAGTAGGGTAACAGCTTTTTTAAAACTTGAAATGGGTGGTGTCTGTGAGTGCCAGATGTCTGTTAAATGATCTGCAGATGATACAAATTTGAGGGACACACTTCGTTGTCTGAAGTAAAATAAGGTTTGGGGGAGAAAGTCTCATGACTTTTCAAACCTCCTCCTTCTTCGGGGTTAGTCTGAGGCCTTTTTTTCTGTGTGGGGAACCCACATAGACTCATTAGTCTAGAACTCTTGTCCCTTCTTGAGCTGTGATCCTTGTTACTGTACTGCCCTTACTCTCTGACCACACTTGTTGTTAGGTTTCTAGTCCATAATTTTTAGCGAAACTGACATTTTCATTTATCTCTGTAGAATATTCATACCTACAAGCACAATAGAGATTAATGATTCCAATTTCAAAACTTAGCAAAGAAACATGTAAAATTTTATTCGTGGAAGATTTTTATCTGGTCCTCACTAAAACTCTTTATTATAATTACCATGTTATAAGCATTAAACCAAATCATTTTTTCATTTGAGGTAAAGTCTAGATGATTTTAAAACTCTATTTTTAAGGGCAGTTTGGTTGTTTGGATGCTTTCCTCTGCTTTATATTATTATATTTAATGGCAGAGCCAAAATAGCAATTCAGGTCTCCTGTTTTCTCAGCCAGTGACTATTCTTTTGCACTGCATTCTTTGGCAAGGTAGGAAGCCAGGTCTTTGACTCCCAAACTTGATTTCCTGGTTGTTATTAACAGAGATAGTTTGTTCATTTAAAAAATGCAGAGAACTGTATAGGATTGCCCAGATTCTTCCTTTAGGGATCATTTCAGCATTTGTGTATGCTCAGGAACGCCGACTGTCATCCTGTGTGTCTTACCTGCTCTTCTCCACTAGAATGTCAGCTGCAAGAACCTCTTTCTGTCTTCCTCTCCCAGTGCTGGACAGCACCTAAAAGTCTGGTATATTATAGATTGGAATAAATTGTGTGACTATGTCAAAGAATGAATGCATGAATTCACGGTTTAAGATTTTTCTCCCCCAAAATATGAGGAGGAAGCATCTGTAAGCCATTTGTAATGCCTTTATCTAACGGAGTATTGTAATCTTCTCTGTGAGGTGGGGGGAAATACATACATCCTTTGGGGATAAAGGAGAGTTTGTTGTTGAGGTGATGCTACCTGGTTTGAAAATGCTTTCAAACATTGCAAATACTCTGATTAAACTCAGCTTTTAAAGCAGATACTGTTTGGTTTGCTTTTGGCACAATTTCAAAAGCCCTGGCATAAGCTGCTGGCTCAGTATCTATGGACATTGCTGTGAGGGACAACCTTTTTTTTTTTTTTTTTTTTTATGGGGTGGGAGAAATAATCTGAAATAAGTTCAGGGAAAGTAAAACAAAGATAGCCCTTCCCTAGATAGTTATTTATGCTTCCCTAGATATTTATTTATATATAGTTAGGCAGTTTATTTCTATCAGTGTAGCCCACAGAGGTTAATTCTATTTCAGACATCTGGCAGGATCCTTCCTGCCAATGGCAGAAGAGAATTATTTGGTCTGCTTTGTAGCCTTCTAGTATCTTTCTGTAGTAATTTTCTTGCCTTTCAATGACTTTTTACTCCCCCCTACACATGGTATTTCATCTTTCTTTCTAATCCAAGAGGCTGTCCATAGGAACACATCTTTAGGAGCTTCAGATTACATAGTGACAGCTGATTAGACATGTCTCAGTAATGGCTTCTAGAGATCTCTGTAAAAACTGTAAAAGATAACAGGGTTACTGAGTTGCTTGAGGATGGTGTTACTCTGTGTCTTTAGAGCTGTGTACCTCCAAGGTGCATTTGTAACATAGCAGAATACGACTTGTGCTAAGTGTATTTTTATATTTTTGGTAAAGACCAGCCTTTCCCCAAAATGTGTATTCTTCTCAAATAGAGAAGGGATCTCTCTCTATTAGAATCACAACTCCCTCCTTGCCTTTACAACAGTCTTAGCTTACAATCCCCATTCATTATCACCTTGTGGATAAGGGCATATGTTTTCTCCTACCCGCTTTGGGGATTACTAGTCTTGGACACAGAGTAGTTTAGGTGAAGCCTCCATCCAGCTTTCCTCATGACCGACTTCCTGGTCTTGGTAGGATAGGGTAAGAGTGACATTCTGTTGTGTATCTTAGTGAAAGCTGGGGTTTCCTCGCTGGTCCTTGGGCCTGTCATTCTTGCTCTTCCTGATAGTGTTGTTACCTTTAGTGATCTCAGCGCTGTCCTGCTACTCTTTGGCTATCCCTAAAGTGAATTGATTATTGCTTCACACCTTGTCTCTCCTCCTGTCCACCTCCCCTCTCCCCTCTCCCCATATACATGCAGAGGAATGAATCCCTAAATGGGACCACATTGGCTTGTTCTCTACTGCGTCTCAGTACTTGTTACTCTCTTTTCCCTCTTGATCCCCTTTGAGAATTTGGTGAAGGCTTTAGACCGTCTCTGCCCAAAAGTGCAGATGCATGTGGTTTTGGGATAAGGAGATTTTAAGGGGAAAGGTAACATGGCCTTGTTAAAAACAAGCCACAGGTTTTCTAAACCTCAGATTTATTGTGGCTGCTATAAGGATTTTCTGCTTGATGATTTTCTCAGCATAGAACTCTGTATTCCTTATCCTATAAAAATAAGTTTGGACAAAGCAGAGCAAGTAGGGTAAGAGGCGGGGGACAAAAAAGGGGGTGAATGGACAGTATGGTTATAAGTACTTCTGTTTCTCTGTTTTAAGTAATATATAGGAAATTATTTTCCCTTCCTAACCTTTCCTTTAAGTCTGGTCATTTGCCATTCTTGCCAGCTGTCCTGTCTTTAGTTTATAGTTATTCTTAAAAGATCGTGTCTCTTTGACTTTCTTCTTACAGCATCTTTAATACTATTTTCTCATCTAAATTGTCCTGATGTTTGAAGGTAAAAGAAACTGTCTTTGGACAGATGAGGCTGCTAGAGTGGATCCAGTAGGGGCATGTTGTAAAGCTGTTCGCTGTATCTGATTGAATTCAGCTATTTTCCTTTGGGGTGGCAGTTTTCCCAGTAACCTTTATCTAGTCTCCGTATAAGCTGGCATTACTGCCTACTCCTCCCCATCCCGACCCTCATCCTCAGTGTTGTTTTTAAAGTCACCCGTTGGGAGGGGACAGGGAGTTGATTTCCTTTCTTTGGAAGAGTTATAAATGGAATCAGGAGAAAGAAACTTTTGTAGTACAATGCAATTATAGTGTTACATGCATAGTAATAATAGGACACCCAAGATTACCTTTTCTTGAAATCTAATTTCTGTAGCTTGTCTCTCTCTTTATTGAAACTGTTCTTTATTGTACTGAATATAATTAGCTTATAGTTACAGTATGTAAGAAGTATTTTTTTTTATTTTGTCATCCTTTTTCATGCTAGATTGGTTTTTGATCATATTCCTATTTGGACAGAAGAATTCGGTTTCATGAAATGGATGTTACAGATTCATAGACTTTCTTTTTTGTAGTCATACAACCTCTAATCCCCTTCTCTGTTCTGATTCCCCCCTATTCCCATATGGAGATGGGCACGGAGAGTTTATACAACACTTGGTGACCAAGTTAATCAAATCCAGTTTTCCAAAAACTTGGACATTGATCGAGATAAATGCCATACGTGACTTCTGGATTCTAAGTTGCATTTCTGAAGAACAGGTGATGGTAAAGACCTATTGAGTTTTTCTTGAGATTATTTAGTACACAGAGCTCTTGCTGTAAATGAGTTCATTTAATTCTCTTTTAACTACTTTCTGAAGTAGGTAGTGTTTTTCTTCTCATTTTATAACAGAGGAGACCTAGGCCAAAATAATTTTGCTGTAGATTACACAACTAATAACGTGATGAAGATGGTATCTTGGCTTGGGCTGCCATAACAAAACACAGTAGACTGGGTGGTTTAAACAACAGGAATTTAGTTCTCACAGTTTTGGAGACTAGAAGTCCAAGATTAAGGTGCCAGCAGGGTTGGCACTTTTCACTGTGTCTTTACATGGCCCAAAGTACTCAGTACTGCCTGTGGATGGAGAGAGAGAAAGAGTGAGAGTGCGCGTGAGCACATAGAAGCAGGCTCTGCGATATCTCTTCTTATGTGGTGTCTAAAGGGCACTAATCTGATCGTGAAGACCCTACTCTCATGGCCTCAACTGAATCTAATTACTTTCCAAAGGCCTCATCTCTAAATACCGTAACATTTGGGGTTAGGGCTTTAACATAAGAATTGGGGTGGGTCATAATCAGTCCATAGCAGATGGTATTCAGACCAGATTGGCTACTTCAGATTCTGATAGCCTGGTACCCTGTTCTGTTCCCTGCTCCCAGGAGTGCTGGTATCTAGGTTATTTGGTGACCATGGCAAATGCCAGCAAGTTAGTATCAGTAGAACATTCTATTGATATGTATGTACACACTTCTTTAAGATTATATTTATTGCACAATTCTTTTGCCAAAAATCATGGAAAACAAGGGCAAGCATAGGTAAGAAAACAAGTCATACACAGTATCACTCCCTGGAGAACTATTGCCATTACCATTTTAGCATATTTCTTTCTAGTCTTTCTCCTTACAAAGAGGGAGCAACCCAGGTTGTTTACATATTGGCATTTATATGGTTTATAGTTTTATATATCTGCTTTTTTTAGTAGCATCTCATGAGCATTTTCCCATGCCATTTAGAGATTTTTTAGAAGCATTCTAAATGCCTTGGGGAAAATAAATTTGAGACCA
This sequence comes from Lynx canadensis, assembly GCF_007474595.2. Classification (NCBI taxonomy): domain Eukaryota; kingdom Metazoa; phylum Chordata; class Mammalia; order Carnivora; family Felidae; genus Lynx; species Lynx canadensis. Next base: position 22,401,120 of record NC_044320.2, read on the forward strand.
GTTCAGAACGTAGATAGATGACTGTGAGTTGAGTGTGGAAGATGACTCAAAGTGCCCCATATAGGGAGGAAACATGCAAGTAGTAGGGTTTGAGGGCGGGATGGATAAAGCCAGTGTATCCCTTTATAGTGTGTAGAATCTACGGGCCTTTCCCCTGAAAATGCTCAGTAAGCACAGAGCCATGTGGATGGAAGGTAAATTTTTTAAATTGCCATCATCATATGGTTGGAAGTGGAAATCACCATTTTCCAGCTGGGGAAATTAAAGCTCAGAGAGATGAATGTATTAACTACCACCAACTTGTTGGGCAGCCATATTGAAGAGGCCACTTTTTAGAAGATGGTGTCACTATAACTTGTTGAGGCTCCCAGCACAGGTGGTTCTCAGCAAATGGTTTCAGAACGAACAGTTTTGTTTGTACACTGCAAATAGTACCTCCCCAAATTTTTCTCTATTTTGAATATTTACTGCTTACTGCTAATGCATCTCATTCTAATTTTTGAGCAACTGGAGTTTGAATTGATAGGGGATGAAATTTTTAATTCATTTTGGCAGCCCTTCTTTTTTTTGATAACTTGTACAGACTATTTTGTGTGTTATAAAAAACACTCATGAGGCCATTCTTTCTTTGTTTTACCTTAAAAATGTAGATTTATAGGAAAGGTAAACCAAGTGTGATTATTCTATTATGGAAATGTCTCCTGTTTCTCAAAAAATTACATAGGAATTTTGCTTTGAAACCTTACATGAAAACTTTATATTAGGGTTAAGTACTAGAGAAAGTCTTAACCTACTATGAGATCTGATGTTTTTCTCCCTTTGGATAATATAAATAACCATGTTTGCCTTGTTGCTTTGATTGTCAGGATTCTCAGAGCCAAATTTGTGTATTTTAATAAAAATATCTATGGCTTGCTTTATTTTGTTCAGGTCTCTGCCTCACCTGCAATTTCTTCTTTCTATATTCTAATTTATACTTTGCCTAGTCCCGATTTACTGATGATTTTTTTGTGTTTTAAAGCAGGCTACTTCCTGTCCTTTGTGATCCATAGTAAGATATATATATAATTTCCTAATAATTGTGACCTTTCTAGTACATTAACAGCAATCATGTTTTTGAAATATTCCATTTTTTTTCCCTGAATACGTTGAGGACTTAACTTTGGGCTGGCATTAAAGTAGTGCCTGATGTATTGCTGTAAATATGACAGAGGTGTTCCCTGTCCTTATGAAAAAGCCTGTAACCTAGAATGAAATACATGATTTTCTAAGTCTCCTTTGATCTTCTAACATATCATGCTCTTAATTGTAGAAGAGGTAGCATTGGCCAATAGGCTGTTCTTCAAGAGAGAATTCTTCATGGTGATGGATGAGAAGGTCTATAGCCTTTGGTCCTGTCGAGGTGAATTCACTTTGTATAAATAGATCTTAGATGACATACAGTGAACTTGTGCTCTCTATTACCTGCTTACCTGCATGTGTTTTCATGACCAAGGGCATGCATATATATATTTCCATGCATACATGTATGTGTATATATGCATGTATATGTATATATGTGTGTGTGTGTGTGTGTGTATATGTGTATATATAAATTCTCATAACCTCAAAGAAATAGGATCTCTTGGCTGTGTTTCATGATTTGGTTAGGAGGGTAACTATATGAAATTGTTACAGGATGTACATGTTATTTTCTGTAAAGAGTCCAGTTTATTTCATAAAAGACTTTTTGAGACATATTAAAACCTCAAAAAACCTGATTTCCCCTAATTTTCAGAGCTCTTACTAGTTTTTTTTATTTTTTTTATTTTTTTTTTTCAACGTTTTTTATTTATTTTTGGGACAGAGAGAGACAGAGCATGAACAGGGGAGGGGCAGAGAGAGAGGGAGACACAGAATCGGAAACAGGCTCCAGGCTCCGAGCCATCAGCCCAGAGCCTGACGCGGGGCTCAAACTCACGGACCACGAGATCGTGACCTGGCTGAAGTCGGACGCTTAACCGACTGCGCCACCCAGGCGCCCCAGAGCTCTTACTAGTTTTAAAAGAGTCACCCCCCCCCCCATCACTTCCCTTATCTTCAGGTTGGCATTTAGAAGGAATTATTGGTCAGAATTCATAAATACTCTAAAGAAGAAATTAAACCACCCAAGGCAAATGAACTATTTAAAAAACATTTCTGTAAGATTATAAAGAAAGGCAGTATTTTTCTTATTTCTTTTAAAAATAAAACAGATTAGTTTTTAAGTAGAGTAGAATATATATCAGGCACTTAATGTGAAAAACGAACTGTTACCAAAATCCTTAAGCATTCACAGGGGTGGCCTTAATAACAGATGTTTTAACTGAAAAAAAAAAAGAATTAATATATGATACAGACTTGGGTGAAGAGAATATGGAAGTTTTAAGACACATGTACCCCATAGTTCTCTCCACCCAAAGTCGACTCTTATTTAAGTCTTTTTTCAAATGCACATTCTGTTTGCTTAAATCTGCATCTGCTACTGGCTTCGAACACTTCCTGCAACGTATGTGCAGCTTGGCAGAAAGTCTGATATGCAGAGGAAAGCACAGAGTAGTTGGTCTTATTAAATACTGAGGTAAATACCTTCAGAGTTCATAGCTTGTCGGTGCTTACTGGTGTCCCATGGTGCTGCTGGGAAAGAGGCTTATAATTATTTTCTTAAAAGTCCTACTTAGGTTAGCCCTCATGCTAAAACAGATAGGAAGTTTTGATGTGTTCCACTTCCCTGTCATGTTTGTTGAAATCATTGAGCTCTGCTGTACAGAGTTGTGGGCTTTTTTTGCTTGCTTGCTTTAAAGCCATTTGTATCTCTTGATTGAGCTTAGTAGTTTTCTTTGCTGCCAAGAGCATGTGCTGCATCTGGTCTGTGTCCCCCTACTTGTGCTGTGTGAGTCATCTTTGATCCAAGCCACCTCTTAGTTACAAAGTAGCATTGGCATAAGTTTCAAATAGTGACATAGAATGCAGTGTTTTTAGGAGTTTGATTACGTATTTGTGATAACTACAGGCTTTGACATTTAAAAACCTTTGAGGGTAGTTTTATCACTTAACATCTTACTGGTATTGCTAAATTATTGGTTGATTTAGTGGTCAGACATGTATGAACTGTGTTTTCTCAAAACCTAGAAATTGAGTATTTCTGTTGTGTTTTGTGTGTTGTGCTTTATTGGCTCAGAAATAATTTACACTTTATGAATAAGAAGAGATGAAATTCTGTAAGTGGGTGGTTGCCTGGGCTTTGGAGTCGCAGAGTCTGAAGTCAGATTGAGTCCTGCCACTTTATAGTTTTTCTAAGAGGATTTCAGTAATGGTGATTAGCTCATTAGAGTTCCTGTGAGGAATATGGTCAGAGAACATATGTGGACCACTTAGTGGGAAGTCTGACATAATAAGTGCTCACTAAGTGCTAGTTTCTCTCCTGGGGTTTAGCTCTGCCCTTTCCCTCCAGCCTATATATATGGATATTTTTAATATAATTCTATAACAATATATTTTAAAATAATTTGGATTCATTCGATATAGTATTAAGTCACTAAATGAGACAGTACGTCCATTAAGTTGTCTTTAATTTCTAAAGTTTAAATTAGGTTATTTTGTCTTTTCAAAGTTAATAAGACATCTATAAAACACTTTTTTTCCCCTTAATCTGACAGACATTAAACTATGCTACCTACAGATTTAACTTTCTGCTTTCAGTCATCCCAACTAGCCAACTATGGTAGTTCTTTGTTCTTGTTTTTCACCAAGAAGTTATCTTTTAATAGGGTTCACTTCAAATAATAAAATAAAAAAAAATGATTTTAAAGACAAGGGTGAGGAATTGAAGGGGAAAGAATGCTGGCTACTTATTCTACTGAACTAAAAAGCTTCTAATCCATTCATTGTCCTTCTCAATGATCTTCAGGAGAACTCATATCTCAAGCTTGTTTGTTGTTTGCCAGCGCAACTCCAGATATAGCATTTAAATATAAAACAACATATTATTTTCAGTGTTTATACTCGGAGATAAAAACAAGAGAAAGCCTAACAAATGTGGTGGATTTTTGAAAGGAATAGTTATTGGGCAGCCTGCCTCAGTTAAGATAGTTTTAGCTCTAGGCAATTTAAAATCGACTGTTTTGCAAAGAGGATATCTGGAAAAAGTGAATATGAATATCCTGGTGCCAGACTTTGAACAGTTATTCAGTATTGTAAACCAGGCTCTCCTTTGCTTGGGAGAGGCTTAACCAATTAAGACAATTGTAAAGATTGAAGAGACTATAAAACTTCAGCTCATTTTGATAATCCTTCCAAATTTTGTAGCACTACCTCAACTGCATTTTACGTATAGCTTTTGTATTAGTAATGGGAGTTGGCTTAATGGTAGCTATCAGTTTGTTTTTGAAATTCATTTGCTGTGCTCTGTATCTCCTCATTCTGTAAAGTGTTTGCTTTTTAAGCTAAGAATGCTTAAACTTTTCACTATACAATTCTAAGCTTTTTGTTGGATATTACCGTGATTTAAAAATAGTCCCCCCCCTCCAAAGCAGTTTTCCTCTTTCTATTCATCTTTGGGAACTACCCGAGGAATATTTGGTTATATTAACTCAGAAGTGAGTATCATTGGATCAAATTGCTACTTGGGCTTCTTTCTATTAAATAAGAGAATTTTAGAACAAAAGTGAGAGCGTGCTTAACCCTGGACCAATTCTACAAAGATGCCTTTAAATGCTTGTTTCTTATTTCATTGACCTGCATTAACTCTGCAGTAAGGAGTTTGTGGTATCAAGGAGCCTTATTTTTTTTCTTTTCCTTCTCTTTTTTTCCTTTTGTTTCTTTTGTTGTGATTCTCTTTGTTCTGAGGTGTGAGGCACTCCTTAAATAGGAGTGAACTTTATCTCTGCCTGGGCACATCTTGTATGCTCTCCTGGTAAAACTCCAGCCCAGTAAAGTGAGTCCAGCTGGGCACAAGAAGGCAAACATAGTTCTACCTCCCACTCACCCAGAGTCTGTGGGCTGGAACAAGGCATCATCACAGCCACTTCCCGAAAGCATGAGCTTCCTCCCCTTCCCTGTTACCTTTGTGTTGTAGCTACATTGGGTCTCTTGCGTGTGCCTTAAGCACCCACCTTGTTATGACTCCCTAGAGAAACTAGCATAGCCACAAAAGCAACCATGGCATTCACCTGGAAGGTTAGCATCTGCCGGGACCATTCTTTACTTCCTGTGTAGAATTCCCTCGCACGTCACCTTTTCACGATTTTTTCCCTCGTGTCTTTCGTAGTCCAGAGGGGTGAAAGGTGTGAGCTGGTGTGGCAGCTCAGATCAGTTGAGTGGTGGTAGCTTCCAGGAGCATGGTTTTGAGACCATTTAAAGGACGGTCTGCTTGCATTTCTTATCCCTACTTAAGTTTACCAGGATACTTCTGCAGGGTTTGGTTTTGTGCTTTTTGAAAATGTGGGTGGGAGGAAGAGGAAAGGAAACACTGCGTGGGTGAAGGGAGATAAGAGTCACGCGTCTGTGTCAACATTAGAGGGAGGACACAGATCTAAAAGTCTGCAGAGAAAGCAATTCACTTGGCTGGCTGTGAGTTTTTTCTTGTTCCTCAGCTTGTATATAATAGAAAAAATGTCACTTAAACATTCTTTCTATTGAATCCAATGTACCTCTTTGTGTACTGCAGGCTCATGTGAGTAGTCCTGGTGAGGACTAGGCCTCAGTGTACCCAGCTTTACTTGGAAGCCCCAGCACCACCCCTGTGTTCATCTTTTCACGGATCCCTCGCAGTCCTTTTAGATCTTTCTTTCTGGGTGTGACGCCTCCAGGAGGACATTCTTTAAGTTGTGGTTTTTAATTTTTAAAGTTGGGGTAGTAAGTCCAAACCAAAATAGAGACTATCCAGAAATTTCACACAGAATAGGCCCAGAATATATTTTTTGTATAATAGTGAAATTCCGGTGCCTTGTAGATTTTGAACAGCAGTTTTATCAACTTACCTGTCTTGTTCATACCCCTTACATTTTAATATTTATTTGCCATATTTAGGTCATGTGAAAACGCTTATGACTTTAAAAATACGTTTTTATTAGGGGCGCCTGGGTGGCTCAGTTGATTAAGTATACAACTCTTGATTTTGGTCCAGGTCACGATCTCAGGGTTCGTGAGTTTGAGCCCCTCATTGGGATCCACGCTGATGGTGCGAAGTCAGCTTGTGATTCTCTCTCCCTTTCTCTCTGCCCCTTCAATGCGTGCACTCTTTCTCAGTCTCAAAATAAATAAATACTTGTAAAAAAATAAGTTTTTATTAGAGCTTTGCAAAATCTTGTGTGTCATGATTTTCTAAGCTATAGAATGGCAAAGTGGAAGTGGTCTCCTCACCCACCAACTCTTTCTACCCCTGCCCCAAGTTCTACCAGCATGGAAGCTGTCTCTCCTTCTCAGTTCTCAGAATTAAATACATTGGAGCAGTGTTAACTCTGCAGGGCTACAAGCCGCCTATTCCTCAGTCTCTTCGTAGCTAAAAGGAACACTTATTTTCATTTTTGTCCAAGGGGCTTAAAGTAGGTAAGATTCCAGATGAAGAAAGAATTTGGAGGCTTGCTACTGTTCATAGAGGTTTTTTTTTTTTTTTTTTTACCTCCTGCATCCTGAAAATACTATTATAAAAGCTATTGTATTCAGGCTATTTGGGGAGAGAGTAAGATTATAGACTGCTTTTCAGAGAAATTCATTTTTAAGTATTAGTGCATGCTGTAGGCTATGCTTTAGTCTATAGAAAAATTATTACTTATAATTAGCATATTCAGTGAACAATGTGGAGTCACAACATTTTCACTGTGATGAGCTCTTAGATCTTTCTGGAGATGGGAAAGTTAAGCATCAGAAAAAAGTCATCACCTGGATGGCAGGACTGCCCATGGGAAAAATCGAAGCACTGGTATGAGAACCTAGATCTCAAGATTCCAAGTCTTTTCTTTTTTTCTACTGTTGCCAATTGAATCTAATTTCTCCTTATATTATAGCTAAATTGTACATTGACCGATATTTTGGAAGTACTGACTTAAAGAAATCATCCTATCCAGTCATGTGTTGACAATTGTCAATTGCTTGTTAGTCTCTCCCCATCTTCTCCTTGTCCCTTTAAAATGAATGGTAAATTTAGTCTGGCTCCTATTTTGTTTGTGATATTAGAACTTTTAACTGTGATTAAATCTCATTTGCCAAGTTAGTGATTTTAATTTAAAAGAGGGAATTTTAAAGCAGAGAGAGACCATAGCAGTGATTCTATGCCATATTTATGTGTTTGATATGAATCTGTTAAACTAGCTGGGAAGGAAGTCTGTTATGTGCCAGAGATACAAAAATTTAAGATAAAAGATAAATTGATATAAGATTGTCATATTTATCTCATACTTCTTCTTGAGGCCATCATATTGTATGTAAAAAGAAAAACTAAAAAACATATAATTCTTGAATAATTACAAGTTGACAGCCATATTTTATCATGAGAAATAGAACTTTCCTTGAAATTAAGCAGATTTGTAATTTCTTTGCCTAGTAACAAATGTTGGAAAGTAAGATTGTGCCCATCTGAGGAAGGTTCTTTTGTATTTTATGATCCTGAATCCTGTTTGCTTTATAAAACCATAGTGCTATAACCAAGGAAATGACAAACATATAACTTTACATTTGCTAAAACCTGATTAAGAGTTTTAAAAATGAAATGATTAGATTCTGAGTTAAGCAAATATATATATTCCACATAGTTGTGCATTCATTATAATAGAAATAGCCTGGATGGTAGGTTGACTATAAAATTTTCTCCTGTATTACCTATTTGCTATTCATTTTTGGGCTATATTGCTTTTAAAGGTTTTAATCTTTTATTTATTATATTCTCAGTTTGCACCTATTTTTCTAATAATACTGCTTTAAGTTAATAATGCACATTATAGTTATTAATTTGAAGGGAGTAAAAGTCTTTCAACCTTTTCATTCTACACATGGTGATTAACTTATAACTCTAATGAAAAATTAATATCTATTAACACAAAAGAACACACAAGAAAAGAGTTCTTTTTAAAATTTAGCATATGCAGCAGGGGGCACCAAATGAAGGCAAAAATGAATTCTTATATTTTAAATCAGCTACAGCTTGTATTCTGTTCGTATTTAAATAATGTGGTAGTTAATTGTTTCCCCATTCATTTTCCTGATGATCTTAACTTCTCAGTTCTAAAATCTGTGTTGAAGAAGACATTGATAACTATTCTCACTTACTAATTCAAATGAAATTTCTTAAAACCAACCAGTATAGCAAATACACAAATTGTTTTCTTAAACATTGACTATTTTTAAGAGTTTTGAGAAGGGAGTGGAAACCACATTTAACGAATAATTTCATTTTTAGAACAAGGCATTATTATTGTGTTTTTAGTAACTTTTCTACAACATGTTATTTCATCAATGAAAAAAAGAAAGCTTCGGGGATTTGAAATGATTTGAAAGCTTAAATTCATTTTCTTTATATGTGAACTGAATGAATTTTAAATCTGGAAACCTGTTCCCTGTAGCTAATAAGTTGTTGTGTAACAACTCATTTCCAAAAAGGCTTGTTTTTAATATTTGTGGCGTCATTAAATAGATTTTCTTTTACCCCCTCCTCTCTATATCGTCTAGTCCAATATCAGATGGAAATGATGCGCAGCCTTCGCCATGTCAACATCGATCATCTCCACGTGGGCTGGTATCAGTCCACATACTATGGCTCGTTCGTCACCCGAGCACTCCTGGATTCTCAGTTCAGTTACCAGCATGCCATTGAGGAATCTGTCGTTCTCATTTACGGTTAGTAGGAGTTTCCTTTATTATTCTTTTCTTCCCTTAATGTTATTACTACTATTTTTGCTTTCTGTCTTTTTGCCTCTAAGAGCAGCCTGGCAGGCCTTCTCAAGTAAATACCAACCCTGTTTCTGCAGCAGCCTCAGCAGCAGCTAAGTCTAGACAGGGTTTCCTTCTCTCTGTTTATTTTTCTTGCTATCAGAGCCCTGATGTGTACATTTTGGAATGCTGGAGTAGCTGCTTCATTTTTATTCCTCCGTCTCCCCTCCCTCATTTGAAGGGGCTGGTGGAACTCGACCAGATGTCTAACAAACCCCAATTGCTAGAGTGTCTGGCTCTGTACGTGACTGACCAATCCTAACACAGTGTGCCAAGTTTTTTTTTATACCTCTGACAGCAGCGTACAAAACCTGGACTGTTTCTTAGCACAAAGATTTTTTTCTTTTCGGCCTATTTAATGGTGTTTCCTCAAGCTCTCCAGACCAGATGTTCTGTGCTGTATCAGAACTGTAGGCAATTTAACAGCTTTATAGCCTTCCCCCTCCCCAAACACTCACAGTTTGCCATATCTGGCAGACTTGCATATAGTTTCCAGCTGAGAAGTAAATGTAACGTCCTGAGTATCTGTCAGAAAAAATACTAATGAATACGATCAATCTTATGAGCTGCCCCAAAATTGTTTCAGTATGTTAACAATTGGATTACAGTAAAGAACAAGTTGTTAAAGTGTACTTATATTGGCTGGAAACATTGCATCATCAGACCTTGATGAATTTTCCACTTGTTTCAATCTATTTTGGTTTTCATTTTATCACCTATTGCTAAAAGTTTCACTGTGTTAAGTTTCAGACAACATGAATGTTAACACAGGTTTTAGGCGAATATTGGCGTGCCGGAGCCGTTATCATGCAGCAAGTGCTAAGCTCCCTTACTCAGGGAGTATTTAAGCAGCTAGTTTTTGACAAAATTAGTTTCTCTGAAACTAAAAAGACACTTCTTTTTAGTGATAGCACTTTTTTGTTGTTTTGTTTTTAGAATCTGTTTTACTAAACTTGGGCAGTGATTCTTAGGATGGATACATTACGTTTGCATGGTTATTCATTTAAATTAGTCGACCGAACTGCACAAGTGCATGCAGTGTATTTTCATATTTAATATTCATTAGTATTTTTCTTGTCATACGGGATGGATGTAAGGTATAGAACATATGAGATGTTTTCATCAAGAATACTTGTTCAAGTATTCTTCTTGAAAAGTTCAACTTTTCATCAAGAATACTTGTTCAAGCTGAGGAATAGATATGAGAATCGCTTCGTTTTGAATCCTTTATTTTTACTTCAGGGAGGAAGTTCCTCTCCCCCCCAATTACAAGTAGGACGATAGGGTTCCTACATTTTCACTTAACTATTTGCTGGTTCCAATCTGCTTCATGATGCGTTCTGATCATTTATTTTGATCTTCATTTTGCAAAGATTGTATGATAAGTGACAATGTGCCTAGAACCAGTGTCATTCAAGCACTGGTAGTAACAAAATTTCTAGTAAATTTCTTTCTCTTTTCCTTATTTGAGATCCCATAAAAACTGCCCAAGGGTCTCTCTCGCTGAAAGCGTACCGACTGACTCCTAAACTGATGGAAGTTTGTAAAGAGAAGGATTTTTCTCCTGAAGCGTAAGTGTTTGGGGGCCTGTGAGGCATATGGTAAAACATTGGCTGTTTTTTCTTTTAAGGTTTTAGTTTGCCACATTTATTGAATCCATGGTGGTGGTGGCGTGGTAATGCTTCTGCCGTGTGGACGGTAGACGTCTTTTGCATGGCCGAGTGCCACTTGATCTCTCCCTTTCCATGTTTAAACTGTTCTGTATGGAATGTCTCGTCTGTTCTCACTATGGGTGAATTCATTTGGAGTGGGAATTAATTAGCTACTGGATTTGAGGGAATAAATGATTAATAAAGGGAGGTTAAATGAGTGACCGGCGGCTGTCAGAGTATGAGCTCTGTGTCAGGAGGACTGTGCGATGTAGGTCTTACTTTGTGAACTCCTGTTTTGTGGGGCTGGGGGCTGGGGGTTGGGGGTGGGGAAGATACAAACAGTTTAAGGTATCCATAAGGAATGTGGGTTTTTGGAAATTTTATGGTTGATGGTATGAACAGAATTAATTAGTAGAGCTGTTTTATGATCTTACATAATGGCATTGGAATATTTACATTAAAATTAAAAAAATTCAGAATTCTTTCATTTCCTGTTAATTATGGGAATTTTGATTTCTTATTAAAGTTAGTAGCTTTAACTTCATTTAGTACAGGTAGTTTTTTTTTGCTGGTTTCCTAATAGCTTCTAAAGAAATTAAGGCAAAAAATGTTAAAAGCTAACTCATGAACAATTCCTGGGAGTGGTGGTTATAACTAAATTATGAGAAATGGCATTTTTGCTGTGTTCTGAACCATTGTATATAGGATATCCTGAGAGTGTTCTGCTAGTGGTGAATTTAGTTGTTCAGTAGGCTTTTAAAATGAACTTTCCAGCAACTAGAGTATTTCCCTTTTCTAGGGAAATGTTTTAGATATAGATTATATAGCTTTACTTCCCATGGCATTTACATTTTAGTATCAATGAAATTTTGAAGATACTTGATTACGGAGAAAAAATAGTTTATTTTGCCATGAATCTTGTTTTCTGAGCTTTATAACTCAAACTTGGATCGTTTTCAGTGTTAACTCAAATCATTCGACTTATGCTGGACTCTGTGAAACTCGTTTCTCTCCTTTTTTAAAAGAGTGCTAATGAAACAGAGATCCTGGAGAGGGCCTGTAATTAGGGAAAATGTATGAAATAGTCAATTTAACACTTACTTCTGACCACCAGATTAAAGTATTTTTAACATGCTTCACAGATTGAAAAAGGGAAATATCACCTTTGAGCACATGTTTGAAGAAGTGCCGATTGTAATTAAAAATTCACATCTGATCAACGTCCTAATGTGGGAGCTTGAGAAGAAGTCAGCTGTAGCAGATAAACATGAATTGCTCAGTCTTGCTAGCAGGTAAGTGGCCCTGTCTCATGAAAAGTCCCTTTTTATCACTTTCTGCAGAAGATTCTTTCACTCAGAATTTAATCCATGAATCAAGAAAAAAATTACCCAAGCACACTTTGAGGTTCTTAAGACATAACAACATGTAGTATTTATGCAGCCCTGCTAAGATCCCAGGAAAAAGGCCAAACTGATCAAATGAAAGTGTTTGAATACTAATAATTCCTATTATAAGAATGCTCTGATGCCTTTGCTGTATCATTTTTGCTTTGATATGGTAAATGCTCATGGGAGAGGAGTTTGTTTGTCTGTTTGTTTCTTTTGGGGCTTAGCTTTATTTATTGTACAGTGTCCTTAGAGGCTTATGGTATTATGTCTGGATATTTAATAATACTCAGGAGAAAAACAAAAATGCTTATTTGTTTTACTGGTGGCACTTGCCCTTGTTCAGATACAGACTGTATTAGTAGTGAATTTCCAGTGTGGATTTTCAACTAAAATTAGAATTTTCCAAACATGACCCTGGCTTTTGCTGTCCTAGACAGTGGTGACATCATCTCCTCCATTGTGACTCCTTTAGCTATCTAGTTGCTAGGTATTTATTGTGTTGGTAAAGTACTCACTGAGGTGTTCCAAACACATTATTTCCTTTATGGAATTAATGTTTCTTTTCCTATCATTTATTGCTCTTAACAGAAATATAAGCGGAATCATCTATGTAGCTCCTCTTAAATGCCCTTTAAGCTTGATGTTGGTGATTGTTTTGTGGTGGGAGGGTGCTAGCAGCAGACCTGTAGAAATTAAATAGACCGAGTAGGTACTCAATCAGTATGTATTTGTTGAATGACCACGAAGTGTGTTTTCTTAAGCACACAGTTTGGAACCGAAGCTCAGTTATTTGTCATATTTCTATAATCCCCGGTAGAAGCTTGCACAAAAGAACATACAGACCTTGTACTTCTTTGTTATAAGACGAGTGGGATAAACCCGGGAGGACCAGAGAGCCCAGTATTCTCCATGCTCTGGAATGGATAGGACTGTGGTTGAACGGCCACTTCTATTGGATGAATCCATCATAGAGGCCACTAGAAAGCCTGTACAGAGGAAGGAGATGGAAACTGCGTGGTAAACGGAGTGTACAGCCAGCTTACAAGGCTAATTTGGCGCTAAAGAGTTACTGTGGACTGCAAACATATATTCATAATAGTCCTTTAATTTGTCTCTTTTAGAAGGTCATACTTTTCTTTATTACTTTTACAAACACATTCAGCACACCTGTATTTAAAGCATTGCGCCAAGAACATTCTTTAGCATGCAAGGTTACAATTTGATACATTAAGTATATATGTAGTTACACAATAATTTTAAATTTATTATGTGAAAGCGTTTGCTCATATAATTTATGCCTTCACCCTTTTTCAAGCTTATTGAGCATACAAAACAAATATAGCCCTTTTGTGCTTTAACATTACCAGTGAGTTGGTCTGTAATGCCTGTTTATCCAGAACAGCATTTATAATAGCCAAGAAAATGCTCCCGGTTTGCCATAGCAACTGAGTTCTAGACAAATATTTTATTATAGTTTTATCTTCTGTATTTTATGTGAAATAGAAAGAGAGGTCCTTTTCTTTAAATGTGAAATTATTTAAAAGGTAAATTTGTGTTCCTGTTGGAAGGGAGAAAAATGAAGCAACCCTGAGCAGTACCTGTTCCAATGGACTGTTACATTCACCCAAACTGATAATACTGTTTTAACAGACTGAACTATAACCTTTGTACATCTCAAATTTTAATTTCTTTTTTTTTTAATGTTTTTATTTGTTTTTGAGACAGAGAGAGACAGAGCATGAGCAAGGGAGGGGCAGACAGAGAAGGAGACTCAGAATCCAAAGCAGGCTCCAGGCTCCTAGCTATTAGCACAGAGCCTGATGCGCGGGGCTCGAAATCATGAACCATGAGATCATGACCTGAGCTGAAGTGGGACGCTTAACCGACTGAGCCACCCAGGCGCCCCTCAGATTTTAATTTCTAACATTAATAGCATGCTGATGATAATCAGGTCAGTCGCCATGAAATTTTTTCTAAGAAACCACATCAGAAATCATGCTCTAGCAGCTCCTCAAACATTTTGCGTGGTCTTGCTTTTCACAACCCATATGTGGATACCACTTCTTTGGTTTACCTGATAAATTGGTTCTAGGCTGTGAATAAAACATACTGCATTTCCTTTCATTTAAAACAATTATAATTTTTAATTTTAATTTTATTGGATGGAAGTTTTGGTAATGGCTGCCTCATAACAGCCTTCATTAATTTTTAAAAATGTGTTACACAAGCCTTCAGCTTTTCACACTTGAAAAAGTAATTATGTTATTTCCTCTTTAAAAAAGTAAACGAAGGTGGGCATTATACATTAAGGATAAAGATAAATTGATACTACAGCCAGAGCAGACTACAGCATATCTCTGCATGTGTTGGTTCACATCTGTTTAAGTGAGCTGTTTTCAGTTCTTTGTTTACCTTGACAATAAAAGAAAAGGCTATATTATTGAATTTCCTAATAATACCTCCCTGGTTCAGTATTCTAGTTGAACTGGTACTGAAGAAATCCCTGTACAGTTGCTCTTGGTAATGGACCTGATTTCCTGTGAATGTTATCTGTGAAATAGTTAGATATTATTTTAATTCCTTTTGCCCTTCAAGACCTGTTGTGCAGACTTTTGAGTATTTCTTATTGGATATATTTCTGAAGAACATTGTAGTAATATAAATGATATGAAATGTTGAGAGGCCACAGATCTGTGCTTGTGTTCTTTCACGAATTACATATACTTAATACGTAACATTAGTGCTTTATATTAAAGACCTTTTGGGGTAGAGAGGGCGAGTCTATTCCAGTAGAATTGCTTGAATCAGTGTAGTCATTCTTCAAGATTTAAGGTGTGGGAACAAATAATAGATCTCTCTTCATATGGCAATAACTCTCCCTTATGGTTTTCTCCAGTGTCATTACCCTTCCCACCATCACCCAGTTAATAGGGTTTGTGGTGATCTTTTCTCTTCTCTGAATTCCTTTTGCACTTAGCGTATAAATGACTTTTTAAACAACTATTTGCAAAGTTGATTGTAGCATTTCTTGTATTTGTTCTAGCTCTTTGGGCCTCAGTTCTTTCATTGGTGAAAATGGAAGGGTCAGTGCCCTCTTCCTGAGGGCTGTCCCATCCCTGTCCCTCCTGCCTTCTGGGGATCTGACTCCATTCTTCAGTTGCTCTGTGTGTTGTTTTCTGTTATTTATTTATTGACTTGTTTTTCCCATTAAAAAAAAAAAATGACAATGTTCAAGTCCTCAGAAAAACGGAAAGAGTTAAATCTGATGAACACACATAAACTTTTCACCTGGATTTACCAGTGGTATATCCTCCCACATTTGCACCTGCTCTCTTTTTATCTATGTACATAAATGCATGGCTTGTTGTTCGATTTTTGTTTTTTTGTTTTCCTGAACCATTTGAAAGAATTGCTGGCAGGGCACCTGGGTGGCTCAGTCAGCTGAGCGTCGGACTTTGGCTCAGGCCATGATCTCACAGCTTGTGGGTTTGAGCCCCACATCAGGCTCTGTGCTCACAGCTCAGAGCCTGGAGTCTGCTTCAGATTCTGTGTCTCCCTCTCTCTCTCTGCCCCTCCCCTGCTCACACTCTGTCTCTCTCAAAAAAAATAAACATTAAAAAAAATTTTTTAAATAAAGAATTGCTGGCATGACTTTTAACCTCTAAATATTTGAACATACATCTCCTAAAAAGGACATTTAAACTTGTTTAAGTCTCCATCATTTTTTTTTTTTTTAATTAAAAAAAAAAATTTTTTTTTTTTTTTTTTAACATTTATTCATTTTTGAAAGACAGAGAGTATGAGCGGGGCAGGGACAGACAGAGAGGGAGACGCAGAATCTGAAGCAGGCTCCAGTCTCTGAGCTGTCAGCACAGAGCCCGACTCCGGGCTGGAACCCAAAAACTGTGAGATCATGACCTGAGCCGAAGTTGGACGCTTAACCGACTGCGCCACCCAGGCGCCCCTAGGTCTCCATTATCTTAAGAAACAAAATTACAGGGGCGCCTGGGTGGCGCAGTCGGTTAAGCGTCCGACTTCAGCCAGGTCACGATCTCGCGGTCCGTGAGTTCGAGCCCCGCGTCGGGCTCTGGGCTGATGGCTCAGAGCCTGGAGCCTGTTTCCGATTCTGTGTCTCCCTCTCTCTCTGCCCCTCCCCCGTTCATGCGCTGTCTCTCTCTGTCCCAAAAATAAAATAAACGTTGAAAAAAAAATTAAAAAAAAAGAAACAAAATTACAAAAAGAATGCTTTTTGACGTCATACCACTATTATCCATTTCCTTTCACCTGTTGCTTCATACTCACTTGTTTTTATAGTCATACTTAGTGTTCCATCTGTTCTTTGTTGTCAGAGCTCTCACTGAAGTCACAGAGGACTTCATCACTGTATTACTGGAGATTGTGGACACTTAAGTATTTTGTATGTTGATGTCCCCTTCTTCCTGAAATACTTTCTTTGGAGCCTCTGAAACTACAACTGTTCTAGGTTACTTCTCATTCTCCACAGTGAGCCCTCTTTGCTCATCCCTAAATTTCAGTGTTCTTCAGGGTCTGTCTTCCCCTTTGTGCACTCCTGGGGTGATTTCATTTTATTTCTGCGTCTTTTGCTACCTTAGGCCAGGGCCTCATTATTTCTATTCCTGATTACTTTCGCAGTCTCTTAACTTCCTGCAAAACTTCCTATTCCTCTTTCATTGTAGTAATCTTGCTAAATGCAAATTGTACTCTCGTATTACTCCTTTGCTTAACTTTCTGGCTGGTTCCCCATTGGCCTTAGAATAGAATCCAAACGTACAGTCCTTGCTTCCAAGACTGTGCTATGACCCTTGTCTGCCTCTTAGTTTCACTGCTCTCTTTTCCCAATCTTGCCCTCAGTGCAGTTCTTCAAAGGCATCATGCTTTTCATGCCAGAATGTCTGAACATGTTGCCTGTGCCCAGTATCTTCAATGTCCCTTCCTGCCTTCCTTGTCTCCAACTCCTCTTCAAAAATTCAAAATTCAATTGTCACATTATCTGGAAAGTCTCATCTCCTCCTACCAGACTATCTTGTATGCTTCTGTTACATCCCTGTGTTGGTGTTTATCTGTTTACATTCCTGTCTTCTCACTAGGATGGGTGGAGAGCAACAATGTCTTTTACAGTTCAATACACAGCATCTGACAGGGTGACTGGCAAAATATGTATGTACTCAATAGTGTGTATTGAAAGAGTACATTTAGATGACAGAGTATTGTTAAATTTTAATCTTGACTGTATTTGGAACACAGTGTGACTGTATAATCAGTGGATGTGGACTAAGTACTCGGAGGAAAAAATGAATTAATTACTCACCTTGACCATTGGCCTAGACATTTAATTAGAGGTGACTTAGAATCAAGCTGTTAAGTAATTAGAAGAAAACAGAAACAAATACTTATCTTGTTTCCAAAGAATAAGAAATATTTTAAAGTTAAAAATGATTCAGGAAATTAAAATGGGCTAAGATAAATATGAAATAAAATTTAATTTGATAAAAACACTTTTGCAAAAAAGTGAAACATTTGAATGTTTTGAAAAAGCGTCATTAGGTCAACTGGGCTAAGGTTATGTAGGTAGTTCCAGACCTGGGATTAGAAGGTAAATTTATTTACACACACACACACACACACACACACACACACACACACACAGACACCAGTTCTGTGTTCTTTCATTTAGGAAAGAGCCAAAACTTGGTAAAAAGAATTCAATATATCATGGCTTTTGCTATATTCGCCATGTTGTGCAAACATTTACTACTAATTCCAAATCATGTTCATCACCCCAAATAGTATCCATTAAGCAGTCATGTCACCCCTCCTTTTCCCATGCTCTGGCAGCCACTCATTATTTTCTGTCTCTATGGATTTCTTTATTCTGTACATTTCATGTAAATGGAACCATATAGCGAGAGGCCTTTTGTATCTAGGTTCTTTTACATGGTATATTGTTTTTAAGGTTTATGCATGTATCTGGACTTCATTCATTTTATGGCTCAATAGTATTCCATTGTATGGACATACCACAACTTATCCATTCATGTTTTGATAGACATTTGGTTTTTTTCCCACCTTTTGGCTTTTATGAATAATACAACTATTAACATACGTGCACAGTCTTCTGTGTGAGCCTATGTTTTTAGTTCTCTTGAATAAATATACCTATGAGTGGAATTGCTGGGTCATATGGTAACTTTTAACTCTTTGAGGAACCACCAAACTGTTTCCCATAGCAGCTGTACCACTTTACCTTCCCACCACAGTCTATGGGTGTTCTAGTTTCTCTACATCTTTGTCAACACACCACAATAGACTCTTTAACCAATCTCCTGGTTTGTACCCTCCAGTCTGTTCTCTGCATAGCAGCCAGAGTGGTCATTTTAAGATTTAAGGCAAAATATATCACAAACATGAACAACTCAAGGGCATCATTTAATTGGTGTTGAGGGGTCTCATTCACTTTAACTGTCATTAGTGTTTTGTGGTGCAGCTGATCACTTCCTGTGTGGGCTTGTCTGACCTCTGTGTTCCAGCCATGGCTGAGACCTCCTCTTTTTGTTGGCCTCTTTCTTGTGTATCACAGGCATTCAGCACTGATGCTGTCTTCTCCAGGAAGACTTTTGTTTGGCTGATTCCTTCTGATCATTTGCTTTCAGCCTGTCATCTCCTCAAAGGGATAGTGCAACCATACTATCCAAAGTGTCTCTACCTTCCCTTCCCCGCTTCCCCACACCTAATCATTTGTAGGCTCAGTGAAGATAGAGACCGTGAATGTCTCATTCATCATTGTCTCTATTTGCTAACACTGAAGTCGGAACATAATAGATGCTTAGTAAATACTTGTTTGAAATGAATGAGTGAATACTATTTGTTAACTAGTTATTTTTAAAGTACGTGTATGCAGTAGTAGGCTTTACCATGGTAGGAGTTAGTTGCAGGCAGAAAATCAGTGAACATGGTGGTCATTTTACAAATCATGAGCATCATTTTCTAAGATGATTTTGGTAAATTAGCTGCAGTAGAAATTTCTGGAGAGGAAAAGAAGTGTGAATGACTGTACTACACATTCTAGGGAGGGCAAGGGGAAAGGAGCCCTCTTTCTTTCCTCATGTAGCTTTACAGAATAAATGCTATTCTTTTAGAACCTGCTAGATAGAGAAATCATGTACCAGAAGTCTTAGTGTGTTTGCATGGTTCTTCCTTTCCATGCGTCCTGATTTAAATGCTCTGGAACACAGTTGGGAAGGGGGTGGTGCTAAGGGAAAAGGTGCAGGAGTGCTGAGCTTAGGTTAAACTAGGTTGTTCAGGAAATAAACATTATAGATATCCTGCTAGATATGTTTAACAGCTTCTACTCTGATATATGTATGCTCTGACAGTAAGAAACTGAGCTATTTCAGGTGCTCTGGTGGTTACAGTGTGAGTTCAATATGAAAAGTTTAATAACAAGCTGATTCACATTCTTTCCTGGACCCTTGTTATGTGTATGTGTGCTCTCATTCTTTTAGCAAATAGCAGCGCAGTTTAATATCTCAGAAGTGTTTAGAGCAGTGGCAGAGCTATAACTTTAAAGTATGACATGCCAGTATATTTACTTTACATTTCAGCAATCATTTGGGGAAGAATCTACAGTTGCTGATGGACAGAGTGGATGAAATGAGCCAAGATATAGTTAAATATAACACATACATGAGGAACACGAGTAAACAGCAGCAGCAGAAACATCAGGTTGGTGTTATGGAAAAATTCAACAGACATGGAATTCATTCCTAAGTATGGTGCTTTAAGAGTTATATTCGGGTGCCTGGGTGGCGCAGTCGGTTAAGCGTCCGACTTCAGCCAGGTCACGATCTCGCGGTCCGTGAGTTCGAGCCCCGCGTCGGGCTCTGGGCTGATGGCTCAGAGCCTGGAGCCTGTTTCCAATTCTGTGTTTCCCTCTCTCTCTGCCCCTCCCCCGTTCATGCTCTGTCTCTCTCTGTCCCAAAAATAAAATAAAAACGTTGAAAAAAAAAAAAGAGTTATATTCAAAACTATCGAAATTATATTTGATAACGCATTGACTATTAGCTGGTAACTATATCATATTTAAAAGGGTTATTCTTTATATAGTATGTTCCTCACATATTGTTTCTAAGTTGTACTTAAAAATACCTGTCTTAAAGAATGCTGGTGTATTAAGCTCAGATTGTGATGACAGTGTTATGCAAATAAGAGATACATTTATTGAGAAAATCAGAGGCAGAAGAGATTCTGGAGTGTCACAGCTCATTTCTTTACTAACTATAATTGGTTTGGTAGTGGCTCATTGCAGCATAGTTAGCAATCTTCAGTTCATTTGAAAAACTGAGCAATTGTGATTAAGAGCAAGCAATTTTGATAGGAAATAATAGACCAACCGCTGTGAAATAGATAGTATAATACAGATAAAAACCCTAGAACTACCTGAATATTCTCACATGCACATACACACTGCTATGGCCATTTAGCCTTTTCTTTATTAGTGTTGCTTGAAGGCCACATGATTCTCACAGTTCCTGGAATATTGTTTTTAGGACTGTATTGTTCTGAGGAGTTCTTATAGCACTTGATTCATAGATAAGTTGATTCCAGAATGTTCATCTGTGAAAGTGTTTGTATGTGACTACTGTGTTTTCATTAAAATGCACTTGAAACTAGGTGTTGTTAACTGTGTAATTCTCAGCACAAGTATAACTAAGGGGTTCTGAGAATATTACACTCAAACTTTTTTTTAATATCAGTTGTTCATATATAGTGAAATTTAAGTACTTTGT
Source organism: Lynx canadensis (assembly GCF_007474595.2). Taxonomy (NCBI): domain Eukaryota; kingdom Metazoa; phylum Chordata; class Mammalia; order Carnivora; family Felidae; genus Lynx; species Lynx canadensis. The sequence goes on from NC_044320.2 coordinate 22,421,910, forward strand.
TTCTATTGTACTTAGAATTTTAAAAACACATACAAATCTATAAAGTATATACCTTTTAAAAGAAAAGATGATGGGTAGTAAAAATGGCGATGGTGAAACACTTATAAAGGGTAGCAGGGGATGACAACAGCAGAAAAGACCTAGCATCATTCTGTCCTCCTGCTGCTGCTTTCTGTAGGTGAAGGTTGCAGCCTGCAGTATCAAATTGTGAGACCGTTGATTCTGGAAACCAGTCTTACAGATATTTTTTACAATTCTAATATGTCTTAAAACTTTGCACTTGATGCTTATTTGTACCACCACCACCATTCATAACCCTTTTTAGATTTGTCTGACTTCTCTCAAATCCCCTAATGAGTATAGAAATCTTTGCAAAGGAAGGTACTCCCCCTTTTTAAGAATCCAACGACCTAAACTTTTTACTGGCCCACCTTGGTTTCTCATTACCTAACATTTTAAGGGCTACGTGTGGGATATTTTCCCTCTGCTGTTGTAAGCAACCCACAAGTGTTACCTCTTGATTATAATTTGCTCTGTGAGTTTGTAGTTAAGCCATACCTTTAGATGTATCTTCACCTTCTCTTCAGAGAATCACAGGAATCTTCGTTTGGAAAGTTTCTGAAGCGTTATCTAAGCTAATATTCATTCTTAGCTATAGGGCTAAAAGCACAGCTGATCAGTAGAAGTGCTTACTACTGTAATAATAGCAGTGATGATGTTACAGTATTAACATCATCAGCATTATTGTTGTTTTGGTCAGTAGGGGTAAAGTTGAAAAAATTCCCCAATGTGATAGTTGATTCCTTTACTTAACTACAGTTAAGATAAATGTTACTTGTAACGCCGTCATTTACCCTATTGTCATAAATGGTAAAATCACTCCCCTTCACTCACCAATTATGAACTGCTTTATCTTTAAGCTCCCGGTTTCCTACATAACCAGTTTGCTTTTTGCATATCATTATAGACTCTCAGAGCGACACTTGAGTTTCCAACAAAGGCATTTTCTTTATCGCCATATTCATTAGCTTCTTAGAAGCAGGAGTTACCATGGGTTACCATTTTTAAAACTGAAGTTTGAATTCAGAGCAATGGAGTTTTGCTGATCGCGTAATTGACAATGGGTCTCTTTTTCTCCTCAGGTAGGGACAAATAACCAAATAATTTCTCCTCTGAATTTTAGTATCAGCAGCGTCGCCAGCAGGAGAACATGCAACGCCAGAGTCGAGGGGAGCCCCCACTGCCTGAGGAGGATCTGTCCAAGCTCTTCAAGCCACCCCAGCCGCCAGCCAGGATGGATTCTCTGCTCATTGCAGGTACTGTCAGCTGGTGCAAAACATGGCTACTCTTCTCTCTTCCTTAGGAAGCAGGAGACAAGGAAAGATCTATAAACAGAAAAATACATCATAAAAGCTAGTGTATTTAAAATGGTTGAATGATGAATTTGAATCTATATACTCTCTGAAACTTATGAACATGTCAGTCTTTGTTATTTCTAAGTTTCTTTCTGCACTTCACTCCTTGTTTAAGCATTTTTTGAGATGGCATTATAAACTTTCTAAAGTGGAAAGGTTTTATTTGAGTCATCTTTCATAGAAACCAAGAAAAAAATGTTTACCTTCTCATAATGCAGAAGATCATTTAACTCGAGCTGCTTACTTTTCATGTTCCAGTCCAGCACTGAGCCCATGTCTGTTTGTGGGTGTTTGAATTGAAAAGGATTTCCCTTAACTTTGACTGCTATTGTAGCAACGTGAATGCAATTCTGGATGTACTTTGTGTGGATGTACTTACCATTTAACACTGCCTTTCAGTGGTTGGTGGAGTCTTGTGTCCTTTGCTAGGACTTGATTGTGCTCTTATTTAGCCATGATAACCTGATTTCTGTGTAAATGCTGTTAATTACTGTTTGATTCGATCAGCTAGTTGCCTGTGAGAGATGTATTTGAGTAAAAATCCTACTCAAAAGATGATCTTCCACAATTTATTAATTCTGTTGGTACATTTTCAGTGTGGGGGGAAATTCCAAATTCCTTAAGATTTTCTAGAATACATATAAGTTAAATTTGGGAAACTGGGACACGTTTTCCTTACTTAAGGTCCAATTCAAGCAGAGTTGTATTTATTATATTTTCAAAACACATTGCACAAATGTTGCATTAGGTTAGATCATTAATTCTAAGACTTAAAGAGCAGTGATGTATTTCTTTCTTCACATGGACTCTCTGCTTCTGCTCTATCTTGGGTTAGAAGAGGAAGAAACCCTTAGTATTCCAGAGCACAGACTGAAAACTACTGTACTTGTTCATATCTGGGTCAGGTAGGTCCATTTAGTTTGCAGTTCTGTGATTTGGTATCTGGATCTCTTTGTGCCTGGCTAAGGAGAGCCAGTGCTGTTTTCTCACTTGTCTTAGTACAACGTGCGTCTGATCAACATAGTCGGTACCTTTTGATTGATAGCTAATATGTACTTAACTGCTGTTTTTCTTCATTCTCCGTGCAACCAGGAGTGGAAGATAGCCTGTTTTCAAAAGAACTTACATTCTTCATTATAAGGATATGGACAAATGGAATTGATTCTTATAAACTCTTGATTCAGAACAAAACAAAACAAAACTCTGATGATCCTGCATTCTGATTTTCTTGCTTGACTAGTGTTTTAGGTCATTATAATTTATGGAACATTGTGACTCTCTTTCTCACTTTCCCAAATGCACAGGCCAGATTAACACTTACTGCCAGAACATCAAGGAGTTCACTGCCCAAAATTTAGGCAAACTCTTCATGGCCCAGGCTCTTCAGGAATACAACAACTGAGAAAAGGAAGTTTCCAGAAAAGGAGTTAACGTGGACTCTTGAGATCACATTGGGGCACTTCTTGGAAGAAATACACTTGCATATTGAAGTCTTTCCAGCTAATAATAAAATAATAAAACAACCTTGACTGCCTGCTCATTTGATTTTAGACATGTCTAGCCTTTTATTTTTGTTTTGCTTATGCTGTTTGTCTCCAAAAGATAAAACAGATTTGATCAGAAGCTTCATCAGGCTCAGACCTGCAGGCTCCGTCACCTTTTCTACTACCTCTGAGGTGCCACATTTCAACATAGAGTCCAGTGCTGCTTGTCCCAACTCCTGACCCAGAGGCCCTGGCACACTGTGAATTCTTGTACTTCATTCTACCAAATTGGTGCCCCTGGAAGGCCAGGCCTTGTGTGCTTGCCCAGGCAGCCCTCATCCCCAGGCCTCAAACTGCTGGGCGTGCTTCTTATTGGTCTGTCGTTTCGTTTCCACAGGTGATGGTCTGCCAGTACCATTAATGCCAGGTCATTAATTGGCCACTAGAATTAAGGGAAAAAAAATCACCAAAGGAACCGTATTTTGTATGAAAAAGAAATTCATTCTGTGTATTTATTTTTTATTTAGGACTTCATGTTTATCTTTCCATACCATGAAGTATAATTCTGCTGACATGGTGTTTTATAAGTGGGGAAAGAAGAATTGGAAGAACAGTACTCCATGGGGGGAGAGGGGCTTTTAATCTCAGATTTGAAAGATAATCAGAAATCCTGCCGTGTGTAACACCAACATCCGTGAGGGGTACAACTGGCGGAAGTGTGCCTGTGAGTCCCTAGTGATTTTCATCCTGAAGACATGGCCCATAGGAAGATGATCAGAGAGAACGGGTTAGGGATAAGGAGAGTTGAGAAGTCTTTTTTTTTTTTTCCCTGGCAGCATTGTTCTGGAGGTACTGCTGAGGCTCTGGGAGCAGGCAGCTGGATGGAAACCTGACCTTTTTCCCTCTGGGGTGTACTTAAACAAGTTGCTTAGCCTCCATGTGCTTCACTTTCCTCATCCAAACAAGATGTGAAAAGGGGACAGGCATATTGCCCTGTGGGCGGGTGTGAATATTGAAGAAATTTACCGAAGATTCGGGTGAAGTGCACAGAATGTTCAGTGGTTGGTACGTAGTGGAGGCTCAGTATGGACTGTGATGACGGATGTACTCTCAAGTTCTCTGTTTGGGATGTTGGGTTCTTAGCAGGCCCTTGCTTTTAAAAAGCTGTGGCCCTTGAACATTCTAGAATTCAGGTACTTGCTCACATGAATTAATTTTTCTAGGATAAATTCCTAGAAGTGGACCTGCTGGTCAAAGATTATGTAAAATTCTAAGGCTTTTTAACTGTATTGCCAAATTACCTTCAAGCAGTTTGCACTCCTACCCATGCTGCTGCCTGATTGGAGTCAACCCCTACTTGAGTGTGGTCATATTAGATAGAGGAGAGGTATTGATAAACAAAACTGGTCCTGGTCTCTGTCCTTGTGGATTGTATACTCTGTTGGTTTATTTCCTTGCATTCGAGTTGCCTAGATTTGGAATTCTATTGTGAGTTAAACAAAGCACCCTTGAAGTAGCAAAGAGCAAACTAAAAGGAAAGTCCTTTCAAACATAAACTTAATTACATGGTGTAAGATTAATGTAACAGGATTCAATTATATTCTTTAAAGGTGTGGTTATTTCTTACATTCCATATGATTATTTCGATACACATAACTGAGAGTAACACATAACTCAGAGAAACACACTTAATGGAAGATTTCAGTAGTTTTCGGGTTAGGAATTACTGTAGTGGGAAAAACTGTTTAGGGAAACATGTCAATGGAAATTAAATCTGCACAGTATGTAGTGTTAAGGAAGAGCTTCTGTTCAGCATTTGATTTGAGTGCTATATTCTGACATTTTTCAGGAACAAATACGTATGGTTCATCTTCTATAAATATTTGCAGTTTCTTCACGTTGAAATGAGAAAAGCTCATAAACTGAGTACCGGGTCTAATAAATCATTCACTTACCCAAGAACAAAAAGACAGAAAAAGCTAGCATGTTAATCTAATGGAAAATTAAATGTGACAAATCAAAAAAGTAAAATATACCTGAATTTGACCCCATAATCATTGATAATGCTTTGTAAGGTTCAAGTAGATGTAGGACTATTTTTAATTGAAAATACCTGAGAGAATGAGTCTTTAGCCTACCCCAGATACCTTGTTTTTTAAAATACTGAGGTAAACGAAAATAACCTTTTCCTCCATTTTTGGAAGCTTGGCAATTCGGATGTGGTTATCTAATGTTAATTTAATTATTTTTTTTAATTTCAAATTTTAGTGTTTTCTAAAATGTTTCTATGTTGTTCACACTGTGTTTTTGTAACACAGTCTTTGGAAAACCTAATTGAAACCTTCACTTTCAAACCATACTGGCATTGAATGCTGGAGTGGATGTTGGAGTGTTGTGAGAGAATTATTTGAATTTTAAACTCCATTTTATAGCGAACATTTTCTCATTCATATTAGATGTATACCATTTATTAATTTTTTCCCTTAATCTCATTGGGCGTCTTTTTCTATGATCTATCATAGAAATGGGGCAAGGGTGTTTAAAGAGAAAATACTAAACTGGGGTCAAGCCAGATGGTTGTAGGGCTTATTTTAGCAAATGACTCAAGCGCCCATCTGTAGAAAACATGATCAAGTCGTCAGTGCCTTGGACAGTACTTTGGTCCTTCTCAGCAGAGGATTCCTTCTGTTGTGACAGTGGTTAGTAGATAAGTAGGGGAAGAATGAAGATCCTGAGCCTCTTAAATTAATGTTTACAAAGATGAGAGAAAAGCAGTGGGTGGTTTCTGCATCCCATAGTCTAAGACTGCGCAGTGGGAAAGTTAGAAGTGGCTTACTGTGTGGTGACTTCCAAATTAGAATCTGAACCTCTTTGCATGGATTGGAACAGGGATATTCCAGATTCTTGAGACAGGGAGGGAGAGACTGGGGAGCCAGAGCTACCAGGAAATTACAGTTTGCTGGAGCAGACAGCTGTGGCCTGATACCGTTGACTTGAGCTTTCTTTTTACATAGGAAAAAAAAAAAGCCTGGTTGGCCTTACAGTAGAATACATACATAATGGCTATACCAAAAGTTCAGTAGTGATTTTAGGGATAAAAATCCTGCAAGCAGAAATGGTTTCCAAGAGCCACCGCTACCAGTTTGGGGAGTTTGGGCCAATCCATAGGGGTTTGAGCTGTCCTAGACAATTCTTTGATTACCTGTATTCTTATTCTCAGAGGCTGTTAAGCCCTCGCATCTGCTGTCACATGATCAGTTTATTAGCGTCACAATTTGATTCAGTACAACTGATAATATCATTTGGATTTTCTTACAACTGTGGGTTAGGCAACCCATTTTCAATTCTTTGATTGAATTGATGGCAAGCAGTCTACTAAAGATAGGATGTAGCCTCAGAGTCTTACTAATTTAAATATCTCCTGGAACATTCGTGAATTGAGGGGATAGTAGATGGGGTACTGAATCCATCCTTACAGTAGGGCTTGCTGGAAGCCCTTTTCAGTAGGTTGCAGATACATACTTAGTTTTCTTTCTAAGTGTATCTTCTCCTTCAGGAAAAAAAAACAAAACTATAAGAAAATTCTCATCCACTGGTGTTATACTATGAAAAAAGGTAAAAATGATGTTCTCTTCTTTTAATCCCCAAATTACTGTTTCTACATTTGGACAAAAGTGAAGGACTCTAGCACTTGTTCATCAGACTCGTAACAATACAGGGTGGCCTGTTTCTCCCTATTTAAAGTTTAGTTGATTGCAGTAGGAAAATATTGCTTCTGGCATTTGTGTCAACCGCAAGACATAAACTCAGGTGTCACTTCTATTTCCTTCAGTAATATTTTTTTTCATTGACCCCTTTCCAGGGCACAGCCATTTCTGGCACCTTCCATCTTCCTTTGTGAACATGGAGGCAAAGGATTTGTTTAACTTTTCAGCAGTGTTTACCGCTTCTGACGGTAAATGGTCCTTGCCTTTTCTTCTTGGACTGTAGTCTCTGTTGCCAATGTTTTACTTTGTATGTATTGGAAACAGCTCTTATTTTGTCAGATCCCCCGAGTAATCTTTCCCCACCTTTGTTTATCTTGTCATTTGGCTTTCACTTGCTTAACTCATTCCTAGATTCAATCTGCCTGTGATTTGTTAGTTTTGATTCTTGCCCTTCTCCAGTTTGAGGTTTTTAAATTGCATTTTATTTTTTAAAATAGTCACAAAGATTTTAATTTTTCCTTGATCTGATCATGTATCTCTGAATGTTATAATCCTCCAATCAGGCAGGCAAGTGTCCCTGTAACCTCATCTCCTACATCACAATGGTGAGGGTCTATTTTTCTCTTTGATGCGTGCAGCTCCCATTATTGGTAATGAAAGGTCTTCATGTGCATTAAGGGGAAACTAGACCTCTAATGAGATACAGAGAGGAATTGCAGCTGATGATTTCCACTTCTAGCCCACTGTACTATAACAGAAATGCACTCTCAGGAGGCAATGGGCCAAAGAAATACAAAATGCATGTGCTGCCTACGTAGAATATCTAGTCTGGTCTTAATGGACGGGTGGTATTGTTTTGGTGTTTAGTCCATATTTGCCGAGGGGGACCTTTATTATGGAGGCAAAAGACTCAGATACTTGAAGAAAGTGAATAGACTAATTACAGTGCATTTGAAATAGCTTTTAAGGATGATCTCTTACATTAATATATTATTTTACAGTCCACAAAGTACTTGTATATTTTCTCATTTAGCATGGGAAAGGAGGACGCATTATGAAGCCAATGTGCTTGGTACTGAGAATCTGAAAATACTAAGGGACTGAGAAACATAATATAATTCCTGCCTAAAGATGATAAAACCAAACCGAAAAGGTGACTGACTAAAGCAGACCAGCTCCTAGGTGGCAAGTGCTTGGCACAACTTGCCTTCTCAACACAGCTCAAGGAAAGTAGTTCTCATTTCAACATGGGTTCCCCTCTGTGGTGAACCACTCCCCTCCCTCCCCTCACCACTTTCAGGGAACTGTTTCACTCTCTACTGTGGTAATTCACCACACCCCCTAAATTTATAGGCTCCCAGTGTCCATGTTTGTAATTGAACCCTTTCTGATTATGTACAAGACAATGAGAATCAGGGGTTCCAGTGTCCATTCAGGCTCATTTCTCGAGTAGAGCATATCTAACCTCTTGTAACCATTTGTGTTATAAGGCTGAGTAGCAGAGCAGAGTGTAGGGGAAGAAGCCGAGAGGAGCAAAAATGAAAGCATGCTTCCATGTCCATAACACTTGGGTTTTCTGTTTGCAGTCCCTTTCTGTCCCTGTTTGCATTCCTGCCCTTGGGTCTCAAAAAGCATATTTGAATCTTCTTACTAACACTGCTTTTTGTTTCTTCAGCACCTTAGAGTTGGTTTCTGTTGCTTTCAACCTCAAAAATACCTAACCCAAGTCATGTATATGCCAAGGCTTGTTTGCCATTAGGCCTAACCGATTTGAGAAGACACAACCTTAAGAGGTAACAGGAGAATAAAAGTAACTTGGCAAATACATTAATAGAATTTTAGAGCAGGAGGGCACCTAGCCTGATGTCACGGCCACCACAAACCTCCCATCCAGAGATGTAGAAACAGGCTCCAAGAGCTTTCAGTATTGTTTCCAAAATAGCCTAGATTGTTGACTCCTTTTTAGTGTTATTCTATGTGTCAGTATTTTTTCTTTCTTGATTTGATATTTGTATGTGTTGCAAAACGATCACCACAGTAAGTCTAGTTAACAGAGTATTTTTCTTGTGATGAAGACTTTGAAGATCCACTCTTCAGCATCTTTGGAATATGCAATATAGTCTGAACGATAGCCACCCTGCTGCACATTACGTCCCCATGACTAATAACTGGAAGTTTATAACTTTAGTTATTAACATTAACATTTAGTTTATAACATTTTTGCTCACCCTGCAACCCCCGTCAGCATTTCCTAAAGAGCTCAAATGCCGCCCAGTATACACTGAATCTTTCTGGTAGGCAGATGCTCTCTGATGGCACCATGGAGTTGAGGTGCGTTTTCTACAACATTTGGAGCACAAAGGTTGCACATTCTCAAGAAGGAACAAAGAGTTAAGGGCTAATTAAAAACCTCTTGGATATCTGGGTCATCTTGACTGTTCCATCTGGGAAGTGGATGGAAGAGGTGAGTTTTTGCTTCTTTGCTGGAGATTGGTGGTGTCAGCAGGTGGTGGGGTATTCTGAATTTGGTCCGAGATGAAAACATTTCAGGCAAGTGAAACTAAGCTAGATTCTTTTGACAGTAAAGTTACTTCTTTAGAGATGCAGATGTCAGTTTTATTAAAGTACAAAGCAGCATTGCAAAAAAAAAAAAAAAATAGTTGAGGGTGTGTGTGTGTATGTGTTTTTAACAGCTACTCTTAACACTTTGGAAAAGTATAACTCACCTTTGCCTCTGCCTTCTAAACTTGAGATAGAATGCTGTGTAGAGTCCATTCCCTCCCACTCCCAAACTTAGAGAAGGAGGGAAGCAAGAGCAATTTGTTAGGAACAAAGACATTTGCATCTGTGATGTTCACGTCATCCTCTTCATGCTTCTGTGAATTCACAAATGTACAGAAATTCAGAAATCATCTCTGGTAGGGGAGGAAGAAAGGAAAGGTGTTGATTTTGTTTTTTGACGAAGCCCTGATGTGGCAAATCTCAGATGACAATCTCTCATCTTGTTTCAACGGACTGTGGCAACCGTGGGGCGCTCTTCTGAAAGTGATTAGAGCTTGGCCATGCAAATCCTCCACAGATTCTGAATAAATTCAGTGTTAGCAGTAGATCATTGCTCCCGATTTAAAGTGCACTTGGACAAAAAGATGATTTTCTGATGTTTTCTAGTACTAGATGCTTGCCTCTCATTACCTTTCAGAAAAGTCAACCGACCTACCAGCCAACCAGTAAGAGTGGCATTTTTCCTTAAAGAGAACTGAGTGCCACTTACCCTGTTGGTTTAGCACTTTTGAGTCTCTGTGTCGAACTCGCAACTGGGTTTTAGCTCTGCAAATGGAGAATCGTTGTGGGATGAAAGAATCATAAACTTAACACTTTCGAAAGGGTGTTCATTCAGCAGATAAATGTGCCAAGTACTGTGTTCAATACTGGGAATGAAAGTGCACTAAGCCCTGACCCTCAAGGGTCTTAACCCAAGGGCAGTGGTTCTCTAAGTGTGGCCCCTGGGGTAGAATCACACTGAGCTTGTTGGAAATGCAGATTCTCTGGCCTCGACCCAGACACACCGAGTTAGGAGCTTCTTGGTTGGTGCCTCACAACCTGCGCTTTAACAGCCACCCTGGGTGATTCGGGTGCTTGCTGGTTTGTTCTGGAATAGTGGTTCCTGGATCTGGCTCTGTGTCATTAATGCCTGGAGAGTTTTTGAAAAGTTAGATCGTGAAATAAGGCCCGGGAATCTTTTGTTTTTCTGTTTTTATTTTTTAAGTTGCCAGAGATGATTTTGGGAAGACATCGCAATCAAGTGACGACTTTTATTAGAAATTAGGAGTAATAGGTCGTGGAGAAGGAAAGGAATTCCAAACAGAGCCAAAAGAACCCAGGCTTGCTGAGGAGGAAGCAAAGGCTGGATGGAGTCACAGGTCCAGGGACTTGTGTGCCATGCCGGGGCGGTGGGGGGTGAGAGGGAGTCTCTGGCTCCCAGCAGTGCAGACCAGGTGTGCAGGGAGCCTGATACAATAGCGGGGCTTTGTTTACCCAACTGTGATTGCAGCAGCCACCTGCAAGCCGCGGTGTCATGTACTACAACAGAAAGGACAGCAAGAGTGAGCCACTTCACAGCGTTGCACCGAACAAAGCCTTAGTGACATGAAATCTGTGTTGAATCTCGGCAGCAGGATGGAGAGGAATTGTGACAATCTGCCTCCTACCTTCACCCTCAGCTTCCCCTAACTAGGGTCAAGGAGCCGGATTTTTTAAAAAGGAAAAAAAGAAAAGGTTCAAATATGTATTGTTATTATTTCTTCTTTAGCAAAAATGTAATTGTTAAACACAAGACCTGTAATTTATGGCGGAAAGTATATTGATGTTGGAATAAAATCACCACACTGTTCTCTGCCTTTGTATTCAGTCGAAATCACATGCAATTCTGTTTGAACTGATATCTCCAAAGTAGGACCCATTTAATCTTTGAAGAAGTTTCTTGTGCATTGAGCACCATTGGTAGTGTTAGACCAGAGCATGCAAAATGTTCGGCATTCAGAGAAGGGGTTTCTTGAGCACCTTTACAAAATTGGCAGGGAGAAGTGCATTTTTAGCAAACTGCAAGATCTCAGCCTGAGATTCAGAGTAGAGGCTGCATGGACCGCCTGGGGGAAGCCATATCCGCATACCTGGAGGCAATCGAAACAAATCATTGGAGACATTAAAAATAGAGTTCTCTTTCTTACTGCCAATATTCCCTTTCTTCCTCTCTACTTCAATTTTTTTTTTTGGTAGTGTTTTCTGAAATGCTTTTTTTAAAGAAGCATATAGAAATTTAGATTTAATTTGTTACAGCTTGCATTTAAAACTCTGGAAAAATGAGAAATAATTGGAAGATAACAGTAGCAGCTGCCTAACCAGTTGTTTCAAAATATGGCAATAAAATATTAAACTTGAGACTTGCTATTTTTGTGCATGGATGTCTGTCATTGGTTATGATAGATTTCTAACCTCCCTACCAAGTTAATATTTTAGGAGGGGCTAGAGGAGGATGCTTATGACAAGTTGTGGACTTAAATATTATTCCTGGAGAAAATTTGTAATAAATGAGGCCCTGACTGTAAACTTTACATATACTAGCAATTATTCTCTTTAAAAGGGGGGAGGGGGGCGGTGCGGGGAGGGAAAACAGCCAAGCACATTGCTTAATTGACCTGGACTTAAAAAAAAAAAAAAAAAAAAAGGCAGCCTCAGATTTTGGATACTACTATTGGAAAAGAGCCTGCGACTGATTTGGCACATAAATCCTAAGAACTTTGACTTAGAGGGAGAGTGAGCAGTTCTGATGGGAGACGCAGTTTATTTGCATTACAAATGGGAGGTATGGGATGCTTAACGTGTATTAAATGAACATCCAGTGCCATGTAAGGATGGAGTTTCATTATTTCTGTAAATGGAATTAGCCTGCAGCAGCAGCATGGACTATTCAGGTTATTTTAGCGAAAATGGAGTTTCATTTGCCCGTGGAGCAAGGTACAGTGAGTCTCAAATTGGGCATTCCCAGAGCACTTGTGTGGCCGTTTGGAGGCGACAGGAGATGGTGGCAGTCAGGGAAACGGGGGACTGCAGTGCCTGTGAAGTGTTGCAACCTCTCAGGTGGGGATGGAGGGACTGGAGTGTTTCCCAAATGGGTCCCAAGGAAGACTAGTTTTGTGGGATATTTATAGGTGCTACTTGGGGTGGGGAAGAACCCCAAAAACTTTCCTGACCATATAACCTCGGGAAAAGTTTGCTTTAACAGCATTAAATTGGGTTCCTCAAGATTTGCACAACCTTTAATACCTAAAGCGAAGTATAAAGTTTTAAGCAGCAGTGGCTGCCCTACAGCTACAGCTGGGTAGCATCTGAGTACCTTCACTTAACTGTGTCGATATTTTCATATCTTTAAAATAGAAATTTCTAGGATTTGACCTACAATAAATGGCAATTTTATATGGTTCAGCCTAATTCCATTAGCATACCATGTGTGTATAATAATGTCCACCTTATATGATTGTGGGGAGAATTTAATAAGGTGACGTGTGTAAAATTTTCTGCACTCAAAGTAGGAAGCTGGTGGTTGTGTAGACTATGTGACCCAAACAATGACCAACAAGCCCTTGTCTCTAGCAGTAGCTCCTGGACGGTTATGGGATTCCAGGGAGTGTGGCTAAAGAGCTGGGGTCAGCAAGCTTTTTTCTACAAAGAGCCACGTAGTAAATACTTACGGCTTTGTGGATCATAAGGTCTCTAGCAAGTATTCCGCTCTGCTGTTCCAGTGGAAAAACAGCCACAGACAGTATGTAAGTAAATGGGTGTGGCTTGTGTTCCACTAAAACTTTATTTATAAGACTCTGGCAAAGGTCTGTATTTGGCCCATGGGCTGTAGTTTTTGACTTACTTTAGACGAAGGAAAACAGTGAGTTGTAAAGATAAGACTGACTTGGGTATTTGGAGACCTCGGTTTTGTTTCCAGATCTGCTACTGCCTGTGAAGTTGACTTTTTTGAGTCTTACCTGGTTTATCAAGTGGCTTTGTATTTTGTGCTCTGATAGAGTTATAAACTAAGAATAGCATGGAAGGAGATGCCATAAAGGCAGTTTGAAACTTACGCAACCATACAGCATTTTTCTAAGGCTATTATCTGTTCATTTATTCATCTGTTCAATAAGCTCTTTTTTAGTATCCTCTGTGGATCAGTACTTACATGTTTGTGAATAAGACAGATATTGCCCGTGTCCATGTGAAGCATATATTCTTCTTGGGTATTTATTTTTGGAACATTGTTAGGATTTAAGTGCTATAAGAATTGTTGATTATTCACCTTTTACGGAAAACCCTTTGCCCTGAGAAGAATAGAGCAAGGTAAATGAGAAGGTGAGTTCTTCAAATATAATGTTAGTCCAGAGAAGAGATTGACTTTTCCCAAGATACTAACTGAATAGGACTTAGGATGAAGTCAGGCTTAGTTGGTATTTGAGCTTTAGCTACAGTCTTGTGTATACGAATACTATATTCTGTTTATACAGCAGACTCTGCCTCTAGCCACAGATGTTTCCGGCACCTGGTTAATTTATCCAGGAAAGGCCAATGCTCATTAAGGCTCCCAAGTCCCAGAGCTAAGTTTTATGGGTGGGGAAACTGAGGTACTGAAATTGGTTATGGGATTGGCTCAGATCACAACTAGCTGGATGTAGGACTCTGGCCAACACAACTGGCAGGTCCTAGGAATGAGACCAAGGTCTCCCTCCCTGGGACTCCCTGACTTTCAAGAATGGCTGAGGCTTCTCAGACCCCCGTCTCCAATTAGGCTTATGAAATATTAGAGGGACTCAAGTGGAGACCCTGCCGGGAGAGAAAACCTGTTTTGACAAAGGAGAGGCTTGAATCAGGAAACCAGATGTGGCTTCAGGGCCAGAGAGCTCTGGCAGCATCCAAGCTGTGAGTCCTAGGCTGCAGTCTGTCAGGGACGTGCAGGACATGTGCAAACAGGGGCTCTCTTCTTCCTTTCGCTAGCTGCTTTCTAATGTCCCCTGAGTGGCCCATATCGAGGTTGCCTCTCGGTGGAGACCTATCCTGGAAGCAAAGTGGATTCCTGCCTAGATGGCTGTGATGTCATCTGCCACTTTAAGTTTTACTGAGCACGTGCAGAGGTGGAGCAAGATGTCTCACTCTTTCACCCAGTCGTGGTGGTGGTCAAGCCTGAGGGCGAACTAGAACCTCCCAAAGTGGCCCTGGGGGTTGGGAGGTTGGGAGTGTTAGGCATCGTTTGAATGAGCTTATTTAATACTAGAGTTTACTTTTATACCTTGGATGTGATAAAAAGAGAATCTGTTGGTTTTGTAGTTTGCCCATCTTGGCATTTGTCTAAGTGAACTACCAAATGGGAAGCTCATTCACATTTTCTTGGCCACTTGGGGTAAGCAGTCATTCTAAAAATTGTTGGGAAGACTGGGAGATTTTAATGTTTATTAAGGAAAAAGAAGGAGACAAAAATAGACTCTTCTCTAGTTGCCTGGCTGAGACGAGCAGCCCAGAGCTGGGGATTCTGGACACAGTCACAGCAATAATGTGAAGACTGAAAATAATAAAGTGCTCTGTCTTTGAAAGGGGACCGTCCAGCTTTCATCAGTGACAAGACTGGTTAGTGAGTAGGCTTTGCATTGTGCTTGGAAAGCCAACTGACTTGGGTTGGCCAGACCTGGTGAGAGCTGCAAATGTCAGAGCAGACCTGCTGCTGGGACCTAAGGTCCCCGAAGCTTAACTCTAGCAAGTAAATAAGTCATAGATGTTCCTGGGTGGTGTGAGGTCCAAGAGGCAGGGCCTCACCAGCTCTACATGTCAAGGTCACACTTAGCATCTGGCGCTGTTTAAAGGTTGTTTTGACTTTCTTTGAAAGGTTAGAAGGAGGTGCAAAACTCCTATTTACATACAATAGTTTTAAGCCATCAAGACTTAGGGTTTTTTGTCACCACAGCAAAACTTAAACTGTCCTGACTTACTAAGCTTCAATATCCTCATCTTAGAATGGAGTAAGATTAACCTCATACAGATATTGTGAGAATTCAATAAATTAATGCTTATAAATTATATAGCCAATGCCTTACATGTACAAGGTACTCCATAAAAAGTAGCCATGTTGATACTGATGTTGCAGTGTTGAGAACAGTTTTTCCTTCAGCCATTGGCATGGTTACTTAAAATACAAAGGCTCTGAGGAATGGGGCATTGATACTGATTCTGTAGGGTATGTTCTTGGAGTTGATTTTCCAGAAGTTGAGTTAGATTTGCTCTGCTTCATCCACACTCTCTTGCATGTCTGCAAGCATATATTCATTTTCTGCATATTAATTGAGTACCTCTTCCACACCAGGCCTTGTGACAGGCCCAGGAGAAGCAGTGGGGAATAAGTGGAAATTACTGCCCATATCAGCCTGAGTCCTCTGGGTCCTCAGGGAAGCAGATGCCCTTTGGGAGAAAAAGCGGAGGGACCTGGGGCGGAGGGAGGCAGAGAGAACCTTCAGATGGCCCCACGAAGGAGAGAGAGTAGGGAGGAACATAGGTAGTGAGAGTCTCAGACAGCAGCCCTGTTCTAAGAAAGTTTTGGCCTGTGGGAGGAGCCCCACATCTGGCAGGAATGATCTGCATTCAGTGCTTATCCTAGGTTAGTGGCTGGGAATAGCCTATGGGAAGCAAGGACTTAGCACATCACTTTGGTGGGTTAAGGGCACAGCAGCTGGCACCAGTTGTCACTTACACCCAGGCCCCGCCCTGGGCAGCAGGAGACCTGAGTGGCAAATTTTTAGGGCCACCACACTGCCTTCATGGAGTTTACAGTTTGGAGCGGGAGATAGGTATTAAATAATCACGTAAACAATGAATGACTTGCAGTTGTGATTAGAGCCATGGAAGGGAACTACAGGAGGCCACAAGATGGTATCACATAGAGCCTGCCATTGTGAAAGGTTGGGAAGCCATCCTGGAGGAAGGGATTTCTTGGGGCTGATGTTAGAAAGACAAGCAGGGTTGGGCCAGGTGAAGAGAGGCTGGAGGCATATTCCAGAGAGAATGAGAGGCAGGAGCATTCCAGGGAGAAACAGAGAGATCGTAGAGTTGATGTCTAGCAAATTGTCATAGAAATTCTGGGGGATTGGGACACCTGGGTGGCTCAGTTGGTTAAGCATCCAACTCTTGATCTTGGCTCAGGTCATGATCACACGGTTCGTGAGATCAAGCCCCACTTTGGCCTCTGTGCTTACAGTACAGAGTCTGCTTGGGATTCTCTGTCTTCCTCTCTATTCTTCCCCTGCTCGTGCGTTCTCTCTCTCTCTCTCTCTCTCTCTCTCTCTCTCTCTCTCTCTCTTTCTATCTAAAATAAACATTAAAAAAAATCTGGGGCCTTAAAAAAGGATCATTTCTATTCTTTCCTAATGTTCTTTCCTTTGGGATTCAATTGTATTTTTTTCTGGGATGAAGAACTGGCCCCTTCCCCACCATGCATACATTCTTAAGAAGACCCAACAGACTCTTTACATCAAGTTTCAAAGAAGTCAGGGTTTATCTACTTCTTGGAGGATTGGGAATACTGGCTTTATTGATAAAGAGTTTATCAGGCCATTGATACCAAGACATCTCAATGTTGAGGAGAGGTCCCAATCATCTCCACTGTATTGGAAAATGATGAAATGCTAAAACAGGTTATAAAATTAGTCCTGTGAGTGCATCTCAAGTGCACAATATGTCATTTGAATGTTTGGAGATGGACAGCAAGAGTCTAAACATGAGGTTGATGGGACACCCCACACTGCCTCCTAGCCATAGGCTCTACTGAAATTTCTGTGTGTGGGTGGCTCTGTGCAGGTCATGGAGATGACAGAGGATGGCTTGTGTGCACCAACACAGATTCATGCAGGTCGATGTTGAGTGAGACGGGCCAGGAGAGATCTAGATCTCCTGACTTTTCTATGAGCCTTTCCCTGAAATCCATCACTTTTCTTAAACACTAGAAACCTTAACTGACTTCTAAAATAGGCTAGTGTCCTTAAAACCTGTTTCCCTTCACCTGACTGCCCCAGCTGGACCCTCTGACCTGGATAATCAAGGACACCTGTCATAAGAGTGTCTCTGATGATTCCAGGCTTTTCAGGACAGGAGACGTATCTTGAGTGCTGACATTGTTTCCATTTAGCTTCCGTGCCCCTGTTGGAGACTTTGTCTTTTCCACCTCTGCCTTAAATATATTACCACCATGTATAACTCTCAGCACCCTTCTCATGGGAGAATAACATTTTTAATATTACTTAAATCGGCTCTGTGTGATGAAGCATTCAATTCGGTTTTCTGCCAGTCTGTGCACCTGAAGAATGATTCTTATTAGATTACAATCTGTCTTAGGCTGTATTAACGTCTAGTGTTTTATCTGCTTTCTCTCATGAGAGGAATCCTCCCTCCCACACTCCCTCCATAGCTCGTTTCCAAGTCTGTGCATTTCACTGTGCATCTGCTCTTGCTTTACCCAGGCCTGAGTAGCCGCTGACAGTGATTGGCAGAAAAGGGTTTCCAAGAATATTTTAAAAGAAAAAAGAATGAAAGGGAAGAGGGAAGAAAGGAAGAAAAGCAAACCAAGTAAGAGAGAGAGGGAGAGAGAGAGAGAGAAGTTTGCTGAAGAATGACAAAGAACAAATAGGCCTCCTCTTGCTGTATATGATTGATTGTGCAGACCAAGATGCTGGCCTTTTGAGTTACAGCTACCAGCTGGCACTCGCTGCATCACCCATATGACACCCTTATTTGGAACAGATAAATTCTGTATTCAAAGTGCTGACTGGGGTGTTTCTGGCTTGCATTTTCTCAGCGCCTACTTGCCTTAGAAGAACAAAAGTCCGGGGTTTGTAAGGGGAAGGAGGGTGAGTGTGGGGCCATCGTGGTTTCTGTGGCTCACCCCACCATGTAAATGGTGGTTTAGATAGGGTCTCGATCCAGAGAGGGTAGGTGGGCCACCTCTTACCTCCGTTCACTTTGTTGTCTCTTTTCCCCTTCCTACTACCATTCCTTCTGGAAGGCAAGTCTTAGGTAGTGTCTCTGCACCAATAGAGAAACCATATGGAAAATGTAAGCCCCACAGAATAATTCTCTAGGTGGTGCAGGTAGATGCCTTTTATGGCATGATCTTTCTGA
This sequence comes from Lynx canadensis, assembly GCF_007474595.2. NCBI lineage: Eukaryota > Metazoa > Chordata > Mammalia > Carnivora > Felidae > Lynx > Lynx canadensis. The sequence goes on from NC_044320.2 coordinate 22,440,213, forward strand.
AATGGAGCCCTCAAAATAACCCTCCCACTGCTGAAGATGTTCTGTCAACTCCCTACTGCCCTCTGGATATGCCCCACTTTGAGCTCTGACTTTGCTCCCCTGCAATTTGGTAGGCAAGGAACTTTGAGAACTGGCCCCTGAGATACCCTTCAGCATCTTGTGCCGCTTCCCTCAGGCACACCTTCTGCACCATATGAGGTAGCAAGCAGGGTCCAATCAGGAAAATAGTAACTCTGTGAGTGCTCACAACAGAAGGGATTGAATGCAGGGAATTAGCCAGGTAAAGGGGGGCTGAGAAGACAATAGGCATTGATGTGGCTGTCAGATTAGCAAACAGAAAGGCATAGGTGTAGAGACAAAGGCCACAAATGGGGCCTTGGTCACCTGGCAGAGGCAGGGATCATGTAGGCCTTCCCTGCAGAAGTCATTGATGAGACAGAGCTGCCTAAGTCAGAGAATGAGAGAGAGAAATATTCTGGATTTTTCTTTCTCCTTCTTTCCTGTTTTGGTTAGCTCAGGCTGCCATAACAGAATACCACAGACTGGGTAGCTTAAACAACAGACATTTATTTCTCACAGTCCCGGAGGCTGGATGTCCAAGATCACCTGGCCTTTCCCCTGTGCATGGAGAGAGAGAGAGAGAGAGAGAGAGAGAGAGAGCGAGCTCTTGGTGTCTCTTCCTCCTATGAGATCACCAGTTCTTTCAAATTAAGGTCCTGCCCTTTTGATCTCAGTTAACCCTAATCACCTTTTTAAAGGCTCTGTCTCCGGATACAATCACACTGGGGGTTAGGGCTTCAATATCTGAATTTTGATGGGAAACACTTCAGTCCATAACACTTCCTATCCCCTACCAGGACCTCCCATTGGTCAAAGCGGTGGTTGACATGGGAACCTGGGAAATGCAGCCTCCAGGGGTCAGGGCCTGTGTGATAAAGACAAAGCATAGGGTCAGTGTTGGGTTGAGTTGCATTGGGTGTGTGTGTACGTGAGTGGTGTTCATGTGCTCAAAATTGGGCTTCGAGTAGAAGGGGAGTGGAGAAATGGATGGTGGTTGGGCAACCAAAAGTGTCCAACCTCAGAGTGATACTGAATCTCAGTTTCTGGAACTGTGTTTCTTGCATGTTCATGTTTCCTCTGCCTGGAACCCTCCCCACCCCCTTTTTTGCTTTACAACCACTTTGCCTGGCTGACTTCTCACCAATGCCATTACATCTGTAGGTTATGTTCTTAACTGCCAGGCACTGTTCTAGGCTCTGGTAACATAAAGCCAGTCCAGTGTCCACCTTCATGGAACTTACAATCTGGTTGGGGGGAAGTGAGGGGCGAAAATAAAGAAATGAGCAAATAATAGTACTTCAGATGGGGATATAAGAAGTGGAGAAAAATAAATCAAGGTGGGGAAGACTGGGAATGCCAGACGAATCGGTGGTGTACCTGTATTTTATGCTACATTGGCCAAGAAGTCCTGAGAAATAAGTAGTGTCTAAGCAAAGAATTTAAGGACAGGAGTCCTGAGGGTTGCTAAATACCTAATAATGGCCCCCCAGATATGTCTACATCCTAATTTCTGCAATCTGTGACTATTTCCTTACATGATAAAGGGACTTTGCAGGTGTGATTATATTAAAGATTTGCAATGGGCAAATTACTTTGGATTCTCTTAGTGGGCCCAAGGCATCACAAGGATGCTTATAAGAGGGAGATAAAAAGGTCAGAGTCAGTAGTAGGAGATATTATGACCAAAGTAAGACGTTGTTGCAATGATGTGAGGATGGGCATATAGGTGGCCCTTCTAGGAGTTGGTAAAGCAACAGTGGGAAGCCCGTACACAGGAATGGGAAGAATGTTCCAGACAGAGGGGTAGCAGGTGCAAGTGTCCTCTGGTAGGAGGTTCCTGGTATGTTGATTCTATCTTATGATCAGCACTTTTTGCCTCTCCACTCTCCCGACACCCAGGCCTTACCTCACTATTAAAATTGCTGGTTGGTTTGTGTTTCTCCCCCTCTGACTATAAACCCCTTGAAAACAGGGACCTAGAGTTTTTCATTGCTTTGTCCCCAGTGCTGGCACAAAGTGAATACTTAAAAAAAAAATGCTTTATTTTAGAAGTTGAAGACTCTTCAGGAAATTCCATGTGTGTGTACAAACCCATGGGACCACATGATGGCCTGTAGAGTGGTTTCTTGGGTATTTACGTACCCACTGTCATCTGGATCGTGGACTGGGCAAAGAAAGATACATGATGGGGGTACACAGACTGACTGTCCTCATGGGTTTGAGAGTACTGAGCCGAGGTAATGACATGGCTTCCCTCGTCATCTATGACGTGGTCACAGGCCTGTTCTTTGTGTGAGGGTATTTATTAGTGAGGGTCGCCCGTTAACAGTGATGGGGATCAAGAGATCACTGTTGTGGCTGGGGGACACCTAGGCCTTAAGGTCACCACCTCATTAAAGATTTTGCTGCTTAGTTCCTGTGTAATCCTTTCTGAGCCCAGCTGCCATGGTAACTGGGACGTTATCAAAGTCTGCAGGGCTGAGGATGTACTCTCCTGCCGCGCATCTCTCCCGGGTGGTTTCTGGCTCTCGTCTGCCTCCCAGCTCAAGCACAAGCCTTACCAGCTGGGGAGAGGCGTTTTCATCAGAGCCCTTGGAAGTTGTTCAGGGGGGGTCATATGCTGATTTTCAGGCCGTCTGCTCACCAGCGTCTTCATTATTTCACACTCCAAATACTTGAAACTGCCGTTGGGTCACCCTCAGCTCCCTGCAATTAACCATTGGCTTTGAAAATCCAGCTGTGCTCAGCATTTCACTGATGATTACAGATGCAGGGAAGGAGGTCGAGGCTCTCAAGTAAGACAGTTGTTGCCAGAGGAGGGAGAAAGGGAAGGTGTCAGAAGGAAGATGAGTGTCTGGGTGTGCGTGCAGGGGTCTGCGAAGTGCTAGGAAAGAGAGAGGATACCTGAGAGAAAGCACACAGGGGAGAGGAAGATGGGGATGGTCTGTGCACTGGTCATTAGGATATGCCGGGAAGAAAGTGCTCACCAGGATGGGGAGGTGCTGTGAGAACCAGGGCGTGCACACACATGTGTGTGTGTTGGGGTTGCACTTAGAGATGGAGCAAGGTTGAGGGGATGTTTATGGAGTACCAGAGACAGAGCAAGGGCCTCTACCTCTGTTATCTCACTTAGACTTCACCTCAAATATACACGTGGCAGGCTTTATTACTCTCATTTGTATGACATGGGCGAATGAAGGCTAAGAAAGGCTACACCGCTTGCCAAAATGGCACAGGGCAAGGATGGCAAGGTCAGGATTCCAACCCAACTCAACCTGAATGCAGACCTTCGGCCCGCTCTAGGATTTATCAGACATTTAAAAACATCACAAATGTCAGTGATACTGTCCCATGGCAGGCGATGGATCTGCCCATTGGAGTTTCAGAGGCCTGAAGAGGCTAGGTCATGCCATAGTGACGAGTGACCCCAGCTTGGTGACTTATGAGCTAGCGGTTTATCTTGCAGTCATGCTGCATGTTCATTGTGGTTGGCATCACTCCATGACCCAGGCTGATGGCACAGCCTCGACCTTGAGAGTTGTGTTGTTTGTAATGTAAGAGAAGCAGAGCATGGTGAACTCTAAGCTGACTTTTCTGCTTGGAAGTGTCACACATCTCTTCTGCTCATGTTTGTCTGGCAAAAATCAATTTCCATGGCCAAGGCTGCTGCCAGTGGGGCACGGAAATAAATAGTCCTCCAAGAAGAGCATCAGATGCTTTTGAATATCAGTATGGTTGACCACAGGCAGCTAGCAGGTATCCATGAGGCTTACCACCCCGAGGACAGTTGTGGCCTGGGACATGGCACATGCATGGCTGGTGCCTTGTGGTCTGTACTGGGGCAGGAGTATGCAGTAGTGAGATTAGGAGCTGTGTCACTGTGGGGTTACCTAGTCTCCATGACCTTGACTCCTCATTGGTAAAATGAAGGCAATAGTATCTTACTCTCACAGTTGTTGAGGATCAAGGGAGATTATAGACATATGGCTGTACATATCCAGCAGTCAGTACATGTTATATCGTTTCCCTTCCTCCTGAGTCAGAGTTATACTTTCCTCGATTTTCAGGTCATATATTAAATTTGGATAAAACCATTGAGAGAAATGATATAATAACGAACCTGAGCTGTGTTCCATTAATTTTTTTTTTAAATAAGCACAATGTGAAAATAAGCTCTTATGTTTCTTCACTGCATCTTCCCTTAGTTATACGTCTGCTTATTTGGAATGCTATCAGCCAGACCAAAGTGTTTTCCAACAGAAAAGAATTGAGGATTATATATTTCTTTTGTACACAGGGTTATTTCACATGTGTTTTGGAGCAGATAGGGCGGAAGAATATTTAAGCTGTTATTGGGTGTGGTTGAAAACTACTGGCCCCAAGCAGAATAGTTATATATCAAAACTTCATTTGAAAATAAGTTAGATGAGGGTTTCCCAATATGGGCTCCACAAAATGCCAAGACCCGTTTACACGTATGGTGTGATATAGTAGAGGGTAAACACGGCCATAATTCTTTACTCCTCCCTGTATCATGTCCTTTGCAATGTGACTTTGCAGCTTCTGCCATCAAGAGATGAAATGTATTTTTCCCTGCTTTGAACTTGCACCGACCGGCCTTCTGCTTCGCTTTGTGGTCCCTAGAATGCAGAAGAAGTGATACTGTCCCAGTCTTGAGCTTATGTCTCAAGAGGCCTGTCACGCTTCCATGTGCTCTATGGAACCCTGTCCAGTCACTGGCACTAGCTTCCTAGGAGATGAGAGATCACATGGAGTAAAGAAAAGTTGTTCCCACTGAGGCCAGCCTAGATCAACCAGCCACCTGCCCACCTGGCAGGTAACCACAGGCCCATGAACAAACTCAAGTGAGATGGGAACCATCCATGTAGGCCTACCCAAATTATTGATGTGCAGAATCTCCAGCCAAATCAATTGTTATTATTTAAAAATGATGCTTCAGGGGATGCCTGGATGGGTCTGACTCTTGATTTTGGCTCAGGTCATGATCTTGCGGTTGGTTAGATCAAGCCCTGCATCTGGCCCTGTGCTGACAAGGCAGGGCTGCTTGGGATTCTCTCTCTCCCTCTCTCTCCCTGCCCCCATCTCCCTCTTTCTTTCTCTCAAAATAAATAAATAAATATTTGTCTAAAATGTCACTTTGGTGGGGCGCCTGGGTGGCTCAGTCAGTTAAGCATCCGACTTCAGCTCAGGTCATGATCTCACGGTTCGTGGGTTTAAGCCCTGCATCAGGCTCTGTGCTGAACTCTTGCTCAGAGCCTGGATCCTGCTTTAGATTCTGTGTCTCTTTCTCTCTCTGCCCCTGCCCACCTTGCACTCTGTCTCTCACTGTCTCTCAAAAATAAGTAAACATTAAAAAAAATTTTTTTTAATGTCACTTCGGGGCACTAGGATGTCTCAGTCGGTTGAACATCTGACTCTTGATTTTGGCTCAGGTCATGGTCCCAGGGTCATGGAATTGAGCCCCTCTTTGGGCTCTGTGCTGAGCACAGAGCTTGCTTAAGATTCTCTTTCTCTCCCTCTGCCCCTCTCCCCTCTCACTCTCTCTCTCTAAAATAAATAAAATGAAAAAAGAATTCTTAAAAAAATATACTAAAATTAAAATTAAGAAAATAAAAACATCACTTCAGGGATGATTTGATATGCATCAAAAATTAACTGGCATTCAAGGGAAGAGTTCCTTGGAGAAGTAAATGGGAAATATTGGATTAAACAAAGCAAAACCTATTTTGTTTCTATAACCCTTTTCGTGGGTTTTTATGCTACCCTATCATGAGAAGCTCCAGGATGTTTATGATTATATCTTCCATGGAAAAATCGATCTTCCCACCTTTTTCATGTATTAGGATTTCAGGAAATATTTTTGAGATTGTAGATTTGAACAAATATATTGGGTTCATAGAGTGCTTTTAATCTTTTTTATTGAGCTATCAACATTTAAAAATCAGGAATTAGACACTAATATTTGGAAGTGTAAGCTCTCTGCGGGAAGATATCATCTGTCATGTACAGTGCTACATCCCTAGTTTCTAAAATCTAGGACATAGTAGTTGCTCAGTAAATACTTAGCAAAATAAAGAGGGAGAGAAAAATGGGGCTGTGAACAAAGGTAAATAAAATCATTGGGGTTTTCTGGGAGGGGCTATATGCCACAGAACAGAATAAGCACCTTGAGTGCAGAACCAAGCTATTTTCAGAACTGGCTTATCAAACTGTTATCTCTGGACCTGAGGTCAGGTCCCGTGCTATGAAGTAGGTGCTGTGGACTCAGATTGTACCTAGGGCTGGTTGGTAGCTACTGCCATTAAATCATAAATTGCTAACTGGTGCAGATGTGTGTTATTTTTTTTCAACTTTACTGAAGTATAATTGACAAATATAATTGTAAGACATTTAAAGCATACATTGTGGTGATTTGATATACATATATATGGTAAAAGGATTCCCTCCATCTAGTTAATGAACACATCTATCATCTCACATATTTATATATTTTTTTCTAGATGTGTGTTATTTGATCTCCAAAATCCTTTTAAACCTTTGGACCTTGTCACAAGTATTTAAACATCAGGAGATGGCCCATAAGCATGTGGCTTCTCTTGAAATCTCAGAGGATGTGGCACCATCAGACCAGGAGACATTTCTGGCAGTGATGAGCTGGAGGTGAGCAGGAGCTACCTTCTTCGGTCAGGCACACATTTGCTTGCTTGCTACTGTCCTCATCTGTCCTGGTGCACTCTAATGTGTTTTGTTCCTAGCCTCTGCAGGACCACGGCAAATGTGATCCACCCAGGAGCTGCTAAAGTAGCAGGGTGATGATTTGTCTCCAGAAGGGAAGACTGTGCCTGGGTGGGTTAGCTGTCATCAGATCAGCATGGTCTGTCATACCTCAAAGGGGTCTGACATGTTCTGTTTCCCCAGGAGGCTGGTGGAGCCAGCCCAAGTGTGGGGCAGCGGGAGAGGCTGAGTGAGGCTCAAAACAACTAGCAGACGTGAGATATTTCCCAGAAACCTACTCCGTACCAAGCAAGGAGCTAGGGATATGAAGATGAGTAAGACACACAGAATCCCTCCCTCTAGGACTTCATTCAAGTCTATCTGGAAAGACAGAGCTAATTAGCACAGTTTTTAGAAGCTAAGGTAACTGCAAATAATAGCACACATTTCAGTGACACTCACCACTCACCAGCTCTGTTCTGAGCTCTCCACAGAGGGTAGCACATTTATTTCTTAAAACAACCCTGTGAGGTACACATTGTTATGTTATTGGGTCCAGAGGGCTGTGATGTTCTTTGGCTTAGTCGTCAGTATTTAAACTGAATCAAGCAGATGAGGAAACTGAGCCACAGAGGAGTGAAGTGACTCACCTATGGCCACACAGCTGGTCAGTCTCAAGGCTGGGACTCAGCCTAGGAGCTTGAGTGGTACAGTGTTTAGAGTCAACCATCCGTTCAGCCCAGCTCAGCCAAGACTTCTCAAGAGAGGCGGGGGTTGCACTTTGAAGGCGAAGGAGTTTGGCAGATGTACTAGCGACTGGAAGCCTTTGCAGGCAAGGATGTGAAACCGAAAGGAATTGAGGATTGGCGCTATCCAACAGTGGAGTCCGCAGCACCGTAGGTAATATGGTGATCGTTGTAAGTGGCCATTTCTCATGCTGCAGAGCTGATGGTGCGTGGACAGCATGTGATGGGGGGTTCAAGGTGGAGGCCTCTTTTCAACTGTCACTTCGGTGAGGACAATTTGAAGCAGAAATAAAGTCACAGGAGACAATGGGAACTTGTATATAAATTCCTGACTCGGAGGAGAGCCCCAGGATTCGCTTTCTTTTGCACTGGGGTGGAGAGTCCCAGCATGCCAAGAGGTTCATCCTGGCAGTTCAGTGGAGCTTCTTTCACAGAACCCATGGTTTCTGGATCTATCTGAGGTCATCTGTAAGCTCTCAGCACCGTGTCTAATACAGAGTAAACCCTCAGTCATTGCTCCTTCCTCCTTCTCCTCCATTATTTCTCTTCTTCCTCTTCTTTTCCTTTCCCTCCTCCTCCCTTTTTCTTTGTTCCTCCTGCTTCTCTTCTTTCTCCCTCCCACCCTTCTTTTTCTCCTTATTATCATTTATTCTTAGAATTTGGTAGACATGACCGTGTATCAGACCTCTTTGTGGTTTCTTCTCCGCTCTAAAGAGGGCATGTATCAGTCAGGGTCTCAGCAAGAAACAGATGACATAATCATATTGGGTAAATTGAGGAGTCTTTAAGAAAGGAGCTATTTATAAAGGCTTAGGAAGGGCTGGGGATACCACAAGGGCTATAGCAATGTCCGAACCTAGTAGCAGCAGGTGCCAGTAATGCCTCGAGACTCCAAAGGCCAGCGAGAGCGTATCAGTTGATTTTTTGCTGTGATAACGGACAACCTCAATATCTTAGTGGCTTATAGCAACAAATATGCCTTTCTTGTGCTTATTACCTGAGGGCTGTGAGCTGGCTGTGTTTCTGCTTGACTCTCCTGGGCTCAGCTGCGCTCAGTTGCGCTCAAGTGGGCTTAGCTACACATTCGTTCTTATTGGAGAACCCAGGCCTATGTTAGTCTCTTACTGAGACATGCTGTTCTCATGATGGAGGGCAGAATAAGAAGGGCAGAACCAAACAAGGCAAGAGCGCACAAAATGCTTCTGCTCTGAAGAGAGGGTCACAGCCGCTTACATGCCATTGACCAAAGCAAGCCAAATGACCAAGTCCAAAATCAGTGGGGTGGGGGTTATAATCTGCCTTGAGAGAGAAAATGGAAATCTGTGAACAAATGATACAAGAGGGAGGGAGTGGTTACTGGAGCTTGGAGACAGAGTTGTGAGGAGAGGTCTCCCTGGCAGGAGCTGCAACTTTGCGTCCAGAGTGCAGCCAGCCATGGAGCACAGAGGAGGGATTTGGGGGGAATAAATGCCTCAGGGCCAAGTCCTCCCTCTCTTCAACATCTGGCCAGTTCTCCCTGTGTCTATCCCCACCTGGAAGCCAAAGGCAAGAGAGCTTTTTCTGTGACTTTATAGGTCAGTTTCCTGGGACAGAGAGCAGGCTGAAAAATGTTATAGAGTGAAACTGGAGAGGGAAATGGAGGACAGTTTGCTTCCTACTCAATGGCATTATAAGCTGATTCATAATAGGGATACTAGCATCGCAGAAAATGTACCACAAGCATTTCTTAAAAAAAACCAGTGGCTCCTCATTCTTAAATAACTTAGAAGGAATTCCAGGCTGACGGTTCACAAAGTTAAAATGGGGGAAAAATTAAGATGGCAATAAATCTTCCTCAAGACCATGTTATAAATCTAGGGGAAAACCCTTTTGGATGACATAAGGCATAACCTTTAACAGCTAATAGTCTAGAAACTGTTTGCAACTGACCGTTCGGAGGCCCTAAGTGGTTTCCATTCCAACATTGTCATTTATCTTGTGATATTTACTTTACTGTGGTAAGTTGCAATGTTTTTTTCCCCCCTCAGAGAGTCTGTGATAAAATAAACTCACAAGAGCAAGATGAATGCCAACTTATTAACAAGCATCACTTAGAAGGGAATAAAGCTAAACTGGCCCAGCAAGAGATGTAAGAGTTTTGCATCCCTTAACATCAATCTGGAGGAGATACTCATCTATGCATTTGTGTGTTACAGCCATGTTGATGTAAGGGCTCCAAATTCTGAAATACTCTTGAGCAGGGTAGTGAATGAGGGCAAGGGATCTGTGCAGTGCCCTGCATCTTTCTGTTAACTTTTTTCCCCTCAAATTCTTTCCCACTTCTCCCAGGACATAGTACCATCATGCCCGCCACCCCACCCCTGCCCCCCCTGCCCCGGGGTCCATATACCCTGGACTCTAGGACCTGGACTTCCCCATCAGTCCTATTTTTTGTGTGTGAGAACAAAACCTAGAGTGTTGAAGCCACTGTTAATTTGGGCTTTCTTCTCACAGGTGGCCATACTAGTCCTAAATGATATAACCTTTCGTTGGTACACTGATGATTTTAACTTATACCTGGCCTACCCCAAGGTCTTTGTGAGGTCTGTGTGCTAAGTGCTTGGAGAAAGGTCTGACACAGGGTCCTAGGGGCTCAGAAAGGGGCAGATCTTATCTCTTCCTGAGGGGAGTAGAATCTCCTCAAGTTGGGTAGCATACCGATGCTCTAGTTTCAAGGTGAGCTAGTCACCCAGCAGTTTGGACTACAAAATGTATGTTGTACTCAGTTGGCTCTCTAGGAGGGCCCAGCCCAAAGACACCCCCAACACTACTTGCTGAGGGCTTGGCCACCTCCTAGTTCTCTCTTGGTCAAGGGCAGTGTATGGAAATGTGACTCTTCATCTGAGATATCACCATGCTGGGATGCTAGGAACCCTGTGGTCATAAATGGCTGGACGGGAGCTATGGAATCCAAGATGTTGAAGTCATCAATTGAGATATCCAGCAAATTCATTTGGCAAGTGAGGAAATGACACAACTAGGAAAAGACAGAGCTAGGACAATGATCTGGGTCTCCTACTTTCCAGTTTGGTGCTCTTTCATGAATATGGTATCTGATGTTGCCTGGTATGTTAGTCCAGATTCCCCAAGAAGCTGATGCCAAGACAGGATTAAACGTGTAGGAATTCTCTTAGGAGAGATGCCTGTTAGAGAAAATGGGGAGGGAGCTGGAAAACCTCGGGAGAGTTAGCAGACCATGTTGCAAGTCAGACTCCAAGTCAGGGAGAGAGGGAGGGAAGGTTGGGTTAAAATGGGTTAAAATGTTACAGACTTCTGTGCAGCCTTAGGAGAGCCTAGCAAGGCTGTTGGTGAGTCTTTGACAGTCAGCCCCCAGAAATATGTTGGCTTTGATGTCCTTGACGGGAAGCAGTCCATGGGAAGTGTGGCCTGACCACAGATGCAACAATGGATTTCAGAGCTGTATCCCTTGGTCAGTTATGGTTCCTGTAGTTAGAGGTCTTAGTCTCATGGCTGCCATAGCTGGCATTGCTCCTCTGCCCACACTTTTACACCTGTAATATAATTTATGTTTGTGTGTATCCCATTCAGTGTTTTTATGGACAATGGACAAGTACAGATAGGTATATTATTTGTGTGAGGACTGACATGGCTGAGTCTTCTCTTTCTTATAGACCTGACAGTGGATTCTGAGACATGCAGTTCAATCAGCTGAGCTGCCCTTTGGTGGAGAGAAGTCCAGTCACTCAACCTGATAAATACAGCCCTAAATATAAATGATTGGATCAAAGCAATTGCCATATCTTTCTTTTCCACATTTGTCTGGGAGCAACTCAACAGGATTGCTGGTGAAGCTCATTGATGTTCTCTAAAAAATTGTATGAGGTGAGACCTTATGCAAATTCCAGCTATAGACATGTAGCTAATTCTTCATCATTGGATTTCCATGTTTCTCTTCTTGTTCCTTTAAGCCAGGGCTGCAAGGCAAATGGAGGACATAAATATGTGTTATATACTGAGGACTCTGACCCTCATATGTAATCCAGAGAACACAACAGTACATCTGGAAAGACCTGGAGACTCAAGCTTCTAAGGGGCTGCAAGCATTTATTCTGCTTAGTGACTACTTAGCACTCTCCAAAATCAGAAATCCTGAAGGTTGGGCAGAGTGGTAAGGGTCTTTGGGACTGGTCCGGGTGGAAGCAAAGTGTATAATAGGTGCTGTGCACCTAACTCCCTGTTTTCTCTTCTCTGATGCTGGTGCTCATATTGCCAGAGGAAGGCATTCATTTACTTTAAAATTCAATAAACATTTATAGCATACTATTTATATGGGGCCACAGAGATGGATAGAACATGGTTTTCATCCTCAGGTAGCTCACAGTGTGGAGGCTTGAACGACTCCTAGACAGAGATTTAAATCCAGTGTGACAGGGCACTGTGAGTGTGGTGAGAATAAGAGCCAGTGTGAGAAAAAAAAGTGCTACCAGAAACCAGAGGAAGAACATCTAACTTAACCTGGAAGAAGCATTATTTGGGTCCTATGAGAAAAGGTATAGTCTACCAGTGAAGGATGGGGTGGGAATGGAACTCTCAGCCTTGTGAACAAAAGCACTGTATGTGTAATAAATTATAGGCAGTTTGTGTTGCTAGAGCAATAGCTCTCAAAGTATGGTCCCAAGACCACTCAAGAGTTCCTGAGATCTTTTCAAGGGGGTCAGGATGTCTCATTCTCTCATGGTTTTAATGTCTCATGTCTCATTCTCTCATGCTGTATTAAGTGTGATATTACAACAGATTAAATGCAGAAGCAGATATGAAAATGTAGATGTCTGTTCTTTAGTCAGACAGGTAAGAGATTTGTAAACATGTAAAACAATGTCACTCTTATCACTAATTTTTTTGTTTGTTTTGAAAAACATAGTTGTTTTTCATAAAATATATCTTATATATTTAACATGTAATGGCCTCATTACTGTTAGTTTAAATCATTAATAAAATATTTTAAAATTTTCTTGAAGTTCTAATACATAGATATAAGTAGATAAATATAGTAGATATAATCCTCAACATTTTTTTAAAGACTATAAAGTGGTTACATTACATTGCAAAAGGGAAAGACAGAAAGGAGACCAAGACAGAGGCTAGGGCTAGTGAGAAAGCAGGCAAGTGGCTGGGACAGAGTAGTTGACAACTGGTCAGTGTAGGAGCTTAGATAGACACAGAGGCAGAACGAGAAGCTTGAACTGTATTTTAAGTGCAGGGAAGCCACTGGGATTTTTCACACAAGGGAGTGAGATGATCTGAGTTTTGTTTTAAAATATTACTCTGGCTGCTTTGTGGAGAGTGGATCATGGGAAGGCAAGAATGGGAGCAGGGAGACCCATTCTGCTATTTTATTGTAGTCCAGGGAAAAGATAATGGTGGTCTGGATAGAAGAGTAACCAGAGAGGTGGATATAAATTATCCAACTCTTGGCATTTTGGAGAATGTGCCTATGGGTCTACGTGACAAATTGGATGTGTATATGGAAAGGGCAGGGAGGGGAAGAGAAAGGGAGTGATTGGGGATGTCTCTTGGGTTTTTGGATGGATGATACTTCCTTTTACTGAGATGGAGGAGGGGCAGATTTTGGAAGCAGAGCAGGAAATCATGAGCTTTCTTTTGGAAATGCGGAGGTTGGGGTTGCCTGCAAGAGATACAAGCCAAGATCTCATCAGGTAGGCAGTTCCATATATGACTCCGTAGCTCAGAGGGGAGGTCAGGGCTAGACTGTAAATTTGGGAGGCGTGGAGATATTGGGGTCATTTAGAGCCCAGACCTGGATGAGATCACCAATGAAGAGACAGTGTAGACAAAGAGGTGAGGCTGTGACAGAGTTGGGTGTGCTGACACTTAGAGTACAGGCAGGCATGTTGAAAACATGCCAGGCCATGTGCTGGTGGTTGGCCATGCATCATTTTATTCGACCACTTAGTCTCAATTTGTTTCATAGTATTTTTGGTCATCTGTATGCTTTGCTTCTCAAATCTGACCAAAATTGGATAATCTAGTCCACAAGACTCAAGCAGTAATAACTATTGGCTGAATTGAACAAAGGATGAATGTCTTACGACTGTGAGTCCTCACATAAGAAAGCTGCTTCCTGGCACTTACTGTGAGAAGAAGGACACAAGAGAGGCAGCTGGAGGAGGGAGGGAGGCATCTGACTAAGAAGAAGTCTCCTCACCCTATCTGATAGAAGTGCTTGGCAATGAACCCAGCTCTATGAAGAAAGGAAAGCCAGGGACATTGTTGCTGCCAGGAATATTAGGGACAGGCTGCCTTGTTCTGAAATTTTGGCCGATCTAGTCACTGATCTTATACCAGTATAGAGAGAAAAGATCACAACAGCATGGTGGCATCCTTTTGGTACAGCCCTAATTGTCATGTGCTTACATCAGTAAGATGTTAGAGAATGGACATTGACACTCAGTTTCTATCTTTTTTAAGAACATACTTCAATGTAGATGGAGAGCTGCTGGTAATAAATACTGGACTTCCCTTCTTCCCTTTCTTATATAGAAACTTCTAAATATTTATGTTTTATATATTTAGCCATTATAACAGGAAGATATATGTGTCCTATATTTTAGATCAAGGGCTCTCTGAATTCTGTAGATTTCCCATTTTAAAAATCCCAACAAATTCTAGACATGTAAGTAGATGACATGGGTTCTAGCCTTTTCTCTCTTGCTATCTGATGATCTTGGGCAAGTCATTTAGCCTTATTGAGTCTCAGTTTCTTTTTTTCTTTTTTTTTAAGTTTCTTTATTTTGGAGTGGGGAGGGCATAGAGAGATGGAGAGAGAGAATTCCAAGCAGGCTCTGCGCTGTCAGAGCAGAGCCCGATCCAGGACTCAATCTCATGACCATGAGATCATGACCCGAGCCGAAATTAAGAGTCGGATGCTTAACTGACTGAGCCACCCAGGCACTCCGGGTTTCAGTTTCTTAGTCAGAAAAAAAAAAAGTAGGGGACTGAGGAAGCTTGATATAAAGGTTAGTGAATATTCCAGAAGCAGACACCCTGGGAGTGTTCTGTGAAATTTGTATACACAAATGAATAAATAGGGAATATTTATAAAGGATGCAGAAAACCACCTGGAATATTCAGAGATCAGGATGTTCTGGATCATCAGACAAAATATTCCATCAGTGATTTGGCTTAGGTTGCAAGCTATATATTGTCTTTATAAACAACAAAGTTAGATGCCCCCAAATCAATTCTTTTAATTGGAGTAACAGAGAAATAGCAAATTTTGCAGAAGGGCAAGAGGATGAGTTATTTCTGCAGCCAAATCTTGAATTGGCTAATATTATATTTTCATGTATTCTTTAGGATGCCATATAGTAGGACACATTTGGAACACATATTCAGCAAACATCTACTGAGCACTTACAATGTGCCCCTGTGCTAGGCACTAGAGATAAGAAAGCAGATATAAGAAGTGGACAATGTCCCTTCCCTCTTAGAGAAAATAGTCTAATGGGAGATACAGACAAGGGAAGATAGTCACAATGCATGTGGGAAGTGCTTTCAGGGAGGCAATACAGAGGAGAGAGCCGAGTACAGATGTGGAGGTGAGCATGTCAAGAAGGTGTCTTAGTCAGCTTGGGCTGCCTAATAAAATACTAGAGCTGGGTGGATTAGACAAAGGGATGTATTTTCTCATAGTTCTGGAAGCAGGAAGTCCCAGATAAAGGTGCTGGCCAATTAGGTTTCTGGTGAGAGCCTTCTATCTGGCTTGTAGAGGGCTGCCTTTTCACTGTGTCCTCACATGGCAGAGAGAGAGAGAGAGAGAGAGAGAGAGAGAGAGAGAGAGAGAGAGAGAGAGAAGCTCTCTGGTGTCTCTTCTTATATGGGCACTAATCCCAACATGAAGGCCCCATCCTCATGATCTCATCTAAACCTTACTAGCTCCTGAAAGCCCTATATCAAAATGCCATCACATTTCAGCTTAGGGCTTCAACATAGACATTTTTGGGGGCATACAATTCAGTCCATAGCAGAGGCTTCCTCGAAGAAGTGAGGTCTAAACTCATACCTCCTGAAGCAGTTTACTGGGGGAGGGAAGATTGACTTAAGGAGAGACAGAGGATGGAATCGAGAAATGTTCAAGCTGAGCATCCCAGATTACTTACTATTTTCCCACTTCCTGTGTTTTTAAGCAGGATTTTCTCACCACCTGGAGGCTCTCATTCCCCCTGATGACCTTGTACCTGTGTCTCTACACTCTGATCCCAGGCACTCCCCTCCCCCAAGCAAAGTTCATCTTATTGTCCTGCACACTGTCAAAGCAGACATTGGTGCCTCTCTGGAGAGCTCATTTGTGTCCATCCCATCTCATATTTATATATGTATATATGTTCCTATAAGGAAACGGCTGTAAATATGTGACTATAAGATGGACCCAAGTAAGCAAAGGCAAGGTCTTCTCTTTTTTTTCGTGCCTCCCCAAAAGTGTCTAGCACTGTACCACCATATACTGATCATTTAGCTTTTACTTAGCAACAAACCATCCCCAAAACTTAGTGGCTTAAAACAACAAACCTTTTATTTAGTTCATGTTTCTGTAGGTTATCTAGGTGGTTCCTCTGGTTTAGGCAAGGGCAGATGATCTTTGCTGGGCTCTTTCAAGTATCCGTGGGCAGCAGGCAGGCAGACTGATGGCTGGTGATCTCAGATGGCATCACTCACATGTTGTAAACCATTTGTAAACAGGGGCACCTTGATTTTCCTCAGTGTGCCGTCCATGATCTGGCCTCTGATTCCTTGTCAACATTTTGTCCATGAACCCTTGAGGCTAACCATCCTCATTTATCCATTTCCCTCAGAAGGCAGGGACCATGTTGTTTCGCTCAGTGCCATTCGAGTCCTATTGAATGAATGAATGAAGAAACTTTGCGTGCTGCCCAGAATAAGCCACACTTAGTGATGGGGGTAAGATGAAGGATTCTACCATGCCATTTTGCACCTCTGCAGCCCCACTCCTCCTTCAAAGTTCTGTTCAGATGTCATCTCTTTGGAAGCTTTTCATTATTCCCTAGCCAAATTAATCAGACTGTCTTCTGTGTTTTCACAGCACTTTCGATGGACTTTTATTGTAGCATGAGTCATATGATGCTACTTACTATGTATGTGTCTCTTTTGTGACTAAACTGGGAGGTTCTTGAGGTGATGTGATAGGATGGATCTGCTCATAACATGTCATCGGTGTGTCTGCATTTTGAATTCTCAGTTCAGCCATTTACCGTTGTGTGACTGTATAAAATGGGGTCCACTCAATAACATTTGTTCTACAAATATTTGTAGATTTTCTTCTGTCTGCCAGGCACTGAGCTGACATGGGGGATGAAGTAGAATTTCCATTCTAGGGGATGAGAAAACAGGGAAACACACAACCACGTTCTTGCATACATTCTTATGTACTTACACATCTATGATACGTGATGTGAGAGGGGATAACAGGGACCCACTTAATAGCGTAGCCAGAAAGTCTTCTCCAAGCAGGTAGTTTCTAACTAGAGACTAAGGACAAAGGGAGGCCAACCACGTGATCATTGGATGACGTGTTCTAAGCAGCAGGAATGGTAAATATGGAGTCCAAGTGAAGGAAAGACCTGAAGGACAGCTAATATGGCTAAAGGCAGGGAGTGAGAGGGAGCATGGAGGGATGTGTCTGGAGACATGGCTGTTTTGTAAATAGCTGTGCCTTCATTATCTGTGTCAGATATAATAGGTGCTTAGTAAAAACTTGCTGGATGAATGAGTGAATGAATGAATGAATAATTGAAAGATTGGAATGGGCTATGACAGGGTGAGAATTTCCCATGGTTCTTTTCTTTGTCTTCTTACTTGTGTCCAGCAGACTGTGGCACACAGATCTCTTCTAATGGGCTGAGCAATGTGGAGAACACCCTACAAGTGGGTTTTGTTGGCTCTAGTTACTCTACTCCACCCCATTTCTCTGTGCTGGGTGCTTCCTCAGGACAGGGTCCCCACATCATGGGATGCCATCACTCTCACCTCACTAACTGCCAATCTGGGTAGCCTCTCTTGCCCAATAATAGAACCGATGAACTGAAGTCTCTGGGGATCAATTGCCATGTTCCATGAGCAACAAACCAGCTCCTATTGTCTGACCGCCACTTAAATAAGGCTGTTCCTAATATCTCCCACAAGCACCCCTCTCTAAGATGCAGAATGGAGACAAATATGACAGAATCACCAGAGCTTCACTCAGAACTACATCTGTTTCCCTATGACTAAGGCTTTGTCACTGATCCAAGCTTCTTTGCTGACCCTCTTCCCAGTTAGGGTGAGAGCTCTCCCAGGAGGCTTCTCAGTGCCTTATGCAAATGTCCTGCTGGCAGCCCAGCCCTCCCCCCCCACTCCACCGCCCCTACTGTAGCTCATTAAGTATGTTTATATACCTGTGAATCCCAGAGGTGGACATAGATTAGCCTCAGGCTGGGGCACCCGGTAGGTCTGAAGCTACCTTCTTTTCTTCTCCTCCCTCCTCAAAAGCCTTACTTTTCTCTTCCCTCTCTGAGGAAAAGTCTGGTAAAGGCATTTGCGATACAGATTATTGATGGAGCATAAAGTTTTACATTTGCCAGAGACCGAGCTGAAATTCGAGAGGATGACTCCTTAAGTGTAGGGAGGGGTTTGAAATCATATAACGGGCATCTCTGCATTGCACCCTCGCTTAAAGCTGTTCTTTCCTGGACTGGTGCTCGGTACTACTGGCAGGGTAGGTGGGGCTGAGACGAAGAGCAGCTGCTGTGCCAGTGAGCAAAACCCAGCGAGTCACTCGCCAGCTAACAGGAAGTTGGGTTGCTCTGTCAATTTGTCAGTCACAACAAGACTCGGGCTCTGGAGCCAGGCATACTTGGTGCTGAATCCCATTTGATCATTGACCCGGTCTGGGAACATAGGTCACATTGTCTCCCTGTGCCTTACTTTCCTCATCTGTGAAATGGGTAGAATAATAGTTAAGAGCCCTGATGTCAGAATCAGACTCCATCACTTGCTATCTATATGAACTTTGGCAAGTTATTTTAGCTCCCTGTGCCTCAATTTCCTCGTCAAATGGTGAAAACTATTAGTATACCTCCCTTTGCCAGGTTGTTGTAAGTATTACATTGGTTGATTCACAAGGGGCACTTAGAACAGTGCCTGGCACATAGTAAACACTGCATGGCTATTTGTTATTATCGTGGATATTATTATTGTTAGTGCCTACCGCATAGGTTGTGTAAGAATCAACGAGACAGAGAGCGTGTAGGACCTTGCCTGGCACACGATGCATTTCAGCTAGTGCTTTTCTTAGGGTAACAACAACACAGTGCTGTGAGCATGTGAGGTGCCTGCACTCAACTCTGTGTGAACTTCTCGAGGTGAAGTTTACAAGTTTAGGAGAGGGAGGGCTCTCAAGCTTGTTTTGCACTTTCACACACTTACTCTAACGACCCAGTTTTCTCCAGCATCTTCTGTGAGGAATGTCAAAAGCTTTCAAGCATGTAGGAGCTGCCCTTAATCACTGATAAGGGGAATAAACGAGAGGAATACAGCCGCGCGATATTAGAGCATGGTGGGTTTATGGTGTCACGTTAGGGGTGTTCTGATTTCTCTGCTCTATAAAACACCCCATATAAACTATAAAATAAAATATTTACATTTTTACATACCTAGAAGTACTGGGTGGGTAGAGTGAAGTGACTTGGTAGATTTCCAAATCCATGAGGCTTGGGGGATTCTGGTTTTGCTTCACCTGATGCAAACTGATACTCCATGGATTCTATGGAAAGCACATTTTTCTGCTTAAGTTATTCTTTTTTGGGGGGCTGGAGACCATAGTGGCTGTGGAAGAGCCTGAATAGAGGCTGCCGTGGCATTTTGAATGAATGGTCACCCAAGTTTTTGATAACTGGAGCAGGGGGATATACATATACATACATATATATATATATATATATATATATATATACACACACACACACACACACATATATATATATATATACACACACATATATATATGTATACACACACACACATATATATGTATATATATATATACACACACACACATACACATATATATATATAATTAATTTTTGTTTATATGAAAAGGAATTTTAAAGGCATGCAATCTAAAAATTTCTACTTGCAGCTGGTTAGTTTTCTGAGCCACCACAGAGACAGAGCTAACACCCTGCCAAAGTTTAATCATAAACTGATAGCTGTAACTTGCGGCAAGAAGTGTGGGGGGGAAACCTGATTTAATAAGCGGACAGATAAGTCAAACACCCACAAATGGTAATTTATGGCTGCAAAGGGCAGTGTTTTAAAATCACCCTAGTGAGTTATATGTTTCTGAAAAAGTAACTACGTATCTGAAAAATTATGTTCTTTGGTAATACTTTAGACAATATTTTTTTGGCCGTGTTGCCTCACTAAGGTTATAAATAACATGGTCCCTTCTACTTTTATTTTCCTAGATTAGCTAGTTGCCACCAGCTCCAGTTTCCTGGCTGTAATAGAATTGCATTCTGTTCAGCTCCAAATGCTTCGTCACTCCTCCTCACTGTCACCTCAAGGCACGGATTTCAGCTGCCCATGCGGGAGCTGAGTGCCTTTGGGGATCCTTTCTTCTGATCCAGTTGCCCTGTTGCTCTTCCATAGCTACTCCACAGGCTGCCATCTTGAAAAGAAAGCAAGATATTTCTTGCTCATTCATTCACTCAGTTATCCGTTTTTCCCAGAAGGCCTTGAAGCTGCAAGTACTTGTGGGTGTGTCCAAAGCAGGCTGCCAGCTGGGGCAGCTTGTATTGCCTTCCAAGCTGTGCATCTAGGGGAAGCAGAATACACGACCCCAAAGTATGCCCCTTTGGCATGTGGATTCTTTTGAGCTGAAGACAATTCAGGCCCAACAGACTCAGGAAGAGCTGTTTACCTTCCTTCCCCAGTAGTGCCTGGCACATAGTAAGTGCTGCATGACTATTTGCTGTTGTTTTTGATATTATTACTGTTAGTGCCCGCCTCATAGGTCACGTGGGAATGAATGAGATGACAAGCAAGCAAGGGCTTCCTCAGCACTCCTGCGGAGGCAGCAGCTATCCGTCACTGGGCATATCATGGCTGACCTCAGACCTCTGGTGAAGCCCAAGATCGTTAGAAACAGGACCAAGAAGTTCATCTGGCACCAGTCAGACCGCTATGTCAAAATTAAGTGCAACTGGTGGAAACCCAGAGGCACTGACAATAGGGCGTGAAGAAGATTCAAGGGCCAGATCTTGATGCCCAACGTTGGTTACAGGAGAAACAAGAAAACAAAGCACATGCTGCCCAGTGGCTTCTGAAAAGTTCCTAGTCCACAAGGTCGAGGAGCTTGAAGTACTGCTGACGTGCAACAGATCTTACTGTGTAGACAGTGCTCACAGTGTCTCCTCCAGGAACCGAAAAGCCGTTGTGGAACGAGCAGCCCAGCTGGCCCTCAGAGTCACCAATCCCAATGCCAGGCTGCGCAGCAAGGAAAACGAACAGACAGCTTATGTGCACATTGTATTTGTGTTAATAAAACCATAAAACTACCAAAAAAAAAAAAAAAAGCATGCAAGGAGCTTAACTGTCTTGAAGGAATTTAGATACGGGAACTGCACCAGGAGAGAGCTAATGCCAAAGTAACTTTTTACCATAAAGACTTATCTTCATGGCACCACAAACATTTGTCTATCAAACATTTGCTCTTCTCATCTTCCTATGAATTATCTTCCTCCCCTTTGGCACCTCAAACCTCTGCCCCTTTCTCCTGGGCTCAGGATGGCATATAAGTGTCAATTGCCTGACTGTCTTTGGGGCTCCTGCATATATGAAATTTGTTTTTCTCCTATTAATCTGTCTTATGTCAACTTAATACTAGACCAGTCAAGGAAAATAGAAGGGAAAAAGGGAAAAGTTCTCCTCTCCTACAAGAATCTACCTGGAAGAAAGGGTACCTCTGTCTAATATACACAGAGGAACTTTATCAGCTACTGAAGGGCTTGGTTAGGAGCACCAAGAGCCCATGGGAGAGGCTTTGTCTCAGGGAACATCTGTCTCACTGCAATGTAGCCATCAAACACCCTGGAAATGGGATTTGGGGCCTGAGGAGTTTTCTGCATTTTCTCACATTAGTTTGGCCAAGCAGGGGTTCTTAAGAACAATGATAGCAGCATCAGTGAGGACAACAGTAAACAGTGGCCGATTGTATTTTCCAAAATTGATTGCAGGCATATCTTCATTCTGCATGTTCTTCTAAAATGTGAGCTTGCTACTCCTGATCACAAGTGGAGTCCATTTCTATACTCCCTTGAGCCCCATTAGTGCTTTGACCAGTAGAATGTGGTGGAAGTGACCCTGGCATTTCCATAGCCCTTTTCATGTCCTGGTAGCCTCCACTCTCAGAGGCCAGCTGCCATGAACACTGGGAGACTCCTCTGTGACCACCAGGTCGTGAGAAACCCATGTGGGGAGACCAGGGAGGAAGGCATCTGTGTGAAGGAGCCGTCTCAGAGAGGTAGCCCTGGTGAGCCGTCAGATGACCCCAGGCCCAGCTGTCCTTTGGGTGCATCCACACAGAAACCCCCAAACTAGATGGGCCCAAACGTGGCCAGTCAACCCACAGAAATGTGAGGGAGAAGACACTGCTATTTTAAACCACTAAGTTTTGGGGCATCTTGTTGTGTAGCAATGATACCCAAAACACCCTTCCTGCCTTCTGCCGCTTCCTTTGAAAACATAATTCCATTTTTTTTGAACTGAATATCTTTTGCTTCTTGCAACTTCATTGCCAGGAGCTAGAACCATGGAGAAAATGAAGAATATAGGATGTGACAGAAATCTCATTGTAAAGATTCTGGTCAGCGCTGTCCACATTTCTCATGAGCTGGTTTTTGGTTTGTATTTCCTCACTTCTCATTTTGTCTGTTTCTACCTGTCCTGCTCTTTGACATAAGCTACATGAAAAAGGGGGCACTTGAGTTGACTCAGTCATCGGTTAAGCATCTGACTCTGGATTTTGGTTTGGGTCATGATCTTGCAGTTTTGTGGCTTAGAGCCCCACATCGGGTTCCACGCTGAGAGTGTGGAACTTTCCTGGGATTCTCTCTCTCTGTGTCTCTCTCTCTGCCCCTCTTCAGCGCTCTCTCTCTCTCAAGTAAATAAATAACCTTAAAAAAGAGAGAGAGAGAAAGATACAGGAGAATATATGAACTCCATTCATTCATGTTTTTATTTTAGTCATTGGTCATGGAGGTGACAGTTACTGAGACCCAGGACTCCTGGCTATGGCGGGGGGTGGGGAGGGTGGTGTCAAAGAAAAGAAAGCAGCTTCCTTGTCCCTGTGAGACTTATCACTAGTCAGGGAGACATGCAAAGGAACAGTGCATGACACCGTACAGTAATGCCACAGGAAATCTATCAATGAAGTACTTCAGAGAAAAGGAATTTCTACCCCCCTCTCTCAAGGCCACAAGCAAGAGAAAACTTCAGGGACTTAACTGGGCTGAGTCGGCAATGCTACACTCTGTGCCTGGGATGCCCTCTCTGAGGAAGGAGCCCTGCTTTGTGGTCATGAAGATGGTCAACGAGTGGCTGGCCACGGTTAGCTCTTTGCAATGCTGAACTGCTGACTGACTTCCACTTTGACCATTTGAAAGTACTCTCTTTCCTACTCCACCCAAACACTTCCAGGCTTGGGATCCAGTGGCACTGAATGGTCTGACTTACTTGCTTTTCCCTGCCTTATATTGTTCACTATTTCATATGTACACATTCGACTTCTTTAGGGCGGCTGGATGTTTTTTGAAGGTCTTCTTTTTCTCGTTTACTCCTGCTATGGGTAGGGCACTTAGAACTCAGTAAGCATTTCACAGTTGATTGGTTGGAACTGGATCGGCTGGATCACGAAAAACTTAGAAGTAAAGTGTTCAGATACTGAAAGCCTTAGCGGTATTAAGTCATTTGCAGAACTCTTAGCACATGTCACGCATGGAGCTGAGCACTTTCCAGTCCCTGACTTATTACAACTCGGTAAGGTAGGTAACATTATTCTTATGTTGTAGCTGAGGAAACTGAATGTTAGAGAGTAAGTTACCCTGGTCAAGATCATATGGTGAGTGAAGCCTGCCTTTCAGATCCACGGCCCTTGAATTCTGAAGTTTACGCCTCTACCATGATGCCCCATTGTCTTACCTTTGGAGTCCAATGTGCCGGTCAAGTGGGGCTGTCCGTCAAATGGAGTGCAGTTTTTATGTGTCTGGTTTCCCACTTTCCCCATACTTTCCAATTCTAAAGCTAATATACTTGGGTTTAAATTTAGCAATCTCTCATTTCCAGCCTCTAACTTAGTTTGGATATCATATCCAAAAAGTTGGATCCAATGTGTATATTTCTTGTGGAAGCAAAAAGTGCAAACCTTCCAGCATCTGTTACTTATAATTGCTCTGCATTAAATTACCATTTTGGATTTAAATTTGAAAAAAAGTACATTTCAATACCAAGACTTTGATGTGGAAATGAACAAGGGTGGGAAGTAACTGATACCCCCCATATTTTTAATAGAGGAGATGTATAAGAAAATCCAAAGTCAAGGGAAGGTTCCCTGGTTCTTGTTCTTAGTCTTTGGAGGAGATTGTGGAATGTCATACTTGTGTTGGTGTTGAGGACCAGAACTTACAACACGCATCCTGAAATCTCGACTGGTTAGCCTTGAAATGTTACCTCAAGCTCTTCCCAATTCCCGTTCTGTCTACAGTGGTTGTAGGTCCTTCTCTGCTACATCCAGCTCAGCTCCTGGTTGGGAGATCCACATGGAAGCCAATACCATGCACCATCAGCATCCTGTAATCAGCACGTCTATCCTTATAAATCCAGTGAATGTGGGAGGGGTCAGGGGAACTCATAGAAATCAATAAGAAAAAAACTAGTTGGATAGAAAGGGAATAAAAGATGCAAATAGGATATAATCATTTGCTAGGGCTGCCATAACAAACCACCACAGACCTCGCGGCTTAAACAGCAGAAATCTATTGCTCATAGTTCAGGAGGCTGGGAAGTCCAGGGTCAAGGTGCCTGCAGGGGTGGTTTAATTCTGAGGCCTCTTCTCTTGGCTTGCAGGTGGCTACACGTCTTGCTGTGTGTTCTTTCTACCTCTTCTTTGCATGAGTGCAGGGAGAGAGAGAGAGAGCCATCTTTCTAGTCTCTCTTATAAAGACACTAATCCTGTTGGACCAGGGCTCCACCCTTATGACCTCATGTAACCTTAATTATTCCTTTAGAGGCCTCAGCTCAAATTCAGCCACACTCAGGATTAATGCTTCAACATATGAATTCTGGGGGGACACAAACATTCAGTCCATAACACAGGGCATTCACAGAAACGATAATACAAATAATCAGTACACAGGCACTATTATGTTTTTAACAACATTAATGATAAGTAATTTGGAGATTATTGTATCCTAAATGTTGTTCTAAGCATTTGGCATCTCTTCACTCATGATATACTTTTAAGACCTCTATGGCAATGTAGGTTCTATTATTACCTTATTTGGCAGAAGAGGAACCTGATGTATAGACAAGCTAGGCAACTTTGCCAGGGTCACACAGCTCGGGAATGGCAGCACCAGAATTTAAGCTCAGGAGCTGGCCTCTGAGTCTGAGCTCTAAGATGCTTAGGCTGTTCATAGGTACAAACCGGAATGATACACTAATTTTTAGCCATTGGAATGATAAAAATTTGAAAGCTTGATATATTGATACATCTATTGTTGGCAAGAGTTTGGGGAAAATGACATCTGTACACACATGGGTGGAAGTGGAAACTTTTGAAAGGCAATTTGACAGTAAGTATTAAAATTAAGTATGTGCGCATTTATACACTGAGCCAGCAAATCAACTTCTGGAAATTTGCTTTATAGATATGCTTACAAAATTATGCCAAGAGAGTGCAAGGATATTCACTGCAGCTTTGGTGTGAGTTAGTCAAAAGCCTCGAGTCGATGTAAATGTCAACCAATAGGGCAGGGTTTAAAGAAATCGTGATGATTTGATGGAATGTGGATGTGGGAGCACTGATACGGACATATCACAAACATATACCGATACGTTCTATTCGTTTGTTAAGGCTGCCATAACAAGATACTGCACCCTGGGGGGTGGAAACACCAGAAATCAATGTCCTCACAGTTCTGGAGCCTGGAAGTCCTAGAGACCTCTCCTTTACTTGCAGATGGCCACCCTTTGGCTGCCGCTTCACATGGTATCCCTGTGCGTGTGTGCCCCTGGTGTCCTCCGCACATCTTAATTCTCTCTTCTGATAAGGACAGCAGTCACATCGGATTAGGGGCAACACTAAGGCCTCTTTTTACCTTCATTACCTCTTTAAAGGCCATTACCTCCAAATACAGTCACATTCTTTTTTTTTTTTTTTTCTCTCTCTTTTTAAAAAGGTTTTTGTGTGCGTGGTTTTTTTTTTTTTATGTCTATTTATTGTGAGAGAAAGAGAGAGAGACACACACAGTGCGGGCAGGGGAGGGGCAGAGAGAGAGAGAGACAGAGAGACAGAGAGAATCCGAAGGAAGCTCCAGGATCTGAGCTGTCAGCACAGAGCCCGATGTGGGGCTTGAGACCACGAACTGTGAGATCATGACCTGAATTGGAGTCGGATACTTAACTGACTGAACCACTCTGGTGACCCTCCAAATACAGTCACATTCTGAGGTACTAGGAGTTGGGGCTTCAACATAGGAGTTTTAGGGGACATAATTCACCCATAACATACGTGGAAAAGATAGATAATCTTACGAATAGTATATTGTCTTATGTGTAATTTGGAAAGCTACATAAGGCTGGTATATGCATTGACAATTTATTCTGTAAAGCTCTGCAAGAGACTCTGAAGCAGACTTACTTTGGGGGTAAAAAACTAGATGAGCTTGGAGTGTGGTTGAGGGTAAACACCTGTTTTACTTTTCTATCTTTCTATGTTTAATATTCTGACCATGTGGAAACATTGCTTTATTTTATTGTTCAAATCTCAGCAAGGGCTACCTACATAGAGGGATTGATTATGCAATATTTTTGCCTTTAATTTTTGTTGAAGAACTTAATAGATATTATTAAAATTAAAAAATATATACTCTTAAAAAGGAACAAGAAAATTGAGAGGAAATGGACCGCTTATATGTGGAGAGACTACTGGTTTATGCTTAACTTTGTTTTCAGTATGATGTGATATATTGATGGTCTTTGAAAAGAACTTCTATACTGTTTCATAACCCATGGTCCCATCCCATTTTTCTGGTGTTATTTCAATTTATAAATTTTTCTTGAAGGTTAACCTATATTAGGAAAGCATTGTGTCTTCTCTTCCCTGGAAATGGTCCAACAAGAAAAAAAAAAAAAGACATTACTATCAACTTTTGACTATCTCAATTCTATTGATCTGCTTTAGGGATTAAGCACAGCAAATTATTAATCACTGCCCACCTTCTGTTACCAGCAGGCTCCTGGGTCACCTTCTCAGATCATCAGTGTGTTCATTAAATGTCAAAGAATTTTAACATTTGTTCAAAAGAAATGTGATCAGGAGGGAAATCTTTTACACAACCGTTCTGCAAAGCAAAATCTCGAAATCTCGCTTGCTTCTGGGTATGGATATGCCACTACTTCCTTCTAATAGCAAAGAGCCTTTGAATTGAAATATTTTAACAGATTTGACCCATGGGGAAAGGCAAAGAGGAAATTACTTTTATTGAGGGCCCACCATGTATTGAATACATATGTTCTCTCATTTGACCTTCATGGCTACCCTGTGAAATGAGTATTATTACTTCCCATTTACTGATGAGGGAATAGAATCAGAAGGTTCAGGAAGAATTTCAAACTCTGGCACCTGGGGTATGGATGGAACCAAGATCCATCACCAGGTCTTTGCATCTGGAAGCATGTGTCCAGCCTTGCCTCTGCCAACAGTTCACAACAAGGGCGCTGCAGGGCCCTCTGGCTTCGGAGATTGGTGAGATGGAGCAGGACAGCAGGTCCAAGGCCTGGGTTTCCCTTGGAAACAGGACAATGGAAGAATCTTCACTCCAGGGGAGTGTCACCAAGGGAGACACTGGTTCGATAGTAAAGCAATGCTGCTGGAGGGGTTTCCACTAATTCCTTCCTTTTACACAGGGGGAAAATGAGGCCCAGAAAGGTTAAGTGAATTTTACTCTTATTTCTTATATTCCCAATTTCTTCTTTCTTGTTGCCTTTTGTAGATTTAAAGAACAAAGTAGCAAGTTCTGCAGTGCAGGGAGATGGTTTGCCAGAGGATTCTCTGTGGGCTGTGTGGCCTCATTCCTTTTTATTAGCCCACTGCCTAGATGTACTTGAGCTTTATCCTGTGTTTTCCTTTCAAGGTTTCATTAAGAAAGAAACTTTGGAAATCCTCACTTATTTTATTATATATGTTTTCAAGGTAGAAAAATAAAAATACACAAAAATATCTGAGGTGCCTGGGTGGCTTAGCTGGTTGAGCTTCTGACTCTTGATTTCTGCTCAGGTCATGATCCTGGGGTCATGGGACTGAGTCTCGGATTGGGCTGTGTGCTGAGTGTGGATCCTGCTTAAGATTCTCTCTCTCTGTCTGTCTTTCTTTTTCTGTCTGCCTCTCTTTCCTTCTCCCTACCTCCCTCTGCCCCTCTCCCCCATTCACATGTGCTCACCTGTTCTCTAAAATAAAATTAAAAAAAAAAAAAAGAAAAACATACAAAAATATTTAAAAAATGAAATTCCACATAATTTCTTACCCCACAAATCAAAGTTTGGGGTATAACCTTTCAAGTACTTTACCATAATATAAATGAATGTACCCCATGCCTAACTATACTGAAGTCTGAGGCAAAACAAACAAACAATATTGATCTTTTCTTTATTTAAAATGTTGGTGTTTTGTTCATCATGGATTTTTTTGCATTACTTTGATTTTTCAAACATTACATTGAAATATTATCTGTGTTAGTTACTGAATTTTTTGGTGTCCCTTAAATTTTGTTCCTGAGATGAATTCTGTTCTATATCATTGTCTCATGCTTGCCCTGGCCTGGGAATACACACATTACTATTAAAATAAGTTTTATTTTCAGCTTATTTTACAACATTAAAAAAACCATACTATAATGAGATTTTATACTTCTATAGCACTTACTATATAATTCTATAGAATCACTATTCTTTGTACTCTATGTGTTAACTCAATTCTTGTAACAGCTCAATGAGGTAGGTACTGTTTATATTATTTCCACTTTGTAGATGGACAAACTGAGGCATGCAGAGTGAAAGTGCCCAAGGTCACACGGTTAGTGAGGGGCAGAGCTGGGATTTGAACTTAATAGTGGGGTTCCTACAGTGTGTGCTCTAACCTGCAATGAACTCTGTCTCTCCTCGAGCACAATATCCTGTTACCTACATTTTTTTTTTAACTCTATCATGGGAATCTTTCAATTCAATACAGAAGACTCTACCCATCTTTAGATTCCCAATATGAATGGAAATTTATAGGTAAAAAACCCAAACATCTCTCAAGAGCACCTTGACAACCCCCTCTCCTGTAGCCAGTGGCATTGCCTCCGCCCCTGCCCTTTACCTATCAAGACTGTTTCTCTCAAGTGGACTTTTGACCATTTCAACTATAGCTTCTCTTTTGTGCCAATGTTCTTATTTTGAAGATAATTGACTTGAGCCAGCAATCTGGCTGCTGTGTATGCAGAGCAAGCCACCTCTTCACAAGCTTAGGGGAAACATTTGGAGCACAGATTGCAAAGCACCTGAATTTGAAATGTTTATTTCTTGGCTGGCTTTTATTTTCTTCCAACTATCAAAGGAACTCTGGCTGAAGTTGATGCATTAATCACTTGTCTAATTTCATTTCTTAAAACCTAGTTATTTTTAAATGATAAGTAACATGATTTACTGCCCTTTTTGATTTAGAAACCTGTTCAAAATGCAGAGTGGTGTCTGTCTCTTTGTTCACAGAGTCTTGGGATGCTTTTTCTTTTTCTTTTTGGGATAATTAAATGCTTATGATTCTTTCATCGAAAATGCATGTTCATTATTGATATAGTTCATGCACTCCGGACCATTTAATTTAGGTATTGGTTATTTCTAGTAAAATGCAATATGGTTGGCATCCCTAGATAAGTGGGCTAGGAGAAATACCCTGACCCATTGTGATTATTTTGCAATATGGTACCTTTCCATTTGTGGGTAGTTAGCAAATCCTGCTAACAAGGTCACTAATTCAATCCCTAGATGGCTCAGTTCCAAGGCCAAAGTCTGTGCTCTGATTTTGTGATGTGGAGCATTGATCACAGAGTGTGTGTGTGTGTGTGTGTGTGTGTGTGTGTGTGGAAATGGGGTAAGAACAGTTTGAGTAGTTTATGTGTATCACTGAGGGTGGTTGGTGGGGAGGTAGTGGGTAAGTTAGGTGGTGTTATGGGCTGAATTATGTACCCCCAAATTATATGTTGACATCTTAACCCCTAGACTCCCAGAATGTGACTATATTTTGAGAGGGTCTTTAAAAACTGTCATTGAATTAAAATGAGGAGACCACAACTGGTCTTCTCCTGAGAAGATATCAGAGGACAGCCACACACAGATGGGGACTATGTGAAGACACAGGGAGAGACGACCATCCACAAGCTGGGGGCCTCAGAAGAAACCAGCCTTGACTCAGACTTCTAGTTTCCAGAATTGTGAGAAAATGAATTTCTGTGATTTAAGCCAGCCAGTCTGTGGTACTTTGTTATGGAGGTCCTAGGAATCTAATTCAGGTGGAAAGTGGATAAAACAGAGTGGACTTTTGAAATGAATTACATACATTTTTGGTAAGCTGGTCAAGTTAAAGATCTCATTAATTTTACTGTCCCTGGTAATTTTTGTACCTGGAAATAGATTTCCTGCTCTTGAATTGTTGTGATTCTCCATGTTATAATGAAATAGCTTTAGTAGCCAAAATGGACTAAGTGTACTAAGTGGTTGGAAATTCCAGTGAATCACCTCTGAAGAATGGGCCGTGGAGGACTAAGGAGCACAGCTATCCTGAGGCAACTGTTGAAAGACAGGGTGCCACTTCCCTTTGAATGGAGGGGAAGGAAACCATTGCTCTCATGTGACCAGCATTGTGCTGTGAGCTTTACATACCTGGTGTCCTTTCATTTTTGCCACAAACTTGCCATGTATTATATTATCCCTATTTTACAGACAAGAGCATGGAGGACATGCCAATTATAAGAACTTGTGGCTCAAATAGGTCTGCCTACATGCAAACTCCATATTGTTTTTATTACACTGTGATGCCTCTAATTTCTTTTCTTTTCTTTTCTTTTCTTTCTTTTCTTTTCTTTTCTTTCTTTCTTTCTTTTCTTTTCTTTTCTTTTCCTTGCTTTTCTTTTCTTTTCTTTTCCTTGCTTTTCTTTTCCTTTCTTTTCTTTGTTTAATTCTTTCTTTCTTTTCTTTCTTTTTTTAAAAAAATATTACTGCTTTGGTTCCTATGATGGCTAATTTCATATGCCAACTTGGCTTGGTTATAACATCTACTTATTCAGTCAAATAAGAAGTTATTTTCCTGGTTGTTTAGCCAGTCTAGAAATTGCTGTGCAAGTTCTTTTTAGATATGATTAACATTTATAATCAATAGACTTTGAGTAAAACAAAGATTACTCTCTAATTGGATGGGCCTCATTCAATTAGTTGAAAGCCTTGGAGCAAAGATTGAGAAGGAAAAGTTCTGCCTCAAGACTGCAGTATCAACTTTTACCTCAATTTCCACCTTGCTGGCCTGCCTTACAGATTTTGGCTTTGTCAGCCCCACAGTTGTGTGAGCCAATTCCTTAAATCTCATTCTCTTTGTATATGTCCTATTGGTTTTGTTTCTCAGGAGAACCCTGGCTAATACAGTCTTTAATTAAATTTGAGTCTTCAGCTTGGAAGGTAGGAAGTCTCTCAGTTGTCTCAGAGTAAGTTACTTGCTGTACCAAACAATCTCCAAATCTCAATGGGTTGACACAATAAAAATTTTATTTCCTCCATATCTTGATCCAACAGAGTATTGGGAGGTTGGTCCTTTCCGTGGTGATTAGGGAACTGGGCTTCTAGTCAGTTTTTCTGCCAACATCCAGGGTTTCTGATGTCCATCCCCAATCCTCTGCTCTGGCTGGGAGAGGAGGGAAGTGAGTGGGTTAGAGGTCAGCCTGTGGGGCACACTTTTCTCCTATATTCCACTGTTCATAGCTGCAAGGACACTGGGTGTGTAGTCTTCCTGGAAAAGTCCAGAAAGGAGAGGAGAAGCACATGTATTGGAGAGCACTGACTTTCTCGGTTACAGCCTTATAGCTGTCAACATGGCTTATCATGTCAACATGATAAGGGGAGTGGTAGGAAAAAAATCAGCAGAATAAATGGATGTTGTTTTTGAATGGAAACACAAAATGTTTCTATATGTTTATTTTTAAAGTTAATTCATGGATCTTAATTTTAATATATAGATACACAATTCCAATAAAAATAATTCTAGGATTCTTGCCCTAGAATTTACCAAACTTTTCCCAAAAACTAATCTGGAAAAATAATGGTACATACAACCAGAGACAGCTTTGAGCAAGAAGATCGGGTAAGGTGGGGAATCTGTTTCCATTAGATATTAGACAAGGCTATAAAATAATACCTTGCAACTGAGATACCATTTAATATCAACTGGTAATGGCCAGTGCTGGTGACCTGCTAGAAAAATGAGTAAGCTCAGATGGGGTTGGTGGTATTGTTCTTCGGTACAACTCTTTCAGAAAGCAGTGTAAGGAGACCTCTCTCTACATATATGTATCAGGAACCATAAAAACATTCCTACTCCTTGACCCAGAAATATTGACCCTAGGACTTTATTTCAAGGAAAGAACTCAGCTTTAAAAAAAAAAAAAAGCTATTTGTAAGGATATATTCATTATATTAAGTCTCAATAGGAAAAATAAAATCGGTGCTAAGTTTGCGAATACCTAGTAATTATCTTTAATGAGAGTCCTCCTCTTTTTATAAATACCCAATGTCTCACCAGCCACTGGTAGGGTAAGAACTGAAAAATAGAATTTTGCTTTAAATTGGCGAGGAAGAGCTGAGGCAGAACATGGATGTAACTGAATATCTGCTCACCGCTGTGGAATCATATCATCTTTGTAGATCTAACCATGCTTCTTTCTCTCTTCCTACTCTTAAAGCACACTATGGTCATTATTAAGGCAATTTTCCTAACTCTTAAAAAGCTTTAATCCTGCTTGCCTTTGGAGATTCTCTGGGGGAACAGAAAAAAGGAAAGATTAAAGTAAAACCCAGCCTCAATAATGTTTGCCGCTGGCAAACAAAGGTGCCCCAAGACGGAAACCAGGTGAGGATTTGATAAATTTACGCTGTGATTTGTGTATATGCATAAGACTCTGACAGGGAAAGAATAGTCTGGCTTCTTCTTGTAAGTCACGGACATCTTTGTTGGTTTACCCTTTGGCCTAGGATGTTTGAGGTAGAATTCTTGGGCCCTTTTGCTGGGAGGAATAAGGCTCTGGGCCCCATTCTGTCCTCCTCCTCATTTTTTGATTGAGCAGAAGTTAGTGTGTAGAAGGTAGCGGGGGAGGATTCCAAGTGCATTTGGATATCTCTTTGTCTGTAGGATATCTGTGCTAGTAAATCCACTGGGTGCTACTAGCTGAGCGAAAGAGGCAGAAGGTAGGGTGGGACAGCCCACCTGTTGTCTTTGTCTTGCTGATGAATGCAAGCCTTCCCTAGAGGCATCTGTCTTCTCTTCAGCCCTCTCCAGAGCTACTGCTGGAAAACAAACCCCTCAAATCTCCTAAGCTTCTTTGAGGAGTCAACCCAGCTATCTAATCTATTTTTTTTTAAGGTCTTTGGGTAGAAGACACAAGTGGGAACAGATTTACCAAGAGAAATGGCAATAGAGACAGAAATCGTAAGAACAAACAATAATTACAGGATTGCCAAAGACACAGTAACAACTCTTTCCCAACGCCTCCCACTGTCCTGGCCACACTCCCTGATTCCTGGGCCCTGAGGCCCGGGCTCATGACTACTGCGGTCCCTGCAACTAAGTACTGGGCCTGCTCCCTGGTGGTTCCAAGGGCCTAGCCTGAAGTCCTGGGCATGCACCCCCACGGTGGTGGTGGGAACTTTAAATAAACACAGCCCAGGGGAAGAAGGATGAGAATAAGAAGCCTGTGTTCTCACACAGCACACAACAAGTCTCCTTGTGGCTCTAGCACAGGGAGCTCCCCTTCCAGCTGTCCCAAACATTTTCTCTTCCAAGAAAGCACTTTACAAATGATACTTCGGACAACAGGAACAGTTTTGAGTCACCAACCACATAGCAAGCTAGAGGTTTGGGAAAGTCTCTCAGTGCTGGGTCAAGGCAGGCAGCAACTTAGTGGCTGGAACATGGTGTTCCTGTGGTCTCCAGGTGTGATCCAGATGCTGGCTTTCCTCTTCTCAGGGTAGTGCTAGTGTGGGCAGTGGGTCCTGGCTGCTCAGGCAGCCAGGGATCTGTGTGGATTTCTTAGCTTTGCAGGTTAGCTGGACATTCTTTGTTCTCTCTCATCCTCTCTCCCATTTTTAATCTCGCTCTTTCTCTCTCTATCCCCTTCCATATTATTTTCATTAATTGAGCATTTACTATGCACGGAATTCTGTGCTGGACATTTAGGAGGCTGCAAAGAAGTCAAAGGCATACTTTCACCCTCCAAGTAGCTGAGAGCCTGGTTTTGGAGACTGTAACCTGAGCTAGGAGTAGAGTACTTGGTTCCAGAACTTCTCTGTGATAGATCAGTGGTATTGGTATGACCTTGGGCAAGTCACTGAACACTTTTTTTTTAGTTCAGTTTCCCCATCTGTGAAATAAGGGGTCATATGAGGGTATCCCATTATTTTCTAAACTGTTGAGTTTTTATAGTGTCAAATAAGTAATTTGTTCACTTCATGGAGGAAAGTGGCATTGCAGAGTTCTTAGAGAAAGCTTTATAGAAGAGATGGGACTTGAGTCCCAAAGGACGCATAGGGCATACTAGCAAGGAGAAAATGACCTGCAAATACAAGGGACTAGAGCTATTTGGGAAGAAGAAGCCATGAGGAAGTTCTGGGCTAGGATGGATGTGGGAGGAATTGAAAAGAAGGAGCAGATGAGGCAAATGTAAAAAATAGATCTTGGATATAGGGAAATGAGAGAGAAAAACCACTGAGTATCTTCTTGATTTTAAACACAAACGATTTCAAACCAGAAGACAATAAAGTGAGTTTGTCTAATGGGGGAGATGCTGAGTTCCATTTCAGATATGTTGAATTTGAGATGGGGCTAGGATGTCCATTGGAAATGTCTGGGGTGCAGTTGAAAGTGTGTAACCAACCTTTAGTTAAAGGTCATGAGTGACCTTCAAAGATTGGGGAATTTTTTGGTGAGAGGTTTGTGCCGAAGTGATGAGCCTGGATGAGAGCTCTGACAAAATATGAGAAAAGAGCCATCAGAGGGTGAAAGGATGAGATGTGGGGACTCCCCACCATTCAAAGAGAAGCCAGCAAAGGAGACAGAGGAATAATC
Organism: Lynx canadensis; assembly: GCF_007474595.2. Taxonomy (NCBI): domain Eukaryota; kingdom Metazoa; phylum Chordata; class Mammalia; order Carnivora; family Felidae; genus Lynx; species Lynx canadensis. The sequence continues at coordinate 22,475,472 of NC_044320.2, forward strand.
AGAGACAGAAGGAGAGCTAGGGCAGCAAGGAGGGAGACAGTTTCCAGGCAGGTGGGTGTCCAAGACTTGAAGGACACCTGAGAAAATGCTGCCGGGATGGCAAACAGATGGTCACTGTCGAGCTTTCCTGATTTTGTTATTGGTTCTTCTCTCTCATGGAAATGTCAGATGGGACATTTAGGGAAGTTTGGTGGAATTTGTTTCTCTAAGGATCTTTTTGCTCGTTCATTTATTTTTAAGAGAAAACCTGGAGGAAATTGAGTTGGAGTATAAGAAATCCTTATTTTAAAATATTAATGCTAGAATAAATAAATAAATAAATAAATAAATAAATAAATATCAGTGCTAGATTTATAATTAATTTAGTGCAGTGACTACTTCATTCCTCAAACATTAATACCTAAGTTGAGACTAAAATGTGTAAAGTATCTTAACATTTTGGGAGAGGGCATGTCACAATATAATCCTTCTCCCCTGAAAAAATACACAAAATGAGATATTATTCTTCTCTTCAGAAAAATATACAAAATAAAGTATGATCATTCTCAGAAAAATATATAAAAATTAACATACAAATTTAGGTGCAGTTTCCCTAAAACCCCTATGGGGTCATGTACCCAAGTGAAGAACTCTCACATATGGTCCAGCTCCTGATGTTATGTAACCTCTCTGTGCCCATTTTTCTTATTTGTAAAATAAAGACAATCGTTTGTATAATGAAGATTAAATGAGCAAACACACAGGGCTCAGAATAAAACATAACACATGGTGAGCACTCGATGATTATCTCTTATGGTTATGATTCTTATTATATGACATTTCCTCAACTAAATGACTCTTCTCTGGACAAAGCCCTTTTTCCCTAAAGCATTCACTTACTCAAACACTCATTCACATATTCACTCATTCATTCACTCATTCACTCACTCATTTCCTTTCTTTCTCACTTTCTATTAACTTGTCCGAGGGTCTAGAGAATTAAAGAAGACTCAAGCTGCAAACCTCATCATCAAGAAGCTGTCAACCTCATGACCTGTAAACAGACATTTAGTTTCCCCCCAAATTTCAAAGTTGAGGTTTCAAGTAAGAAAAGAGCAAAGAAATAAGTTGGGAGCAAACACAGTGTGTCTACTGATAAAATTTGAGAAGAAGATGAGTTTGATGTGTGCGGAGTGTAAGGTGTTGGAATCCACTGGTTTGAAGTTGATGAGAGTGGAATTAAATCTTTGTGAGATGAAATGGTAGCATCACCCTCTGCCATTGTTAAAATTTGGGTTTATTTAAAAAAGCAATAATACAAAGAACCAAGGGGACTGGCCATTAGGTGCTTTGACCGGACTCTGATTTTACTTCTATTGTAGCATCCTGAAGCTTATTGCCATCATTGGCCTACATTAGACGGTGAGCTACCAGAAGGCAGGGAGTCTCTCTCATTTATTTTTGTGCCTAATACTGACTAACTGGTTGCATGATTGTATTTAAAGGGAAAAAGATCTTTTCCCATTTGTTCCCATTTTAACAGAATACATTTACGTAGAACTCATTAAGGCAAAATTACCAGTGATTATCTGTTCATTAAGATGTCTACCTGGCAAACACCTTGTTAATCTATGATTTGTATTGTTCTGAAAAGTATTAAGATAACTTTAAACATATTGAATAATTCAGAGGTTTCACCCACTCTGAATGACCTTACCAATTAGATTAAATTAGCATGATATTCATATTTACTGTCTTAGAAAAGCCTGTATCTTAGAAAAAGGAAGTGGGAAAAAGCCTAAGAATTCACTTACCTTTGGTGTCTTTAGGGTTAAGAAGGGGCTTCATTAAACATTGTTTTTAATTAAAATTTCTTTGAAATAGTTTTATGTACCACTTGAGTCCCATTATGTATTTTTTACATTAGGGCTGAACAAGCTTCTGAATATAAAATCAAACTGGGATTTGCTCTTGAACACTCTGAAGGGAAAAACAGATGTTTTTTTCATGATTGTCTCTGGTTTTATTAGGAAAATGTACTTTGAGTTAAAACATTTTTTATAAGAACTGAAGACAAGGTGCCCCATTTTACTGGATAAGGTAGAATGTGGGACAAAACCCAAACTTCTTGGTCTGACTTTTAAGGACACCTGGTGTCCAAGCTCAACCTACTTTTCTAGTCTATCTTTCCATGTCTCCCTCACCATACCTGTATTCCACCCAGACACGTCTACTTACATTTCCCCAAACTCATGTGCTTCCCAGCCTCTTACCTCTACCTCTCACAGCTCTGAATTCCCCTCACAATCCCAGGACTTCACATTCAGAGAAAATTCTATCATCCTCTGGGAAGTATTCTCTCTCTCTCTAGATCCCATGTGGAAATGGTTCTTCCACCCACACTTCTTTTTAAATCATTGAGTGATTACTCCAGGCTAGTCACTGGGCTAAGAATTTTGCAGGCATTACCATAGCAAGCCTATGAGGTAGGTAATGTTAACAGCACCACTTTACAGATAGAGGAATAAGGTTTGAGTGGCTATTTAATTTTCTCAAGATCATTATAACAGGGAGATGGCAGAGTCAAGATGTGAATCCATTTCCATCTGATTTTAGAATCTGAGTTCTCACCCATCATGTTATTCTGCCTCCCCTGACTCTCCCCTAGCACTCTTTTATTTCACAACTTTGTTACTGAAATAGACTTCCTTTTAATTAAAAATATATTTTGGTATTTTTCATGTTTATACTGCACGTTTCTCTATTTTCTTTTTTTTTTTAATGTTTATGTACTTATATTTTGAGAGAGGGGTGGAGGGAGGGGCACAGAGAGAGGGAGAGAGAGAATCTCAAGCAGGGTCTGTGCTTTCAGAACAGAGCCCAACTCAGTACTCGATCTCACAAGCTGTGAGATCATGACTTGAGCTGAAACCAAGAGTAGGACGCTTAACCAACTGAGCCACCCAGGCGCTGCAACTTTTCTATTTTCAACTGGAACCATGAAGCCCTTGGAGGGCAAAGATTGTGTCTTCTTAGTATTTCCCTTCGGTTTCTAGCATGGTGTCTTTTGCATAATTAGTAAGTACTTCCTGAAGAATTAAAAGTAAAATAAATTGAGTAGAACAAAATGGACTTCCCAAATCTTGAAAGTTAGAGTTAGCTCACAATTTAGGCTATCTGTCCTCATAGAGGTTATAGACTGAATTTTTGTGTCACATGTTGAAGCCCTAACCCCAAATATGATGGCATTTGGAGATGGGGCCTTTGAGAAAGAATTAGGGTTAAAATGAGATCATGAGGGTAGGATCCTCATGGTGGGATTAGTGGCCTTATAAGAAGAGGAAGATAGAGGAGAAAGAGATATCACTCTCATTGCCATGTGAGGACACAGTGAGAAGGTGGATGTCTATAAGCCAGGAAGAGATCTCTTACTAGGAACCAATTGGTGGGCACCTTGATCTTGGAATTTTAGCCTCCAGAACTATGAGAAAATGAATGTTATTTAAGCCCCACCGCAGTCTCTGGTGCTTTGTTAAACAGCCTGAGTAGGCTAAGGTACAAAGGTATATTAGAAATGAGAGGTCTTTAAAAAATTTATGGGGTGTCAGGATGAAAGGAGAACACCAAAGGGGCACCTAGAGAGAGAGAGAGGTTTGCAGAAGCTTCAATGTATGCCTAGCTCCTATATAGTAGGTGTTCTCTGTGTGAGCAGTCCAAGCATGGTGTTGCATCCAGAAAAAATAACACATTTGATATCTAATGCTGACTAACAATAAAAATCTTTATTTCAGTCTCAAATAATTGGAAAGGGGATCACAGTGCCTTCTCTTTACCCAGGTAGTTCTTTCAGAGACCTGATCAGAGAGTGTCTGCCTTTCTTAACTTCCTGGCTACATGCTCACACTTGGCTTCTGGTTCTTCTTGCTTCCTTCCCTTCTCCCAGTGCAGTCTGTCCTCAGGCGGCACCTAATACCGCTGGCCTTGTGTATAAACACAACTCACTTAGAAGGCAGGAGTGTGTTGGAGGTGGAGGATGTGGTCATAGTTGTAGCAGAGTGAGATTATTCTAGAAATTCTGGTGAAAGCAATTGGGGAAGATTTGGGAAGCAACTTGGCTTTCGGGCACTCTAATGAGTTCAAGAATGCATGAGCACCTTACAGTGGCTGCGAAAAAGAGTATGTGAACCACATAATGGTCTATGTGATATGCTGTGGTGGCATAGATGAGAAGGCACAGGCGAGTCATTTTGCTGTGACAGTGGTGAAGTTATTACTATTATTATTGCTTTCCTTTTTAAGGAATAGCTTTTAACACTGGCTGGTATTTAAAAAACATTTAAAATTGTCCAACTGTTCTATGTAGTCTTGCTCTTTACCAGTTAAGAGGTATATATGGTTGAGTGTAAAATGGATAGCATGAAATGGTGCTAAGGTGTGGGTTCATAGCCCTGCCCTACCTCTTAGTGTGAAAATACCCAAAGCTATTCAGCACTTACTAGGCACTGTTCCTGGTTTATCTGCACCATCTCCTTTGATTCCTTCAATAAACTTAATGAAGACACAAGCACTATGAAGAACTCTCATTTTACAAAGGAGGAAGTTGAGGTAGAGAGAGGTAAATTATATACTCCAGGTTAAAGAAGATAAATGGCAGGACCAGGAATTGAGCCCACACAGATTGTTTCTAGAATGTGTACTTTTAATCACTCCTGTCTATAGCTTCAGGTGGAGGGAACACAGTCTGTACTCTTCTCTGGCAAAGGTCCAGAGCAGAGGATATGCCAGTCACCATGGGTTGACCATATTCTAGGAGGAGCTAGTTTGGAAGCCCCAATTTTTGAGTTGCAATGATTATACGTTTGGCACTTCCTTAATTTCCAAATGCATTTATATAGGAGGTAGACTGATCATTTTGACTGAGAGAGCAGTACAAGAGAGGGTAGCAAGGCATATATGAAAAAAGGGATCCTAACATCAATCCTTATGGACCTAGGATGGGTGAGGAAGGGTATATGAAGTTACAAACCACCCCTCAATCTCAGTAGCTCAATGGAATATGTTGTATTTTTCATGCTACATGTGCAATGAAGGCCAGCACAGTGCTTGATAATCAGTCGGAACTTCAGAATGACAGAGCTCCTTCTTGATAAGTACTTACAAGATTGCTGTAGTAGGTGAAGACAAAGGGGTGAAGAGTGTCCACCTGAAAGTGACTTGCATCACTTCTGTTAATATTTCATTGGATAAAGTAAGTCATATGGCCAAGCCTCATTTCAAGGTGGGGGAGTATAATCATACAATCTTTCTAGAAGAAGAACCAGGAATAGTTGATGAACAGCACCCAGACTAACCCAGAGCCTGGAGAGGCTCAAGAGTGTAGATCCTGATTCAGTACTCGCAGAGCATAATGCAGTTTCCAGACTCAAGGGAGAGGCACAAATGGAATTTCCACGTTCTTTCCCCCTCAACAGTTGCTCATTCCAATTGCTTATTCCAGAAAATACACTGAGATGCCCAGAGAAAACATCATCATTTTTAAGTATTATCATAAAAAAGGTATTTCCTACTCATCTGATTATGTGAACCAAGAGCAATTAATTATGTGGTTGCGTGGTATCATGGGAAACAAACTCTGTCCAGGCTTGGTAAGAACAAGCTTTATGGCTGTTTTCATCTACAGAATAGTCTACATGCAAGAACTCTTATTCATAATCTACAGTTCATAAAATTTTATCAAGTGCCAACATTAAAACCTAATTTGCTTGTTTCCCTTTAAGTATCATTGTGTGTATGTCTGTGTGTGTGTCTGTGTGTGTGTTTCTCTCCAAAGTTAAGAATCCTTTTTAGGATGATAAGAAAGCTTTTATTTTCCAATTTGATTAATGAGTGCTTTTTCTTTGGAATTGAAAAGAAAGTTACTTGAGATACTTTCTGAAGCTTCCTCACTTGTCATAAAAGTATGAAGGTAACAGTTTTCAAATTAATTATCTCCCTTTTCTTTCCCTTCCTTTCTCTTCTCCTCCCTATCCTTTCTCGCCTCATCCCCTTGCCTCCTCTTACCTTCTCCTTCTCGCCTTCTCTTTCTCCCTCCCTCCCTTCCTATGTAATTCTCATTTTACCAGCTGCACACCCACCTTCTATCTGATCAATTCCTACCAATCCCTAAGGTCAATGGCTAACATTACTGCTTGGGTGAACCTTCCTTGTCCTTGAATGCCAGTTTTGTCCTTGGAATGAACTTCTATAGTATCAGGTACTCCCTCTCCAGAGCACTTACGAAAATGTATTTCTATGATTATTTGTGGAGTTATTTGTTTCATATCTTTCCCCCAATAAAACTGCAGGCTCCATGAACGCAGGCACCAGGATTCTCATGTTCATCACTGTGGCTGTAACACAACACCTGAGCCATGACAGGTGCTCAACAACTCTTTGGATATCTATTTAGTCAGCAATGCTATTACTTTCCCCCATCCCTATATTTGGGTGGATGGCTTGATGGCTTTTTTGGAGTTGAGAGGTACAGGCCAACTCAGATGGGAATGAACTGACAGGGGAGAACCCCTGTAAAAATGAGAACAGCAGCAACAAAAATACCTGCTCGACACCAACCTGCTTTCTCTAAGTGTTGATATTTTGTGGATAGTGGTCAAGTGACATTTTAGATCAATGCAAGCTTATTGCTTCAAAACTCTGAAGTTTCAAAGTGCTATTGATGGAATAGTACATGGAGGGAAAAGAGGGAGAAAACTCCCTTTTTTTCTACCAGTTACGTAAGGTCCTTTTCTGCCTGCCAACATGCCTGCCAACATGCCTGATATGATAGACTGAAAGCACCATTTTCTTGGTAAAACAAACACAGACTTCTCTTTAAAAACACCTTTTGATACTTTATGAGTAGGGCTGGTATATGTAACCGATCAAGACCAACATATGGCTTATTATGACATTTAGCTGATTAAAATAGTCTAGACATAAACTTGAGATTTCAGAAATGTTTAAGTTAAGTAAGAAATACATTTTAATGTACAGTAGATGTGTACTTAGTGCTAGGCCACCTGTATCCCTACAGGAATTACAGAGCAGGAAGTACTTTTGACTCAAGAAGTGTGTCTGAAAATTAAGGTTGTAAATTAACAACAGCTTGTCTATTAGATTATTTCAGCCATAAAGGACTCAGTATGTTTCAAAATGCTCATGATTTTCAATACATTTCTGTGGGTCAATTTAATAAAGAGGGATGCTGGGAATGGCTTTGGCTTGAAGGTCTGCAAAAGCACATTTTTAGAAAATCCCAGAGAATAAATAGTAGCTGCTAGTTAGGCTGTGGTAAAACACACCTGTGGCTAATGGAAAAGGAAAAGTTTGAGCCGCCCCTTGGCACCGGCCTCTGGGCCCACACCAGGGGGAGAGCTGTGGCTTAGTGGTCTGTGCCCAGCCTCTGCCACGGGGCCAGGAGCGCCAGGCTTCTCCTCCAGCCTCCAAGACCTTGGGTATAGCCGCCACTCACTCTGGTTTTGTTTTCCTGGTTTGTAACTGGTGAATAATGAGGCCTAATTCACATATGAGGTGCCTGCAAGGCTTAATTAATTGGCTAATGTCTGGGGCTAAACACTTTGAAGTGCAGCCTCTTATGATTAGTTGTAGGGCAACGCTTAAGCTTGGGTTAGGTTGTGATTATGATGAGTTTTTCTGTCATCGTGACCCCCTTCTGGGCATGTAGGAGGTGGGTGAGGTCAGGGGAAGACATGGGGGTATGTTGGTCAGACACGCTTCTTTAGCTCTCTGAGAGAGAGATTGAAGAAGAAAAAGGGAAGGAAGAGGAGGAGGAGGAGGAGGAGGAGGAGGAGGAGGAGGAGGGAGGGAAAAGAAAAGAAGGGAAGAGAAGAGAGTGGACACTTCTGAGGTCTCTGAGGGCATAGTTCCCAGGTGGTCTATGAGTGTCTGGGATTGACTGGGATGACATCAGGGAAGAGCACAACGTGGTAATTTTGCCTTTCTCCTGCAGCCAAACTGTTGAGCTGGCAAGACGACATGGAGCCCACGGTGACCTGAAGCCCATTTGCCATATTTGTCTTGCCAAGATTTTAATTCTGTCTGTGTATGTGAACTCTGTTGACCCTTTCCTCTCTGAAACACTCAGTGGCTTGGACACAGGTATGGCAGCCAAGAGAATGGGGTCCTTCTCCCGGTTTGTGATTTACAGTGTGATTCTAAGTGGGGTACTTTGTTCACCTCCTTGGTTTCCTCATTTGAAGAACGAGGAGTAAATGAGCCAAGATGTAGCAGTTAGCTTTTGCTGCATGACAAACCACCCCAAAGCCTTGTGGCTTAAAATGACAAACATTTATTTAACTCAGAGTTCGGTGGGTTGGCATTTGGGACTGAACTCCTCTGGGTGGTTTTGATGGTTGGGACTGGGCTTTGCTGACCTGAGCTGGGCTTGCTCATGTGTCTGCGGTCAGCTGGTAGGGCAGCTGGGGCCAATTGGTTTATGATGGCCACGCCTGGACGATGGGATGACTGGAGCCTTTCTTCACGGGTTCACGCATTCTCCAGCAGGCTAGCCCAGGCTGACTCATGCGGTGGTCAAAGGTTCTAAAAGAGTGGAAACTGCAAGGTCTTTGGAGGCCTAGGGACAGAACTGGCATGATCGAGTCACACACCAGCCCAGATTGGAGGGTGGGGAAATAGACTATTCTCCTTGACGGGAGCAGCTGCAGAGCATTGTGGCCAATGTTTCCTTTAAACTACTACACCAAGGTACCTTTCAGCCCCCAATTAACAATGACCAGAAGTCAGGACTAATAAAACAGCATCTATTTTTTTGAGTTCAGCTTTAAGAATCTGAGGTTACAAGTCCTGGCTGGCTGTTTTGAATTCATTATGTGACTTTAAATAAGTTTTTCAACCTTTTTTGTTGATTTTAAATTGCTGTACTAGGCTCCTTTTGCTTATATATTACTAGGAAAGCAATCAATGAAGAATTTTAGAGAGAAATTTAGGTATCCACAAGGATTGGTGAATAAAGGGCATTTGGTAACACAAAAATTAACACAAAAATTAATACATGTATTAATACATACTTAGGTCCTTTAAACTTTTCTTTGCAATACAAATTTTTTCTCACTGTCGAAATTTAGAAAAGGAGTATAAAGAGATGAAAATGGAAGTCATATTTTACTCCATCATCAGAGGTAATAGTGTATAATTATTTATTCTTTGGTATAGTTCCATCAAGAATTTTTCCAGTAGGTATGTGGTCTGCTGCAAACATAGGATCATACTGTCATACTGTTGTTATAATCTTCTCTTTCACTTTGATAAATATACGATAGTACTTCGTTTTCGGTGACTGTGTGGTGTTCTAGCGTGCACATGTGCCACAGTTTAGAGAACCTCCCCCCCCACTGTTAGGCATTTAAATATTATTTTGCTTTTAAAAGTTATTTTAAAAAACGTCATATAAACATTTCACTGCTAAACTCTTTGAATATATTTGTGGCATAATAAGGAATATATTTGGTCTTTGTCCCTGGTTTCTGGCATGGGACTCCTAAAACGCTTACACTTTCCTGAGTGACCGGAGTATGTTTCATCATTCATAAGGAGTCCTTCAGGGTGTACCTGAGTATATGCTAATTAAGGGACATAGGGTGGGGATCCTACATAGCTTTATGATGGGGCTGGTCTGGAGGAAGACAAAGTGATGAGAAGATTGGAATTTTTAGTCCTGCCCATTAACCCCTGGAAAGGGTAAGGTGGGGGGTGGGGCTCCAGATGAAACTCTATAAAACTCTTGAACAATGGTATTTAATGAGCATTTGGGTTAGTGAGTGGATTCATGTGCCGGGGGTAGAACACCCTAGTTCCAGAGGAATAGAGGCTCCTGTACTCCAGACCCTTTGGGACCTTGCCCCTATATGTACCTTTTCATTTGGCTCTTCACCTGTATCCTTTATAATATCTTTTGTAACAAACTGGTAATCTAATAAATAAACTGTTTTTCCTGAGTTGTGTGAGCTGCTTTGGCAAATTAATCGAATCAGAGGAGTGGGGCATGGGGATCCCTGATTTATAGCCAGTTGGTCAGAAACAGAGGTAAAAACCTGGACTCCTGATTGGCATCTGAAGTGGGGGTGGGGACAGTCTTGTGGGACTAAGCCCTTTAAGCTGTGAAATCTGATGCTGACTCCAGGTAGGTAGTGTCAAAATTCAATTTGTAGGTTATCTGGTTAGTATTTGCTGAGACTTGGAGAATTGCTTGGTGCTTCTGGAAAACACTCCACCACTCTTAAATATTTCCATAGAACATATTTGTGAAAGTGGTGTTGCCATGTCAAAGGGTAGGCATAATTTAAAGACTTTTCATTCATTCTAAGAAACTCAAAAAAAGCTCAACCATTTGCTTGCGCATTACTTACTGATAAGGCCCACGCTCTTCGTTCTTTTGAATCCTTCTGCGATGACTCTATATCTCATTGGAGGTTATACGACTCCCAAGATAAACAAACTGCAGAACTGGAAAGAATCTCAAAGATCATTAAGTCTAATCCCATAGGCAAAGCTCAGATGCTAGCACCTTCTCTCTGTATTCACTTAAAGGTATTGGATTTAAAGAAACACAACACACATAACATTAAGGTGTATCTGAGAAACATCAGTCCCACTTAGAGCTGTTGAGCATGACAGAGTTTCTGTTCTCTCTAGGACAAGGGAAGGAGGGAGAACAGACTTCTAAATGGTCCTGGTTTCCAAAAAGGAGCAAAACAACTCCTTCTACAATTCAGTTGCTCATGCCCCTCAGCACAGCAGGCTGAAACAGTTAGCAAGATGTCTGCTCAGTGCTGGGCTTTTGAAAGAAACTACAAATGTAGAGTTGGGGCATTCTCCTATCAGAAGAGAAATGATGAAAAATAAAAACATCTAGAACAAGCATAAGAAACAGATTAATTTCACCAGATTATTTTTGCCATTCTTTACAAATTTAGAAGCTAGAACAACTAGCCCTTCTTCTTTTTCTTTTAATGTTTATTTGTGAGATAGAGACACAGATGCAAGTGGAGGAGGGGCAGAGAGAGAGGGAGACACAGATTCCGAAGCAGGCTCCAGGCTCTGAGCTGTCAGCACAGAGCCCGATGCGGGGCTTGAACTTGGGAGCTGTGAGATCATGACCTGAACTGAAGTCAGACGCTTAACCAACTGAGCCACTCAGGTGCCCCACAACTAGCCCTTCTTAATTCCCTCCAGCATTCAGAATTCTAATTCTTATCTTTGGACTGGCATGCAGTTCAAGCTCAGAAAGTGGATTTATAACAACAAAACAAAACACAGAGCCATCTTGCAGTCCTACTTTTTCCTTGCACCCTGCTTCTTCCTCCATAGGGAAGATAGAGTCCAAACTGGTAGTGGTACCTATTCACGCTCCACAAATATATGAGATTGCCCGTTTTCTGCCAAGTCTAAGTGACACGTTCACGCCTGACATTTATTCATTCCCTCCAGTAATCAGATCATTTTGACTGGGCCAAGCTGGTCAGCCCAACTCCTTCTTCCCTTACAATGGGTTCTTTTCTAGAAGACTCTCATTCAACATACCTTCCTGACAGGACACACTAAAGTAGATCTGAATTGTGCTTGGTGGACATGGCTTTGGCTAAGCCTTCTAATGCTCACTTTATGAAAAACACAACATTTACCAAATTTCTGGTGATTTGGCTCCACTCTGTTTTCTCAGAAATCCCAGTAGCATTCACTCAAGTGTTCTCTTGGTTTCCTCATGAAATTCATTGGAGCATGGAGACTTCAGTCACTCAGCATAGCAACTTACTTTATTAATGATCTCCCCCCTTTTTTAAATACAGAAGATATAAACATCACCATAACCACAGAGTTTTCATGTTTCTTACTATCCGATGACACCGTCTCTCCCATTCAGCAGGCTTGAGCCTCCATTGTTCCTGTACCTTCCTTGAATGTGATAAAAAACAAACAAACCTTTTTTGTTTTTTCCTAAACATTTGTTTCTAGGTTTAGTTCATTCTGACTATGTTCTCTGGCAGTGTTATTATAAGATCATTAATCACAACAACAACAATAATAGCAGCACAATAATGGTATTTCTTTGTTCTCAGGGTCCTCATAGCTTGTTTACACAGATCTGTCAAAGTTGGCAGAAAACGTCTTCCAAGACTTCAAGATAGATGATGAAGACATGGGGAAAAAAAGTTAACAATACTGTGGTGAAAAACTCCTTGAAGTAAGGGCAATTTTACTTGTAAAGAATGGCTGGCAAATATCTTGTTTTAAGGGGAGGATGGATTTATTTATTTATTTATTTATTTATTTATTTATTTACAAAGACATTAAATTTTTTTTAAATTTTTTTTTCAACGTTTATTTATTTTTGGGACAGAGAGAGACAGAGCATGAACGGGGGAGGGGCAGAGAGAGAGGGAGACACAGAATCGGAAACAGGCTCCAGGCTCTGAGCCATCAGCCATCAGCCCAGAGCCTGACGCGGGGCTCGAACTCCCGGACCGCGAGATCGTGACCTGGCTGAAGTTGGACGCTTAACCGACTGCGCCACCCAGGCGCCCCTACAAAGACATTAAATTTTTTTTTAATGTTTATTTATTTTTGAGTGAGAGAGAGAAACAGAGTGTGAGCAGGGAAGGGACAGAGAGAGAGGGAGACACAGAATCTGAAGCAGGCTCCAGGCTCTGAGCTGTCAGCACAGAGCCTGATGTGGGGCTCGAACCCAGGAGCTGTGAGATCATGACCTGAGCAGAAGTTGGCTTTGGCTAATGCCTAACTGATTGAGCCACCCGGACCCAGGTGCCCCTTAAGGGGGGAATTTGGAGAATGTATATATGCTTTTGAAACCTTCCCATCATGGTCTTGCTCAAACATCCTTTCCTCTGGAGAGTGTTCCCTGATGCTTCACTCTGAATGCTCTTTCTCTTCTCTGACCTCTTAAGGAACGTTGTTGTTTTTCTTACATGGTGATGAAGTACTGTGTTTCAAGATTTTTTTCTTTTCTGAACATGTCTTAGAAACTTTGCTATATTGTCAGTTCTTTGGCTCATCTGCCTTTCTATCTGTAGCTCTAGCACAGGGTCTGGCACACAATAGGCGCTGAATCAATGCTTGTTGAACAAAAGAACAGAACTGGAAAGGAAGGACTACTTGCAAGGACAACATACTCAGAGGGAAGCTCTCCAGAATATACATAGGTGTACATAGGAGACAAACACTGGAACCAAAGAAATGAGAAGGAAGCTATAAGGATCTTAAGTCTTGAAAGTCGCAGGTTTACACATTCTCAGTTGTTTTGCAGTCATTTCAGTTTAATTTAATCTAATGTCATGTGTTAACCATCATTTGTGATCTGGCACTGTGTGAAGATGTTGTATCAATAGCGATGCTATTGGCTGGGAACGACTGGGGGCACTCACTTTGGCCTGTATTACTTGTGACAAGCCCCATTTTGCCAATGTTGTGGCTGGAGCAGCCCTTATGGTTCTTATTATATGATTGCAGGACACACCTCAGCAACAACCTTCAGGGAATTTTGCAGAACAAGATTTATTATTCACAGGTTCTGGAGGGTACATGGCATGCCCAAGCGCCACACAAGCATGGTCATGGATAGAGAGAGAACATGTAGACCTGAGGCTCTGCCTTTATTAGCTGTCTGAGTGGGGGTGTCTAGGGTTTAGCAGGTTCATTCTTTATTGGAGAATTGGAAACATAAGAGTAGGAATTAAGGGAGTGGGGAGGGAGAAACCAGGTCAGTCAAGTGGTCAGTTACCTAGGTTTCTCCAGGGCATTCTAAAAGGGGAATTCATGTGTGGAGGTAGCCTGTTCCTTTACCTAGTTGATTTGCTACTAGCTGTGTGGTATAGCTGGCAGTAAGTTTCTTTGAAATGAATATCTTTGAAATGGATGCCTCAGCAATCAAAAAGCTTAACTCAGGCACTTACACTATACACTAGGGGTATATAAAAATAAGTAAATTCTGCATCTGTGCTCGTAGAACCTACAGTCCAGCAGAGTGGACAAATGTGTAACAAATAATTATAGGACATCATAATTAGCTCTACACAATATATGCAAGGCTTAGAAGTAGTATAGAGGGAGGCATGACTGCAATGGGAGTAGCAGGGGGTCTCGAAAGTTCCAGACTCATCTCCTTGAGTTTTCTGGAAGTTTTCCAGGTGGAAAAGGGAATATAGGTTGTGTGGTGTGTGGAAAACTTGTTCTGGGCACAGTTAACCGAGTAAAGAAAGGCATAGAATCATAGATCAGCATGGGGTGTTTGGGGAAACACAAATGGTTGTTGGACCCCAGAGTACACATTGAAGAATATCAAAAGTTGAAGGTTGGGAAGAAGGGAGGTATGGAAACAGGAAAGTTGGACAAGGACTTTCCAAATTGTGCTTTTTCTAAAGCAAGAATTTAACTTCTACAAGCTGATCTGATCCGCTGTCTTTCCCCCATATTGTGCTCTAGGGAAATATTCAAAAATCAATTTGTCCATCTTTTTTCCAACATAAAAGTTCCCTGAGAATACGAATTTCACCTGTAGCATGTGCTGCCATGTGAACTGTCAACTTGTTTAGTGGTCCTTGTGAAAGGACTGAACTTTATATAAGTTCTATAGACAAAATGGCAGCTCAGACAAAAAACAACTTTGGTATTAAAACAGAATGTATACAATTAGTGGGAATGTAAAATGGGGCCACCACTATGGAAAACAGTATGGAGGTTCCTCAAAAAATTTAAAAAAATATAACTACCAGGTGATGTAGCAATCCTGGGTATATATCTGAAAGAACTGGAATCAGGATCTCAAAGTGATATCTGCCCTCCCTTGTTGACTGTAGCATTAGTCACAATAGCTAAGAGGTGGAAACAACCTAAATGTCCATCAACAGATGAATAGATAAAGAAAATGTGGTAAATTCATACACTGGGGGTATTATTCAGCCTTAAAAAAGAAGGAAAGCTTGTCTTAACCAGCAACATGGATTAACATGGAGATCATTATACTAAGTGAAATAAGCCAGTCACAGAAGGATAAATATAGCATGGGCCCACTTATATGAAGTATCTGAAATAATCAAACTCGTAGAAATAGAGAGTAGGTTGGTGGTTACCAGAAGTTGAGGGGAGAAAGCAATGGGGAGTTGTTCAATGGTGGATTGTGCACTGAAAACTTTGTTAAGAGAGTAGATCTCAAGGTGAAGGGTTTTTGTTTGTTTGTTTTTACCACACGTACAAAAAAAGAAAGAACAGAATAGAAAGGGGGAAAAAAAGAAAGAAAATAGAAGGAAAGGAAGGGCATGAACTCTACAGACAGGCAGAACCAGTTTAAATCCTGCCTTTGTCAAATATTAGATATCCAATTTACTGAAGGTTATTTATTCTGAGTTTTCTTGTTTGAAACTAAGGGGATAAGAGTATCTGGGGATAACAGGTTCTGTTTTGCAGCCCTCAATGGAAGGATGAAACAGCTATGGTGCTAAACTCTATGATATGTTAGGAAATGCTAGTTTTCTTTGAAAATGCCTTGTTCTGTACCAAGGGAGGTAATAATTGCTAGCTTTCTGAAGCATTTTTAAAAAAGTACTTGTCTGCTAAGAAGGTACCAGTTCCTATAAGTTTCTGCATTTTTTGTAGTTTTAAGTCAAATAGATAATTCAAGACATTTGTGACTGAATTAGGTGTCCTAGAGAGAAAAGTAGAAAGTAACCTAAATGGTGGGAAATAGAGTCTGGCAGAGAAAATGTTGCTGACTTTCCCATCCATCCATGCATCCATGCATCCATGCATCCATCCATCCATCTATCCATCCATCCATCCATCCATCCATCCATCCATCCATCCAGTAGGGAGATATACACACACATACACACACAGCTGTTTTTCTCTTTTTTCTTTGCTGGAAGTTTCTTCTTTATGTTAGATGTGATTTTTGAAAGGCTGAGAAAAAGACTTTTGGCAAGAGCGATAGCCGGGGGGCTCTTGCAGGGGTGCAGAGCTGACCCCATGCAGTGGGAGAGAAAGAGTTTCTG
The DNA here is from genome assembly GCF_007474595.2 of Lynx canadensis. Classification (NCBI taxonomy): domain Eukaryota; kingdom Metazoa; phylum Chordata; class Mammalia; order Carnivora; family Felidae; genus Lynx; species Lynx canadensis. The sequence continues at coordinate 22,491,530 of NC_044320.2, forward strand.
ACAGCAGTTGTGGTGAGGTTTGTCCTGACTCCCCACTCTCTGGCTTTGAAACGCTGGGCATGTCACTTAAACTCTCTGAGCCTCAGTTTCCTCACACATCTGCAGCTGGGCAATCTACCTACCGGTAGTGTTGTGGAAAGGACTGAGTTAATGTGTAAGTGAGAGAGGTTGGCACAAGGTAGACATTCAACAAATGGTCTGTGTGTTTGGATAAATGTCTATCTGTCTATCTATCTAACTGCTATGAGATTTGGAAAAAAAAACCCTTAGGTCCAGCCTATATACACAATTATTTGTCACCAAAAAATTCTAAGTGCCATCAGGAGGTTGGTGGCAGTATTTGCTTTTAAGATGATCATCGAATTTATCCAGAATATGCTTATGTTAATTTTACCATTATTCTTGAAAGGAAAGCAAACAAAACTTAAAATTTCTCATAGTGCTCAAAGGCCCCTGAAAATATATTCCTCAGCCCATGAGGAGCCAGTGATTTGTATATGAGAACACTGAACTAAATTATTTAAAATTCCTCTTTTAGTATTAAAACTGTACCTTTTTCCCCTCAAAGGATTGGGGTGCTGGGGAAGACAGAAACAAAGAGAACAAAGTTAGTAGGGAAAGAGCACTGTAAAAATACATATTCACTGTCATATATGTTATCTTGTTTAACTCTTAGGACAATCCTCTGAGGGAGGTGTTATATTTGGATCTTAAAAATGAGGAAACTGGGGTATACGCAGATGAAATGACTTGCCTTAGGCTAAAGCAAAAGAACTCGTATTTTAATGTAGGTGTACAATTGATCTGTCTATAATCGCGCTGTTGCATCTGGGAAAGAAAATTACATTGTAATCATTCATTCATACGTTCAAGCAGCAAGCATTTGTTGAGAATCTACCACAAAGAGGCACTGAGAGATCTCCAGGCAATACCACGGACTTTATATTCTAATTTCCAGAATGTGAAGTGAATGGAGGCTTTTGGAATTGTGTGGGGTGGTATCCCCACACCAATGCATTTTGCCTTTATGAAGTAAAAAGACAGGATTGATTTATGGTGAAAGATGGGCGATGAAGAATCTGTGAAGGCAGGTAACAGCCATTTTATCCAGGTCTGCCAAATGTCATCTATAAAAGTACTGTCTCCACGATGCTGCTCTGAACATTGAGGATCCCGTGTGCTTGCCCTCCAGGATCCCCTCTGTAGAGAGCAGCGCCTCGGTAGGGGGGAGTGGCTTCCACCTGCCCTGAGCCCAGCGTGTCTGACTGTGATGGGAGCTGGCGAATTCTTCTTGGACTCCGGGTACCTGGCCACGGAAATTGTTCCAGAGAAGACAACCGCAGTCTCTCAACCCCACTTCCTGCCACAGGGATTAGCAGGGGGTGGCCATGTGACCCGAGCCCAACCAGAGTCATTCTCTGGGACTTTTTTCAGCTCAAAACTAAAAGAATAAGGGCCTTTTCTCTATGTGAGCCCGAAGCTGCCAGTTGCCCTGCTTCCTGCCTCCTGAGCAAGCCAGATGGAAGAGACAAAGCCAACAAGCAGAGAGAAGTAGAAACAAGACATGAAGAAAAGCCTGACGGGTTGAGGCTCTGGGGACCCCGGAGCTGCCCCTGTCCCTGCCTTTCCCAAGCTTCATGTGTGGGGACTACTGGGCATCCTCCAACAACTCCCTTGTCCTGCAAAAGCTGGTTTGAGTTTCAGTTTTGCTACTTGCACCCAAAAGAATCTGGACTAGTGTGTATAGCACTTGGAAACTGGGGAGCAGCAAAGCTAGGGTGTTTGGTGAGCTTCCTTACCCTCCTCTTGTAGGTCTGAATCCAGGAGGGTGAGACAGAGGGAGGAGGGTCAAACAGTGGGAGGAGGACAAGATGGAGGCAGGCAAGCCTTGTCTCCAGCTGTCCTTTCCTCTCCTCCTCAGGCACCTGACAAGACCTACACTTGTGAGGTGGGAACTCTGCCCATGCTCTTTGAGGAACCTTGAACAACAGGTTGGGGATAATTGAGGACTCAGGAGGGAAAAATAAAGGAGCAAAGCAGTTCAGCCACTGGGCCTTTCACCTCTGGTCCCTCCTTTGAGGTTTCTCCAATATCAGCCGCTCCCTTATAATAATATACCAGTTTACACATTTAGCACTTCTTGGGTGCCAGGCACTGCTCCAAGTTCTTTCTGTGCCCACCGAGCCCAGTATTATATTTAACCTCATCTTACAGATGAGGAAACCAGGGCACAGAACGGTTCTGGAGATTTTCCAAGATGGGGTCACGTTAAAAGCCTAGATGTTCGGCTCCAAAGCTCCTGCTAGCAACCTCATTTAGCAAACCTGGACTTTGAGACCATTTCTATTCTTTCCACCTCCCTGTGCCAGGGCACTTATTGCCAATGTAGTGTGTGGTTGATACCACCAGATCCTTTTATTTTTCTTTTTATTTGTTTCCTGTCCTCAACTTGACCCTGTGAAGTGACTGGCCATGGCTTTTATCTTTAAGTCACTATAACCCCAGCAAAAAACTGCTCAATGTGGGGTGCCTGGGTGGCTCAGTCGGTTAAGTGTCCAACTTCAGCCCAGATCATGATCCCTCACTTGGTGGGTTGGAGCCCTGCATTGGCCCTGGAGCCTGCTTCAGATTCTGTGTCTCTCTCTCTCTCTGCCCCTTCCCTGCTTTCATTCTGTCACTCTGTCTCCCCCAAGTAAGTAAATATTTTTAAAAATGTTCAACGTAGTGGCTGTGAATGATCGTGGTATCAAATCCTGTTTTCTTAAATATCAGATAGCTCTCAGGGCGCCTGAGTGCCTCAGTCAGTGAAGCGTCCAATTTCGGTTTAGGTCATGATCTTGTGATTTGTGAGTTCAAGCCTTGCATCGGGCTCTGTGCTGATAGCTCAGAGCCTGGAGCCTGCTTTGGATTCTGTGTCTCCCTCTTTCTCTGTTCCTCCCCCATTTGCTTTCTCTCTCTCTCTCTCTCTCTCTCTCTCATACACACACACACACACACACACACACACACACATACATAAATAAATAAATAAATAAATAAATAAATAAATAAACATTAAAAAAATCAGACAGCTCTAGACCTGAATACAGTAATACCTTATACAAGTTTTAGGGAAGGAAGAATGAAGAAGAAATTGGGTTTCCCTCTCCTTTCGGGTGTCTTCTTGAAACTGTAAGAAATTTTCAAAATAGCTCCCTGCTTCCTCCCCAGACCCCCTTCTCTGCTTGTTCAGTGTTTCCCTACAAAGGATGTCCCATTTAAGAAGTAGCATTAGGGGTGCCTGGGTGGCTTAGTCCTTTCAGCGTCTGACTCTTGGTTTCAGGCTCAGGTCATGATCTCACAGTTCATGGGGTCAAGCCCTGTGTTGGTCTCTGTGCTGACAGCACAGAGTCTGCTTGGGATTCTCTCTCAACCTCCCTCTCTGCCCTCCCCCGCTGGTGCTCTGTCTCTCAAAATAAATAAATAAACTTAAAAAAAAAAAGTAAAAATTGCATTGTTGTATGTCCCGCCTTCTCAGGATGCAATTAGTCAGGGCCTGCCAGCTCTGGGGCTTGCTATGGATAATTTCAGTGTAGGGCCTTCTGTTTATTTGCACTTTGGGATCAGAAAAAAAGTTAAAAATGTTTGCCCTTAAAAACATGTTAGAGATTTAACCACTGGTTTGAGATGTTATCTGCTGAGTTTGAGCCCCAAACACATTTTATACCTGAGTTAAATCTCTAAAAAGAGAGTGGATAATTGAAGCACTGACCTGAGGTTGTCTCTGATGATAGGCAGACAGGCGAGGCCCTCTGAGCAAGGCAAACTTCCAGAGCACCGAGAAAGCAAGGGGCAGGGGAATAGTGGAAAATTTGAAAAAACATTCCTTCAGGCACATCTGTCCACGCCCTCAGCTGCATGAAGGAGTGGTAAGGAGCAGTTTCCTTTTTTTTTTTTCTTTCCCTTTGAGTGTACTCCTTTTAAAATCTTAATCTGAAAATTGTACTATTCAAAATAAAATTCAGAAATCTGAATCACCAAATCACCAAAACAGCAACACAGAGCCGTGATTGATGAGGGACCCACAGGCCTATGTTTCGGTTGCAAAATTTAATTCTAGGACTTTATTTTTGTGTTTTTTGTTTTTTTATAACTGTGTTTTTACTTCTTTTTCTTTCTCGTCGCTTTCCCCCCTTCAAAACTAAATTATATCTTAGGCTTTGGAAATAGCTTCAAAGCAAAAGCCTGCGTTTTTAAAAATAACTCCACCTTCTCTGAAGGTGGGGTGTTCGAGTTTATTTCAGGTTTTGGGGCAGGACGCACCTCCAGGCCACAACGAGGGATGATGTCCAACTGCCTTGGCAATTCTATTCCACCCTTTTGTCCTTTCACAGATGTCCACTAGGACCCTAAACTCTACTTTCCGCTCACTGCCACAGGACCATGTGTTTCTGGTATCGAAAAGGGCGTGCCGACTGCCAGCCCGAGCGTGGCGTCCCCTGCCTCCGCCTGCTTTCTTCAGCCTTGGTGTTTTTGCTCTCAACGGACAGCTCTACGACAGACACTTGCTTCTCCCCTTGGGACTGCGTAACAGGTTGGTAGACTCCTGCCTTGCTCCCTGCCCTGAAGTCTGCCCCTCCTCGCTTTCCTGGTGCCCACTGGAATGTATTTTGTGAGCCAGGCCAGCAGAAGTGCCAGCCGGCACCCCAAGCCTGGCAGCTGGCCAGAGGGGCTGAAGCAGACACTAGGTTTCTTGTCAGCCACTTCACACAGAGGGAAGGACAGCAACCACGAACCCCCAAACGAGACTGTCCAAACAAACAAACAAGCCCCAATACAAACGCCAATGAAAGAAACCACGCACACTCTGAAAGACACAAAGCCAAAACTCAAGCATGCTATTTTCTGGGGCTTTCACCAGCCTGATGTGTCCCAGGGAGCCGATGGGGCGGTTGGGTGGTTTTGAGATTCCTGTGGTCTGAACACACACCCTCCTCATCACCAAGATGTGCCTGGAAAAAAGTGGTCATGGTACAGGCCTCTGATTTATTTCCTGATAAAATAACCTTTACTCTCCGAGGCTGAACTTGCCATCCCAGCTTTCAGAGAACCAGTCTTTATTCCCGTCCACCAAAGCCTTCTGCAAATTAGGTCATTCTGTCTGTGGTCCTGGAGTCCCAGCTCCCGCCCACGCGGCCAACACTACAGTGTTTCCCGGGCTCTGCCAAATGTCGACGTGGAGGACGGTCACAGGCAAGTTATAGAATTTCTTTAAGTGGAAGGAATTAGTTGACATTTGGAGCCAATAATAAAACCTTGTTTAGCATTGGAAAATGAGAGATTCTGATATGGCATCTCCTTCCTGCCCAGCTCCCCGCCCTTTTTTTTTTTTTTTTCCCTTCTCAATATTTTACATCTTATTGGAAGCCTGTCCCAAATTATCTTGAAGCCTCAGAAGATGGCCTGAGTTGGCTGGACCTCATGGTGCATTCCTCATATCTCTGTCATGTCAACACTCTCTGTTAAATTAGTGCTACTTACTTTCTCATTTTAGGCACATTCCACATCTCACAGAGGGGCGGAGATGGAAATGCCACTTGGGTCATGAGAACATGAATAATCTCTTGCCTTTGTTGTGTCCATTTCACTGAATGTAAGTAAGGATGTTAAGTGTTGCTCTCAGGCAAGACATACAGAAAGACTCCAGCACGTTGCCAGTGCGTAAGAAGCCCTTAAAAATGCCAGTTTCTGTCCCCCTTTCCTAATTGCTTAAGCTATTGTCTATCAGTTATGGGGGGAAAAAGTCCTATGTATAATCTCCTATGACCTTCTAGGGAGGGTAGATCTTGGTGCTAGAGGACTCTTTGCTACGTGTTCGTGTCTTATGATGTATACCATATTGGTAAAGCCAGATTGCTCTAGAAGGGAGGAAACGTATCTTGTGGTAAAGGTTCTGGGACCAGAAAAGACATCTATAGTGTGGTATAGCACAGAAACTTAGGAAAGGTGGCATGTTGAATGTATGAAGCTGTGGGCTTTGGGGTACATGATATAAACTCTTCACCCCTACATCGCTCCCTGCCCCCCTCCCATGAATTCTGCAGTATAATTTATATTATTCACTAATATTCTTAGTGTGAGTGGGTTACTTGGCAGAATATGAAGTCCTGTGTATTTGTGCATCAGGATGAAGACAGGGTCAGCCTCAGCAGAACTGATTTTTTTCCTATTTGCTGTCTCTTCCCTGGCTGTCTCTGCCACCTCGTTCCCTGTTCAACTCCATCTCTCGCCTCCTCTCCCTTTTTCTTTGCTGATTTAGTGGTTCTGGGTCATTAAGCTGTGTGTTCTTTGTGCCACACGCCTTCTAAAGAGAATATAAAGTAGGATCCCATGGAATGTAAACTCATGTATCATGGACAACTGCCATTGTATTTCTTAACTGGAGGGTGAATAACTGAGAAGAAAGAAGCAGCTGGAAAGGAGAAATGCTGTAAGTCAGAGTTTTATTTTGTTTGTTTCTTTTCAACTGCTTTTGGAAGGGAATTGTCTTTTGGAGAAGATGGTCGAGTGATAGGGTGATGTGTTCTACAATGGAGTTATTCATAGGATGAGGTCAAAGCCCAGTAAAGTATTACTACACTGGAGAAGAAGGTACAGACTTCAAACAACTCGTTGCCCCATTATGTGTCCCTGCCTCTATCTTCCACTCACCTGAGTACCCAGACACTCCCCCAGTCCTGCCGTCCCTGAGGACTGAGCGAGGTTGGAGCTCTAATGAGATTTCCCTATGGCTTTGGATGGTACTAGACAGAACCAGCTCTGGTACCTGGAAGCGTGGAAAAAGGGAGCCCAGAGGAGGAGGGAGATGAAAGACCACTTTTGTGGCTTGTAATTTGGTCTCAGGCATTGTTAACTAATATCACTGGCCGCACCACTGATAGCCTGTGGGAGCTGTCTTTGGAATGAGTCAGGCCAGCATTGGAAAATCTGGGGTCAAAATCCAAGGTCTTTTTTTTTTTTTTTTAATTTTTTTTTTCAACGTTTTATTTATTTTTGGGACAGAGAGAGACAGAGCATGAACGGGGGAGGGGCAGAGAGAGAGGGAGACACAGAATCTGAAACAGGCCCCAGGCTCTGAGCCATCAGCCCAGAGCCCGACGCGGGGCTCGAACTCACGGACCGCGAGATCGTGACCTGGCTGAAGTCGGACGCTTAACCGACTGCGCCACCCAGGCGCCCCAAGGTCTTTTTTTAATAGCTGTGTGATCCTGCATCAGGACTTCAACTCTCAGAACCTTAGCTTCATGTCATGTATGTTTTCAATGAACAGTTACCATGGCATATTTCATGTAAAAGCATCTATATTTCATAAATGAGCATAATTTATACCACAGTAATATTGCAAGTTTTAACTATGTTGGTATGAAAGGGACTATATGATAACAAATTACTATTATAACTTTGTCACCAAAAATATCAGTAAATAATTTTCAGAGCTTTATTAAAGCTGGAAATCCATATTTTTTTCTATGAAGAAAGACTTATTGGCCAATGTTAGAAAATTGCTACCTCTGAATTTTTTTTTAAATAAAACATGTATTAAAGAGCATGGTAATTACTATGTGCCAAAAGTCTGGATACAGTACACTATGAATAAGAGAAATTGCTCAAAATTCATTGGAGTAGCAAAATCTCAACAAAGTCTTTTTTTCTCAGTGTAAACAACTCTAGCATTTGGGCTGAATCTTTGTTCATTTTTCTCTATGGAGACATAGTTAATGAGAGTGCTGGGAACTGAGGCTTCGACCAGGTTTGATGTTAACCCCACGAGGCTAATTTTGTATTTGGTGGGTCATTTCTTTAGGGCCAGAATCTTGGGCATATGTTGGAACCAAAGATACCACTTTTAGAGACAGACTCAATGCTCCCAGAAAACTGGCTTATGGGTGCATTTAGCACTTGTCCATGGAAAGATGGGATGGGTAAGAAGATTGTAGCTGCTTCAGGGCCGACTTCTGGGTCCTGTCTGAGTTCAGAGACAGAAAACATTTTTGGTTTGAACTAGCTGGTTTTTCCCATACTTGTCTACATGTATTCCCTGTCTTTACTCCATGCTCTCTGCATAAACGAACTCCTAGCTGCATAGTCCGAGTCCAAACTATCCAACCATAGTGTTCAAGACCCATCATGTCTGTCTGTAATCCACATTTTCTCTTTCCTGCATCTCTCTGATTGACCTCACAATGCACACTTTGATCACAACAAATTATATTTCTTTCCCTTAGAGGAAGCCATTTATATTTTCTTTTTAAAAAATATTTATTTATTTATTTTGAGAGAGAGAAAGCATGAGCAGGGGAAGGGGCAGAGAGAGAGAGGGGAGAGAGAATCCCAAGCAGGCTCTGTACCGTTAGCGTGAAGTCTGACGGGGGCTTGGTCCTTTGAACCGTGAGATCATGATCTCAGCCAAAATCAAGAGTTGGGTGCTCACCTGACTGAGCCACCTATGTTCCCCATATATATTTTCATCTCCACATCTTTACTTATGCTGTGTTCATTGTTTGGAATGTTCCCCATCCATTTTCACCTTCTCTGCTGATTAATTCTATGCATCATTCTCTCTCTCTCTCTCTCTCTCCCCATCCCCCACCATCCAAATGATAAAAATCTAAAAAGTCTCCCTTGGACCCCTCCCAGTCAGTTAGTAACCCTCCTTATCCACCTCAGGCATCCCCTATCCCGACTTTTATCACTATACATTAGTTTTACCTATTCTGAACTTCATATGATAGGATTATATAGTATACACTCATTTGTGTCTGACATTTTTCACTCAACATTATGTCTATGAAATTAATCTATGTTGCTTCATTCATCCATGGGGTTTGTTACTTTTTATTCCTAAGTAGTATTCCATTGTATAAATATACCTCAATTTATTTATATTTTCTACTTTTTATGGACATTTGGATTGTTTCTGAGCTTTGACTTTTAAAAATAAAGCAGCTGTGAAAATTCTTACACATGGATGTGCTTTAGTGGTCATAAACACTTATTTGTGCAGAGGCTACATCAAGGAGAGAGATGCTGGGTCAAGGATCATTGTATATATTTAGCTCTAGTAGATTCTACAACACTTGTTCCCAAGTGGATGTACCAATTCCTACTCCCAGTTGCTCCACATTCTTGCTAATCCTTGGTATGATCAGTCGTCTATTACAGATTAACCATTTGGGGAGTGTGTTGTGGTAGCTTCCTGTGGTCTTAATTAGCTTTTCTTCCCCCTGATGACTGATAAAGTTGAGCACCTTTTCTTACATATGTTGGCTATTTTGACATTCTCTTTGTGAAGTGTCTATTCATATCTTTTTAGGTCTTAGACTCTGAACTATAGAAGCCAGGTAATATCTACTCATCAGAGTTGGGTCCGTCCTGTTCCAAGTCTAGATTTCATTAGTGTCCAAATTCCACAGACCATCTTCTACATATATTATGATATTTAGATCAGGTTCACTTTTTGTGTTGGGATCTTTATTACTACCATCAGTTAATTCTCAGTCTCTTGGCCTACCATTGCTCAAAGTTGGTGTTTTGAGAACAAGAGCTTTATCAAGTCAATTCTGTTGAAAGGAGACTTCTTTCTTCTAGTTTTCTCTGCTTAATGCTAACGCTACTTATTTCTTTTCCAGCAGTGGCCTCTCCCTTGAGGCCTGTAGTTAATCATCTCTCTTTGTGGTCTCCCTGGTAGCTGATCAAGGATTTTACTCTTTAGCTACTTGACTTTCAATATCATGTAAGCCATTGCCTGTAAGTAGTCAGTGCTCAATAATTGTTGACTTACATTCAACTGGGATTTGAGTAGTGTGGGATGTTATCTGTTTAGGAGTTTTCTTGATAGGTCTGCCTTCATGAGAGAACTTTAGGGCAAGCCATGGACCTTTGTGACTATGACTCAAACAGTAGTAGGAGCTCTTGATCCAAAATATGCAAAATATTTCCAGCTCCTGACTGGCTTGATAGTTCACCACCATTAGAATATAGTCTTTGAGTGAAGTCGCTACCTTCAGACATCTCTTATCAGATAATTTCTATGTTATCTAGAAGAATACAAACTCAGTGGCATCCATGCACATTTTAGTAAGGGTTCACTTATTAGTTATCTGGCACCAGAAAGAAGGCCCCTAAAGAAAGGGACAAAGAAGTGAGTCTGGATGTGGAGGCAAGGTTTCACACCAGGAGAAATGCTGGAGGGGATAGATGTGTGCAGTCGTCAGCCAGGGGCACCATAATCATGGGACCCTATTAATTCCTTCTTAGAGTCAGGAAACCTGAATGCAAGTCACCAGTTGCTATGTTTTGCTATGCAACTTTAGATAAGTTACTTCACTTCTCTGCAACTTAGTTTTCTCATCTGTAAAATGGAGATATCTCCTCAGTTTACCTCACAGGGTGGTTGTGAGGACCAAATGAAAGGAAGTATGTGAAAGTGCCAGTCTAAAAGACTAATCACACATGTTGTGTGTATTTTAAAAGTAATAATTTTTATTGGAGTGTGGTGCAAAGCAGAGAGGCGTTGGAGACAAATCGCTCACTTTACAATTACACTCTGGGCTGTGGCTCTGAATACAAAGACTGGCCGATGAACCCTTGTCTATACTGAGCATCTTATATTCTCAAGCAAATAGTAGCAGAAAGGTTCAAATGCGTGTGCATAATGGTAAAAATGAACTCATTAGTGAAAGATGATTATTTTTATTAAAAATAAATATAATGTATGAGGTGGCTTGCTTTTTTTCTAGGATGTTAAACAATAGTTTGGGTGATTATTTTTCTTCCATGAGTTTGATAAAATTCATTTGTTTTGGCATGGGGCAGACCAAGAACAAACTGCATGCGCCTCAGGCTCACGAATTCGATTGGTCTTGGGTTGTTTTACTTTTTCACTTTATTCTTCTTCTACTTTGTTGAGACACGGTCGATCTCTGGAGAACAGGGGCCCTATTGAAACAAGCCAGACCTGCATCACTAGCCTGGTTCATTTTATATCAACCAGACGAAATGTAATTGAGTGAATGAAGGAAGCCTACAAATTTAAGCTGAAGATATCTATCTTTTTTTGATTATTTGAAAATGCATCTTGCTTTTGTTAAGAAGAAAGAGCTATGCTGATTTCCCAGGTGCAGGCAGAATCCTACAATGTTTGATCTGGAAGAGACTATACAAATCATCTAGTCCAACCCCCTCACTTTATATTTAGAGAAGCCAAGACATAAGAAGATTTAATAACTTGCTTCAGGTTGTATTGTTAGTGGCAGAACTGTACCTGGAAGTCAGGTTTTCTGCCCTCAGTCAGGGCACTTTCTCCAACCTGGCATCTAAGGGTGTGGTAGCACAAAACATTTTTATTGAACAATTGCCTCCTTATAGACTCACAGACAAAAGATTATTTACTGGTTTTCATAATAATGGCTTGTACTTAAAACAATTTTTTTTTTAGCATTTATTTATTTTTTGAGAGACAGAGACAGAGTGTGAGCGGGAAAGGGGCAGGGAGAAGGGAGTCACAGATTCTGAAGCAGGGTCCAGGCTTTGAGCTGTCAGCACAGAGCCCGACGGGGGGGGGGGGGGGCTGGCTTGAACTCATGACCCATTAGATCATGACCTGAGCCAAAGTCGGATGCTTAACCCACTGACCCACCCAGGTGCCCCAGGGCTTGTACTTTTAAAAAGACAAGAATCTAGGGGCACCTGGGTGGCTCAGTCGGTTAAGTGTCTGACTTTGGATCAGGTCATAGTCTCACAGTTCGTGAGTCTGAGGCCAGCATCAGGCTGTCTGCTGTCAGCGTAGAGCCTGCTTTGAATCCTTTGTCCCCCTCTCTCTCTGCTCCTCCCCCACTCGCTTGCGTGCTCTGGCTCTCACTTTCTCTCTCTCTCAAAAATAAATAAACATTAAAAGAAATGACAAGAATCTAGAAAACTTAATTCTTTGAGACTAGTCCCATCCCACACCTTTGAAGAGGAAGGAATGCATCATTTTTTGGCATAGTTCCTGGTCCGTAGTGGGCACTGAGCCAGCACTTGCCCAGTTTTTGGTCTGTGATCACCCAGGCTGATGGTGATGCCTACAACAAACACTTATCTCAGAGTCCCTGGGGTGATGGTTAAGAACACCAATCCCTAGGTTGTACCCCAGTTCCACTGAGTCACAATTTCAGCAGTTTCGCCTAGAAATATGCATTAGTAACACCTTTTTAAGTGTTGTTTTAGTGTTTTAACATTTGAAATCATTGCCCTGAGATGTTCTTCCTCATAGCTTCCTAATGCTTTAGACCGAAGGATTCCAGATGGACACATGGTCATAAAATATTTCAATTTTTGTTTACATGTTTTAATCTAAAAATTAAAAAGGGAGGTAAGCATTCCTTGCATTTAGTACATGGGTTGACACTGTGGTCTCAGTGCCCAAGTGAGACCGGGAACTCCCCGACGCAGAAAGCTGACAACGCTGGCTTATCTGCTCCCAGCGTATTGTCACAGAATGCATTGGAATGCTAAGTTAATCAAAGTGTTTAATTTTATAAAAGTGTATGTACACACACGCATTTATTTAAAAAAGGACGTTTACACACGTGATGATTAATTTTATGTATATGTTGGGCTAGGCTATGGTGCTGCATTGTTCGGTCAAACACCAGGTTAGATGTTGCTATGGGGGTAATTTTGTAGATGTGATCAATATTTAAATCAGGAGACTTTGAATAAAGCAGATTGCCCTCCATAATGTGGGTGAGCTTTATCTGATCAGTAGAGGACCTTAAGAATAAAGGCTGATGTTTTCCAAAGAAGGAATTCTCCTCAAGACTGCAGCATAGACACCTGCATGAGTTTCTAGACTGATGGCCTAGAGAATTTGGACTCAACACTGCAACATCAACTCTTATCTGAATGTCCAGACTGCTGGCCTGTTCTACGAATTTTGAACTTGCCAACCCTCACAATGACATGAGCCAATTCCCTAAAATAAATCTCTCTTTAAATATACTTTATTGGTTCTGTTTCTCTGGAAAACCTTGACGAATACCACACAGTAGAAATTTATCATTTTGTATTGAGGTGGGGAGTGACCATTTTTTGCACTGCACAGAGTTTCAACAATGATCCTATTCCAAATTTTTTGAGTTCTCAAACTTAAAGTCGCTAATTTTAATTTCTTTTATGAAGTCACAAGTATTTCGGGTTGAGATCAAATAGTCCTCCTTACAATGCTACCTAAAGATATTTTTGAAAATATATCTAATCTGTCTCTTCACATGTGATATTTTAAAAATAAGTAAGAAATAGGTTTTTTTCAAAATAAAATCTTTCTATAGAAAATAATTTTAAAGATGCAATTTTGAAACTATATTGTGAGTGTGTGCTTTTGTCTCCCAAAATGATACATGTTATGTCTACAAAAATTTTATATCTGTGTATTAAAAAACTCAATCAGAGTTTTCTAACCTGTTCAAATGTCCAGTGGGTTTTTAGAGTTACAGTGGGTTTGTACCCCACTTGTGAAACAAAAATACAGCATTTTCCAATTAGTCTACAAATGAAAATGAGTGGCATAAGGGAAGATAGACACTTAACCAGCTGAATTTCAACCAAAACTTTTGCATAATAATACTTAATAAATAAACATGGCTCCAGAAGTAAAGCCAGTGATGTGTTTTTTTTCCATGGGAATATGTATATCTGTGGTAGGCATCCATGTCAGTTCTGAATGCCCACAAAATTAAGTACCCAAATACAGAGATCTGAAAAACATGTCCTTGAATTCTGGTACCCCCCTAAGATTTGCAAAAGTAATGCCAGACACTTAGTCTTTCTGCTTGTAGTAAAATATTATTAATAATAATTCAGTTATTTTGTTTCGTTATTAAAATATACAGTATTAAAATATTTCTTTAATTCCTGCTTTTGTTAGATTTTTAAAAATTCTGCAGTTTATTTGTATAGTAGTGCAAGGACATAGCTTTATAAGTAAATATGAACATGTTGAAGTTGAGTGCTCTAAATCTACTTATGTTTGGGGTAAGTAATTAAAGAAGTTTGGAGTCCAATGTTTAGATTCTTGAAGAGTAAATGAAGCATGCCCCCCTGTGGCGAGGGGACTGGTCAGAGGCATAAGCCACAGCTTTAGGGCAGGACTTGCACTACTTCAGGACAGGAAGTAAGGAAACAATCTATGCCCAATGGAAAATCCCAAGGGGGTAAAGTGAGGCTGAGGGCAATTATGCCAACTGGAGTAGGTCCAGGAGGCTAATACCTCTCCTCTTGTAGAAATACCATGGGATTCAGAGGGGAGGAGGGAAAAAGAAGAACTTGGAAGCCCATCAGGAAATACAGGAAATTTAATTTTAAAATTAGAGAAAGTTTTCATTTAATGGGATTTAGGAGAACATTGGGTAAGTACTGTTCAAAAATGTAAAAATGTGTACAGAATGGCAGCCTGCCAACAGCCTATAGTCAGTACTGTCCCCTCCCCCTTATCTAGAATGGCTCTTTGTCTTTTTTTCCCCTGAAATATTAAACTGTTTGGCTGGTCAATCCATTTTAGAAGACGTTTTCATATGAGAAAGATACAACATGATGGTGTGATTTTTTTCTTCTTCAGGAGGGTTTAAACTACTGAGATCTGGTTAGGGGTTGTAGTAAAAGATTCCCTTCCTCAGTTAACCAGGTTGTTTATTACTGAAAAAGAAACTGTGAGGCACAAACTAGATAGGAATGGAGCCAGTGTGTGTGTGTGTGTGTGTGTGTGTGTGTGTGTGTGTGTTTTAATAATGACAATTACTGCCTATGAATAGACTTGGTAAGGCAGATGTGTGCAGTGCCTTCCTTCAGAGGAAAAATAGGGAGGGATAAAGTTTTCAAAGAGTATATTGAATTTTGGTGCATAATTCTCTCCTTCCTCTTGGCAAATATTTTATTATCATGCAGGGAGAGGAGATGGGGAGAGGAACAAATTATGCAGGGCACTGTGGATAGCAGGTCCCTTGCAGAACCTCTGTGGGTTTGAATAAAGCAATCGAAGGGATGGGGACGACTTTTAATGCCTGTCCTGATATTCAGCAGATGGTGTTCCTCAAGTCAAAGTTTGTACCTCTTCAAGGCTTTTGTTCCCCCCAAGTCTGTCTTTGGCTCTTTCCTCAGTCAGGACTGGAAGAGGGGCAGCCACGCTCTGAATCCTAGAAGTCCATAGACAGGCTGCCTTTTCCTAGAGTGTGGTCTGGGGATGAAGAAGGTGTCTATGAACACTAGTCATGTCCTGGAGGGGTGAGGTGGTTGGTGGAAAAATCAAGTGTATAATTAGGTCTCTTTCTCTCATAGCCCATAGGTAATTATCAATGAATCCCTTACCTCAGCTTCAGAATATATCCAGAATCCAGCCACTTTTCAACCTTCGTTTATTATGCCCATAGATAAGCCACCACCACTTGCCCCTGGATTACTGCAGAGTCCCTCACCTGGTCTCTCTGCTTCCATTCTGCCTGGTAGAGACTATTCTAGGCACAAAGAGTGAAACTCTAGGTCAGATCCTGTCCCTCCTCAGTGGCTCCTCACTGCACTCAGAGTAAAAGCCCAAATCCTTTAAGTCTTGAGAATCCTACAGGACCTGGCCCTATCTTCCTTCTCATACCATCTCCCTTGAGCGCTTCATTCCAACCACACAGGGTTCCTGGCTCTGTCTCAAACATGCCAAGCAGAGATTTTACTCCTTGGATTCCTTCTGCTTGGAATGTTCTTTCACAGCATATCTATACAAATTGCTCTGTGTCCCTCACCCTCTTCAGACCTCTGCTGACCAGATCTTCTGCCTAAATATTCTGCCTATGAATAGACTTGCTATATCAGATGTAACATTGGAATACTGTATTTTATTGTCCATTCAAGAATTATAACTACTTGACATACACGGGCATTTATATTTGTGTAGTACAGAGTCGCCTGCCAGGGAAGCTCCTATTGAATTCATTCCTATCAGGACTGCCAGTGCTACCTCTTGCCAAGTTTGTTTTTTGGTTTAGGTTAGAATTGTACTTGAATGCTATAAAACTGCATTTTATTTATTTTAAAAAGAAGGCTGCAACATTCCTTCAGTGCAGGGTGGATTTAGGGCAGTTATTTTGAATAAGTGAGGGTTTTCTGTATAGGTTCTTGGGGAGATATTGAGTGATTGGGGTTTGGCAAATCTCCAGGATATCAGTTGCTATGGACTAGATTGTGTCCCCTCATAATTCATATGCTGAGCCCCTAACTCCCAATGTAATTGCATTTGGAGATAGAGTTTTTAGGAGGTCATAAGGATGGGGTTTAAATCTGATAGGATTGGTGCCTTTTAAGAAGAAAAAGTTTTCTCTCTGCCCATGTGCATGCACCAAGGAAAGGCTATGTGAGTACATAAAGAGAAGGCTGTCTGCAAACCAGAGAGGACTTTCCAGAAACCAAATCATCTGACTCCTTGATTTGAGACTTCCCAGGCTCTAGATTGTGAAAAATAAATGTCTCTTGTTTAAGCCACCCAGTCTATAGTATTTCATAATGGCAGCCTGAGCTAACCAAGACACTCGTCCAACAGTGTAAAATGGTCAGATTATCTTGACAAAGTTCTAGATACCATTTGACCACGCAGAGATAGTATTACCAACACTGTCATTTCTACCTTTGAGGCATGGACATCCTTTCAGGACTAGGGGAGGACAAAAGAGGTGATGTGAAATGATTTTATAGAGGAGGATACATTTTCTCTTCATGAAAGGACTATATATTTGTTTTAGAAAATTTAATACAGCAGAGAATGAGAAGGAAAGAAAAAAGACTATTATTTTCTGAGGCAGCCATTGTTAACATTTTATTGTATTTCTTTCCAGTCTTTTTTCCATGTATACTCAGTGATTCTAAGTTTCTTTGGCATTTCTGCTTTCTTCTCAGAATCCTAGCACAGTGTAACTACTCATTGAACATCCCACCTTCCTGCTATAATTGCTTCAAGTTGTAGTTTTACCCCCTTTTGATTTACACCAATTATTGGTATTGTTTTGTTATTGTTTACAGTCAGTAATAATATGGTTACAGCCAATAGTTAATTTCACTTATCGATATTAATGCATCTTTTTATGTGTGTTCATTCTTTTTTTGTTGTTTCTTTTTTTCGTGTTCTTCCTATGGGTTCATCTTTCTCTTTGTTAAAATGCATTCTTTGGTAGTTGTTTTAGAGAGTATCTGTGGGGCATATGCATTCTTGGTCTTTTGTGGTTAGAAAAATATTTATTTTGCTCTCACAGTAGAATGAGTGATTAACTGGGTATAAAATTCTAGATTGATACATACTTTCCCTTGACACTTTGTAGTACCACCGCCCTGTCTTTTGCCATCCATGGCTGTGGCTTAGAATCCTGTCGAGGACTACTTCTTGGTCATTTGTGTGTAATCTGTGTCTTCTCTCTGGCCCCTTTTGAGCTTATTTCTTTATCCTCCATTTCCTACCAATATGGACTTATTTTTATTCATCAGAAGGCATTGTTCTCTGATAACTCACATCTCTCTTTCACTTTGAAGTGGTCAGCAAGTATCATTTTGGGTATTGCTTCTTTGTCAGTTCCTCCATTCTGTACTTTGTAGATTCCCACTTGTTAAATATCAGAGACTCTCATTCTCTTTCCATATTTCTTAGCTGTGTAATTTTTATTTGTTTGTTTGTTTGTTTATTATTTTGTAAGGCCCAGCGTGCAGCTCATTGCAGGGCTTGAACTCAGGACCCTGAGATCAAGAGTCAGGCACCTTAACTGACTGAGCCACCCAGGTGCCCCAGCTGTCCTAATTTTTAAAGTAATTTTGTCTTTCTGTGTCATATTCAGGGTGACTTCCTCATCTCAGGGTGACTATCTTTGAAATAATGAATTCTCTCCTCAACTGGGAACAGTCCAGAATTTATCCTGTTGTGGCATTTTAATTTCAATAACCATAATGTATTTTTCAGACTTAATTGACAATTTTTCATAGCCTCTTGTTCTTGTTTGACTTCTGCTTGCTTATTAATTCCTTGTACTTTGTAATGGACATGACAACTTCATTTATCCTCCTTAATGTACTTAATTTAAACGACTTCATCTGATATTTTTATAAAATAAGTTTCAAATCAGGGTAAATTTGTGTTCAAGTTGTTTATACTTTGGCTTTTTTTCTTTTTTTGGTTTGTTTCCCCATGCATTTGAAATTTTTATTTCTATACTCACTTTGAGTGGAGGGGTTTTAATTTTGTTTGTTTTTCTCTAGTGGTTTTGGAGATCCTTCATCTAGCTCTCTGGGTCTCCAAGTCAGAGCCAGGCCCAGGAAAGCCAACTGTAGGGATTCTTGCCTCAGGGTATATTGTGGGTAGAACTGTGTCCCCCAGGAAGATATGTTGAAATTCTAACCCTGGTACCTATGAATGTGACCTTGTTTGGAAATAGGGTTTTTACAGGTGTAATTGAGGTAAGCTAAAATAATCTTGGGTTAGGATGGGCCTTAACGCAGTGGCTGATATCTTTATTAGAGAAAGGAGAAGGAGATTTGGACACAGAGCCACACTCTGTGGCAATTATATGAAGATGGAGGTAGAAATTGGAGTTATGCTGGCATAAGCCAAGGAACACCCGCAGACACCAGAAGCAGGACAAGGTAAGGACACATTCTTCCCTAGAGCCTTCAGAGGGACCATGGCCCCGTTGACATGTTGAGTTTGGATATTTGGCCTCCAGAACTGTGAGAGAATAAATTTCTGTTGTTTTAAGCCATCTGGTTTGTGATACCTTAAAATTATTTTTTTAAATTTTTTTATTTTTTAAAAAGTTATATTTTACTTTTTTAATTTTTTTAACGTTTATTTATTTTTGAGACAGAGAGACAGAGCATGAACGGGGGAGGGGCAGAGAGAGAGGGAGACACAGAATCGGAAGCAGGCTCCAGGCTCTGAGCCATCAGCCCAGAGCCCGATGCGGGGCTCGAACTCATGGACCGCGAGATCGTGACCTGGCTGAAGTTGGATGCTTAACCGACTGCGCCACCCAGGCGCACCTAAAATTATTTTTTAATGTTTGTTTATTTATTTTAGAGAAAGAGTGAGCACGAGCAGGGGAGGGGTAGAGAGAGAGGGGGACAGAGGATCTGAAGTGGGCTCTGAGCTGACAGCAGAGAACCCAATGCAGGGCTTGAGCCCATCAACCATGAGATCATGACCCGAGCCAAAATCAAGAGTCGGATGCTTAACTGACTAGGCCACCCAGATGCCCCAGATTTGTGATACTTAAAAAAAATTTTTATTATTGAAGTATAGTTGGCATTCAATGTTACATTAGTTTCAGGCATACAGCATAGTGATTTGAGAATTCTACACATTATGCAATGCTTACCACGGTAAGTGTGGTCATCATGCTATGTTATTACAACATTATTGACTGCATTCCTTATGTTGTACTTTTCATCCCTGTGACTTATTTATTTTATAACTGGTAGTCTGTATTTCTTAATCCCCTACACCTATTTTGCCCACCCCCCATCCCCTTTCCCTCTAGCAACAACCAGTTTTTGTTCTCTGTATACAGAGTCGGTTTCTATTTTCATTCACTTGTTTGTTTGTGGTTTGTGATACTTTGTTATGGCAGCCCTAAGAGCCTAATAATACAGGGTGATACTGGGATCTTGTGGATCCATCACAGAGAGAGGGTAGCTTGAGTTGGTGCCTGGTTCTACTTGCCTTCCTGAACTCAATGTCTGTTGAGAGGCACTTGCTGCAGAGGTTGGGCTGAGCTATTTTTATTTTTGTGCTTCTTCTGGAGTGAAGAGGCTGATAGAAGCCACTCTAACTTGAAGCAGTGATCCTGGCTGGTGACCCCATCTCCCTGTATTCTGAGTGAGACACACACCTAGCTGTTGCTGCCATGATTGAACCCAGAGCCCACCAGTCCTGAGATTTCAGTCCTATCTAGATTTTGCATTTCTGTCCCATCAGTAGTCCATGAACGTACTTATGGTTGAACCACCTATATCTTTTGGTTTTCCTTTATTATATTTTATCAATGATTTTGTACATTTAGAGCACAGGGGATGAAGGATAGGACTTTTGGCAGCATCCTGACCAGAAGACTACAGTCTCTAATAAGTGGCTTTTGTTCATTAGTAGACTGTATGTAGTTGCTTTTTTTCCTACTTGAAAAAAGTGACATTAGTATTGTTCCATGCTATTATAAACTCTTTATGAACACAATGTCTAATGGCTGTGTAGTATTCCATCAAATGGAAGTGGAGTAGTTCTTTAAGGAGACACTTTACAGTGATAAAAACCTTTTCCATGAAATATCTCAATTTACAGCTTGAAGAATCATTTAAAGCATCTTAAGGTAGAGGTGTTGGAATGCCATGGGGGCCCCCTTTCATGTTTCAGTTGGAGTAGAGGCAGTAAAGTTCAGTGACTGACCTAAGAGAGCGTCGCTCTACTTGTGTTCTAAATTTCTTCAGCAAGGAGCAGTTAAAAGAGGTTTCGCAATCCACTGAGCGGTGTAAGTGGTTTCCATGGAATTTCATTTGGTTTCTGAATATAGCCTCAGGTTATATGCTGTGAAGAAAGTTTTGACATTTTAAATGATTGTAACTTGAAATCAAAAACATTTTCCATCGGAGATGAGAAACAGGCAACAAACAAACTGTGTTCTTCTATAATAGCTAGGATTCAGTTTTTGATACTCAGAGCTTTCTCCTGAGATTCTAATAGGGAGCCCTTGTAGGACTCCCTTGCTTCATCTTGAAAGTGACACTGAAAGCATTGTGTTTGGGAGAGAAATGTGAGTTTCTACTCATTTCACAACAGCATCTGTCTTAGAAATGTGTGGGCCTAACAGCATTCTGAATTCACTTCATAGAAAGAATAAAAGAGAACTCAAGAAATGTTACACCACCAGAGGGGCTTATTGAGAGCTGTGCTTTTATCCATTGGTTGAAAAAAAAAATAATTAAAGTATCTCACATGATGGTATTGCAAAGGTCGAAGGGCTTTAGCTGTACTTAGGCTAGCTTTTATTTGATTTGTGAATCTCTTCTACAACATTCCCAAGAAGTGGTTATTGAACTTGTGCTTGAATATCTTCAGTTATAGGAAAACGTTACTTATAAGAGCAGCTTATTCCATTTTTGGACACAGTAATTGCTAGAAAATTCTTAATTTTGAGCAAAAAGCAGTCTTTTCATTTGTTCTAATTTCCTGTCTGGAGCTACAGAATAAATCTAGAATTTCTTTCATTTAGCAACCCTTTGATTATGTGAAGGCATTTGATATGGGCTCCTTGGTTCTTTTCTTCAGGTAGTACATCTCAGTTCCTTCAAACATTTCTCATATTTCTTTACCTTCAGCTAAAGAGATGATCCAGCTTGACTCTGGACCTGAGGTCACAGATGGTGTCTTAAAACACAATGGGAAGCCAGCCATGCCAAAGTCATGCAAAGGCCAGTGAGTAACAAAATAAAACCCATAAACAGAGATCATTAATTAGGAGGAGTTGGTGCCAGGAAGTTGCTGTAGAAGAAAGGTGGAATCTGAAAAATAATTTAGCAGAAGATTAGAGTCTAATACTTAGGGTGATGGCAAATAATGGGGTGAATTCCAGAAAAGGGGACTGGTTAGGTCAAAGGGTAAGAGTCAGAGTCCAAAAGACTCCACAGAATCAGGGTAGAGGGGAGCTTTCTGGAGGCTAGACAAGATATTATCATCCAGGAGAACAACTCTACCTTTTGTTACTTGCCTGGCCTGCTTTTTAGTGGGAACAGATGTGGCCTTTGATAGTATGAAATGAATTTGTGGTTCTTCATGATCCTATTCTCTCTCCAAAGTATTTGAGTCTAGGTCATTTGATTTGCATCTAGTGGGCAGCCTGCAGAAGAGAAAAACATTGGCCTGCTGCAAAATCCTGTCATATATGCTGGGAGTTTATTGAAGAACAACTAGATATCTTTTTAAATTTTTTTAAGTAGGCTTCATGCCAAGTGCAGAGCCCAACATGGGTCTTAAACTCACAACTGTGAGACCAAGACCTGAGCTGAGATCAAGAGTGAGATAGTTAACCTACTGAACCACCCAGGTGCCCCTAAATATCATTTTAAACAGCGGCTCACATCTACCAGCTCCTTCTACCCTTAGCTGTATCATAAACAAAGATCCTAAAGAATTGTGGTCTGAAAAAATCTGAAACTATTGCCTTTCAATTTAAAAAAAAAAAAAAAAATTTTTTAACATTTATTCATCTTTGAGAGACAGAGAGGGACAGAGCATGAGCAGGGAAGGGGCAGAGAAAGGGGGACACAGAATCCAAAGCCGGCTCCAGGCTCTGAGCTATCAGCACAGAGCCCGACGCAGGGCTCAAACTCATGAACTGCGAGATTAGGAGCCAAAGTTGGACGCTCAACTGACTGAGCCACCCAGGCGCCCCTATTGTCTTTCAATTTTAAGTAAAACTGTCTTCTGGTCAAAGCCTCATTTTTTCCAATTCAGCTCAATTTCCTTCAAATTGAGTCATATAGATTTAGGCTACTATTGAAACTTCTCTCGATATCCATTCTTTTGGGTGGAACTTGCTCAGATCATGAGCTAAGGAATGTGAATTTGCAATTTCACTGTACTTAGTTAGACCTTTTGCTAGGAAGTCAAGCAGCTCTGGGCTAAAATTCTGGCTGTGCCACTTCTAGTCATAGAACTGGCTTGGGTGAGTTTCTGAATCTGAGTCTCAGTTTGTTCCTCTGTAAAACAAGGATAATCATGATTTATGTGATTTAAGTGATGTGATGGGTGTAATGTGTTTACACAATATCTGGCACAGAACACATACTTTGTACATGTAGATCTTAAAGTCCAGTCAAGGCACAAAAGGTTAAACTTAACAACTGATATTTGACAAATAGTAAGTGAGTAAATATCTCTTGTGGCCAGCACCCATGGTGAGAGCTATATATCTATTGATATATAGAAGACAAAAATGTCTTCTATAATATTGTGAAAATTATTTATCTAGGTTGAGGGGCCAGTCAATACACGTGAACTGACCTCTTTCTGTAATTTGCATGTTAATAATAGCATCATTTACAGAGGATTCTAAGTGATTGGGACTGTGCTGAATACATACAAAGGTTATCTTCTTTAATTTTCACAACATACCTATGAGGTTGGTATTATTCTTTTTTGAAGAAGAAAGTAAGCACAATGGAGTTAAGTGACTTTCCCCAGAGGATACAGCTGGAAAAGCAGCTGGGTTTGCATTTGAATCCAGGTACAACTTCAAAATCTCCTTTAAACCCAATGGAGAGGGGCTGTGGGAAAGATTTGAGGCTTTTGTGTGGGTTGCCCATTCCCAAGAGAGTGTCCCCGGGAGACCAGAGATTCCCCTGGGTCTGAGACATCCAGTGTTGGGATCCAGAGTAAGCAAATGGCGAGAGCCAGGAGGACATGGGTATGACTGGGAGGGGCAGAAATGGCAGAGTTGGTGCAGAATGGCCTGGAGACAGGTGGGAAAGAGTTTGTGAGTGTCCAGGATACCTCTTCACTCCAGTATGAAAGGAGGACCCACATCAGCCAGGTGTCTAGAGGAGGTGTTCCTGTAAGATCTGAGCCACCAACATGTGAACTCCATGAAGGTGGAGACTTTGTCTTGTTCATGCTATGAGCCATGCTTGGTCTCTAGTGGGTGCCCAATAAACAACTGTTGCATCTATGAATGAATGAACAATTAAAATATTTACTCTAAGACCATGATTCTGAAATGGAGGAAGTGACTGGCCCCAGGACAAAAGGACTACACATGCTGCTTGCCCACAGTGGTAGGCACCCGCTTAATACTGTTGAGGAAGATAAAGAAGCAAGGAGTGGTGCCTACTGTGGCTTTAAACAGAAACATAACACAGGTATGATGTTTATTGTCTCCTTTTAAACTTCATTTTGTAAGACAGGCTCTGATAAGGTTGTTTATTTTCTATTGGATCCTTGGCCTCCACAGTTGGGAAACCAAAACCAAAAAACAATCCCTTAATTTAAATTTAAATCTTTTAAATGGGAGCAGTGTTCTTTACCAAAGCCGGAAATGATTCAATCAAATTGGTGAAAAGAGGACACAAAACAGCTAAATCTATTGAAATGTGGATCTTTACTGGGGATTTCTGCATTGGTACAAACCATAGTTCAGAAACCCAGATGTGTCAAATTGCGTTAAGAAGAGTCAAGTTCGTGAGGCACCTGGGTGGCTCAGTTGGTTGAGCATCCATCCGGCTCTTGATTTCAGCTCAGGTCATGATCTCATGGTTCATGGGCCCGAGCCCTGTGTCGGGCTCTGCGCTGGCAGCACAGAGCCTGCTTGGGATTCTCTCTTTCTCTCCCTCCCTGCCCCTCCCCTGCTTGCTCTCTTTCTCTCTCAAAAAATAAACAAACATTAAAAAATTAAAAAAAAAAAAGAAGGGTCAAGTTCCTTGTTAATTTCCAAGGGTTTCTCTTCCTCTAGGCTACTTAACATCAGCCACCATCTCTTAAACAGCATTTGTTTTTCACATCTCCTTGGTCTGTCAATATTTCATCTGTCAACATGCATCAGTTTGGTGGGTTTGGAGTGAGGTGGGTGGGGAAATGGGAGATAGAGGGATGGAAAAAGTCATTTTTGAATGGAAGAGCTTGTTGGCCAGTTTATATCACCTTTTACCTTCTCACTTTCGACCTGGGGTCTTATCTTTAATATCAAATGGCTTCTTCATGAGGAGGACGTTAATACCTCAAATGTATATTATAAATAGAAGAATCTTTAAAAATCCCTTTTATTGTGTTTCTTAGTAACAAAAACCCTTTCTTTATTTTTTCATGCCCAACACACAATCAACGGAGCAGACAATGTAAAAAATTTTGTTAAAAAGTTGTCCCAGGACATCATAAGGTGGGGCAGCCTGTGACTGGCATATATTTAACTAGAATATTAATGAAGGGAAAAGCCTCAGTATTATTGTGGTTAACACAGTTTTTTAAAACTTCACAGCACAAAACAATATGTTTTATATTACTGCTCACCCCCTTGAAGGAAACGGTTGTTTTAAGGGGACATCGTGAGACCAATCTCCTTATGTGCCACCATGGCGGCTCACATATCTTCTAGAAATCTGAAATGCTTTAAACACATCCAGATATTTTCACAGTGAGAATTTCCATGTGCAGTGTTGCCAAGCCCTGCTCTAGTCACAGAATAAGATTAATTATTTACCAGAGGGCTCTGTTAATTCCTAAAACAAATAATTTACCACCTCTTTTGGATAGGCATGGCAGTATGTGATTATGGATATTTTGTCACCTACAGTTTTAGATGTTACTTTTTCCTTCTCTAAAAGTCAACAGGGGTCTGAACATTCTTCTTCACTGACAGTCCCTCTGCCCAATTCATTAGCTGGAGTCGGGGACGAGGTGATTCTTGTGGGGCTGGAACAGTAGGGGATGCACTTGGTGTCCTGTCCACACCTCCTTGTCATTCACCTGTGCACCTCTGCTCACTGGGCCACCAGTGGCTCTCTGCTTCAGGACTTTTTTTCCAGGCTGTGAAGTGCTCTCAGGGTCTCTGGGGCAAATCGGAAGTTCTATTGAGTGGATGCCTTGAAGTCACCTCAATCACTGAAGGATAAAGTTTAGATGGATAAAAGCCATAAGCTTCCTTGCTCCTCAGGATAACTCAGTGTGGGAACTCCTACTCTCTCCCAGTGTTCCCTGGAGGGATTGAGCTCCAGGTACTAACTGGTTATGCAAAGTCCCCTTTATGCTTCTTCCTTGTCTGCAAAAGTTTCCAGCTCCGGAGGGGGGTGATTCCAGGGCTCACCTCCCAACCAGCAACCCACACTTGAATCTCAGAATCTGTCTCCTCAGAAAAAGTTTCTGAACTGATTTTGGGATTCAAGCAGAATGCATCTGAGTTCTATTGAACCAGCTCCAGCTTGTCACGAAGAAGCTCTATGCCTCGTTGCTTTTCTTGTTTTCACTAGACTTTATTTTTTTTTAGAGCATTTTTAGGTTCACAGCAAACTTGCACTGAATGTACAGAGTTCTTGTATACCCTGTGCCCCACATGCAGTGTCCCCCACTATAAGTATCTCACAGCAGAGTGGTACTTTGGTTACAACCACGAAACTACATCGACGCGTCCTCATGTCCCAAAGTCCATAGTTTACCTGAGAGTTCCCTCTTGGTGTTTCTCATTCATTGTATGGGTTTGGACAAATGTATAATGACATGCATTCACCGTTCTCTGTGCTTTCCCCTAAGGACTGAACGCTTGCTTAAAAAAAGAAAAGAAAAGAAAAAAAAAAGCCCTCTAAATTAATATTTAAATTTCACTCCCCTAGCTTTCTGTCCTGAGCGCTGCCGCATGGGAGTGCCTGGCGATTATTTGCTGCATTTCATCTGCATCGCAGCCTCGGGAAAGCCACCCCTTAGCGGGTTGTTAGGGGGCGGGGGGCTGCGCACACCTAAATGTGTAGGTATTGTCACATGCCTTGGGATCTTTAGTTGAAACGGACTATGTAAATGTTATCTATTATTATTACTAATTATTACCCCCAGCTGTAACGGTGATAAAGCGTGCGCAGTGAGTCCCAGATGTGAGCCTCCTGGGCCCCTGTGTTCAACGGTGGCGTGAACTGCAGTGAACTTGTCTTGTCAGACCACGTCTCCACACAGAGAACAAAATCCCTGTTGCTCAGAGATGGTGGCCTGTCGTGCTCTACTGCAACGCAATCCTCATTTGCACTTCGGAGGAGTACCCTCCCCCCGCCCCGCCTTTTCTTTTTTAAAATGTAGAATGGAATAATCAGCTATAGTTCTTGGTGGGAGGTCCCCTGTGTTCTGCCCTAGATTTTCAATCTGGCTGTCAGGCCAAGCTGAATTGTAGATGGAAGAGGGTTTTTTTGTTTGTTTGTTTGTTTTTTGTTTTTTGAGTTTTTGTTGTTTTTTTTTTTTTTGAGGGGGAGGGAGGCTCGGCAATTTTCTTTCTTAACTTTTTCTTGTTTTTCCCTTTCCTTTCTCCCTGCTCTTTTTTATCCCCTCTAAATCACAGTGCTTAACAGCTGTGCGGTTTCAGAAACTGTACATGCTCCCTGCTGGGCTACAAGCAGCAGCTTATCTGCCTGCCCTGAAGGGGAAAGTGACAGCTTGGGACCCAGGAGCCTGAGCTAGCTGCAAGGCTGAAGGCCCCCTAGCTTAATATCTCGGCAAGGTTTAGGGGAGGTTCAGATTCCCAATCCGTGTACTATCTGTGAGTATTGGAAGCACTGTGGAGTTACGGATATCTTTCTTATTTCCTCTTATTCTATTTATTTATTTATTTATTTATTTATTTATTTATTTATTTACTTTTTTAGAGAGAGAGAGAGAGGGTGCAAATGAGCTGGGGTGGGGGGGGAGAGAGAGACAGAGAGAGAGAGAGGGGCAAGGCTCCCCTGAAGCAGGGCTTGAACTCATGAACAGTGAAATAGTGACCTGAGCCAAAGTCAGATGTTTAACAACTGAGCCACCCAGATTCTCTCCTCTTAAAAGTCCCTCTTTGTTTTATTTAAAATGATTCTGTGGGGTGCCTGGGTGGCTCAGTCGGTTAAACGTCCGATTTTGCCTCAGGTCATGATCTCACAGTTTGTGGGTTCCAGCCCGGTGTCGGGCTCTGTGCTGACAGCTCAGAGCCTGGAGCCTGCTTCGGGTTCTGTGTCCATGCTCTGTCTCTCTCTCTCAAAAATAAATAAACATTAAAAAAAATTTAAAATGATTCTGATCTGGTGATACTGTGTTCGTTGGTTAATTCACCTTCCCAACCACCTGCATCTTGCACTGGCTACAAAGCGCCGCCACGCCCCCTCCAGCACCCTGCCTGACCCTGAGAGAATGCTCAGCTAATCTTTGTGTTGAATGAGCAAATGAATGAGCTAGAAGGCATCCTAGGTATGGCGTGCCCCACTGTTCTCATCCTGTAGATGAGAAACACTAACACTCAGTGAGGAAAATGACTTCTTAAAAGTTGCAGGGCTAAGATACAATGAGAAACCACAAGAGAAGAGCTTTAAAACTATACCAGGCCATGGAAATACAAAGTGTATTGTTTTTTCTTCTGGTGGTAAACTAGGCAAGATGTCAGTGTGCTGATGTGGGAACAGGCTGGAACCTCGGCGAATTACCCATCCAGAGTGACGTCTGATGTACCCCTCAGGCCCTTCGACAGTTTTTATCAAGTCTATCGGACTGCCCTGACCACCTTCATGGGATTTTACCGGGCTCATTTCCAGGGCAGGAGGGAGGCACCTCCAATTTGTTTTTCAGCCCAATTTCCCATTCGACTTCCTTCCTAGCCAGCTGCATGTCCTATTAGCTGTCTTTCAAACAACGGCACCTTCAAATGGCTGCTGACTTCCAGGCAGTTATGTTTTTATTGACTGCCTCCCTATCTGAAGCGGGGCTAATGTGTTCTGGACGAAAACTGGTTTCTATGAAATACAGTTGGAGAAGTGGTGACCAGTCTCTGGGGCGGAGCTATAGGCATGGAAGGATATTTTTAAAAGTCTGGGGACTGAATGTGTGCAAACAGGAGGAGTGGTTTCAGTAAGGCTACTTTATTGGAGTGAGGTGGGGTCTTGTGATTCAGATTAAGGACCAGGTGCCAAGGCTTAGAATGCCAATTATGGAAGGAAAAATGCATTAGCCATTACTTCAGTCTGGCAGACTCTAGACAGACATATAATAATGACATTGCTGTACCCGTAAGCCAGTTACATGCTGAGGAAGTCAGCTCAGTTTTGGGAAGCCATTCTTCTCTGAAGGGGGATTTTTTTTCCTCTTCTGCAGTGTTTCCCACCAATGAAATGTTAACAAATGCTTTTTAAAAAGCCCAGTATCTGTGGTCAAATACATTTTTCAAAGGGAAGTTTCAAAGCAGTTAAACAGGTTAAGATGGGACCTTTCTTAGTCTTTGCTTAGTCTTAGCGTTCTTTGGGAATGTCCGAGAGCAGCTATGGTTTGTTGAGTATCCCAACCTTATTAAACCATGGAGAACACTTTTTGGAAAAAGTGTGTCAGAAGATTCTAATTTTGAGAAACGTACCTTTGGAAACAACCTTTTGGTGTTTTCCCAGGGTTCAACCATTTGTGATTTGAATGTCTCGTTGGCTTCCTTGGATAAATTTTTCCTGCCTTAAAAAAATTTTTTTTTCCTGCCCTGAGAATTGAATTTTCATGAAACCTTTTCCACCATGCTTGTCTTCTTGGCATTTATCAGAATGAATAGTTCCCTAATCGTTATTGGCATGGTAATTTTAGATACATCTAAATATTATTTGGAACTTGAAGAAATGAGCACCCAGATAGGTCAAGTAGTCTATCCAAAATCACATCGTTATTTTGTTTCTTTTTCCTCTCTGAATACAAGAGCTTCTTCAGTGAAGATCTTCCCAATTTCCCTCCTCAGGCCATTCAGAGCATCTTGGTTGAAAATGCTTCTTCCCATTTTAGAACAGAGCAGGTCTGACTCAGAGACCTGAGTGCCTTTGTGTAAACTCAGTGAAAGTGATGCTCATTCCTGAGAAATTTTTAATCTTAATGTGGAGTTCTGAGAAGATGTTTTTGTTGGTTTGTTTAGCGTTAATTCCTTTTGCATCTTGAGAATGAAGAAACTGAAATGCCAAAGAGGGAGAGGAAGAGGAGGAGAAAGAGGAGGAGGAAGAAGAAGGCGAGGAGGAGGAGGAGGAGGAGGAAGAAGGGGAGGAGGAGGAGGAGGAGGAGGAGGAGGAGGAGGAGGAGGAGGAGGAGGAGAAAATCACAGAAAAGCTGGGTTGCTATGAATAATGAACCCACTTTTTCCATAGCCCAATTGCTGGGACTTGAAGACCAGGTAAGTTTTCACCTGCATGATGGAAAATGCTAGACTGAAAAAGGAGTTCTGTCTTGCCCTCCTGCTTGGTGGGAGGCCCTTGTTTCCTGGCAGAGGGAGGAAGAGCCAGAAATATTGGCTTTTCGACTTTACTATCGGCAGTTGTGTTGGGACGCTATGCTGTGTTTTGGTTTGATTTTCAGATGAGTGATTGCCATACCTCTAAGAAGGTCAGAGGGAAAAATGCTCACAGGCAGGGGTAAGGACAGATCTGACATAGTTGTCACTACTTCCCCAGGAAGACCCAAAGGGCTTGAAGTCCATCAAAACAGGAATTCCCAAAGTGCATCAGCAGGAAATATCTGAGGACAACATTTTCCTTGGGGAATTTGGTTATAAAAGTCTATTGAGTGGACGACAGGACTCAGCCTGGCAGAAAGCTATCATAGAGTTTTATTCAACTGAAATGGCTTGTCAATGGCTTCTCCCATTGTTCAGAAATGCAAACTGACTCGGGTGTGTAACATGTAATACAGAAGTAGGCACACATATTGGATGCATGTGCCTTACACCATTAACTAGTTCAATTTTGTAATCCCAGCACTTGGCACAATGGCTTGCATGAAGTAGGAGCTTAATGATATTTATTGAATGAAAAAAATGACTAAAGTTATGAAAGTTCCGATGTTGCAATGTCCTGGTTTAGAGATGGCTAAATCAGCCTGAGGCCTTTGAACCTCTCCTTTCGTCTCAGTCTCCTGCTAAAAATCTGATAATTAACTGTCCTTTTGTTGTTCAATATAGGAATCTGGCAACCTTACTGTCTTTGCAATTATAAAGATAAACTTGATGTTCCAGAGTGACTGAGGACAATAGGGAGACCACAACAGCCTCTTCTGTGTGACAGAGAAGCAGCTCTAGGGAAGGACGCTGCTGGCTGAACTTGCAGCAACTGTTTGATAAACTAGTTATTGGAGACACTGCAGCCCAGTTGCCTGCGGGAGAAACTCATCTGTGATGTGGTTTTGAGAACATCCTGGTTTTTCATGGTGTTTCCTCGTCTGAATTCCAATAGCACCTTCTTCTCTTTTGTTTTGTTTTGTTTTGTTTCATTTTGTTTTGTTTTTACCTCATCTTGCTTGGGAAGAATGAAAGGCTCAGGGTTGGGATTACTGGATTCAAGTTGGGTTGCTGCCCCCTTACTGTTGAGTGACCTCAGGAAAGTCACTGGATGGCACTGAACTTCAGGGCTCTCTCTTGATAATGTCTTGTCGCATTTTTCTAAGGATTAAACAAAATAATAAATGAGGAAATCTTATAAAAGCACTAAGCAACTTGCAAATTATGGTAGCATCTCATTTTATACTTACTTTTAGGTATTTCCACCAGTCTGCTCATTCTTTAAAAGCAGGAGGCTATAGATGATCAATTTTTCTTTCTATGTCACAGTATCCAGCAGGTGGACTTACATAAAATAATTGAAGTATTGAATCAGTACCCTGATAGAGTTAACAAATCAACAAGCCTTAAACGGAGAGCAAATGCTCTTTGCCAGCTCTGAGAAACTTATGGTAATAAGGAGGAGCCCTTAAGAGATTAAGGAGGCTCAGGCCACGCAGAGGTGGAGGAGAGAGTAATATAGAAGAGATATGGTGAGATATATATATACACACACATATATATACATACACATATATATACATAAATATATCATATACATATTTACGTATTTATATTTATATTACATATTTACATATTTATATTTATAGT
The DNA here is from genome assembly GCF_007474595.2 of Lynx canadensis. Classification (NCBI taxonomy): domain Eukaryota; kingdom Metazoa; phylum Chordata; class Mammalia; order Carnivora; family Felidae; genus Lynx; species Lynx canadensis. The sequence goes on from NC_044320.2 coordinate 22,523,206, forward strand.
AATAGAGAGGAAGTCATATCAGAAGTTTGGGAAGGCAACTGCCATCTTTTCCTACAGAGCCATGTAGAAGAGAAATAACCGGGAGGCCCAGTGGAAGTGCTCTTGAGAACTTGAGTGCCTTCTTTCATGATAGCCAAGCAGGCATCTAAACTGATCATAAACAACAGGGCTGGCTCGGAAACCCCAGGCTTAAAAGCCAGCAGCAGCAAATGAAAGGAATAACCTGAAGATTTGAAGGAACCAAATGCTTGATCTCCATTTAAGTTTGAAGGAGAATTCTAGGTCCATTGGCTAAGGTAAGATCTTATATTCTTCCCAGCTAGGGGTAAAGTAGGGATAAAGGGGACAACAAGAGAGTTGAGGAAGCTCCCACCCCTTTTTTTTTTCTTGGCTGAGCCCCAACTGTATTTGAAGGCCAAATATGTCTTTGGAAGATCTGGTGATCTTGGACAACTGTAAAGCCATACAAATGTGTTTTTAGTTTAAATGAGGTTCAACATGATCTGTGACAGGGTCGGTTGCTGAAGTGTTCCTTCTATCTCTTAGGGCAAATGAGGAATGGTTTAATCTTTGATGGCAGTCACTCCATGAAGCTGTGGACTAGGCATTACTCCCTCTGTTAAAGCGTGCCCTGGCCCTGTCTGTCTGCCCAGACTTTTCCTCTTTCTCCCGCGTCTTCTTTCTGTATCTGCTGTATGATCCTTTGTGTCGGAGGTTGGCACTTCTTCCTGGGAGTTCTCTCACTGTGGGTTTGGGTGTGGTTTGCAAAGACAAAGATGAACATTCCTGGTGGCTGTCTCCCAAGCTGATTCTTCCAGTGGCAGCAGAATAACACCTGTGGGAAAGTCATTGAAGGCTAAACAGGACCCAGAGGGAGTACGTCTGTCTCAATACCTCCTTGCCCAAGTTTTTGTTCCCCTCTAGGCTTCTCTGTATCCACCATTCTCACAAGATAATCACACTCCTAGGTGGTCCCAAAGGCTAAACTTCTCTGACATTAAGCCACTCAAATTGCCGTCATTTGCTATGTTGTTTCTGCATCCATTTGTGTGTGAAGCTAACATTTTCTATCTTCAATTATAAGTTCACAGCCATGAGGATCACCTTTGATTTGATTGGGTCTGTCATAATGAGCATCTTGAGGAGAGTGACAAAGGCATATTCATGATTGTATCCATGGGACCTAGGATGGAGTTACTGCTCTGGTACTACACATGGATGTTGCTCAATAAAGATTTGGAGGATAGGAAATTGAATAATGCCAGGCTTATGTATGTGCCAGGAAAGTAAAATATAATGGTCGTGAATCATGGATGCGTTCATTAATGACCCAGATAAAAATTCACAGTGGTCACATGAGTACAGGGCTAGTGATGACCTAAGATGAGTTTCTGCTTTGCTTTTGACCACCTTATCATTGACAGGACCTACATTTCAACTGGTAGCAAATGTAGCATCTTTATTTATATTGGGATCTATAAGTTCTTTGAAGAAAGAAAAGACTTGAGCAGCCAAAAGCAGACTTGCAATAGTTTATGTCTTTGGGAGATCAAGGAGGCTGTCCGGAAGTCAATGTGAAGCCATGAAACTGTGTTGGGCAACCTTTTCCATAGTTTCTTTGCTGGCTCAATAGTTCCCTCTTCAGCTGTGTGTGTCCCCTTAATAAATCTGTCTTTTCCCCTAATAAATCTGCTCATTATGTTGTGTACACATAGTTCTTTTAATTTCTGACTGGCTCAGTTACTCCTCGGAACATTGTATAATTTCTATTGTGAATTGTTATTGCTTTGAGAGACAGGTTGGGACTCATTTGCATGTATACCCTCTTTCAGGTAGTGCCACCATGAGATCACACCCCTAATTCATGACTAAGATTTTCTAAATGTTTATTTATTTATTTTGAGGGGGGCGGGGAGAGCACGTGTACATGCACACACTGGGGAGGGGCAGAAAAAGAGGGAGAGAGAGAGAATCCTAAGCAGGCTCCATGGTGTCAGCACAGAAACCTAAGCTGAAATCAAGAGTTGGACATTTAACCAACTGAACTACCCAGGTGCCCCACTAAGGTTTTTAAAAGATCAGTGTCATCAAGCGGAGATGTGCTTCACCCTGACCCATGGACTCTGCTCATTTTTACACAATAATTTACGAAACAATTGAAGGAGCAGGAGAATGGGAATTATGCAAATCCTGACCCCTTTCTCTGTGTCCAGAGATGGCATAGATGGATTGAACCAGAAATTCTTGTTTATAGTGATGGGCAAAAACAGAGATGAAAAGAGTAACATTGTAAGGAAATACTTTCTAAGGTTATTCTAGGCATGGATTACTGCATACTAATTAATACTGAAGAAGTTATAGCTCACGAATGTCTACATTTTGATCAGCTTGAAATGACCAGGTTAAACCAAACAGTTCAGTTTAACTGAACTGAGCCCCTACTATAAACCTAGAATATTTACTAGGCGCTAGGTATGCACAACTGGATGCCACAGGCTCAGTCTTCGAAGAACCCTTCAGAAGTTTTGTTCACAGGAATGAGGAATGCTGGTTTTACTCTTCACAAGGTTCTGAAAGAATGTAGATTTCAGACCAAATGTATAGCACAGGTGCTATACTTCTTCCTATTACTATTCTTCATTATTAATCTGTATCGTTTTCACATTGGTGTTCTCACAGTCCCCATTGGTATCTGCAAAATTGTTTACGTGGTCAATCTCAAATGTATTGATTTACCTGAAGGCTATTCCTTCTTCAGGGGCATACATATGTAAATAGTTTTCAAGCAGGTTTAGAGAAAAGAAAAAAATATGTAAAAACTCTAATTATCACAGTGCCAGATTCAGCAAGAATTTTCTTTTACATTTTTACCTGTTGCTGTGAATCTCTATCTTCTCTTTTCCCCTACCTTGAATTTTCCTCTCTCTTGGGTTCAGCTCAAATCTCAACTTTCTTAAATGACCCACACCCTTCTCCAGGTCCTCAAATACTGGTTTATCTGACTCTATTTTGGCACTTAACATGTATTTTATTGTTATTATCTCTCATCTCTGTTCTTCAGTTAGCCCTATAGCAACTCAAAATGTAGCCACATTGCCTGTTCTTTTGTGTTCTTTGAGCATCTAGACTAGAACCTCATTTATAATGAGCAGCTAATAGCTCCTATTTGTTAATTGATTTTGCTTTTTCCTACGTGAGGTGTTCGTTGCCCATATTAATTAATGCCCAAGGCAAAACATGTGAGAGCTACATGTGCTGGTCTAAGAAAAATAAAAATCAAAGCAAACCCTTGAAATCTGAGAGCCTAAAACCTCATCTTGATAAGGGAAAGAACAGTTTTATGAGCTCAGGCATCGTTTAGGATTTTGGCTTCTCCTTCGTGAATTGGCACTGTACCACACCACAGCAAAGTTTGTTTTCTCCTTAGGACCCTGTGCGGGGGCACAATGCCACTCTCCAGTTGCCTACTTTTGTCATTTTTCATGTTTGGCAATTGAAACTGATGCAAAATAAAATGTTATCTGCGAAAGAGTTAAAAACAAAATGACCACTGGAAAAACATTCTTCTTTGAATAGAGAACATCTCTGTACTGCTTGTTTGGTTTTAACATCCAGATTGGCAAATTACTGGTTTATCAGTGCTTGGCTGTTCACTAGCAGCATCTTATTGGAACAATTAAAATGGTACAGAAAAGTCGTGGCAGTGGAGCTGAAGCTGGGAGTTTCCTGGGAACTATTTAAGATACTTGGCAGTTTATGCCAAACAGGCCTAGGCCATATGTAGGCAAATAATCATGCATTAAATAAAATTTCAAATCTCTAAGTAATCTCTCTTGGACATCTTTTTTCTTTTGTTTCCCAAAACACAAAATGAAAGAGCCAGTGCCACTGAGCATAAATCATCTAAAGTTGCTCAGGGGTGACATAATGCGGGTCAAGGTCCTGGAAAGATGAAGTCTAAGAGAGCAGGACTCTCAAGCTTGCCCAACTTCCTCCATGGTGCTAGCCCATGGAAACTACTTCCTCTGGTTCTGATATGTACCCTAAGTGTATAGCTCCCAAGACCTAAACCTGTATCTATATTTGACAACCTACAGAAAACCTTCTTCTTTAGGGTGGTGGAGAAAGAAAGCAATAGGTAAATCTGATCAACCCTTTAAGCACAAGACCCTCTGTCTAAACCTTTACAATGAGAGTCCTTTTAGAGTTGTAAATCAGTAAAGTAGAATTCTAGTACTGCTCCTTTTGCAAGGGAAAAATGCTCTCATGGAACCAGAGGCTTTGGAATTTATTTGTGGCCACAGAGATAATCCTTTTCATAGAAAGAACGAACTAGCAAATAATTCCCAGCCTTGAGCATGCTTATCTCTTGCTGAATCCCCCCCTTTTTTCCCAAGTTAAATAGTGTTTTTTGAGAAATGCATTTGTTTTCCCAGTGATTCTCTCCTTGTGTCTTTTTTTTTTTTTTTTTTGGAGTTTTGAAGTTCAAGGTGCTTGTCGGAAGGAGGCTTGGGTTATTTCCAAACTCATCCAAGGTATGGAGCAAAGATATCAGCCCAGGTTAAACTGCATTTTCTTGCCCACAAATTCACATTTGCATCTGTATCTTAGCCAGTCTTCGTTTCTTGGAAAGCATTTTTCACACATGCTGAGCCTTGGTGGGAAAATATAAACTCCTGGCTTTGAAGGGTGCCATGTATGCAAATGTAAAAATGTGGTAGGATAAAATAGATCTCCCAACTGGGCCAAGGTTGGCTTTATAATTTCTCATTTCAGTTGGCATCCATGGCTTTCACTATTCTGAAAATCAAGTACAGAGCTGGGTGGGGTTTACGTAGCTAATCTTACCAATGTAGATATACAGTCTGAATCACCCAGACCTCTAACTTCCATTTTAGTTCAAAGAGGCTTTGAGACTCTGTTCTTTTCATTTTGCCTGTCAGGATGCAGCTTGACAGTTTCCAATGGGCTACTCTTTCCTTGCTACAGGGGGATAAAGATTCTTTCAAGACTAAAGGAGTAGGAATCTAGAAGTTAGGTGCAAAGCTGTGGAAATGGTTTGGGGAACATTCTTTTCTTATCCAATTTAACCGAACTACTGAACGTGTGGAAAAATGAAAATAACTCTTATTAAATGGTGTAATCTAGTCAGGTATTTTCAAAAGACAAAAATGACACTGGGAAACTTTGCATTCTAGACAGTTCTGCCAGGAAGTTCTAACAAAGGACTGAAACTCATGGGCATAGCCATGGAAAATCACAATGAAATAATGAAGTGTCACCAAAGTTCACTTAAGTAACACAAAGTGAACCAACGAAACCGGTGAGCCAGTGTTGAGATGAGAAAATATTTTCATTCCACTGGAATAATTTTTCCAGCCATTTACTGTGACCCTCTAAAATGTCTATGGATTTCAGGCTTTCTATATTGCATTTGAATTCTCAAAATTGGGCAGTAAGTGTTGATCTAGGTACTGGAGCTCAGAGAATTGTAGAACCTGTTCATTTTACCAGCACTGTGTGGGCAAAGCAGGTGTGTTTTCATGGAATCTATATTCTGGAGTTAATGACATAACTAAGGGAATGTTGTGCCTGGCCTATGGTATATGCTCAATGCTGCAATTATTAGTATGTTTTAGAAAAACACTTTGTCATCCAGGAGCACATGGTCAAGTAAAGAAAGCAGAAAAGAGACATGAAACTATTATGAATGACACAAGGCAGCATGTGATAAGGTATCTGTATGTACAGTATAGTCAGCCAGACTGAGCCTTCGTGGTCCAGGGAAGGGAGACAGCAGGATGGACTTTGGCGGTGGAAGAGGTCTCATGGAGCAGAAAGGACCTGAGCTAGGACTGAGGTTAGGGAGGGGCAGGCGAACAGAAGGAAAATGAGAGAACGAGAATAATCAACTGACATGGCAATGTTGAGGAGCAATGAGGCCAAAAGTTTGTAAGGTAGTGGACTAGATTTTCTCTGTATGCACCAGATCCCTGAAAGAAATATTTTCCTCCCTTGGTTAGTCATATTGCCCCCCCCCTTTTTTTTTTTTTTGAGTAGGAAAATGGGCTTGGTTTATCACCGTAGAGGAGGCTGAGGTACCAACTTGCCTGTTTTAAATGGAGTGGCTTTCCTGGCCACACAAACTACAAAGTAGATTCAGAAGGAGATTCTTTGGTGTAGATTTCCCAGAATATCTGACCATTGTCTGGGTCATGGAATTGACATTCCAAGTGCAAGTTAGATCATTTCCATTCATGGACATAAGTTAAATGCTACTCCTTTAGGTAATTCGTTTGAAAAATGCTGGTTCTTGAGAACACATTCTTTCTTTCATAGGGCAAATGTTATGCACCCACAGCATAGGGCAGGATACCATAAAAGATATTTGCTCAGAGTTTAATTATCGTACACAAGACTCCAGCAGAGTGATTTCAAAGCCTTTTTGAATGACTGAATATTCACTTTTCTGTGCCCACAGCTGTCTATTCTTATGCTTTATGGAGGCCTTCCATTTTTCTATTTGTCGAAGATATAAAACCGCATCTCAAAACCCATGTAAAAATACTATAAAAAGCATACATGATTAATAGAACATTTTCTACATTAACTGTCTTAACCAATTCTATTAAAAGAAATTTTAAAGAATATCTCCCCCCTTTTTTCTCCTTCCAAGTTTTAGGGGGTGTTCCAAATATGGAAGCCTTCTGTCAGAATTCCCTCAGATTGACAGGGTGGCTTTATGATCATGATATAAAAAGACAGAGGTTTCTCCTTTTTCCTCCCAAATTGTTGTTTTAAGTATTTTACAACTAAAAATATGCTTAAGAGCTTGGTACCCTTATGATTATAGAAGTAACATACTTTATCTAAGACCGTATCCACTAAAAAAAAAAAAAAAAAAAAAACTTCAGGAAATAATCAGGGTGACTTTGTTGCTACACTAACTCGCTGCTTGGGGTTCTCCTCTTTCAGTGGTTGCACCATGTCTGGGGATCACCTCCTCTCTCGTGTAATGTTTTCCTCCCCTGTCCCAACTGCTGACCCTTTTGTAGACTTCATTTCACTTATGATAAATTGAAATGACGACTTAACCAAGGCAGTGATGGTCAAGTTTCAAGACACAATCTAACATGTTGAGGAGAAACAATCACCAGAGTGCAAGCACTGGTAAGAAGCCCAAGAGAAAAGAATCTTGTTTTTTTTGGCAAGCCCCATAGATGTTCTGCAATGACGAATGATATGACTGTTATCTTGACACCATACTCTCCCATGTTGAAACTGTTTATGAGAAACAAACATCATATGAAAAACAGATTGCCAGACACTAAGTAAATCACTATAAAGGGTAGTGAGTCAAGTATTGCCAGTTTTACCCACATTGTCATTGTTATGATGTAACACATTCCTTGAGGCTGATATTGTATCCAAATTTGGGCACAGAAACGTCCTCTTGATCAGTTGGCTGAGATTCTGTACCCTATAATATGTCACACACAGTGACACACACACACACACACACACACACACACACACACACGGATTTGGACACACACCCAACCTGAATTAGGCACAAAGGATAGCCCAGAAAGGATGGAATATTAAAAAGGTGTGCAGAGATTATACAAACTGTAAATTTCAGCCCTTGCCCAGGCAATAAACCCAGTAATCCTCTAAGCTCTGCTAGCAATGATTAATAAACAGTTGGTGTGCTAAACATATGGAAAAATCATCCCATCTGGACCATTTAAAACTAGGACATAGACTTTATCTTTGTTTATTTCATCCTTAGCTAAAAGGCTTATTATGAATTGCAATAATCCAAGAAGCCAACCATGGAAGACAGACAAACTCTTTAGATAAAACCAAAAAAGCAAGTTCTGTAACCGAGGACCAGATGTATTTTTGGGTTTAGCCCTTGTACATATTTAGCCGAGCTTTTCAAGTGGTGAAGATTTGCATGTTTGTTTTGCAATACTAATGAATATGTTTTTGATTTACATTTTAGAAAATGGAAACTTTTATCTTCTTGGGGCTTTGTAACTTAATGACTTCCAGAGGGTGGTTTGTGTCCTCTTTTAACCCTTCACCACGAGAAACGTATCTCTTTCAGAAGCCCAGCAGCTGTATCTTGCTAAATAAAACCCCTAAGATAATGTGGTTCTTCTGTCTTTTGTTGCCGGAATGGCAAGGGTTGAAGAGCTTTTGACTTTCAATCTAGTGAAAACATATGTAAATGGCAAATTATTTTTAAACTAGCTTTAATGTGAATCTTGGGGGTATAAAGAATGACTCCACAGATGATATTTATATTAGATGAATAAGGACAACTCTTTTGGAAAAACATTGAGAAGTAAGATCTTGAGTATTGGTTCAATTTCCTTGGAGATAAAGATTGTTTTAGGAGGATGAGGAAAATGTCTTCCTGAATTTTTTACTGTTGGAAGATATCCTTAGGAGTTCTTTCTTCCTTAAAGTTTCTTTGAAGATGTTACGTGGAAAAATAAGTAAACACATTTCTCCCCCAAGACTTCCTTTGCTTATAATTTGGATTGGACAAGGACCTTATCAGAAATGGAACAATTTGTCCTTGAGGGATAACAGAGTATTTTAGAATAAGAGATAACTAGAGCTTTGAACTCTCATTATTTGACAAATTGGTCCGAAGAGATCGCTTTTCTTTCAAATTCTTCAGTAGTTTTTTAAAAATAGAATGCGATAGAATAATAAATATGCCCTTAAAAGCTTGTGTTGGGGCCATTAAATATTTTAAATGTTTAACTTTCTGGGACAAACAAGTAAAGGTGTAACATCACACTGAGCGTGAAATGGGGGATGTTGAACATTATTTTTACAGTGATTAACTGCATTGAGGTTCAATGAAAATGTGCCAGTGAGGACCAAGTAGTTGTTTGATAAGGAACTGATGGTGTTTTTATTATGTAATATTGGAAAGGCTTATGATCAAGAGTCCCTAAGCCTGAGTCTTCACATGGGAAATCATTTCACCCCTAGAGAATATTTTTCCCACCCAGACTCTGTTAATAACTAGTTTTAACTTTCCAGAACAGTTTCATAGTGTTGTATTAAAATTGGATACATATTTGCTATGAGTTCTCGGTTAGCAGGCATTTTCTAACCCAATTTCCTTAAACCAAAAAAGGTTGAAATGTGGTGTGAGAATTCCTTATTTTCCCTTAAAAATTCCTCCAAAATTTTCAGTTCCAGTTTATTTTAGGTCCTAGAGAAAAACTACCTAAATTAAAAAAATTGTTTTATTTATTTTGAGAGAGAGAAAAGCAGGAGAGAGGGAGAGAGAGAATCCCAACTGAGCACTGTGCTACCAGCAGGGATTCATCTCACTCAGGGCTTGATCTCAGGATCTGTGAGATTATGACCTGAGCCGAAATCAAGAGTTGGATGCTTAACCGACTGAGCCACCCAGGTGCCTGCTACCTAAACTTATTTTAAAAATAGATACTTTTTCTTATTGCTCAGAACCCAAGTCTAGAAGAACACTTCCTTTATTGTGATATTAACTTATTAGATCTTAGTTTTAAATTGTTTATTAATAATTTAGTTTTATTTTTAATTTTTTCATGTTTATTTTTGAGAGAAAGAAAGACTGTGAGTGGGGGGAGGGGCAGAGAGAGAGGGAGACAGAATCCAAAGCAGGCTCCAGGCTCTGAGCTGTCAGCACAGAGCTCAACACGGGGCTTGGATCCACAAATGGTGAAATCATGACCTGAGCCGAAGTCTGATCCTCAACTGACTGGCCACCCAGGCGCCCCAATAATTTAGTTCTTAATTTATCCTTCCTCTTCATTTATGATAAAGAGGAAGGGAATGGGTAACTAATTAATTGTGTGAGTGCTATATGCCAGAAAGTTTGTCCCTATTATTTTATCTTCACAAAAGGCCTATAGGTAGATCTTATTACAGGGAGAGAACATCAAAGCTTAGAGAAGCTAACTAATCTGTGTAAGGTCATAGAATCCAGTTGATATTGAGCTAGAATTCAAACTGAATTCTTTGCTTTGCCTAACGTCATGCAATTTTAACCCTCCATGTATCTGAGTCACTAATCGCAAATCTTTTTTCTGTTGTTAGTGGTGTTCCTTAAAATTAATATGACCAGCATATCAGGCACCTTGAGTAATGTAAATCTGGGCATCGAAAACCAGCTACTGTGGGATTGCCAGACAAACACTTCAAGAGCGGCTGGTGACAGCTGGGGAAGAATAGAAGGAGACATTGCATAGCTTGGAATAGAATAGTGGGAGCTTTGGCCAATTGTTCTTAGCTGTTGCACAGGGTCCTTTGAGACTCTGATGGGAGTCATAGACGCTCTCCCCAGAAAATTGCATACACACACACACACACACACACACACACACACACACACAGACATTTGCTAAAAATTTTAGGAATTTGCAGACTCACTAAAGCTGCTCAGATTGATAGATCCTATGCTGAGTCCTTGGCAGTAGTCCTGGCTATCCTAGAGCATTGTTCATGGACCAGCAGTGTCAGCAATTTCTGATAGCTCTTACTAAGACAAGAATCTCAGGCCCACCTCAGACCTACCAAATTAGGATCTGCATTTTACAAAATCTCCAGGTGATTCCCAAGTACATTGAAGTTTGAGAAACATTGGTCTAGGTAAGCAACAGTCAGGTAAGAATGAGGGTAGCATCTTTTTTAATGAGGGGTGTTGAAGAGGTTAGAGGGTAAAGGTATGGAATATTGTGGTTGAGCAGGAAGACTGAGGACAGTACAAGGTCTCAGATTCATCAGGAAGTGGGGAGATGGCTGGAGGCCGGCCATTCGATTGTTAACTGTGGACATTTCTCATCTTTGGTCATGATGAAGGGGATAAGTGGCATAGGTCGTCTGATTCTTCTCAACAACCTATACTTCCTGGGTTTCAAATGACTGAAGCAGTTTTCACACAACTGTCATGCAAAAGTCGTAGTTGAAACAAACGACAGTAGATGGGAAGTGATGAAATTGTAGATTTGACTGTTACGTAGTCACTTAAGCTATTCAATATTGCGTTTGTTTTTTTCCTCTTGAATCAGTAAGGTTAATGGATGGGTTTCACATCATGTGGTAAAGTGGTTTGGACTATCATCTTTTAATTAGGCATTTTAGATTGATGTCCACACACTCATCACAGCTTCTGATTCATGCCCATTAGCCCTGGTAGGCAGTTGCAGGAAGTAGCTGAGCAAGATGTCTTGTATATTGCAGCCATTTAGAGTGTTTTCTAATAGGATTGGAAATCAATATGTTTATAGGGACTGACCCTGGCAAGGTTCTCCCTGGGACTGGCATCATCAGGATTCTTAATGAGAACTCATGTCACCCCACCCAAAATTAGAATTTGAGTCATATAGATGGTGGCCATACAGTTTTTCTTTCTCACTTTTTAAGCGGCTTTTAAAGTATGTGCAGCCCTTAGCAAGTATTAATTAACTGTTTTAACCTGAAGACCCTTTGTGATATGATATCCTACAGCACATGAATGGTTCCAATGTTCTCTTATGGGCACTTGTTGGGTAAGAAAAGGACTTGAGACCCATGAGATAGTATGACTAAGCAAGGTAAAATATCTCTGGTTAAATATTTTCAGGGACAATGGATTTCTGGAGAAGACACACCAGTGTTTTCAGTAGCAAAGCAATTTAGTCATTTAACATATATCCATTGAGAACTGGCTCTTCTGCAGGTCTTGTGCGGTGAAGCACATGCGGTTGCGACAAAGACATGTTCCCTACCCTTCAAGAATTCCAGTCAGGTGGAATGAGTGTTATGATAGGGGAGGCCAGAGTGCCCTAGAAGAAGGATATCCTGAACCAAATTTGTTGGGACAGCAAAGGCTTCCCAGGAAGAAGTAAAGGAAGAAGGAAGTAATTTCGAAGCTCATATTTGAATGGGTAATGAGGTGGAAGTGTGCCCAGGTAGAGGGAATGGGATGTACAAGGGCTCGGAGGTGAGAGGAAGGATGACACTATCAGACCATAATGGTGTCTTGCCTGGGGATCTGGAATATAACTTTGGAGCTTGAAGAGGTCTTTCAGGTCATCTAGGCTAAGCCACCCAAGGTGCCTTAACACTCTTTGTTTCTTGAGCACCTCCTGTGATGGAAAGCTTCCCAAGAATGTCTATTGTTCTTTTAGCACCTCTAATGAAGTCCTTCCACAGGAGGAAGAGAAATCCACCTTCTGCTTCCCATCGCTGGTCCTCGTTCTGTGCTTTTTGACAATTTGTAGCTTCTCCAGTGGTTAACAGTCACTGGCCAGTGCCCCCCCACCCCTCCATCTCTTTGGCAACAAAATGCTGAAGGAGACAAGGCAGAGTCAAGTTGGACAAGTCATACCGGCAGCAAATACTTGTACTTCATGCATTAAAAACTTACAATATCCCTAAACTGCAGTTTTATATAAGCTCTCAGTCAATCACATTTCATGGGGGAGGTGAGGAGGCCAAATATTTGGCTTAAGGAGCTCACATTATTAAGATTATATTAAGGATTCAATTTTGTGCAAGCCTTCCTGTAAATTTCCCCTTCTCATCCACCCAGTCTCATACCATGCCACTGTTGAGTTGGCTTGAATTGTCAGCACACCTGTACTTTTTAATGATTATGGCTAACCCTCAGTGCCAGCTGGAGAGAAAGGTCACATTTCATGGTGCTGTAATTGGAGAAGTGTTTCTTAAGAATAGAGGTAGCAAAGCCTTGCTGGAAAGTTTGAGAACATAGACGTATTCAGAAGCCACTACCTTTGGTAGTGAATCATTTCTTAAATAACCAATTGGACCTTGATTTTTTATTGTGGCTGCTTCCTTATACAGCTAGAGGATTAAGTTAGCAGGCAGAATTAGATATGTATAGAACCCCAAGTAGAAAGTGAGTTGGAAGAGAGGAAAGAGTTGCAGGTAATTGGGTCCAGTGTGTAATATGGGATCCATAACACACTTTCACACCTTCACATATGAAAGGATGATTTTCCTCAGCAAGTGGCCCTGAATCATCTCTATTAGTTAAAGCCGTGTTTGCCGTTCTAATAATAAAAAAGTAACTCTTACTTCTGTAGCCAGCCTGTTCCTTAGTGTAGTCTGTTGATGGGATGCAGACACTGGTAAGCATTGTTATAGTGCCTTTTAGACTTAAAAAAGAGTCTCTCTCTATATACAATGCTTAAGTTATACAAATGAACTTGGTTTGAAAAGAGATGAAGTGACATCTCAAAGATGAAAAATGCATAGCATCTGAGTTTAGAAAATGTTAGTTTCATTTGCGGCAACACAGTGAAAATATCCAAGATCTAATCTTAAAATAAAACTTGGCTCTAAGAGACATGTGTAATAAATTAGCAGATTAAAGTTGTTTACACCTTTGGCGTTTTTAATCTCATATTTCTGCTTTAAATAGCTTTCTTGGCAATTACATTCTAGTTTTTTTTCACCATGTAATTCTAAAAGTTGCCTATTGGACACCTTTTCAATATTTATCTTTACCATTTCTTTCTCACTCTCTGACTTGCAGATGATTATTGGTTAATGATAGTTGATAAAAAACTCTATGTTTGATTTACTTTTTAAAAAATGTTTATTCATTTTTTTTTTTTTTTTTTGAGAGACAGAGAGCTTGAGGGAGGGTAGGGCAGAGAGAGAGGGGAGACACAGAATCTGAAGCAGCCTCCAGGCTGTCAGTGCAGAGCCTGATGCGGGGCCTGAACTCACAAACCATGAGATCATGACCTGAGCCAAAGTCAGCCACTTAACCGACTGAGCCACCCAGGCTCCCCTGATTTACTTTTTATATGAATATAGTAGGTGCTACCTTGATACTCTGAAGTAATAAATATTTAAATTAATTCAGCACATTTATTTTTTTAACTGATTAATCTATTTTTAATTCAACACATTTAAAGAAGTATTTATTTGGGTCTCTGGTGAGCTAGATATGGTGCTACATCATATGGAAGGTATCAAACTGAGGGACACATTCTCCAGGCCCTCAGGGGCCTTACAATCTTGTAGACAATTTAGGACAAATACTCAGATGAGTAAAGTATGATGGAAGGGCCATGAATGAAATTCAGAGAGAGCACTGTGAATTCAAAGGAGGGAAATGTAACATTATTACATGCTAAAAATTTAAGAGATTTTCTTCATATTCAGGTATCTCCATCAGACACTTTCTTAAGGAGACTTTTTTGACCTCTCCTAAAATGGGTATGCTTTCCTTGTTCTTAAAGATCTCTAGATGTTTCCTTAAAAAAAAAACATATTTATTGAGGTATATTTCGCATACTATAGTATCCACACATGTGGATACACCCATCTGTATGTTTCCTTGTATGTGTGTATTTGTGTGTGTGAGGTGTATGTACAAGTGTGCATGCACGTGTGTGCACTGGACTAATCTAAATCTGGGCTTCCTGGAACACACTACTCTCCCTGCAGCCTCCCCTACTGGAAGCTCTGCTCCTCCGTCACCCCTTGCACACTGGGTGCATTTGGGTGTCTTTCTAGTTCACCATTTCCATTTCCAGGCCATTTATTCTCCCTCCCTCTTGCCTAAAACCCTGCAGCTTTGACTCTCTTGTCATTAGACAACCCCAGCCACCGCCCTCTTTGTTGCAGTCTTCTGTAGACCCCTCAGATCACTCCTGCCCACCTGTTGAAGACTTTCACCCTGGCTCACTGTCATGTCCTACTTTCTTCATCCTCCCTTGTATTATTTAAAAAAATGTTTATTTATTTTTGAGAGGGAGAGATAGAGCAGGGGAGGGACAGAGAGAGAGGGGGACAGATGATCTGAAGCAGGCTCTGTGCTGACAGGCAACAGCCTGATGTGGGGCTCAAACTCACAACTGCAAGATCACAACCTGGGACAAAGTCAGATGCTTAACTGACTGAGCCACCCAGGCATCCCATCCTCCCTTGTTTTATTTATTTATTTATTTATTTATTTATTTATTTATTTATTTATTTATTTATTTAAAATAAAAAAAAAAGTTTCTTTTTCAGAGAGAAAGAGACAGAGCATGAACGAGGGAGGGAGAGAGAAAGGAGACACAGAATTAGAAGTAGGCTCCAGGCTCTGAGCTGTCAGCACAGAGCCCAGTGTGGGACTTGAACTCATGAATGGTGAGATCATGACCTGAGCCGGTCAGGTACTTAACTGACTGAGCTACCCAGGCACCTCTCCATCCTCTCTTGTTTCAATATCTAAACAGTACTTCCAATATCCTGGTTCCTCTATTCCTTGAACTCCTTCCCTCCAGTGATTTCATTCTACACTGATTTTCCTAACCCACTACCCCAACCCCTCCTTCCCGGGGTTATACTAGACATCAGGCGACCCACCCATAATTTCAATTTCGATGACCTCACCATCTGACCCCCTTTCTTCATCTATTGAACTTGGTTCCTCTAACAGCCTGAGACCATCACCCCTTGAACTCTCTGGGATCTGCAACCTATTGAGCCTCCTACCTTTTCCATTTCCCTCCCTTCTAATCCCCCCCCCAATTCATTCTACAACCCATCCATCCTATCACCTTTTCCCTCACGCTCCCTTCTAATCACATGCCTCCCTTCTCAACCAAAACAGTACAGTCATTACAACCATTACCTTGCTCTCCCTCTCAATTCTCTTGCCCCTCTTCCTTATACTGATGTGGCAAAACCCCAAACTTGCTTAAATAGAACTCTGCCAATTCTATGCCTGTACCCATGCATTGATGTGGCTGGAAAATACACACATGAACATAGTGGCCACGAACCTTATGTGAATATCTAATGCTTCCCAGAAATCATACCACATTTCTTCATTTATTCATCCTGCTGTTCTGATAACTATTTTATACCTTTTCTTTTCTTTTAAAACCTCTAATACCTCTATGTCACTGGAGATGGCTTTGTCACTGAAAACACAGAAGCAAAAGGTAACCTCCCACAGACACGACCACATTCAGTTGCCTCCCAGCACCTGTTGTGATCCATTCTCCCTTTACTAACATTCTCCTGTTACTACAGAGAGGAAATGTCCATGCTCGTATCTAAGGGCAGCCACTCCATGTGTGTGCTGGATTCTATTTCCTCCAACTACTCAAGGATATTGCCTCTGCAATTCTCTTTCTCATATCAATAATTTCTCTGCTCTCCTAGGTTACCATCCCCAGCATATAAATATACAGTTATTTCTCTGAAAAAAGCCTTCATCATGTCAAATAAACTGTTTTCCTCAATGTTGCCACATTGCTAAATCCATCGGTCAACTTTCAGTGGCTACGCTTGACCCATCAGAAATGTTGGACACAGTGATCACTTCCTTCTCCTTGAAACTGTTTTTTTCACTTGGCTTCCAGGATACTCATATTCCAGGTCTTTTGATGTCATCATGTTTGATGTCTTCCTGTTTCCTTTGCAGATTCCTCTGCATGTCCCCAACATCTAGCGGGCTCTCTTAACTTCCCTGCACCCACACTCTTGGTGCTCTCGTTTAATTTTATGACTCTACGTATTGCCAATATACTGACAGCACTTAAATTTATATTTGCAACTCCAACCTGTCTATGAGCTCCAGATTTGTATGTCCAAAAGACTCCTGGGCATCTCTCCTTGGATGTCTAATAGACACCTCAAGTGGAACATCCCTACAAGTGCACTTCTGATCCCTCCTCCCCAAAGTGCTCCACCTTCAGGGTCTTCGATCTTGACCAATGACAGTTCCATCCCCCCAGTTGCTCAAGCCAAAATGCTTGAAGTCATCTTTAACTCTCATGCCCCACATCCATTCTGTCAGCAAATATCATTGACTCTTCCTTCAAAATATATTGAGACTCTTGATACTTTTTCCACCTTCCCCTCTGAAGGTGATGGTCCAGGCCATGATCATCTTTTATAGACATTGTTGCAATAAAACTTCTAAGTGAACTCTCCACTTCCACTTTTGCCTCCCTTTAGTCTCTGCTTAAAAATACCATTTAGGCGCACCTGGATGGCTCAGTCGGTTGAGCATCCAGCTCTTGATTTCAGCTCCGGTCATGATCTCACGGTTCATGGGTTCAAGCCTTGCGTTGGTCTCTGCACTGACAGTGTGGAGCTTGCTTGGGATTCTCTCTTTCCCTCTCTCTCTCTGTCTCTCCCCTGCGCCTGCTCTCTCTCTCTCTCAAAAATAAATAAACTTAAAAAAAAAAAAGAAAACACCACTCAGATTCCTTTAAATTTTAAGATGATGTTATTCTTGTTAAAAAAAAACTCCAGTGGCTCTGCATCTGATGCAAAAGAAAGGCCAAGGTCCTTATAGTGACCCACAAGACCTTACCCAAACTGTCCACTCCTGTTCCACATTGAGCTCTCTGCATGCTACTTTTCTGCCCCTACTCTCTCCTGGTCAGCCACAGCCCAGCACTCTGGATATCCTCCTGGCTCAAGACCTTTATTCCTGTATTCCATCTACCTAGGAATATTTCTTTCCTTCACTTGCTTCCTCACTTCTTTCAAATCTTTGCTCAAACATCACCTTCTAAATGAAGTCTTCCTTGACCGTTAAGGTGAAGCCTGTGTGGTCACATGAAAGTCTGACTATCTTGTAGGTGCCCTCTCCAGAGATGTGATTGTCAAAGCCTACCTCCCCTGTTAAACTTCTCCTTCCCCATCATTTCTCAGGGGACTATTCAAAGGAAACCAGATAGAACTGAAAGACTGACTTCCTGAGTTGAGGGAAAGAAGATGTGGGATCCGACAGGAGGACAGAAGGGGATGAAGTGACTCAGGCAGGCATAGGGAGAGGGGAGGAGAGCAGGTCCAAAAGGAGGGGGTTTGCTTCTCTGGAGACTGGCTGATGTATGTGAGTGGGCTCCTGTTTAAAAGATCAACCCAAGCCTTCCTTTCAACTCAGAGCATACCCCTACATCTCTGGGCATGCAAGATTTGTCATGCTTTCATGAGCTTTTCCTTACAGTTGTAAAAGAAAGCATCTTCAGGGATGGTGGGGGGAAGGGACGGCGGTGTAATTCATTTTTGCAACACGCTCTGAAATTCTTGCGTGAAAGGTGCTAAGCATGCAAACTGTTAGATTTTATTTTTAAATTGTGCAAGCTATATATTTTCTCCATTAAATGTTCACTTGCCAGTTTTTCCCTTTCTGCCTGAAAATAATTAAACCAAATCTTATATCATCCAATTACTAAGATAAATTTGAAATGTAAAAATAATGATTTCTTGTTTATGTGAAATACCTCCAATCATTTAGAGGATAATATCACTCATAACGCTTTCCATATCTTCATTCCCAATATAAGTACCATTCAGTTATAGACCATTATTTCTGAATCAATAACAGAACAGAGTTGTAGAGTGTTGACAGTGTCCTCTCTCCCCCAACCTGTCCTTCTCAGTTGCTTGACCTCTTCTAAATTTTTTGAATGTTTGTTTATTTTTGAGACAGATGCGGTGGGGAGAAGGGAGTGAGGAAGACACAGAATCCAAAGCAGGCTCCAGGTTCTGAGTTGGCAGCATAGAGCTCACAAACCAAAGCTCAAGCTCACAAGCCAAGACATCATGACCTGAGCTGAAGTTGGACACTTGTCCAACTGAGCCACCCAGGTCCCCCTGCTTGACCTTTTCTAAAGTCAGAATGTCTCTGCCTCTACCTTCTTTATATCATCTTAATATATTTTAATTAAAAAGAATAATCTTCCATTGGTGGGAAAAATAGTTCCCCCTTCCAACACTTATGGCCCCCTTTTCCTACTAAGAAGCCCCCATGGAATCAGTCCTGTGGTTTCTTGACAATTTTTTCTTGTTCAGCCATCCATTGGACTGTACCCAAAGCGTGGTCACCTTTGAAGACCAGGATGAAACTGGGCGTTTAGAAGCCTGGGCTTTGCTCTGGGACAGACCTGACTTCCAGTCTATTGCTGTTATTTGCTATGTGGAGGGTCTTGGGCAAGTTACTTAATTGCTTTGAACCTCAGTTTCCTCTGCTGTCGAATAGAGATACATGCTTTACAGAGTTGCTTAAGGATTCATGCAGTTCAGCTGAAGATCCCTGGGAAAACACCCGTGGTCAAACAAGTTGGATTTGTTATCCATTGCAGTGGAGAAGAACATACATGGTATAACAAGTATAGGATGTTTCATAAAGAAGGCATTAGAAAGAACCTGTTCTAGAATTTGGGCTTTGGGCTGGTGATGCAGGGAAGGGTTTGCTCTAGATTAGATACCGTCAGAAAGCAGAGGCAATTCTATGGTTGTGTGTCTCAATTAAGCTTATCTGCAGGGAGTGGAACCAGCCTGAGTATAACGCTGTAATTGGTGACCACATAGCAGGCATTCATTTGGGGAGAGAGGAGGTGTTTGGTATTTTCACACGGCACAGTGGCTTTGCTTGTGTCTGTGTTTGGACAAACTTATCAGGTGGCTTTGCTTTGTGTCATTTCATCATGGTCTCAGAGCAACATTGTCTTAGGTTGGTATTTTGTGAGGTGGTGAGATGTGGTCTCCTAATAGGAGGCTCACAAGGCCTGGCTGGGAGTGCCAGGCCAGCTTCTGAATGTTGGGGGCTGCATTTTTTTTTCTTTCTGTAAAATATAAACCCTTGGCCTAGCATCTTAGCCCTTGAGGATTCAACACATCATGGCCCTTTCCATCGTAAAAATCTAAATTACACGCTCAGCCTTCCCAATTCCTGAATAAACATTTCCAATTCCTTCAGCTGAGCCTCAGGGTACTGGAGGGTAGTAAAGATAGCTGGTATTTCTTTAAACCTTATGCGAACATCATGCTAAACACTTTAAATAGATGATCATGTGTAATTTTTACCACAGGCTGATGAGAGAGGTATTATTATTTTTCATAGTCCACAGATGAAGAGACTGGTGTTTAGGGAGATGAAGAGACTCCCCGCCAAGGTCGCACACACCTGAGAATACCGAGGGAAGGACGGATTCACTCCCAGGAGTCATTCTTCAGAACCCAGATCCTTAAGTGTTACGTGATGTCGCCTTCTGTTTCCTGACTCCTCGCGAGTGCTCTAATCCAGAGCTCCACCAGCACCACTCACCCGTCTTATCCCTCATCTGAATTACAATTAACATGTATTCCTTGCACTTATTTTACAACAAACCCTTTATAGTATCCATTAGCTGATAGCAGCAAAGCATGCAGCTTTAATTCAAGACAGCCGGATTGTGCCTTCAGCATTAATTGCAAGACAGATCTGGTCTGGTTTTAAATTGGAAATTTTTTAATCTTCTCTTTGGACCGGAGGAGAATGGTGATCCTAGATTGTGAATTCAAAACACATTATGGTCCCTCTGCTCCTTTTTTTAAAAAACGAGTTTACAATGTTCAAGCATAATAGTTTTTGGACTTCTCACAAAATGGCAACACAAGGCAATATGTACCAGGCTTAAATTGGCATTTGCTCGGCCTTATTATAATGTTGTTGTATCAACATTCAGTTGATGAGGATTCAAGTCTCTGGCATTCACAGTTCCATGCATTATGTCTGCCTCTTAGAGTTCTTTGTGGATTTAGAGTCTCTGCTATAGAACGGAGGTGAAAGAAGAGAATGAAAATATTTATAGTTAGCATCCTCTCTGTGCAAGGGATTGTCCCAGGTGCATTTATGTTCTCTCACTTATTCTTCAGAGAAGCCTGGAGAAGGAGAGAAGCGTTTGTGTTGCAGGCCATATCATCTCAACCTTGGTTACTGCATTATTAGCTTTCTAATGGTGCTTCTTCGCTTTCACTTTTGCCCTCTTCTGGTGGAGTCTAAAGCTTGAATTACCTTTTTTAAAAAAAATTTTTTTAATGTTTATTTATTTTTGAGAGAGACAGAGACAGAGTGCAAGCAGGGGAGGAGCAGAGAGAGAGGGAGACACAGAATCTGAAGCAGCCTTCAGGCTCCGAGCTGTCAGCACAGAGCCCGATGCGGGGCTCGAACTCACGAACAGTGAGATCATGACCTGAGCCGAAGTCGGATGCCCAACCGACTGAGCCACCCATGCTCCCCTGAATTATCTTTTAAAATTGCGATTCAAAGCTCATCACTTCCCTACTTAAACACTCCCTATGGCTTTCCACTGCACTTGGAATAAAATCCAAGTTCCTTGCCATGGTCTACTAGCCTAGTCTGTAGGACTTCTCTCCTGCTCCTCTGACTTTATCTCAGCCACTCTCCCCCTTCCTCGCTGTTCTGCAGTCACACTCGCATTCTTTCCTGTCTTTAACTCCTCAAGTGTGTTCTTACTGCAGGAACTTTGAGCTTGCTGTTATCTCTGCCTGGAACGCTCTGCCCCCCATTCTTTCTTTGGCTGATCCTTCTTGCTCTTCACTTTTCAGTACAAAGGTTTTTTGTTGTTGTTGTAAGGGAAACCTGCCTCTGATTATAGAATTTACAGTAGTTTCCCACTTTCAACCAGCCATTCTCCGATTCACTGCTGTGTTTTTCTTCATAGCAATTCCCATTCTCTAAAATTATGTTGTTCATTCACCTGATCATTGTCTGTGTCTCTGCTGTCGGAAGAAGTTTCCATGACAGCAAGAACCTTGTCTGTCTTGTTTGTCACTGTATTGCTGGAGCGTAGTTTGGTGTTGATTGAATGATTGAACATGCATTTTTACAGATAAGGAAACTGAACAACCACAATAATAATCCTAATAATAGCAACTGCAGCCACTGTTTATTGAATGCCTTCAAAGCGCCAGACATTAGGCAAGGAACTTGAAAAATATTATTTCACCTCTTTAGTTAATCTTCAGAGCCACCCTCTGAGGTAGGTACATTTTTCTACACTTCACGGAGAAAAGTGTTGTAATGTGGTCAAGCTCATTCATTCCTAGAGAGAAACTTGCTTCTCTGATTTTACTGTTCTTTTCACTGTAGACAATGAGAGAACAAGGTTGTGTCAGGAGCACTTGTAACATAGGAAATTTTCCTTTTCAATGGAAAGAGAGGCAAAACCCACTTTTGATATGATAGAAATGTTGTAGCACATAGAAATGGCAAGTCTCAGAAAGCGTTTTATACAAAGGGACCAAACGTGCTTCAAGCCAAGTGGGCAGAGGCCTGGGCGGAGGAGCAGGGCCTTGTGTGTGAAACCTGGCCCAAGCAGGTTCTATGTTGGTGATGGATGAGGCGGTGCAAGGCTATGGTGAAGCAAGGCCCTGCCGAGCCGTGTGTGTGGGCATCTGAGAGTGATGGAAACCCGTCCACTGCTTTATCAAGGGCCAGCCACCATCTTTGGATGAGCAGAGAGCGTGGTCAGACTAGACTGACCTAGGGGGACTATTTCCAAAGTTCTTCATAAGCAGTTCCCAGACATTGCAGTTCTTTTTTCCTCAGGAAAGTGGGACTATTTCAAGGTTCTCAGAAAAAGAAATGTTGACTGTTGACCTGTTGGGCCCCAGTGAGGCTTAGCGTACTCACCCTGTTGTGTGGCTTCTGCCAGAACTTCAGGTCCCCTAAACCCCATCCTGAGCCCCAGAACCTGGTCCCATCCCACTCTTGGACTCAGACTGATGTGGGCCCGATTCTGTCCAGAGTTCTGTGCTCATCCTGGTTGGCTTCAGGCTCACTCTCGTGGATGCTCTAAAGATACAAATCTTCTTGTTAGAGGCGGTTGGGCAGTTTGACCCCTGGCTTGCATAAGGACATGTTGCACCACATATGGGTTCAGGGAAAGGGTAGAAAGGAGAAGGACAGGTAGGAACAGATTGTTTTCATAAAAATGTGTCGGCTTTCAGTGTGCCCATTAAAATTGTCAGTATGTTACTGACTTTTTAAAACACTGAGGATACTTGGAATTGTTCACCTCAGGAATTGTGTAGTGGCCTAAAATAGAGAAGTTAGTGTCTTGTTCCACATGGGCTGTGATAGAATCCCTGAATGGCTGGGTGGCTTACAAATAGCAGGTGTTTATTTCTTACAGCTCTGGAGGTGGAAAGTCAGAGATCAAGGCCCTGGCACGTTCAGTGTCTGGGGAAGGCCTGCTTCCTGGTTCACAGAGGGCTGTCCTCTCACTATATTCTCACATGGTGAAAGTAGGTCAGGGAGCACTGTCGCATCTCTAATAAGGGCACTAATGCCATTGATGAGGGCTCCATCCTCATGACCTAATCACCCTCTACATCCAAATATTATCCCGTTGAGAATTAGGTTTTAACAAATGAATCTGGGGTGGAGGGACACAAACATCCAGTGTATAGAAATTATTTACCAAGAACATGAAGGAGCCAAAAGCATTGGTGAGAGAGCAGGAATCTTGACTCCTTTTCTGGTCATGTCCAGGAATGTGATGGTTTGTGCAACAACCAGCCAGGGAGATGATGTAGTGACATGTTACAGTATTAACATCATTGAAATAACCACATTATTTTAAACCCAGTCCAATTGTTTTAGGCACTTTGACATCATCTGTAACTTAAAAAAGTGAAGTCTTTCAGAATGGCTACCACTTTGGGGGTAATAGGGACAACGTAGGCTTTGTGTCAATTATTATAATATTACTGTAACATCAGTATTTTTATTTCCATTTAAAGATGAGGACATTGAGACTCTGCCACAGTTATGTGATTTGTTAAGGTCAGACTTGGAATTAAATAGAGGTTGGTCCAAAGACAAAGCTTGTATTCTAGATCTTGTACTCTAAAGCTTTCCTCTTTGAACCATTTTCCATAATCCAGCCTTTTGATTCCTCTCAGTGCCTTAACCTAATTGTACATTATGGATTGATTTTAGTTTTTCATGAGTTGTCTTATCTAAGTTGTCTTATCTTATCTAAAATTTCTTAATGTTAGCACTACTGACATTTTGCACCAGGCAAATATTTGTTGTGTGGGGATGGCCTTTGTATTGTAGGATGTTTAATAGCGTCTCTGGATTCAACCTACTAGATGCAATCAACATCTCCCCCAACCCAACTGTGAAAATAAAAAGTGGTCTTAGACATTGCTGAAGGTCTTTGGAGGCAAATTTCCCCACTTGAGAAACAGTACTCTACAAAATTAAACTGAAAGCTTCTTGGAGGACAAAATCTCTAACCATATCTCAACCGCCCCCCCCCCCCAAAAAACAAACCAGAAACAGAAACAAAACAAACAGAAGCAACAATCCTAAAGAGGCCTATGTCACTGAGGTCATTCAGTAAACGCCAAAAATCCCATTCCAACTCAAAGTTTCCCAGCTCTGTTACTGCATCATTGTGGGATTAGGAGAAAATTACTTAACTTGATAATTCTCTGTTTCCTCATCTGTAACCAGGGGTAATAACATTTCCAAGCTCCCTGTTTTGAGAGTTAAATGAAACAATGTCTGAAAAGCACTTAGCATAGTACCTGGACCCTGGAAGACACTAAAGTAATAAAAATATTTTTATTTAAAAAGTTAATATTCTGTTTCTTGTTCGTGCCTGGCACAGAGTAAGTGCTTAAAATTCTTAATAAATGAATGACTGAAATGATTAGTTGTCATAGCTGCCTGCAAGAGTTATGAAACACAAAGAGTCAAGGAGATCTATTGCCAATAGTGTTATTCATTCAGGAAAACCCAATATCACAGTGGTACTCTTGCTTTAAAATCACTTATGCCTTTGTTGGCTTCCATGATCAGTAATGAATTTTAAGTATGGTAGCAAATGCCTATTTTATTGGGGCTCACAGGAAGGGAACACGCACAGAAATCAACCAGATGACTCCATCTTCAAGACTGCTGGGGCCACTCACTGCAGATTTGATCACAGAAGTCCTCTCTACAAGTTGGGGGAATGTGCTGTTGGTTCTTAGAGAGTGAGCTGTTCTGGAACAAAACCAAAATGGCCAGGAGAAAGCTAAAAACTTCAGGCAACCCTCTTGTCACTTCGTTTTCTCCAAAAACAATTTTTTAAACATCATGCTTAACATAGGCGGATTAAGTTGACTCCAACGATGCTGTTGTGGTAGATACAACTTAAATTCTCTGTTGGGGACATTAGACCTATGGAAAATGTGCCTTGAGCCTTTTATGAATCAGAGATGGAGTTTCATATTCTGAAATGAAAAGAAGTACATCAGCTAGAGGCTCTGGGACAATATGAGGGTAAGACTAAAGTTGATGAAATGGGGAATCAGGTTTCCAGAAGATAATAGAGCTAAGGCTTTGGAATCATACAAACCTGACCTAAATCCAGGTTTTACATTTACTAGCATTAAGACTTTGGTCAGTTTATTTAATGTGTGTGTGTGTGTGTGTGTGTGTGTGTGTGTGTGTAATGGTAATGATAACAATCCTTAATTCACAAAGCTGTTGAAAAGATTATGGTCATGTAGGTAAACTGCTCAGCATGGTACCTGATGCCGAGTTAGTACTCAAGAAATACTGGCTGTTATTTTTGGATATTCCATTGACATCAGACCTTCATTTTTCTGGGTCTGTTTATGCTGTTGACGTATGAGAGAATTAGACTTTATTTTTATTACTTTTTAAAAATAAGGTTATTTTTTTAAAAGTTTATTTTTGAGAAAGAGAGTGCAAGCAGGGGAGGGGCAGAGAGAGGGGGAGAGAGAGAGAGAGAGAGAGACAAAGGATCTAAAGAGGGCTCTGTGCTGACAGCAGAGAGCCTAATGTGGGGCTTGAACTCCTGAACCATGTGATCATGACCTGAGCAGAAGTCAGACACTTAACTGACTGAGCCACTCAGGTGCCCTGAGAGTTAGACTTTATCAATCTTTTCCAAAGAGCCTTAGAGTCTTGTTGGGTGATAGTAAGAATAGTAAGAGAAATTAAGACATAGGATGCTTGTTGGGTTGGCATAGTGTGTATATGTATATGTGTGTGTGCATGCATGCATGTACGTATGTGTGTGCATGTGTGTGCGCATGCATGTGTGGTTATATGCACATGTGTGTGGATGAGGGGAAATGGTCTTTCTAACCTCTTGATTTAGCCAGAGGACCCATACTTTGGGATTTTTCCACGTATTTGAATGAGGGGTTCTGCTGCTAATAAATACATGCTAAAATCACAGGATTATATGATTTTTTTATATCTTAGTTTAAAAATTGTAATAAACATATATATGTATATGTATATTCATTTAGTGCAGATATATATAGCATGTGTATTTGTTTTTATGTCTCAGCCTCAAAATTTTAATAATCATATATAAATACACATATATCCACTTAATGTGTACATACATAGCATATATATAACGTATAGTGTGTGTGTGTATATATACACATATAGTATGTGTGTGTATATGTATCTCTGTGTGTGTGTGTGTGTGTGTGTGTGTGTGTGTGCAGCCAACATTTACTGAATGCTCTCTATGTGCCTCAAACTGTACTAGGAACTTTCTGTGGAGTATCTTATTTTTTCTGCACAATACTTCAAGAAAATAGATACTGTTAGTATCCCCATTTTACAACTGGACTGAGGCTTAGCAAGATTAAGTCATTTGTTCAATGTCACACAGCTAATAGGGAAGTTCAGGCTAGATTTGACAGAATTCAGAGTCTGTATTTCTCTCTCCTCTTTTAACTAATTCTCTGTTCATCTGCTGTTACATTGCTGCTCTCATCTTAAAATTCGGAGTGGATTCAGTAATTTAAAAAGTAAACGAAATCTACTAAATCCTTATCCTTACCCATCTTGTCTATTTTGGCACAATATTTAAATCCAGAGCTGCTTGTACTGGTTCAGATTGGATGGAGCTGATTTCTGCATTAGCTACATTTGTGTGTTTATCCTAGTTTTCCAGTGTAATCCAGTCACTTAGCAAATAGTCATGGAATAGCTATCGTGGACCAGGTACTGGGCTGGGTACTGAAAGCATGCTAGTATGAAAACCGTGTGCTAGTTATAAAATAATGGCTTTCAGACATTTCAAACTTTTTTTTTTTTTTAAGCAGTGGGATTTAAGGAAAAAAATAACAAATTCTGCCCTGGGATCCAGTATATAAGATCAATGAAAGTAGGGGTGCAGGGGTAGTCGGAGCACAGGCAGGATGCTGGAGGACTGCTTTCAGGGTCCCAGTTACAGTCCCCAGGCATCCGTGTGAAGCCCTGGGGCAATCTGGAACAGAGCCTGAAACCACAGACCTACAGCTAAGAGTGGGCTTGCCATGCTCAGATACCGGCTGCCATCAGGCACTTCCTGGGTCTGCTCTGGTGACCAGGGATACACAGATGATGGTCATATGCAGTCCCTACCACTGATGGGTTTGCCTTTTTTTTTTTTTTTTTTTTACAAATGAAAAATAATCATCTCAACACAATACCTGTGTCCCAATGCATGTTATTTTTCAACATCTTGATCTGAGGTCAGTTATGCTTCAAGATACTTATGGAATTGCCTTCAAAACTCTTTTTAAAGAAACTCTGCTTTTTTATTTTATATTCACACCTTAAATTAAAAACATTTCCTTAGTGCTGGATATTTGCCACACCAGATCCATACTCACATCAGTGTTCTTTAATAAAAAAAAAAAAAAAGATCGTATGGGTATCTTTACTTCTTTATTTCTGGTGAATATG
Organism: Lynx canadensis; assembly: GCF_007474595.2. Taxonomy (NCBI): domain Eukaryota; kingdom Metazoa; phylum Chordata; class Mammalia; order Carnivora; family Felidae; genus Lynx; species Lynx canadensis. The sequence continues at coordinate 22,550,747 of NC_044320.2, forward strand.
TCATCACGAGTAATGTCTCTCACACTAATTAACACTTGTATATGTACATGAGGTGTGTAAGTGACATACCACACCCCCATCTGAGTGCAGACTTGTCCAAGATTGCTCTCATGTAACCCTCATAGCAGTCCTATGTGGTGAGTACTGATAATGTCTCTATTTTACAGACTTTTCTAATGCACCAAAAAGCTGTGTAACATGCTGAAAGTTACAAGCTGGTAACAGGGCCATCAGAGTATGACTGTAGAAAGGTTGATTCATAGACTCATGCTTATCTACTCTGCATTCTCTGCAATGGCCAAGAACTGTCCAAACCACAGCCACAGGTTTTGGTCCTTGGATGTGTCATAAGTCACCAGCTGGGGCAAAATTAATATGCAAATAATAGAACAGTTGATCAATATTATTAGGTTGATTCTTACAACGTATCTCCCAGAAATGAAATTATGGGATTCCTTACAACAATCCTGAAAGGCAAATACCAATGAAATAATTGAATGTAACTGAGATGCCAAAAAGTATTTCAAAAAGTGACTTTCTCTGGGAGGCCTTCCCTGTCCGTGCTGCTGAAAATTTCCACCCCTACCAACCTATGGGCTTTCATATCTCACTTCCCAAATTTATGTTTTATGTTTTCTCCTTAGTACTTACTGCTCACTAACATGCTCTGCATTTTACTTCTCATATCTTGTTTGTGGTCTGTGACCCACAGTAGGCGTCAGACTCTTCGAGGGCAGGAAGTGTGTCTGTTTTGATCTCCGCTATATCTCTGGCACCTAAAGGAGTGCCTGGTGCACAGTAGTTTCTCAATTAATATTTGCTGAAAGAATAAGTGAATCATGACAGTTCTGTGTAGGACTCAGCCGGAGATGTATGATCAGAATATGGTGAGACACAGTGACATAAAATGGGACATCAAACAGAGAATTCCAGGAACCAAGTGCAAATTTCACTTCTGCCCCTGAGGCTGTGTGACCTTCAGGGGCCATTTAGTCCCTCAGGCTCAGTTTCCACAAATGTAAGGTGAAGATGGTTGATACCTGATTGTTATGGGAATGAAGTTATTTAAAACATTTGCCAAAAGTATGTGCTTAATTAATATAAGCTGGATCTGAAGCAAAACCCTTACAAGAGTATTAAAAGCTTCTCTCTTTTAGAAAACATTGATTTTTAGCTGAGGGATAAAAGCTAAAGGCAGTGTGACATTTTTATTCTCCTGAGGGGGCCCTAAAACATTTTAGCAATTTCCCTTCTGGCAAATGCCTGAATAAAAACCGGCTGCTTGGCACGCCCGCCTGCCCCATTTACTCAGGCCCACGGGAGCCTGGAGCCCTGGGGAATCTAGGAGCGTGCAGGTGCCTTGTGGGGGCTTCCACAACCCGAGGAGGCCAGAAGCATAGCTGAATGTCAGTGGGCCTAGGTAGTGCCCTAGATTGAGTCAGCTGTGGGTGGGTTGTGCGCTTAGCGAGTGCAGATTAAGGCTGCATTTAACGACAGATTTTTATGCCGCCTGTACATGCAATGCTAGTATTAAAAATGGAAACCCAAATGAAATCAATCCAGAAAGTTGATGATGTTCAAGGTACAGAAATATAATGGTACATAATATCCCATGTTTTCCAATGAATCTTTATATTTCATTCCTTTGTACAGTGCCAGTGATTAGTTATGAATTACGGAGAATAATCAAGGAGGACTGTTCTTGGTGAAAGGCTCTATGAACCAAAAAATGACAGTGGTGGGAAGAGGGATCAGGTCTGAGGTGGAGCTGAGAAAGTGGTTTTGTCATCTGTGCATGGGGGCGCCGTGAGTCTTTCTAGTTGTGATAAGATGAATGAAGGGACTCCATTAACCCCCACAGGCTGGATTAATAGAATAAATTTGATTTCCTTTGATTCTAGAGGAATAGATGGCTCTAAACTGTCTCTCAGGACTGTTTATTAACATCACTTTGACGAAGGGCTTTCAAATAATAAAGGTGACGATGGGAAGACTGACACAGTTAAGGACGATGTAAGGAAGTGTTCTATTTTAAAGAAAGTGCCTATAAAGACATTTAAAAATAAACTCAGCAGTGTGTCTTTAAGATGCCTTTATATAATGCGATGTAAAAGAGCCAGGACTGAAATTGCAAATAAACCAAGACAGTTATTCAAGGATTGTTTTGTCCCATAGCATTTCTCTTGTAAATGTTATGAGAACAATAGCTGAACAAGGAAGGTACAATTCCAGTCCTCCCTGAGAAGGCTGTAGGTTGATGACCATCACTGGTTTGTGGGTGTGGGCCTGGGGCAGGCAGAGAAGAGGTGGGTAGAAGGAAAGTGTTTCTATAGGCATTGGTAAATCTAGATCCCACCTATTCTTGTCACTGGGTGACCTTGGTCAAATGTCTTCACTGCTCTGGGCTTCAGGGTCGTCTTCTATAAGATGCTTACATTTTACCTATCCACGTGTCACAAAGACTTTGGTGAAATTCAAATAAGTACTGTTTATGAAAGACACTGAAAAGGTGTAAAGTGAGATACAAATACAGGGGAGTACAATTCTGTTCAAATGGTTTGGACTCCAATCATTTCTTGACTCTTGCTACAACTCTCAGGTACTGTTTATTCAAGTAGAACCACAGACAGGAGGAGAGACAAGACAGAACAGGGACCTGAGCCATTGGAGCCTGAGATGGGCACTGAAGCCTGGCCAGGACTGAGCTGACAGCATCCAAGAAGAAAAGAAACAGAATGAAGAGTGTGGTGTGGTATCACCAACAGCTCCACAGTGGATTATTCCTTCTTTAAGCATTTGTTTATATCATTTGAAACACTTCTGCTTTTGTGGATGATGAGTTATCTTAAGTTGTAAGGTTAAATACTAGCACGCATGTATGCTCTTTCTAGAGCAATAATATAAAAAAGGGAACAGGGAAGGAAGTAAAAGTGACTGCGTATGATATTATGGGCCAGGCATTTGCATGGCAAATCTGTTTATTTAGCTCTCATTAACACTCATCTACCTGAGGAGTATCTGGCTGGCTCAGTCAGAAGAGCAGGTGACTCTTGATCTCAGGGTCATGAGTTCAAGCCCCACATTGGGTGTAGAAATTACTTAAATAAATAAACTTAAAAAAAAAAAGTCATCCATCTGAAAGGACCAGCCAATGACAGAGCAGAGGGAAGTGTCCTTTCTGTGAGAGAGGCTGGTCCCACCATGCTCCCACACATGAAGCTGCCGCATAGGGACAAGGGACCAGCCAAAGTGCAGAGTGGTTTTGTACTCCCCAGGCATGGAACCTTCACCCAGAGGTTGCTGAACCATGCCCATGGCCATTTGTACATTGACCAAAGCTTCTAAGTATCTCTATAAAACAAAATCATTGCTATTTTATGACATGGAAACATTAACAGAAGTACTTTTTGAATAGATAACAATTAAGGTATCATTTAGGATATGTAAGTGGAGATAAAACTAAAAAAGAAAGTAAGGATAATAAATTCTGGATAGTGATTTCCTCACATGGGAGAGAAGGGGAATAAAATAGGGAGAGGATACTTAAATGTAAGTTATTATTCATGGTCTAGTTCTGTAGTTGGGTGTTGGGATCAAGGGAATTTGTGTATGGTTAGAATAAACCAATAATAAAAGAAGATGAAACAGCATCTTGCATGAAACAAGGATGATGGCATGTGTGAACTGAAGATTAGGATTAATGCAATTCTGTGTATCTGATTATTAGAAAAAGAAATGAAGAAATAAAGAAATGAGTGAATAGAAGAAAATCCAATGGAATGAATGAGTAGATGAATGCTCTCTGTACATTGCGCTCTCTTGTAGCACAATAGTTTTTTTTTATTCTAGTGGCTGATCTCATGACAACGCTCTTTCCTGCTGTAATTTATTTGGGGCAGGGGAAATCAAATTTATGGAGATACTAGAATGAGGAAGGACATTGTGATTAAATAATAGGACAGTCTCAACTATTCTGAAAATGTGTTAGTCAGCATTGAAACGATGACCAATCCTTGGCTCGCCTTTCAGTGTCCAGAACTCAGCTGCTGATGGCAATGGATGTTGGCAATAAATCATGCCATCTGAAGACATGGACGTCAGCTGCATTTCCAGATTTCTTCCAATATTAATTTCTTAATGCAGTAGGCATACATTTAGCTCCTGCAAGGAGGCAGATACTGTCTTAAGTTTTTTTATAAAGCTGGCCTGACCCAGATTTTTACCTGTAGGACTGTTATCTTTAGTCCCATTGGAGTAACATATATATAAACAGTTTATATCTGCTAAGATGGAACATCATAAACCAGGTTAAGGTATATGACAAAAGTTTGGAGAGGAACGAGGAGCAGAAGGGACCAGGGAAGTTTTCAATGGGTGATATGCCGGCAGAATGAGTGAGTTTTCTAGGGATTTAATCCATCTAGTCTCATTTTCATGACTTATATTAGTTCCTTCAGATAAGGTTTGTGTTAGGAAGTTGGGAGAATTTTAGGGAACCAGAAAAATCTGATCCCCACTTCTCTGATCAAAGAGGAGAATAAGTTGCACCTGGGTGCCTCTGTCAGTTGAACGACCGACTCTGGATTTCAGCTCAGATCATGATCCCAGGGTGGTGCCTTCTTAAGATTCCCTCTCTCTCCCTCTCTCTCTCTCTCTGTCTCTGTCTCTCTCTCTCTCTCCTTCTGCCCCTCTCCCCCACTTACACTCTCTTTCTCTGTCTCTCTCTCTCTCTCTCAAAAAAAGAAAAAAGAATCATAACTGTTAAGAAGTAATTTCCTTCTACTGTAAATTTACACTGATTAGTTGCTACTTCTTTTTCCTTCTGTGGCTCATTTTCCTCCCTTCCCTGCCCCAATTCTCTCCTCCACCTCTCTCTCCCTCCTCCTTCTCTTCGTTCTTTTCCTTCCTCTAGTCTTAAGGCTCAAATAGACTAGTTGTGAAACTGAGACTGATCCATGATTCTTTTGAGAGTCTCAAGAAAGTGAATCAACTTTGCATGAATTTTAAAAGGGATTTTTCAAGCAAAACCATGAAGAACTTGGCTGAATTATCTAATTTTAATATTTTGGCACATTACACAATCAAATAAAGGTCTCATTTTCATATACACAGAGTCTCTCTATATAAAATTCTACTTGTCTGTATATAGACACACATATGTGTATATCTATAAATGTACGTGTAAAACTGAAACTTTATTCTGGCAAGTAGTAGTATGCATAATATACTATAAGAGCAGTATTGCAATGCCAGCTAATGTTTATTCTTGAACAAATCTCTACAAAAGTAGCTAGTTATCTCTGTGGGTTAAAAAAAAAAACATTGAAATGTGTTCAAGATGACCGAAACAATCATGCGTTAGAGAAGAAGGGAGCCCAAGGAACAAATACATAAAAGATAGAAATAGTCACTTTGGTTCCTTAGTTTATAGTTTTGAAATACCTAGCAGCTTATAGTTTATTAACTTTGGGAAGAGTCGGGGATGAATTTCGCAGTTATCTGATAGAGCAGCTTTTGTGACTTCTCTACAAAGTGAAGAAACATTCATTTGATATATTACTCATTGTTGATTTTACTAAAGCATTTGTTTATCTAATCTTCACAGAATAGTTTCCATTTAAACAGTAAAAAAACTTGAAGGGTTTTATTCATGATTGAATCTTTTGTTCTTTCTTGTAAATGTTACCTTATTTAAAAGTCACTAACTTCATCACTTCCTTTTGACAAAAGTCTCTTCTTTAGTCCAATGGGTGACCAATGAAACAAGCATTATTAGAATTATAAATTGCACCAAAAATGTTAGCTAGAATAATTCTACCTTTGGTGATAAGTGGTAATTTTAGTTCTGATTTCTTTGTAACATATCTGTTAAAGAATATGAACAGATTATGATCAACATGATACTTGATAAGTCTGAAGTACAGTTTTTCTCCACATGGGGAGAAATCACTATTTTTTGAGGATTGAAGTGTTATGAACTCAGGGACCCCTTATCAAGATTTTTTAACATTAGGGGTTGAGGAGGACTATTCCACAAACAGGTTTGTGAGGGGTTCCTAACCAAGCAAGATTTAGGAATCAGCCATCCTCAGAGCCCCACGTTAGTTTGGATCAATCCTTGTCCAGTTTTAGAGTCATCTGGTCAGGCGCCATGGTCAGACTAGCAGTGGAGGGGAGTCTGGGAGATGGCACTTGCTGTCCACTCGACTGACATGACTAGGTCCCCTACACCATCCCTGGCTTCAGAACTTACGAGGAGTTTCTTCATATGGGTGAGTTCCTCCTTTGCACAGATGTTCTACATGCTGCACTTTGCCCTAAGAATGGATTACAAGAAGAAAAATACTTGGGTTGAGTGTTTTCCCACACATTACTAATGCATTTTAAAAAATCCTCTGAATGATAAGGATCTTGCAGAAGGAAATTACTTTTCTACAGAGTAAAGCCAATAGGTAGGTGGCACAGCTTCATTATAGGAAACAAATTGGGTTGCCCTCGGTTATGGAGTACAGAGAGAACATGGCAGTTTCACTAACACTCTTGTATTATAATGTGCAAGCCCGGAACTGTGGTGAAGACAGGAGATGATTCGGGGCATGAACAAGGCTCACCACAACTTGGAGCTTGCCGATGATAGCTTCATTTAGGTTTCAAAGCCAGAGATGAGTTCCAGCCACAGCTGCCTGGCTCTGCTCCTGAGTCCTATGGAGTGAAAACAGGTCAGCCGCCACTCTTACCAGTGAACAGATGGCTCAGAACTAGGAAGAAGGTTTGGCAGTGATGAAATGCGCAGGGAGAAACCAGCAAAAGGGTGGATCGCTGATCCACACGGATTGGTGAAGACTGGGAAGAAGAGGAAGGTAACTCATTCACTCACTCAGCAAACCTTCATTAAGCTGTTTGTAAGATAGGAGAGGCAGGTAAGTGCTGGGGGTTCAGAGATAAAGGATATGGATCTAGCCCTTTTGGAGATCCATCTGGGAGCTTTGATGGTAGAAGCAAGGAGGTTGAGGAGAGACTGAGAAATATCAAAGATGACAACATAATATGGATATGGGCTGTCCTAGGGCTTTTTAGAGTGATATAGAAGATGAAAGTCAGTGGGTAAATCAAAGCTGTTTTCCAAAAAGGATGATGTCTAAGCTGACTTCAGCTGAAGTCAGAGGAAGGGTGATAGTGGTAGAGTCTGGGGACGAAAAAACAAGGGCAGAGCATTTCAGAAGGATCATCGTGAAAAAAACAGGGAAGTGTATGCATGGGAGGGGTGTGTGGTGGAGAAAGGAAATGTTCAAGCTAGGTGACTGGAGAGGGAGACCCAGAGTAGGAGCGTTTTAAGGAGAGGATTCAAGGAAAAAGGGCACAGTACAGGTGTACTGTAATTAGAGAGTTAGGTTCCTAATTACATAGCAAATAAATACTTCTGTGAGTTGATTCTTAAAAGAATGACTAGAGCTTTGTTCCTAAACATTGGCTGCTCACTAGAATCGGCTGGGGTGGGGGAGGCTTTAAAAACACGGGTGCCTGGGTCTCCTCCCTCCCCCTTCTGTAACTGCCCCAGAGATCCAGATCCAAGTAACCTTGAATGAAGTCTGGGAATTAGACTAAAAACTCCCCAAGCAATTCTGTATAGTCATGGTTAAGAACAAGAATGAACTTTGTGCCTTAGTTTTGTGGTGAGTAAAATGAGTAAAATATTGCCTAACTCACAGTTAACAGAATAATCTTTAGAATAATAAAAGGGTTAGTTGGTGTGGTGCACAACCAGGGGTGATTTTTCCTCCAAGGGGACATCTGGCAGCGTGTGAAGACGTTTTTGATTGTCACGACTAAGGAGGGGGTGCTAATGGCATCAAGTGGGCAGAGGGCAGGGGTGCTGCTAAACATCCTACAACCTCCCCCCCCCCCCCGCAACAAAGAATTAGCCAGCCCTAAATAGCAATAGTGCCAAGGTTGAGAAAGCCTTAGTTTGCAGGTAGACAATTCTCTCAAGCTGGATTGCCTGGGTTCAGATCCCAGCTCCATCACAAAGCAGCTATCTACCCTTCTGAAAGGTACTACTCAACTTCTTTGTGTCTTAGTGTTGTCATAAGTTCAACAAAAATATTACTTAATTCATAGGGATTGGATAGTTAATTCATGTGAAGGCAGAGATGTCCCTGGCTAGTCCCCTACTCTTATTTAGGAAGTAAGAAATTAATACCCTGTAAATCTCAAGCCAAAATTTTGGAATTCCCCTTGCCTAGATCCATGGGTTTGGGGGCTTTAATGCAAGGAACAGTAGAAGTAATAATAGCCCCTGTTTATTGAGAGATCACTACATTTTAAGCAATACGTGAAGTATTTTCTATACATAATATCATTTAATCTTTACAATAACCCATATGATGTAAGTACCACGAATCCCATTTTACAGACACAAAATTGAAGTGCAAAAAGTTGTGGAACTTGCCCAAATTTACAAAGAAAGCAGAGGGGGGTCTGTTTGGCTGCAAAGTCTGGTCACTTAACACGATATTATACAGAAAGCCAAAACTGTGGTATACGGGAAACACCAGAAAGGAATTGATCAGTCTATCAGGTGTTTTGGCTCATTCCTGCCTGGGTTTTCACTTCTGATCTGCTCTAGCCCCACCCGATTTTTCCCAGATCCTGAGTTGCCATGGAAGCTGCCATTACAGTATTCTTTGTGGGCAGGGATCTTCAAACAGACATGTGCACATTTATTTAAACATTATATACATATTCCACTGGATTACTTATGTAAAAGCTAACACATATTTTAAAAGAAAAAGATAAAATAAACATACATGTTCTAATGTTTTCTTACTGCATCACCCCCTAAGGTGAATGGATCCATTCTGGAGACCACCATTCTAGACAGTTCCTATGCTCCTGTTTTCTGTATCAAGAACTCCTTTCTCTTTTATTTTAACAAAGGTAAGTTTACATTTATTTTCTATGTAGTATGGCCTTGGAAACTAAGTGAAAAAGGGCAAAGGAAAACATAAAATCTCTTAACCTGGCTTAACCAAAACCCAGCCACAGCTAACGTGGCTGGGTAGTTTACAGGATTCCAGTACACTATTTCTTTTCTGCATCTCAGACTCTGAGAGATAGGGTGGTGATGGGGAAAAACTACAGGTGGTGTTGGGATCTTATCTGCTGCACTAGCTGCACTTGTCTATAACAGGCTTACTTTGGGATAATACTCATGGGCTCTGCAAATGTTTTGAGGTCTATACTTTTCTATTTGTTTTCTTTACTCTTGGTTTCCTGCTAAGAGCCCCTTTTGAAAGAGTCCAAGATAGTCTTGCTGAAACTAATAGGAAAGGGGATTTCTTATACCATGACTGGCTGGGGATAAGCAGAAGGTCAGAGACATCAGCTGTGCTGATAGCTGCAGCCATATTGACTTAGGGTCCCAGGAATTGTAGCTAGAATTGGAGCCATCACAAACAGGAAAAACCCAAGTGAAAAAGTGAAGCGAGCTGAGGTAGCAACAAGGTTTTCTCTCTCTCGGGTTTCTATTACTTTGTCAGAAATCCTCAATTCATCCTTTTTTCATCTGTTTTCATATGCAACTTTCAAATATTAGGCCCCATAATTCCTGGAAAGCATCAGGCTGGAAAGATAGAAATTTGGATTTCAATTCTAAGAAAGCAGTTTTGTTGTTGTTGATATGGTAATTGAAGAAACTTGATAGTTTTTCATTCTTGGGAAGTTAAGAATATATCAACAAAGCTGAGAATCAGAAAATTCTAAAGCAATAGTTATTAAAATGAACGGAATAAAGATATTTATGAAATCAGACAGGCAGTTAAGAGGGAGTAAAATGATTAGTTCTCTGCATGTGTAGCCATCTTTTATATCTGAGGATGAAGAAGCAGATGGTCTTGTTATCAGTTTGCATATTTGCCTGAAAAAAAAGCAAACAGCACAGGTGTAGGATCCACATTCCTTTCCACATGGCACACATGTGAGAGTCTGGCTCTGGGTTTGTGATTATAGATGTTGCTTATAGAGCCTGACATCATTTCCTGACATTCCAGAGTGCACTGAATCTCTGAGCAAGAAACTGACCTGTTTCTAGTGACCACACTCTAAATCCATTTATCCAAGAACCTGATGTCTCCTTTGGAGGGAGATCTCTAATGATTCTTTGACTTTATTTACTCAGATTTAATTAGTATGATTACCACTGCCAGGCACTGTGCAAGGGACCTGCTTATGAAAAATTTGATCATGAACCCAGGTCAGAGCTTTTGGATCCCAGGTGAAAGAGACATAATAATAATTGCAATTCTTACCTCATGGAATTGTTGTCACAGCTATGTTGACATCCTATAGAGGTACTTGGAATGGACACTAAATAGCCGTCTGGTGTCGGTCTGCTTCTTGAGAGATTCAGCTTGCTTCCTCAACTTTCGAAAATACAGTTATATGTATCTGGGAAAATCTTTGGCTATAACTACAGCTTTTTTGGTGAAGGCAAAAAGGCATATAAACCTTGATTATTACAACTGTATATCTGCAAAGTGGTCCATGATTTCTTGTATATCATGTGTGAATGCTTTCAGAAAAGAGTTTTATCAGAAGGCTGCTTATGATTACAACTTTAACTCAGGTGTCACCAGCATGGAGATACCTGAGATTTGGGAACGGTGACTATCTATGGGCCCCTTTGGAGGGCCAGTACACAAAATGGTTGCTCCAAAGTCAAATCCAACCTGCTGATGTGTTTTGCTTGGCAAATAGTGTCTGTGTATTGTGTTTTGAGGGTTTGTAGACAGAACAAACATTCCTAGTTTTCCACAATCTTTATCACTCACTCTTATCTTATTCCTGCTTGATTCACATGTTTACATTAGTTGACTGGCCTACAGGTCTTCAACTTACTCAGCTCTGACAGGCATGAGAGGGAAAAAGACGAGTAAGAACAAATAGAGATAGTAAAAGAAAGGGCTAGCACTGCATAGAAGGCAAAGGATGGGAAACACCTGGCAGAGGACTTGGTCTAGAGCGGATGTCCACTAAAAATAACATGGGGGCATAAGAGACAGGGAGAAGAAGGAGCTAGAGGAAGAAGTTACTGATCTCTGTTAGGTATTCCATCTCAGGCATCCTATACAATACACATAAAACATAAAAACATAAAAATTTCCCACCAAGGGGTATTCTTACAATAAGGTTATAGTAAAGAAAGGTGATCAGTACTAGCCAAAGAGTGGGGTCTCAAGCCTAGGGCTATGTGACTCCAAAGCCAGACTTTTCCCACTTTCCTACCACACTGGTTGTCATAATGGTTTTTATTTCTGTTTTTGTACCAAGTCCAATTCTAGAGAAAATTAAAATAGTTAATGGTCACATTCTTTTTCACCTAAACTTAAAATAGTTTTATCATGTACTATAGAAAAAAGAAGTGTATTATTGCAACTTAAATTATCCATTTTATTGAATAAAGGATTGCCAGTGAGGAAATCGGAATTACTTTAAGTCACTAAGAATATTAACCCTTCAAATGTAGAAATATAGGCCAAAGAGCAGATTCAGGTGAGTTTGAGTGAGGTTGCTCAACATATACAACATGAGGCTAAAAATTACAGATAGAATCAATAGCATATTCCTGAATCTTAGCCTAAAGACTAAGCTAACGACGCAGCAGAAGAGACATGTTGATGCTTCGATTGCAGAAATATCTTCTCAGTAAAGCCACTAAAGGAATATTAAGAGTAGAAAAACATGGTCTATGATAGATCTAACCTAGGTTGCCAGGGAAAGGGAGAGAATGGGGGGAGTTAGTTAATCATATAGCAAAGGATCAATGTAGGGGAAAGGAGATCTTACAAACAAAGCAGGAAAGAAATAAAAGAGAGAGAAAGTGAGAAAATAAGTCCCATTAATAAATCCATAGGATGATAAAATTAATTATGTCTGAAATCACAAAGATACAGAACTTTTAATGTGTGGTTAACAAGGCACTGTCATAAAGGAAAATATAAATAATTAGGAAATAATTAAGAGCCTGTAAAACTCGTTCTTGATAAAAGGTAGTTAAAGACCACTTGGCATGTTTGGACATATGTAAAACAGGAATGTGTGTTTCTCTTAAGATGTTGGTGACAACGGTAGTTAACAGTAGTTGTTGGTCTCTGAGGACTATTATGAAAATCCATAAGAAGTGGAAAGTGGTAACAAATTTGTTTTACTGGTGGGCTTTATAGTAGTAAAGGAACTCATGAGAAGCCTGTTTTAGATCAAGCATTTCTTGATAAGTTAAATGACCTGAGTGACCCACTTGTCTGGGTAGTCTCTGTTTGCCCTTCCAGATCAACTTGGTCTGTGCCCTGGAGGGCTGACCTGTATCAATGGCGTCAACAAGGTTCCCCTGCCCTCTGACTTTTACTTGCATTTGGCCAATGGAGGCAGTAGCAAGAGAGAAGAGGGCAGAAGAAGAGTGTGGTCAGGAAGTTAATTCTCTGGCCACCTCTCTACTGGGTTGTTAGAGTCTTGTTTCTCTACCAAGGGCCACAGTTCCTGTGTATATACTTTCCTATAGCTCTGGATGAGTGCATGGAACCATCCAAGGATGGCAATAGCTCTTAGTGTTTGATAGCTAAGATAGTGGGCTTCACATTGATTCTTCCTGCATCTTTGTGTCTTGTCCCTTTATAAAAACTCTCCTTAAATTTCCTATTTGAGTGTGCCCTCTGTTTCCTTACTGCTAAATCATTGAACTTCAAGTTTGACCTTTGTGTAGTGGGTCGGGTCAGGCTTCTTTATGGAATTCTTTGAAGGGCCTACAGAAAGGATTTTAAGTAACTTTTCAAATTATTACAAATTGCTCTAATAGAATATTATAAATAAAGTTAGCAGTGAAAATGAAAATGTGGACATTGCTTTGGATGAACGGGAAGAAAAGCCATGTGGGTGTTTACATTAGAGAGTCTGTAGAATGGGCAGTCGCAGGGAAGCCTGCAGGTGTCTGATGGCAGAATTTGCCTGGTCTTTTTAGTTCTGCTCTGTAGACTAATGTTGGGTTGGCTAAGACAGGCTCGGTGTTAGGCTTCTAGGCCATGCCATGGGTACAAGATAGAAGGTGAGATTCTGGATGAAAAAAGCACTAGTTACTGCAAATCGTTCATGCTGCTTCTTGTAAAATTGTGCCACGTCCCTTGCACACAGGGAAAGTCTTACTTTGGAAATAATTTTTCATCTGAATGCATACCTAGAAAAGGCCTTAAAATTATGTATCAGCATCAGGTCAACACACTCAAGTTAACACCTTGTCAAAGCTGTTGGTTGGGGAAGAGAGTTCATTTTCACATGGTATGGACAATTGTAACTTCCGATTGTCTTTAGTTGCTTTCATTTGGCAAGATTCCAAAATACTTTCCACATGCAGTCAGAGTAGAGGGGGAATCACAAGTCTTTGGAGATGAAACATCTTCAGAAATGAGGATGGCTGCTTCAAGGGAAGGGGATCTGGTAGCAGGTGCACAATAGACAATGAATGAGGCCTGGGAAGAAAGGTCCCCTCCTTCCCCAACCTTCTGAAAACCATAGAAGGAATTGGAGACAGCACCATTTTTTTTTTTTTTTTTTTTTTTTTGAGAGAGAGAGGGTGCAAGTGAGTGAGAGAGAGAGAGAATCGGTAGAGAATGAGAGAGAATCCCAGGTGGGGCAGAGGGAGACAGAGAGAGAGAGACAGAGAGACAGAGAGAGAAGAGAAGTGGGGCTTATGTTTTTTTTGCCCAGAGTGGGGCTCATGCTCACCCGAAGTGGGGCTCAAGCTAACCTCATGTGGGACTCGAACTCAGTCATGAGATCATGACTGAGCTGAAGTCAGATGATTAAGGACTGAGCCACCCAGGTGCCTGGAGGCAGCATCTTATAAATACTTAACCAGTCCTTTCCAGAGCACAGGGACAACACTTCCATTCAGTGCTTTTGGCCACTAGGGAAGAACCATGTGAATTGCTGCTTCTGGCCCTACCCCTGTTCCCTTGGCCCCAAGGAATACCTCAATTCTGTCCATTCCCATTACAACACAGGGCAGCTTGGATTTTGTTTACATACTGGCCCATGTTTAATATGCTGAGCTTGGTACAAAGCTATCACTAGGAATCATTAAATATAAAATATCAATTTCCCAAGTTAAAAGGCAGCCATAAAAAGGAAAATCCAGTTGTGTTTTGAATGTGCCAGAAGTTGCCTCCCCAGGCAGAGAATTTCAGTTTCAAGAACTTCCAATCTATATGCTTTAGTTATTGCAACATGTAGAAAGGCTCTTGGAGAACCAATAAATACATCAGTGCTATGAGATGGGTTGAGTCATTCAAGGCCTCATTAGCTCCCGCCATGTTTCACACAACAGGGAGGCCAGTAGGCTGACATTAAAATTCTAGGGCTCTTTCTGAAAGAGTCATAGTAAGATATATCCCATGGGATCCTTGAATTCAGTGCCTCCCTCGAGGGAATGGCAGGTAGACGACCAAGAGAAAATTTGCAAAGGTTTTTTTTTTTATATATCTTATAAATACAAACTATATGAATAAAAGCATTGACTGTGTGAACAATACAACCTTGTATATATAGCTCCCCACCTCTCTGTTCTCCCCTTTTTTTCTCTTCTCCTGGAGAAACAAGGGCGTAAAAAGGCAGAGAAATTGCTGGTTCTTGAACAGAAATAGTGTTAGATGCAGCATTCCCTTCTCGGAGGCAGTGTTATCTCCATGTCTTTCCAAGTATAGCAGGCTCGACAGAATGCTGCTCAAAAATGAACAGTCTGTATGCAGGCAATGCTTTAGCTATAATCCTCTATTTAGTAGGAAAATAAGAAATTGCTTTTGCATGATTTGGTAGCCTCTGCCATAATATCGTATTACTGAAAAACATGCTATAGTTTCCTTTTCATAGCCCCAAATTGTCTTGTTTAACAATTTAAGGAGGAATTTAAACTAGGTCTTAACTCAAACTTAAAACAAATATTAACCTAGTTATGATTTAAAGCCAAATAATCTGTCCTAATGCATTTCCCTTGTGGGGAGGTACAGGGCAATTTAAAGAGATCTTACAAAAATAATAAATTCTACCTAAGGGAAACGGAAATCTACAATTCTTTTAACATTGATTCACATTTCCAAGGAGCTGAGACAGGGGAGTCTCAAGTTGGCAGACTCCATCGACTGCCTGACCTGACATGGGTAGAAAGAAGCCACTCCACAGGGTATATTTCTAGTTTTGATGTAATCTGAGATTTTTTTTTTTTTTTTTTTGTCTTTAAACAATAAGCGAATCAAGTCACGGCCGAATGGATGTAATGCTCTGGTATTTTAATGTATTACAATTTATGGCAGTATTTACTTCAGTCCTTGGCTTGCTGACACTAAAATTATCTTAAACAGGAATTATAACATAAAATTAGATTAGATATACTTCAACAAGTTTATCTCTAACAATAAATATATACAAATTCTGAAATGAAGTACCCTGCAATTTTCAGCCAGCGCTTAAAGTAATTACACATTCTGTGGTGATAACACATTTCGTTTTTTATTGTGCCACAAGCTGGTGAGATACCTCTACCGCGCATGTTAATGCTAATTAGCAGATAAAGTGTAAATCTGAGGGAGCCTCAAATTCTGTTGCTTTGCCAGTTTTCTCTTGATTGGAAATTGCAGGCCGAATTTCCTCTCGTTCTGACTTGGCCTATTCAGGCATCGCCTGAGATGTCTTTCTTCGGTGCATTTTAATCCATCAGATCTGTTCGTCATTGAATGCCTCACTGTTTGTTTTTAATTCTGCAGACTCAAACAGTTTCCTCTATAACTGCCTTTTATAATCAGTCATAGGAGAATTTCAACTCCGCAGAACAATAGGTGGGGGTGACATGTTTACGCCACGCTCCCTCATCCCTGTCGAAGAGGTGTTTTTGTTTAGCTGCTAATAAAGTGGCATTTTGAAATGTGTTCATGAAATGGGAGGGAGGGAGGGAGGCAGGGGGGAGGTATGCTCTGTAGCAAGCTTTGTTTCCACAGATGCATCTGGAGTCCTTGGACTGGGGAACACACCCAGTGACGCTCGTTACAATGAGCCTTCAGAGGGATTGGGGTGGGGGAGACTGTCCACTCTGTTCTCTGGGGTCACAAGCTCCAGGATTTCAGAACTTTAATTCTACTCTGTTGACTCTAAGCACAGCTTCAGGCACATCTCGTGACCTCTTTGCTGTGGCCCAATTCTACCTTTGAGGTCAATGAGCGATCATGTAGGAGGAGGTTTTGCTTTGAGCGATTGAGCTTAATTTAATTTGAATTTACATTCTGGGCCTATAGCAAATATCTTTGGGTTTCATAAATTCAGATGTGCTCAAGACCCTTCTGCACTCCTTTCTTTATTTCTACCTGCCTTTTTGATTTCTACCTCTACCAGCAGTTAGTTACACAACAAAAAATCTCTCCTGCCAGCCCCATCCTCCCTTGTCATCAGTTCTGTCTATGCTTGCTAAATCCCTTTTCTCTTGAATTCTTGACTGACCGTGTATGAACCGCTAGGACCCCGAAGAGTCATCAGCTGGCTATAGAGAAGAATCAAAAGGCTTGGAAAGAAAAGTAGTTCAGGAACATTTGGAATTCACTTGTGTGTGTGGAAGAGTATTGCTTCTTTCACATCTTGATAACAATGGGTGAGGAATATCAAAGTGCTGTGATTGCTTAAGAAATTAGCTATGAAGTTAAATATTTATGCATGAGGATAAAATGAATTGGTTGCACCATGACGTTCGTATCAGTAGCTCAGGCTGCCATAACAAAATGCTGTATGGCTTAAATAGCTGAAATTTGTTTTCTCACAGTTGTGGACGCTGGGAAGTCCAAGACCAAAGTGCCTGTGGATTTGGTGTCTGGTGAGGACTTTCCTCCTGGCTTGGAGCCAGCCACCTTCTTGCTGTGTTCTCATATGATAGAAGGAGGAAGAGGAAAGAGAGTGGGAGAGGAAGAAGGAGAGGGAGGGAGAAAGTACTCTTTCCTGTCTCTGTTAAAGGACACTAATCCTATCAGATCAGGGTGCCATGCTTAAGATTTCATTTCACCTTAATTATCTCTGTAAAGGCCTTACTACAAATACAGCCACACTGGGGGGTTGGGGCTTCAACATATAAATTTGGGGGTGGGGGACACAAACGTTCAGTCCAAAACAATGTGTCTTTAGGCACCAATGGCACACAAGAAGAGAGATAGTGATGTGGATTCTGAATATAAAAAAATGTCATTATAGAAGATATCACAAATATAGCTAAGCAAAAAGAAATTATCTTTAGAAAACTCGCCACCCAAAGAATATCTGCTAATACTTTGGTGAATATCCTTCTAGAATTTTCCTGTGCAAGCATATGCACACACACACACACACACACACACACACACACACTATATTCTGTTTTTCAAATATGGATTCATATTGTGTTTGTATTTTAGAAATCTGCTTTTTTCCCTCTACCAATATATCTTGAATATTTCTCCATGTCATTAAATGTTCTTTTATAAACATGTGTTTCCATTTTTTTATGAAAAAAAAAAAAGCGGTTTCTGCTGCAGAATTTCATGGTCAACTTGTTTAAATTTATGGCAAGAACACTTTTAATTGAAAGTGTATCAGAACAACATGCCCAGTCCTGGAGAGCAAGTGGAGCAGCAGGGAAGCACAGCGGTGTAATCCGAGGACCCGCAAATACACAGAGGGCAAATCACTGAACAAATCAATACTCGAAGACGTGGAAAAGTCACCGTGCCCCAGTTTCAAGCAAAATTCATTCTGTCTCTCGGAGACATTATTTGCAACAAGCCTGGAACTCAATAAAGTTTGTGTTCACTGATGTGATATGAAGTTGATTTAATAACCAAGGACCCTGCAATTTACTCAGCTGGCATAGAAAAAGTCAGTCTTGTGGTATAACAAACGTGTGGATCCATTGGATTATGCAGGAAAAGTAGCAATCAGCTGCTGTTTAAATACTTGCAGGGATTAGTTGCCATCTCTTAAAATCAGTTTCAGAAAAACACCTTGTAAATGCACTTTCTGAACAGCCCTTGCGTGTTTGATGCAAGAATGCTAATCTGGTGATGGGCCAGAAAGTGACTGGCAGGAATATAAAAGACAATGGGAACAGACAAATTGAAGCTAAAGATATCCATTGGTTAAGGAAGTGTGACTAGAGGAATTAAAATGTAGGAGAAAGAAGAAACCAAAGGTGAAGGAAGAACTGACTCTGGTTAGTACAATTTAGAAAAGATGATTCCATATGGGGTATCCAGTCATGTGTCTGGAATATTGTATTCATCTCTCAGGGGTCAAATACTTTAGGGACCATGACAAATGATGCGCTTGCAGTGGAGACAAGAAGACATGATGGTGAAGAGTCTGAAAACCATGGTATATTAAGAACATTTGAAGAGCTATGGACATTTACTGGGAAAAAAGAACTATATAGTCAGCTACATTTATTTCATTTGAGGTCTGATGAAGTACATGCATACATTTCTTCTGTGCTACAACAGATGGCTCAACTAGGACCACGGAAGGAAAACTTTTCTAACAGACATTTCTCACAGTGGTCTCACACTGGCTGGCTGACCATTCCGGGGTGTTTGACGCATGTCTGTGTTTGTAGTGCACTGCAGGAGATCTCTAACGTTCCTGTCAGTGCAGGTGTCCAGGCCTCACCTTTGTGCATATTACATAAAAGCTTTTTGGTGGAGATGGATAATAATTCACCAAAAGTTTGTGTTCTTGCATGATATGGAGCTGTTGCTGGGGGGAAACTGCTCAGCCAGTGACTGTTTTCTACTCCCCCTCTGCTGTGGCCACATGATACCTCTCACCCACGGAACCAGACTGGCAGGGAGGGGACTCACTTCTGCGTAGGGCTTTTAAGATACAGGCTGAAATTCTTCTTTCTCCATTTCCGTGTCTGCAGTTGGGTGCAGAATCCCCTGAGAGGCCTTGGGGATGGTGAACTACCGATGGAGGGAGCAGGTCCTCTAATTACCAATCATTGAGTAAAACTCCCGACCCATCAGTAACACCAGCTTTGGACTGTTATATGAGAAATCAGCTTTTAAGGTGTTAAGCTGTTAAAATGTAGGGGTTTATTTGTTACAGAAGCTAACCTAAAGCTTTCATCTGGGCTGATTCTGGGTGGTCCTCTGTACAAAGAAGGATAGAGAAAATAGATGAGAGCTTCAAATAAAACAATAGAGGATAAGCGAAGGGATTGTATCTGGACAACTGGACATGAAGCACTTCACTTTGCCTAGAACCAGAGGGAGGCAAGGAAGAAAAATAATAGTAATGATAATAATTATTATTATCAGCTAACATGCATCAACACCGTACTTGGTACATAATATTTCATCCTCACAATAACACTATGAGGTAGCCAGTAGTTTCCCTGTGATAAAAATGAGTAAACTGAGATTCAGAGAGGTTAAGTAACTCACCCAAGGTCACACAGCAAATATATAGGTAGACCAGGATTTGAATGGAGTCCTTATAAAGGCATCGTTCTGGTGACTCGGAAGAAGGTAAAACTTTTAAAATCCTGGGTCATACTGTAAGCAAGAACCTTTCTGTTTTGCAACGATACTGGAACTTTAGGCCACAGTGTATTTTGCCCCATCTCTTCTGATAAGATAAGATTACATGCTTTCTTGATTTTGCTGAAATTTGGCTCTTGCAGAGTCTCAAGACAACAAGAAACGCAGCCTCAATTAGAGCTCCACAATGCACTCTAGAAGGGAACTCATCTGGATTCCCTTCACTGCGTAGAAAGTGTAGCTCTCAGCCAGAAACACCGCCTCTGACTGCCAAGGATCCCACACAGCATCCAAAATATTCAGTCCACAGACTCTCCACTATTTATCTTAAATCAGCAAGAGAAGCTTTCTCTGTGTGTTGCGTTGTCATGACCTACACAACTCGTTTATGTCCTTGGTACCATTAACCTCTGATCTAGCTTTGGCTTCAAGAACTTAGATGAAAGAAGCCCTTTTTTACCTGTATTTAGCTGGCTGTGGTTTCTCATCTCAGATGTACAGGTCGTGCCATTTGGTTGTTTTATTCCTGGGTTGTACTAGGCACTGGAGGAATTCATAGGAAGTTATTGCTGAAATGAACTGAATTTTCTTGGTCTGACACTAGGTTCTAGGGGAGGCTTAGGAACCTACATATTTAATAAGATTCTCATGGACACTAGAATTTGAAAATAAATGCTTTAGAGGATTGTAGAAAACATGTTTCTATAAAGTCTGAGTCTTTCTGCTTAAACACATTGTGATATTTTCTGAGCATCTGTCCATTGATTAAGCAAATGCTTCTATTACATTTTGCATGTCTAGAGATCTCTCCTAGGAGCTGGAGATAAAGCACCCTCCTGAAGCCTCCAGTCTAGTTTGGGAGACAAAGTCAACATTATGGTGCAATGTAGCAAATTATGGCTATGTTTTGTTCTGAGAGATCTAGTAAATTACTATGCTGTGATACACTGACTTCCTGGTTAAATTTTCCATTAAAATGGTAAGTATTATCTAAGGAATCTTTGTAGGGTTTCTCAACCGTGGCTGCCATTAGCATCATCTGGTGAATAAAGGCAGTCTTGATGCTTGGGCCGCATCCGGACCAATTAAGTCCAAGTGTCTAGTTTGGGATCAGTGCTTTGCTCCAGGTTTTAGTTTCAATTTTAATCTTAGCAGGATGCTTCTCTCCTACGCCTTTCCAAGTATCTTTGGGTGCAAGGAGAATGTGTATTTCCCAGAGACATCCATCATCGGTGGATCAGAGTTTCCATTCAGATCTGATAGCAGGCCACATACTTGGCTTTCCAACCGGGATTCAAGGTCCAACTCTTTAATTAGGCGTCCCCCACGTCCGCTATTGTATCTCACTGTAATTATAACAAGTTGGCATGGCTTGCATTTGAGCAAACCTATGAGTGATGTAGACCTGCTTCCTGACATTAAATTAGAAAAATAAATTTGCTGAGAGTGGAATGGAGGGGCTACCAGAGAGCCCTCTACCAAATAGTCTATCTTTAGAAACATCACCTCCTATCTGTTTGTATAAAGCTTTTCAGGAAGTATTGGGGCTGGGATGATGAGAGAGGTGTAAAGCAATTCTACCAGCCACCCACAGGTAAGATGTTAATTACACTGGGTGAGAGCCCAATACCAGTTGAACACGAATACGGGTGATTTTCCAGTGGAAAAAAAAATCTTTTCCGTCCTGGGGGTTATGCTGCTGACCTGTGACAGTGATTTACTAGCAGAGCCATTTAGCATATACTAGATTTCTTCTTTGCCTAGGACTTTCTCAAAGACCAGGCTTAGCCTAGTGACAGGATCTCTGGCTCGGAAATGCAGGGCTCTAACGTTCTCCATTGTTTGTGTGTTTCTCCAGATGCCAGTCCACTGCGGCCTGGGTGGTCCAAGCTTGCGTTGCAGGCAGCTGCAGAGGCTCCAGCAGGCTGGAAGCCTCTGACGCAACCTTCCTTGTGAGGACTGATTGGCCAAGAGCTGGCAGGCAGCCACGGGTGGGTTTTTTTTTTTTTTTTTTTTTCCCCTTTGCAGTGTTTGCACTTTTATGTCTAAGCTGCTACCTTTGCTGAGCTGAATGGAGGCAAAGTGTTTGAGCTTTATTTTCAAAGCCGAGAAATGTTGGTGAGAAGAAAGCGGTATCCCAGTTCTCGTGTGGGTCTCCAGTAGAAGATGATGGAAGTTTGTTTTTTTGGTGAGCGTTTATAGATTCAGGTATCTCAGAGTTTTGTGATTTTCTTGGTTCTACTTTAAACTTCTTAAAGCATCATTGATTAAAATAAAGAATGATACAAGGAGGCAGTGTGCTACTCTTTTTTTGCATTCTCCCACATTGCTAATAGAAGACTCAAACATAAATAGTACCTGATCTAAGGTGATCCCCACTTTGATTTCAGAGACAAACCAAACTTATTACATCAATGTTTTATCTTTATGTGTTTCCACTATCCACTGAGAATATTTGGGCTTGAATGAGGGAATGGAAGAAATTGCTTTTTGTTGAGTGCCATCTATGTTCTAGGCTGGACTTTCAACAGCTTGAACCAGCTGGCCCTCACAATAGCCCTCTAAGGCAGGCATGCTTGGTATTCTGATTTTACAACAGAGGACACTCAAACTCAGAGACATTAAGCAACTTGGCCAAGGTTACAATATAGGGACTCCAAAATCCATGCTTTACCACTGCCATCATGTGCCTCCCTGGCCCAATCTGATCATGCAGCAGCTAATTCACAAGTCCCAGTGCTCCAACCAAGAAGCTATTTAATAACTTACTGTCTATCTCATGCATCACTATGTTCCCAGTGTGGGGACTAGAGTCTGATATTTATACACTAGATGCTCAGTAAATATTTTCTAAACAAGTGAACACTTTGCTTTTAACCTGAACTCTCACAGTGGTGTTCTTGAAACACGTAAGCTTTAATTCCAGTTATGGTACTCTTTTGTTTTTTGTTTCATTTTGTTTTTGTTTGTTTTGGTGTGGAGCTTAGAATCCTCTTCTATACTTTCTAAATGATGCTTAGAAGGAAATAAGAGACCCCATTGTCTGGTTCTAGCTGGTATAGTGAATGTCAGCGGATTAAGCCCTTTCTATTGCCCTGAGGAAATCAACCGCTGGACGAATACCGGTGGGGGAAAATGCAGTTTGTGTCTTACCTGATTTGGAAATCTTATTTTGACATTCAGAGGCAAACTGGTGAAGTCTTGGCATCATCATATCCGGTGAGCTCTGTTCAAATTTAAGACTTATTTAAAAAGACACTGCTTGCACTAGAAATGCCCATGTGTATGCATATGACACCAAGTTTCTCAGGATGCCATGTTTCCTGTCTCATTTTATGGAAATGTAGTATACCAGAGATCTCAAGGGCTGAGAAATGTGTGATGGGATTGGATACCAAAATTATATCAAACCACTGGCATTTTAGTGCTTACTTGTGTCCACATGGATTTACTTAGTAGAAAATGGGAGATGGGAGAGCAATTTATTTTTTTTATAATTTTTAAAAAATTTTTTAATGCTTTTATTTATTTTTTAGACAGAGAGAGACAGAGTATGAGCAGGGGAGGGGCAGAGAGAGAGGGAGACACAGAATCTGAAGCAGTCTCCAGGCTCTGAGCTGTCAGCACAGAGCCCGACGCGGGGCTTGAACTCACAGACTGTGAGATTATGACCTGAGCTGAAGTCAGACGCTTAACTGACTGAGCCACCGAGGCGCCCCAGGGAGAGCAATTTAAATTATCAGTGTTTTTTAAGAAGTAAAATAATCAATCTCTTTGTAGAGTATTTTTCTTTTGACTAGTCTTATAAAACATGAAAAGGTTATTATTGTAAAGTTGCTTTTGCAATTCATTAGGGCTACTTCATCTAATCGCTTCTTATAAACAATTTTTTGCAAGAATACTTAGGAGATTATATAGAAAGAGCACATTAATAATAATACCAAACAACAGATCTTTTTTTAAAATACCAGTCTTTGGTACAAAAAAGGACTTTATCTGTATTATCTCAGAAATGGGTGTTATTAATCTTTGGTGTGAATACTGAAGCTCTGAGAGGTTTAAGATAACACGGCCAGCGGGTAGTAGTAATTGGCTATTTGCCCAAGTTTATCTGAGAACTAAGTTCGTGGTAGGCCCTTATGTGCTGGCGACACTATTTCCTGGTGATACAGTGAAAGCTTTTTGATTACTGTGGTTCCTTTACTATTGTCCTTTCTAAGGTATAATAATGCATCTGGCAGATATTCTTCTCTAAGTATTAATTAGTTTGTGTAGTTACTAGTTGAATTGCTTGGTCTCTGTATCCCGAAGGAGGCCATTTGGTGAGGATGCCCTATTGTATTTTGGCAGAGGGCAGCCAGATCCAGGAATCCAAACATCACTTTGTACAAGTCTGATTAGATTTTGGGGCCAAGAGGCAATGCAGGTCTTATATTCAGGCTGGGAAATTATGGTAACCAGAACCATATACATATAAGAGGATGTCCTCATTTATAACTAAAGATGTCACTTGCGAATGTTCTACAGAGAATATTCCCCCCTCTCTCTCCCTTTCATCCTCTCTCTCTCTCTGTTCGGTCCAACTTGGAAACAAATTTCAGCTTCAGATGTGGAATAAAATGGTGAAGAAGAGACAGAAGTCCTTCTGCCACCAGATAGGGAGGGATTTCCCCCACACCAGGCAATTCTCTCCGATGCCAAGTGGGCGTCCTACAAGTCTGTTCCATTCGGACACCAACTGGAGTTAGCACAGACCCCGCAGGTAAAGGCTCAGTCACACAAAACCGCGCCCCACTTCCGATGCCAATCGCCACGACAGCGGTTTCCATTTCGGCACTTTCAGTTGCCCGCCTCTTTCGAGGCCAGAAAGCAGAGGGCCCTCCTTGCGATGAATCGTCAGAAGGTCAATTGCAGGCTAACGTTACGTCACGACGCACGCCGCGTTCCCTCCCTTCATCTCGTCTTCTTGGCGTTTTTATCACCCCACCCCGGCGCGGCGCGAGGAAAGTGAGTACGGGACAAAAAGAGGGTTTGAAAGAGAGCAGAGCCACCACGGCCACACAGCTCCTGTTGCGGGACGGGCGTGCCGAGCTTTGTTGCACTTTTCGGAGAGCACAGCGCGTTCTTTCCCAGTGGGAGGTGTGCGGCCACCCGCTATGGCGCGCGTGTCCTGGCCCCGGCTTCCCAAGGGTGTTTGGTAACTTCCTGTCCTCCGTGTTGCATTTGGGTAATTCTCGCAACATTTTGAACTATTTCGTTATTGTTATATTTGCTGTGGTGGTCTGTGATCCGTGAATGTGACTCGCAGAAAGCCCAGATGATTGTTAGCGTTTTGAGTAATATTTTTAAATTAAGGCATGTAAAAACACAACTTTTTTAAAAAAAAATTTTAAACAGAGAGAGAGAGTGTGAGCAGGGGCGAGGGGGGAGAGAGAGGGAGAGGGAGAGAGAGAGAGAGAGAGAGAGAGAGAGAGTCTTAAGCAGGCTCCATGCTTAGTGCACGACCCTGGGGTCATGACCTGAGCTGAAATCAAGAGTTGGACGCTCAACTGACTGAGCTGAGCCACCCAGGCGCCCCCCAAACACATTTTTAAAAGACCTAATACGATTGCACACTTAATAGACTATAAAATAGTGTAAACATAACTTTCATACGGACTGGGAAACCAAAAAATTCATTTGACTTGCCTCATTGCGGTATTTGCTTTATTGTGGTAGTCTGGAACTGAGCCTGCAGAATTGCTGCGGTATGCCTGTGTATTAGTACACTTGTTTTATTTTATTATTAGTTATTATTGTTAATCTCTCACTGTGCCTAATTTATAAATTAAACTTTATAGTAGGTATGTGTGTGTAGGAAAAAACATTGTATATATAGGGCTCTGTAGTATCCTCAGTTTCAGGCACCCACTGGAGGTCTTGGGACTTAGCCCCTGTGGATAAGAGGGGACTATTGCAGCAGAGCCCCAGGTTACCCACAACAGCTGTCCTACTTAGCTGCAAATTGGAGGTTCCCATGACCCGCCCCCCCCGCTTTAATTTGATTATTCGCTACCAAAGTCACAGAAACACTTTCCTTCCGTGTATCAGTTTATTGTATAATAAAGGACACAGATGAACAGCCAGATGAAGGGATTCATAGGGTGAGATCTGGAAGGGTTCTCAGCCCAGGAACTTCTATCCTATGAAGATGGGGTGGGCCATCCTCCCAGTACCTGGATATGTTCACCAGTCAGAAGCTCCTCGAACCCCCGTGCTATTGGGATTTTCACGGAGGCTTCCTTGTGTAGGCATTTCCAGCTCCTCACCCCTCTCTGAAGAATGGGGCTGGGGCTGAAAGCGCAAGTTCCTAATCAGAGCTTGGTCTTTCTGGTGACCAGCCCGCATCCGGGAGCCCAGCAAGAGTCACCTCATTAGGACAAAAGCCACAACTATCACCGAGGAAATCACAAGAGATTTAGAAGGTCTGCCCCAGGACCTGGGGTCAAAAATGAAATGTTAGAACAAAAGGTTCTCCTAGCACTCCTGTTTATAAGGGTTTTAAGAGCTCTGTGTCATCAACTGAAGGGTGGCAGAGATGATTTCACTTTGGGCCAGACATTTCTTAAATTTTTTAAAAACGATGGAGCGCCAGTGGTTCCTTTCTGACACCTACCTTGGCACACACCTTACTTTGGGCCTGTAATGACTCTAGGTCATGCATTACAAAAAGGCTTCTTTAGCAGTTAGAGGAGCTGCTTTAGTAACCTCATTGTTTCCTGTGTGTTTTATAACTTAGTTTAATACTATATTAAGGATGCTTTATTTATTTTAGTATGCCAAGATGCGTTTTTTACTCCAGGCCCAAATATCCATTTTAGGGTTATTTTATGCACCTGGGGGGGCCATACATTTAAAAGTGTTCAATAGAATTTCATTAATTTTGATTTCTTAAAAGTTGAGTAAGTAATTCTTCTGCAGTTTCCAGACTTAAAGTAGTATTTAAAAATGATAAGTTAATTTTTCTAAATGTGCTTCATAATTTGGACCTTTTCTAGTTCCTACATGGTTCTTTTCCTTTCCCCCTCCATTTAAGTTAATCTAATTTATTTTATATGTGCTTTGATGACAGATAAATATATGTTAAAAGAGATTATTATTATATTATTACCCCATGCATTTTATTACTGTTTACCATTATTAATAATAATCACCAATATTTATAATAGAAGATATAGTTTGCAAGTGCTTTTGCCTGCACCATTATTATTTCCATTTAACAGATTGGGAAATGGCGCTAAGTGAGACATGACTAGTAAGTAGCACGGTGGTAATGTCAAGCTGGATCTCACAACTCCAGAATATTTTTTCCCCAATATTCCACAATACTTTTTTTCTTTTAACTTTTTTTAAGTGTATTCATTTTTGAGAGACAGAGACAGAGCATGAGCGGGGAAGGGACAGAGAAAGAGGGAGACACAGAATCCGAAGCAGCTCCAGGCTCTGAGCTGTCCGCACAGAGCCCGATGTGGGGCTGGAAATCACGGAGCGCAAGATCATGACCTGAGCTGAAGTCGGACGCTCAACCGACTGAGCCACCCACGCACCCCTCCACAATACTTTTTTGAGAGTTAGACTGTATTTATGTATAGGTAAAAATAGGTGAAACTTCTGGAGAATTGTGAGTTCAAGATCACTGATTTATCTGAGACTCTCTCTTTAATCAAAATGTAACATGCATTTTTGGGCTCATATTGCATATGGTGTTAAGTAGACATATATCTTTTTTTTTTTTAAGTTTATTTATTTTTGACAGAGAGAGAGAGAGAGAGAGAGAGAGAGACAGAGACAGAGAGAGAGAGAGAGAGAGAGAGAGAGACAGCATGAGTTGGGGAGGGGCAGAGAGAGGGAGACACAGAATCTGAAGCAGGCTCCAGGCTCTGAGCTGTCAGCACAGAACCCCATGCGGGGCTTGAACTCCCAGACCGCGAGATCATGACCTGAGCTGAAGTCGGATGCTCAACCGGCTGAGCCACCCAGGCGCCCCTAGACATGTATTTTCTTTAAGAGTTATGACCTTGTCTCTCTAGACTTAAGATTAAGCACTTCTTAATTTCTATTCCCCCTTCCTTTTGTTTTCATATAGCAAGGATCAGAGGAATTGTAGTGTGTGACTTCCTGTGATCTTGAGCAATTTTCATAACTTTTCTGAACTTGTTTTCCTCATGTGGTATACTACAATGAGTGGCTGTAAGGATGATACAACATATAAAATTTGATGGACTGTGCCATACAAATGACATGTAATGTTATTATTGCATGCAGATTGTATATTATTTATGGGGTAGATTTATAAGAATTATGAGATTAACAATTTTTATGTTCATCATGGAGCAATTCATTGTGTCCCTCCAGGATCAAATGTCACTCCAGAGCTTTTGCTCATTGGCTTAAAGGGATAATAAGAGAGGACATCCAGTGAGCTGTTCAGTTAGTTGACTAATACCTTAAAAACTGCCAACCATCTTTTAGTTCAAATGGAGAAACTGAGCTCAGAGAAGCAGTAAATGATTTAAAGTCACAGAGCAAGTTAAATGAGAGAAAACGAATAAACTTAGGTCTTCTGATTCCACATCGATGGGCAACATCCTTAGTGGAATGAACAGGGATCTGGAAATCACATGGCACTAACTGTGTATCTCATTTCAGAGATAATTAACATGTTTATTTTCAGGCATTTCACACCTATTCCCAGGATGGGGACTCACAAGTGTCCTTTGTGTAAGGTTGTTTCTTTCTTTCGTTCGTTCTTTTTTTTCTTTTTAAGTTTATTTATTTATTTTGAGAGAGACAGAGACAGTGTGAGCTGGGGAGGGCCAGAGAGAGAGGGAGACAGAGAATCCCAAGCAGGCTGTGCACTGTCACTGCAGATCCTGATGTGGGGCTCGATCCCTGCACCGTGAGATCATGACTTGAGCTGAACCCAAGAGTTGGACGGTTAGCAGACTGAGCTACCCATGTGCCCCATAAGGTTGTTTCCTTAGAGACTAAAACAACTTTCTGGTTATCTTAACCTGGATATTCTGGTCCACTCTTATCTGATATAAATACTTCCTGGTAACTGCCTCATTCGCAGGGTTTCAGTTACTCCTTGCTCTCCCGGAAGAGAAGTAGTTCCTCATATAAAGGGCTTCTCTAAACCCAGACACCAACCATCTGAAGGAGGTGAAAGCAATGTTAGCACCTTTCTCTTCATATTTAGGATAAAACAGTGGTTTCACATAGAATTCATAAAATTAGCATGAAATAAATATTTGGATTCATCCATCAGTGTTTGCCCATGCATTGAAACTGTTTACGTAGGTGACTGAGGGATTTGACGCAAATAGCTTTAGGGATCACAGTACAGAAACTCTCGTGCATGATTAGCAGTCCTCAATGTTTTAGACAAACAAGTAGAAAATAATGCTAATTTGTTTCTGTTTACTCTGAGACCAAATCAATAAAAGTCATGAGCAAGGAGTGATTCATTTAGCAGCATTCAGGAGTGGATACTATTTCATTAAAGTTGTAGAACACTTTTTCCTTGTTGCAGTATGTTTGTATTTGGGAGGGGGCTCTTTGCAGCAATCTTGGAAGCTGGTTCTTAGTTACTGGCACACTTACCTCCTTTGATAATGGCGATGAATGTTCATTCATGACAGCAGCCTGTCATTGGCTTTAGAGTTCTCATAAGATGTACATTTGGTACTATGTGTCTTTAACAGGATTGAATTCAAGAGGCATACAGGGTAAAGGTAATAAACTTCTAAAATCATGATTATTAGGAATGGTTTCATTCAGTCTTTTAGATGGTTCTAAAAAGGTTTTTCTGTGACAGGTGAAATTCCAGTCAACTGAAAAGGTGATCTTTTAACTCAGGTACTATGGGACATATCTTAAAGTTTTTTTTTTTTTTTCTTCCATGTGAGTCTGCATAGAGGAGAAACATCTCTATAGAAAACATGTTCAAATGACAGGTTTTTATGGTCTAGACATTCCAGAATTTCATAAGATTTACAAGGCTCCAGTAAAATGTGGTAGAAAAACTCATAAAACTCCAGTGGCTTGAAATGAAACATTTCCACGAAGTGGAAATCAACCTGCTTTGATTAAAACACAGTTCAAAGGGAAGTAAGCCCATGTGATGCAACAGAGTTAGTTAAAATAGTGCTTTTTCGACATCCTCTGCCACTCTCCCCCATTTCCTTCTCATCAGTAAAAATGGCATACAAAGAAGCTACTGATTTATTTATTGGAATAATTAGAAGTTATTTATTTATTTGTTATTGTGATGATCCAGAGACTGTTTGTTCTTAACTGGTATATTAGGAGGATATTGCTTCCCTGAAATTGTATCTTGTTACACACACATGCACATACACATGCATGCTTTAGACTTTCACTTGGAAGAGAAGCACTGTATAGATCTCATTCTAATTTAGGGAAGACTAATTTATGTCCAGTTTAAGTGTAGTTTCAGTGTTGGATCATGGGCATGTTTTTAGTCAAGCTGAATCCTTTCCTGTTGAATTTATTGTGTCCTGTGAGTTTGGAACTCAGGCATAAGGGATGCTTAGTTTTGGTTCTTCTTGGTCAGAGCCTTATAAAATTTCTTCTGAGGGATGGATATGTATGTGTGGATGGTGGAAATGGCAGTGAGATGTACACCTTTTTGTCTTTATGTGTGTTCCCTTAGTTGATTTTTTAATTTTTATTTCAACAGAGAGGATCACCATGGCTAAGGGTCTGAATAGAGAAAGATGCCATCAGGAGATTTAGTAGGTTGAGAAGGAAGCTTGTCAGTACATTTATGGTTGTCAGGCTCTTGGAATTTGTTGCACAGTAATAAAAATTTCAAGAAATTATGGTGTGCCAGAATGCCAATTATTTAAGCAACTACATATAGTAAGTAGATTCCTCTTAAACACTAGCCTGTCAAATCAATTCATCATCTCCAGGTTGCTTATGAGCCCTGAATGAGAGCACAGAGGTATACACGGTCTACACTATGGTTCTTAAACTTTAGTGTGTCTTAGAATCACCTAGCAGGCTTATAAAACATATGTCTCTGTGTCTTATCCCCAGAGTTTCTGATTTAGTAGGTCAGGAGAGGAGCCCAATAATTTGCATTTTTTTTCTTTAAAACATTTTTTTTAACGTTTGTTTTTGAGAGAGAGAGAGGGAGAGAGAGAGAGCACGCATGGGCAAACTGGGGAGGGACAGAGAGAGGGAGACACAGAATCAGAAGCAGGCTTCAGGCTCTGAGCTGTCAGCACAGAGCCCGATGCAGGGCTTAAACTCATGAGCTGTGAGATCATGCCCTGAGATAAAGTCAGATGTTTAACCAACTGAGCTACCCAGGTGCCCTGAGAATTTGCATTTCTAACAGATTTCCAGGAGATGCTGATGCTGTGGTCTGGAGGTCCACTTTAAGGACTACTGTTCTAGAGTAGTAATGTACTGCTTAAGTTGT
Source organism: Lynx canadensis (assembly GCF_007474595.2). NCBI lineage: Eukaryota > Metazoa > Chordata > Mammalia > Carnivora > Felidae > Lynx > Lynx canadensis. The sequence goes on from NC_044320.2 coordinate 22,581,830, forward strand.
ATTACAGCTTTGTGAATTATTTCACCTTTGTCGTAGAATATAATTTCCCAGTGATGAGGATACTTGTGTCCACCCAATGTAATTATTTTTCACCCCAGACAATACTTGAAAAACATAAACTGTTATTAACCAATACCCTTTCTACATCAACCACAAGACAATATTATTGAGTTGTGCTACTTGCTAGGTACATCACAGCATCATCAAGATGATCATAACTTGAATAATTATTAGGTCCCAATTATGCTCTTCTGAGCACATTCCTTAGGTGTTTTGCCATGGTTGGTAATTGGATTTCCTACGTAGAGGCTTGAGAATCTGCCTTTTCTCATTTGCAGACAGCTTCCAAAACATCTCCTTAAGATAGGGCTATTTTTCTGATAGGCAGTGTCTTTTACCATAAGTTCTTTCACTCGCTTAATTCCAGAGGGTGGCATTTTTTCTGATTTTTGTCCCCAAATCAAATGGGGTGCACTCTTTATAGTTTCTCATGTGCAGTTATGACAAGTAATGTCATCTATCTCACATATATTTAGAGCTTTTTATGTATCAGAAGTTACTCTAGATACCTTGCATGCATTAACTTACTTCATCTTCACCACAACCATATGAGGAGTGTGATTTTATTATCCCTACCTTAAAGATGAGAAAAATGAAGCCAAAGAGAGGGGAAGCAGTTTGCCCAAGGTCATGATAATACACAGGCCATCTAGGATTTGAACCCCAGGGTTAGATATTTGTCCATTGGTTGCTGTTAGTCCCTTCAGTATGGGTGGTGAGGAGGGGATCTTTTTCCCAGTCATGTTTCTATAGGGTAAGGCCTTCATTGCCACTGTGCGGGTTGGTCCTATACAAAGGAGCCAGGACAAGAGGCTGAGAGCAACTGAAATTGAGCTGTTCTCAGTTGACCAAGCCATGTCTATACTGGTGTGAACTCTACCAACTGAAATGTGCCTTCTCCAATGTCATACAAAGGCTCTGTATAGGTTAGTGCTAGTTAGAAGAGAACTTTTACTTTGCTTTCCTGGGAGTGAAAAGTACAGGAAAAGCATTTTGGGTCTCTTTCTGGCCTCCTTTTCTCTGTAGAAGCCATTTCAGTGCATCCTTGCTGGTATCCAGCTGTTCCTGTGACCGGGGTGGTGGTGATAAAGTTAAATTCAGGGTGTCTGTATGGGTGGTGGAATTAGAAAGCCTAATTGTGGCCTCAAATCTAAGCAAAGTGTCTTTGGTGGGGTTCACTAGCAGAAGAGCTGGAGGCAGGGATTTAAGTAAATGTGGTTTATTGAGAGAGTGTTCAGGAAAACACGTAAGGGAGGAGAGAAGCAGAATAGGGAAAGGGAAGGAGCTGAGCAAGGCAAGATATGGCCTCAGGTCAGGTTCACCTATATCACAGGGAGAGGGCCCAGCACATAGAAACCACAGCAAAGTTGCTTCTCCTTGAGACAAGAGGGTTGGGGTGGGGTGGAGAGAGGGAGTGATGGACTTGTAACTTCTCAGGTGAAGTGATCCCATCAGCTGAGGACAACTCTTGGGCGGTCATCCATGAGATGTTCAGCAGTCAACACACACAGCAGCTGAGGGTGTGTGCACTGAGCCCTAAAGGGCGTCTGGTGTGGTGCCAAGTTGTGTTTTCAAATTTAGTTTTAACGGAAACAAATATTTTTATCTTTCATTTGACTCATATATCTACTCTTCACTTGTGGGAAAAGAGATGTGATTATCACTTTAAAACCCCAGCAGTAGGTGACCAAGCTTTACTCTGCATTAATACCAGCTTGAGATAGTTTATTTATAGAATAATCACACATTTACTTAAGCTTTTCATTATAGCACTGTAGGACTGAGTTTGTCTAGAAGAAGGAAATGAAAATAATAATATGTTTGCTTTGGTTATTTTTTTCTTTCTAATAAATGAAGGGTATGACTTCTAGTTGTATATTGTAAAAAAGAAAACAAGAGAAGTCAAAGTAAACATATAAATGGTACTTTTGGCTAATGTTGACATTGCTCCAGCCATGAAGCTTCCATGAAGCCTTCGTAACATATTGGAGAATATCCAGGCTTTGGAGAAGGACAGAAATAGTTTCAAATGGAGATTGTGCCTCAGTAAACTGCTTCAGTTTGAGTAAATCACTTAATCTCCCTGAGATTCATTCTCTTCATTTGTTAGATTGTCGGCAGACTCAAGATGTATCTAAAGCTTCTCTTACAAGTGCCTGACACGTAGTAGGTGCACAAAACATTGAAAGCACTCATTCAGTAAAGATTTATTGCCTGTGCTATTTTATTTTGTTTTATTTATTTTCTAAATGTTTATTTATTTTTGAGAGAGACGGAGACAGAATGTGAGTGGGTTAGGGGCAGAGAGAGAGGGAGACACAGAATCCGAAGCAGGCTCCAGGCTCCGAGCTGTCAGCACAGAGCCCGATGTGGGGCTCGAGCTCATGAGCTGTGAGATCATGACCAGAGCTGAAGTCAGATGCCCAACCGACTGAGCCACCCAGGCGCCTGTGCTATTTTGATATATGCTGAATAATGCACTAGGCACTGGGACTATCAGTGTGAATATAGCCCAGTTCTTCACCCCCAAGAACACTGTAATGAGTAAATCATTACAGTGTCAAGTGGGACAAAAGAGGTGTAGCTTTGAGAGACCATATGAGGAAATAATTGCCCCTGGAGTGGGGAAGCCCAGAAAGTCTTTGCAGGGAAGAAGAGAATGGAGTTGGATTTCACAAGATGGGAACAAGCTTTATAAAGGGTAGAGGGAACTATACAAGGCATGGGCGCATGGAAAGCTTTGCAGTATTTAAATGCTTTGTAAAAGGCGAAAGATTTATGCAATCTGAAGAGAAATCAGAGTATTAAACACCATGTAAAGCGTCATCAGCAAAGAAAAGTACAGTAAGGGGTGTGTCAAAGCCCTGCTTTGGCCAATCTGATATTCATACCTGTTGCTACACATGAATGTCCACACTCCATTTTAGTCCTATAAACTTTTGAAGTGAATGATTTTGTATGACATCACTTTCCTATCCCACAAACATGATTTCTGTAGGTATCAATAAACCCTCAGTAAATGATGAGGACTGTGATGATACATTAATGCAGTGTATTGGAAGCTGTAGAGATGTGTCAAAATATTGATTATGTATATTTTGTTTACTTAGCATTTACTAAGATACAACTTAAATGCAGTGGAGACCTAACATTTCCGTGAATATGATATTGAATCTTTTTAAAGAAAAGACATTTTTTGTATATTAAATAGTTATTCCTAATATATCTATACAAATCAATACTTCCAGTTTGGGGACAGTTTAACCTGAGAGTATTATGGATTTTAGATCTTTTAATTACTAAGGAGGAACAAATATGTATTGAGCACTTACCACGTGCTAGATACATTATAGTATTGTTTGAGCTTTACAACATGCTTGGAAGATAAAAGGAGCAGTCACTACTGTTTGCCTATCTGCCCTCTATAGTACTCCTTACTAACAAAACTCTGGTTTGTTCAGATGTGTGGTGTGCCATGGGCGATGCGTGATTCAATCATAGTATCATGTCCTACCAGTGTCATGATACCTCTTGGTTTAGAGGTGGACATGTGACCCAGTTCTGGCCAGTAGGACCTGAGGAGACATCTGCTGGGGGCTTCTTGGTAAGATTTTCCTCTTGGTGAAAAGGCAAAGCTGTTGCACAAGAGGAAGTGCTTCTCAGCTCCTTCCAGCTTTGGGCATTTTTATGTGAGAATATAATTCCTGGAACCATTGTAGCCATCTTGAGATCATGAGTGGGGAACCAAGACAATTGCAGAGAAACCAACTTAGTATCTGAATAGTTGAGTTACAGAATCAACTCTGGAACTATCTCTGGACCACATGGTGTATTAGCAAAATAAGCCACAATTGTTTGAGTCAGTTGTACTCAGGCATTCAGTTACTTGCAGCCAAAAGCATCCTAATTATATATTCCTGTTAGGTCATTGAAGTATAGGGGGTCCAAATCATTTATTCAAGATCTTTCTGATATTGAGCAGGGAAGAAAACCCAGGTCTGTGGGAATCCAAAGCCCTGTCTCTGTGTCCTATAAAAAACAAGTTTTCTCTTCCTCACATATTGGACATTATTTCATGCATTCCTCCTCCTGCTAGGAATTTTCAGAAGCTTCCAAGTCAAGTGCCAGGGTAACACAGCAGCTCAAAAACACATGAATGTTCCATCAACCAACTGTACTCTATATTGTTTAATGGTTACCATTTATTGACAGTTTGACATATGGTCTGTGGTAAGCACTTTACATGCATTATTTTATTCTCTCAATAACCTAATGAGGTGAGTTGTTTTTTTTTTTTTTTTTAATTTTTTTTTTTTTCAACGTTTATTTAGTTTTGGGACAGAGAGAGACAGAGCATGAACGGGGGAGGGGCAGAGAGAGAGGGAGACACAGAATGGGAAACAGGCTCCAGGCTCTGAGCCATCAGCCCAGAGCCCGACGCGGGGCTCGAACTCACGGACTGCGAGATCGTGACCTGGCTGAAGTTGGATGCTCAACCGACTGCGCCACCCAGGCGCCCCGAGGTGAGTTGTTTTGAACGAGGAAAATGCATTTCTGAAAGGTTAAACAACATGTCCCAACTCACACAACTCATAAGAGCAGAGCCAGGATTCAAACCCACTTTTACTAGTGTTTTTAACCACTGTGCTATACTTTGCATATCCCTTTAATCCTATTCTACCATAAGCCATGTCTGAAAATCCTGAGAAGGAAAAAAAATAGTTTTCCCAGTTTCTTTTCTACTTTTACAAGGCAACCACACTGCCAATAGAAGTTTCTGCAAGAATACATTTTACTTTTGCCAAGACAAAAAAGGAATTAACTTAATGTGGTGCCCAGCTGTTTGCCAATAAATTATTATATCTTAGGTTGGAAGAGATTGTAGAATCCATCTTGTCCAGCTTTTCCTTCCCAGATTGGCCTCCTCAAACAGAGGTTATTCAACCTTTGGGTAGAAATTCCACTGATCCTGCAATGGCTTACTTTGACAGCTTCAGTTGTGAGAGAATTTTTCCTTTTTATTGATTTTCTTTTTTTGTAATATTCATTTTAGAGTTTCTAGGTCAATTGTCTGTACAAGTGTAAGCTTTGACATCACAGAGATCTAACGTGGAATATCATTTATTCTTGCTTAGTTCTACTTTTGCTCATGATTAAAATGGGGAAGAGAATGTCTAATAATGTGGGGTCAAAATAAAGTTTACAGGAGAAGCTCATGTTGCTAGTATGCATTTCCAAGGCAATGTGAGTAGATTGGTTAATTGCTACTTTAAGGGTAGAATGTTTGAAGCAGTGACCTTATAGGCCATTGGGCAGGAGGTAGCTTGTCTGTCCTTTTCTCAGGTGCCCTGTTGTGCCCAAGGGCCAAGAATTACATGGTAGAATGTCATATTTTAAGAATATGCCATAGGTGTACCTCATTAGAAACTGCATGTGTGGCTGTTGCCTTCAGAAGAGGGCTGCAGACATGGCAATTAGAGAGTAAAAGAATCTTGTCTGGTATTCACACCTAGTTTGGTATGTGAGTACTCAATAAATGCTAATTCCTTTGACTTACTTCTTACTCCACTTGCAAACCTTTCAAGTTCTTACAGACAGCTCCTAGTCAATTCACTTCAGCAAATACCCACTGAGTGCTTACTGTTTGTATCAATTTTCTAACTCTGCAGCAACTACCCCAAGGTTGGGATTGCATCTTCCAGTTCTTTTGTCTTGTCCTGTAGCCCTTAGATAATGGTGGAGGACACGCCTTCAGAGTTTGACAGTCACCCCAATCGATTCTAATACACCACCACATTGAGATTTTTGTTCTTCAATGAGGGAAGCAAAATTATGTCATTTAGTTATTTTTTGGTTCCCACAGTTTTTGATAACCTTCGCTGGATGGTGAATGGTTGCGACTTTTATATTCAATAAAGGTTGCACTGGGGGAGTTTGGAGGATCAGATCATGCAAACGAGATGTGACTGACTCCCTGTTGTTTTATATCTCTTGTTGTTCCAGTTGGGGTCCAGTGCCCTAGGCTGGCTGAGCCTTTAGTCTAGTTATCCTCAAAGTTCAGTGTACATAAGGATCTCCTGGGGAGCATTTTACAGTCCTAGACCTCATCTCCAAAGGATTCTGATTCATATGGAGCCTTAGAATTGACTTTTTAAAATGATAATCCCCAGATAAGATCATCATTTGGAGAAGTATGCAAGTAGGGAACATTTAAGAATCCTCAAGTTATCAACATAAAAGTAAACTTACTGTTGGTTCGGCAACGGCTACCGTCTTGGATTAAGACTCTGGGAATTTATTTCTTTGGGAGAAAATATTTGCCTTTTGCCCCAGTGTTGGACCTTGTCTAATAACCATTCCATCCCACACCTCTCAAAAACTGGGGACTTGGTGCTGAATCCCAATCCGTTATGACTGGGTCCATGCTCTCTGTACTTATTTAAGATAGTGGCTTCTGGACCCAGAATAAGGTAAGGGCGGGGATTGATTAGATGAAGATGACAGAGGAAGAATGTCTGATTTGGTAGGGTGTCTCTGCTGTGACAAAGTTAATCTGGAAACAAAGTAATTCAGCCATTGGCACCATCCCTAAAATTGTCATCCTTGGATTTTTCTTCATTACTCATACTGCCTTTTGGGTTCCTAACTCATTTTGTCTTTGTTTTGGGTTTCTTGACTCTGGATTTTGAATCCATAAACTCCCAATTCTGACCCTTTGGCCTGACTCTGCACCACTTCTAGATTATGATGGAAGTCTAATATTCTATCATGTATTTCCACTGATAACTGACAGGATGATAATTAAGGTGATAATAATATTAATAAATGTCTACAGAGTACATTTTATACACTTTACATTTATTATGTCATTTAATCCTTACAGCAAACAGCAAACATATAAATAAGAACAGGTCCTATTCTTATCCCCTGTTTTAAATACAGAAACGAAGCCACAAATAGGTTAGAGTTATACAGGTAGTAAGTGGCAGAGCCCAGAACGGAGATGCAGGCTGCCTGACTCCTGGAGCTGTGCTTTCATCAAGTGCGTTTCATTTCTGGGTTCCATCTCTGCTGTGCCCTCCACTGCTCACCAAAGAAAAAGCCTCCTTTTCCTTTAATGTATGATAACTTAGGATATGGGGGACTAAAGTTCCCCCAAATTCCTCTTTGGAATTTTGGATATTTTCCCCCAAGAGAGCATTTTGAAACCCTGACATTCCCTGTTATCTCTCCTACCTAATGAGATCATCTCAATGATTCTGGGGGGCTAGTTGCATTTATCAGTGGCGCCTTTGTTGCTCAATTTCCATTTTTGCTCTTGAAGATACAATAATAGATTTATGCCTGATGGACTGTGATGTGGTTTGCATCTAAGAGAAAAACAATTCTTTCCAAAAAAATACCATATCCCCAAATGATTTCATAATTGCAAACAGTGTTGACGAGCTCTTTGGCTTAAATAAGTTTATAACATATTTGCTGTGTTTTTGTGTAGATATGTTTTGATGTGCTTGCTAAGGAAAAATAATTAAAACCCCTCTGCCATTTCTAATTGAGAAGAAAGAAATGCAACCCATTAGTTGATGTCTACCATAATAAGATTTTTTTTCTCCCTCATTTCATTCCAGATTTGTTTCAAGGATTAACTTGCGTTAAATAGTTTCAGGTCTGAACGTCAGCCATGTTTCTCATTATTGGAGATCAAAATGGCTTAATTCCCTTTGTGTGTTGGTGCCACTAAAACACAAGGGAATCTTAAAACTACAAACTTCTGATAGAAGCACCACATTTTCCTAGTCAATCTGCCCAGCAGAGCTTGTGTTTTTTTCTGCACTAATGGCTGGAACAATGCTTTGTGCTGACAAGTCTCAGGGTTCTGGTGTCATGCATACGCTGGGCAAGACACTCTATCTTCAAATATGTTGTTGTGAACTTTACTTTCTAATGTTCCTTGAATCAACTGTTGTGTTTGATCTTTAAGTAGAACGTGGCCATCCGTTTGTAGGGATGGTAAGTATTATCATCTAGGTTAATCCAGAGGCCTCTGCATTTAAAGAGATCTGACTTTAAAATCTGATTCCATACTAGTAAACTGGGCAAATTTTGAAAACTTCCCTCATCTGTAAAATGGGCTAATGGTAGTACTTATTTATTGGCTGTTGAAAGGTGTACAAGAGATAAGGCATGTTAAGTGCTCAGTTAGTTCTATTGTATGTTACCCTATTGTGTTGAAAGGCAAAAAATTGGTTTCAAAGGCTTCTGGAAATTGTTTCCAGCTCTAGCATTTCATTGTGATGTTGCTAGATTGGTTATCTGGTTGACTCAGGCTAAACAATTAGACACGAAAGGAGAATTGTTGGGTCACAGGGCAGAGGACTGTAAATAGCAAACTCTTCTCTGCTCAAGGTCTGAACCAATTGAGAGACCAGAATGTCACTCTTATGGCAAATGAAACTGAAAGTGAAAACGGGGGCCTGTGTCTATGGCTTCCTCACAGAGAACCCCTGCAGTGGCCAGGTTGATGCTTCCAACTGGCCTGGGGCCCTGGCCTCATTCTCCAGGAGCAGAGGACATGCGTTCCCTTCTGACAGCTTGCTCTCAAGAGGACATGACAGAGCTCAACTCCACTGCCAGTCAAGGAAGAGGGAAGGGAGTGAGGGGGTAGAGAGGTGCCAGGAGAATAGTGCCATTGATCACCCTCCAGCTGAAAGCAGACATCAGGAATGGGAATGAGTGTTCCCCCAGCAGGTCTGTCTACTTCATTGTCTATAGAGTTCAGGAAATGAGTGGCCCAGGTTTCATTCTTTGAAGATATAATTTGTGGAAAGAGAGTCAAACATTTTAGAGACATTTTACTTGTAGGTTAAACTGGTTCATATCAGTGAGCTTTGTCTTATCTTCTAAATCCACAGAGTCCTGGGAATTTAGTATTCATGGACAAAGGTAGGAATTGAGTAAAAGATCTTCCCTCAACCGTCCTTCCCCAACTACTTACACAGTTCATGACCTCAACAGTGAATCTTAAATAAATTGCTTCAGAGTCTTCATACTGAAGTAACTGATGGGATGGAATTAGCAGCCATACCATTGATAATGAAATTAAGAATAAAGGTTCAATTTCAGTAGGCTTTAGCTTTCAATAGAGGTAAATTGTTTTGTTATAAGACTTGGCACCCTTGCCTTTGTCCAGCTGTTTAACAAATGTTCATCCCTGGTCACCAATGGGACCAGACTAGAGGGTGTAGATAGCTGAGTGTGAGCCATAATTACTACTGTTAAAACAACTCAAAGCACATGTCCTACTGACAGGGGTGTGGAGATGGCAGGCAGTATTTGCACAATGCAGACGGTCTGAGGTATGTTTTCAAGTTGTGCTTTGCAGGAGGCCTTAGCCACACACACATTGTCAGACTTTTAGAATCTTAGTTTATGCATGAAAGTGGGGTCCTGCATATACCAATTCCTCCTTTTCTGTGGCATCATTTGGAGGAGGGTCTTCTCAGGATCAGGAGCCCTTCCCTCTGTGCTGAGGCTCTTCTTTTACTACTCTTATTGCAGCGCTCTTATCATTGCTTTTCAATTTTTTTTAACCTGTTTTGACCTTTTTCACCAGTCAGGGCAGTCTGTAGGAACAGGGTTAAGGCTGTCTTATTCGTAGTTGTGCCATAGCACTAAGCACAATGTTAGACCCTGGGAGGGAATCAGCAAATATCTTGTTGAATTGAACTGAGTGAGTTTGATTCCTAAGGCAGGCAGGGTAGTGCAGCATTCTGGGCTGAGTTCTGGTTTTGTTCAGACGACACCTCCTAAGTCACATGATCTTGCTTTTCTTCTAGACACAATCTGCAGACTCAAATGGAGTTTTCAAGGGCCTCCAAGATCCCTGAGAAGTTAATCATACTAACCTTTTTGTTTGGCCTAGTTCCATTGCCAATACGCAGGAATACCCAGACTCAGAGCTCTCAATTCCCCAATGTAAAGAGTCTGATTACATCTACTCCTGGAGCGCTTTGCTGTGTCAATTTCTATGACTGGTTCCTAGTCTTTCAGGGAGGACCAAAACTAGACTTGGGCACAAAATTTACAGGGGCACCTTTACTGCTTCACTCTCTTCACCTAGTCTTGGCCCTGGAAAAGACAGAACCAATAGGAAATCTCTGGCTATGGCTTTCCTGATATTCACCATTTGATTTTGTTTTTCCTTTTCTAATTTGAGGGGAGGTGGTATGGGCTGCAGGTAGTACTGAAAGGTAAATGTATAAACATAATCATAAAAAAAGGAAGCAGTTGTCAAATCTGAAGTGTCTGTATGAAAAAAGATTTAGCAGGGGAAATGTTGCATATTTAATGACTGAAAAACAAAAGGCTGAAATAAATAAAATTTAATAACATTCAGCAATATGGCTACAGTATTTATTTCTCAGATGAATTTGTATGGCTCCATTTTAATTTGCTTTGTCTTTTATTGGAATTGATTTTTAAAAGGCTTTTTCTTAAATTGTTCTGGATTTCCGTTAAGCAGTACAGAATGCTGCTATATGCAAAGTTACTTTAAATGAGAGCAAATGTGTATGAAATCAGCAAACTCTCCAACTGTGTTGTTCTTCCCTACTGGAAGAGCTTTCTTCATTTACATAGGAGAACATGAAGCCAGGAAAAGGGAAAATACAAACATGAAATCTCCAAGAGCCTTTTGGAAACACAGCAGAAAAACACAACACTTAAGCAGGGAAGCCAAGTGGTTTTTGAGTTTGCTGTGAAGCGGCAGCTTTAGGGAGAGAATGACCTTCTGGGAAAGGTCCAGTGGCTCTGGCGGGAAGATTAGGGGCTGCTGTTTTGCAGGCTGTGGATGAGAGAGAAGGGGAAAAGATTGTGTAATTGTAGCAAAGCATCTTGAAACTTTTCAGTTTCATTTGTTTCCAAACAGGAAAACAAAGTGCTGAAGAAGCCTTACAGAAAAGGGGGAAGCCTCAGGCAGTTTTTTTCCTATGGAGGCACAGCTGTGGCTGTATCATAGCATTTCCCAAGTGTTTTCTTTGGGATCTTTTTACCTGGCGTCAACCGTGTACAACAAAAGCAGAAAAGAGCTGCTTGATAGGAGCCAAATCACCATCAAAATGCTGACTTATTGTACCACAGGGTGGATCTGATATGCTTGTAAGGGACCCTCCCTCCTTCCCTCTCACCACACAAGTTCTGGAGGTTACTGATGCAGGCAAGCTTTCCGGCTGCGCTGATTGTTGGAAGGTGTAGAATCTTGCCTCACAGAGTCTGAAATGAGATGCAAGTGGACCCAGGACCAGACACCAAATTTCTATTCCTCCTCTCCCCCTCCAGCGAGACACAGAAATTATACCACTTTGCTTCCAAGGAGTCATCTCAGGGCTGGTTGCACATTAAAAACATCTAGGGAGCTTTAAAAAATACTGATGCCAAGCCCCCACTTCAGTCCTATTAAATTAGATGCCCTAAGGGTGGAAACCATGTATCCAAATTTTCTTAGAGCTCCCCAGGTGATGGTAATGTGCAGCCAGGGTCCAGAAGTCCTGACCCAGAGCTCTTGATCCCACAGGCAGCCCTTCTCTTTCCTCTGGGTAGACTTTCCACCCAAATAGCTCTCTGATCTCCATGGGTGGAAGCTAAGACTGCCTTTCAGTGTAATTCAGTTCAATTACATAGTGTTCAGTTCAATACATGTTTATTCAACTGCTTCTCCACTTTTCATTTCTGATTGTGTCTCCCATGAGAGTGATGAGAGCCATGTTTCTCAAATAGGAGAGCAGTGATACTTGAATTTATCTCATTTTTTGAGAAATTATTTTTAAAAAACCTGTTAAATAAATGCAGATAACAAATTTCTAAAAATTATGCATTGAATTGACACATCAAGCTTTTTTCTGACACTCAGAGTTCTGAACAGATATATGTTTGTATATATGTAAAACATCCATCTTTTAATGTGTTCATTTATCCAGTGCATGTTATTAAGCATTGATGAGCTGGGATACATAAGACAGAGTGCTTAGGTTTTGAAGAGTTCCCAGGGTAGTGGGAGACATGAAATGTGAACAAGAAATTAAAGTTCTGTGAACTGGTAAAGCTAAAAGGGGCCTGTATAAAAGGATGTTTCAGATATATTCAGAAGAAGAAATTGTGCTTGGCAAGACAGAGAGGCTTACAGAGGAAATATACAGAAGCTGTTCTCCACGAAGCTTTTCAGGCAATGAGAGGAGCACGTGTAGTTTATGTAGGTGAGAAGTAAATGTTTGGCTGAAATGAGGGAACATGGTGGGAGTGGGAATGGGGAAGGAACTTGAAGGCTCCCAACTGTCTTTAGAGCTTTATCTGTTGGACCAGTGTTTCTAAAGCACTCTTGACTCATGGCTGACCCAAATTCATGAATTTGCAGCTAACTCTGGGTGTACAAAGATTGAGAGAACATGCTGGGTGAGATGAGACAATAGCTGGCCTGCTTCTGGGATGTGATGGAGAAGCCAATGAGGAGGAGGAGCTAAGAATTTAGGATCTAGAATTGGATTGACCTAGGATTTCACACACTAACTGTGGAACCTTGAGCAAGTTCCAGAACCCCTTTCCCTAACTGTTAGAAGTGAAGATATTCTGTAGGTTAGGTAAGCCTCATAGGGCTTTTTTTTTTTTTAATTTGTTTTTGTTTTTAGTGAAGGCTCATTGTATTAGATATTATGTAAAGTGCTTAACAGACTGCCTGAACATGGGAAGTGTGAATAAAATGTAGCCCTCCCAGTTGAGATACTTTATTTTCTCTTTGTAGTTTCCTTTAGTTTTTATTTGCATGTATTTGTGTTTGCCATTGTACCTGGCATTCTTCCTGATACATACTCTAAGACCATCATACTGACGATTATGAGAAGTGCATGATTTTGGACATACAATATAAAATGATTTTTAGGAAGTAGTTAACTAAATCACCATCAAGGAACAATACAGTTCTAGAAAGTTCTCTGATAGGCTTTGTCTCTATGGGTTAATTCTGAAGTCCTCTTTGTCTCTGCTTCCAAAATTAAAACCACCAAAAAAATTACTAGGCAGAGTCCATCTGCAACATCTAATCTGATCTCTCCATGGCTTGCTCATTATCCTTACTTTATGTCATAAGACTTGGTGAGGAGGGTGATATTTGAGAAAGGCCTTGAAGAATGCATGGATTTTCTTTATGGCTGAGACTAGGCGTTCAGGTGGTGAGATTAATACAAGTAATGGTATACAAATATATTTAGGAATAAAAAGTAGTAAAATAGTTGTTTTATTGGAACACAGGTTGCATGTATAGGAAACATAGAGGAATAAACCTAAAAATTTAGGCTGAATCTATAAGGGTCTCCCTTGTAGATTCTGTATTGAGAATGAAAATTTGGAAAATTTGTGTACATCCTATAAAGTAGCTGACATGTCTTTGAAAAACACTTGGCTCCAAATTTTCTTTAAAATCATTTCCCCTCTCCTTTTATTCTGTTATTTTTATTTCTGTTTGTGTTTATTTTTTCCCTTGTGTCTTATTGAGGACATTTGTGGTAAGGTCCCAATCTTGTCTAACTAAGAGTTCATTTGCTTCTGATGCCTTGTTCTTGCACCACCTAAAGTCACAATCTGTTCCTGGAAGAGTGTACTCATGAACAATACCCAATTGTGATGTGAAAAAGGGAGGGCTAGAACATCAGTTGGGGAATGAGCGGCTGGCATGGAAGAAGTCTGACCAGGCACAGATCCTGTTTCTGTACATGTGTCCTTAATAAGAATGAAGGGGTAGGGGGTAAATTATGCTAGAAGGGAGCAGAGTCATTTTTGAATAGCTAGTTTTCTAAGGGAGTACATATGATGTCAGCAATTAATTAAGGCCCTAAATTCTGTTTTTCTATAAAAATCCTATTTTAGTTGCGGTATCTTTGACGCATCTGCTGGCATAAGCAGGATATATGCCACAAATAAATATTCAAAAATACCTCTTTCTTGTAGAACTTGGAAACAGAAATTCTGAAATTGAAGGAAAGCTATATAGCATCGGAAGGATCCCCAGACCCTTTGTAAGATGGAGGGCAATGAAGTCCATGCTAAATCCAGGCACCCCCTGGGTGTGGGCTCTGAGGAGTTTGATGTGGGAGGGAAGACCCCAACTGGAATCAGGTCCAGGATTTATAACTGGACAATTTCAAATCCATGTTGGATGATCTTTCAATGCTAAGGGTATGTATGAAAGAAATGGTAAACAATGCCAAAAGTGAAGAATTTATTCCAAGCCAAATAATGAGAGTAAGAACTTTATAGTTTCAAGATATTGGTAACAGAGGGTAGAAGGTTGACAGAACCAGATATTGCAAAGTCCTATTTCCCAACTTTACCTTAAATGAGGATGAGTGGGTTGTAATTAGAACCCTGGTGGCTTCTTTCAAAATAATTTAATGTACATCTAGAATGATAGGTTATTTCAGCTGAGAGGGACTTGATTGCTCATTGAGTCCAACCTCCTAATATTTTATGAGCAAATAGATGTCCAGTGATCTCTTAGCCAATTTCTATCGTAGCCAGAGGCAGAATTATGGCCTTGTAAGAGTTTTGTCTGGGTTATTTTAATGCCCAAACCTCTGTTTATACATAAATCCCAAAAGCATCCTAAAACTTAGCTGGGTGAGCCCCAAGGTAGGAGTAAGGAGGAATGGGCATGTTACATGACCACTGTGGAAAATATGACATGTCAGTGTAAACTACCAGGAAGAGCAAGTAGCCAAAAATCACAAAGAGAGTCCAAATAGTTCAGTGGCCAATTCAATCCAGTTTTTTTGGTCAGCTTCAAGATCTGGGAGAAACAAAACTGGGATTTTTGTTTGGAAATGTAGAATGGAGTTGAGAATTTCCTCAAAAGCAGAGGAGGGAGATCTTTCTAAGTCAAGGCAATAGGAATGAAGGGAAAAGAGCTCAGATGTTCGGGAAGTGAGAGTATCAGAAGAAAGATAGGGAAGCAAGTCCAAAGTCTAGCCAGCTGCTTTGGTTGTGGTGGTGGTGCTGGTGGTAAGAGAAGGTTTGAGAAACCATACTTAAGACTCTCAGGAAGAAGAGGAATAGACAGAGCCATCTGGGGGTGAGGTGGGTTGCAGAATCAAGAGGCTGTCTCTATGACAATACTGACAAAGCATCCCAACTTCATCCCTCAGCCATGCCCACTGCTGGGATATGAACTTGCTAATGGGATATAAACTCAATGATTTCTTATTGATTCCATGGGAAGAAAAAAAATCAGAGTATTATAGGTCAGACTTCTTTTTATAAAGTAACCCCCCCCGAATGTCCATAAAAGACTTTTGTTTAATGAGGGAGACACATCAAGGAAATATAGAGCTGGACAATTTTTTTTTTCTATTAAAAATGGCATTTAGGCATGCCTGGGTGGCTCAGATCATGATTTCACAGTTTGTGGGTTTGAGCCCTGCCTCAGGCTCTGTGCTGACAGCTCAGAGCCCGGAACCTGCTTCAGATTCTGTGTCTTCCACTCTCTCTGCCCCTCCTCTGCTCGTACTCTGTTTCTCTCAAAAATAAATAAACATTAAAAAATTGAAAAAAATCTCTGCAGAAAATATTTAAAACGAAGAGCCAGATTTCTAGCATGCTGGCTTTTGTGAAAACGTTATCTATTCAAGTTCTAGCCTCTGCATGGTTGTAGAGAGACTGAGAATTCTCAATGGTTAGTACTATTGACAGTGATAAGTGGCAGTAGCACGAGTGGTATGGGTCAGCATGGCATGTAGACAAGTGTGAGGCATAGAAGGTGATCACTAGATTCTATAGACCAAGGATGTAAGAGTAAACTCTGACCTGGATTCAGAGTTGCCTCTACTTCATGCTAAGGGTTCATTTATACTTTAGTGAAGGCTAATTTTAAGATGAAAACATACGTATACTGTATTGTTTTTCTGAAGTATTTGTTAGTATCATTAAACACACAACATGTAACATAGTTAATTGATTAATAAATAATAGTTTATTTCTTAAATAGGTTCACTCCCCACCCCCCCACCTCAGTGAACACTTTGTGTTGTCTACATAAAACCTTGAGTTATAAGAACCCCCATCAAAGGACCATTAGAAAGGTCCTTGAAACCAGGTGGATCAAACTGGTCTTGGTAGTTTAGTTGCAGATGCCCACTGTGGGCAGACTGTGGAAGCTGCCTTCTTACCAGGGATGTGCTAGAACAAGGTCAGGGACATTTGAAAAAAAAAATCTTGCAATGACACTTTTCTACCACTAGATGATATGCATGTATAAGCAAGATAAAAATCCTCCTACTTTCCTGTCTTCATCAGTGGCCACAGTGATAATAGGTAAGTCGAGGTATTTGGAATTCAGTTATAGATATTACTAGAAAAGATAAGCAAAGTGAGAAAATGCAGAACTGTCATTATTAATTGGGATAACACGTGTGAGAATAATAAATGTATTGAACGCTTATCCTTTAAGTCTGGGGCCATCAAACTACTGTCTGTGGGCCATACCCAGCTTACCACCTCTTTTGTAAATAAAGTTTTATTGGAACACAGCCACAGTCATTGGTCTGTGCCTAATTTTGCTCAACAGTGACAGAGGTGAATACAGGCAGAGACTGTATGACCTGTAAAGCTTAAAATACATTGTTTTTTCAACAGAAAAATTTCTAATGCCTGGTCTAAATACATACGGTCATACTAGCTCATTTTATCCTTAGAACGGTATGGTTGTGGGTATGTATTATTATTTGTTTTACAGATAAAGAAAGTGATTAAGGACCTAGTGAATGCTGGCACATATATTAAATGACTATGGCAGGCATACCTGACAAAGGCTGTAACTATAGGTATACCACATGCTTGATACTGTTTGGTTTGTGTACCAAGTTGAATGACACTTGGCTTCAAAGTTGTGGGGATCCTAGAAAGAAGAAATTAAAATTATTGCAAGGTCAGGCTGGCCTCTGTGATCTATAGGTAGAAATATAGCTGGGGGAAGGGGGGTGCCTGGGTGACTAAGTTCGGTGTCCGACTTCGGCTCGGGTCATGATCCAGGTTCATGAGTTTGAGCCCTGTGTTGGGCTCTGTGCTGACAGCTCAGAGCCTGGAGTCTGCTTTAGAGTCTGTGTCTCCCTCTCTCTTTGCCCTTCCCCTGCTTGCGCTCTCTCTCTCTCAAAAATAAATAAATATTAAAAAATTAAAAAAAAAGAAATATAGCTTGGATAGAGTAGCTGCTCATGAGTACTTCTTCCAAAGTGACACTTATTCAGGACATATTTTAAGAAACTATTTTGACACAGTAATTCATAAGACTGAAGATTATTCGTCAGATGGAACTGTTTACATTGTGATTGAAACATCAGTGGTCAAGTGGAGAGACACAGAAATAGTCAAAGGAAGGCTTCTTTTTAAATATCCTAGTTTTCCACAATCAAAGGAAGTCTTTGCTCCTCCACTGTTGGAACCTGTGTATGTGTACCTCAGCCCTCAGGATATCTGCTGGAGATGGTGGAAGTCGGGAGTGGGGCTGGGGAGCAGGGTGGCATTCAGCTTTGCAGTTTCCTAGACTCCTAGTCACCGTCAGGGATGTCTTTTCCAGTGATTTATAATAAGCAGCGATGTACAGGGATAGCCCTTGGTGGTTTAATCCACACTTGTGACTGTTGGTCTTTTTTCTTTCTTTTTTCTTTTTTACTGAAAAGTTTGGGTAACTAACTTCCTCAGCGTCCTAGATCATGAGGAAGAGATGGGAGAATCAGGAACCGGGTCCCTAGACAGCTTAATTCTTTGTTCCACATGAATTGATGGGGCCATATTGCCTAGGTTTTTCAAGGGTTTTCCACATGGACACTCCTACCCTCACTTTCCTTTGCACCAGGAGACTTTTCCTGTTTGATTCTTCCACATTTTGATGTCCTCCTTCCTGAGGATACTCCATTGTCCTTACCAAAAAGGAAGCCCTTGGTAGACTTTCCTTCCACTCAACCTTTTTTGACTCTAAGAAAGGGGGAGGTGCTGTGTCTGATGTCTCCTTGGGGTGATGTTGAAGTGTGAGTAGTGGAGGCTTAGGGTGGAGGAGCAGGAAGGAGAAACTCTGGGACCTTGCAGAGGGATGTGGGGAAAGAGCCAGGGCTTCTATTTCAGGGAGTTACTGTTTTCTCATGAAGAATTTGATATAAGCAAAGCTTTCTATGGTAAGAATTAATTTTGTTCTAAAGATCATACTATCCGGATTACATGAGAAATTTATTTTCCTTCTAATAAAATGGCTTGGGACACAGCCCCTCCCCCCCCCCCGACCTTTTTCTTGTGAAATAAAAATCCCAGTTTCATGACACCAATGGAGCACTTGGCCCACATTTCAGTATAGAATGAATGTCCCCAGTCCAGCTCCCTTTTCCTTAACACGTAGGAATGTATGTATGTATGTTTGTATCTATGTATTGTATTTATGCATTTACAGCTGAATTTTTTGTGGGACAGGCTATGTGGGATAGTGTCAAGCTGAAAAATTGGTAAAGATAAAATGGGCTTTTGGAACGTAAGAAGGGGGAAAGACTGGGGAGATCAGAAATGGTTTTGTTAAAGTAAGTGAGTTAGGTTTTAAGGTAATTTGGGTATGCAAAGGAAGGGACCCTTGAGGCTAAGAGATGGAGAATCAAAAGTGTGAACTTGACAGTGGGCGCTTTAAGAGAAGATACTTCTGGTGAAGGCTAAATTTAGGAGTTTAAGAATATCAAGTTAAAGTTCAAACTGGATCTCACACTCCCAGAGAGAACCAGAAGACTTTTGACTAGAGACATATCACTGGCCATAAACTCTGCAAATACAAGACCATCATGTTTGTCTTCTCTTTTCTGCACTCAGCTAAGTGACCATTGACATGCAGTCAGGGTCCACGCAATTTCAAATGAATAAATGCACAGAAGCTATATTTCAGGAAGAGTACTCTGGGCACCAGGTATAGGATGAATTGGAGAGGAAAGACAGAAAATAGAGCAAAAATAGGGGTGAGTTTAAAGACAACCACATTAGTTTCCTTTACCAAATATACCATGTGAAATGATCAAATTTTATGTCTCCTTGCTAGTACCACAAGTATAGTTGGAAATAGCTGAACATGAACCAATCATTGCACCAGGAGTTGTAACCAGAAATAGGAAATGTTTCATAAAAATCTGTTTGTTTCACTTTGACTAGTGGCCATGTCTTACTGTGACTGGTTTAGGATATTCCATGATGCAGCATGATGAAAAAAACAATCAGGAAAATAGAGTTTGTGTTTGCCTCGTCACAGTCTTTTTCTGATTGGTGTGAGGAATAGCTTATTTAATAAATATTATTTCTTTTCATTCATACCATCTTCAGCCCTGTATCTGAGAATTAAATAATTTTTTAAAATTCATTTTTTTAAATAAATGGAAGCCAGGTAAGAGTAAAGGGTTAAATCTGAGTTATCAGAATGGATTTTCTTCAATTCTTAATTCTTTATTCTGCCCGGGTACTTGGTTGATATGTTTAGCTAGAAGGACTCACTTTCAAAATCTCTGTGTTATTGGGTTGAGAAAGAAGGGCTGAAGTCTATCCCCGGTTACGTCAAGTGGTGTCAAATTTGGCTTGCCATTCTTACTTCCTGTTGACTCCAAGAGAGAGGCTGCAGTTGGCGTCTCACAGTGAAAAACACGAAGCTCTGAGACCAGTCTGAATTACTAATCACTACATGTCCTGTTCAGCGTAACCACTTTCCAAGCGATTAAATGAACCGCCAGGTCAGTGACTCAGCTTCCGAGGGGGTAGCCAGCAGTCCAGGCTGATCTGCACATCCTGGTTTTAATTCCCAAGGTTTGATCCAGAACTGCCTCGGAAAGATGATTTCCCTTTGGAATTTGCCTCTCCAGGGACAGAAAGATGGACACAGATGATGAAGCATATAGTCTACTGGAGAAGGGCCATCTCACCATGAGTCCTTTGAGGGAAAGAGTTGCAAGAATGTCATCTTTCATCAGCTGGTGTCACTGTTTGGAACCAGTCACAAGTCATTGGGTGTGGCAGGGCGAAGTTGTCTGAATTTTGAAAGGAGAAAATATATTGAGTAGGAAACAGTAACTTTTTTCTTTTTTGGCTTAGCTGTCAGTAGATACAGTATTCCGGGTTTATTTCAGTAACTTCCGAAGGTTCTTGAAGATGGCACCATTTTATAGTATATTTGGTGGGTTTTCTATGTGATTAGCTGAACTTTGCTGCTTTTTCTAAGCTTCATGTTCAGTTACCATAAAAAGCAGCACGTAGTCATTGGTGGAAATAGGGGTGGGAGTGTAAGGGCCACAAGGGAATGCAATTCCAGGAACTCCCAGTCTCATATGCAAATTAGATTAAACTGTTCTGTGGCCAGGGCTCCCAGAGCAAATAATTCCCATTCCCACCTCTTAGCATTGTCTCTTGTGGGAATAAAGAAATCACTTTCAATTTGTGTCAGCTACTGTCTTGTTTTAAAAAAGTACATTACATGCCTATTATATGCCTGTTTGTCCACCTTACTTAAGAGAACTCCTTACCAGGTAACCTTTTTAAATACCTAAAAAAAGAAAAAGATTTTGATATCCTCAGAAGAAAACACTGTAAGCACATCAAAGTCTTATTTTGTCAGTAAGAAGTTGAGTCTTTTGAATGGCTGGTGCCACCACATCCTTCAGGCAGTTTTCATACTTGGCATAAAACTTTTAGACATTTCTCATATTCCCTTTGTTTTGATTAGTTAGTGCATGATAACTTGACAACACTTAAATGTGAAAGCTTGAGAAAGGGAGGGTGTCGGGGAGGGAAGAAGCCCTCCAGCCAGCAATTCTTTCTTTAAAATTGTTTTTCACATGAATATTTCTCAAACACATTGACTGAAGGTGAACTTGAAGAATACATCCCAAACCACAGCCTCGATTCTCTGAATGTGACCATTTCAGGGCTCTCTGGAAACAACGTGTGAGGGTGTGCACGTCAGAGAGCAAACATGCAAATCACTTGTTTCCCAGGACACTTCAAGTGCTGCTGCTTTATCCGCACAGATGTGCTGTGGGCCTTGCAGATAGCATCTGTTGGTTCTATTTATGGGGGAAGAAAGCATGTATTTGTGAGCTCAGCATGAGCACAGCTTTCTTTGTGGATATTTTATTTCATTAGAATTAAAAGTTTTTTGTATTTTGTGGGTGCTTGGGTGGCTCAGTCAGTGGAGCATCTGACTCTTGATTTTGGCTTGATCATGATCCCAGGGTGGTAGGATCAAGCACCATGTCAGGCTCCGTGCTGAGCGTGGAGTCTGCCTAGGATTCTCTCTCTCTCTCTGCTTCTGCCCCTCTCCCCTCCCTCCCCACTCTCTCTCTAAAATTAAATGTTTATTATTATTATTATTATGATTATGATTATTATTAGTTTTTGCATTTTGGAACTACAGAATTTGAGTAGTTGGCAGTTCCAGGCAGTTCTAATTCCTTTTTGTGTTCATTTCTCATTGGCTCCCCCTGTTAATCCCAAATTTTAACAGAGTTAAAATCAGAACTGGAGAGATGAAGTCACTTGCACAAGAGTATATGGCATTTATTACTAGTTTCACTCATCATTATTGGTCGGTCTATCTATTTATCTCAAGGACCTATTATATTCCAGGCCACTGTTGAACATTCTGGAACCTGGTGGTGAAAAAAAATGCCAGTTTCTGCCTTTGTGTATTTTATAGTTTACTAGGGAAAGACACAACAATAAAAATAGTCATACACAAATATACAACTTCATATCTGACAAGCGCTACATGATGCCTTAAGAGCCTAACATAGGCCAGTTTGAGTTGGTCATAGAGGTAACAGAAGATTTCCTTGAGGAAAGAATGCCTAAGCAGTGATCTGAAGGGCGAGTAAAACCCAACAAGACATATCAAGGAGGGAAGAGTCTTTCTGGCAGAGGGAAGGGCATGGGAGAAGACCCTGTGATGGATAGAAGCATGAAAAGTGTGAGAAACTAAAAGAGTCAGTCTGGTTGGAGTGAAGGGAAAGAAGGAGCAGGACGAAGATGGGCTGATCAGTGAGTTAGAATCAGACTCTGCAGCACCTCATAGCTCATTTTGAAGTTTTGTTTTTGGGGTAATGGGAAGTCCATATAGTAAACAACGGGAGAGGCAAGAGTGGGTGAAGAAGACCACTGGGGAGTACTGTAATAGTCCTGGCAACAGACAATAGGTGCTTGGTCTAATATACTGAGTGGTGGAAGAGAGGAAAATGGAGTAGATATATTCAAGAGGTTCTCAGAATGTAAAAATGACAGGATATGGGGAGGAAGGGAAGAAGTGGGAACAAAGATGACTCCAGGCTTCTGAATGGGAAAATAACTGAATAGTGGTGCCATTCACAGAGATGGAATGCTAGAAGGTGGGGAAGAGGGGAGGATGGTAAGTTTATTTTAGGAAGTATTGGCGTTAGATGTTCAATTATAGGTGGACTCTTGGGTCTGACCCTCAAAGGCAAGGTTTGGGCTGGAGAGAAAATATTTGTGAATGAATTGCTTATAGTTTTGATACTAATATGATCTATTCCTCTTCAGTGTCTTTCCAGAATGACATCTCTGTAAGTAGGGATGAGTCCAGTGGTCTTGGACAGCAAGCTAAGTGAACTGTTGAACAACTAACTCTGCATGGCAGGAATTTGAGGGACCTTTAGGAGGCAGTTCAGGTCTCATGTGGATGAATTAGGGAGCTGTATAATTTGCAGGATATCGAAAGGTACCTCTGTATGCAAGTATCTGTATTCTTCCTCTTGACCTGCCAGAGGGCCTAAAATTACTGGCCATTGCATTGCTCTTTTACTGATTCTCATTTTATTTGGGTGAGAATGATAAAGTTTTGGTGTGTAAAGGTAAGGTGAAAGTTGTATACTATAGACTTCTCACTCAAAATGAGTCTGCTTTACAAAATCTCTAGACATACAGCCTCATCTTAAACAATGTCTGTGATGGTGAATCCATGATTTGAAAAGGCAGTGCAGATTTTAGTTCTGTTCCATAAATTCTTCCTTTTATTGGATTTTCCCATCCAGGATGATATGAAGCACTTCTGCTTCCTCTTCCACATAGCAGACAATTGACTAGTGTTAATCCATAAAGCATCCCTGTTCTCAACTAAGCTGCCACAGAGATGAATGGTTTAGATTCAATTGTGATTGAAATCATTGAAGCCCTTGGGCATATATCACCTCACTTAGAGTTCACAGTGACCCTTTGAGATATGTATTATTATTCCACAAAGAGATGAAGGAACTGTATCCCAGGTTAAATGACTTACCCAGTGACGTGTCACATGAGTAAAGAGCAGAGCTAGGATTTGAATCCAGGAATTTTGAGTCCCAGTCCCAGTCCAAGCTACCTTGAGGACCTGGGTTAGGGCTCTGAGCTGACTTCTAGAAGGAACACTTCAGTAGGGACCATCGAGTGTTCAGCTGCTAGCAGTGAGGTAGAGCTTTCCCACCTGGACCTTTTGGGCCAAATGATGTCTGCCATCTTGTCTTGCTCAGCAGATATTATTAAAAAAAGTAATTACAGATGTTCAAACTGGTGTGAAGAAGGCAGGACGGGAGCTGTCTACTTTTCTACTTTCTTTACTGCACCCTTTAGCCCCTGGATTTCACCTATCTGCACGGCCTGCAGGTAGGCACAGGCTACCTGCATAGCCTACCTATAAGGCACTTGTGCTTATAACTTTGTATCCCTTTAAGAACTGGACAGAACTCTTAATTTTCAAGTTTTTTCAGATTTCACTCCCTGTTAGTTAAAAGAAAACTTGAGCATGTATCCCAAATATTTTGTCTGTATATTTTTAGATTCAATACAAATATTCATGTAGATTACTGTATTTTAAAATATATTAAATATAAATTTAACTGACCATGAAATAATAAATGGAAATCCTAATATTTTCTTTTCTCACCTCAATGAATCATCTTCATGGACCATCTCCTTATGCTCCCACTGGAGGGACCACTGAAATGGAGTAGGGGAACAGGGGCAGGAGAGGAGCCTAGTGTGACAGGCCATGACTAGTTGGATGGAGTACAACACCTGGGGATGTATGGACACATGTTAGATATGCTGACGTTGTGCCTTCCTCTTTGTGTTGCCCAGCTTCAGCTCAGTTCTGAGGCACACACGCTGCTAAGATCTCTCTGGAGTCATAGCGAGTGAAGGGCTCATTGCTTTGGTCTGCATTGTTTGTCCTTGGTTTTAATTGCCACTTGTGTCCTGAGCTATGTGGCAATAGGACTAATAGCTAACATTTGTTGACTGCTTACTATGTGCCACTGTGCTAAGAGATTTATTCACATTACCTCATTATCCTTATTACAACTCTGAAATTTTGCTATCCTTGTTTTACAAATGGGAAAACTGAGGTGTGGAAAGCTGTGACTTACCCACGGGTGTAGGGCTTGTTAGTGACACAGCTGGGATTTGAACCCAAGTTTGTCCTCCACCAAATCACTCATTCTTGACTTATATTTTCTACTGGTAGGATTAGTGCTTAAGTTACTGAAAGTGATCTGGGTGGATTTTACATCACTAGAAGTGACTCAAAGGGTAAGGATCACTGGCTGCACGGACCAAAAGGTTGGGTTCACAGGAGGTGTGGATATATGAGAGGAAACAGCCAGGTTTATAGAAATACAAATGTGCCAGTGCAGTTGAAAATGAAACTCTCCAAGAAAATCTGGGTTCTTCTTTATTTCTAGATAATTTGGTCTCATTGTAACCCATAGCTCCAGGAACAAAAATGTGTTGATACTTTTCTCGATGAGACTGTTGGAGGCAGCAGTTGTTACATAAGGCATCTGAGTTCCATTATAGGCTGTACGCGTTTCAACCTGGCATTCCAGTGCTTGAACATGACACAGAGATGTCAGGGGATCCTGGAGTTCTCTTCAGTAACTGCCAGAGTGCTTCAGCCTAGTGGAGTCAGACAGACCTAGGTTTGAATCCTCACTTTGCTACATATTAGCTATGAGAACTCTGGCAAGTTGTCTAAGCTTTTCAGGTCGGTTTCTTCGTCTTTAAAGTGGAGATAACGATACCTTCTTCAAAGTGGGATTGTTGGGATTAAATCCTCTACCATATGTAGAGTGCTACACACAGTGCTTGGTGCATAGTAGTGCTCAAAATTTGGCATCAGTTATTGTTGTCTGTGACCCTGCTTTCTCTAGAAGGAGGCACTGATTGATTATTTATGGCATAAACCCATGTCCTCTGCTGCTTTGGTTATGTCCTATATGTCCTATTTGTAAATGAGGAGGAACCTTTTCCTAAATCCTCTCAGTATCTTGCTTCCACAGAAAAATAAATCTGTTTCCACAAAAGAAGAACAAGAGCTGGAGACATTGGAAGTTTATGGGCTAGTGAAGGCGGCTCCAAGAAGAAAAGAATTCTAGTGATCAGCGACACCCTCCTGAGGGGGCCCAGATGTAGGCCAGATGCTGAAAATCTGTAGAGACACGTTAGGCTCAATGAAATGACTGTTATGCCATGACTTTCATCCATGTGGGCATAAAGAATATTGACTGATCTCACTAAGATTATTAGGAGTGACTTCAGGGTTCTGGAAACATGGAGGCTGGGACTCAAGGGGTGGTCTTGACAATCCTCCCAATTGAGCAAAAAGAGTATCTGTAGATGACAGCCCGCCCTAGTGATGGATGCCTACTTCACATGCCTTGCCTCGTGCTACCCCCAGATGGGCGCGCGGCAAAAACCACTGGAGATGCTTCAGTGGGGAGTGATTTGAGATTTCTGCCTAAGCAGAAATCATCTCTAGTGACTTTTGTGTGGTGTTATTAAAGTTATTTTGATGGGATCCTAAATACAGTGGTTATTCCTATAATCACTTTTCTTCAGTCAGCCTGTCTGGTTGGTCTCTTTTCTGGCTGGACTTTCAACACATACCACCTTTTGATAAGCATGTTTTATTCTTCTAAATGTAAAAGGATGGTGAAAATTTCTCTTTTTATGACTGGTACATTAATATAACTCTTTTTAAATAAGGGCCAAATGCGAGAGCTGAACTCTGGACACAGAAGACATGACGTTGATTGTTGCTGCTTTTCTGCCTTCGGTTTCCCCCTTCTGGTTCCTAGTCAGTTCTTTTCCACTGCAGCCAGAGTGACATTTCTACCTTCCTCCCTACTAACTTAATTTTCTGTTGCTCCCATAACTAGTTACCATAGACTTGGTGGCTTACACCAACACAAATTTACTAGGTCACAAGTCTGCCATGGGTCTCAGTGGGCTAAAATCAGGCTGTTTGGCAGGGCTGTGTTCCTTTCTGGAAGCTCTTAGGGAGAAACCTCTCCCTTGGTCTTTGCAGCTTTTGGAGGCCGTCTGTGTTCTATAGCTCATAATCCTTCTTCGTCTTCAAAGGAGCAATGTTGCATCTCTGTGACTGTGCTTCCACAGTGTCACCTTCCTCTGCCCACAGCTGGGAAAGGGTCTCTGTTTTTAAGGACCCATGTGGTTAGACTGGATCCCTGTAGATAATCCAGGATAATCTTTCCACCTCAAGGTCTTTAACTTAATCACACTTGCAGGTCACCACTTTTGTCAGGTAAGGTGACATGTCACATACTACAAGTTCCTGGGATTGGGATGTGATATTTTGGGGTGGCTGTTATTCTACCTACCACATCTACTGACCTGCTTTTTAAGCCCATCGTTTCTCTACTGCACAGTGGCAACTGCTTCGTAAATGGTTTCTCTTTGCGCACCCTTGTTCCACCACTTTCACCTTTTGTTATTTATTCTCCCCTTCCCTCTGATATAACCACACTGGCATCCTTTTTTTTTTTTCTTTGAACACACCAAGCACACTTCTGCCTAGGGCTTTTGCACTTGCTGTTCTCTCTGCCTGAATTTCTTTTCACTCAGATATTCTCATGACTGCCGCCCTCAGGACTTTTTGAATGTCACCTCTTCAGGGAGGTCTTTTCCTGAACCATTTATATGATTGGGCGCCTTTTCCTTGCATTTTCATTTATCCATCCCTTTGTCTCTCCTTCTTATGACAGAGGACATGTTTGGTTGTGTCTAGTCTCTTTCTCTCTTTCCTTTTTCCCTCTTTATTTCTCTTTCATTTTAAAAGATAGTTTCACTGATTATATAATTCTGGGTTGGCAGTTCCCCCCCCCCCCCAATATTTTAAAGACACATCCGCATTGTTTTCTGGGTTGCATTGTTTGTCATGAGAAGTCTTGTTATTTTTGGTTTTCTTCCTTTTTATGTAACTTTATGCATTTATGGTTTTCTCTTTGATAACGGTTTTCAGAGATTCAGTTATCATTTGTGTTGACGCAGTTCTTTTTGCATTTCTTTTGTTTGAGTTTACTCAGGTTCTTCAATCTTTGGGTTTACAGTTTCATCAAATTGAGCTATTATTTCTTCAGATATTTTTGTTGTCTCCTCCTTCTTCCGAGACTTCAATTATGAACACATTAGTTCATTTGATGTTGTCTCACAGCTCACCAATTCTCTGTTTATTCCTTTTTTGCCATGGTATCTTTTCTGTGTTTCATTTTGTAGAGTTCTGTTGCTCTGTCTTGCATCTACTACTTCTGCTGTGTCTAATCTGTTGGTAATCCTACCCAGGGTTATTTTTCATTTCGACACTATGTTTTCATTCCTACAAGTCTGATTTGTATCTTTTCATACTTTCCACATCATCTCATCTTAAATAGACTTTTCTTTACTTTTTTTAATATATGAAGTATATTTACTATGGCTGATTAGTTTCCTTTTACTAATTCTATCATTTGTGTCATTTCTGGGTCTGTTGCTACTGATTGACATTTATCCTCATTATGAGCCATACTTTCCTCTCTTTGCATGTGTGATAATTTTTGATTCATTGTAGATATTGTCAATTTTATATTGTGTAGTTGTTAGGTTTTTTATTTAAATAATTTTGGACTTTTTTTCTAGGACACAGTTGCTTATTGGCAGTTTTGTTAAGGGAAATCTATAACAGCCTTTAGTCTAGGGTTAATTTGGTCCTACTCCTGAGGCAATATTCTTCTGAGGACCCTGTTCAATACCTTGTGTGATGGGAGTTCTTTGTACCCTGTTTGGTGAGGGTAGCAACTCCTCTTCACCCTGTATTTTCCTTGAGGATTGTTTTGCCTGCTTCTTTCCGATGGTTCTTTCTTTGGCCTTTGTAGTTTTCTCACATGTATGTGCTAATCAGTAGTTACCTAAAGATTCCACAGTAACCCTCTGAATATATCCAGAGCTTTTCCAGTAAAGATTTCTCCTCTCTAGTACTCTGCTCCAAAATTTTATCCACTTTGGGCTCTTTGAATCCAGAACTCTATCTACTCATTTCAGGGAGACTGTTAAGCTCTGTTTGGGTCCTCAATCTCTATGCTATGGTCAGGAAGTGCTACCCGGGTGTTAAGCACTTGTAGGTATTGATTTCCCTTCTCCCAGACATTACTGTCCTATAATGCCAGTTGTCCAAAACTATTGTTTCACATATTTTATTGGAATTTTAATTGTTTAAGGTGAGAGGTTAAATTCAGTTCTTGTTACTCCTTCTTGCCCAGGAATAGAACTTTGTTCACTGATTTTGAGGTCTATTTGTATCAGAACTGTGTTTTCACAAACTCCTGGCTCTATGCTCTAACTCTGATCCCTACCTCTGGCCCTGCCAAGATCTACTGCTCTCTTCACCATCTTTTTCTTGGTATTTGAATTTAGATTTTTCTCCCCAGATTCTAATTTGGCTTACCTTTCTGACCCTTTATTTCCAGTCAGTTCAGTTGAGGGTCCACGTCATTGTTCTAGATCCTGGATCTTCATTCTGATTTCTTTAGTAAGCCTTGAATCCTTTGCTGTGAATGGAATCCGGACAATTATCCATTTTTTAAAAATGCATAATAATTTGATAGTTGGAAATAAAAACTTATTTTGATTTTTATTCTTTGATGACTAATGAGGCTGAATTTTTTTTCCAAACTTATACTATTTACATTTCTTTTCCCATGAGTAGACACTATCCATTTTCAATTTTTGATTGCTTTTCTCTGTCCCAGAGACTCCACATTGAAAACTAGCTCCTACTGTAGTTTGGATAAATTTGTGGGACAATTGGTCATGCCAAAATTCCAATGCTTTCTCTCTCTCTAACAAATGGGGAACTCCTTTCAGATGAAGGAATTTTTTGCATTGAAATCTTCTTAGAGAGGTGTTTGTTTTAGTTTGAAATATTCAATGCTAGGAAAACATATCAATTCTTCATTTTTTCCCCATCACTTTTTTTCCCCCATCACTTTACCACACAAATTCAAATGCCAGGAACAATTCCCAATCACTGAATTTGAGTCTTTAAATTAATTTTAGTTCCAAAGGTAAATTGGCAACTATGTCTAAATGAAAGAGAGATGAAAGTATATCATGTAATGCATCCAACACTTTAAAGAGTGATTAATGAATGATTTGCTATTAAAATCTTTTGGGGAGAACTGATGAGTGAACTGAGGAGAACTGGGAACTTTACAGACTGTAGTTTTACAATTCAGGCTTGGCCTAAATTTTATCTGAGTGATGTGAGTGGATTTATTGGTGTAGAACAAGTCATTGGACTATCATTACTCAAAGCTGCCCTTGATTATACTACATATGAACACCATCATCATTATAATGACTTTTAAATTTGCTATCATATTAGTCAGTCTCTAACTTTTTTCTTACACAATGATTTGAATTCCTGATAGATTTTGATCGTATCCATAGCCCACAATTTAACAATCTCTTTCATAAACCCTCAAAATTATATCTTCCCCTTTTAATGTCTCCACAAAATGAAATTATCTTCTGAGATAACAGTTGGAGTAACGCAGTCTTCCTAGCTTGAATGCTGGCTTCATGTTAATGTCAAGATTCGGCAATTTGCAATTTTCTCCACCATCTAACAGAGTCTGCTTCCCAAGTGATGCCTTGTTTTCACTGATATTTTATAGGTTGGCGCTTTTTTGAGGGGGAGAAAAGGGTTTCAGTACATAACCCACCTTTTTTGCTCTTCCAGTTATAAAGTTGGATCCAGGCATAAGATAGACAAACATCAATGAATTGTGTCAGTGCTATCACTGATAAAACAAGTTGGAGCATGTGACATTTATTTTTTTGGCCAAGGGAATTTGCTGATACTTCAACCCTGAATAGACAGACTTTACATCCACTGCCCCTTCTGTCTCTGACACGGCAGGAAAAATGCAGGTTTTCCCAGATGGAAACCCCTTACATTTGCTCAGGAAGGTACTTAGGAAGAGAAGAGATAGGAAGGATCTCAGAGAAGCATGCTAGTCCTATCTCTGGGCTACTGATTACCATGGGTTACTTAACCTCAATAGCCTGTTTCCTTATCTGAGAAACAAGGACAATACTACCTGCTCTTTTTACCTGCTGGGTGTAAAAATTCAATAAAGTAATACAAATGAATGTGCTTTATGAAGCACATTCCTAAGTGTGTTTCCAGTGGCCAATTGTTGCTAAACGACAAAAATTTGCTTAGAGATTATAATAGTAATGTAAGTAATAACAGCCACCCTTTATGTATTCCTTTTCATATCAGGCCACTGTGCTAGGGGCTTTACATGTATTTTCTCCATATTTTCTTAACACATATTCTCTTTAAATGCTTACTCTATTTTCTGTATCAACTCTCCATAAAAATTAGAACTGTATCCAGGTTATTCTTATCCTGAGTTTACAACTTGAGAGAATTGTTTGTTTTCCTCTCAAATACATGTTAAGTTTTTCACTTCAACTCTTTGCAAAACTTCGCAAGAATCTGTTGTTTTTGCTTCTTGGGAAAGGACATCTTAACGACCCTAGTTATCCTGCACAAGAGAAAAGGGGGACAGATCTTTAAGTCTTCTCAACACTAGGACATTCTCTGAAAACAAGCGCCAATAAAGGGAGCAAACAGTGCATTCAGGGAGCAAGCAGGCTGGAGGAGAGATGTCCTGTGTGTCAACATATGCTTGGTAAACACAAAGAAAAATTGTTCCCCTCCCATCTAGCTCCTTTGATGTTTCTTTTTGCTCTTCCTGCATCCCCACCCACAGTGGTCCTGGTTCTAGTATATGTGCTGCCCAAGCAAGCACATGGTCCTGGTTCTAGGAAACCGGAGGCAGGGGAAGCACTGAGCCTGGCACCATACCCAGCTTCCGGCTGCTCTCCCTATGTGTCTTCTCCGCTTGCTTCTGCTCCTGCCCTGATCTCTTTTCAGACTGGGGCCCCAGGTTACACTGCACAGAAGGGCAGGACGACCTCTTCCTTCTTCTCCACTGTGCTTGGGGGAATTAAATACAGTAGATGCGCTCCGTTTTGGCTTTGCCTCATTAAGAGGTCTCTATGGATTAATTCCTAAGAGATCGAATCTCGTTACTTTACTGTGGCAAAGTGAAATTAGTGCGAAGTAACAAGGAGCCAGATTAATGTGACCCCAGGAAATAATCCATAAAAAACTTATGAGGCCTTTAGCAGGCTGTAAATTGGATTTCAGACAGGGTGAGGGGAGGGGAAGAATCATGTTAAAAACAATCAGTTGGTAATGAATAGAGCTAATATTTTAGCACTTCGAAATAGAAGAAAACACCAAAGTAAATAACTCTGAGAACCCAATGGCAATATTTTCTAACATGTGTAAATAATTGAAGTTGTGATTATAATCCTAACTGAATTTTTCTTGCTTTATGGCTGCTGGGAAGTGTATTGTTCATTAAGCATCATAGAGCTCTAAATCAAAAGAACAAAGGAGAAGAGGAAGGCAGAAGAAAGAGATGGAAAAGAAAAATGTCTTGTCTGGGGTGATCAGTTGTCCAGTTCAGTGTGTAGGCAGGAGAGAAAACAAACAACTCATTAGGTCCATTTCTGTGATAAGGAAACTGAAAGAGGGGGTGGAATGGTCTGGAAGCTGATAGGATACTGATTTCTTTTTAAACTTTTTTTTTTTTTTTTTTTTTTTTTTTTTTTTTTTTAGCAGTGGCAGGAAGGGAGAAGTGACAAGTGCTTGGCATTTGTAACAGCAATCCTGTGTCATCATATGGTTAAGAAAGGATGCCATGGGTATTTCACAGAAATGGAAAAGCATTGTAAAAATCCTAAAATTCACATGGAGTCACAAAAGATTCCAAATTGCTGAAGCAATCTTTAGCAAGAAGATCAAAGCTGGAGGTGTCACAATTCCTGCTTTCAAACCATATTATAAAGCTATAGTAATCAAAACAGTATGGTATTAACATAAAAACAGACATATCAATGGAACAGACTAGAGAACCCAGAAATAAACCCACATATATACCATCAACTAATTTTCAACGAGGGCAGCAAGAATACACAAGGAGGAAAGGACAGTCTCTTTAATTAATGATGTCGGGAAGATGGAATTATCCATATGCAAAATAATAAAATTGAACTCTTGTCTCACATTGAACAAAAATCAACTGAAAATGGATTAAAGACTTGAAGACGAGACCTGAAACTGTAAAACTTTAGGGAAAAAGCTCCTTGACATTGGTCTTGGAAATAATTTTTCAGGTATGACACTAAAAGCATAGGCAACAAAAGTAAAAATGAACAAGTGGGATTACATCAGACAAAAGCAAAGGAAACAACACAATGAGAATTTAACCTACAGAATGGGATGAAATATTTGCAAACCATATATCTGATAAGGGGTTAATATCTAAAATATATGAGGGACTCCTACAACTCACCTGTCAAAGGACCTGAATAGACATTTCTCCAAAGAAGACCTACAAATGGCTAACAGGTATTTGAAAAGGTGCTCAACATCACGAGTCAACAAGGAAGCATCAATAAAAACCACAGTGAGCTATCATCTCATACCTGTTAAGATGGCTATTATTAAAAAAATAACATAACAAAATGCTGGCGAGGTTGTAGAGAAAAGGGAACTTTGGTACACTGTGGATGGGACTCACAAAGGCGAAGGATAAAGTACTTGCCCTGTAGGCTCCCTGGAACCTGAATGAACTGCAGACCGGAGCGGTCAGTGCCACCAGTTAATCCAACAAGAGTCTGGGGCAAGAGATGGGAGGTAGGTTTCCAGTGTCTAAAGGGAATTAAAATCTCAGGCCTATCTGCTCAGCTTTACCTGTCTAGACAGTTATTTTTCATGTTAAATGAGAATTTATACCTTCCCTAGGTTATTCATTTAGTGCAATTTTAATATAATCCTAATTTTTGGTGAAACTTAAGAAAATGTCTCTGAAATTACCTGGAATAATAAACAGGTAAGTATAGCTAATGTGATTTTGAAAAACAAGGGTAATGAGGATATTTATTCTGAAAGTTAATAAAACATTATAAAAGTGTAATAAGTAAAGCAATCTGGTATTTGGACAGGTAGATAGAAAAATAGATTGTAATGTAGTATTCAAATCCAAACTATAGAATATATGAAAACTTAATATGTGGTAAAGCAGATAACCATAATGAGAGGGAGAGAAGTTACTTAATTATTTTATTGTTTGGGGAAAGTTGATTAATCATTTAGAAAAAAAGTCGAGATTCTCATCGCTTAGGTAGCAACATTTCTAGAAAGCGTGTGTGTGTGTGTACATATACATGTTCTAGATTGACTTGTGTTCTCCAAAAAGATAAAAGTTTGGTTCAACAGCTCTGGGAAACTAACACTGTATATATTTACCTGCATATATGCATGTATATAATTATAATATTTTCAACAGTTGATCTGGACACTGAAGTGCTAAAACTAGCTAATATAATTTGACAAGGAAGCTTGTGTGGCACTTGCCTTTACAGGTTTTAAAACATTTTATAAAGCAATGATAATTAAAGCAAAGACACCAATAGGTCATTAGAATGGAATGGGGAATGTAATATATAAAATATATGGGAGCCAACTAAGGGTATGGGCGAGCAACTCAGTTCTTCCCAATGTGGATCTGCTTAGGCTTCCTTAGAATGTGGTGTCTGGGTTCTAAGAATGAGCATACTGAGAACACAAGGTGGATGTGTATGACATTTGTATGACCTAGTCTCAGAAGTCATACAGTGTCATTTCTGATATAGTCTATTGGTCAAGGTGGTCACAAGGACCTGCCTGGGCTCAAGGGGATGGGGCATAGACTTCACCTGTTGATGGGAGAATGGCAAAGTTCTAAGAAAGCATGTGGAATGGGAGATTGGAAAGCATACTGTTATTGCCATAGGAAAATAGTCTGCCACAATTTGGACATGGGAAGTCCTTGCCTCCTCCATATATAAACTGTGTTGAGTATATAATTGGCTTTGCTTCCTGGGTTTCTTGGATTTGTT
This sequence comes from Lynx canadensis, assembly GCF_007474595.2. Classification (NCBI taxonomy): domain Eukaryota; kingdom Metazoa; phylum Chordata; class Mammalia; order Carnivora; family Felidae; genus Lynx; species Lynx canadensis. The sequence continues at coordinate 22,616,279 of NC_044320.2, forward strand.
CTCATATTTGCACGTTTCTGACCTTTCGCTTTGGCCTCACTTTTACTATCATTTATTGGGGCAAAATTGCTGGACACTGGTGATAATTTTATTTTGTGGGACCTTTTGGGAAAAAATCTGAACTTGATTTCCATCAGGGTTAAAGTGATTGTAGAATTGTTCTAAACATAGCAACACAATGATTCAAATGTAAGACACAGAAAATACTGGGTTTTTGATAGTTTTAGATGATACAAATTTGGGGAATTGTCAAAGGAATTGTGAGCATGCCACATAGCCACACATGCAGGCTTCTAGATGTTTCCAGTTATGGAATGGCCACAAGAATTTTGAGTTCTCTCCACATTGTTTTGGGGGTTCAAGGCAGGCCCTACCCTACAAAACCTAATTCATAGGCCATGTTAAATCTGTTGACTAGACATACTGTATTGACAATGCTATGACTTCAGCTTTGAGAAATTCCTTTTGTTCCTTGTACCAGGACTCCTTTTTTGTCTCCCCCACCCCAGTCCCTACATTCAGCCAACTATAGCCTCGATGGGGGTTGTCAGATAATGTCAAAGAATAAAAGATAAGTTTGTTTTATAGATTCTGAAGAAACTCTACTGACTTAAAACTCAACCCTGTATCATAGGAATCAGCTAGACCACATAGTGTCTCAAGTTAAGTTCAAAGGAGCAAACTTGGACAAAACTTTATGTAAAGTAAAAATTTTCACTGCTTCCACATCACCATAGAAACCACATCCTCTAACAAGTAGCTGCTGTTATCAGAAATGAACTTGGAAAAGTAACCTTTACCCCAAAATGGAGTTCTGATGTTTCATACAAGTGATTTCATAGCCCATGATACCCATGGGCTAATTAGCACTTGAAAGCAGTCATTTGGATGAAGGTCAGCAAGTTATTGATATCAGAGATACTGCTCTGTACTCTTTATGTCTTAATACCGATAAATAATGTCAACCCAGTCAATGTGGAGATGGTATAGAATTTCAGCTTTATTTTATCTATGCTCTAATCAAAAATAAATGAAAGTAAAGGAACTATAGTATTTTAGAGAATGAGAGAACCGTTATCCAAAAGGGGAAATGTGTGTGTGTGTGGCAAGGTGGATGCTAGCATATTCTCAGGCCTAACACAGTGCCTGCACATACAAATGATCAGCATAAATTTGTTGAATAACAAAATGAAGGAAAGAATTGGGATTGTATCAGTAAAAGAAGATAGAAAAAGTATGTGGAATGATGGATGCCTTAGAATTGAGCCATTGCTACATTGAGCATTAAGATGTTCATTATCGTGTTGTATTTTTCACTAGGGCTATGGTTTTTCTTTTGAGGGAAGGGCCAGTTTGAAATCCTTAGCTTGCATTCATTGTATTGAATAGATCTCAATGAGCTCTATAAAGACTATAAATTTTGATGTGGCTTAACTTCAAGTAATTATTTTTTTGGTGTCATAGCATCTGGACAACATTTTAGATTTTGTTCTTTTTTTGCATCTGATGCTTCAATGGCTGATTTCAGGTGGGGTTAGCACACAAATTTTGGAAACAAGTGCAGGAAGTTATTGAGATTGTATTTTGACTCACTTCTAAACAGAGGGTGGGGAAATGCAATTGCAAGAATAATAAAAGTGATGAAAAAAGTCCTTGTGTAGTGCTTTCCCAAGGCATTTGGTACAACTTTGAAGATATTAATTAATGCTTGTTAAAGTCCTATGGGGTAGGAAGGGGGCAAGGATTATTAACTTGTTTTATAGGGGAAATGAAGCAAGAGAGCTTTAATAAACTCTGTCGTATCAAGCAGCAATTATGGAAAAGAAAAAGGGTCAAGCCTCAAACTCCTTTTTCTCAGGGCCTTGCTCACCAAAGCACAAGTGTGATTGCTCTCACATTGCGGCCTTGAGTGAATTTCAGCAAGCCTCATTCGTATCTCTCTTACTTTCACAAATTGTTCCTCAGATCAGGTGTTCTGAGTCCTTATTTACACTGTTCAAACCTCAGCCCTTTACTTCCCTCCCTCTCAGCAGATGAAATTACCTCCTATTCACAGAGATCCTTGAAGCCATATACGGTGAACTCTCAACTTCCCTTCTCTCTGACTCAAAATTTATTTTTATCTTCATCCATTTTCTGCTCATTCCTCTTCCTTGTTTCAGAGTCTCATAGCCTTGAAAAGTGGAGTCTGTCTATCCCTCTTCTGAATTCCACGCATGATAGCCTTCTGGCGGGGGTGAGGAACTTTCTGCCACCTGCCACTTGCTCCCTCATATCTTAATCTTTCCTTAGCTCTTTCCTGTCAAGTTAAAACCAGTCTCAAAACTCTCCTTCCCTAAAAAGACTTTTCCTTGGCCCCACTTTGTTTCATGCAACTTCCCTATCTCTCTCTTTTCCTGTGATTGCTAAATTTATGAAAAGAGCGGTCTGTGTCTGTTCTTACAGGCTCTTAGTAAAGATCATTTGGACTGCTCTTGTTTTCCTGAGAGGCAGAAGAAGCGTTGGAACCAGACTGCCTGGGTTCAGTTCCAATGAGAGCAAGACTGGCCTTATCACTACTCTGCTGTTCTCTGGAAAAAAAGTGATTACTGCTTTCATACTGTCCTTTCAAGCACTGATTTACACCCTGCTGCAGTTTACATCAGCTCTGCTGGGGGAGACATCTCATTTGCTTTTATTTTTCCAATTGGACCTCATGTCTGACACAAAGTCTTGTCTTTCCTATGAAATTCAGTTGAGCTTGTATACCGTTGAGTAGAATAACTTCCAGTTTCGAAATTTAGATTTTTCTTCTAATAAAATGAAGAGAACAAGAAGAACAACCACCACAAACTGAAAAATCTATTTACACATAATGGCTGGCTACCATTCACAGCTCTTCAGCTTTTTCTATTAAAAATCTCTGTACACACAGAACCAAATGATCACTCAGGTCTGTGGGGAAGTGATTTTTGTTCGACTTTAAGATAAGGATAAAGCAGTATTGCTTCACCAGTTACCTGAAAGGCTTACGAGCAGTTTTTTTATACTTGGTTTAAAGTCGCTGATTTGATAGATAGGAGAGGTCTAAATATATCATGGAGATTGTTCTAGAATAAGGAATGTGCTCTGATTGAGGGGAGAGAGAAGTAAAAACAAAGGGCTAATAACAGTTCGTGGTAATAGTTCTTTGGGTAAATCACCATTATGTTAACATGAAATTTCATGACAGTTATAACAAGAGACTGCTGACCTAAAGATACAGAGAAACCCAAGAGAGCCTCAGCTGCTTCCTCTAGCTGGTGACTACCAGATAGACATTCATTCATTCAACAAACGTTTCTGGAATACTTTCTAAATGAGACACTTGGAAGCAGGAGTGAATAATACAGCTGTTGTTCTGAAGGAGAGCACCGTCTAGAGCATGAGACAGATAAACAAAAAGAGTGTGTGTGATAAATGCAGTGGTTCAGGTTTCCCTGAAGGTGTGATGAAATGGTATAGACTCAAGGAGTCAGGCAAGCATCCCAGTGAGGTGCTGACCGAGCAGCCCTCGGGAGGACTCAGCCCAGCGTGGAGGAGTAGGAGTGGAAAGGCATTCAGGGAGAGATAGAGTCGGGAAATTTGGGGAGCTAAGAAGAGTGGGGGGGTGCAAAATAGGGTGGGAAAAGTAGGTCAAGTCTGGATCAAAAATTAAATGATGTTGAAATAATACCCGTGGCAATAAAATTGGGGGTGAAAAAATACAGATAAAGAACCAAGCACTACAAATAAAATGCTCTGGCTAGGAATGAGAAATGTAAACCATGACTTAAAATCCCCTCGGAAGAGGACTGTAAACCAAACTGTGTGTGGGTCTGAGTGACCTTGACCAAGCTCAGTAATTCCAAGTGCCCAAAACTCTTTACGCAGTCTCTAAGACTCCAGATCTCAGTTCTGATCTCAAACATGCCATGTTCTTATATTTCAAGGGAAACCCACTTTTCACCTGTGTTTATTTTTATCTTTGTGCTTTGTGCCCTGCTGCAGGGCAGTGAGGACTAGAGGTGCCTATTGAAGTGTAAGTTTGGTTTGCTCTCTAGGTATTCCTCCTAGTCACAAGGATAGATGTGTAATGCCCTAGGCTGTGTTTGCTTTGTAGATAGAAGTCTGGAGTGGCTGTATTTCTACCTTTCCCCTCAAAATTTTCCTACAGATGTTATAGCTAGTGGAAGTGATGCTTGATGCTTTCATGATCTCATGTAGCTCAATTTTGTAAATGAATTTTCGTAAGTTTTATATGGAAATAGGCAGTTTTTATAAAGAAAACTACTACTTTCCCAATTTTACAGGTATGGAGTAACTTCTCATACAATTCTGGACAAATAACTTTAATCATGGCAGTGAAAATGAAAAGAAAAATAGAGATATTGAGATGGTTGGTTTTTTGTTTTTTTTCTGTGGTGTATTTGCTCTGTTGAAAGATAGACTTAAGAGCAAAACTGAGGGGAGTAAGTATTTATTCAGCTCTTGTTATGTTCAATTTGTTTTCACATAGTTTACTTTATATATGTTACATATCTAGTGAGGCAGGAAGTGTTACTATCTCCATTTTCTAGAGGAAGAATAAAAAAGATTAAATAGTTTATAGAATAGCAGAGAATTAGTAAAAGAGTTGTGAGTCTGGGTCTTACCTATCCAATGCTAAAGATTTAACTTTTCCTACTGCATCAAGTTGTAAAAGTTTGGGGGCTACTTAGGCTCACAGGACCCTATCCTTCCTCTTTGTCAATAAAAAAGTTACATTTTCGTTGAAGTAAAATATACAACAGAAAAATGCACAGGTACTTTAGGGGTATAGTTCGATGGAGGTTTCACAGACTAGGCACATCCATGAACTAGCTCCCAGATCAAGACACAAAGGATCATCAACATCCCCAAGTGTTCCTCATATTCCTGTCCAGTCACAGACTCCCACCTCCTGAATAACCACTATCCTGACTTCTGTCATACACTAATTTTGCCTCTTTCTGAATTTATTACACCTAGACTCATGTCATCTGTTTCTGCCTTCTTTCACTCAGTATTATGTTCATGAGATTCATTTATAATACTGCAAGTCATTGAGAAATTTCATTCTTACTGACATATAGTGTTCCAGTGTATGAATAAACCACAGTTATCCATTCTTTAGTAGCAAGGAAGTTGAATAGGTGTTTTTGGTAGACAGAATAATGGTTGCCAAGATGTCCACATCCTAATCCTTATGAATATGTTACCTTACATGGTAACCTGACATGGCAAGAGGTATTATCCAGGTAGGTCCAATGTAATTGAAAGACTCCTTATAAGAGAGAGGCAGGACAGTCAAAGTCAGAGAGGAGATGTTATGATGGAAACAAAGGTTGGAGGGATGCATTTTGAAGATACAACGTAAGGATGGCAGGTGGCCTCTAGGAGCTGGAAAAGGCAAAGGGACAGATTCACACTTAGCTCCTCCAGAGGGAATGTAGCTATGCTGACATCTTGATTTTAGCCCTAGGACACATGTGGAATCCTGACCTGCAGGATGGTAAGATAGCGTGTTGGGGTGTAACCCATGAGGTTTGTGGTAATTTGTTACAGCAGCAATAGTAAACTAATACAGGGCTATTATGGGTAGAGCCACTAGGAGCATTCTAGTACCTGTATTTCGGTGAACATACAAACATATTGCTTTAGAATATATATCCCTGGGGAGGAGATTGCTGAATCACAGGATATGCATGTGTCAGCTTTAGTTGATAATATCAAATATGTCTCCAAAGTGGTTATTCTTATGTATACTCTGCACTAGAGTGATGAGAATTTTGGTTACTTTACATCTTTGTTGACATTTGAAATTTGCTTTCCTCATTTTAGAAATTCTGGGGGTGTGTAGTGGTATCTCTTTGTGGTTTTAATTTGCTTTTCCCTGATGAGTAATGAGGTTGAATGCTCCTTCCTGTATTTATTCACCATTTGAATTTTTTGTGAAGTGTTTGTTCAAGTCTTCTGCCCATTTTTTCCCCTCCCAATTGGGTTATCTGTCAGTCTTGATTATTTTGACTATAGAATTCCATTCAGCTCTGCTTTCCAGAAACTGTACTAGTGCTTCAAAATGAGTTTTCTCTCTTCTTTCCCATTTTTCTAACTCTCGTTCTTCAATTTTCCCCAAAGAAATATATCATAAGCTGATTCGGACCTAGTCATGACTTACTATTGGAAGTTTGTGATTATGTCCTTTAGAACTTTGCAATTATTTTTTAAAAGAGGATATTTGGTCTAATTTCTTGACAGCACCGGCATCTTCGCAACCTCTCCTTATCTAGGTCTGTAAGGTAAGGCCTGGCCACTCCACATTTAGACGTCTCGGGGCTTTCCACCAAAAAGCAAAGTCTACTTACCACACAGCTACTCTTCCCTGTAGCCAAATCTGATGGTTAACATGTAGTTGGAAAGCTCAGTGGCTTACGGAGTTCGGGCTTGGTGGGAGACACCAACATAACTGTAGTTCTTTAGTTTCCTCCTGATATTGGTGACTTGTGACTTCTCTCTTTTTCTTTGTCAGTCTTGGTAGAGGTTTAGCAATCTTATTGATCTTTTAAATGGCCAGTTCTTAGTTTCATTTATTTTCTCAATTGGCTTTCTGTTTTCAGTTCCATTGATAGGCTGTTACTTTCATTAATTCCCTTATTCTTTGCTTTCAATTGTTTTAAGGTGGAAGCTTGGATTTTTTACTTATGATCTTTATTCTTTTGTAACATAAGATTTTAATGCTACACATTTCTAAGCACTGCTTTAGCTACATCACACAAATTATGATATGTTGTATTTGCATTTTTGCTCAGTTCAAAATATTTCCTAATATTTTTCTAATTTTCCTTTAGTCTCCTTTTTTGACCCATGGGTTGCTTAGAAATTTAGTTTTTATTTCCAAGTGTATGGTGACTTTCTTGTAGTTCTATAATTAATTTCTAGTTTAATTCAGTTATGATCTGAGGACATACTTTGTATGGCTCCAATTCATTTAAGTTTGTTAAGGTTTGTTTCTGGCCCAGAGTGTTTTCTATCTTCGTAAATGTTCCATGTGAACTTGGAAAAAAAATGTCTGTTTTTTCAAGATGTTTTTGGATAGATTATCTGCTGCTTTTAGGTGGAGCTCTGTATACAACTAGATCTACTTGATTAATGGTGTAATTCAGTTGCTATCCGTGCTGATTTTCTTCCTTCTAGTTTTGCTTACTACAGAGAGAGCAGTGTTTAAGTCTCCAGGTATACCTGGGACTTGTCTATTTCTCCTTTGCGTTCTGTCAGTTTTTGCTTCATGTATTTTGAAGTTTTGTTGTTATATGCATAAACATTTAGAATTGTTACATCTTTTTGGTGAATTAACACTTTTATCATTATGTAATGTCTCTTCAATTGCATAGTTTAATTTAATTTTTTAATTGGTGTATGTAATCTGAGAAAAATATGTCCAGGGCATTATGGATTTTTGAATGTAGACTTAGTCCTGATTATATCATGCCTATTTATTTATTTCTTTATTTATGTAGAAATGTTTATTTATTTATTTTTGAGAGAGAGAGACAGAGCACACAAGCAGGAGAGGAGCAGAGAGAGAGAGAGAGAGAGAGAGAGAGAGTCTGAAACAGGCTCCAGGCACAAAGCTGTCAGCTCAGAGCCCGACATCGGGGTTGAATCCATGAACTGTGAAATCATGACTTGAGCTGAAGTCGAACACTTAAGCTACTGAGCCACCCAGGCACCCTTATTTATTATTTTTTAATTAAAAAAAAATTTTAGGGGCACCTGGGTGGCTCAGTTGGTTGGGTATCCGACTTCAGCTCAGGTCATGATCTCACAGCTTGTGAGTTCAAGCCCCGCATCGGGCTCTGTGCTGACAGCTCAGAGCCGGAGCCTTCTTCGGATTCTGTGTGTGTGTGTCTCTCTCTCTACCCTCCTCTGCTCATGCTTTGTCTCTCCCTGTCTTGAAAGTAAATAGACATAAAAAAAATGGAAAAAAAAAATTTTTATTTTATTTTGGGAGAGCATGAGCTGGGGAGGGACCAAGAGGGAGGGAGAGAAAGAATCCCAAGCAGGCTCTGAGCTGACAGTAATATAACACTCAACCCCATGAACTGTGAGATCATGACTTGAGCCAAAATCAAGAGTTGAACACTTAACCATCTGAGCCACCCAACTGCCCTTGTGTTCTTTCTGCAAAGCTGCTTTGTAAAGGTCTGGACTCTGAATGTTAGTTGAACCAATATCACCTGTTTGGCTATATCTTAAACAGAAAAGTTAGAAGAGCTGGTCACTGAGAAACTTTTAGTCCAGTGAAGTCACAGACTTTTGCTGGGGCCCGTGAGTGGCTACATTTTCTCTAAAACTGTGTGGTGGGAATTGTCTGTTTTTTTTTTTTTTTTTTTTCCAACGTTTATTTATTTTTGGGACAGAGAGAGAGCATGAACGGGGGAGGGGCAGAGAGAGAGGGAGACACAGAATCGGAAACAGGCTCCAGGCTCTGAGCCATCAGCCCAGAGCCTGACGCGGGGCTCGAACTCACGGACCGCGAGATCGTGACCTGGCTGAAGTCGGACGCTTAACCGACTGCGCCACCCAGGCGCCCCGGGAATTGTCTGTTTTTAAAAGACTTAATTTTAGTTAATGGATTCCAAGTGAATGAAGTTAGCCTCCAGGATCCTTGTCCAAGGGCTTCATCTGCTTTGGTTGTCCTTCAACCCTGCTGGTGAGAAGACTGGTACAGTTTCTGGAAGAGAGAGGATATCTACCTGTGACACAGAAGGCCAAAAAAGATGAGCGGAGAGAAAAAGGATATTGTGGGAGTGAGGGAAACCACAGCCTAAGAAAGAGTCTTTCCTTTCCCTAGCAGCTTTAACTTTTGGTCACTCAGTTCTACTGCACTTCTGCTAGGCCAATGATCTGATGGAATGTGGCAAATACAAGTTTCTAGCCTGTTCTCCCTAACCCATGGCTCAGCAATGGAAACCACACGGTGCCAGTCGTCCCTGAAACAACCACTCCTTATTCCTAGTCTGCACTGAAGCAGGATATGACCATCCTGGAGAGCAACATGGAGATGCAGCAAGAGGTTAAGAAGATAGGAGAAGGGAGAGAAGTCCCTGAAAACATTTCTCTTGCTTCTTCTATTTGTCAAGTTAATTATGCTTCACCTAAAATAATAGATGGTCACCAAATTGAATACCACCCCAAAACTCATTCTCAGCATTAAACTACCATGGATTAACTGCTGAAATTGTGAGCTTTAGTTTATAGCATCAGCATAGCCCTTGAATGAATTATGGACTTGTATTCACTCCAGAACAATCTATTACCCTCCCACATAACAGAAAATGCCATTTATTGCAATTTGTACAAACTATAAATCAAGACATTATTACTTAGAGGCATGTGAGCTGTGGCCATACTGCATACTCCTGCATTTGTAATGGTGTGTGTGTTGGGGGTGGGGGAGGAATAGATATAGATTAAAAAATTCCCAGGGGATTTAAATGGTAGCTGCTATATCTCCTTATGTTGTGAAGTGGCATCTCTGTTCAAGTGTTCCTTCAGTTGTGAAACAGGTATTGACCAGTCTCAAATAATCAGCCTTTGAATGTGGTTTTAAATTGGAGGAATTGATTGTGCACACTCTAGAAGGTTGTAGAATCCTCTTTCAGAGATTCCAACCCTGGCTGTACACTGGAACCATTCGGGAGGTAGGTCAGACTTTTGGAAAACACCGATGCCTACACGAAAATCCCAAAGGTTACAATAAAAATTTTGGAGTGGCACCCTGATGACAGAATTTTTAGAAAGCCATCCAGATAATTTTAATGTGTAGCCAAAGTTAATAACTTCTGTTCTACAGAATAGGGAGAGGAAGAAACAGAAAATGTAAAGGGAGGGTAGTTATTGGCTGTAATTTTCTCAAATCAAAATGGAAATGCATCTTCAGGATTTCAGATAGAAGCAAATCCATGGGATGCTGCTTACAGTATTTCTGTGAACACTCTGAGGAGTGGAAAAAAAGATAAATTTAAGTGTGTCTGAGAAGATGTAAGTGCTTAATAAATCCTTATTTCCTTCCTTTAAAATGCAGATACCTAATAGAGACCTACGTGTGCAAATAAGCACCTACCAGTCTTGCATAAAGCTTTGTTGCCTTGCTTTGGTCTTTCATGCAGTGCTTCTCGAAACTTTTTATATAATGGTACACTGAGAAAATGATGTTTGATTTGCACACTGGAGTAAATACCAGAGGCTGCAGCTAAGTTATCCCGAGTTCTGAGGTGTTGACATCTGGTGGGAAAAGGCTGTGACTTTTTGTCCCCGGAAGACTGCAGAGTTTGCAAGAGTTGCTGGATATTTCTTTTTTTTTAATTTTAATTTTTTAAATTTACATCCAAGTTAGTTAGCATATAGTGCAACAATGATTTCAGGAATAGATTCCTTAGTGCCCCTTACCCATTTAGCCCATCCCCCCTCTCCACAACCCCTCCAGTAACCCTCTGTTTGTTCTCCATATTTAAGAGTCTCTTATGTTTTGTCCCCCTCCCTGTTTTTATATTATTTTTGTTTCCCTTCCCTTATGTTCATCTGTTTTGTCTCTTAAAGTCCTCATATGAGTGAAGTCATATGATATTTGTCTTTGACTAATTTCACTTAGCATAATACCCTCCAGTTCCATCCATGTAGTTGCAAATGGAAAGATTTTATTCTTTTTGATTGTCAAGTAATGCTCCATTGTATATATACACCACATCTTCTTTATCTGTTCATCCATTGATGGACATTTGGGCTCTTTCCATACTTTGGCTATTGTTGAAAGTGCTGCTATAAACATTGGGGTGCTTATGTCCCTTTCAAACGGCACACCTGTATCCTTTGGATAAATACCTAGTAGTGCAATTGCTGGGTCCTAGGGTAGTTCTATTTTTAGTTTTTTGAGGAACCTCCATATTGTTTTCCAGAGTGGCTGCACCAGCTTGCATTCCCACCAACAATGCAAAAGAGATCCTCTTTCTCCTCATCCTCGCCAACATCTGTTGTTGCCTGAGTTGTTAATGTTAGCCATTCTGACAGGTGTGAGGTGGTATCTCAGTGTGGTTTTGATTTGTATTTCCCTGATGATGAGTGATGTTGAGCATTTTTTCATATGTTGGTTGGCCATCTGGATGTCTTCTTTGGAGAAGTGGCTATTCATGTCTTTTGCCCATTTCTTCACTGGATTATTTGTTTTTTTGGGTGTAGAGTTTGATTAGTTCTTTATAGATTTTGGATACTAACCCTTTATCTGATATGTCATTTGCAAATATCTTCTCCCATTCCGTCGGTTGCCCTTTAGTTTTGCTGATTGTTTCCTTTGCTGTGCAGAAGCTTTTTATTTTGATGAGGTCCCAGTAGTTCATTTTTGCTTTTGTTTCCCTTGCCTCTGGAGATTTGTTGAGTAAGAAGTTGCTGTGGCCAAGATCAAAGACGTTTTTGCCTGCTTTCTCCTCGAGGATTTTGATGGCTTCCTGTCTTAAATTGAGGTCTTTCATCCATTTTGAGTTTATTTTTGTGTATCGTGTAAGAAAGTGGTCCAGGCTCATTCTTCTGCATGTCGCTGTCCAGTTTTCCCAGCACCACTTGCTGAAGAGACTGTCTTTATTCCGTTGGGTATTCTTTCCTGCTTTGTCAAAGATTAGTTGGCCATATGTTTGTGGGTCCATTTCTGGGTTCTCTATTCTGTGCCATTAATCTGAGTTCTGCCATTGTCTGTTCTTGTGCCAGTACCATATTGTCTTGATGATTATAACTTTGTAATATGTCTTGAAGTCCGGGATTGTGATGCCTCCTGCTTTGGTTTTTCTTTTTCAAGATTGCTTTGGCTATTTAGGGTCTTTCCTGGTTCCATACAAATTTTAGGATTGTTTGTTCTAGCTCTGTGAAGAATGCTGGTGTATTTTGATAGGGATTGCATTGAATATGTAGATTGCTTTGGGTAGTATTGACATTTTAACAATATACATTCTTCCTATTCAGGAGCAGGGAATCTTTTTCCATTTCTTTGTGTCTTCTTCAATTTCTTCCATAAGCTTTTTATAGTTTTCAGTGTATAGATTTTTCACCTCTTTGGTTAGATTTATTCCTAGGTATTTTATGGGTTTTGGTGTAATTATAAAAGGGATCAATTCCTTGATTTCTCTTTCTGTTGCTTCATTGTTGGTGAATAGGAATGCAACCGATTTCTGTGCATTGATTTTATATCCTGCAACTTTGCTGAATTCATGAATCAGTTCTAGCAGTTTTTTGGTGGAATCTTTTGGGTTTTCCGTATAGAGTATCATGTCATCTGTGAAGAGTGAACGTTTGACCTCCTCCTGGCCGATTTGGATGCCTTTTATTTTTTTGTGTTGTCTGATTGCAGAAGCTAAGACTTCCAATACTATGTTTAATAACAGTGGCAAGAGTGTTCCTGACCTCAGGAGGAAAGCTCTCAGTTTTTCCCCATTGAGGATCTTAGTGTTGGGTTATTCATATATGGCTTTTATGATCTCCAGGTATGATCCTTCTATCCCTACTTTTCTGAGGGTTTTTATCAAGAAAGGATGCTGTATTTTGTCAAATGTGTTCTCTGCATCTATTGAGAGGATCATAGAGTTCTTGTCCTTTCTTTTACTGATGTGATGAATCATGTTAATTGTGAGTTGCTGGATATTTCTTGACTAAAGTGTACCCTTTGAGGCTATTTTCATTTTACCTACAGCATCAACAAGGCACTGGAAGTTGGTGAGATGGCTGCCAACATCATAAGGTAATAATAAGAGCTACAATTTGTCAAATGAATCCATGAGCATCTCCTATGCTAAAGTAATTCTGATACCTCAGCTCCTTCGATTCTTCTGACCACCTAGTAAGGTAGGCAAATTTATTCCCATTTCCCATTTTCCCAATGAGGAACTTAAGATCCAAGGGGTAAGTGATTTGCTACCCCCACTTCTCCTGACCATCATTCTGTGACACTTTAACTACATCATCTCCATTCCATTCGCTCTCCATATCTCTTCAAATCCTTCCTGGATTTGACTGTGGCAGGGCCTTTTAAGGAGTATTCTACCCCAGAGTTTGGCTACGTGGAACCCTCCTCCTTTTCATTTGTGATTTAAAACCTGCCTCTATGATGACCTTCCCTGACCACCATATTGGTCTCCTCTGCCTTGGAGTCCTGTGGCACTTAGAGTCTGCTATGTTGTACTCACACTTTCTGTTCCATGTGGTTAGTACATTTGTGTGTGTGTTCATGCATGCGTGTGTGTGTGTGTGTGTGTGTGCATGCTTTATTTGCCCAAAGAGCTTACAACTCTTGGGAGCAGGTCTGTGTCTCATGCTTCTGTTTCTCTACAAATGCCTTAATTCATTACTAGTACCTATTGAGCCCTATTATGATTGTTCTTCAGGAGTTTTTTTTTTTTTTTTTTTTTTTTTCTTCAGGAGTTTTTAACAAATTTTTTTTCCCCTTGAGGAGTGGAATAAAACAGGGTAAGCGGTGACCTGTAGTGGAAAAGGTGACATTTTGAGGCAAGGCAGACCTGGGTTTTAGTTCTGACTCTGCCATTCACTGCTTGCATGGCAAGTCATATAGTTCTGAGATTGTCTGTTTTTTTTTCGTTTGTAAAGTGGCACTATAGTATTACCTTGCAGAGACTGGATCATTTGCCTCCATGGAACAACATTAGTAAGGTTTATTAGCGAATGAACCAAAGCAGTATCTTCATCTTTGTGACTTCACTTCATGTCCTTCTCTCTTAATCACCAACAACTGAAGTGCTGGTTTAATTTATCATCCAATCATCCAGAGACACTTTTGAGAGTGAAAGGGCTGCTGCTGACAATTAAACTAGAACAGGGATAAATTGGGACTTTTCTGGACCAACCAGGTTGTATGGCTATACTTCCTCTTGATTTCACTTCTTTGTTCACCTAACTTCCCTACCAGATTGTGTTCTCTCCAGGGCCGACCGTGTCTCACTCATCTCTAGACTCCCAGCATCCTATGTAGGGTCTAGGACATACCGGGTGCTTAGATATTTGGTGAATGAAGGAACTCATGAATTGACTAGTTGGGGACACATTGGGTGACCTTGAGCAGCTCAGATGAGCTCTTGGTGCCTCTGAAAAATGAGCAGTAGACCAATGATTTCAAGGTCCTTCCAACTTCCCAGCATATGACTCCTCCCACTGTGGGCAGTTTCCACTTATACCCTGTCCTCTTGGATGACTGAGATGTGCTCTGTGAGTACCAGAGGAAAACCCTGGTCCTGAGCTGGAGCTGGTGAGATGGCTCCAGGGAAAGATCTCTTCACGTCTGTGGGAGTCTGAATGGTAGAAGAGAGAAAGAAATTAAGAAAACCATGTTTGTGCCTTTCTAATTTATGGTGAGACAGAGAGGTAGAGCGCCTGGAGAGGAGGCTCAACAGTGCCAAGGTCATACAATAAATTGGTGATTGGGATAGGAAGAGCCTCAGACGACTGTTTACTAAGGGAAATCTTTCAACCTGAGCTGAGGGAGCTGAGCCTGTGGAGTTCCTCAGCACAAGCACAGGGCGGTATTTTTGTCAGCAGCGGCCCTTTCAGGGAACCATAACTGCAGTCATATTGAATCATGAACTAGATTAGCCACATTAGAGGTTTAGCTACAATATATTTCAAAGTTAAAACACAGGCTGTGGCAGTGGTATCAAAACCTATAATTTCTGATGCAAATGAACGGCATGAAAAATGGCCCCTGGCTACTGGGATAGACAGAGGAATATGTGAGTGAAATAACATGGCAGTTATGTCAAAATTGGAAGAATAACTGTATTCCAGAATAGTAAATTATTATCACGGCCTGACTGGTAGAGTAACCCATAAGGTAAGAGAATGTGTTTTTTGGTACCTGTATAAAATTACATTGTCAATTTTGTTTAGTCCCTCTTTAAAACCTGAGCATTCATTTTTGAAAATATGTGTGGAACATAAGGTGACATTTGGAAAAAAAGCATAATTTTCAAAGAATACTGATCCCATTAGTTCTTATATTACAGATGTCGATGAATTTAACTTTTATAGTGTTGCTAACACATGGAAGGCATAAAATGGACTTTCAGCTACCTAGGCTTTTCAACAACATCTTGGGGAAGTACCTGAGCTTTATAAAATGTTTTTGGGGGTCATACTGTGGCATCACGTTTCATGGGCACAAGCCCATGGAATCAGAAATCTCTACCTTTAAGTGCTAGGGCCATTTCTTATTGGCTGAATGACATTATGCAACCTACCTAATTGTACTCAGCCTAACTTTGCTTATCTATAGATAGATAGATGGGGATAATAATACCTTCTTTATTAGGGACTCATTAGAAATGATAATATGGGGAAAGTTTTAGTAAATATCAATCTTCATATATCTAAACACTCTCTAAAGAACAGCTGATATTACTGTGAAAGCAAATATAGTGGCTTCAGTGTTTTGTTTACATTTTTGACTTTTGTACATGTTTGTATTGACTCTGATAGTGGGTTCTGTGTATAGTGAGTCAACAAATCTTTCTAAAGTTACACTTTTTAAAGTTTTTAACCAATTAAATTGTAGAATCCTCTCAATCTGATGGAAAATATAGATATATTTCATCTTTATTAGAATATCATTTATTAAACATTAGATATTGAAATACAAATATATAAATATCATTTATTAAATGTTATATTCAGAGTTACCACAAATTAGGTATACACACTCACACACATAAGCATACACACAGTAAGCAAATTTATGTATTTTGATTAATTGCATATCTATTCCAGACAACAACAAACCAAGGTGGCAATAATGTGGTTGAGAACAAGCCTTTGGAGTTAGGCAAACCTGGGCTAAATTTGTGGCTTTTTTTTTTCTTGCTAGCTGTGTGACCTTAGACTCAGCTTCTATGTGCCCCATCTAGGAAATGAAATTAATATCTATTATAGAATTTTAGGGATTAAACAAGGTAATGCATATAAATGTTTGGCATGGTACCTATCAAATGGTACAGTCTACATAAATATTGTCTGTTATTAAAAAGTTATCTAGGGTTTAAAACTATAATTTGATCAGAGTGAAGAAATATTCACAGGGTTATTCCATACCAAGACGTCATGTAAATTTCCAAATAGTTCTTACAAGATGGTTAGAAGAATGGATCTAATTTCTGTGTAGACAATGGGATCTTTTTGGTCATTTTCATGACTGAATGGGGTTGTTCACTTGCTGTTTGAATGCATTTCTTAGCTCCCCAAAACTCTTGCAGAAAGAAAAGCAAAATTGAACATTGTACATGGTTAACTTAACATTATATTTGGAAGAAGAAAGGCTCTTTTAAAAAATATGTTATTTTGGCTACCAACAAGTAGATGTGGTCTTGTGTTAATGTTATAAGTAAACTTAGTTTGATTCAGTGCATTACAGCGTTCTAAGCATTTTCACAACCATTATTCCAGCAAGAAAGTGTGGATATGATAAAGAAGTGAAGCTGATATTGATAAATGTAAGGAAAGCTAGTAAAAATGTTATGGTCTGAGTGGACATTTTTGTAGACCTGTTTATCTATATATATCTATATGTTTACTACCTCTGTTTATCTATCTATCTGTCTACCTACCTACCTACCTACCTATCCATCTATCTGTTGTTTGTTATTTGAGGATTTGAAAATGGTCATCTAATAATTTTGGTTATAGGTCTCATTTCTTTTGTTAAAAACAGTCAAATTCAACAATTTGCACTGGCTTTCCCCCATGGTGACTATAATACATTATCATAATTCAAGTCATATTCTGTCAACTCTCTGGTTTCAGGGAGCCCATACACTTCAAATTTATTTCCAAGGTCACGAAGCCATCCCTTATGGCAAGTGCAAAATGCCTTTGATGTGGTGGGTGCAACATCTGTGCAGACAGACACAGTTAACTTATGCAGTGCTTTGATTTCACATTTTGGTTGAGAGGTAAGGTCTTTTGAACCCAAGTACATTTAAAACAATTTTTTTAATGTTTATTTATTTCTGAGACAGAGCATGCGTCGGCGAGGGGCAGAGAGAGAGGGAGACACAGAATCCGAAGCAGCTCCAGGCTCTGAACTGTCAGCATAGAGCCCGATGCGGGGCTGGAACTCACAGACCACGAGATCATGACCTGAGCCGAAGTTGGACGCTCAACCAACTGAGCCACCCAGGCGCCTCTGAACCCAAGTACATTTAAAGTTAAGTCATATTAAACAGCTAGGCAAATGGGCCTTGTTAGTTGGGGAGATAGCATCCTGGTTATAAAGTCTGTCCTGGAACACCTAACAAGGAAAAAGAAAGAGTCGCGTGCTGTTATCACCATTATCTTGGGTTACATGCCAGCAGTAACTCAGAATCAGCTCTTGAAATGCAACATGTTGAACATTAAACTTCTGAGCTCCAAAATCTGCCTTTTCTCTTGGTTTTCCCAACTCAGTTAATGGCATCAATGTCTACTCAGGTGACTGTGCCAGAGCCCTCGTGTCATTCTTAATCCATTTCCTTTCCTCATCTTCATTTCTGTATCTAATGATGACCATGACTACTGAATCCTAAAGTTGCTCACATGTGTCTAGCACTGCTTTTTCCTCT
The DNA here is from genome assembly GCF_007474595.2 of Lynx canadensis. Classification (NCBI taxonomy): domain Eukaryota; kingdom Metazoa; phylum Chordata; class Mammalia; order Carnivora; family Felidae; genus Lynx; species Lynx canadensis. The sequence goes on from NC_044320.2 coordinate 22,633,939, forward strand.
TCTCTTACTTGATAATCACTACAGTTTCCTGATTTCCTTCCTGACATAGGCTCACCCCACTCCAACCCTCCATTCTGTGGCCATGATGAAATCATTTTTATTATTTTTATTTTTTTTATGTTAGAAAGAGTGAGAGAGTGCTAATGGGGAAGAGAGGGAGAGAGGGAGGGAGGGAGGCAGAGAGAGAGAGAATGAGAGAGAAAGAGAGAGAGAGAATCTTAAGCATGTTCCATGCTCAGCATGGAGGCACATGCGGGGCTCAAACCCATGATCCTGGCATCATGACCTGAGCTGAAATCAAAGAGTCGGTTGTTCAGCTGACTGAGCCACTCAGGCGCCCTGCCATGATGAAATCTTTAAGCTACTTTCTTTCCTGCACCAGTTTCTGCAAAGGATTTCTCATGTGAATTCCAATTTCTATTTTCTTGTTGACATCACCTGCTGACTGTAAACTCTCAGAGCAGGGAATAATTCCAGTCCCTAGCAGAGTGGCACATAATCACTGTTCAAAGAATATCTGTTAAATCAATATATGATTTTAAATCTGCTCCTCCCTTTCCCTACAATTCAACACTAGATCTTGATATAGGTTTATCTATATATCTGAGTCTGTGTTGGGCATAGGAAAGGTTCTTGTATCGAAATGCCATTGGAAACCTAGATTATTGTGATTTAATGAAATATTATTAAGAGATATTGGAGCATGAAGTTCCATCTCTCGTCTGCAGGTAGTGGAAGTGGAGCAGAACTGATGTACAGCTTCTTGTAGGGTACAAGCCAGGGAAAGAAGTATGGGGAAAGCAGGCACAGTGGAAAGAATGTTTTGTGCACACATTTCTTTCCTCTCTTCAGTTTATAGATCTTTTCTGAATGGTGGTATTTAGTTGGGTGATAAGAAAATTCATTTGTCATGTATGCAAGTAATTTTCAAGGGCTGTCATTTGGGCAAGGCTGAGCAGGCACCCGTGAGACCACACAGGAGCATGGTTCCTGCTCTAAAAGATTTGGGAAGATTGAGAAGATGAGATTTTGAATAAAAGTATCAATTAGAAAAAGAGCCAAAACGGGAGTTATTTAGATAGTGATGATAATTGAGGTGAGAAGTGCTGAATAGATGCAGGGCAAAAGAAGTATAAATTCTCAGTCACTTCTCTTCCATTGGCCTCTATAAAGTGAAAGTTCACACCAGAAAGAGTGTGAAATTGGAGACACATGAGTTTGTCTCTGTCATATCCTTGAACAGAGCTGTGGGACATTGAGAAAGCTGCTTAGTCACTCTGATACTAATTTTTCTTATTTAAAAAAGTGGGGATAAGACATATTTTATGAGGTTATCATTACATAAGATCACATGTGAATTAAGATGACTCATGCAAAATTGCCTAACATTATAACTATTTGTTTAAATGTCAGGGCTCAGAATACACAGGAATTATTACATGCATAAGGGTAGAGGAAAAATTTAGAGAAAAGGCAAGTTTTTGTTTGTTTTTAGTTTAGTTTTGGGGGGGAGAGAGAGCGAGAGCGAGCGAGCAGAGGACAGGCAGAGAGAGAATCCCAAGCAGACTCTGTACTGTCAGCACAGAGCCCGATGTGGGGCTCAAACTTATGGACCGTGAGCCAAAATCGAGAGTCAGATGCTTGACTGAGCCACCCAAGTGCCTGAGAAGAGCCAAGTTTTTAAAGGAAGGTTCAAGAATGCAATAGTTTTGCCCAGGATCTGGGAGGTAACATTATGTGCAAATAATATAAGCAGTATGGAGCCATCCCATAAAAGGACTGGGAGGTGTTTGTGGGGGCAACCAGGCATATGCCAAATCAGGCACTACCATGGCTGGCCAGGAAGGAAACATGTTTATGCAGGATTCTAAGATAACCTCCCATTGATCCATGCCCTTGTATCCCCTTCTCTTGAGTGTTGATGTGACTTGCAAATATGATAGAATTTCTTTTTCATAATTATGTGGTGATATATGGGGAAAGGATTTTACAGACATAATTAAGGTCAACTAATCAGTTGACTATGAGTAGATCAGAAGGGAAAATATTCTGGGTGGGACTGACCTAACCAGGTGAGCCCTATTTATAAGAGACAAAAAGCAGCAGTAGAATCTCCAACAGTTCTTGAAGAAATAGGTCATTGCCTTTTGAGATGAGCAGTCCGTATGACAAGAAACTGAGAGTGGCCTTTAGGAGTTAAGAGTGGTCCCTGTCTGACAGCCAGCAAGAAAATAAGGACCTTGGTTACACAGTCGCAATGAAATGAATTTTGCCAGTAGCAGTGAGCTTGGAGGAGGATCCCAATTCACACATGAAACCATAACTTTGGAAAACACCTTGATTTCAGCCTGGTGAGACCCTCAGCACCTGGCTAATCTGTACCTGGACTGCTGACCTAAGAATATGTGTGGTAATAAATTTGTGTTTTTAGCTGCTAATTTTGTTCTGCAACACTAGAAAATGACCATACTTAGTCTTCTTTGTCTACTCCAGGCAGAAGTAGTTGTTTCGTCCTTTAGGTTCTTATAGGCTTCTGGTCTCTCCTTAATGAGAGCCCCAGTCACCTTATTTTCTAATGCTGGATTATGGCTGTGTCTTTCCATGAACTCTTTATAAGGAAGTGAGCTCTTTACAGAAGCTAGGTGTAGTGGAAGAAAATCAGATTCCTTTAGAATCAAGGAGATCTAGGTTCTGTTCTTGGTTCCACCGATTAATCATTGTATAATTTCAGCAGCCTGTTGAACTTCTCTAAACATCAGTTCTCATTTACAAAATGGCAGTAACACTACTAGATCAGTGGTTCTCACAGGGGAGCAATTTTGCAACCCCCAAGGGACATTTGGTAATGCCTGAAGATATTTTGATTATCCCAACTCAAGGTGGGGATACTACTCACATCTAGTGGGTAGAGGCCAAGGATGCTGCTAAATATAATGTGCAGGACAGGCCCCATTACAAGGAGTTATTTGGCCCAAAGTATCAAAAAGGCTGATGTTGAGAAATCCTTTAATAGACTAATAAAATTGTTATGAAGAATGTGAAATGGTCTGCATAGTGCTTTATATTCTGTGGGAAAGGTCAAAATTCCCTGTTGAAAGGACTCTTTAAATTATTTGGAAAAATTTCTATAAACTACACATGTGCTTCTACTTTTCTTACATGATCCTGAATTTGTCTTCTTGTCTATTTCTCACCACCCCTAAAATCACTGCACACATTAAGAGATATTACAAATGGGAGTTTCTTGTGTAAGAAATAGCATGCAGCCAAGAAGTAGTTTGAGAACCACTGGCTATAAAACATAGTGGATGCTGGAGTGCCTGGGTGGCTCAGTCTGTTGAGCGTCTGACTGGCTCAGGTCACGATCTTGCATTTGTTGGTTTGAGCCGTGTTTGTTGGTTTGGTCTGACAGCTCAGATCCTGGAGCCTGTTTCGGATTCTTTGTCTCCCTCTCTCTCTGCTCCTCCCCTGTTCGTGCCCTCTCTCTCTCTCTCTGTGTCTCTCTCAAAATAAACATTAAAAAAATTAAGACACAGTGGATGTTGAATGAATGGTTCCCTTTTTCCTTTCTGAGGCATATGATTTATATCTCATCATTAGCACAAATCTACAAGCCTAACCTATATCAGGAATATTTTCAGTACCTAACTAACTGCTTGAATAGATGAATGCCCTTCTTTGGTGGGGGGGGGGAGTTTATTTTTGAGAGGCAGAGAGAGACAGAGACAGAGAGAGAGAGAGAGAGAGAGAGAGAGAGACAGAATCCCAAGCAGGTTTGTGCTGTCAGTACAGTCCCATGAACCGTGAGATCATGACCTGAACCAAAATCAAGAGTCAGGCTTAACCAACTGAGCCACCCAGGGGTCCCGATTGTTTAAAAAAAAAAAAAAAAAAAAATATATATATATATATATATATATATATTTTAATATTTTATTACATTTATTTATTTTTGAGAGACAGAGTGAGATAGAGCGCGATTGGGGGAGGGGCAGAGAGAGGAGACACAGAATCCAAAGCAGGCTCCAGTCTCTGTGCAGTCTGTCAGCACAGAGCCTGACACGGGGCTCGAACCCACGAATCATGAGATCATAACCTGAGCCGAAGTCGGAAGCTCAACTGACTGAGCCACCCAGGCGCCCCTAAAAAATATATTTTGTAATTTATTACTTCTCTGGCATTTTGGTCCTATTAGGTTGTATTTTGAAAATTAAACCTTATGGTAGAAATGGACAGAGAATAAACTTGCAATTGGAAACTAACTGTGTTACATTGAGCTATTGATAGAACATTTCTGAACCTCTCGTAAGGAGATGTAATAACATCTGTCCCATAAGATTGCAAGTTAAAGGAAAGCTGATAAACCACTCCCATCTTTCAAGATTCAGTCCAGATTTCAGCTCCTTTGGAAAAACTTGGTGACTCCCATAGTGCTACTGTTCTGTGCAAGGAATTTCATCTCTGTGTCAATGATTGTACATATTTATGGTATGTTTATTTGTACTTCTGTTACCTCTGCTTGAGAGATGTGTGGGTCATTTTCTAATTAAACTTTAAAATTTTGAGATAATTATAAATTCACATCTTATAAGAAATAAGATAAAATCCCATGTGTTGTTTACACAGTTCCCTCAAAGGTAATATCTCACAACACTGTAGTACCAAATTACAACCAGGATATTGACAGCAGCAGCCAAGAGGAAAACATTTCCATCACCACAAAGATCCCTCATGTTGCCCTTTTATAGCAACAACCACTTACTTCTTACTTACTTACTTCTTTACTTCCTTGTGACCATAAATCTGTTCATTTCTATAATGTGTCATTTCAAGAATGATATATAAATGGAATCATAGCGAATATAAGCTTTTGGCGTTGGCTTTTTTCATTGAGCATAATCCTCTGGAGGTTTGTCCAGATTCCTATGTGTGTAAATACTTTATTGTTTTTTATTCCTGACTGGTATTCCACAGTATGAATATACTAGAGTTTAGCTATTTGTCCATTGAAGGGCATATGGATTGTTTCCAGTTTGGAGCTATTGTGAATGGAATTGATATAAACATTAGTGTGTAGAATTTTGAGTGAATATAAATCATCTTTTCTTCGGGACAGATGCTCAAGAGTGTTACTGCTGTCATATGATAGTGGCACGTTTAGTATTTAAGAAACTGCCAAATTATTTTCCAAAGTGGATGTATCATTTTTTATCCATGCCAGCAACATAAATGATCTAGTCTCTCCTCATACTTCCCAGCATCTGGTGTTCTCACTATTTTTTATTTTAACCATTCTAATAAGTATGTAGTGATATTTCTTTGTTGTTTTAATTATCGCTTCCCTAATGTGCCATGATGTCAGGTGTCATTTTATGTGCTATATGACATCTGTGTATTTTCTTTAGTAACATATCTCTTCATATCTTTTGCCCATTTTCTAATTTGGATTGTTTATTTACTTTGAGTTTTGGGAGTTCTTTTTCTAGTCTCCATTTTGGTCCTTTCTCAGTTTGTGGCTTATCTTTTCATTTTCTTCATGGGGTCTTTCAAAGAGCAAAAGTTTAAATTTTGATAAAACCTAGTTTATATGAATGTTTCCTTTCGTGATTTATGCTTTTATTGTCGAGTCTAAGAACATTTTTCCCTAGCCTCAGATCCTGAAGATTTTCTCCTGTATTTTTTTTTCTAAAAGTTTCATAGTTTTACATTTTATACTTATATTTGTTATCCATTCTGAATTAATTTATAAAGTGTTAGATTTACTTTGAGTTTCTTTTCCTTTTTTTTTTTTTTTGGCTATGGATATTTAACTGTTCTGATGCCATTTGCTGAAAAGGTTTTTCCTTAGTAAGTTGCTTTTATACCTTTGTCAAAAATCACTTGGGCATATTTGTATGGGTCTATTTTTGAGTTACATATTCTGTTCCACTGAACTATGTATCCCATTGATAATATCACAGGCTCGATTATTCTTTCTTTATAATAGGTTTTGATACTGGGTAGATGGTTACATCACACTATGTTTTTATTTTTTTTTAATTTAACAATTCTGTTTTCTTTGCTTTTCCACATAATTTTAGAATAATCTTGTCCATATCTACAAAATATCTTGCTGAGATATTAGGAGGAATTTTATCAAACCTATATTGTCTTTTAGGGAGAATTACATCTTTACTGTGTTGTCTTCTAATGCATTAATATTGTTGTATCTTCATTTATTTAGATCTTCCTTAGTTTATTTCATTAGCATTTTATCACTTTTAGCATATAAGTTCTATACATGCTTTGTTAGATTTATAACTAAGAATTTAATTTTTAAGTGATTATAAGTGTATTTTTATTTTCAGTTTTCATGTCTTTGTTGCTAGTATATACATATAAAATGAATGTTTTTATGTTTATCTTGTATCTTGCTACCTTGCTGAAGTTACTTATTAGTTTATATGAGGTTTTTTTAGGTAGATTTATTGTGGTTTTCTATGTAGATAATGATGCGATTTGCAAGTAGGGGCAGGTTTATTTTTCTCTTCTGATTACTCTGCATTTTCTTTTCTTATTATATTGGTTAGAACCAACAGCAATATATTGAATAAAAGCAGTGAAAGCAGCCATTCTTGGCTTGTTCTTTATCTTAGGGGGAGACATTCAGAATGCTACTATTAAGTATGATGTTAGCTGTAAGCATTTTTGTAGATGCACTTTATCAGATTGAGGAATTGCTCCCCAGTCTTACTTTTCTGAGAGTTTTTGTCATGATCCAATGTTGAATTTTATCAAAGGCCTTTTCTGCATCAATTGATATGATCATGTAATTTTTCCCTTTTAGCCAATATATAGTGGATGGTATTGATTGTTTTTCAAATATTGAAATAGCCTTGTATCTTGGAATAAATTGTACTTGGTCATGGTATATAACTCTTTTTATATGTTGCTAAGTTCTCCATTTGCTAATATTTTGTTCCGAATTTTTGCATCTGTTTTCATTAGGAATATTTTTATTATCTTTCACTGATTTTGATATCAGGATAATATTAGCTTTGCAAAATGAATTGAGAAGTGTTCTATTCTGTTTTCTGGAAGGGATTTCATTGTGTTTTAAGTCCGCTTTAATGTTTGGCATATATTTCAGTGAAAGCTTCTGGAATTGATTTCTTTTTTGGAAACTTTAAATTATGAATTTGATTTCCTTGGTAGGTATAGGGTGATTTTATATTATTTCATATGGATGAGGTGTGGTCATTTGTGTTTTTCAAAGAGTTGGTCAATTTTATCTAAGTTGTCACATTTAGGTGTGTAGAATTTGTAGTATTCCCTTATTATCCTTTTGTTGTATGCAGATTTTGCAGTTAGTGCCTTTTTTTTCATTCTTGAGATTGCTAATTTTCGTTCTCTCTCTCTCTCTCTCTCTCTCAATCTGTCATTGCTCCCTAGGGAGGTTGGAAGTCCAAACTCTCCACTTGGTTTTTATTGACACTTTGACAGGGATCTAATGGGGATGAAATCCCTAGCCCCCTATTCTGCCCTCTGTCATACACCTTGGCAAGAGGGTGGTTGTGAGCAATGGGGTGCCTTGTTATAGCCATGTGAGGGTAGAAATCTAGGCTTCCTCCTTGACCTTTGTTGCCATGGGTGGAGGTGGGACCACTTTTTTTTTTTTTTTTGAAGTGTTTGGGTAGAATAGAAAGGTTATTGTCTAAAAGTTTTCTGTCTTACTGGAATTTCCCTTTGTCTAGAGGGAACAAGTTTTTGATTTTTTTTTCTGAATCTTTTGTTATTTCCACATTGAAAACCTCTTCAGCTCTAAGTCTTGGGTATATGAGGAAAAATAAAAACCCAAGGAATTCACCACTTCCTTGTGTTCTGAGGTCCCTGGCTGGTCTGCTTTATTCCTTCTGCTTTACAAAGTCTTTCATGTTTGTTTTATATATATATATATATATATATATATATATATATATATATATATATAATGCCCAGGGCTTTTAACTCTTCTTAGTGGGAGAAGTACTAAAAGTATATCCATCTCTTGGAAACAGAAATTAAACAGTATTTTTATTATTTTTATTTTAACCTGCAGCACCTGCTTGGGGGTATTTAATGAAGGTTGAAAGAGATAGTGATGGAGAAATTATTTTAAACTGTAAAGCAGAAAATAAATGTAAAAGATTATTTTCTTTCCATCATTTTATTATTTTTTAATAGTATGGAAACTAGGAAAACTACTTGTTACTAACGATAGTGGTTTTGAGATTGTTTTTGTTATGTTTTCTCTTTTGACTATGGAGTTAATGCTTGTGAAGTGGAATAGTCATGGTGAGGCAGCACAAAAGGAAACAGATTCCATTAACATACATGAGCTGATACCATAAAGACCAATATCCTCTTCAAATTGCTTGGTAAACAGGAAGTATAAGAAAAATATGTCTAAGTGAGCACTGTTTCTTTTGAATTAAGGCAAGCAGAGTGTACAGTCCCTATTTCATTAGTTAATCTGTCAGAGACTTGGTCATTGTGAGGAAAGTATGTCACTGAGACAGTTGTGTGACCTAGGAACTAATTTAACATGTCAAAACATCACGTAGCTGAAACATCTACTGAGAATTGCTACTCCTTTGAGAAGAGAAACAGAGCAAATTTAATATTGGGGAGTAATAAATGCTTACCTGAATGGTTGTCTGTAAAGCAAATTTTGGAAATTGAATTGAACTTTTCCATTTGGTTCCATTATGTATTTATATATAATAAAAATCCCCAGAGATAAATTCTCAGCAAATATAGTAGTCACATGTAATAGACTAAAACTTTGCTTGCAGAGAAGCCTTCCCTGGCCATATATTGCATATCCCTCTCTTACAACATCTATCCCGTACAATCCCAAGAAATATCTGGTTCTACAGCCTTGTTTCTATTCCAAGTTAAATATGCCCTTGGAAAATCTGAGCATTCATTTTTATGAAACCAATTTTCTTTTTGAAGAGCTTTCTTGACAGCATATTCTTGAATTGAAGTATTTGAAGTGCTGTAAAATGATTTTATGCTGTTAAATGTTTTGGTTTAATATTGGTGACTCAATTTTTTTTCTGGTTTTCTATACTGTTCACAGAACCACTCAAAATAGGTATCTTTCTTCAGTTCTTTCCTACCTTTTATTGTCCATGTATTCCACCTTCTTCCTCTTTGGTGAGTTAGTGGGCTTTTTTCTAGAAAATTCACAGTCCTATTCCCTTTGATATACCCTGAATTTCACCATTTACAAATGGATCTTCACTGTAAGGAAGGTGTCACAGGCTTATTGATTATCACCATACTTCAAGGTGCAGTCTTGGATCCTCTTCTTGGCTTCAATGAAACTAGCTAAATGGCCATGATTCAGAGCATCAGGCAGTCATAAATCAGCGGCATGAAGTAAGCGCAACCAGTTTCAGAAGTTAATACTTCAGCTCATGTGAATCAATACATTGTCTAACTGGCTAGCTACTATTATTCTCCCTGCCTAGAATTTTCTTCACACTTTGTTCATCTAGCTTAAATGTCACTTTCGTAGGGAAGTCATTGCTTAGGTTAGGTCATTTTTCTTCTAATGTGTTCATAGCATTTATTATTTTATTTACTCAATCAATAAATATTTATTAGGTATCTATTATGTACTAGGAATGATTCTAAGCTTTGTATATCTCAGGAGATTCATGTTCCTCTTTTAATAATTATTCAAGACCTTATTCACTTATCATCTATTGAGCACCTACTATTTGGTAGGCTTTGTGCTATGTACATTCCCATGCATTGTGAACATTTTTGCTTTTAGTTGCTTCTTTACATAGATTGTGAAGTTCTGACCAGACTTTTAACTCCCAGAAGGCAGGAACAGTGTTTTATTATGTTGATGTTGTATCTTTAATAGTGCCTGGTTTGTAGTAGGTGCTCAGAATATATTTGATGGATGAACGAATGGATGAAAACACGGGCAGGTCTGACTTTGGTAGTAGAGAAGGTTCTGTGTGTCATCGCATGTGAAAGGTTTTCTCTGCCTGTGGTGTCTGACACGTTGATTCTATCACAAGCAATTCCAGCCAAATTGACTCTCCTCAGGCATAGAGATGTTTTCTCTCAATCAGATTATGTGCCATTTACCATATTCTACTTGATGCCAAAGTATGCTCCCCTAATGAGCATGACATTTTATTTGCATGCACATAAGCAAGTCATAGTGTTTAATTTAGAAGTGCAACCCCGCTAAGAATGCATTTGTTTGTATTTATTTAAAAGCTTTATTTGGATGGGCACATGGGGGTGATCTAGGATATGGAAGCCTGAAAAAGCTGATGAAAACTGGCTCTCCCTTGAAGAATGCATTTTGGATTAAAAAAATGTGACCTTTAATGACCTTTGGTCCTCTTTTTATTCTTGTTCCAGAACATTCTATGAGTAGAAACTCCTAGACCTCTTCGGTTCTTTTATGTTGATTTTATAGACTGATCATATATGCCTTTGGTGTTTGAGATGAGTGTTCTGGTGTTTAGGTAGAGTATGTTTAAAGGGAGTTGGTTGGTGGTTGGGAGGGTATATTCGAGCAGAGTTTCCAAGGACTGACTTGTCTAGATTTCAAACAGTTGAGGAATAACTATCACTCCTTCACGTCAGCTTCAGCTATCACCGATCAATCAATCAATCAATCCATCAAGGTAATATCATGCTGTCTCAAGGGACTGGGCTAATTTTTTTTTTATGATTTTCTCAAAAATGTCATAAATGTGGTGGATGGAGCAAGAGGTTCCATTTTGCCTCCATCCAGAGTGAGGAAGCCCACCTTAGATTGTTGTGTTACAGGTGCCCCTTTGTTGGTAGATTTAGAAAAGAAAAGAAAACAAGGAGAAATCAATTTGTTTCTCATATCCGATGATGTTGCATGGTGTTTCTATTTAATGGATGAGAGTACACCTTGTACATTTCTTATGTAGAGAGACTTGCTTGGGATAGGTAATGAAACAGGAAACCCAGAGCAAACACCGAGAGAAGGAAATGGTTACTTTAGCACAGTCTCAAGCACCTCTTGCCTTCATTTCAAGGCAGTCAACAAAAAAGTCAGCCTCCTTCTCCTGTAGGATATCTGTTTATATTTCAGTTAACCAGGAAAAGGGGAATTTTTCTGAAGTTTGGTTTTGATTGAAGATTTGTAATTTAAATGGAAGCTACTGCTTTCAGGATTAAGAGCATTACAAAGAAATTTCTCATAGGTTTTTGTTCTATAAAGTTTATAACGGTTTATACTCACACAAAATATCAACCTATATCCCTGTAGGTTTGTGCTTTTTCCTGTTTTTATTTTTTTATTTTTTTGTTTTTGCTTTTTCCTTTTTTATGCCAACTTCCTCATTGCAGGAAACACCTGAATTCAACCACAGTATTGGGGGTGAAAACAGACGTATATTCACATACACCCATGGACTCTTGAGAATAATTTTCTTCTTTTATTACTATAGAAAGTGATTTATAACCAAACCAAGGAAAACCTCAAGTCACTGGTGTGGTGAGATTTATTATTACTATCCAAAGTCAAGTAGGTTGGAAGGGTTATATTTGGTTCCTAGGTTCATCCAAATCACAGTGGTTTGGAAATCATCTTAAACTTGAATTTTTTTTCATTTTTTCCACTTAAACTGGCATCTTATATTCGCTTTCATCAATAAGAGTTAAGGTAATTTTAGGAGAGCTTTTGGTTTATAGCTTTGTAGCCTAATTTAATGCTATGAGATTGGCTCACATAACTCCATATGCAGTGCTCTCACCGTGTTCTAACTTTTCCCACTCTGCTGTTAACATGTGTATGTTTTGCATCCAGTGTTTGTCCCTCAGGAAATATGAAGAAAGTTGGTTGGCATTAATATTAGAAGACAATAATTATAATATCTTGGTTTTGTATAGTGCTCTAGTTTGCAAGGCACTTTCACATGATTAAATCATTTGATCCTTAAAACAGTCTTTTGAAGTCAGCAAGGAGGATATTATTATCTCCACATTAGAGAGGAAACAGTCTCAGAGGGGTTAAGTGGTTTGTCTGTCATGATTAGTAAGAAGAAGAAGCAGGATAGGAGAGCATGAGGTCACGGCCCATAGCCGCCCACTAACCACAGTGCCCCTCAACTCTGTTTTGGACCAGAACCCAAGGAATAAGATTTTCTCTGAATGAACTAAAATAAGGTTGTTTTCTTTTTTCTTTCTTTTTTCTTTCCTTTTCTTTTCTTTCTTTTCTTTTCTTTTCTTTTCCTTTCTTCTTTCTTTCTTTCTTTCTTTCTTTCTTTCTTTCTTTCTTTCTTTCTTTCTTTCTCTCTTCTTTTTTATCTTGCATAGCACCAAAACAAAGCATTTACTCTTGAAACTACCTCAAAAATACTTAGAAAGGAATAAAATAGCAAGATGCTGTCAATAGGTACTTAGAATTTTAAGGGCATACCTTTAAGGAGTGTTAATGAGAAGAGTTCACTGTGGAAGGCAAGTTTGAAAATTATCACTTATGCGTGTTTTGTTTGAGTCCTCTGAGAAGCAGACACCAAGACAGGATTAGACAGACAGGAGACTGGAGAAAAGGGTGCGAGGGGAAAAGGGCAGGCGAGGAGCTGGAGGAGGTGGGAGGACCTTCAGGGCACCATGCAGGTCTGCCCCCTGGGAAGGAGGGAGGGAAGGCAGAGAGAAAGGTGGGTAGGAAGAGTCTCAGACTGCAGCCCAGTTATAAGAAGGTTTGCATTGAGGATGAGGGGAAGCCCTTGAGCCAGACTCTCCCGTAGAGGGGTCCTCTACCTCACAGGATGGGATCTGTGTTAGCAGACCTAAAGGGCTCAGCCTGTGGAGTGGCCTGTGGGAAGCATGGTCTCAGCATGAACGTGGTGGCTGCTTTCAGAGCCTAGCAGCTGGGACAGGTCAGTCAATTACATTCCCCACAGCAGGGGGCCTGAGTGGCATGCTTTCCTGACTGCCACGTATATGTCATGGTACCACATTTATTTTCCACCTCCTTGAGAGTAAAGAGCACATGAAAACAATAGCAAATATTCTTAGCAAAATGCTGGAGTGCCAGAAGTAAAATTGAAAGCTTAGGCATCATCATTAACAAACTGACCTCTAATATAAAGGATATGCTAGGATTCTAGAAGACTTAGATTTTGGTTTTTCAAAGGTTTTGTTAGCAATCTTCTTGATAACCAAACTCTATGCTCTGTGATGGCTAGATTGGTAAACTATTTTTGTATTCCTAACACAAGCAGATTGCCTGGTCCATAGTAAATGTTCAGTAAATTGCTGTTGAACAAATGTGTGACCAAAGTTAAAAAAAAAAACAAAAACAAACCAAACACATAATTATTTCTGAATTTTTTCATTTCTTTGGTATTTGAATGACTTCCAAGGGTATTTCTTTATTAAGCTTATTAACAGCAGACTCTAATTTCCTGAAGTCAGGGGGAAACTAGAGACTCTAGAAAAAAATCATAAAAGTCAACCTTTTCTAGTCTAATGATTTTGCATCTGAGGACTTGGGCAGCTGACTTGGCCTTGTACATTCCTTCTCTCTGCACACTAGTCTGCAGATGGAAAAGCTTATTTGTCCAAAGGGGATTTGCTTTTTCTTAGCATTCTTGTTTAGGGAGTCAAGAGGCGCTGGGGATGGGGAAGAGAAGTAAATGGAAACTATGGGTACAGAGGTGAGGCTATTCCACATTTATAAAATCAGTAGAAATTCAGTACTTAAATGATTTGTTCATGAGTTTCAGGTTCTGTTAAGGGATATTTATATGGCATTCCAGTGCATATTTCTGTTATTAAGACCTCAAATATCCCAGGCCTTTTGGATACGTTGGATTTTTCCTGTCCGTCATATCCAACTAGTTAGGAAATACTGTCAATTCCTCTGTCACATTATCTATTAAGATCCTTCCTGGGGCGCCTGGGTGGCGCAGTCGGTTAAGCGTCCGACTTCAGCCAGGTCAAGATCTCGCGGTCTGGGAGTTCGAGCCCCGCGTCAGGCTCTGGGCTGATGGCTCAGAGCCTGGAGCCTGTTTACGATTCTGTGTCTCCCTCTCTCTCTGACCCTCCCCCGTTCATGCTCTGTCTCTCTCTGTCCCAAAAAAAAAGATCCTTCCTTCCATTTTAGGAAACATTACTTAAGTGCCCCGAACTACTATGAATGTCCCTGATGGGTTTGCTCACCTCCAAGAGCTCTTGGCCTTGTGAATATGTGTCGTGTCCACTTAGGCTTCAGTCTCGGATCAGCCTCTGCCCAGCAGTGAACTTTAATGCAAATCATTGACCCTCTTTCAGCCTCTATCGTCCCACTGGTAAATGGGAATAATAGATCCTACCCCAGGGGCTGAGGTGGACTCGAAGTGAGATGATACATGGAAAGCACCTATTACCACACCTATGGCATAGAAGTTTCTCTCTGCCACCAGGGAGCCCAGGTGGCATCCCTGATACCATTGTCTGGCTTATCTTCTGCAAAGATTATTTCACTCCAGTCTTCAAGTTAGCTGTCCAGACTGGCTGCTGTTTCTTCAGACATCTCCAATGGTGTGAGGTCAAGGAACCACAGAACAAATTTCAAGTTTATCAGTCTGCCATTTAGTGTCCTCTGTTAAGTTACTCTTTCCCTGAGTTCCTGATGGTATCTTCTATTATTTTCTTAAGGAAAACCTCCTGTTCCAATTGAGCTGGTTTACTTATTTTCCCTCTTATTCCACATATGGACATACCTGTGAACCTTAGTCACACCTTTGAAGGTACCTTTGAAGGACTGAATTTCCCCTTTTTTCAAACATCCCAACTCACAATCCACAGTGATCCTAGTTCCATCATTTACCATGTGATCCAAGGGACTGACCTCTTTGGGTCTCTCTTCCTTATCTACACTATGAAGGTGAGTAATACCTACTCACAGCATTGAAGAGAGGATTATATGAGGTAAGAAATGTAAAGCACCTACCTGGCAGATAGCAGGGGCTTGCTGAATATTAACTACTATTATTTGGCCTGTTTTGCTTCTGAACTCCTCTGCACCTCTGTCTATGCACTGGTGACCACCTGTGGCTCCAAACCCAAACCTGGTGGCTGCTCAGTATGTGCACATGTATTTTCACTATGTTCTTGTACTGAAAGGACAACTTTTAACACAAGTCCTAAATGATGTTAAAATTAGGTCTGCTGTTGATTTGGGAATTTGGATAGTTTTCAAAACATCCTTATCTATCTTTTTTGGAAAATTTTCTGTCTTTCCAAATGGATCTTTTTTAAGGTTTTATTTTTAAGTAATCTCCACACCCAACATGGAGCTCTAACTCACAACTCTGAGATCAAGAGTCGCATGGTCCACTGACAGAGCCTACCAGGCTCCCATCCAAATGAATTTTTTAACATATGAGGACTGAGATAGTGCTTTTTGTTAGTGTCAAAGACAGAGCTTTTTGTTTTTTAAGGTATACTTTACAGTAAAATTTACCCTTTTTGGCATGTAGTTTTATGAGTTTGGACACATATGTGGCGTTTAATCACCACCACATCAAGAAATAGAATGCTTCTAACCCCTCCCCAGACTATTCTTCTGTGGTCCTTTATAGTCAGCCTCTTCTCCAACATCCAGCCTCTGGCCACTGGTAATCACTGATCCATTCTGTGTCCCTTTAATTTTGCCTTTTTCAGAATGTCATGTAAACAGAATCATTTGGTATATAGCCTTTTGAGTCTGGTTTCTTTTACTTAGGATAATTCATCTGGGATTCACCTATGTTATTGCATGTGTTGCTAGTTTGTTCCTTTTGATTGTTGAGTAGTATTCCACTGTGTGGATGTAGCATAGTTTGCTTCTCCATTTTCCTGCTGAAGGACGTTGGGTTGTTTCTAGTTTTTGGAAACTAAGAATAAAGTTCCTATAAACATTTGTGTACAAGTTTGTGTATGATTACAAGTTTCTATTTCACTTGTGTAAATAACTAGGAATGATATTCCTGGTTCATATGGTAAGTGTTATGTTTAACTGTATGGGAAACTGCTAAACCATATTCCATAGTGGCTTTACCACTTTCCCTCCTACCAGCAGGATATGAGAATTTAGTTACTCCACATCCTCACCAGCATTGGGTATGAAGAGAGTACTTTTCACATAATAAGCACTGAATGTTTTTAAAGTAATTTCACTCAGTAGTGCTTACACTCATTCCATTGCTCTTGCTATGACCACTATCTCTCAACAACCTGTCTCATGAGTTAACTAACTTCTGAGTGTGACTCAATTTCTCTCTGGAAGCCAGAGCACCTTTTCATTAAAAACAAAATATTGGGTTTGGCAGTTGAAGAGTCCACACAGGTTTTATGCCTCATTAAAACAAAACTCAAAAACCAAACACAATAGGCAGGAGGATGGGGATTAATAATTTAGGATCTTCAATTTCTAGGGAGTAAAGAAATCTTCTATATTTGTTCAGTTGAAATGGGACCCTGCTTTAGCTCACTCTCCCTCTAGCCATGCTTTTCTCTGGTTGCCTGATTAGACCATTCAGTGTTTCCACGAGTGTTTGTGTATGGTACTTTTTTTTTTTCCTGAAGCCAACTAACTGCAGTGAGGGGGAGGGTGGGCAGAGATAAGTAATGAGGCACCAACTAGGTGCTAACAAAGGGCTATAGCAAAGAGGAGAGAATGTGGAAATGTGATAATGAAGAGCGTCTAATTAGGTTTCATGGGAAGCAGAATTTTTAAGAAGGCCTGCACTAAAAAGGACATTAAAAGCAGCAGAGCTTTGAATGTATGAGAGTTAACACCAATCTGCTGGAGTGGGTTGGAAAGGCTAGCGAGGGAAAGCACTGGTGATTTACCTATGTTCGTAGTCCTGAGCTAAGCATAAACAACTTCATGGAAACCAGCAACCACTTCCTTGAGGATAGGTGATAGCTTGGCCCAAGATGTAGATGGAAAATTAAAAACAAGGAAAAAATGAAAACGAAAACACACGAAAACTGCCTTTTCTGTCTATACTGTAAACTCCTTGAATAATCTTGAACGATTTTCACCAGGTTTTTGTTTGCCAATCTTTTATCTGTGAAAGTAGCTGAGATGTATTTATGGATTGCTTTGTTTTAAAAGCAAAAGGCACTTTTAAAAAAAGATTCTAAGACTATAACCATTTAAATATGATTGGAATGGAAAAAGGCCAAATGGTGTAACAGGTAGAACTTCCAAATGGGGATTAGAACCTGGGTCCTAGACCTGAATTTGCTGCCAACCAATGAGATCTTGGAAAATACTTACTAATCTTCCTGAATCTCATTTCCTTAGGAATAAGATCAAGGTGTTTGAGTGGGAAA
This sequence comes from Lynx canadensis, assembly GCF_007474595.2. Taxonomy (NCBI): domain Eukaryota; kingdom Metazoa; phylum Chordata; class Mammalia; order Carnivora; family Felidae; genus Lynx; species Lynx canadensis. The sequence goes on from NC_044320.2 coordinate 22,651,282, forward strand.
CTTTTCAGATCCTTTCTAGCTTTAAGATCCCATCTTTCTAAAGAGTAAGCAGAATGCAAGTGACCAAATGCTCAATTTTCTTTTGGAAATATTTTTCTGTGGTTTTTGGCTAGAGAGATAGGAGGTAATCCTAGTTTTCATGGCTTAAGGTGAGGTGAATCCTCTTATAAGAGCTGTCCTGTTAGGGGTGCCTGAGTGTCTCAGTCATTTAAGTGGCTGACTTTGGCACAGATCGTGATCTCACGTTTCTTGGGATTGAGCCCTGCATCGGGCTCTGTGCTGACAGTTCGGAGTCTGGCGCCTGCTTCAGACTGTGTCTCCCCCTCTCTCTGCCCCTCCCCCCAGTCACACTCTGTCTCTCTCTCTCTCCTTCAGAAATAAACATTAAAAAAAGTTTTTTAAAAAAGAACTGTCCCTTTAAATTGTTTGAAAACTCTGATGTATGTTTCATGGACATGCAGAGTTGTGAATCACCATAATTATTTTCTAAAGAAATCTCAGGTATCTATTGTCTGTAGGCAGATCAGCTAGGGAAAACCACAACACAACCATCTTGAGATTTAACTGGAATGCTATGCTAAAACTATTTTCCATTTTCATTACAACTGTCATAAGAATAGATGTACATAATAGCAATTTTAGTTTCTTCTGTTCCTCATTGCCTCGTATGTTCTGTGAATTACCAGGGTATATGGTATTTCCCATATGCTCTGATTGAATTTACTGCTCCTTCTAGTTAGGTTTTTACTAACCTGTGAAAGAGAAGGATGTAACAAGAAACTGAATCTCATGATGTGGAAAAGGTGAAAACGCTACTGGATTTAGGGATAAAGAAGGAGTGTCAGAATGCATCGATGACAGAATTGGATTAATTGCTGTTGCTCTCTGAGTCTTCTCTTTCCCTGTGTTTAGATAACAGCTAAAGAGACAAGGGTCTAGGGTCTTGAGACCCTTGAGACAAGGGTCTCAAGAGCAGCAGCTAAATCTCCTGCATTGAGACTTCATGAATGGGACTTCGATAACTGGATGAGGAGCCTCTCTTTTGTTAGCAGAAGTACCTTAATGCTAGTAGTCAGGGTCTGTTACATTGACCTCACAGCCAGATGTGTACTAAGATGGAGAGGAAGGCAGAGAGCAACTCATCCCCATTTAGGGAGTGCTTCACGCTTGAATGACCACGTCATGATCTATTCACTGAGTTGCAGACATTAAATAAATTTTTATTTACAACATATTAGATGCTGTAGGTAGGCAGATCAAACCCATTGTTAATTAAGCGATATATCCTTTTACCAAACAACATTGGCAAAACTAAATGACTCAGATTGTATGAACATTACACATTTTCTTTTTCACCTTGAGGCATTATTTTTTGGGTATAGTGATAGGCAAATTATAAGAAAAGTATTGATTTGGATTATGGCAGGGTGCGGTACTAGCCACAGGCTTGGCATTTGTGAAATATTTATTGAATAGGACCTTTCTTGATAGGTTCCATTACTTTTCAAAAGAGATCTTAGACATTTTCGTTTTTCCTGATCTACAAACAATGTAGTGGAAAGAATCCTGATCTCCTAGCTGTCACTACCTGGTTAGTGATTTGGGTTCATCATTTTGATTTACTCAGAACTTATTTTTATCATCTGCAATGGAGTAAACAAACTATGGCCTACAGGCCAGATCTAGCCTGCCACTTGCTTTTGTAAATAAAGTTTTATTGGAACATAGCTACCCTCATATGTTTACATACTGTTTATGGTTGCTGTCACCTATAATGGTCAAGTTGAGTAGCTGTGACAGAGACTGTATGGCAAGCAAAGCCTACGATACTTACTATCTGGCTCTTTGCAGAAAAGAAGTTATGGATCTCTGATCTACAGTGTAAGAGAGATAAGTCACTAGATTTCAAACATTTTTTTTTAACCGGCGAGACTAACTTTTTAAAGTAAATCTTATGCAGAACTCCAATATACAAAACAGACAAAAACAAAGTTTCTGTGGTGGAAGAAGTAGCTGGGATTGAAGGGATCCATCCAATTTGGCTCTCCCTGTCTCCTAAGTTATTGTCAAAGACCCCCAGGGCTCCAGTGTGAAAACCCTTTGAAGAAGTCCTCTCCAAGGTATTTTACAATTCTGGAACTACATATACAGGTTCTTATTTTTTAACATATGTGGAAAAGTAGAATTAAGTGATAGATTTGCCTCTTGTTTCCAATCTTCCATTCTTAGGTTGTGGCAAGGCTTCATTTGTCTTTAAGCCAATTTCAATTGATAGTACTGTGGTGATTCTATAACATGATGTATGCTGTGTGGCAAGTCTTTAAAGTCTTCATGTTTCTTGGAAAACTTTTGTATACTGATAAAAGAGAAACTAAAGTTACACTTTTAAAGCAGAGCCCAAGGGTAGAATCTATCAGAGTATAATGTCTCAACTGCTACATGCGAGTTTTACTTTCAAAGCATGGACCAATGGGTAAATTGTTTATTTCCATAGACTTTAAGCCAGCTTTTTTGATGATGGAGGCAGCAAAGGAATTGGATGTGGTCTAACAGCATAATAAAATCCAATTCAGTTGCTGTTTATGGAGTGCCCACAGGGTGTGGGCTATTGTGTTAGACAAGATAAAAACCTCTGTGATGCTCATTTTCTCTTCAGTGCATTTCTAAGGCCTGTTTTGCCTTCCCAAATAAGCTGGAAGCTTTCAGTTCATTGGAGAATGTCCTCAGTGAAGGGTATGTTCTTGTCCTGTGACTTTTTCGTGCGTAAAGGTACAAAAGTGTTAGTGAGGTAGTGTCATAGACTTTAAGTGTGGAGTTCTGTCTTGTCCAGCAAGAGAGTGGGCCCATAATTAAATACAAGAGAGGCTAATGTCCAGGAGGAGACAAGAGCCCCAAGTAAGGGTCCTTGCTTCGCGTTTATTAGGATCAGAAGGCTTACAAACGTGATAGATGTGCAGAAAGAGACAGTGAAGCAGTGATCATTAACTCGTGTGTGATAGAAAGGGGGATTTGGAAGATATGTGGTGTTAGGGGTTTGAATCAATACAAAACAGAATCCCGGTGCCCCCAGCAGATGGCTGTTTATGGTAGGCACCAGGTGCCTTGTCTGTTTATCTTAACTTGCCTAGGGGATAAGACAGATAGAGCATGCTGCCTCAGGGTCAATAAGGCACCTTTCTTTTGTTAATTAGCTCTGGGCAATTTCACCCTGCTGCTGCTGCGGTGGTCTGTCATCCTGTTTACCTGTTCTTGGATGCTTTCGTCCTGTGGAAGCAACTTTCTCCTTTCAGTGCTTTTGCTGGGGGTGCTTTTGCCCTGTTGACCTATTCTCGGGTGCTTTCATCTTAAGCCTTATTAACCCATTGGTGCAAGCTCAGGGAATTCCTAAACTTATTCCCCACAAGGTAGGATGAAGGTAGAGGAAAGGAATGAGTAGCTATGGATTATCTAATAATAGCTATGGGTTATCTAATAACTTTTTCGTAAAATGTTCTCTTTTATTTCTCAAAACTATGTAGGGGGCAGGTCTTAAATTATATAAATGTAAAAACAATAGCTTCCCAAAGTTCCACAACAAATAAGTAACAGAGCTGAGATTCTAAATCTGGACGCTTAGAAGTAAAAAATTGTAGTGTTTGTTAGCTCTGGTTCAGATACTTAAAATACCATGTATACTCATGTAACTAGGAATATAAATACATCCACAACCACATAAAGGCTGGAATTGTCATTCCAAATGCATAGGACGGCATTACTTTGCATAATCAGTGCCCTATATGACTTGGGAAATTATCTTGCTCTTTAGTCCAAACAGATAATAGGGAGTTGTTTTAGGAGATCAAGAATGAGAATATATCCTTCCAGGAGTCTATAAACATTTTCTGCAAAGAGCCAGACAGTAAGTATTTTAGGCTTTGTGGGCCACATGATCTCTGTTGCGACTACCTAACTCTGCCTTTCCAGTACCAAAGTAGCCACAGCCAAATGTAAACAAATGAACATGGCTGTGTTCCAATGAAACTTTATTTATGGACAGAATTTCATACAATTTTCACATCATCAAATTATTTAGATTTTTAAAAACTATTTAAAAAATGTAAAAATGATTATTAGCTCGCAGGCAGTGTCAAAACAGGGGCAAGTTGGATTTGGACTGTGGGGCATTGTTTGCCCATCTCTGCTTTAAACCAAGGCTTCACAAACACTCTAAAAATCAACTAAAGAACTTGTTGAAATGGTTTCCCACGCTTCATCTCTAAAGGTTCTGATTCAGTTGAGGCCTAGAATATGTATTTTTCAAAAACTCTGTAGATTATTTTTTTGGCAACGTCAGGTTTCCAAATGAAAATAGAAGGCATGCTAAAATTAGGATAACTTAGAGTTTTATTTCTGTGAGAACTAATTAGAAAGATGTTGGTGCAGTATAGGAGAGCCATAAGGGAAATGCAGGAACTCCGGGTTAGCAGCGGAAGCTCTGTCAACACCAGGCCTGAAGGGTAAGGAAGGCAAGGGTCACTAGAATCGAGAAGGAGACAATTGCTGAAGTCCACCTAAATTTCTGTGGTGTTGAGGGAGGCATCCATCCAAGCAACTTTGTAGGGAGGGAGCTGGAAGAATAATGGGCCAACTTTACTTTTTTTCCCTTTCCTGATTTCCTGGAAAGGGTCCCCTTAATCAAAGCTAACCAGAAAACGGGAACACGGGAGCCCCATTTGTGTGATCCATGCTGGTCAGCCTTTTAGCACAGAACAGGCTGGAGAAAACAGGAGTAAATCTGAAGGGTCAAACAAGATACCTTGAAGAGTGGCATAGGCATTTTTAAGAGTTTTAGTCTTTGTCTCTCCTCCTATTCCCTGGATGATACATTTCATCCTAACTCCTGATTGCCCACAGCCGAAAGCAGTAACGGCAGATGATAGCTGATTATGCCCATTTCTTTGGCTGGTTGCCAAGCATTTGGACGTATAATTTTGTCACATGTTCTGATGAGTATGTGAGGGTTCAGGGGACATTTGTGGTGTCTTTTAGCTCCACAAAAGCCCTAAAGTTAACTCACACAAGAAGTTGGTTGAATGGTTTGGGTCAGAGACCACAGATCCAAATGTCAGCGTAGGTCTTAGCCTCTGATTTCCCTTTTATTGATGTGCTTGGGAGAAGAGATGTGAAACTTCTAAAGCTTGGGCATAGGGGACAGAAGAGGGAAAACAAAGAAGACCTTGGGAGTCTCTTGAGCCTGAGGTTCAGACTTCACCTATCTTGGTGTAGAGGATTGTCAAAAGTACCCATTAGTTACAAAAACCATTTATTGTTTAAGTGACAGGTAGTTGAGATTGGAAAAAGTTAATCTAATGGTCAGGGTGGGGGGGGATTGATTCCAAATAATAACATATGTTGTAATATACTGTAATATGTATTGATATATTGAAACCTCAGATCTTACCAGAGGGGCTGAAAGATAGGTGAGACCAATGATTTGGAGCGGAGATACTTGACATACAATAATGATAACTGGGGAAAGTCTTCTGGATTTGGTTATTAAAAGGTCACTAATGGTCATCAGTAGCACAGTTTCAGTGGGCTCAAGGCTAAGAAGCAAGACTTGTATGGTTTAAGGAGAAAGAGGAAGAAATGCAGGTTCCTAGGCCCACAGGCTTGAAGGGGTCTCATTGGAATGTACATGCCAACAGCCTGAGCAGCTCTCACTTGACAAGGTGGTCATGAAAGGAGAGGGCAGGTTAATTTACAATTTAAAAAGGGCATGAGCGTTTTGGAAACTTTCAAATTTTTAGAATTTAAACTTAGTGGTTACCATCCCTGGAGAATCTGCTCACTGCAAAATATGTCTGTTGAAAAGTGTTACTCCAACTTAACTTTTTCCTTTTTTTAACTTTTTTAAATGTTTGTTTATTTTTGAGAGAGAGAGAGAGAGAGAGAGAGAGCACGCGAGCACATGAGTGGGGGAGGAGCAGAGAGAGAAGGAGACACAGAATCCGAAGCAGACTCCAGGCTCTGAGCTGTCAGCACAGAGCCCGATGTGGGGCTCGAACTCACCAGCTATGAGATCATGACCTGAGCCGAAGTCGGACACTTAACCTACTGAGCCACCCAGGCGCCTCTCCATCCTACCTTTTAAGAACCTCTTCTTTTCAAAGAACATGATTCCATAGCTGATAAGTATTTTGCATGCCAGGAAGGGCTGAGCATAAACATTATCAAAAGGTGCAAGTACTTTTCTACTGCTGGTTTTATGTTTGTTTGGTGCACTTGAAAGAACCACACAAACTCAGTTCATTCATTTTATGGCAAAATTCTGTTTCTTAATTCTTTTATCTTCCCTATATATGCCCATATATGGGAAGACTGTCCAGTCTACTTAAGACTAAGAAGAAGGGAGAAATAAATATAAGCTAAAGGTTGAATGCTAGATCTCTTGAGTTGATTTTGGTTCTTACGGGTTGAGGAGCTCAAAGGCAAGAGCAAAGAGAACATTTCTTTGAGAAGGCGCCACTGTGGTCTAGGACATTTCACATATCCATTTGGCTTTTGCTATTTGCATAATAACCATCCATTTATTTTCCCATTTGTCTAAATTTACACATTCATATGGTTTACTTTATACACAAGAAGACATCACTCCCCCTTACCCCCCATCAGAATGAAGCAATAAAGAAAATCTGTTTGCCAAATGAAAAATTTAAGAGATTTTCAAAAGGCACATTAATGAATTGGTGGTAGCTCTGGAAAAAAAAAAAAGAATGGCAATAATTTTCAAATTAGTAAGTTTCTTCTTTGTTCTTCTCCAGAAGATTTTGAATGGATTGTCCTAACCTCAAGCCAGAAAGCCCACTTTTCTCTTTAATATCCTGATTATCTCATAAGTCTGTGATTCATTACTTTTTCTGCTGTTCTATCCTTATATTTTCAGACAGAGCCACTTCCATGGGAAATTCAAGATAGAATTCCAGTATTTCAAAAGGAGTCCACATACAAAGTTTGGAAAACCAATGTTGCAAAGAGCTTTTCTCCTATTATCTTCTTTAGTGACACCGAAGCAGGGCTTGAGAAATTATTAGGCATTTTCCACTTGGAGATTCTTAGATAATAAGATAAAAATATATAGTTGGAATGGCAGTGAACGGAAAAAAATAAAGAAGTAACTAACTGATCAATCACTGGAGTAGCTAATTACCCAAAAATAAGTTTCCATTTGCTTTGATGAATTCTCTCTGGCTCTGGCTATCTGATTAATTACAGTGTATAAATCGAAACTAGCTCCTCAGAGGTGAGAAGCCACTAGAAATGCTCTTATAAAATGTTCAATGAATTCTATCTGTTCCTTAAATCATGAATTGCTACTTAATCCCAGGTTACTTTTATTCAGCAACATAGAAAGGAATGACATAATAACCCCTGAAAATTGCTGAGCCTGCTTTTTTAAAAGTATACATATAGAATAAAATATCTTTCCCAAAGATATCATTAAAACTAAAGATCTTGACTCTGTTGCTTGATTTAGTTTTAAGAATATTCCCTGCCTCAATCCTCAGCGTTCTGTTTGGTTACCATTTTGTCATTGTCACTTTTCATGCCTATAATCTAGTTTTTTCCTCAAATTATTGTGTCATTTTCTTTTATTTCTGTAAGTTACTATTAAAATATCAGACTTTTCTAAATATCCTATGATTTGATCACCTTATAACTATAATTGTGTCTCAAACTGAGGATTGGGCGAGGGCAGCAGGGGTAGGAATTGTGAGAAAAAGGTATTAGAAAGGGTTGTCTTATCTCTTTAGTTTTCTTCTTTTTTTTTTAAAGTATATTTTATGAGTAGTAGATGAGACACAAAAGGGAGCAGGAAGTGCAGGAGGAACTGCGATGCACTTTTTCATCTTTACAAAAAAGCATTCTAGTGAATAATTTCAAACACAACAAAAGACAAAACAAGAAACCCTGGAATTATGTTCTGGTTTTCTATTTCTGTTCTTCCTACATTCTTCATTGTGCTCTCCCTCTCTGCAAATGCTTTTCCAGACTCTGGTCGCCTTTTTTTTTTAAGCTTATTTATTTATTTTGAGAGACAGCGATAATGAGGGAGAGGCAGAGAGATTGAGGGAGAGAGAGAATCCCAAGCGGGCTTCACGCTGTCACTGCAGAGCTGGAGGTGGGGCTCAAACTCACCAACCGTGAGATCATGACCTGAGCCAAAACCAAGAGTCGGACGCTTAACCGACTGAGTCACCCAGGAGCCCCCAGATTCTCGTCACTTTTAAAACCTGAGGATGTGGAATGAAATGCCTACAAGACAAGACAGGAGCCCTGAGTAAAGGACCAGCTGAATGGGACTGTCGAGTTCTGGAGCCCACCCGCCATCTAGAGGGAGTGGCTAGTGATTTAGGAGGGATGTGTGCCCAGTGTTCCCAGATCTCTGTATTTTGCAAGTCTAGAAATTTGGATTTTCATGTGAAATATCTTGAATTTTCAATGTTGGAGACTAATTCAGTTAAAGGAAAGGACTGCACACGTGCAGGCCAGATTGACTCTTCGGGCCACCACTTTGCAACCTCTGACAAACAGAGTATTACAGGCTTTGGATAGATCCCTGCTCTGGGGACTTCAACACTACCAAGAAAGGAGAAACTGCTGTACATATGCTTTGATTTTAGTAGAAGGAGAGAATGAAACTGACAGAAACTCATAAGTACATATATTTGCATGAAAGAGAGACCCAACTCTAGCTCATTGTCTTTGCGAGGAAGACAAATGTGGAATTATATACCTATTTAGTTTTTTCTCGTAGGAGCTACTTTTTCAAAGTCTAATTAGCTCATAGAAATATTTTCTGATTTCACAGAAGCCTTTGATTCATACATTTTTTTTTTTTTTGTTTTATATCAAGGAGCTAGGATGAGTTAAATATACTTTCATCTATTTTTAGCATATATATTTAAGTGAGACATCAATCTTTAAATATGTACTTGTCTTTGAAAATTGTACCATGTGTAAGTCTTGGCTAATGTGGTTATTAATGGAGCTAGACTTCTTTGTTTCTGTTCGCAATTTATACTTTTTTAGTTGATTAAAAAGGGTAGAGTGGTTAAGAGCACCAGCTTCTTGGTGCACAGAAATTCAAGAACCAATGAGGGCAGCTTTGGAGTGAGAAAAGCTTGAGTTTGAATCTCCCCTTTTTCCTTCCCACAACATGTCCTTGATCGAAGTACCCAACATATTTAAGCTTCAGTAGTACTATTCACAGCACTCGTAGTATGCTCTGTGTACTTCGAAGCCACTAGATGGACGGAGACCTGGTGAGCTGGTTGTGATGAAGGCTTTGTTTCAGGAGCAACTAACAATGTGGGGTAGTAGATAGAGCCAGATAATGGAAGCTCTTGATTACCTGTGAGGAGTTGGGAGTCTGCGGTCCAAGTTTGGAGTCTAGGGTGAAGAACAAGAGCATTTGAGCAGGGGGCATCCTAAAAAGGGAGCGCTTGAGCACAGGGATGGAGCTGCAGCTTGTAGCACGGCCCAGACTTGGGTAGCTATTGTAGTAATCCATGGAAGAGGGGAGATCAGTCTGAATTCGATCGCGTTAGTGGAAACAAAAAGGGAGAAATGAGTTTAAAAGATAATCACTAGATGTAACTTTCAAATGAATAGACTCAATCTGAAATTCTGAGGTTTTTGGAAAAGCTACACTGCAGCAAACTGAAGAGTTTTAGGATTATTTTTAAAGTAATTTAAGGTTGTCATGAGAGACAAGAGCGCTAAGGACTGAGAACTTAGTAAGGTCTAACAATTAGGAATTGAGAAGGGAAAATATACTAGAGGAAATGGAGAAGAAATAAGGAATAGGAAGAAGGAATAGAATATCCTAATAAGTTCTTTTTTGTTTAAATATTTCAAGCTATTTTTGCATCCCTTATATAGCTTCAATACTATTGATAATGATAATTCATATCCCACGTATCTCCTAGGAATGAAACAGATTTCCTCTCCTTGTGTTTTCCATTTTTATATGTCACCTTAGGGTTTGTCTCTCCTAAGAGGCTTTCATCACTTGGTTTCACTATTCTGTGCCTGCCTCTGAGTTGATGTGGGGTTATGGAGATGAACAAGATGTAAGACATTGCAATCTGGTGTAAAATATGATACTGCATTTCCTGGCCCATTTTGTGTGTGTCTCATATCAGCAAGGAGACAGAGCCCATTTCATTTTCTTCTTAACGAGTTGTATGATTTTCATTTTGTTAAACATAAGACTGTCAGCGTTTGCAGGGCTGGGACCTTCTTCTGTTGTTGCTTCTATATAATAAAATCTTATATTATACCTTATGATCTTATCTCATGAAATATGAAATTGAACTGTGTGACTAGGTTTTTGCTAAATTTTAAATAGTAGATATTTATTTTCCAAGCCTGCCATACTTAGTAGAAGCTAAAATAAGGGGTGATGTCAAAATTTGCAAAGGATTGATTCATGCTTTCTGGTCATTTAAATTTTTATTTAACATAAGGTAATTGATTAACTTATTTGCTCCCTCACTTACTCTGGTCTCTGGTCACTTTAAATATGGCTAGCGTAGGCCATTCCTTCCTCTGGCTTTCTTCCACATTTGTTTTCCATCACTCAGTCAGTAGTTTGGGAAGTAAGTCTTTATAGCATTTCTTTCCCTTCTATATCCTCTTTACTCTGCTCTAATATGTTTCTCTCCCAGTTGCCTCATTTTCAAATGTATTTTTGTTGTTGGTCTTGTTCTATTTTGATATCCTTTCTAGTGCCTTGATGCTTGCTTTCCTTACCTTCTCCCCTTTGGTAGGATTGAATTTAATCTCCTGGAGGGCAGAGGCTGTTTCTTTGTGGCCCCACATCCTGAGGTAGCACAGTGCTTCTCATAAAACAGATGGCAGTAGATACATCAACACACAAATATTTAGGATCTTTTTGAGTATGAGTCGCCATGTTAGATGCTGGGATACAAATTCAAATACGATGTTGTCTCTATTCTCCATGAGCTAAAGTCCAGTAAAGAGGTGGGCAAATGAATCAACAATTGTATAAGAAATGGCAAGAGCTTCTAGAGACCTGCACAGGTTGAAATTAGGGACATCTTCCCAGAAGGGGGAAGCCCTTGCTGAATTTTGAAGGATGTATAGGTGTGATGAGAGGCAATAAGACCTGATCTTAGATTGTGTTAGCAGATGAAGAGATGACAGGATGAGGGTAGGAGAAGATAGATTCTGTAGGAATTCCAACTGATGGAATGTGGGGAGATGGAGAAGGAAAGGGTCAAGGATGTCCCCTATATTTCCACCTTGGACTACTGGGTAGAAGGTGGTATCTGTTCAGTAATGTAAGTATTAATGGAAAAGGAATAAGTTTAGAAGGAAGGTGGATAATGATGATGCCAAGAATAGCATTGTTTCTTTACCTCTACTCTTATATAGTCCTCTTTTTCTTCCTAGTGGCAGAATATTTAACTAGAAAGGACTCAATCTTGGATCATGATGAAAACGTGGCCATCCATCTGTACATTCCTCTTCTTTTACATCTTATACATTGGGGGAAGGAGAGCTGTGTTGAGGGGAGGAGCAAGTGGATGCGGGACCCAGATCTCCTTTAAGGAAGGACTTGTTGCCTCAGTCCTCAGTCACATGGAATGACTAAGCATGACAGATATGTAAAGATCTAGGCATTTCATGCTGCGGGAGATGTTATGATGGCAAAATATCTGCTTGAGAGCTCCCTGCTAGGTTGACTGAGGCTTTGTGGGATCTACCACATAATTCGATTTCCTCCTTTGCTCCGTCCTGTTTCGTCGCCTTCCCTCCCCAAGTGTGATCTCTGATAAAAATTCTGCACTCCAAACTACTTTACTGTCTGCTTTTGGAGAAGCCAACCTATAACACAGATGCTGCCAGGCAGATTTTTCAGAACTTTCAACATCCCTGGGATTGCCCAAGCTCTCTTTCCTCTTAGAGTTCCAGAAGGGAGGGGCCAGGGAATGTACCCTAGAATATAGTGGAGTAAGGGGCTGCAGTTATATCCTAGTTGTTATTAGCCTAATATGATGAGGTGAGGTTGCTTTAGCTTGGGAAGAAATGAATCTGAGAAAACAAGTGAGCAGTTAATTTTATGATTGGATTAAGGGTACTTCCAATCTCCAAAAGGGGCTTAGTTAAAAACCAACATATTGCAGCAATTGACCTAAATGGGAGCCTCCTTCATATAAAGAATATCAAAGAAACCATGGGAAAGTTTGAAGCAAGTTTAGTTGCTGTGAACCGGAACACTTTAATCTCTTATTAAATGAATGCAGTGTGATAATAATATAATGATACCTTGCATTTAGATTGCATATTTATTTTCCCCAAGACATTCCTAAAGCACTTTAGTGCAATGCCTTTTTCCCCCTTATTGCTGACTTTCCTCAAGTGGGGGAAGGAAGAATAGAGATAATTGAATCTTTAATAGCTAATGTCCCATTTTTTAATTCAACTGCTTTCCCAATACACCTGTATTAGAGCTATGAGATAGTACTGAAATGATTTTACTTCCTGTCCCTTTGACAGTCTAGGGGAGGTTGTCAGAATAAGAAATGAGATGGTTTGTATGAATAGAGAAATGAGGGTTGTGGGGATAAGGAATCTGGCTACTGAACAATCTACAGACAGAATAATTTACCCCTTGATCATCAAAAATTGTTACTGATTCCTAAGCTTTTATCATAATTATTAAAAAGCTCTAATTATTGATATTTGTGTATCTTAGTGGTATGCTTAGCAGGTATTCTGCTAAACGTTTTATATATACTATTTATTCCTCACAATATTCCTGGGTGGTATTTTCCCCCTTATTTCATAGAAGCAAAAACTCAGGTTCTGAGTGGTTGAATAAGAGATCCAAGATTAGAGCTGGTAAGGGACAGTGCTGGGATTTAAAACTAGGAGATAATTTCACTCCAAAGGTGGAACTTCTAGCTGTATGGCTTACTGCTTCCATAATGTGGAAGTCCCTTATCTGCAATTGCTGCACTGACTCTGTAGTCAGAACAATGGTGTGTGTGTGTGTGTGTGTGTGTGTGTGTGGTGGGACAGGGTTTGTGGGGGAGTCTCCTGAAATAGCCCTTAAGAGGACAGCTTGCTGCATATGCTTAAAACAAAACAGCTTCACCAATCAAGCCTCAGGCTTCTATCAAATATTCCATCTTCCCAAACTCCCCCTTCATGGAAATCTTTGGCTTTTCCAGTACAACTCAGGGAAGAGGATTTGACATCTTCAAGGATGACATCAAAAAATAAAGGAATAACAAACAATAAACATTGCACAACTATGCTAATTCATGCCCCAAAGGGAAGACAACAGGAAAAACCTAGAGTTTGCCAAATGGAAAAACAACTAAGCTGGTAGAGACAGAAATGTTAATTCAGACTTCAAGATGATAAAAGACTTGTTATAAACAATGGGGATTGGAAAAAAATGTTGTACTCAGCCAAATCCCTCAGATATATGTAAGCAACTAACTCCCACTGAGATAGATGGATGCCTCAGTTCCTTCATTTTAATGAAGACTGTTAGACTTCGCATGTTCACAGGCTCTCTGTGTTCAAGTCCTTTTCTGGTTGGTACTGATGAAGCAATAAAAACAGTCAAATGCTTACACTGCAGTCAGGGCAAGAAGTAGGCTCAAAATGGAAAACGCATGGCTCAGTTTGCCCTGGTTCATTACATCCTGCTTAGCCCGGAGGTAGGGGAGTATAAGCGCCTACGTAGAATAGCTGACCTTATTTTTGAATTCATGATAGGCCGTTATTATTATATGTTTGTTCAATATTGTTATCTTAGGAGCAATCTTCCCTAAATTGCTACCTTCTACATCTGATATTATTTAGAACAATGTACAATTAGCCGCATTTTTGCATGAAGAACTTTTCTTCAAAGCAAACATGATAAACTTTGGTAGTATCGTATTCCTACAAACAATGCTTGATTGAGGCAGCTTAATTTAGTAATTTATTTATCAGCTTAAATGATCCCAGTCGTCTTCGCACATGTCAACATCCATTTGTTTTTGTGCATATATTGGGGTCAAAATCAGCCTCTCATTCATAGGAATATTTATCTATACCCACAGATTCATCTGAGTCTGCATTTGATATCGCCTCATGCTAATCCATAAGGAAAATTTTCCTCTCTAATTAAATTGCTTTTATATTCTTACTGGGAGATATGTTAATTTGTATTGTTCCCATGTAATTCTGTTTGTTTATTTTTGCCTCTCCAACCAGATTTTGAACTCTTAAGAGTAGAGAACAAGGTTTCTATTTCTTTCGTAACCTTGTTCCTTTCCCCTAGCCAATTACCAATAGATGCTTTTTAAACCTTGCACCCTGAGGAAGTAGATATTAAATAAATATTTGCTGGATGACTTTGTAGATTTGTGTATTCAGACAGACAGGGAAATACCCTTAGAGAGAGAGCCTAGTTCCAAGTATGTGAAGTTTTAAAAACCAATAAAAATGAAAAAGCGGTTTGAACCTTTGAAGGACTTGGATTGCCAAGCAAGGTTCCTCTGGCAGTTCCTCAGGCTTGATGACCACCTCCCCTGAGAGATGTAGTCATCAGATGAAGCAAAGTTAGCAGCATGTGTAGAGGAGGTGGGACATACACTGGTGAGTCCATAAAATAGGTGTTTCCCTGTGACTTTCTCCTCAAAGCATCTCATGGTTTCACTTCTGATATTTCATTTATGCCTATTTCCCATTGCTTCCTCCATTACTTTTTTACCACCATCTTTCCCACTATCATGTTACCATATTACTGTAAATCTGTTTCAAGGGTGTCATTTTGTAGAATGTGCCTTAGGGAGAAAGTACTTTTCCCTAGCCCAACCTTAGTCTCCCTACAGTTTTGTCTTTCCCCTGGAATTATGAAAAGCACACTTAGAATGTATAGGCCACATATCTCCCACTTCTTGTCAGAGTAACCCATGTTATCCCCCCAACCCCTTCCTGTTCTTAAGTGACTTCTGGGCCGGCCCATTGGAAACTAGTAGAGAAAAAAAAATCATGGGTACCGCGAGCCTTTGCTGATTGATTATTTCATACTTGTGAAACAATTTTCTGTACCAATTATGTTTTTGCAGATGACAGAAGCCATTTAGTCTAGTGACCATAATAATTAATTTTCATTATGAAGCAGATTGGTTAATGATGCTAAAGCCTAGATTTCATTATGGAATTAAAACACAAAACTTGCTCACACTCCCAGAACGTAACTTTCAAGTTTGTTAAATCAGGGAGTAAATGCAATCATTGCTTTTCTTATAGGGTCAACTGAGGCAAAGTTAGGATGAAAGTGTAAAGGGCTATAGCAGAGATTTTTTGCTTCGCTTTTTGCATTGTGAAATCAGCTGTGCATCTCAAAAAGGAGTCCTTGACCAGCAGCAGCTGCATCACGGGGCAACTTGTTAGAAATGCAAATTCATAGACGTGGCCCTAGCTCTAGACTGCTGAACCTGGAGACTCTGGGGGTGGGGCCCAACCATCTGCATTTTCATAAGCCTTTCAGATGGTTTTGAAGCAGGCTAAAGTTTGAGAAACACTGGTTTGGAGAACATAGGAATAAACAGGCTTCCTTGTCATTTTTAGTGTTCCTTCCTTAAAGTGTTGGGGACTATAGGTCTCTCCAGTATAAGAAACTCAACAACAACAACAAAAAAATCCAAGAGCAATATTTGATATACTAGTGTTTATTGCCTACCATTTGGAATGTTAGACAAACATTCCAAAAGCTGGGATTCAGACAGAGATCTGTAATTTGAGGTCAAGGCACTCTTCTAACCACTATACCATCTAGTGGGTGGAATTCACTAGATCCAAGATCCCAGTGAAATTGTAGGCAATTTTAAATGTATTTATTCACTTTTTAAACAATTATTAGCAGAGAAGCACTTTGTTTGGATCAAGATCTGTTCTAGGTGCTGGGGGTTTTAGTAATAATCAAAAAGGCAGAATCTTTGCTAATATTCTGGAGTGGAGAGGCAAGCTGCAAACGAATAAACAAACCTATAATGCCATGTGGCATGACATGCCATGAAGATAAATGAGAGGTGATAAGGGGAGAGAGAATGACGGCATGAGGGACTGCTATTTGAGATAGTTGAGCAGAGAAGTTCTCCAAGATGAGCGGACATTTCAGCAGTGTAGGAGAAAGGCAAGCAGATATCTGGGGAGAACATTTTAGGCAAAGTAAACAGAAAATGGTATGCAACTGGTAGGTTTATAATCTACCTTTCAAGGAAAGTACAAAATTTGGCTCAGGTCATGAGGCCTAAATATACTTGGCTGATTCCCTTATGCTGTATTCTCTCCCACTATATCTTTTCAGTGGATAGTTACCCGAAAAAAACCTGTGTGACTATATGCTTGATGGTAAGACCTGTGGTTGACGTTTGATGGTTTGATGGTGTATTATGCCCCAGGCTGGGACTTTTGTTTGAACTGACCAGCTGCAGTGGTTCTTTTGGTCATATGGCTGACTCCATCACTTCCAATGAAGGTCATGGTTATATAACTCTTGGTGCTGTTCAGAGAGGGATGGGGGAAGAGACAGAGCTTCTCTGTTGTAGCTGTCATTCTTGGTGACATAATTTTTGAACTGACATTGATTGACCATTTGCTGTGTTTTAAGCACTGAGCTAAGTGAATTTACCCAGATTGCATTCTTTTAAAACTCATTTTTGTTTTTGGTGTTGATTGGGACATACTAGTATGTGAGTTCCACAAGGGCAGCATTTTATCTTTCTTTTCACTGAATTTTCCTGGAGCACTGCTTGTTCATAGTAGGTACATAATAAATATTTGTTCAATGTAAGGATGAAGGAATTTCTGTAAGTCACAAGGCAACATGGAGACTTGAATCCAATCTATGTAATTCCAAAGCTTTAACTAATGTGTTACACTGTGAGTTAGCCTGGAATGGAATGACGAGGAAAAGATGGAATTATGAGGGTTGAACATAAGAAAAGCAGCAGTGTGGAAGAAGCCACTCATCTGGGGCACCTGGGTGGCTCATTCAGTTGAGTGAATGGCTCAGGTCATGATCTCATGGTTCGTGAGTTCAAGCCCCACGTTGGGCTTGCCGCTCTCAGCATGGAGCCCACTTCAGATCCTCTGTCTCCCTTGCTCTGCCCCTCCCCTGCTTGCACTCTCTCAAAAATTAAAAATTAAAAATTAAAAACAACATAAAAAAAGAAGCAACTCATCTGAAGCTATTAATTAAGCAAAAATAGTGGGTCTCCACTCCATGACTGAACTTGTCTTAGACTTTCTTGAGGCTAACAGAAGGCTGTAACAATGCCAGTTCTCTGCCCTCTAAAAGAGCAGACTGGCAAGACTAACTCTCATGGAATAATTAGTCAGCAATACGATAAATTAAGTGGGATGGCATCTCATTTCATACTGTCCACTCTAGAGCTTGTCATCCTTGGAATCACAAACATGAAACTTGTAAATTACAGCATTATGTTAGAAACTGAAATTATATCAATATGAGAATGACCCTCATGCTAGTTTTAATTAGTTTCAGTTAATCCAAATTACCAACATTTCTAATTTGCTGAAGCATAGTGTTCAAATGCAGTGTAATGCTTTGAATGGGTAGGAGGGTTCTCCTCTCTTCTCCTTTCCTCTCTCCACCCTCCCTGCTCTTCCTTTCTCTCTTACTCCTTCTCTTTCTGTTTGCTTTCTTTCCTTTTCATCTCCTTCCCTCCCCTTCCTCCTCCTTTCCTTCTCTCCCCTTCTTCCTTATCCTTGTTTCTTAGATTTATTTTTCCATTTCCAAGTTTGTGATTGTAACCTTGTAACTTTTATGTGGATTATGAAGACGTAATGATACCCACTATGCACATGAGAAAACTAAGTCATTGCAGACATTATGTAATTTGTGAATTTTGGGGTGAAAATGGAAAAGAAAAAGCATTTCATAACTTGAACTACCTTGTGCTTTTTGATATGTCCACAGATCCCAAAGCAAAATTTCAGGTTCAACCATGGGCACTGGTTTACAGTGTATAATGAATAATGATACATTTATTAAAGGTAAATGAATATGAAGGGTAGCTTGAAAGCCCTTTCTGACTTATTATTTTAACTTGAGTAGTTCACATCACTTTTCATCTATATTATAGGAATAATAATGGATCCTCCTATATCAGGGATGTAAACCTTTTATAAAGAGAGAATTATATTTTAAAGACTTGTTTTCTGTGGGATTAGATGGCCTCGGATTTGACCAAACATCGAGAAGTCCTGTCTTTGGGTATCATTTCTTGCCTACACTTGAGTAAGAGTTATTAGGTTGGTTCTGTTTTTTTGCCAGTAGGTGGTACTAGCAATTTGTATAGTGTTCGTGAACCTGTCCTCATAGGGGAAAAAAAGGCACGCTTGGGTTTTTTGAGGAGATAAACTCTTCAGACTCTGTGGTCAATGAGGAGCCTTCGGCTGGAAGCATTTCCTTAGGCTCTATGGTCTACCTACCAGGGATACAATCTCTGAATGGTTAAAATGTAATTATTTGAAGAGTTGTAGTTTTACAAAAGAAGAAATAAAAAATAAACAGTAGGGAGCTGACATCGTATTCCCCCCCCCCCCAAGTAATTGGATTACCAATGACTTCTGATCATATGATAGCCAGTGCTAACTCATTTTCTGGGGAACATGCTATTAGATCAGATGGTAACTTTTTGCAAAAGATGTTCTAATAATGAAGCTGTGTTTGAAAGACATTCAGCAGAACAGGTTTATTGCTTCTCATATCATAATGGTTGTCATTGTCCTGATTCTAATAAGGCTAAAGTATTTTAGAAGCAGGTAGTTCTTGTTGGAGATAATGTCCCTGTATAGTTTTTTTGGGGAAAAAAGCCCAGTTAAACAGCTGAGATACCCAAAATGGACCATTTAAGGTTCAGAGTACTTTCCAAATGTGTTTTAATATGAAGCATATGAGAGAACCTTGTTAATTTATAGGAAGGTGGTTGCAACACTAAGTCCAATTAAAATGAATGATAACATTAATGTGAAGGGGAGCTAGTGTCATCACCATCTCTTATTTTCCTCAACTGCCACCCTCCACAAAACAATAAGAAATGAAACACGACTACAGACAATCCTACTGTTACTTAGTTTGTAGACAGGATGGGACAAAGTGGTGGAATTCCGAGCTGAGGACCTCACTGTAGTTCTCAACTCTTGCAGCCTGGGGGACCGAGTTGGACGGGAGCCTTTGGCCATGAAGACCGTCCTCAAGTCTATTTCAATGACTGTATATAAAACCCCAAGTGAGATAGGAATGCAAAGAACTGCTGGAGTTTTCATTAGTTACTCTTTAAACCCAGCTGTATTTTGCCTTTTTCTTCTTCATGCATTAATAGAGTTAAGGATTATTTGCTTAGTGCTTGTAAAATTTTCAGTTTTGGTCCAGACTAGGATAATACTCCTCTTTTGGGTTTTCTCCTGCTGGTGGGTGGGCAGGCAAGGGGCATCCTTATTTGCCTATCTGGCAGCACTATTGTGAGTTATATTTATTGACTGGAAACTTGGCAAGACTAATATTTTTTCTCAGTAACAAGACACTACCCTCAATTTTTACTTACAAGATTCCACGGCAACCAGGTGGAACATACATCATTAGCTTACTGAATAATGAATATATTTTAAACCATGACTTAAAGCTGTTCATTTATAGTGTATTAAACCAAAGAAAAGTTTTAATGCAAGCCCAGTTTTATGCAGTAGAATTAACTAAACCAAAATGAGTCTTCTTTTTTTTTCTTCTTTGGTCAACTTTATTGAAACTCATTCAACTTTCCAAGAACTAAAAATTAGCTTCCTGTCTTGACTGTTTGGAATTACTTACTGTCATCTGTTTCAGACGTTAAAGGATGTGATTTAATATCAGCAATAAGGCCTCTTTTCCTCATTTGGCAGGTGTTAATTATTTAAACACTACTCATTTTAATTTGTTTCCAACACTCTTTTGAGTGATTTGCTTTACAGGTTTCATTATGTGCATTTCTTGAAAAAAAAATCAAAAGGAAGACAAGTTGAAGCCCTGGAACCGCATTGGCATAATCTATCTATTGATAGGTGGGGCAAGGCAAGGTTGTATTTCATGTATTATGATCTTCATGATCTCTGCTGATGGAATATAATATACAATACATCATTTTTATCTTCTTTGTAATAAAAAGTTGCTCTAGACACAAAGCCTCAGGTCCCTGCATGCTAATGAACTTGACTGACTGACTGGAGAAAGCCTTTGCATTTCCTGATCTGTCAATTAGGAATGAGCCAGGCAACTAGAATAATTGAAAATAGAGGACAGACATTTTCCCCAATGAAACCATTCCTTTCTTGAATTTGGGGTATCATCTTTTTTGTCAATTCTTGCTGCTTTGTTCCCTCCAGCTAAACTGGCTTCTGCTCCGTGATGAGTCTTGTTTATAAAAAGCTGTGGGCTTGCGTTTCCCCCAGGTTAGGTGCTTGTCAGAGCCTCCTCTGCTCAGATGGTATGGCCCTGTGTGTGCTCATATGGAAAATCAGCTTTGCACTGGACAGAAATGCTGGTGTCACTTAAGTCAGGCACTAGCCTGAGTGCTTGATAGAAAACTTTTTCAGAAGACTAACATCTAAATTTGAAAAGCAGAGGGATACGGACAAAAGAGAAAGCTTTCACAATCCCTCTGGGAGAGGAGAAACTGACAACCCCGTTTTTTTTTCAGTAGTACACAGCAAAGTAATTTCATCTCAGTGTGAAATGGAAAAGGTGGGTGTTTGTTTAGATTGAGGCCATTTGGTAATGATTTTAACACTCATTGGAATCTCTTAGCCAAAGTATTCCAGGGACAAAGTCTGTAATGAACACTTACCCTCCCAATTAAAGTTTCAGTCCCAATGAAAATGTTACCTGATATTCTCCTTCTCCTATTTTAAGTTTTTCAGTCTTTGCTCTGTTTTTGCCTTCATGATTGGTGGCCTCCTCGCTCATCCTTTTTCCAGTGAAATTATTCTTCCTTTGGCAGCCAGCAACAAAGCCAAACAGGCTGATCTTCCAGCTTGAGAATCAGGTTCATCAAACTCACTGGCCTTTTAGATCTGAGGGCTGGATGAATGGACTGAACTTCTGGGTGAAACAGCTTTATTTCCTCCACTGAGTGGAAGAGGGGAGTCATTAAGTCTTTATACATAAAATATTAATAAACAAAAGCCTTAACTATTTCAAACATGACTCAGTTATCTAAGTTAGCTGTTATTCAGTTTGCTGTTTTCCAAATCTCCGAGGCCACTTTCGGTTTGGGGCTAGAGGGATGCCTGTGGTTGAAGTGGTGGCAAAAGTATGTAATGTGAAATGCACTTTGTAATGAAGAGCACAATAGCCTTGCTTGTCATTCTTCTCCATGTGTCGACAGAGCCTGCGAAGATAACATGTGTGGCTTCGTTGGAAATCATCACAAGAATGGGCGGAGGGCTCATGTAGATGAAAAATAGATGAGAACTAAGACCTTTGAAAACATTTCAGCGTTTCTTCTTCTGTTCATTCATTTGTTCAACAAATGTTAACTGAATGTATATTCTGTATTACAGGGGAAATTCAATGTTTCAACAATCCAGTGGATCGGACAAAACTGTGAACAGAGAATATTAATCAGTGTGTCACATGAACCAAATAGCAGTGTTCTAGATGAGCTGAGAGCAGAGAGACGCCTACATCCTGGGGAGTTTAGGAAGGCTTCCCAGAGGAGGTAGTATTTGAGTTGGGTGTTGAAATAGTGAGTAGGTGTTCATCACGTAGGAAGGGGGATGGGTTGGGGAAGCAGGTGGTAGAGGGTATTCCAGGCAGAGAGGAGTAAGGGAGTATGGGATAGCACTGGTGCACATGTCAGAGAACACTCAGGATTTGGAGACATGGCAGGATGGGCTCACACTGTGCAGGGCCACGCTAGGAAGTTTAATCTCTTTGCCAAAAGCAAGTGATCCTCTAAAAGGCTTTAAGCTGGGAAGGGTCAGCGTTACAGTTACGTTTTAGATGATCACTCTGATGACTGAAAGGCAGACATTTTCAGCAAGGGAAGGAGAATGAAATTGGAAGACGACTGAGGAGAATTGAAAGAAACACAGGTGAGGGGTAGGTTCTGAGCTAAGCTAAGGCACTCACAGAGGGTATTATGTAGAAAACTGGGAAGAGTCTAAACCTCATCCTACTTGTGAGCTAACAAGTTAGTCTGCCACAGTTGAACATACAAATACTGGCAGAAGACATAAACCTTGAAGTTAGAGACAGATGCTTTGTTACCTACAGCAAAAACAGCAGCTAGAACAGCAAGCAGTGTCAGTCCCTGTGCCCCAGTCCTCACAGGGTGACTCCATGAGGGTAGGGTGTTACCTATGTGTGTAAATGGGGTGTGCCCCAGGAGAAGACCCCAAATTTTAGTACACTCTGATCTTTTACAGGATCACTAGCATAGCTTCCCATCTTTCCTCCAGAGAGAGAGATTATTTATTAGCTGGCATGTAAGCCAGTCTCTTCTATGTGAAAGGGGCAAGCCATCTCTAGGTTTATAACCCTGGGATGTAAATAAATGTCTCTCTGAAAAGATGCATCTCTAAATCTCTCCAGAGGGATATACTGTCTCGAGCTTTCTAAGCTGTCTGCTATTTAAACATGTTCTTTGCTCAGAAGGCCCATTGTGTGAACACATGGGAAATTCATGGAGGTTCATTACCAGTGCAGAGATGGAGAGGAAGGGCTAAATAAATAAAATTTGTGAAGAAGAATTGTCAAAGAACTATACAAAACAAAACCCTGGAAGCTGATTAGATGGGGCGGAGGTTGGGGAAGGAGGCTGAAGGAGGCCTCAGGTGTGACCAAGGTTTCTGATTTGGTAGATTTGATGGTAGGTGGGTAGTAAGAGAAGGGGAACCTTTTTTTTTTTTTTTGGTGATGGAATGGGGGTGCAGATGCAAGGCACGAGTTAACAGGTTAGAGGTTGGTTTGCATAAATCAACTATACCTGAAGATATTTGGGGTTCTTCGAGAAGTGGCTAATTTTTTGTGTGTCATTAGTGGTTGCACAAATAATCGGGAAGAAAAATACAAACAGTAAGCAAAGAAAGCCAGAATTCCACATCTCATGTGGACTTAGATTTGTTAGTTTGTTTTGTTTTTGGAGAGTGGCAGTGGCATCCTATTAGACAAAAAAGAAGTAAGAGCTATGTATTACTTAACCCTCATTTTGGGAAATGGGCTTCAAGGGGAACTTGAACTTGCCTAGAGTAGAGCTCCGAAAACACTTTCCATCTTCCAAATTGCCACCGAGCAATTACTCCTACAAAGCAGACCCGTGACAGGCTCTGGACATGTGAGAAGTAAAATGGCATAGAGGGGGAAGTGCCCAGCTCTTTAAGATCTTCTAATGAGCTGCTGTAATGGCAGAGACTGGGAATCCTGGAATGCATTTTTCATTTTTATGGGAATAGCAAGGTGTGGTGGAAAGGACATTGGACCGGGAGTTGGAAGGTCAGGGTAGCTGCATCATTGACTAGTCATAGAAGCCTGAGGGATTGCTAGGCCACCTGAGCCCTCCATTCATCTTTTAAGTGGGGAGAAGACTGCTGTTCATCAGTGCTTTGATCATCAAGTGAAGAATATTTCATAAACTGTGATGATCTTGCAGGGATAAATTGTTGCATGCCTTTGCCTTTGAATCTGAATTCTACAAACATTCAATGAAGGTGCTTAATACGTATTAGGATTTGAAGCAAAAGATGTTATTGCTGGTTTTTTTTCTCCTCTTCTTTCTCTGTCTATGAGACCACTGTCTTTTCCTTTTCCATAGCTTGTGGGATGGGTAACCATCTGTAGCTTTTTATGTGTGTATGTGCCTTCTTTGATTATGTACAGAGCATTCTACAAAGTTTGTACCTAAGTCAATGTAAGGCAAATAGAAACTTGCATTGTAAATAGATAAGAAAGTATCTTGTCATCCCTTCACTGGGCTTAAAACATGAGAGCTTTTTGGGGAAAAAAAATTAGTGTTTTTTTTTTTTTCTTCTGATTGAGGTTTATTTTTAGTGGAAGCTTTCTTTTTCCTTGGCATCTATGGTATTTAAAATACAATTTTATTACCCATGGTATCAAATAACTGTATATTATCCAACGTGCAGAAGGTACTGTGTCTGGATTGTTATGAAAATGTCAATTATGATTGCATCACTTTAGGGCTGGACATTTAATCTGAGAAAATAAACTAAGCATGTACGCATGTTCTGCATTTCAGGGCTTGGGTTCTAACTTCTTTTCTGGTGTATAACTACTGGCTGCTGAATACACGAGACTCTACTTGATTCTAATGTAATATATGAAACCCTTGTTACAACTTGTCTTCAAAAGTTCACATGCTTTTCCTCTTTAGTCAGTTTAAAACATTACAAGCTACACTTTATCTTTAATTATTGCTCTTTTATATACTAATTGCGTAGGCCAAGCTGGGTGAGTTTAGAATTTTGGTACTGCTTGGCCTTCTGAATCCATGCATTTTATTTCAGGCTTAAGCACCTAATTAAGGTGGGACACTGAAGAGAGTCCAGTTTGGCTTCCCAGGTACAAGAAACGAGATGTAAGATTGCTCCATTCCGATGTCTGGCGAGTCCAAGAAGAGTGAGGGAAAGGTTGAGGAGAGGAGAAAGATTACTTTTCAGAGAAGTATGGAGACACATAATATTAGCGTTACAAGGGATCTAAGTGACCCTTTAATCCAGAGGGACAAAGAAGTGAATTAACTGGACTTGTGAAAGCAGTTTGTTTATTGGGACAAAGTTGGGCAAGAATCCTGTTCCAAGTTGAATCTTGAACCATCTCTGCTCCTCAGGTCGTGCTTCTCCTACCTGAAGTTTGAGAAACAGGTCCGAAGAGAGAAGAGCCAAGGGGCAGGAGAAATGTCGACTTAGGGGAGAGGTGTTAATGGAATTTAGCTCAGATTTCATTTCATGGAAAAGAGATCAGTCAGTGTTATGAGCTACTAAATGTGACTAGATTGCTTAAGAGCTCGCGAAGATTTACAAACTCCTTGGGTTATTTCCTCTGAATTGCAGTAGATTTTTATACAGTCCTTCCAGTTTAAGGCACATTGGGTTGAATAACAAATCGGTTATTTTGAACTGTTTTGTTTCACACCTGTTAAGAGCTAATAAATTGCAGTTCTTTTCTTTGCAAAACATTATCCAAATAATTTAGATATTGCCCTGCCTTGGACATTACCAACAAATTCTTTGCACTTGGGACTTAAAACAGCAACTTGACTAGTCGCTAGAGTTGGGAGAATAATCACCCCAGTTCAGAACACCTGGAATCCTCATCAGTTCTTGGGAAACACTGCCACCATTGTCCTTTGGGTGATGTGAGCTAATTGTAGCATTACTGTGCAATAGCCCTTTATTTGGGACTAATAAAACCATAACCTCATTGGAAAGTATGGTGCTTACCCATTGGACTCTTGTATACGCTCAGTAATGTCTGCATTAAAAAAAGAAGAGAAATAGAACCCCTCTTCTGCTAATAGAAGAAAACATATCTATTTATACTTAAGGGCACTAGCTAGAATATTTCTTGAGCAAGATTATGCAGTGTGTGTGTGTGTGTGTGTGTGTGTGTGTGTGTGTGTTTGTGGATAGGGGTGAGTAGGCATGTAGTTCTGTCAAGATAAACAAAGCCTGGAGGGCCTGGAACCTGGAAGGGTGGTGGTGCCGATGTGCATGGGGTAGTGTGTTTGGTTGTAGTGAGGACAGCTTGTCTCCTCATTTCAACATACTAGGCAGGAGACAGCACAGCTGAGTTTCCCCAAATGGCTAGTGCTATAGCCTATCTTTTTCAATGTCACTGGATTGATCGATCATTAAGATGTCTCATGTTTTTAAAAAGAGACAGCTTACTGACAAGCAGAATGGGCATTTAAAAAAATCTTAACAGGGAAAGAAGCCAGACAGACTGAAAGAAAACTATTTAAAGTATTGTTTTGGAAAACATTACTACCTTTGGCTAATCTTTTAATTCTGATAAGTAGCCAACGATTACGTTGGTGGGCAAGTCTCATTTCCTTGATAAAGCCTCCCCTGACCCCATGATGGGATCTTTTTTGCCTCTGCTGTCCAGTGGCATCTATTGTCTGTGTCACTCATTTGCCAGTGAATCTCGTCTTGTTTCGATCTGACTTTTGCTCATCATTTAAACCTTTTGCTTCAGTTTGACTTTGTCTTTGCTGGTTAGAAACTCAAGATTAGTTGGAGATAAGACCTTCTCTTATGTGTCTTGTTTTTTCTTAGTGTTGCATGGCCAACATAGGGTGGGCGCTAAAAAATGTATCTGTTGACTTGATTTACTATAGAGTAACTTCAGTAGAGTAAGAAGCAATTTTACTCTTTTCTGAAGCAGTAAACAGCCATTATTTTGTTACTGTAAGGTTGCCTAAGGCCAGGTTTTCAGACTAAAAGTGAGTGTGAGCCATCTATCAAGGAAATAGAATTATTTAGCACAATAAACATTTTG
Organism: Lynx canadensis; assembly: GCF_007474595.2. Taxonomy (NCBI): domain Eukaryota; kingdom Metazoa; phylum Chordata; class Mammalia; order Carnivora; family Felidae; genus Lynx; species Lynx canadensis. The sequence goes on from NC_044320.2 coordinate 22,677,878, forward strand.
GTGTACATTTGGCCTAGAGGAAGTTTTTCGTCTCTCTATATGGCCCAAATTCTTCAAATAAGGACATATTCCTTATTCTTTGTGTTTATGTTCCTGGTTATCAGGGAAATCCAAGTCTAATCTAAAAAGGGGGGTAAATGTACTCAAAATGTAGACTAATGGTGAGTAAAATGCCAGGATGATTTTGAGAGTGTTTCTTAGAAAAATATCAGTAAACATTCCAACTTGAGTCCAGGGTTGCAAGGCTTAGATCTGGGGGTGAAGTCTCACACTCAGCTCTGTAAATGATTAAGATTACAGGTTGCTACAAGCATCAACATCCTGCGTGCAGAAATGTTTCTGCTCACAAGGTTTACTACAGTGTGGAAAGTGCCATCCAGTGCCTCTCATGACCCTGGGAAGTTTCAGGAATTCTTAATCAGTTGATTTCATGTTTTCAGGCTAATTCCATTTCCTATTCTGAAGACTGAAAGAAAAACATCAGTGCTTAAAAAAACAGTTTAGGATTCTTGCTTTTATCTTGAAGAATGTGATTATTAATGGCTATTTTAGAAGTGCTTTTAAATTTGGAGGCATTTTCCCCCCTCCTTATTCATGAATCCTGAAGCTGCAACCAGTAAGCCGTCTCCCCTTTCTTCTACTCTTCCTTCTTGCTATTTCAGACCCTCAGGCAAGCTTTTCATCCTCCTCCTGTATGCCACAAAATAGAGGAGCTAGTTGGAGGCCTGCAGCTTTTTGTGTGTGTCAAAGGAAGGGATCCAGACCTCTTTAATGTAACAGCACCCATTGGTCAATCCATCTCACTCCTTTCCATAACCATCAGCCCTCCCCCCAAAGTCCCTTGGCACCCTTTGCCTTGAAGCCAAGGCCCAAGGAGATCAGACAGCCTCTCTTGCCTTGCCAAGCATCACTCAGCCTCAGCTGAAGTAATGTTTACATATATGATCATTCCATGCCATTTAAAATATGTAATGGATACTGTGAAAACAATAGGCATATTCAAGCTTCAGTGCTGTGCACAAATGAGAGAAATATTCCAATACTCATATCAGAGCCTAATAGGTATAATTTTGCTCATGATAGAGTAATGTGCAGCAGCTTTCCCCAGACTGCTGGGTAAAACAAAGAAGTGGTTGTCAACCTTTTCAGAATCAGATGTTAATGATATTTCGTGTCTTTGTTGAGTCTGTGGAAAGCAGCTACTGCACCTAGAAGGGAAATGACTTCCATACCAACCGCCCTCAGCCAAAGTCATTCGGACTGGGAAAGCTGGACCGAGGCCATATTTACATTTCGGAGAGAGGTGTGAAAGAAGATTTCAAGACAGAATGGACTGAGCTGCCTCCCACTTGCCTTACCCTATCCTATGTTCAGTCTTATCTATGCTATGAGGGGTCTTATTATTTCCAACATATAGAAGGGGAAAATGTAATGTAAACAAAGGGCCGACGTGTTTTGGCAAAGGAGGGAAGTGTTTTCTGCATTTCGTGTATTTTTGGAAACCTCTGAAATCCCAAAGTCATACATCTTCCAAGGTTAAGAGGGGGGTTTATTCAAGCATTGCCTATGCTCAGCAGCGTGGGGGGCAGGGACTTTGCTGCATCTTTTATAGCAAGCAGCTAACTCTTCGGTTTTCTTCTCAAGCTGGTTAAGAGCTGCAGCCATCAAATAGCTTGCTTTCCACATCTTCCTCAACCCTCCTTTTACATATTACATTGTGTCTTCACTTCAACAAAATTCTACTCTATTTGTTTTAAGAAAAGGTCTGAATTCTAATTCAAGTCCTCCCAAAGAGCAGGGCCCCTTAGCACTATGTTGATGAAGCTGCTGGGAATTAGGCCACTGTTTTGACCAGATACATATAATTTTGATCCTAAATCTTTTTGACCAGATACATATAATTTAAACGTAAATCTTTAGACACTGTACAACTAACACTCTTCTCACAGGTACAGAGATGAGGGTTGGATCCACCCCATTCTTAGGTAAACACAAAGTCAACTAGGATTGTAAAAAGCAGAAGCTATACCACAGTCACACTTAATATTATACTTTGATTGAAATCCCATTTTCAGAATGATTGTAGTATGTCTTTAAATAAAGACCTTCCCAGAGTTGTACAAATGAAAATCAGGGGATATTTCTCTTGTCATGTGTGCTCACTTACGAAGTCTATGTCAGCTCATCTCTGTAACTGTGAAAATTTTATTTTATAATTAAATTAGAGGCACCATGTCTGCCAATATGGAACCTCTTGTGTTTATACATGTACTCATGTAAGAGTCCCACAGAAGTTCTGAAATACTTTATAGACGTAATTGTGATTGTATGATGTGTTGATTAAGACATTTTCCAGATTTGATCAATTACAGGGACTTTGGCACAACTAATTCAATCATTTCAGTTATTTTGAAGTCTGTTTCTGATTGCCATAGCTTAGTGTCTTGCTGTTCAAGTATTGTTTGTGGACCAGATTGGCAGCATTTGAAAACTTGCACAAATGTGGAATCTTGGGCTCCAAATAAGACTTACTGGATCAAGTGCCGGTGCTTCTGGTCTGCCAGTGATACTTGAATAGTAAGGACCTGGTAGATTCTAAGTTAGGTGTTCAGGTCGTTTTGAAGTTTACAGAGCTTTGGAAGTATGCATGCCTTTTTTTTTTTTGTCGTCAGGAGGGAATTATTTTATCTATGATTGAATAATGTAGTAACATCCTATAAGTTATGTGGTTTCCCAAAGAACCTGCTTTAGGGGCATCTGGGGGACGCAGTCGGTTAAGTGTCCAACTGGCTCAGGTCTTGATTTCGTGGTTCACGGGTTCAAGCCTAGCATTGGGCTCTGTGCTGACAGCTCAGAGCATGGAGCCTGCTTCGGATTCTATGTCTCCCTCTTTCTCTGCCCCTCCCCCGCTCATGCTCTGTCTCCCTCTGTCTCTCAAAAATGAATAAAAATGTTAAAAAAATCCAAAGAACCTTTTTTTATTTTTTTAATGTTTATTTATTTTGAGAGAGAGAGCGAGAGAGCGAGCACATGTGCAGGCATGCACAAGTGGGGTCGAGGCAGGGAGAGAGGGAGAGAGGGAGAGAGAATCCCAAGCAGGCTCATGCCGTCAGCGTGGAGCCCTACACAGGGCTCCATCCCATGAGCAGTGAGATTATGACCTGAGCAGATACCAAGAGTCACATGCTTACTGACTGAACCATCCAGGTGCCCAGAACATGATTATTTTTTAGAAGTATGCTTTTGGCAGAATCTGACTAATTAATTTATTAATTTATTAATTCCTAAGGGTGATTTTGGATAGAATATGCAAATAGTTGTATATTTACAATCAAGTATCTCAGTCATGTAGATGAAATACTTAAGTATCATTGGAAATCTAAAATAATTTAAAAATAATAATAATAGTAATAGGTAATATTCATACAGCAGTATGTGCTAGGCTCTCTTCTAAGCACTTTACATATATGAACTCATTGTACCTTCTTGACAATCCTATGAGATGTCTTATGATAATGGCCACTTTACAGATGAGGAAACTGAGACATAGAGAAATAGTGACTTGCCCAAGTTCACATAGCTAAAAAGTGGAGAAGTTGGGATTGGTTTGATTGCCTTTTAAAAATACTAGATGGTGATTAAGCAAAGAATTCCCAGGTTGGATGTTTTTTTGTTTTAGAGCCCAGTACATTCTCTTGTTTACATATGAAGGAAATGAGGGGCAAAAAAGCCCATGGGGCTTTCATAACATTACAGATAAATATATGGCAATTGGCATATCTTAGCCCCCTTGTAGCTTACACATTAGGACTTCATATCTCCCTGGCAGATAGGCAGATATTCTGGTGTCAAATAATGATGACATTTTGCTTTTACTACTTCAAGGAAAGAGGCTGACATAAGTACAGATGATAGTGCCCATAAATTGGTCGCTTCTTATGTGGCAGAATTGTGCTTTCTCCTCTTTATGCCTCTACCAAACCCTGTCCAGATGTGTACTGTTGCACCAATTACTCTGATTTGCATTATTTGTTGACATGACTGCTCCACACTGAGGCTTGAGAGCTATGGCCATGTTTATTCTTTACAAACCTAATATTACCATGGACTATGATGCACAGTAAGCTCTTAGTAAACCATTGTCATGTGGACCAATGACTACTCCTTACCACTACAGATATGCTATGGAAATAGGTGTGAGGCTTGGCTGGCTCATATAGGAAAGGAAGGAACTAAGACCAAGTTGAACATGGAGAGGCAGGGAGTACAGTTTCATGGGCCATTGGTCGCTTTGGTAGTGCTTTGTGCATGTGAGAACGCAGTTCAGTGTTTTGGCCTGATTATTTCTTTCCTGTATCTCTTCATGTGCATATTTTCTGGTTTTCTATGTAAATTCTCAAAGGCAGCAACTCCTTTTCTTTACTTCTTTTGTACAGTACCCGGTTTTATACCACACACAGAGAAGAACTGGTGAATGCTTGCGGGGATAATAATGAAATTGTTAATCTGCACCATGGAGAATTTATATTATCCTTTCCTGGGAAAATATTCTCCTTGAAGAATTTCATTTGTTTAGCTAGGTAGATGAATCTGCTGGTCAGAGTCTTGGAATAGTTAAAACATGGATGGTTTTAATTTTTACTAGCCTATGGTTTTTAAAATACAGTCACACTTGGGGCTCCTGGTGGCTCCATTGGGTTAAATGGCCAACTCTTGATTTCAGCTCAGGTCATGATCTCATAGTCATGGGATCAAGCCCTTTGTTGGGCTTTGTGCCGAGCATGGAGCCTGCTTGGGATTCTCTCATTCTCCCTCTGCCCCTCCCCTGCACTCACTCTCTCTCTCTCTCAAATAAATAAACATTAAAAAAAAATACTTTTAATGATCAAAGGAGCCCTTACTAGTCCAGAGACTCTATAATCAGAGCATTTCTCAGTTATTTAGGGGAGTCCCCAAAGAATTGGCCCATATATCCCCAGAAAACCAGAAAACCAGTCAACTGTAGTTATCACTTGGCTCCTTCCCCCCCCCCCATTCTGACTAGTATTTATCCACAACTTCTGTCTTCCAAGCCCTTGCATGAAATGTTCATGGAATTGCTACTGTAAAATGTATAAGGAAAGGTCAAGAAAGTCATTTGAAGAAGAAGAGTCTTGTCCAATCAGATTTATTTTTAAATATTAAGCTATTTTTAGATGATCCACATGTATTTAAAAGAAATAATTCAGTGAGTTCTCATGTAACCTTATCTAGTTTCTCTGAATGGTAACTTCTTGCAAAACTATAGTACATTATCACAACCAAGATATTGATATTTATATTGATACAGTCAAGGTAAAGAACATTTTTATCGCCACAAAGGTCTGTAATGTTGCTCTTTTATAGTCACATCCACTCACCTCTACCCACCAACTCCCACCCTCTCCTGAACTCCTGGCAACCATTAATACTGTTGTCCTGTGTTGTATATATATGTTTTTCAAATTATAAATTGTATATAGTCCTGTAACCTTGTGAGATTGGCCTGTTTCACTCAGTACACTTCTCAGGAGATACATAGAAGTTGTTGTGTGTATAAATACTTTATTCCTTTTTTATTGCTGTGTAGTATTCCATGATACGGACCTACTACAGTTTATTCACCCATTGAAGAATATCTGGGTTGTTTCTAATTTTTGGCTATTACAAATAAAGCTGCTATGAAATTTGTGTACAGGTTTTTATGTGGACTAAGTTTCACTCTCTGGGATAAATGTTAAGGAGTATAGTTGCTGGGTCATATTATAGTTACAGGTTTTTTGTTTTTGTTTTTAAAAGAAGTATCTTCTATAGTAGATATTTCACTATATATAGGATTCTGGGATGACAGTTCTTTTAATTCAGCAGTTGAAAATAATTTTGGTGATTTCCTTTTCATTTCCATGGTTTCTGAGGAGAAATATATTATTGTTAGCATTCCCCCCCATTATTAGTAAGGTATTTCTCTCTCAACACATTAAGATTTATTCTTTTTAGTTTTCATAAATCGACTATGATGTGCCTTGATGTGAATTTGTTGGGATTTATCCTGTTAATATTTACTAATTTTTCATCTGTAGATTTATGTCTTTGCCAAATTTGGTGAAGTTTTAGTCATTATTTCTTTGAGTACTTTTTTAGGCCCCACACCCTCTTTTCTCCTTTTTTTCTGGGACTCTGAGGATGTGAATGTAAAGCAGTTTCCTTGAGACTCTTGTTAATTTTTTCATCTATTTTCTCTCTCTCTCTCTCTTTTTTTTTTCAGATTGGGTATTTCTGTTTGCTCTGTTCCATTCAATGATTATTTCCTTTGTCTCTTCCATCCACCCCTTGAGTTTATCTATTCAGTTTTTTTATTTTGGTTCTTGTATTTTTCAATTCTTAAACTTCTCTTTGGTTCCTTTTAAATCAGCTACGTCTTTACTGAGACTTTCTGTTTTTTATTTGTTTCAAGTGTATATTCATACTTGTGCATTGAAGCATTTTTATGATGGATGCTTTACAAAACTTTTCCAGATAATTCTAACATCCCTGTCATCTCAGTGTTGGCATCTATTGATTGTATTTTTTATTTATTTATTTTTATTATTTTTTTAAATTCCAGTTGATACACTCCTGATTGTTGATTTGTAATCTTAGGCTGAAACCCAAGTTTCAGATACTGTGTTATGTAAGACTGAATCTTATTTAAACCTTCGATATTTACTGGCTCATTCTGACACACCCCTCCAGCAGGGGAAGCGAGAGGAGATGCCACCTCTTTCATGATATGCAAGGGTAGAGATCAGGTTCCCCACTGACATTCATTAACACTTGAGCAGGGAGGGAGAGTCTTCTAGATACTACTAAAAGGAATTGAAAGTTCCAGCTCTATGCTAGAGCTCCATTAACTCCTTGTCTGGCAGGGGTAAGAGTGATTTGTTGTTGCTTGCTGCATGGTTTCCACTGACACATCTGGGGGTGCCAGTGGCCTCATTACCACTGGGTGGTAGTGAAAGTTCTGATTCTGCTTACTCCTTCTCTGGCACCATTCCAGTGGAAAAGAGGTGGGGTGCCTTCTTACTCTCAAGTTGGAATGGAAGTCTGAATCTCTGCGAGGGCTTTGCTGGCTTGGGTTGGGGTTGTGGCCATAGTTTTTTTTTTTTTTTTTTTTTTTTTTCCCCTATGGTGTTTGGCAAAAGTAAAATGATTATAGTCTAAAAGTTTTGTTATTTTCTAGGCTGCCCCTTCCTGGTCCTTTGGCCGGATATAACAGGCTTTGTTGGGACTCCTCTTCTCTTCTCTTCCATCTGAAATTGTTGGTGTTTCTAGAGTGTCACTGTCTTAAGTTCCAAATCTGGAATATATGAAGCAAAAAAAAAAAAAAAAAAGTTCAGGGAGCTCACCACTATGTAATTTCAAAGTCCCTAGCCAGTCTGCTTTCTTTTTTCTTTCACTGTTTTCTTATATTATTTTCATATATAATGTTCTATGATTGTTATTTGCATTAGTGGAAAGATTAGAAAAAAAATTTACCTACTTTATCCTTTTAGAAGCAAATTTGCTCTATCAGAGATTAACAATTATTATAAAGATACAGAAAAGTTAGCAAATTTTTTATTCAACCCAATGATTTTAGGTGAATAGGCTTCTGGCCAGTTAATGTTTGGTGAGTTACCCTACAACTAATATATCAATGGATAGAAACAACTACTAGGGAAAACTAGGTGGAAGGATTTGTCTTCAGAATGGAGCTGTGCTCTGATATCCTTTGGGCAATTCTTTTCGAGCAGTCATAGAAAACTGAAAGAGCAGTAAGAATACTTAACTATTTTTCGTATCAATTTCCTATTATAAAATACTTTTAAAATATCTGATACGTATAAATGATTCCTGTTAATACACCAGGTATCTCTTTGTGAGGAATAACTATAGTTTATTAGTTTAACAATTTTAAGAGTAACTAATTAAGACCAACAATAGGTTCTTAGATGGGTCCATGGGAACAAGAGGGTTCACATAATCAACTAACACTGATTTACTAAGCAAACTGAATTGCTGAGATTTCCTTTCAAGAGTAACCAAACAATTTGTGGTGTTGACCTTTCACTTTCAAGGGCTGCTGCTTCGATTTTTACTGTAACACCAGATAACTCATCCTTCCTCAAATAATGTCATACCCTAGGTTGCAAAGCAGTGGCCCATCAACTGCATTCAGTGCACTGATAACGGGTATTTCATAGCATGGAATGTTAAACATTTTTAAGAAAACCCTCAACTCAATAGATTTTAGGTAATAAAAAGGGTTTTTTGTCTTATCCTGAAAAAAAATACTGAGTAATCTAGAGATGGTTGACTCACACTCTGTTGGGCAGTGTAGTTCTGAACTGAGAACTGACTGATTCTAACTACTCTTATTTATGTTACCTCTCAGTTTTTAAATGAATGAATTAGTCTGAATACTTTTCACAGAATATCTTTGAGGGAAGTACATTCCTATAGCTACAGTAATATAAGTGAAGAATATCCTGTGAGATGTCCTGAATTATATCCAAAGCTGTGTTCTTACTTAAAATAAATATGTTGCCTATGTTTTGAGGCTTATAGTGCAAGAACTAGAACCTGGCATCAACTTATTATACTTACTTGTCTTATCTTTCTTGGTGTATTTTATATGTCAGCTATATAAACTATGTTTCATTAAATAAGAATATAAGCTATGTTCCATTAAATGAGCTTGTAGATTAGACTCACATCCTAAAAAAGTTAATATTTGTTGGGCACTATATGGTAAGCACTGTGCTAAGTGATCGTCAAAACTTACCTCACATTGTCTCCTCAAATACCTAATTTTCACATTGGGCAGAAGGAGACTAATGAAAATTAATTTATTTGTCCAAAATTTATACACAGAAAACCAAGAGGTGATGTACACTCATATCTGTCTACTTAGAAACCCATAAACTTCTTTGAACACCTTGTTTTTGTATTTCTCTTAATTTACTCCTCCATTTTTCTTTACTTTGTTTATAAATTTTCCTTTATTGGTGCTACATGCCAGTTACCCTTTTCCATGAAATCAGCTTTTTTGAGTGAAGACTGTTTTTCTTATAGAGAAAATTGTATAGTAGAAGTTGAGGATATTTTCTGACAGATTTTACATTTCTTTCTTTTTTTCTACCATTGTCTTCCCCAAAGCTCCCTATACATTTAATTCCTTAAATCCTGTGAGTTTGAACACTTCTGTTCTCTGTCATCACTGCAGTGTCTCAGAAAAGAATCTCATTCCATATGCTTTCAGGCACTCAAGGAACCAAAACATGAAAACCTGGAATTTGTCATTACCCATTTGGCCTCTGGTCCATCAAATCCAGTAGCTTGCCTCCAGGAGAGATCAGTCCTTGACTCCTCAAAAGAATCTCTTCTCTCTATTATGTATTTGGTTAATTGGAAAATGCTGTTTTTTAGGTAAAAGATCCTGCATCATTTGGATAGCAACCAAGCCAGCCATATGGGAAGGAAAATAATCTAGTGAGTTGCAAAATAAGAAATCATGGTCCATGTGTTCCTTCTGATGGCTTTCTTTGGGATATGAGGTACTATCTTTTTGTGTTTCAGTTTATAGCTGTTAAATGGGGATATCCTTGGCTCTGTTACTAAGATTTGAGAATATAATGAATATGCATATAATAACTAAATCTTTTTACCAAGAAAAGGAACTCTTTTAGAGAATTCCCTTTCCTGACCACCAAGGAATGTTATCAACTGACCTGGCACTCTTCACAAAGTTAGTGATTTCACCTCTTCTCATTTCATGCACTAGTCCATTTGTGAAAATGTGTTGAGTACTTTAAAATATTGGATGACAGCTTTGCTGTAGAAGTAAACTGGCCAACAAAAGCCTATGACAATGTTTCCTGTATTTGTTCTTCTATTCCTATTCCTTGTCTAAAACCAATGACTTCCTGGAGAACAAAAGACACTACTAATAAATATGGCAGAGATAATGACAAGGCCAGAATGCTCATTTCAGCTACATTGAGAATAAGAATTCTGTTTATCTATGCATTGCTGTAGCAAATCTTTTTTCTAGAGAACGAAACACCAGGAAAGAGGTATACATTCTTTATTTAACACCGACCAGCAAAAGAGGAGAGGGTCTGGAAGAGTGTCTGGTATCAGACCAGGTGGTCAGGAGAACCATTTGATAAGTGTATGTGTTGTCAAGAAATCTTGTCCTCCCCAAGGAGTAAAAAGAAAATGGCGTCAGGCTTTCATGAGAAGCGGAGCATGCTTAACTGGGACTGCGAACAGTGTACTCGCTGAACTGGGGACTCACATATGTATAAACAAATCAGGTTGAATGAGTTCAAAAAAAGTGTTTATTTCTCTTTGGAAACTACAGGAATTTTAAACTGTAGTTGTCATTCAAATTGTGTAGGTGCTTCAAAGTGGTGATGTCAATGAATTCATTCAAATTGTTTTCCTAGAATGAGTCAACTTCAAGAAATGTGAGAGATTTCATAACCACCAAGCAGTCTTTGTAAATCCATCTTGTTACTTATGTGAGGGTCCTGTAAAAATACAGTGTGAAATTCACTCCCCTGGAGAATAGGATAAATCTTTCTGGAATGATTTAAGTAGGATCATGTCTAGATGCAAGGGAATTAATAGTTTGTTTTGTTTTGTTTTGTTTTGTTTTTTAGCTTCCTAGGGCCTTTATATTTCTGTGAAACACCACAGATAGTGAGTAGATACAAAACACTTTAGTCTTGTGATAGTCTTTTCTTTGTCTCTACACATCTTCAGAGAATCTCTATTACTGTACTTAGGACTTTGACCAGAAAATAGACAAAGATGAAAATGTGCTCTGGAGAAATTGCCACACAAAAGGCATAGCTGAACCCCTGGTTATACCTTGTGGGTAAAGCACTCATAAGATCCAGGTGCATTTATTTAAGGGTAAGATTTCATAGCTGTTCTAGAGCTAATTATTACTTAGAAGTCTATCCTTGTTTACGATTTATAGATTTATTATTTTGCCAAAGTTCAAAATCTTGTCACAAAAGACCAATCAGTAAAAAAAAAGTTTGACTGAATTTGCTGGTCATGGAGTAGCAGTAAGAAGTATAATGTTAGCTACAAAAAGAAAAATATCTATGAAAAGCTGAAAAGAAATGATTTTGTAGTCTCTCTTGCACAGAACATGGGGTGTACATTTTTTGGACCCTCTTTATCTCATGCTGAAACAACCTTTGACCTATAGTCATAGCTTTGTCAATTATTTGTACCTTTCATAATTCAGCAAAACTTTATTTGGGTTTATCTTTTCTCTTTGACATTAACTAGTACTTTACTCGATTAAGGTAAACATTCCAAATATGTTTGTAATGCGAAAAAATAACATGGAAGAAGTTTGAAATGAACCAATAAGCATCACCAACATATTCTTATAAATTTGTCAACGTTACAGGCAAAATAGAACTTTGACTTCTCTCCTGAAACATCTGTGACACAATTTAAGGAAATTCAACAGGTTAGTTCGTGTACCTGATAAGTTTGCATAGCATCTTTGATACTTTTATGGAAACCTCCCCAACATTCTTCTATTAGGTCAATAAGCCACTAAGCCCATCTTTCCAAGAGGGGTAAGATATACAGGAAGACCCAGGAAATGGGTTTCGTATATTGATTCAGTTACTGTTGTGAGGTTACAAATACAGCATGAAGGCTATTGAGGCCATTTTGCTTAGCATGTGAGCAACCATTGGAAGGGTTAATGAATAGCCACAATTTTGAAGATCACATTTATGTGATTTAATCACCTTTAAATACCTGAAGAAAAATTAAGAGATCCGGTCCATCTCATGAGGTGCTCCATATAATAAAACATTATGGCAGACTTAGAGGTATTGGATTTTATAGTGTCTTTATACTAAACATACCACATCGATCATTTCTAACTGATAACGCTTTAATTAGTCAGGTTATTTAAATGTGAAATGGTGACCTAATGGAGTTTTATGCTTGATAATAGCCAGGTGGAAGAGAACATATGAATAACAGGATCCCTGTTCTATTGGTAGATGATAAGCAAGTCGGTATCTTTACATGTTAAAAAATTTTAATAAAGTAGCAAAACTTTATTTGGGTTTATCTTTTTTCCTTGACATTAATTAGTACTTTACTCAATTAAGGTAAACATTCTAAATATGTTTGTAATGTGAAGAAATAACATGGAAGAAGTTTGAAATGCATCAGATTGATAAGTTTATCTGAAACAACCATGAAGTACTATATTAATATATTAAACTAGCATTAGAAATTAATTCATTAAAAAAGAAACTAATTTATTCTATGCTTGTGAGGATATAATAAAACTGCTATCTTCACATAAAGTTAGCAAGATGATACAACTTCTCAAAGGAAATTTGAAAATATGTGTTTCTAACTAATTCTATTGCTGGAATATTATCTTAAGGACATAGTCAAAAATACAGGACGAAAAGCTCTGTCCACTAGTATATGCATAGCAGCATTATTTATACTAGTAAGTAATTGGAAATAAATTAAATGTCCAACAGTAAGGTAGTTTATATTATAGTGTGTTACATGGCTATTAAACTCATACTTATGGGGTCTATTTAACAGCATGAAAAATGCTTATGTCCTAATGTTAAGTGAAAAATTTATAGAAAACTATGTACATACTATTATTATAAATATATGTTAATTATATGTGTGTTTGTTTAAAAAAGATTTGAAACCAAGTAAAAAAAAATATGTACAAGGAAACAAGCCTGAAGGAAATATATGTAATTATGTATTTGGTGGTTATTGTTGTATTTTTCTTTTGTAATGTGTTTTCATTGTTTTTATGATAAAAAATTATAACTAAAAAGTAAATCCTACTGCATACAAAACTTCACTCCCCACCCCATAGACAGAAATTTGGATAAATTATGGAACTAGAAGAAGAAGAAAATAAAAGGAGGTCAAGTTGAAAGTTAATAACAAAGTAGTGGATAAAGAAATATGTAAGCATAAGGGGAACATTCCTGTGGGAGGTCAAGCAAATATGAACAGATACCTAGACGGCCTTGAAATTCACTGTTCACAAGTGAAATTTGGAGATCAGTTGCATAGGGAAATTGTAAAAAAAAAAAAAAAAAAAAAAGCAACTAAAATTCAGCCACATGGTAAATGGAGAGATGAGGGACAATGCATGACCTGAATCACATCCAGCTTCTTGAACAGTTCTCCTAGCCTAATCTGTGAATTTTGCTGAGTGCTGAGTAGCAAGGCAGGTTATCAACACTAAAGACTTGGGTCAGAGCCAGAAGTTATCCCAAAGGAACTTGGCTAAGCAGGAGCCTGTTCAAAGAATTGAAGATAGAAGGCTATTTAAACAAGTTGTAAACTATTGAGCTGAAGTGGTGGCCACTTGTGAATGGAACATTCATATTCCACCATGATAACTTTGAAAGAGGAGTGGTCTCCAAAAAATAGCAAGCTATCTTTGAGATATTGTTGGCAGTAAACAAAACAAGGGGTTGCAAAAAGCATGTGCTTTTTGAGACTTCATATGATGGTTACTTGTTCTGGAGTTTCCAACTTTCATCTATCTACCAAATGTATCTGTATGTCATTAATAAAGAAACACTTTTATGTATGCATATAGAGGGAAGTGTTTGTGGAAGTAAAAGGGTTAGTGGATTTAAGGATAAATGTTGTATTCTGAAGGGTAATCGTTTGGTCATAGTGTAGACTCTATGCCCTGATGATATGAGTGTGTAATCAAATTATACTACCTGTTAATGTCTTTGTACTGGCATACTCAAAAGTAGTCTACACTTGACTCCATTTTCTCACCTTACATTTGTTGTTGACTGCTCTTTAATTCCTTGGAATTTGGATTCCATTTTCATCACTTCATTAGTGTTTTTTAAAATCTTTCCTTACTTACAAGTAGCCATTGGCTTTTCCTTTTTCCCCTCTGCATATTTCCATATGCACACACCTTTGGCTTTGTTTCATACCAGTTGGCCTTTTTTCCTAATTGGATTAAAATGGCTAACATTTAGTGAGCATTTACTCTGTACCAGGTATTGCACTAAGAATATCAATAGATGTTACTTTGAATTCTTTTCCAGTCCAGGTTGGAGTAAGGGGTCCTCTGATGTTGGGCTGGGATAGTTACCTTGATTCACTTCTCTCTTGAAATCATTTCCAGGTATAGTATAATAATAATAATAATAAGAAGAAGAAGAAGAAGAAGAAGAACAGAGGAGCTTGCTTTCACAAAGAAAGTCATATCAGTTAAGTAGACTTTCTCTTTACTATAAAACCAATTTGGAAATTATACGAGAAAGGAGCATCTTTACAAAGGAGATGCCTTTGAGTGTTAGTAGCATTTGCCTCTTTGTTTCTTTCCCAGCTCAGTGTTAAGTGGACATCTGACAAGGGAATATTTTTGGCCCTCATATCCAGTTATCTGTCCCCCTGGTAATAGTAACCAAGGAATTATCTTTGTGTTGTGTAGATCTGAGTAAAAAGTGCCACGAAGAGCGCTTGCTATTGCATCGATATAGAGAAATTTATTATAGGAATGCAAATATCATACATATGGAAGGTTTGAAAATTAAAACAAAAAAATAATAGAGGTCTCTTTGTATCCAACTTAGTGAGTCCAAAGTTTGAATTGGAAAACAGTAGACGCGGGAGAGGTGAAATGGCATTTCACCCAAAGGCACATTCCGGGAGGATGTTTTAACTCAGCGTCTCATTTGCTGCCCTTCCTTGCCTCTGTGTTTTTGCATTGTCCCTTCTTTCTGCCTTTTCTTCTCCCTCCTCCCATTTCCCTGTGGTTACAAACTGCTGTTGAAGTCGAGCATAGGTAGGGTGCTGTGACAATGGCAGAGAGAGAGAGAAGAGAGGCACTGTTTCTATTCAAACTCTCTATATCTTTCCTCATTCTTTCTTTCAGCAAGCATCCCACATGAACTGTAGAGAACACACACACACACACACACACACACACACACACACACACACACATTCTGTGCCAGAGCAGATCTCCTGAAAACTGCTGCCAAGTGGCTGCCGCCCAAGAGACTGCAGAATTTCTGGCACTAGGCAGAATCGATGACTGCAGCCAAGTGATTGTTGCTGAACTTACCTGTGTCGAAAGGTCAGCCTTGCGGTGCTAAGGCTGGGCACAGTCACTGAAGGCAAATTGGATTGTGAATGGAGGCCCTGAGGCATGTTCTGCACTTTGCAACTGGTCTGGCAGGCTCCTCCACCTCCTGAGTCTGCCACAGGCATGGGAAACACCTGGGCAGTGACAAAGGCAGGTAAGACAGCTTCGCCAAGGTACAGTATCAGGTACCTTTGTTTTGCCCAGAAAACTGTACAATGATGGCCACGCTCTTAGCAAGTGATTCTCCAATACACTGCATTGTGATGAAGTTCCAGATCTTTGCATGAGCCATTTACCTCAACACTTCAACTCTACAATCGTGTGTTATTTGAGTGGATCCTACACTGATTTGTAACTTACATAGAAATGTTAACCAATTCAAGACAACACTAATGAGTCAGAGCACAGCTTGGACATTGTTCTGCGTACATATTCGTCTGTGTTTGTGTGCGTGCGTGCGTGTGTGTGTGTGTGTATGTGTGTGTGTTCATGGATTTAAAAAAGAACCATGGGTTATCAAAAGAATACCTCAAAGTGTAAGAACCAAAGTTATTTAACCATTGGTCACTTTTGTTCCTCTCTTCTTCCAAATGAAAAATAGATAAAAGAAAAAAAATACCATCTAATTTGTAAGAGGGTCAGAGGGATGGATGAAATAATAACTTCTTTATGAGTGAAATGCATCTTCAACTTCCTGTGACTGCCTCCGTGCCCAGGGAGCTATCTCTTCCTCCTTCCTACCTGCTGCTATGGAAGATGAGTCTACCCCCTTCATTCTGCCATCTAAGTCTAACCCTTTTACCTTCCTTGTCACGCACCCTTTCACCTCTTCAGGAACTGTATTCTGTTGCACGCCTCCTCTCCTGGTAACTTCAACTAACTTCCTCCCAGTAGTATTTAAATGTGATCTAGTCTTTCTTTCTTACCTTTTAGGAAAACCTTCCTCAATTCTACGGTACCTTTCAACTCCCCTGTATCTTTCACTACCAAACTCATTAGAGTCTGATCTATACCCGTCATCTTTATACTGCTTCCCATTCTGTCCTCAGCACGCTGAAGTCTGGTGTCCACCATCACCATCTGACTTTTTAATTTTAATTTTAATTCTTTGCTTATTCGATCAGTCAGCACCACTTGATCCTATTGACTGTTTGCTCCATTAGAGGTGTTTCTTCCCTTGGTTTCAGTGACACCACACTCTAGTTGGTGACTTCTGCCTCTCTCAAGAAGTCCTTCCTGCTGTGTCTTTGTGGCATGTAGAAAGGTAATTCAGGATGATTCTCACTGATCTAATACAAATATTTTAATCTTATTTTTATAATAGCTAATGTATCAGTTAAAATCTATGGGATTCCAATAAACTTTTGATCATCAGTTTCAAAGTCACTGTATTATTACCATTACTTTATGGTGGTATAAGCACCGAGGATCATCTATCATTTGACTCCAGATCTATTCTTGCCTCTCTTTTTCCCATGAAAGTGCTAAATACTTCATGAGGGCTATCGTCTTTATTTTAATGGGATTCTTTACAGTATCACCCATAATTTCATCTTACAGCTATTACAGCAGCGTCAGTATGAAGTATTCATGTTACTGTCAGCTTACATTTAGTGAGCAACTGCTATGTGCTAGGTATTTCACATTTGTAATGATCTCAACTCTATTCCAGTAAAAGGTGTAATATAGAAACAATAACAATTAATTATTTTAGTCCAGAACAAGTCTGCAGAATTAGATATACTTATGTCCCAATATTAAATTAACAAAGATAAGATTCACACCAAGTCCACCTAATACCCAAAACGTATTTTCTTTTCATTGTACATACTTACATTCTTCGCTATAGCCCAATGTTCTGGTTCAGAACACTACAATTTAAGATTGTCTAAATAGTTACGTGATAGCTTCTTATCTGGTCCTTTCTACTCTAATACATGACTTTCCAAACATTGAAGCCCCTCAAACCCCAACCTTTTTGGAATGACCAGAAACATTTCTCAGATTTCTTTTATAAAATTTTCATTTCCCCTGTATTGGTTGTTGGTTGTTGACTTTGACAAGGCTTGCTACACTGTCAAGTAAATTTCAAAAAAAATTACTCTAAAAAGACAGCACACACTCTGATTGTCCATGTGAGGGCTTGGCACAGGGATGAGACAGAAAGGAGTGACATGTGGAACTATAAGAGAACAAATAGAACTAATTGGCTACAGGGCAACTAATTGGCTGGTGGGGGGGAGTGATTTTGCTCCCCTTCTCCCAGGGGATATTTCACAGTCTGGAGACATTTTTGGTTGTTACAGCTTGGGGAGTGGGCACTGTTACTGGCAACTAGTGGAGAGAGGCTGGGGATACTGCCAAAAATTGTACAGTGCACAGAACGGTTCTAGCCTCGCTCTCCCGCGACAATGAATTTTCAAGCTCAAAGTGTCAGTAGTGCAGAGGTCAAAGAGACCCTGCTGTAGAAAACAGGAGAAAAGAAAGAAAAAAGGAGACTTTGCAATTTTGAGTCTCTGTGACAACAGACATGGAGATTTCAACCAGAACAATTAGAAGCCCAGAAGTTTTGCTGCATTATTGGATAAGGGGATGAATCATTTCAACCAGCTTGAGCTTGCGGTTAATGTGAGAGACACAGCTGGCAGAACCAGGAGGCAGAAACCTTGGTAAACTAAAGCAAGAGGAAGAGGAAATGTGGATAGAGAAGTAATTCACCTTGGGGTGATAGTTGAGACCACAGAAGTGGTTGAAATGTTCACAGACATGTGGGAAAAGAAGAGTAAAGGCATTTTACTGGGACTTTAAAAACATACATCCTTCATATAAATGGTGTATTTTTAAGTGATATACAGTAAGAATTATTCCTGCTATGCCCATCTGTTTCAACATGAGGAATCAAAATTTGAATACCAACCTTTCTAAAATAAAGGTTTCTGGGCAGATTTAATTTTACTTGTGTTAATAGTTTGTTTCTTCTACATTAATATCACACTTTCCCTTTGAAGCAGAGGTTATCAAATTTAATATTTATTTTTGCTTAGGGTTTACATGTTAAGATGATAATGTGGCAATGGTAAGAGTAGTTGAAGATATTTTGCTGTAACTCTAGATCAGAAGAAGGATGTATGTAAAGAGAGGTGTAGCCTAGCTCTTTTTTTTTTTTTTCCCCCGTCTGTCTGCTTTCTGGCTTGGTTTCAAAGCACTTAATAGTTTCAGCTTATACTTGCTAAACATGGAAACATTGAAACACCACACCCTTGTGTTGCTTATAATGAATAGTGTCTTTAGCACAAACGTATTTTTATCAAAGCACCTAGAGACAGCCTGCCACACCTGTCATGTTCTTACTCAGCCATACTCTCCGGCTGCCCAGTCTTATTGTGGAGAAGTTGTGGGGGGTAAGGAGCTGCTAAGTTAAGTAACCTGCAGCTGAATAATTTTAACAACCCGGGCTGAGGATCATTCCACTGCATCTCTTTCTTCCTCCAAAGCAAGACCCATAATCAAATTAAGTTCTTATTTATGGATACTTGTAACTTCACTTATCTGATCCTAGAAAACTCCTAGGTTGTTTAGAAATATTGCTACTGAAGAATAAAATGTTGCCAGATAAGACACCCACTGGTTCTGTAGGAAGGATGAGTTGGCAACATCTGGGCCCTCCAAGGCCTTCAGGCACAGTGAGATTTGGAGTTTCCCGGATCGGAGGAACCAGTTTGGTTCCTCTTAACTCCCTTATAAAAATTTCTTGACTTTATTGGTTGTGTCTTATGAAGATTCATGGCTTCATCTGCTCTGTCTTTTGAATAATATTTACAGCTTCGTTAGCCATAGCCTTAAAAAAAATCTTAACCTTATTATTCAAATAGATGTCTCATCATGCTGAATAACGCATGACCTACACATGCTAAGAATAAACTGGATGGTGCCATGAAATCTTCCACCCACGTAACTGGAAATGCATGGAATGCAAAACTGTGTCTCAACTGCAGTGCTCTGTGCAGAAATGGCTTTTCATGTTGGTAGAGGAAACCACCTATTCATACTTCATTAGAAGGGTCTAGAAGTGTCTGTGTGGCAATTTCTCCCTCAGGCCTGCTTTCGTATCTGAAATTCTTACCATTACATACAATTCTCTGTCTAAGACATCATTTCAGTAAAAACACCTATAAAGTGCATAGAAATATTCTAGAAGGGTAGGAACATTGAGTCAGTTGAAACACAGATAGGTTTTTCCTAATTTGAGCCCTCTTTCTTGGAAAGTAGAGCTCTGACAAAATAGAAGGAGAATATTTGATCAAGGTAAGAAATCAGCAATATTCAAATATTACTAATGGGGCCTATTGTAGTGGCAGTAGGTAGACAAGGCTGGAAAAAGCTGAGGCATGAGGCAAGGATCCATTGAGGCAAGCATGCTGCCTGAGGAAGCAGAGCATGCCCTTTGGGCTGTGGCCATTAGAAACCTATCCTTGAGACACAGAGATGGGTCATTTCTAGTAACAGCAACAGGAACAATAAATCAGTAACAGTTAACTTCAAGTATTCTTTATTGGGTTCTAGGACCTTGGCTAAATATTTCACAATAGTTATCTTATTTAATTCTTACAACAACTGCAGATGAATAAACAGACTCAGAAAGGGTAAAACCTACCCAGGGATGAAGTTAAGAAAGTGGGAATAATTGGGATTATAAATGAGGTTGTTCTGGTTCCAAATTCATGATATTAGCCGGCATTCATATTGCATCTTTATGATCTTTCCCCTTGTTTTCTCTCCCTCTTGTTATCCCTTCAAACTTATCCTTGCCATATGCTGTTTTCCCCGCCTAGGATGTCTCTGCCTTCTTTTCTACCTACTGGAATGTTTTTTTAATTTCTTGAGAAATAAGTGAAATGGTGAAATATCACCTCTTTTAAAAATTTTTTCTTGGGGCGCCTGGGTGGCGCAGTCGGTTAAGCGTCCGACTTCAGCCAGGTCACGATCTCGCGGTCCGTGAGTTCGAGCCCCGCGTCAGGCTCTGGGCTGATGGCTCAGAGCCTGGAGCCTGTTTCCGATTCTGTGTCTCCCTCTCTCTCTGCCCCTCCCCCGTTCATGCTCTGTCTCTCTCTGTCCCCCCCCAAAAAAAATAAAAAAATAAAAAAATTTTTTTTTCTTTAATGTATGATCTGTTGCATTCATATTGTAAGTAACCAGGAAGATAAGGCTCTATTCCCCACCAGATTGTAAGATAACTTTTTTTATTATAATGTTTGCAGAACAGAGTCTAACTTTGCTCATTGAACACAATAGATAACCATTAGACATTTGTTGAGTGAGTAAATTCAGTCATAGGTATCCTGTAAAATTAGAGAATAAGAAATTTTCATCCTAAAGTTAACAACAAAGGATTAATTACGTTTTCTAGAGTTGATTTTAGAAGGCAGAAAATAAGTTAGTACTTTCAAGAATATTTTCATTTTTTAATGAACTAAAATTTTCATTAGCTGTCCGGACAATTGTTATAAAGGTCACTAATTTGCTTGTGATTGGATAATTGAATTTTGTTGTATATCTTCAAGTGACATAAGAATGGAAAAAACTATATACATACATATACATATAGTTTTTCCATAGTTTATACCTTTGAGGACCCATAATTGCAAACTTCTGCCAAAGGCGAATATATGCACTGTAAAAATGAGGAAAACAAAATACGTGCCAATTTATTATTCAGTGCATTTATGAATAAATGATATAAGTGGGTGTTAGGAGATATAAATATGTATGCTACAGATAGAAAAATACCTTATAAGTAACTTTAAAAGAGACATATAAAGGTGCTGTAAGTGTGGGAAACACATCACATATGGCCCTAAAGACATAATGCGAAACATCAGAGGAACACGTGGTTGCTTTTTGTGGTCCTAGGAAACCAGAGATGTGTATTTATCCATTTGTAAATTTTTGTGTGTGTGCCTTGATGATAGCAAGTTCTTTACAAAATTAAAACAAGATAGATAAGTCCCTCCACCTACTTATACTTTTTAAAAATAGAAATTGTTTGTTTTATATTTCCCAATATTAAATATAAATTGGAAATGTAAATACTTCTGAAATGGAGAAAAATTTATAGGAGAGCTATCTTGTCCCTGCAGTTTCCTCTTCCTCTTAGCCAGTGGGACGTATTTTAGTAACTTTGTTAAGCCAAATCAAACTGAGTGTGTGTATGTGTGTGGGTGTATGTATGTGAGTGTATCTCTCCTTACTGTTGGTATTTTTTTTTTTTTTTCAACGTTTATTTATTTTTGGGACAGAGAGAGACAGAGCATGAACGGGGGAGGGGCAGAGAGAGAGGGAGACACAGAATCGGAAACAGGCTCCAGGCTCCGAGCCATCAGCCCAGAGCCTGACTCGGGGCTCGAACTCACGGACCGCGAGATCGTGACCTGGCTGAAGTCGGACGCTTAACCGACTGCGCCACCCAGGCGCCCCTCTCCTTACTGTTTGTAATTTAAGAACCGAAAGTAGCTGATAACTCCACTGGCAGCTTAGGATATGAATATCAAAATGGTGCATTTATATACACTATTCTCTGGTTCTAGACTGAACATAATCCATCCACCCATTCATTTACTTCATGCACAATAATTGAGAACCAACAGCTTTTCAGGCTGGAGTACAGAAAAGAATGTGCCATAGACTCAGTCTTGAGGACTTAGTCCGGAGGAATAGGCATACTTATAAATCAAAAATGTGACAAATACATATATTTTTAATGTTCTATTTGAAGATCTGATGCTGTTTTAACCTTGGATTCTGGATGAAGGATACTTAAAACGTTTGCCCAAGAAGAACCACCCAATACAGATTGCTGTGTACCACACAATTCTTAGCTGTGTGATAAGTTTTTAAATGTTAAGGGCAGGTAGCACCAGCAAATGACCCGAGCTTCAGGGCTCTGACCTCAGTTTTAGCCACTCATGAATCCATTGGGAGTCATGCCGTGGGGGCTTCCTGTCCTAACTGACATCTGTCATCTGAAGAGCATTTTATTTCTGGTCTAGATTTGGACTAGCAGAGAGCAGCAGATAGGGTAAGAACCTGAATCCATTTCTCATGATATCTGAAGGTAAAGCCCTTGAAAGTCCTGGCTATGCACCATCATAGGCACAGAGAAGAGAAAAGTTACTTTGTCCTTTTCCCTCTCTTTATCTGCTCAATTTATAGGGCATTATTGCTTAATGATTATGCCTTGAAGCTAGGCTTTCCGTGTTTATCACTTAGTTCTATCATTTGCTGTCTGTGTGACTTCAGGCAAGTTATTTAACTAGTGCCCATTTCCTCGACTGTAAGTGTAAAATAACAACACCTGCTAATAAGATTGTTGTGTAGATGTAGTTAATGAATGCATGCAAAGCAATTAGAGCAGCACCTGACATATAGGCAGTGCTATTGTTATATTACCAAGTTGACACTTGTTTTTGCTGGGCCCCAGAAGGCAACAGACTCCTTCTCAATATAATACTCCAGACAACCACTGTCTCTGGATTGGAGTTGCACATGAGGTAAAATTAATTTGTTAGCATTATCCTATGGAGGTATAAAGATCTTTCTACTATTATAAGAAAAGTCCTCTGAAAACCAGCTCTAAGCAGTCTTACAGGACATTGTTCTTATTAACCTGCCAACTGGTCCTTTTATAGAAAGCATCTCATAACTCAAGGGAACTATCCCTGCCAGAGGTATTTGCATTTTAACAGACTTACTAAAAATATACATGGGTTCACAATCCTGAGGTATAGTGTTTTGATGGTGAAATTCCAGGTATCATAATCAATAGTGAGGGAGCGCGGATCTCCCACAATGAATTGAGATACTCAGGGGGCCTGAAGCTGACCCAGTTTAGTTGCATCCTCTGGCTATCTGCAGGAGAAAATCTCTGCAGAAAAGTTTCCCCAGTTCTCAATGAAGGACTAAAGGACTCCTACAAATAAGACTAAGAAATGAGCTCCTAATAAAAAATCCTTGCATGTCTGAGGAAGCCACTTTGACTTAAAGTTCTAGGACTAACAGACAATAGATTTAGAACCTTGAGATACTTGAATTTTTTCAGATACGGAGTATACATGTAGAATATCACATAAAATGTTACATGCAATAACTATATAATAATTAAAGACATAAAGGATGCAGAAGTTACCAGTCAATAGAAATGTACTAAGAAAGAACAAGGAAAAATGGAAAAGGAAAAACTCTAAATATGTAAAACACTGTTGACAGAATGATAAAATAAAACTCAACTATTACAGGTAGCATATTAGAACCAAGGTTAGAATGAAAGGGTCTGACACAGAGAATGGAAAAGAGGTGATATGTAAAGAGAGATAGTTGGATGTGAATTTTCCAGACCTGATGAAAAAAACATGTGAATTCTCAGATTTTGGAAGAGTAATGCAGCCTAAACAGGATAAACAAAAAGAAATTCACACATTGTTGTGCAATTGCAGAACATCAAAGACAAAAAAACCTTAAAAGCACCCAGAGAGAAAGAACAATTAAACGGAAACAGTAAGTGGAGTGACAGTGTCTTTCTCAGCTGCTTCTAGTAGAAGCAGTTCCGCATAATGGAATAATGGAGTAATGTTCCCAAAGAGTTGAAAGGAAGTAACTTAAGAACCATTCATCTGTATACTTAGCAAAACTATTATTCAAGAATGAGGGTGCAGTAAAGACACTTTCATAAAAATAGAAGCTGAAGACAAAATTTACTACTGAAATTCACCAAAATCACTGCTTTAAGGAACTTTTTTTTTTAACGTTTATTTATTTTTTTTCTGAGACAGAGAGAGACAGAGCATGAACGGGGGAGGGGCAGAGAGAGAGGGAGACACAGAATTGGAAGCAGGCTCCAGGCTCTGAGCCATCAGCCCAGAGCCCAACGCAGGGCTCGAACTCACGGAGCACGAGATTGTGACCTGAGCTGAAGTCGGACGCTTAACCGACTGAGCCACCCAGGCGCCCCTTTAAGGAACTTTTAAAGCAATGCTTCCCACACTTTTTGGTCTTTGGGACCCTTTTACTCTCTTGAAAATTTTTGAGAGCCCCAAAGAGCTTTTGTATATGTGGCTTGTATCTATCAATATTTACAGTATGAAGATTTAAAAGGAGAAATTAAAAATAGTATTTATCAATTCACTTAACAATAAGTTTAAAAGCTACTGTATGCTAACATAAATGTAACATACTTTTTATGAAAATAATATATTTTCAAAAAATGAGAAGAATGGCATTATTATACATTTTTCCATCTCTCTTTAATATCTGGCTTAATAAGAGACAGATTCTTGTATCTTCTTCTCATGCCATGTAGCTCCTAGAAGATCCCACTGACAGAGTAGAGTGAAAATGGCAAATAATTTTTAGTGTTTTTATGGAAATACTTCTGACCTCATGGATCCGTTGACAGGGTCACAGGTACATACAGAGATCTCTGCCCCATAACTTTTTGAGAGCTAATGTCTAAAATATGTCCTACAAGAAGAAAGTATATGAGACTATAGGGAGATATGAGATACAAGAAGTAATTTTAGTAAGAATAAAGTGGCAAAATATGCAAATTTGCAGATAAATATGTGTGACCACAGTAAGAATGATGCATTTAATTGGTAGAGTACATATGAGCACGGATAATAAATGTTTAGAATGAAGAACAGATAGTAATGATAAACATAATACTAGTAATAGCAGACGTTATGTATCGACAACTAGTGTGTCAGATCCTATGCTGAGCACAGTCGTTTAATCCTGACAGTAAACTTGTAACATAACTACTCTTATGATCATTCTTTTTGTAGTTGAGAAAATTGGGGCCCACAGAAGTAAAGTTACTTGTCTAGGGTAGCAAAGTCGGTAAATGATGGGCCTGAGATGCTAAACCTTGCGATCTGACTCCAGGCACTGCAGTGGAATCAAATGATGTCTAAAGTTAGAAAATAAAAATGTAGAGGTGGAGAGTAATTTTGCTAAGGGGATAAATAAATTAATATCTAATGGCTGCCTTGTATATGCTTAGCTGAAGCATAGATATTATGGAGAATTTTAAGTCTCCATTCTAGTGGGGTCTGCAATCTTGTGGGCATAAAAAGTCTTAGGCACATGAGAAATGTATACATTATAACACAAAATCATGTTTTCAGACCTATAGACATTTCTGGATAATGACATTGTATAGAAGTATGGGGGCAGAGCATGAAGGAAAAGGATTTGAGGTTGTGTTAGAGGGTGAGTGGAATATGGATCAACCAAGAGGTGGTAGGAGCGTATCAGTGGACATTTGAGCAATGGGAAAAAGAATAGACAATGAAAAGTGCTTTAATATTGTACAAACCACATTTGAAAGATGATAAGTCTGTCATGTATAATATGAGAGTTATTATGGATGTTTCCAAACTTCATGTCAGTGGTGTCCTGTGAGCCCCGTGGCCTTCATCTTTAGGCAGATAACAGACCTGTTATAACAGTCTCCTGACTGTGTGGTCTTCTTTTTATCAATTCTCTTTATATTCATCTGGTCACCAAATTTTCATGTGTGTCTTTGAGTTGTTTTATGTTGCTGAAAAACACTTGATGTTGCTGTATCCAGGAAATAAATCCAGTGTGGTGAGGGAAGAAACACTCTCAAGACCTGGAATAACAAGACCTTTTTTTGGCTGCTCTATTGACTACACATGACCCGAATCAGCTCTTTATTCTTCAGTCTTTTCATCTCTGACCTGGGGAGGGCAGCCACATTACTGCTAGACAATGTTGAAAAACACTGACTCATTCTGATAAAGGAGGATTGCTAGAAATCATTGACTAAAATCTTAAAACTTTTCATTGCTATTTTAATTTAAGCAACACTGTGCCATACGTTGTGTTTTAATTACTAGCTAGGTTTCTAAATGTAGACTGTAATTTGATAAAATATCTGTAATGTAGGCAAGCTACTATAGCTAAATACCCTTGCCATTTGCTGATACATATTGTATGTATACATGGGCACCATATGCACACATATGGCGACTTGCTATATGGCTGTAAGACTTGGACCTGTATTTGTATCAGTTCCATTTGTGGAGGTTGAGAATAGTGTTTATAGGAGAAGCAAAGAGAAAAATGGGACTGTCTTTGACAAGAATCAAAATCTGAAAACTTTCCTCCTCAAACATCCTAAGCACATGCATTCCACTCCTGACTTTGATAGTAATAATAGTTAATATGGATATAGCACTTCACAGTTTATGAAACATTCATGCATAGTTTTCACTGTGATTGTGGGGCACCTAACTGTGGGAACAAAGCCAGTGTAACGCCATCATGTGAGTAATGGGGAGGAGGTGTGGATTGGGTCTGTGAGCTATGCAGCATCTACATTGCAGGGCAAGTATTTGGTGATGAGGAGTTGGCCTTTATTATGTATGCAAAGGGAAGCCACTGAAAGGTTTTAAGCAAGAGAGTGACATGAATTAATTTACATTTTAGAAAATCTCCCAGATTGCCACATGGAAATGGATTGTGGGTGGATAAGGGTGAATGCATGGAGACCAGTTAGGAAGCTACTAAAGTAGCCTCCCTGAGAAGTGGTGGTGGGTTGCGTGTATTCACCTTGGAGCTAACGAAGCTTTATCTTCAGGGCCCCTTGCTTCAAAAGCTACTTCTTAGGCTGGGGAAGAGCCTGAGCAATGTATTCGTGACATCGTGTGTCTGGTGATGTTAGTCAAAATAAGACATTTTAGCTATTAACTGTTGAGACAACTGTTTCTTTCCATTCTGACCTTCTGTCCACCGTATTTTCACTTGGATGGGGTGATATTAGAGTGGCTATAGGCATTTTTAGGATCTTGTCAAGGGGAAGTTGAGTTGGGCATATGTCATTTTAACTACACTTTGGAAAGGTGTTTTGGAATGGTCCCATCTTACAAATAAAGCATGCTTCTTTGATAATCTTTACGTTTATTGGGGAACCAAAGAAATACAGATTAAAAACTAATAATAAGAAACAAAAGTGATAAAGATGAACCACAAAACCCCTAGAAATTATTCTGACATGTAGAAGCAAATTGTGTAACCCTCAAATTTTCAAATTTCATTAATCCATTAAGAGATAAATTTTGAGTAGAAGTAATTGATAGTTCACTGATTGTTTGATAACCCAGTTAATGAAGAGGAGTGAATCATGTGGGCTTATTGGGAAAAGATGTAAATTTCTTGCTGTTTTGATAAAAGGAAGAGAACATGAAACGAATGCTATACCATTCCCAATGAGAACGTCAACAAACTGCATAATGAGTTTTGCTGATTCTAAGAGTATTTAAGATGAGTCACTAAATATATAGAAAACTTGAAATGCTCTGAACTTTTAGAGCTCATCTACAGAAGAAACCATAAAAATTTGACAAAAGTCTGAAACATGTACGTAGAGCTACAATAACACGCGGTGATGCTGACATAAAACTGCTAAGCTCTCAGTAGCTATCCTCACCTTGTTGGAAGAAAGACTGAATTATCTATTGTCTTCACCAAAAACTATTTTATAAAACTGTTGTCGTATGAAGAGGTGATCAAAGAGTATGCAGCCATTTGGGTAGGAAAAATTATAGCGATGTGTGAACATCTCAACTAATAAAGATAGTATGTCGTTTTTCCAGGTTTTTAAATAAACTTTGTAGTATTTTTCAACTTAAAAAATGTGCACGTGTGTGTGATTTTCTTTTCCTCATTAAAAAAAATAATATTCTTCTTTAACTTAATTTTGTATGTGTAGCTCTTTAAATATGGCCTCTCAAATTCAACAAGCCTCAGGTTCTACCAAACCTGGCTCTGCCCTTCAACCTGTGTTGTGGCTGAGCAGATGGTGAAAAGTGGAGATATTTAGGATGTATTTTGGAGGTAAAATAAATTCTCCTATGGTTGTCTTTTCGAATGGCTAGAGCCCCTTTCTGAGGGTGAGTGAGTTAAAACTGAGAAAAAATGTAATTCGTTTAGAGTCCTACAACTTGGAACTGACTAACTAGGATGGAATCTAGATATGTTAGGTTCAAGTGCCTTTGTCATTGTCATATTTGAAGCTTCGGTTTTTGTAGGGTGGTTTAGAGGATTCAATTAGTTGATGCCAACAAAATGCTTCATGTGGTGTCCAGCACATTGTTGAGTGTGCTGATAAGTGTTGCTATTATTAAGGTGTTAAGAGGTTTATTCTTTAGGTGCACGTGTTTTTGTTGTTTTAAATTGGGTGTTATTTATTTTTTTGTCTGCTTGCCAATCTCTCTGAGGGAGACAGCCCGCTCTGCTGTAAGTTTCCATTTTTGTTCAGTGGATAAAGGAGTCTCTCTTCTTTGCTCTCTACGTGTCACTTTTCAGCGAGGCAGCGCCCGTAACTAGGAGTGGCTGCTCCTAAGCAGCAGAGCCCTTCAGCTGATCAGCCTATGGAGCTTCAGCAGCTGATCATGCCTCAGAGCTGCTTGGGGAAACCTGTACATGGCACAGAAAGTGTATGTGCTTCAGTAGGGATGTTGGTGGTATCCTCATGTTTTGTTTTGTTTTATTATTTTAATCTTACTTATTTTTGAGGGGGGGGAGAGAGAGAGAGAGAGAGAGAGAGAGAGAGAGAGAGAGAGAGAGAGAAAAGAATGAGCAGGGGAGAGAATGAGCAGGGAGAGGATGAAGCAGGCTCCAGGCTCTGAGCTGTCAGCACAGAGCCTGATGCGGGGCTCGAATTCGTGAACCTTGAGATCATGACCTGAGCCGAAGTCAGGCGCTTAACCAACTGAGCCACCCAGGTGCCTCAGTGGTACCCTCATGTTTTAAGAGGTGGGAGAATGGAGTCATGCATTTCCTGATGATACAGAACAGGGGAAGTCTTTAGGGCTCCAGTACTTTCTAAAATAATCAGATCTAGCTAGTTTAGAATATTTTAGGCAGATTTAAGATGAGGAATGAGATGGGATGAGTCTAATTGTTATAGATTCTACATAGCAGAACATTCTCTAAGTGATTTGTTATTGAAACTTGTTTCAATGACTAACAACTCTTAAGGTCTCTTTGGACTTCTTAATTACTTCTGTAGAACTTATTTTGTCACAGTTAACGAGGAAGAATAACATTTATCTCTTTGAGAACCACAATTTCATTCAGGTTTTTATTTTCTACAGGTTATCATAATGAGTTCCTGCTTTATCATCCAATATGCTGATAGGCCCTCTCTTTTTTATTTTTAGTTTTAATTCTAAGATCAGAGACCTGAAGGCTTTCAGATATACAGGTACATGTTTAAATGCATGCACAAGGTGTTTTTGCTGGGAGAGAATGAGAGCTCTAAAATTGGGTGTTTTTGTAATGTTCCTTTCCATCTTCATGTAACAAAGACTATTGCTTCTGTTCTCCCAGGCTACCACACCCTTAATTGGTCATCATAAATCCTGTGGGCTTTCAGCAGTTTGCCAGGAGAGAGAGCAGTTACTTTTGTTTGTTCTTTCATTTGCTGGTATTCTGCTTGTTGGACTTCTAAATTAGCAGAGTGCCTGATAGAGATTTCAGTTTTAATTTGAATTCTGCACTTTAATTACGTGTTTTCCACCTGCTCAAATAGGGGCTGGGACAACTCCTTTTTCTTTTCTTTAGCAGATCCACATTCCACGACCAGAGCTTTAGAACTCTCTGGGAAATAATGCAAACCGATTGTGACTTCTTTCTTTCTGTCCCTAGTGTGGCACTTGAAATTATGTAAGGTATGGGTCAGTGAGAGAGAGAGGAAGTCTGACCGGAAAAAGAGATGATTCAGAATTGAAGAAAGATTCAATTAGGATTGAGATCTGGGGGCAAAACCCCATTTAGTGAGTTTCTCTTCTATGAAAATTTGCTTAAAATATAGGATGGGATCAAACAACCTGATTTTCATAGCATTAAAAGTTAAATGTTTCTCATTTGAATTTTGCGATAGGTAAGCAAGGTATCTTCAGAATTGTATGGTAAACTGTTGTCTTCAGGTTGAAGGACATTCATTTTACAGACCACTTTTTGCATGAACCTTTTATTTCTTGTAACAGAAAAGAATAATTCCTACTCTGAATTTCTAATGAGATTATGTTTTCCCTTCTCCCCAGGCCCCTTTCTAAATATGTATACACACACGTACGAAAACATGATTCATGCATGCCGTTACAAATATGCTTATATTTACATAAACAAAATATTTAACTTTTTTTCTTTGGTATGATGTCAGTGTTTTGTTGCTACAATTGAGTGAAAGCCCCAACGGGGTCAGGAAGTGAGGTCACTTTTCTTTCTTTATACAGAATGTGCAGACCCTCTGGTAGCTCTGTCTGCATTCTCTGTTCTGCTTTGTGAAGATGTTAGGAAAATCAGACGTGGACAGCCCAGGGGTAGATGTCTTCCCTTCCACTGTGATAGACTTGGTTCAGTGTAATCCCTGTAGGTCACCGTGGAAGTGACTGCAGGGTATCCTGGAGCAACTTCTCAAGCCTTGCATCCCTGACTCTGTGGAAAACAGTGTAAGTTTTTTTTTTTTTTTCTCTCACTACTCTTCATCTGATCAGATGCCCAGTGCTAGATGAATAGTTTAATCTCTTAACCCCAATAGGAAGAGGAAGGAATGGCCTAATTATTGTATAATTCATCACTTATTGTGCTTTGGCTGTCGCCCTCCTCCCCCTCTTAGTCACCTCCTCAGGACCAGCTTCTCCTAAACTATTCTATCCAAACATTTTGAGTCTTGACCTACTTATTGAAGAACATGCCCAGAAATTTGATCCTGTAATTTGATCCTAGATTTCTTTATACTTCTTTATAGTAGCTCTTTAGAGTAGAGGCAGTAAGTGGTGGCCCTTGATTAAGCATTGAGGGCTTTTTGTTGTTGTTTAAATGAACAAATAAATATTTCACTGGGACATCATTGGTATCTTGATTTGGTTTCAAAGTGAATGCAGCTACATGCCTCGAGTGACTGCTTTTAAACAATTAGGTCCTGTCTCCACCTTAACATTTTGTTCATTAGTCACTGTTGAACCTTTGTCCTTACTTGTCAGTATCTGAAAAAAACATAGACTTTAGCTCACAATGTCTACTCATTCTCTCCAACACTGTGATAAGAGTTTCCTCACTCATGGCCAACCTGTCAGAATGGAAACTCTGTATCACAGGTGGGATTGGGAAATCTCGCTCAAGCTATGTCCCTGTGACTCCAGTCAGTATGAAAATGGAAAGTGGTGATCTGGATGGTTATAAATGATGGGAATTTTTCAAACATCTGGATATTTTCATCTTTTAGATTAGTAGACCCCAAGTTCTTAAATTCATAGTCCAATAAAAAATTTGACAACCTTACTTTTATCAGGTTGAAAAAAGTAACAAGCTGTACTTCCTTTTGCCATCATTTCATGAAAGGAAGGCCATATAAATACCAGAAAAGGAAAGGTCATAATCTCAGATTACAAGAGTGAATCCACTGTTTCACTGAAAACATGCCGTCTCTTGTTCATTTCATACCAGACCCTGTGAGAACTCTGTGTTGGGACTGAACACGGGACCTGCTTTGGGGACATAGGTCAGCATTTGTTTGGATGCCTGATATTTTGACAATACAGACCACAGATGCCTACCACTGTAGGAGTTTTCCTTACGTGTTTTTCCTTCTTATGGGCATGCTGAGGTGGTTGCTTTATATCTCAAGAGTTCTGCCTAATGGGTATGCCTTCCTATAGATGGCTTTTAACTTCACGTTGTTTCTCTGGTAAGATAACTCAGCTATGCTTGTGGGCTTAGTGAAGATTACTCATTCTGAAACAGGATCAGCCTTACCCTTCTACAGAGTAGGCAGTGGCTTGTGTGGCATGATTTGTGAGGTGCTGAGAAAGCTTGAAAGTAATTCTTCCACTCCGTTGCCACACAGCTTGAAATCAAAATGTGCGGATATTTATTCCTTTGGGCTCCTCAAAGGTCCTTCTGTGTCCTCTTCTTTATTTACACTCTGTCCTTAAGTCATGTCCATCACCCTAAAAGCTTTAAATACTTTATAAAATGTACCTAATAGGACTTTGTTTTTATTCAGGTACGGTGAGGCCAACAGATCAGGAGACAAATGTCATTGAACGGTGGTTTGTTACTCATAGCTCCCAAGAGGAAGGCCTGCCATGTTTCACAGGGCCACATGGGGAAGCACCACGGTCTGCCAGGAAGCGGAAAGGGCAAGGGGAAAGCATGCACAGGAGCCTTTCCTGTGGTTTTCATAGGAAGGAGGGTGAGGCGGTGTCAGCAAGCGAAGCAGGTTTAGGATGGGATAGCGGAAATAGCTGAGGTGAGCTCTGGCTGGGGGGATGGCCCTTCCTTGTCTGGTGCCTGGCAGTGGGCTGGTTAGGACAGGGGAGTGCTGGTTTGACAGTGAGAGCCTGATAAAGGAGGTGGGTGGGGTGTGAGCTCTGGATTAGTTGGTTTGCCTATGAAAGGCATGCTCTTAGCGAGACTTTGCCATCCATAGGAATTCCCGAGCCCTGGGAGGGGCACTGAGGCTTCAGATGGCACAGCATCAAGAATACAGAAAATAAGAAAAACATAGTTAATACACGAATCCCCGAATTGGTGTCTGCTTCCCAGACCTCCCTCTCATGCATATTCATCTCTCCAGCTGCTCTTGGCACCATCACTTAGATGCCTCAGGGCATTTCAGAATTAACCTGCCTAAAATGAAGCACCAATCTATCCCCAAACCTGGTCCTCCCCCTTTGCGCATCTCAGTAAATACTACCTCCAAAAATAAAGCTGGAAACCTGGGCAGCACCTTTCTTTTCCTTGTTCCTATGTTCAGCCCATCTGCCACTCCTTTCAGTACTTCCTCCAGAGCAGATCTTATGTTTATCCACCTGTCCTTCTAGCCGCTCCTGCCATGTGAGTCCAGATCAATACTTCTTATCTGATGTTCCATCTCCCAGTCTTCTCTGTGTGGGGAAGGCACAACAGATGACAAACCAACAATTATTTAACAACCAAAAAAGGAGTCAACAAATGAATATAGAAGCTATAAAATTAGAAATACTCTTCTCTTCTTCCATTTTCTCAATTCCCCCATCATCACGGCCCTGCAGCACAGGACAGGGTCTATAATCCTGACATATGCTAGAGTAAACTTGTAAAAAATATTAAGCAGAGCATATCACTGCCTTACTTAAAAGTCTTTAGGGCTGTAAGGCTTCAAACATGCTCAGAATCCAGCCCACTTCCTTACCATGAGCTAGAAAATCCTGCATGACATGACCACAGTCTGGCATATTCTGACTTCATTTTGTGCCATCTTCATCCTCACTGTGTTTCATAGCCTTTTTGAGTTTTGAGAACATTCTAAACTCTTTCCTGCTGCAGGAACTTGGCAGTTGCTGATAACCTCTATCTGAAAGTTGTTTCCTAGGCTTTGTGTGCCTCTGGCTTCTTGTTTCTTACATATCAGCTTAA
The DNA here is from genome assembly GCF_007474595.2 of Lynx canadensis. Lineage (NCBI taxonomy): Eukaryota > Metazoa > Chordata > Mammalia > Carnivora > Felidae > Lynx > Lynx canadensis. The sequence continues at coordinate 22,711,557 of NC_044320.2, forward strand.
CAATTATTTTTTCAATGCTTATTTATTTTGAGAGAGAGACAGAGAGAGAGAGAGAGAGAGCGAGCGAGCATGAGCCTGTGCCTGCATGAGTTGGGGAGGGGCAGAGGGAGAGGGAGAGAGAGAATCCCAAGCAGGTTCCACGCTGTTAGTGCAGAGCCCGACACAAGGCTCCATCTCACAAACCATGAGATCATGACCTGAACTGAAATCAAGAGTCAGATGTTTAACCTACTGGAACGCCCAGGTGCCTCAACAATTATTTCTTTAAAGAACACTTCTCTGATCACCCTCTCGAACCGCAACTCCCTCCTCACCACTCTCCATACCATGTATAACGTCAAGTTGTTTCTTTTATAATATTATACTGATGTTTGGTTATCTCGTCTTTGTTAGTTTGTTGTTTACGGGGTCTTCTCTGCTTGAATGTAAGCTCCAGGAGGTCTGGCCATCACTTGCCTCCTCACCATTATAGCTCCTTGCTTATAATAGGTGCTTGATAAGTATTTTTAGATGAGTGGATTATTTAGACAATGCCTTTTCACCTGATTTTTTTCAGCTTTATTGAAATATAATTGGCATAAATAGCATTGTAAATGTGAGATACATAGCATGGTGACTTGATATAGGTATATATTGTGAAATGATTACCACAGTAAGGTCAGTTAGCACACCCATCACCTCACATAATGCTATTTGTGTGCGTGTATGTGTGTGTGTGTGTGTGTGTGTGTGTGTACTGAGAACATTTAAGATTTGCTCTCTTAACAACTTTCAAGCATATAATACAGTACTGGTAACTATACTCACCATGCTGTACATCACCTCCCCAGAACTCATTCGTCTTACTACTGGAAGTCTCTACCCTGTGACCAACATCTCTCCGTCTCACCTACCTCCTACCTCCTGGAAACCACCATCCTACTCTATGAGTTCATTATTCTTTTCAACTTCAAGGCACAACTCCTAAGACATGACAGCCTAGTGAAAGTTAACTTATCACTATGGAACAAACTCAGGGAGAAGGGGGAAGAGAAAAAGATCATGTCTAGATTTATATAAAAGGCACGTGGAGAAATGGTGTCCAAATGAATGATTTGTGGATCTTAAGTTTTAATTTGTTTTATTTTTTTAAGCTATCATTTCTTAAGAACTTACTGAGTGCCAGTCTGTGCCAACTATGTTTTAAAAATTATCTTATTTACTCATCACAATAACCTGAAAAAAGTATTATCCCTCTGTATTCAGTATTATTATTCTGGTATTACAGATAAGGTTTATGAGGGGGGGATTTGTAAGATGACAACAATTTTTATTTGGTTTTCAGTTTTGTGTTGTTTAATAGCACTCCATACAAATAGGAGAGAGAGTCTGTGGGCTCTGAAGCCACATTGGATTAGGTGTTCATTCCATGACACCATTACTATGTATGTGACCTTGAATATATTTCTTAACCTCCTTAAAAATTATCTTTTTATATAAATAATGGGAAAACATTAGTGCCTACCCGGAGTTGTGGTGATCATTAATTTAGATTAGATGATGTTGGAAATGATTGTAACACAGTGTCTGCCACATAGAAAATGCTCTGAAAATAGTAGCTGTTATGATCATCCCCAATTTTGTAGCATTTAGGAGTACTGCATATAAAAGGAAGTGTAGTGTCCTTGGTTTAAGGGAACAAGATGTCCCAGTTTAAGAATGTTATAAAACTATAGCAGAAATTTCTATACTTAAATGTCTTTGAAGAAGCCTGTGATACACGTAATGATTATATTTGTGTTAAAATGAAATGAAAAAGCTGATAAAATATCGTATAAAACATACACAGCATGTCTCAAAATGCAATTCCTGAGTTTATAATGAATGCATTAATAACAGTCAATGGATCAACCTCATTCGCAATCACATTTAAAGAAAAAGATTCTTCCTGTTTTCTGTTTTGTTTCTGAACTTGTCATAGTGTCGTTCTGTTATTAGAGTTGAAAAAGCTTTGAATTCTGCTCTCTCCTCTCTTCATTCTTCCCCACCTCCTGCCACTGTCCAGGTCATAGAAAATTGCTCTTAATAATGTGAGAGCAATTTCCTAAGTCTTTGTCCAAACTTGTTTTATGGGAACTCGAGTGATGTGGCTGCTTCCTCTCTTTCGGAACCTGGCTCCATGGCCCGGTAGCTTGCTCAGTCAGCAGAGATTACCCGACACAGTGCCTTCATTTTCTCTTTCATAATACATCCTATTACTCTTAGCTAACACCTTTTGCATTATCCAAAGTAATTCACTTCTTTCCTTGATGTTTGCACCCTTCAGGTATTAGCGCACTGTTATCATGACCCCCCTTTAATTGTCACTTAGTCAGGTTTTACATATTTAGTTCTTTTCATCTTTCCCCATAAGTCCATCCCCCTAGGCCTATAATCACTTTGTTACTCTTCTTTGAGCCCTTTCCAGTTTGTCTGCCTCTTTCTGGAAGTGAGGCTCACAGAAATGACTGCATCATAACACATATATTCCCCACAGGGCCCTGTGGAGTCACAGAGCTGCTTGGTCGGAGAAATGATACCATGTTGAGCCAACCTCAAAATGAGATGGTGTTGCATTTCACTTTACATTTGCTTGTGCACATGACCGATCTCCTTGCCTAGGTTTCAAGTTCCTTGGGAGAAAAGAACTATGCACAATGTCCTTTTTTGGAGTGGATAAGTACTGTCCACCTTAGAGGCACTTTGGACTCACGTGATGATCTGTAAAAAAAAATGCTAATGCCTGACTCTCATCCCCAGGTATCCTGATTTAGTTAGTATGGGATGTGAGTTGTCCATCAGAATTTTTTAAGGCTCCCCAGGTGATTCTAATGCACGGCAAAATTTGAGAACCACTGCCTTAAATAACAGGTGCTTAGTAAACATTTGACAGGTGAATGAATAAATCAACATTGTATTACTTATCTTTTCCTCAACTAATATCTCAAAGTATCTCCACGAGTAATAGACTCCTGGCTTTCTGCCACTGGTATTTATCTGTGCTTTATACTTTATGTAGATACTTCAAACTTTTCCAGGTCGCCACTCAGGATTTTTTTTTTTTGGCCAGAATTTCTAGAAGCTGTAGAGAAATTGTATCACATACTTGACATGTCGGTTTTCTGACAGACTTCTTAGTTTAATGATGCTCTCATGTTTAAGTATCTTATTCTGTATCCTTCCATGTGCTTGGGAATGAAGTAAATCAGAATTTCCCTTCCCCTTTTTGTTTCCATTCTTTCATTTTTATAGCAGTTGTCAACCCAATGAAGACCTACTTTATTTATTTATTTAAACATTTATTTATTTTTGAGACAGAGAGAGACAGAGCATGAACAGGGGAGGGTCAGAGAGAGAGGGAGACACAGAATCTGAAACAGGCTCCAGGCTCTGAGCTGTCAGCACAGAGCCCGATGTGGGGCGCGAACTCACGGACTGCGAGATCATGACCTGAGCTGAAGTTGGCCGCCTAACCAACTGAGCCACGCAGGTGCCCCGAAGACCTACTTTATTTAAATGACTACAGGCTTTTGCAGTGCTTTTTCCTGGCAGATTTTGATTCAAGAGCAGCATTTCTATCCAGATGAGATAATGTAATTCATAGTCAAGAAAATTTCAAGATACAGTTTAGCATATTTGTAAGTATCATGTCAATTCACTAGTGGATTTTTTTTTTTTAATTTTTTTTTTCAATGTTTATTTATTTTTGGGACAGAGAGAGACAGAGCATGAACGGGGGAGGGGCAGAGAGAGAGGGAGACACAGAATCGGAAACAGGCTCCAGGCTCTGAGCCATCAGCCCAGAGCCTGACGCGGGGCTCGAACTCACGGACCGCGAGATCGTGACCTGGCTGAAGTCGGACGCTTAACCGACTGTGCCACCCAGGCGCCCCTCAGTAGTGGATTTTTAAAGCAGTTTTTAGTAGAGTTTTAGAGAAGTTTTAACTTTATGAAAAAGTGGAACAGAAAGTACAGAATTCCCATAGATTGTGTGTGTATGTGTGTGTATGTTTCATCTGGGATTGAGACTCAACATTATATACAGGGAAGTGTCTTTTGAATCTTTGTTTTGAGGGGCACCTGGGGGCTCAGTTGGTTAAGCATCTGACTTAGGCTCAGGTCATGATCTCATGGTTTGTGGGTTTGAGCCCTGCGTCAGGCTCCATGCTGACAGCTCAGAGCCTGGAGCCTGCTTTGGATTCTGTGTCTCCCTCGCTCTCTGCCCCTCCCCTGCTCACACTCTGTCTCTCTTTCTCTCAAAATAAACATGAATCTGTTTTTTTGAATTTAATGTTTTAAAGTGAATGTTGCATAGGGAATTATTAAACTTGCTGACAAGAATGTGAAGCTGTGTAGTGCTGGGCTTTTAATCATAATCATAAGAACAATGGGGTTTATGTTGCGTGGTTTGGAGTTTATTCTTCTTTGTATGGAACTTCAAATGTTTTCACTTTTAGTGCAATCAGAGGGAACACAGCCAAAATCCAGCTCCCACACAGTACCACACCAAACCCACATTCTTGAGAGGCCTTCCTTCTAGTGATGGCCAAGACACTGAAAGACAGGTCTCTAGAATGTGAGGCAGCGTGAATGTCCCCAAAGAGGCAGTTTGTTGGAATAAGCACTTGACCTTCAGTGATGATACATTGTCTTTAATGTGTAGAAATTCTTTACTTGAGGCTTGCACAAGATGGAAAGGCCCACAGGTAGTTCTCATGCATGATTTCTTTGTCTTCTGTACCCTGCTTTTACCAAACATGGACAGTCTAAAAAATCAAAGAAAACAGTATACTTATTAATTGTTTCAGCCAGTTATGTTTGAGGTTGGAGGAAGGTCCGAGCTTTAATTAACCCCAGTAATGAACAGAAAAGAGAGTAGCAAGTCCAAAGAGCGTCTTACTTAGTTGCCTATAGTCTCAGATAAATGATTTTCAGAGGTTAAGTCTCCAAGTCAATTGTCCAATGACCTTCACTTTATAAAAGGGAAATAATGTAGTATGTGATAATGACTTCTTTATTAAAACCTGTGAAGCCATATTCGGTAACATTCTTGTGCCTAAAATTCAGTTTTTCTAACATTTCTTTTAATCTGTCAGGTATATATACATGCTTTTACCAAACCACAAAAGACAGTGAAAGCACCGTATGCCTGTCTCCAGACAAAGAATAACTGTTGAATCCTCCACCACTATGGTAAATTGTGGACAGTGACAAACTTTTCAAAGATGTTTACAAAGAAACATCATAGAAACCTCTCAGAGGCCTTTAATTAATATAAAATTTGTTAATAATCAGAAATAGACTGGTCTAAAATATTTTTGTTCAAAAATCAGTAGAGTGCAGCACAGCAAAATCTCAGGTTTGGGCAACTGAGACATAGTAGTTAGCTGTGTGATACAGAAAGTCAAAAATTGTTTGGGAAAGGACTTTTGGGTTGCATTTTCTAGGAACTTCTCCAGTCCTGACAAAAAGCAAGGGGAGTTGATTAAATTTTGCTTATTAACCCACTGTAAGTAGTTTATATTCGTGGGTGTTTTTGTTTTTGTTTTTTTTTAGAGAGAGAGTGTGAGTTGGGGAGAGAAGTGGCAGAATCTTAAGCAGGCTCCGCACTCAGCACAGAGCCTGATGCAGGGCTTCATCTCAAGATCCTGAGATCATGTCATGAGCCAAAATCAAGAGTCGGATGCTCAACCAACTGAACCACCCAGGAGCCCCTAGATATATATTTTTTTAAGTTTTTATTTAAATTTCAGTTAGTTAACATTCAGTGTAATACTAGTTTCACGTGTACAATTCAGTGATTCATCACTTACAGACAGCACTTGGTGCTCATCATGACAAGTGCCGTCCTTAATCCCCATCACCTATTCCCCCCCCCCACCCCCTTCTCGAGTAACTTCCCCTCAGTTTGTTCTCTATAATTAAGGGTCTGTTTCTTTGTTTGCCTCTCTCTCTGTTTTTCCCTATACTCCTTTGTTTTGTTTCTTAAATTCCACATATTTTGTTATCTTTTAAGGGGTTGTGTAGGGACTGCCTGCATTGGCTGGGGAATGCCTACTAAAAATGTAATCCTCTGCCTGACTCTAACCCATTGTAAGCAGGATCTCTGTGGGTGGGGCCAGAAAGCTGAAATTTTTAACTGGATCCCTAGGAGATTCTTCCATACCCTGGAATAAAGTATTGCAGAGTACTGACTAGGATGGGTCAGAAAAGTGTTGAGCATTTTTTGCTCTCATTTTGCTTTGCTAATCATAAATTGAGACAGAAAATGTAAGCTAGAACTATAGAAATTCAGGCGGTGAGTTCTCCTATGCTAACAATTTATCTTTAAATAAGTGGATACAGAAAGATCTCAAATTCTTTGCTTTGATATTTTAGCTCTTGAGCTAGCATGGATCCCAGACAGTGAAAAAGAAACATGAATTAAAGGAAAGTAATCTGAATATAATCAATTCTCTAATCGGAAAATAGAGTGGGATTAAGATCAGGTGAACTTTGTAGTGAAAGTTGTATCATAATTGTAGTTTACTATATATACTTATGCTTAAACTAACAATCCAGGTCTGTCATTTTAGTTTCAGTTATTCTTAATTTGTCTTGCCTACTCTCTTTTTTAAAGATCTGGTACAAAAGCATCTCAAATATTGTTAGGAGAAGATACTGCAATCAAGTGTACTTAACTGACTTTTATTTTTCAGAGTTCCAGTTCCTAGAGGGGTCAGAACAAGAAAGTACCACTCCTGTAGAATTTGCTTGAACAAGATCTATTCTTGCCCTACTGTCTTATACATTACAGTAAAAAACAAAGAAAGCAGACAAAATTATAGAGGGTTATTTATTCTCACTGAAGAAACAAAAAGGTTCCAAACAACTCAAATGTATCAATTATCAGAGTCTATATACTCATTTCAAACATCCTGCATTGATTGAAACAGTTCTGGAATTTCAAGTTTTTATGTTTTTATTTTTGTTTTTTTGCTAAGACCAAACTATATTCTTTTGAACATCCTATGGATGGCAAAATTTCATAATTTGAGAGTGGCTTTGATTTGGGGGAATGATATGGTCATCTGTTTGGCCACTTCTTTTTTTTTTTTTTTTTTTTAACTGATCAGAGCTAAGTTGAAACTGTAATTTTATTGAAATTGATTTTCCTCTGTGATTCCTAAATGGGCTCCAAAGGTAATTCCAAGAGCAAAATTCTACTAATATTTTGAGCAGAAACAGTATTACTACAATTGACAAGGAATTTGTTTTGATATAGGTGAAATAATTTTGGGCTTGGGGTTGTTAAAAAACAAAATTTCAACTGAGTAAATTTAAAAATCTAATTGGTTTTATTCAGTGATTCATGAATTGGGCAGCATCCCATCTAGCAAATAGGAGCTCCAGTGGTTGTACAAAATGGAAGTCTTCTATGGGCAGATGGGGGAAGAGATAAGGAAGGAGTGGGTTACTGTATCTTCCTTTGGGGATGGAAGAGTCCATGGGGCAGATTACCTCACTGGTGTGGACCAGAAAATGCCAAAATGACTGGTTAATATTACATTCCTGGAGAAGTTTGAAACTACAATTAGGTAGATATTAAGCCTTGGTTTGATGATGTGGACTTAGCACAAGTGACTCCATTTTGGATTTGTTGTTTCTTTTTAACAAAATGTAAGAACCTATTTTAAGTCATAGCTCTGCAAGTATTGTTTGTGAAACCTTAAGCAACTTGCTTGCTTGAAGTTTCATTTTTTCATCTTTAAAATGATAATTAAATCAACTTACCACACAGGATTACAGTAACAAATAATATGTGAGAAATGCTTTATAAATATGTTGTGGATAAGCATACCTATTTCTGAGTGGTTTTAAAGAATTCTGTTCATATGAATAAGTTTTATTTTTAACAGAGGTTCATATTTTGGTGGTATTACTTATTAGTAATTATGTTTATTTAAATAAATATTATTCTTTACAGTAAATTTCCAAAAATTTGCCTGTGTCAGGATATTGGTCTTTTCTAGAAGACATTGAAAAGTAATAAAACCATATTTTAAAATATAGAATCCTCACTCATACTTTTTTTACACAAGTAAATTCAAATCACTGACATTTTAATACTCAAGAGTTTGAGGAGCCAATGCTTATAATATAGGAATTGAGAAATATTTAAATGAGAAATAGGAATATTTTTGATGAAAATACTGGCCATATTTATCCTTTTATTCTAACTTGAACAATAACTAATAAGGCAAATTGTAATGACCTTAACTTTTATTATTTATCATTCATTTTTGAAAAATGCTTTCCATGTGTAATGGAAAAGTGACATTATTAGTAATTATACAATCGAAAATCTTTAAGACATTTTAATTTTCTTTTCCAATACATTTTTAAAAAAATAAGTGGGGTAAAGTTGAATTGACTGATTAATTTGGCTTTTTGCTTCTTCTTTCTTTCCCCATCACATTAAAGTTTTCAAATCCAGTGAATGGAAAGAGGGAGGCCATGAGATTTATTTTCTCCCCAAGTAAAAGGCTTAGCTGTGAATAATTTCAGATGCCACTTTGTGATATCAAAAATATTTTAAGTGTTAAATTAATTTTGAAAGCCTTAGTTGTTTCTCTTAATTTTTCCATATTTAATTTTGATATTAAATGTCAGGTCAAACTTTTGTGTGAGAGGTCAAGTTACAAGGTTAATCTCTTAACCTCCATCAATAAGGGCTTTTTTAGAAGGATCCTTTGTCACCAGGGCAACAAGGGGTATATACTTGAGTAAGGTAATGACAGAAAACACATAAATAGAGTAGAGGAAGAGAATCAGGCCATAGGTAAGGATAATGTCATATAGATAACAACTCAAACTATTTCAAATTCTCACGAACACTTGTCTTCTGAAGATTAATTTTTCATTAAATTTTTTTCAGCCTTGGCTGAAAAATCACCTCTCATTTTTCAGAATTTGCTTTCTTAGTCACATAGTCTCCTACACTTATGTCACAAGAACCATAGTAGAGACTCTATGTGGAATCTGTGCTTGTATTCAAAGTCAACATAGAATGTCTCCAAAATACTATTATCTTTAAAGGAAGGAAATAATCATTTTGTACCAGACATTTAAGGAGATCCATATTTTTTCTATACAATCAAACACCAGGAATGAGACAGTAGAATTTTCTTGTTTAAGAAATCACTTCAAAAATAAGAAAATGGGCCAAAAAAGGCCTGCTATGTTAAACCTTAAAGTTTAAATTATAAAACACATTTTTAGTTCTTCTCCAGATAGAAATTTGCTATATATTTCATATTCTCATTAATTTGATTTCCTTTTTAAGATTTTTTATTTCAGAGAAGGGGTCATATTATCATATTATCTTTTTTTCCTCCTGATGCCTAGCACAGTTCCTTGATCAAAATTAGACATGCTATAAATGTTTCTTCTTTATTTGAACACACATATGTGTGAAGCTTTGAGAAGGCACCAGGGAAATTTCCTGTCCCCCAAACCCAACCAAACAGCATTTTCTCTCAACTCTGGGGTAAAATGTTTTCTTATGGCTTTGTCAGACTACATTTTAGCTATCGTTAAGAATTGTCTTCATATGGCAGCAAATGAATATTCATTGAGTACTTAGTGTGTGCCACTGCTATGCTAAGCCCCTCATGCATATTGTCTTCTTAATCCTCATTAATATTTGAAATATAAAGCACCCTTGATACTCCCATTTCAGAAGTAAAGTGAAGATAGGAATATTCTGTCCAAGGTTTACTCATTGAGGTAGTCAGAGTCTGGTTGTCTCCTATAAACTTTCCTCCCCAACTTAGCATTGGCAGGATGTTCAGTGAGAGCCCAGGATAACAAGTGCTAAAAAGATACTAATCTCCACAGTTTTGTTTAAGCCACCTCCATCTCTCCGAACCCCATCCCATCCACAAGATGGAACTATTGGTGGAAATACTCATCCTTGCCTTGGATTTCCTGCCCTCCTGGAAGCCACCTCACCCTGCAGCTTCTCTCCTTCAGTTCTTTACCCTGGACTTGTGTTCCAGGATCTTGCTTAGCTGGTTTTCACGAAGGCAGCTGCACACGGTAGTGATGGCAGAGACCCCCCTGTGATTGCGCTACTCTGTGTAGTTACAGAACTCTAGAACGCTCATATTTATATCGACTGGGAGACTTTGATCTCTGTGTAGAATCTACTGAGTGGACTTTCCACTCCCTCTCTCTTCTGTGACTCTCACCTGCTGTTCTAAAACTCTTTTTTACCTTAGCTCTTCCCGCTACTCTTTTTTCTTCGCCCTGTTTTTACTCCTATTCAAGCTTGATGCCACTACTTCTCTGAACGTTTCCTATCGTGAACATGAGGCTTCTCCCCACTCCCCCCGGTCTGATGGGCAATTTAATACAGCAGCAATGTTCAGGCATGGAACAGTTTAGATGGTACCCGACAGGGGGATGGTAGCACACAGAATGCGGTGCTCACTGCATCAAACAGCTAAATTACCTGCAGTACAGTGACTGCTTTGTTTATGGAACAGCAGATATTATCTTCACTTTCCTAGCAGTCTGTGTTTGCCAGTGCCTTCCTCAGTATCTCAGAAGTAAAAATTCCCACTGACTGAACCCTTGGAAGGGAACCCAGATTTTCAAACCTGATTTTTAAATGATTCTGTTTGACTGCTTGCACTGCACAGTTAAACACAGACCTTTCAGGAAAATAAACTTCATGAATATTCACTTACCCTTGCAGATTTAAATGCCCTCATGAGCTGCTATGCACTTCACTTTAGAAAAACAAATGGAAATTGGTTGATGCATTTTTCAATTAGACAAGTTCCTTTCTTTTTTTTCTCTTCTTTCTCTCTCTCTTCTCTCTTTCTTTCTTTCTTTTTTTCTTCTTTTCCTCTTTCTTTCTTTCTCTCATCTTCTTTCTTTCTCTCTTCAGCTCTTTTCTTTCTTTCTTTCTCTCTTTCTTCTCTTTCTTTCTTTCTTCTTTCTTTCTTTCTTTTTCTTTCTTCTCTTCTCTTTTTCTTCTTCTTCTTCTTTTTTCTCTTCTTTCTTTCTTCTTTCTTTCTTTCATTCTTAACTTCTCATCCTATGTCTCTAGTTCCCTTTATTCTTTCTTGCTTGCTCTGGCATTCTTCTCTGGAATCAGAGGCAAATTCAAAATGGTTCTAAATTTAGGTTTTCATATTCAGCAATGCCAGATACTGTATTTTTGCATAGATGAGGTAGAACAAAAGTCTCTAAAAGTCACCTGGGGAGTTAGCACTGTCTCATATAAAACCTGAGCATCAGGTCCACGTCAGCAATATCTGTTACTGTCACATTGCCATGGAGATTCATCATGCCCCCACCTCCTCCAGAATTTTTACCTGGAAGGAATAGGTTAAAAAGAACACCACAAACAAGTCTGAAGGAATCAAGACATGGCTGGAAGGTGGGCACATGGAAAAATCTCTCTTTATATTGATAGCAGGAGGGTGGGGTGGGGGATTTGAGTTTACTGCATGGTTGGAAGCCTCAGGATCTTTCTAGTACAGATTCTCCTGAGTTATTGCCTGGTAGGAATACTTTTCCTTCACCTTGCCCTACAATTCCTCTTGCCATTCAGTCACCCTGGGGGAGATACCCAAGTGCTAAGGAATTGATCTTGGCAGAGATTCCCAAATCAGGTTTTAGGGAATACCTGTGACTTATGAGATGGGAGCAACAATACCTCTAACACATGGGTCTTACACATTTTACTCTTGTCCATCTGTGGTCAGTCTTCCCATGAGCCTGGGTGGTTCCACTTATAACTTCAGTCAGATCATGTCTTGCCCAGATGTGATTTTAAAGTTGTTCCCATATCCACAAAGGCCTTCATGCTCTGGTTCCTGGCTTTCTCTGTGATCCATTTCCTTTACTCTTCTGTATGCTCACTCAATTCCAGCTTCATGGGACTCTCAAACCTGCAAGCATGCTTCTAGCACAGTGACTTTGCAACTGACATTAGCTTAGACTGGAACACTACATTCTCTCATTTCACTCAGGTCTAGGTCTTTGTGCAAATGACATCTCCTCAGAAAGGCTTTCTCCAGCCACTGTGTCTAAAATAAGACTCATCTGTCATTCTTTGTTCTCTTATTCCAGAGGTTTCAAACTCATTTGCCTGTTACCCACAGTAAGAAATAAATTTTGTATCATGACTCCATATGATGTATACAGTTGAATGCAACAAAAATTCATAAAACAATACCTATGTTTACTATGGGAGATGCACTCCAGTATATCCTATTCCATTCCAATTTGACTCCATTTCATCCATTCCATTCTAATTATTCATTAAAAATTCTGGCTACATCCCCTCAAGTTGATCTTACTGCCAACTGAATGCTTACAAACTACTGCTGTGTTATAAATATTGCCTTACTCTGCTTTATAACAGTTTCATAGCAGTTATATTCTATATACTGTTTGTTATCTACTTTTTGCTAGACTGTATGCTCCACAAAGTACACAAAGAATGCAGACTTTAGCAGGTTTATCACTGTTGTATGCATAGTGCTGAGGAGAATACAACAGGCACCCAGTAACTGTTTGTTGAATGACTGAGTGCATGTGTTAAGTGTTTCTTGGGAAAAAAAAGGTATTGTTTTCAAATAACGTGGGGAAATTCTGTCTATTCTGCATCCTTCCTGAAGAATCATAATACCAGTAGAATATTCAAAGCTCCAATATGTTCTCTAGTAAAGAAACTGTTTGCTTTTGTTAACTCCAGGATTCAGAAACTTAATGGATTCCCTCAAGCTCTTCTGTATAATACATGTTTAATGCATTATGGGACATCAGTGACACTCAGGTCACAGTTCACACAAAAAAATCTAAGCAAATATGCTAGTAACTGATATTGAGCACAGGCTACATTGGGGTCCTGGAGTCATCACTTTCTCTCCCAAATGGAGGCATTAATAATTTAGTTACTAGAAGGTGGAAACACCTAAGGATCCTGAGGAAAGGTCTAAGTTTGAACTTCAGGAATAGGGCACTTGGGTGAGTTGGAATAGCAGTGGCTATATTCCAATCTGGAGGAGATGTTTAGGTAATTTTACAACTGGGACGGTTGTTTTGTCAATACCTTTGAACACGAAGCCTGAGTAAATAATTACTCCACCTTATTTCTAATCTTTTAGTTATAGATCCATAGTTGGGGGTAATTATCCTCAGTGACATGGCCAACAGATCAGGGGAGGGAGCAGAAGACCAACATCACTTCTTTCTTCTCTTGGTCTAGAGGAGATCAGCAGAGAGAAGTTCCTTGAGTAGCAGGAGGAAGAGGCAGGGAGCCATGAGAGGCTGCTTTGGCTACTGTTGTTCATACCATTTGTTTTTTAAGAGGGGACATTTACATGGGTTGAATCTTTGGGTGATGAGAAATTGGCCCCTAAATACATGTTAAATCACTAAGGTAAGAGGTCCCTAAATTCAGTACTTTAGTTCTGGAAACAGCATCTCAACTTTTATGATTGTGATTTTTTTATTCTTTCTTAATCATCCTTGGTTCTACTTCCTTCCTTTCCCTCCTCAAAGATGTAAGCCAAGCAGCAGAGTTGTTTGTCTGCTGTTACTCTTTGCCCAGTTCTGTGGGCCATGAGATAGCTCTACACATCCTTCTGTCATGTGAGCCTGATGGGACACTGATTTTATTTGCTGTGTTTCTGCAACTGCATGTTACTATAAGAGCATGATCCTCCTGATTATGTTCATTTCTAAGAGGGAGATTTGGGCAGCATCCATAACCACTTTAGATTGTAGTTTTAAGGCAGAAAAATGTTTCAACACTCTTGCTAAACAGTTCATCAGTTATTAAGAAGATGATTACTATGAATGTCCTCAAGTAATGACTTACTGCCTTCATTCACTTCATCTAATGTGAAATGAAAGGCACAGGGAAGCACAGCTATAGGCAGGACATTCCTTCAAAGGTGACACACTTAATATTAAAAATGTGGGATGCACATTGTCTTTATGGATGGGAATATTAGCCCTGTGGTGACCCTAGTGTCTGAGGATGTCTAAAGGAGTGCTGGAAGATTAATGCTTCAAACAAACCTAGAGAGAAAGAACAATATGCAAGAAAAGTTGCAAACACTTGGAGCCTTCCTCAGTGGAACAATGTCACGTGAGTTTCTAATGGAAAGTGCCTCAAAGGCATCCAGGACCCAGCAGGAATTCCTACTACCATCAAGCTCAAAGATTAACAGCATGTGTGCATCAGTAAGACCGACAGCCAGAGTAAAAATGTAATTCTGGTACTGTGCTACATCCTCTGGTGACTATCTCTGTGGTTTTCTCTTTGCTGAGAGCCCCTTCATTAAAAGGCACAGAGTTCTTCAAAGACCCTTGCCTTTCCAGCACCTCGTGAAACTAGCCTTTGATATGACATTATCCTGAGCTTACTCTCATTTTGCACTTGTTGGCTGTGCAGCTTTTAAAGAGTTACTTAACCTTTCTCTGCTATTGTCCCTATATTCCTGAAATGAAAATAATGATTTCCAAGTACCAGGCTTGCTGTGGTCACTAAATCCCCAAACGGCAAGCCTTTGAGCTTAACGTTTTATGTTCAAATCCCAGCTTAGGTGCTTGTTAACTGTGTATGATGTTGGCTGTCAGTCTCCAACACTCTCATCATATGCATGTCATGGGGTTGTTGTGAGGATAAAATAGAATATTTCATGGATAGTTCTTAGCCCTGCAACTTTTCCAGAGAAGGCCCTCCATAAATAGCCATTATTAACACAAAGAATATTAAAGTGCTTGGTTCATAATAGGTGTAGCATAAATTTTAGTTCTCCCATCTGTAACATATTCCTGTTCAGGGCTTTACTTATTTCATTATTGCTGGCTAATGAAAACTTCTCTGACTAGGGATGTTCTTATGGATGTTAATTTTGCAATTTTCCCCTCAAAACTTTGTGAATCTTATTCTGTGGGAGACTCATAGGTCAGAGTCATTTTGGGATAAGGGACTCTTTGTCTCAGATATCCTTGCAAGAAAGAGAGGATGGGCCATGGCGATTTTATCAGCAGTAAAAGATAATTGTCACAAAGATTTGGGAGGTGTTGACAGGAAGGAGCACAGACTGTGGGATCAGTTGAGAGGGTTGAATCCCAGTCCAACACCCCTTTCCAGCTGTATCAGCCTTAGGCTAGTTTAGCTGCTGCTGTTGCTGCTGCTTCGTCTTTCTTTCTTTCTTTCTTTTCTTTCTTTCTTTCTTCTTTCTCTCTCTTTCTCTCTCTCTCTTCTCTCTCTCTTTCTTCTTCTTCTTCTTCTTCTTCTTCTTCTTCTTCTTCTTCTTCCTTCTATCTTCTTTCTTCCTTCTTTTCCTTCTTGTCTTTGTCTTTCGTCTTTTTTTTAAAAACTGTTGGGGCTTCCTGGAGAACTATAGAGAAGATAATGCCTGTATGAAAGACTGATCAAATGAAATCACTGATGTGAAAAGTGCCTGTGTTTTGCAAACTGTAAGCCCCATACAAAGTCATTTGAAGACATAAAATCAGGGGAATTATTTCTATTACTTTAAGTTCCTCAGAATAGAATGATTTTGGAAATAAAGAGGAAATCGACAACATTGGTTTAATGCACGTTTTGGTAGCACAGCAAATGTTTTGCTTGTTTAAAAGTTTTCTCCAGAAAATAAAAGCAAGGATCAGAAGAAATTAGAATTCACATTTGGTTATGTCTAAAATTGCTTCTTTACTTAAAAATAAAATATATATTATAATACATTGCATTTTAAAGACAGATCATGGGCAGGTATATGGAATTTAGTGCAATTCCAACATTCCAGTTAGATCATAACATAAAACTTGAGGTGCACAGAACCAGATGGTGAGGAATGACATTTGGCATGGATTATTCCCTGTTCTGTGATTATATCATGATTATGGAAAAACATAGCTAAATACACCTCTCTGCTTAATATTTCATTCCTTAGGTTGAAGGTATATAGAATTCATTGTTAATACATGGGCTTTGGAAGTCAGGTAGACATTTTCACACATGCCAAGTATTTTCAGGATTCCATCTCCTGGGTACAGATTCCAATTCCTGCTTCCTTTGCATTTGCACATGTGACTCCTTCTGGCCAATGAGATGTGAGCAGAAGAGATTCTGTTACTTCTGGGCTATAGCATTTGAATTGCTGCCTAAGACCCTCAGGTCTCCATTTTTCTTTCATGTAAAGTGACGGCCAACATTGGAAATTTTGGTTGCTCTGTTAGCTGGGGCCCTGAGTGATCAAGAAAAGCAGAGCCCTCCTGCTGAGGTGCAATGCACATCTAATGTAAGGGCAAAGACATCTCTGTAATTTTTAAACTACTGGGAATTGGGAAGTCATAACCTTGCCTAGCCTGACAGAGAGACAGACAAATCCATGTTTTGATCTTACCTATAACACATACTGTGTGCCTCTGGATATATAACTTAACCTTTCTAAGGCTCCCATTCCTTATCTGTATTATCATCTCATTGGGAGATTCTAGTAATGCTAAATTCATAGGGTTGTTTTGAGAATTAAATAGAGCAGTGTAGATAAAGTACTTAGGATAGAAGCTGGCATATGGCAGGCATTAACAAATGTATTTATTATTATTACTATTTTATTAGAGTCCTAAGATCTTAGTATTTGAATGCAATTTAGATGCCATCTACTCCAACATGCTTTCTTTTTCATCACCTGCAGAGGGTTACAATTAGGGTCCTTGACTACTAAAGCAAGGTTCTTAATATGTGTTACATGGCTTGCCTCTGAAATTGCATGGTAAACTTGTGCAAACAGGGTTCCTGGCTTCCATCAGCTTCTCAGTGGAGCTCAACGGCTAACTGAATGTTGAACATTGCCTCTATAAGGTCTCAGCTGATTCTAAAGTTTTGTAATTCTGAATGCCTTGCTTAAGTCAAGATTTGTCCATGTGATCCTTCTGGTATCCCTAATTATAAAAAGGACAAAAAATAAGTGAATCTGGCCTGACCTATTGCACATTGCCCATTCCCTTTCCTAATGGCCCTGGATGTAAGTTTTCTGGGTCAGGAGGCACTTTCCCCTAGAGAGCAGCTGTGTGACTACTGCACTGTAGAGCATTGCCTCATAGGCATCTTCCAGCATGGGCTCCTTGTGAGGCAGTCAGGATTACAGCATGCTGGGAGAACTGGGGCAACAGTATCTGGTAATAACAGGAAGCAGAACCTGACCCTCTTAGAAGAGGTGGCATTAGGGAGGGGTAGACAATTATGAGACATATCCAGTGGTGGCTGCATAACTGTGATTCATTCTGGACTGGGATATAATTCAAGATGGGAAGTAAGAAGTGGTTATGGAGAAGTGTGCTCAACAATGATGTAGGAGTAGTCAAGGCTGGGGGGATGAATGGTCCAACCACTTCAGGGAATTGGGGCTGGAAGGAAAGAAGGTGCAGTAACTAGATAAGGTTTGTGATAGATTCCCTCCAAAATGACAATAGGCAAACGGACTAAAGACTTAGTCCTGTTGGTTTTAGGGGGTGGGGCGGGTAGAATGGTCTTTATGTTGCTGGATGAAGATTACCTGTATTTGGAGAAAGCTAGTGCTGGAGCAGAGCTGGATACCATCATGTTTAAGCATTCTCTTAATTAGACTTGTCACCTTCTTATTCTAAAAATATTTTCTAAACATGAATTAGACGCCAAGCACTATGTTAGTTGCTTTGGATCCAGAGGAGTGAACAGCGATTACCCGTGTTATCAAGAAGTCACATTCTACTTGGGGAATACAAACAAACTTATAGGGCAGATAATGGGATTAAATAATTCTATTTTCTGACTGTCATCAGATAACATTACCTGATTTGCTCCCAGATAGGAGTGTTCCCTATTCCCTTGTCCCCCACGCTGCAGGATAGCTGTTAACATATTTTCATAAGGATGTTTTTGCAAGTATGGGACTTCCTTTATTCTTCCCTGTCTAAGCCACTCTATTTATAAGCTGTTCCCATCACTCCCAACCTTTTAAAAAAAAATAATTTCTAAACTCACTAAAGAAAACCAGAAAAAAAACAACAACACTGTTTTCTTTAGATGTCTCCACCTTCATTCACTTCCACTTGAAAACATAAGTGATTATGTTGCCACGATTTTCCTCTTTTTTTAAGACTCTTTCACTTATCCCTCGTGGGCCTTCTTTCCTTTGAGAATGTGAACCCAGAAAATTATACTCAAGTTTTCTCTGGGCATTTTAAAATCAACACTCCTTAAAGCTAAGGCCCATACTGATTGCTGTTCACATTAAACACTCAATCAGAGTACCCTCATTCTGCCTTGTTCTTGCATGATGCCTTATTGTTTTCCTGAGTTTTATCATATTTATGGCTTCTTAGGTAGGCTGTTCTACAAAGGAATCACTTGAGATCTAAGATACTGTACCGCTTGGCTTTATTTCACTGGCAACAGTGTCATGTATTACAAGATCAAAATATACAGCTCTAGTGACCTGCCCCAATTTCTGGTTATCTGTGTTTATAAATATCCACTTCTCTTTGACACTGTGGAACATGGCGTTTTTGAGAATACATCCATGGGACTCCAGCAGTGAATATGCAAAAGGAAAAATGAAGGACTTATTGCAATATGCATGCAATACGCACCAACTTTGGCAGTAGAAGTAAGACAGGCAAACCGGCAGGGTCCATAGCAAGAACTATTATCGGTTCAGTAAATAGTCTCATCCAAATAATTAGTAACACATTCTCATGATCACTTCCCAAATGGCCAAGGCATTTGGTTTTCTAACACAGGATTCCGAAGGCTCTGATATATGTGCTCTGTGATATATGTGCACAAATTTTCCTCTCTTCCTACCTCATCTTTGAACTTCTGTACACAGAGAATTGATCCTTTACTCTTTTTGTCTCTGTTTTTGCTGTTTGACTTACAGCTTCCTTCGTCTTTTCACCAACCTTGACACGTCTCCTCTCTCATTTCTGGGATTTTAAATATCTTTGTCATGTAGTTTTGCTGGTTAGACCTACATCTTTATGCAACTTTGTGACTCTTCAACAAAAGCTCTCAGATTTATACAAAGATGGAAGTCACATCAGGTTCAGTGAAAAACCACTGGAACCTTGTGGGCCTTGAGGTTTGAAGGGACTTCGAACCTTTTGGGGATTGTGTGCGTGTGTGTGTGTGTGTGTGTGTGTGTGTGTGTGTGTGTGACTTGCTGAAAGTTCTCTATTTCTAAGGGGAGAAAGCTTTTCTTCACAAAAGCTCAAAAGACTGGGACATCAAATAACTCTTACAAAACATTTTGATGAGTTAAGTGTAAATGAATCAGAAACATATGGATTGAATTTCCCTTAAAATACACATGGGTTTAAAAATTAAGGGGAAAAGTGCTTGGCAAAATTCTCTTTGGGTTTGGCCAAGTCTGATTCCTTTGAAAACTAGTTCAAGACATGATGCCAATCTCGAAATGCTTCTGGGTCCACACATCTCTGGTTCAAAGTGCTCTCTTCCTCAGAATCCTGTATTTCCCTGCTTTGTTCACTGTTGTCATCAGGACTATCCCCTTTAGTAATCCTAATCAGTACGATACCTAAGAATAGAAAGTTCGTATGAAAATCTTCTCCGATGCAGAAACTGCTAGTGACCAGATCTTTGCAGAGTGCATTGAATGCGCACATTGTGATTCATTTACTTCCCAATTTATTGAGTATCTGTTACATACTAGGCACCTACAGAACACAGAAAAATCAAGTATTATCTCCCTAGTTAGAAGACTCATAATCTGCAAGTAAACCAGACGTTCATTATGATAGGAGACGATGAGATGAATGTCATATGGGCTGGAGTCCTGCTGGCTCTCTCTGCCTTTTTGTTCTTTTCAGGCCCTTGATGTATTGGATGATGCCCAACCATATAGGGGAAAGCAATTTGCTTTACTTAGTCTATAGATAAAATTGCTAATGTCTTCTGGAAACATCCTGACAGATATACCTAGAAATAATATTTAGCCAGATATTTAGGCAGCCTGTGGCCTAGTCTAGTTGACACATAAAATAAACCATCATAGAGGTTGAGTTTTGTTCACTAGACAAAGTGAAGTCACTGAAGATGTTTGAGCAAGAATGTAACAAAATTCAAGTAATGTTTTATGAAAGTTAGTCAGGTGACTTAGTGAAAAATGAATCAGAAATGGGAGAGTTTGGGGATCAGGTAACCAGAAGGCACTTAGAAGCCTTGATTTATATAGCTCGATGTCTTGATTTGCCTATTTGCATAATAGTTATTGATTTCCTGACGATAGATGACATTTTAGTTTTGTACCCCTAATGTGGTTGTATATCTGTTTTTAGTTAAATCAAAATTGGTGATTGTATCATCAGGATTTGTAAATATTGTTGACTGCTGAGCCAAATAGTGTATCAGGATTTCATCTTTTTCTTATAAAACATTTGTTTTTCTTGGAGTTTCTAATTGGGTCAATTTTTTTTTTACTTGCATAATTTGCTAGACACACATTTTGATTATTTTTCAAATGTTCATCATATCAATTGTTCTATCAAATTCCCCTTTTTACTAGGGTCTTCTCTTCCAGACTCCTTAATCTTCCATCTCCAGCCTGGACTGTTTCTCTTTTATGGCTTTACCCTGAGAATTTGGTTCTGATTCTTCTGCAATGGATTTTTGCTTTCTCTTTCTTGGATTCATACTTCCTTCTTTCCCTTTATTTCATTGCTAAAGGACATTCCTTCATAGGCTTACCAAAAAAGAGAACATGTTTGAATAATTTTCTGTTTACTTGCATTTATTCATTCTAATCTGCAATTGGCTGATGGCTTGGTTGGCCTAAACTGCTTCGTTAATAATTTCCATTTCTCTCTGGCTTTTGAAGGCAGCATTACCAATGATGGCCTTCATATTCTTGACCCTTTGTATTATATCTGAATCTTTCTTTTTTGGAAGCTTCTCAGGTATGCTCTTTTAGCCTCAGTGTGCTGATATTTCATAGTGATGGGCAATGGTATAGGTGTTTTTCATTCATTGTGCTGGGTATCCAAATAAGTCTCTTTTTAGTCTAGACATTTGCATTCCTCAATTTTGTGACATTTCTATGTAATTTTCCTGTGATAATTTTCCTCTCTTTGTTTTTTCACATTGTCTTGGAATTCATATTAATTGGATATTAGATCTCTTCCATTAATCCTTAAACTCATTTTCCCCTAGATTTTCATTTTATCTGAAATTTTGGAAAATTTTTTTCACTTCATCTACTTTTTGCTTTTCAATTTTTAATGGTATTTTTCATTTTCAATGGTATTTTCTAGAGCTGTTTCTTTCTGAATTGTTCATTTCTCATAGTAGTCTCTTCTTGTGTTAGAAAAAAAGTCTCCTATCTCTGATACTATTAATTAAAATCCTTTTGAAGTTTTTTTTCCTTGTCCCCTGAGTTATTTCCTGTATGTCCCCTCCTTTATTCACCGTGGTTCCTTTTTTAATGTGGGAGTCTTTTCTTAAGTGTTAGCTGATCCGTTCATATGTTAAGACTAAAACCTTTTAAATTGTGTTTAAATTGTGTATCCGTACAGTGGGATACTCCGCAGAAATAAAAAGAATAACAGTGATGAATCTTAATAGCACTATGTTAAGTGAAAGAAGTGGGACCATGAAATTCCGTTGACAGGAAATTTTTGAAAAGGCAAAACTCTAGTGACAAAAGCAGTTAAAAGTTGCCAGGATCTAGGGACTGGAGGAGAAATTTGACTGCAAAGGAATTTGAGGGAAATTTGGGGGTGATGGAAATGTTCTATATTTTTATTATGGTAGTGGTCGTATTACCATATGGAACAGTCAAAACTCATAAAATTTTACACGTAAAGTTGGTGAATTTCACTATA
The DNA here is from genome assembly GCF_007474595.2 of Lynx canadensis. NCBI lineage: Eukaryota > Metazoa > Chordata > Mammalia > Carnivora > Felidae > Lynx > Lynx canadensis. The sequence goes on from NC_044320.2 coordinate 22,733,478, forward strand.
TGATATCACAATAAAACTGATTTGACAAAAATTAAATTTGTGATTCTTTTTAGAGGAGGTTGGTTGACTTAGAGTCTTTGAATTGAGCTTCCCGTATGGAAAACCATCTATTTCATGGGTAGTATCCTACAAATAGCAGTATGTGGAAGTCTTCACTTCTATTGAATGTCTTTAGAACAACAAGACAATTGACTGGGGTTCTGTATATGAGCTGGGGTCCTTGCACTCCACACAACAGAGTTTAAAGTTCTTTTACCTATTTTAATTATCACTTTTCATTGTATCTGTTACATCTAAGTCCATAGTTGGTATGTTTATATTTCTAAAGTAAGCCATTTAGAAGCACATCTATCTTGAATCTTGAGATACATATCTGAATTTATATGTAATTGAGATTTTCCATGAAGGAACAAAAAAGGGAAAGAAATGAAAACTGAATAAACTGCATCTGTCTTTTTATTTACAATTTCTATGAGCTGTGGAATTGGGGTTTGAGATAAGTTTCTTTGTTGATATTTAAGATCCATGAGATGCATAAAACGAGGCACTGGTAGTATCTAAGAAAACACTTGCCTATGTCACAGTAACCCTGCCCCCAACACACTGGGCTATTATTTTTAAAAATATTTGTAAAAATTGGAAAATATTTCAAAAATACAAAAAGCACAATATATAATACAGGAAGCACCTATGCTTGATGCAATTTTAAATTATATTATCATTTTACCATTTTCTCTTCAGAATTTTCATAAGAAATAGAAATATTTTAGATATTGTTATTCTCCCTGCCTCATTAATCTCTCCCATTTCCCTTCCAGAAACAACTGTCCTCTTGATGTTGGCATGGCGTTCTTGCATATTTTGTTACTTCACAATAAATGATTAAAGATGTAAATAACATATCTGTCTTTTTTTTGAGTTTGAAAAATTTACATGAGGACAATCATACTATGAAATCTTTTGTCACTTGATTTTTTTCATTCAACTTTGTTTTTGAGTTTTATTCATAGCGATATACAGAACTACTTCATTCATCCTAATAGTTGTAAAACATTCTATAGAAAGAATAAATCAGAGTTTACTTATTCATTTCCCTCAGAGGACCATTGGGTAAGTTATACATTTTTGTGATTACATGTAGTGCTTTAATGGACTTTCTTTGCACTTGTCTTCAGGAGCACAGATGTGGGGACTTTCATACACTAGTGTGCATTAGAACTAGCTAAGGTGGTGGTGACAACACAGATGTTTGGGCCTTACCCCCAGAGTTCCCGATTCAACAGGTGTAGGTGAATCCAAAAATTTGGATTTTTAACAAATTCCCAGTTAATATTGGTGCTGGTGTTGGGGCCACACTTTGAGAACCGTTGCTCTAGGGTTGACCTGTAGGTGAAATTTTTGAACATTGGATATCTATATAGTTTCCACTTTGCTAGAGATTTCCAAACTGCTAGGGATTTCTAAACATACAGTATTTGCATCAATATATACCTCCACTATCAATCTATGCATCCCTATTCCTCATTATCGTGACAAAACTTGGTGTTATGTCTTTAAAATTGTTTTCAATACAAATGATATCTGTTTTATGTTTTTCTGATTAATAGTGAGATTGAGACTAATTTCTTACATTTAATGTTCATTCCTTTTTCTTTTCTATGAATTCTATATCCTTTGCCTCCCCCCCATTGAGTTGACTGATTTGTTTGTTTATTTCTTTATTTTATTGCTTTGTAGAATTTCTTAATATTTTCTGAGTACTAATCTTTTATTTGATAATGAGCTGCAGATCTCTTCCTTTAATCTTCTATTCTGTGATTTCTCTCATTTACTGTATTTTTGATGGAGAAAAGTTTGAGATATTAATGGGGTCACTGTCAGTATTTTCCTTTGTGATTTGTGCTTTTATAATATATTTCCTATTCTGATGCTATAAACATATATCATTTTTTATAAACTTAAGACTTTTATTTTCACTTTTCACATGTAGTTTTTAATATATTTGGGATTAATTATATGTATCGAATAAGGTAGGAAGCTAATTTTTCCCCACATGGGAAATCAGTCACTTTCCCTGTCATAACCAAGTTTCTATTCATTTTTGCATTTGTTCCCAAACTCCTTTGTCCATTCTATTAATCTTTTGTCTATTGCAGAGCCAATACTATACTTTTTAATTACTTGAAATTTGAAATGTTTAGAAAATATGGGAGTTTTTTCCACTGTATTCCTCTTCTTTAAAATAAACCTATTTCTTTTTAGTTCTTCTGACAGGGTTCAATTTGTCAAGTTGGGTGAAAAATTTGGTTTTTGTTTTCCAGTCGGTTCTATCTCTTTATTTGGCATTGAAGTATTTCTCTGTAATAACATGTGCTTATTTGAACTTGATTTCTCTTTTACAAAAATTTGAGGTGGACTTTTTAAAAAAGGACCATAATGCAATAAAAATAATTGTATGTGCGTGTGTGTGTGTGTGTGTGTGTGCATGTTTGAGGGTAGAAATGAGAATAGTGTGCCAACCGTAAAAGTCATAAAACTGTTGGATTCAGCATAAAAGTATATTCAAACCTTTCTAGTGAGGATGAAGAGGGATGTGTGATAAATATGTGACTCCTCTGATAGAAGAAACACACAAGCTTGTGGTAGAAAAGAATTGTATTCTAATACCAAACACTGTCAGAAAGTCTTGCATAGAGCATTTCATAGGGAATAGTGAAAAACGGTGTCCTCGATAATAATTTATTAGCAAGTACAAAAATGTATTTCTAATGGTGGTAGTCAATACAATGTTAATTTTATACAAAATTGATAGCAACTAGCTAATGTGATGTATTCTACCCCTTCCCATGGTCCAACTTCATTCAGGAATAGAAATGAGAATAAAGAGATCTTCAGGTAGATTTTTCTCTAACTTTGTAGTTGGCAGATTAAGGCTCTTGGGTCCAGTCCACCCTTGCCACCTGTTTTTGCAAATAAAGTTTTATTGGAACGTAGCCACACTCATTTGTCTGCATATTATCTGTGGCTGCTTTCCTGCTACCAGTTGCAGGGTTGAGTAGTTGTGATAAAGACCATATGGCCCACAAAGCTGAAAGTATTTACTGTCTGGCCCTTTCTAGAAAATGTTTGCCATCCCCTGCTCCAAATTATCATTTCTTAAATCATTAGCTTTATATTTATTCTAGGCATATTTTTAAATCCTACCCTTCATTTTTATAGCATCTGTGAGTATAAGTAAAGATGTAATGGACACAGTGGTCAAGGTCAGGCACTTTGCCAAGATGATTTGTTAATGTCTTTATTCGGGAAGAGAATGTAATCTCACTGTGTACACTCTTTGTACCCAGGAACTTCATCACCCAAAGGGAAGCACAAAGATATCCTGCATTCTGAATTAGGAGATTTCCTATTTGCCTCAGCAACATATTCCTTCCTTTTGCTCTGCTCGGAAGGTGGTTCAGCCTCTTGCCATCCACCCCTCACTTAGTCATGTAGTCTTGATAGTGCTTCCTGGACTGTCACTGAGCAGGCCATAGGAGTCCTGAGATAGCATCTTTCTCCTCATCTGGATTCAAGTTCTAGTCAGTCTTAATGATTGCGGCAACTTCGTTTCCCCTTAGACCCAGTACTAAATTCCTCTGAGCTCCCTCATGTTAAGTCATCTTTGTTAAAATTTTTTTCGTAAGGACTGGTTAACTGAACTGCCACAACTCACAACTGGTAATATGTTCCAGTGGAAAAAGCACAGAATTTAGAGCCAGAAGTCCTGTTTTTGAATTCCTAACCTTGATACTTAACAGATGAATGACCTTGGGCAGGTCACTTAAACTCTGAGACTCAGTTTTCTCATCTGCAAAACAAAGATACTAATAATGCTTGTCATCTCTACCTGTTAGGATCAATGTTAGAAACAAATGAGATATGTGAAAATAATTTGTAAACTACAAAATAATACACACATGCTCATTATTATCACCAATTCTCAAAGGTTCCCTCAATGGTTTTTCCTAATCTTCAAAGGCTTTTCAGTTGGGTTCAGGAACCAGTCCATTAATTCTCCATTGTGGGCCTGCTTGTCAAAGGGTCTAATCATTGCATTAGCAGCTGTCTTCTCTGGAAACATGCTGCTCCTTCAGGCACAGCCACTCTCTGCAGATCACTGTTCTAGAACCTGAATGTCTCAAAGCTGAGCTGTAGAGTTTGACAATTTGAGGGTGGAGTCAGGGAGAGAATGTTCCTTTTGCTGCTCATGAATTCTATGGCATCTCATGGCCCTGGACCCCAAAGCAATCCTGATTATGCTGAGTCGCACATACACTTTGATGAACACCTTCTTTAATTTCTTGACTAATTCCTTTTTTTTTGTCTGACTCAAAACCAGAGGATAGAGCAAAAGTGGGAAATGGAATGTAAGTGCCCCTAAACGAATTTTGCCCATCTCTCCTCTTAGGATCCAGATCTGTGCCCTGAATTCCTTCTTTCATGAGGTTTTTCTTTCTCCACTGCTTTACCTCACCTCAGTCCTTACACCATTTAGGAGGAGGACTTGGCTGTTGGATTCATCCCATTTCAGGACATGAATAGTGTCACTTAAGAGTGGATAGGGTCACTCTTTATTAAAAAATATCACATGTGAGGTCCTTTATTCTTCATTTTTCTTTCTTTAGATATTCTTTCAAGCATATGTATTATTTTTTCTTTCATTTCCAGTATCATGGAGACAACCCAAGAATGGTCAGATTGCAAAATTTGGATTGAGTCAGGGGTGGTAGAGACTCTCATTAGCTGTTAGGGCAAGCTGTCCATCTCAACCCAGCCTTACTAGAACTTTGCATTGAACGTTGGACTAAACTTAAAATTAGATATATAAAAAAAAAATGAAACATTTTTGCTCTTTGCTATTGCTTCCTTTGCGGATATTTCCTCCAGAGCTCTCAGAGAGAAGGTGTAACTCAGATTCCTTTATACCATCAATAATTCACACAGTTTACATCCATGAACTCACAAATAAATTCCCGGAGTGGTCACTGGCCCACTGTTTTCTACAAATGGCTAATCTCTGCATCCTGAGTTAAGCGCAACTGGGACACTGTGTTATAAACTGTAATCTAAATTTTCTTCAATTTTGAACTAACTGCTTTTTACAGAAAGGAAAAATGAGGATTAAAAAAAAAAAAAAAAAAAAAACATGGCCATGATATGTCTGCCAGATAAAACATAATTTGCTTTATTTTTCCCCTTTGCACCATTAAGAGATTTATTGTCTCCTATTTATTTTCAGCACTTTTCTTCATTTCTGGGAAGTCTGACCTGCCTGAATCATTATTGCATCTGAACAGAGTTTTGCAGACAGATTTCCAGTAATGGGCTCAAATAATGGGCTCTATTTGGCATTTCAGTGGCCCTTTAATGGCATGAGAAGGGCAGTGCTTCTTGCATGTTTCCTGAGAAGCAAACATGAGTGGCCCCCGGGGCCCAGTGGCAAAATCTGAAGCAGACCGCCACAAATTAAAAAATTCTTTGTAGTCATATATTATGGAAAATTTGCATTTCATATATTTGTGTTTCCTTATATATAAAAGTGTCTAAATGCTTTAACTGACATTTCAGGCCGATGTACCATTTTTATCCTGGCATACTTCTGCTAGTTTTTGTTCACTGTTAGTGGCTAGATGCATCTCCAGTCTGAGATTTGGAAGTAGGGCAACTGGATTTGAATCTTGATTCTACCACTTCTAGACACCTAAACCTGGGCAAGTTACTTATCCTTTTTGAGTGTAGATCTTCATCTGTAGAACAGGCTGTTGTGATGTTTGAATCTGCAATTAGAGATCCCTTTCTGTTGATAATTGTTCAGTGTTGAGAGGGAAGGGCTGATTAGAACCAATGGGGAGGTATGAATCCTAGAGCAGTTTGAGATGATTAAGGGAAGGCATTTTCATGAAATTTAACCACTCTCATTTTGTAAAAGTTTCACTTTATCATATTAGTTCCTTGGGGATGTTTATAGTGTTTCTCATCATAGATGTGCCAATGTTAGGAACAATTCTCCCAGAAAATTTTGAGACAGCTGCCAGCTTCAGGCTCCCAGACTCACCCCTAGTGAACCTCAGTTCAACAAGTACTTATCAAGGAACTTTTCTGCATCCATCACTTCCCAGGTACTCTGAGTCATATTAACAAATTGTGAGCTATGGTCTATACTCTCGAGGACTGGAGGTCTCATTAGAGGAAACCCACAAAGCAGCTATACAAATTCATCAGTAATGCTATAAGAATATGTAAGAATATAATATATAAGAATATAAGAATAGTACACATTTTTCAAGACTCTGCCAACCTCTTTCTTCTAGTTTCAAAACAATGTTGAAAGATAGAAATCACTATTTCTGTTTTACTGATCTGGAAATCAGGGTTCTAGCTCAAGACTGTATAACATGTGCTACAGTAGATCTAACAATGTCATATGTCAGCCACCCGAGTTATTCCGTGTAAATGGACTTTTCCCACATGATTCTTTAATTGGAATATTTTGCGTCAAAAGGAGGTTAAGAGTGATAACCTCTCAGTTTCTAGAAGCAAAGCTGATATGAGATTTATTCAGCACTTACTGCATTGATCAATGAGGCTCACTGCTGTAAAAAACCTTACATTTCAATACCAGGGCTTATATTCTTTCTGAATCCCCTCTCCCATTTTTAGCATAATGCCTGATATGTAGCCAGCTAGACAGAAGCTATTACTGCTCACTAGTATCCAGTGCCACTTCACTTTCTTCATTTTCCTTTGCAGTTAGATCAATTTGTGACTATCCAGGCCAATGGAGTGACTGAGATGGTTTAGAATATGAAACATCTTTCCCACTCTTTCTTCTTCCTGTGTGTCAGCCTGATGATGCGGAATGACCCTGGAACCACAAGATGGCAGAGCCACAAGATGGGGGATACCTGGGTCTCTCTGAGTCACTGCTTGAGGAAAGCTTCCAGGAAAGCCATCTCAGTAGGGACATCCACATTGGGCTTTGTATAAGCAAAAAATAACTTTTTATGGGTTAGGACACTAACATTTTTGCATTGTTTGTTATAGTAGCTAGCCTGCATGACCAGTACAGAAAGAAGATACTGAATAAATACCTGCTGTGTGAGAGATATGCATGTGTTTCACATTAAAATCCCTTGGGAATTTTTTTTTTTTTTTAAATCCGGAGTGCCCAGGTTACAGACCAATTTAATTAGAGTAACTTTTGGGTGGTATTCAGGCATCAATCTTCTTTTTCCCTTTTTTTTTTAAATGTTCTTGGTGATTCCATTCTACAGCCAAAATTGAAAACCAGTGTGCTGTATTAGTGCTATTCTAAAAAGCGTGGTCTGTAGATCTTGTTCAAAAAGCCAGTTCTTGTATGTCCAGATTTGTGGAATCAGATTGTCTTGGAGTTTTGTGTTTTAGTGAGCTCTCTGGGTGGAATTCTTAGAAAGATTAAAGCTGAGAAAAACTGTGTTAGAACACCCTCTCTAGTGATTCTCAAAGTATGGTCCTCAGACTACAATCAGAGTTGCTTGGAAATATTTTTTAAGGGCAGGTTTCAAGGCCCAGCCCCAGGCCTACTAAGTTAGAATCTCATAATGGAAGTGCCTGGATATCTACATCCCTAAAGAATTTTCTAGATAATTCTTGGCTCACCAGAATTCACACTTACCAGTTTACTGAAACCAGTGCCCTTCCTTAGAATCATATACATTCTTTCCCACAGTTCCTTTTCACCAACTACCAAGTCCCTCTGAGTTCTGCTCAGAAGATAGAGGATGGGAAGGATGATAATTTTCTATTTTTAACCTTATATGTAGTTTCCTTTTATAGTTGCTTAAGTAGAGAACTCTAATACTTGCTTTCAAGTGTTGGTTTATAGATCATTATTTATTAAATGTGGATGTTCTGGAGAAGAGAACCTTTCAACTTAAATGATAAGAAATGATGTTGGCTGAAAGCCAAACCTGAAAATTAGGACTCTCTAAAATAATAAGTCAACATATGGTTCAGTTGGTGGAGCTCTTATGTCTATTGATCTATTCAGGAATTTTATGTACCATGTAAGAAAAGCTGCCATGGCACTAATCTAGACGCTACATAGAGAGAAGTCAAAAGAGACATGGAAAGGAATATGCAGAAGCAAGAGGATGATTGGAAAAAGACTAAGTCATTTAAGTGCGTTGGGCAAGGCCTGGCTGGGGAGTATACTTTAGTATATACTTTTAGTATATAGTTTAGTCCTGGCTGATGTCTTTGCAAGTTTTTGAAGAGAGAGATTGCATAATAGACCTTTTTGATTAAAGATAATCAAAATCTCATTCTTTACCAATTTCCTTTCTCTTTCCCTTGCCCTCTCAATACTTGGAGTTAGGTCTATGCTGGGTTTTGGAAGGGCATGATTTACATGGCTGCTATAAGAAGCTGATTCTAAAAGCTATGGACATCATACATAGCCTTTGTGCATGCTGTTTGTTTTGCCTCTATTTCATATTGTCCTTATGCCTTACTTTCTGTCTCTCATAGGAATTTGTTGGACACTAATTCTGAGCTGGAGAGCTAGAAGTGCGAATGGGAAGGTTTTTGGCCTGGCCCTAAGGAAGGTTACTGTCTAAAACAACCCTTGAACAACCCAGGCTTGAACTGTGAGGGTCCACTTACATGTGGATTTTTGTGATAGATACAGTACAATACCATAAATGTATTTTTCTTCTGTATGATTTTCTTAACATTTTTTTTTCTCTAATATACATCTAACATAGAAAATCTGGGTTAATTGACTGTTCATGTTATGAATAAGACTTCTGGTCAACAATAGGCTATTAGTAGTTAAGTCTTTGTGAGTCAAAAGTTATATGTGAATTTTCAACTGTGGGAAAGCTTGTTGTTCAAGGGTCAGCTTATATGTGCAGGCGTTCCAGGAGGAAGGGCTCTGTGCTTTGGATGTGGGCAGGAGGAGAGCCTGGGCTGAGGAGGGAGATGAACAGATCCATTCCTCATTTCTCTGTGAACTGTGGGGGACAGAGCCAGTTCACCACTTTCATTAGAACTGTCCTAACCCCACTCTTTTGCAAGTGGGAATGAGGGATGTGAGGAGCGAGAAATCCTGTATATTAGGAATGATCTGGGTATATTCAGACAAAACTTCATGTAGTGGAAGAGACCATGGTTTGCATGTTTGATGGGACAGAGCCCTGGGGCTCAGTTTTACCTGAAGATACCTTAGTCTGCCATCTAGAAGCATACTGCACCATGAGTAGGGTATCAGTGAGCTAAAATCCTGGCACACACTTGGCCATAGGGCTCTAGGTTCTAGGAGGTGACCGCAAATCTCAGAAAGTGACTGAAACACAACAATTTGAAATACTCAGGTGGTTAGGCAAAAGGGTTCCTAGTCGCTATGTTACAATTTATAATTTCCAGTCCCTAAGAGGAGACATGAGAAGGCAATGTAGCATGGTAACTGAAAGCTTGGAATTTGGAGTCAGGGGACCTAAATTTATACTCTCACTTTATCACTATATCAACTGTTTGGCTTTGGACTTAGTAGAGTCCCTTGTGCAAGTTGAATAAACAAATAATCAGTACTCGCCTTGATGATAGTTGTAGTTCATGGATAGGTAAAAATGGAAGGCAGTGGTATAGAGAAAATATGTCTGGGATGCTCTGGTGGTTATAGGAACAATGACCAAGGCAGAGGACCAATTTTCCATAACTGATAGAACTATAACACATAAAAGAGGCAGAAATTCAGTTATCCTACACAGGCACCCAACCAGGGGCAAGGTGGCAGCTAGTGTAATTTGTTGCTGGTCCACGGCAATGTGTTTGGGGACACTGACACATCCTTCTTCAGGGAAGCATTGAGTGCCAATGAGTCATCATGAAAAGTGCATAGAGTTTGGACTTAGGCTTATTTTATTTTATTTTAATTAATTAATTAATTAATTAATTAATTTTTAAAGTTTATTTATTTTGAGAGACAGAGAGTGTATGGAGAAGGGGCAGAGAGAGAGGGAGAGAGCACACAGCCCAACACAGGGCTCCATCCCATGAACCGTGGGATCATGACCTGAGCCCAAATCAAGAATCGGCTGCTTAACCAAATGAGCCACCCAGGTGCCCTTGGACGTAGGTTTAAAGCCAATCTCTATATTCTACCAACTGTGTGATAGGTTCAAGTTAACTTAATTTGTAGAACAGGGATGGGAGGAGGTGAAGATCCTTACCTTTCAGAGCTAGAGTAAAGAATAGAGACAGGAGCCTAGAAAGTGCCTGGTAAATGGTTGAAAGTCAGACAGGGGCAGTCATTGAACACAGGTAAAGCTGAGCCTACACAAGGCACTTCATTGCTCAAACCTTAGGGAGAGAAGAGATACAGCAGCCTGAGAGGCAAGGAGGGTTGCTTTTACTACTTGGGAGTAACTAAAAGTTAAGCATTACTTTTGCTTTCCAGGTTTCGCAGTACATGTAGCAAAAATGGTCAATTACTATATACTTCTCCCTTGAATATGCAAACAGCCTCGATGCACACAATGGTGAAAGCTACTTGCAGTTCTGACTATGCTTCCCTCTGTTTTCTACCACTTCAAGAGCCGTTCTTCATCTGCACTGCCTCCCGAGTTCAGTTCCCAGTATATCCTATTAAGGGCACTCTACTAAAGAGCACTTTTCTTTTCTTTCTTTCTTTTTTTATCCCCCCAGCTGACACAGAGGCTTAACAGATTAATTCATTAGTCCTTAATACCTTCTCCTTCTAAGGCCTGGTTCAAGTCAGTGCTCTTTGATTACCACTATCTTTTCCAGTACTGTGCTGAGCTGTTTTGCATCTCAGTTCTTCTGGCATTTGTTCCTGAGAGGGAGGTGAAAAGATTAAAGGGAAAAAAAAAGGACTTGTAAAGTTTGCAAGATCACATCATCTAGTGATAAACCTTTCTTTACGTGCCATGTTTTCTGACTGGGCAAATATAAATGATCAATTTCCTACACAAGCAATTTATTTAAGAAGGGAAATATATATGTATGTATATAAATACCACTGCTGGTATGTGCTAAAGAATATGGTTTATTTCAGCAATAGGTTCTTGAACTTAGTAGTTTTACAGAATTATTGGTGTAATAAACCCCATCGGTTTGTTACAGCATTAACTGTCCCCTGTTTACTTCAAGCTGTTAATCAATACACCAGCCAGTAGTTGCTGGCAACTTGTAGTATTTTGAGGATTACTCCAAATATTTTTAGTTACAATTTCATTCTTGCTTTTCTTTGTTCTTATTTTTTGGCTGTATTTAGCAGAGAGGTAGAAATCTGTAAGCTGATCAGATGTGCTCTCAGATGCAAAGTGCCACTGGGATTTAATAGGTGAGAGATTTACCTAGAGAAAACATTTCTTTAAATCAACCAGCCAGAAAAATAATATCCTTCTTAATAATGAAGAAGGAAAAGTGAAATGTGAATGTCTTGTATAGGAGGTCTGCTGCATAGTTTCCTTCCTGGGTACCTAGTTTGTAAATGCCATTGATACGATAAATGGTGAATGGATGATGATAAAACCAGCCTTCAACCAATCTCCGATTCTTCGTAGTGCAGTTTGAAGGCATGCCATTTCTAGGAAGTATTCCCCAAAGACATGATCCTCTGAACCATGGAAGTTTTTCATGTTTTAATGTTTGCTTTTTTAATATGTGAATATTTGGCTCTGTTTCTTTCCATGCACTTGGCATGGTCTCTGTTAGAATAACATGTAGTTGATGCTTCGCTTGGGGTCATGATGACTATCAAGCTGCAAAGCAACAGGGCAAGTAAAAAGGCTTTGCAGCTGCTGCTTGCCAGAGAAGAGTGCCAGACGCAGGAACTTCATGTCTGGGAGCAGCAAGCGTGAGGGGTATTGTTAGTTGCGGGGAAATTTCTCCTTGAAGAAAGCTTTGGTTTGTGCACATGAGCTAGATCTGTGCTATGGTGTTCTCTCTCTAAATCTAGTGGGTAATCATGGCCAACTAATCTTTGCCAAAGCAGGAAAGATGGAAAAAAGACAGTCTCTTTAACAAATGGTGCTGGGAGAACTGGACAGCAACATGCAGAAGATTGAAACTAGACCACTTTCTCACACCATTCACAAAAATAAACTCAAAATGGATAAAGGACCTGAATGTGAGACAGGAAACCATCAAAACCCTAGAGGAGAAAGCAGGAAAAGACCTCTCTGACCTCAGCCGTAGCAGTTTCTTACTTGACACATTCCCAAAGGCAAGGGAATTAAAAGCAAAAATGAACTACTGGGACCTTATGAAGATAAAAAACTTCTGCACAGCAAAGGAAACAACCAACAAAACTAAAAGGCAACCAACAGAATGGGAAAAGATATTTGCAAATGACATATCGGGCAAAAGGCTAGTATCCAAAATCTATAAAGAGCTCACCAAACTCCACACTCGAAAAACAAATAACCCAGTGAAGAAATGGGCAGAAAACATGAATAGACACTTCTCTAAAGAAGACATCCGGATGGCTAACAGGCACATGAAAAGATGCTCAATGTCGCTCCTCATCAGGGAAATACAAATCAAAACCACACTCAGATATCACCTCACGCCAGTCAGAGTGGCCAAAATGAACAAATCAGGAGACCATAGATGCTGGAGAGGATGTGGAGAAACGGGAACCCTTTTGCACTGTTGGTGGGAATGCAAATTGGTGCAGCCACTCTGGAAAGCAGTGTGGAGTTTCCTCAAAAAATTAAAAATAGACCTACCCTATGACCCAGCAATAGCACTGCTAGGAATTTACCCAAGGGATACAGGAGTACTGATGCATAGGGGCACTTGTACCCCAATGTTTATAGCAGCACTCTCAAAAATAGCCAAATTATGGAAAGAGCCTAAATGTCCATCAACTGATGAATGGATAAAGAAATTGTGGTTTATATACACAGTGGAGTACTACATGGCAATGAGGAAGAATGAAATATGGCCCTTTGTAGCAACATGGATGGAACTAGAGAGTGTTAATGCTAAGTGAAATAAGCCATACAGAGAAAGACAGATACCATATGTTTTCACTCTTATGTGGATCCTGAGAAACTTAACAGAAACCCATGGGGGAGGGGAAGGAAAGAAAAAAAAAATGAGGTTAGAGTGGGAGAGAGCCAAAGCATAAGAGACTCTTAAAAACTGAGAACTAACTGAGGGTTGATGGGGGGTGGGAGGGAGGGAGGGTGGGTGATGGGTATTGAGGAGGACACCTTTTGGGATGAGCACTGGGTGTTGTATGGAAACCAATTTGACAATAAACTTCATATATTGAAAAAATAAATAAATCTAGTGGGTAATTAAGTACTGTTCTAGTTGCGGTTTGTTCCTGCTTCCTCTGCCTCTTTATTTCAGAGCTTAATTCACAATCTCTTAAGTGGAGGAGGTGACATAGGACAGCTCATTTCTTGCCAGATTGGTAACTGAAGTGTTACCTCTTTGAGTAATAATAACACTTGGTTTGGAAATGGTCCACTTGATATTTCTTGGTATTGATGGTCTCCACTTCCAGGGGGATTTAGGGAGCTACTGTAGTTTAAAAAAGAAAATCAAACAAGAACAGCTCTATCATGCATTTGTGGATCCCAAAATTGAAACTGAAGATAGCAAAAATGATCCTTTTTATTGTTTTCTAAGTTAACCTTTCTTTCTTCTTCATTCTTAGGTTCAATGGTCCCAGAATAGCTATGTCTAAGGTCTTTTAGAATACAAATTTTCATTTGTCTTAATTGGTCATTTAACTAAAAACATTAAATAAATATTATTAATAATAAATTAATGAGTAATAAGTACTAAGAGACCGAACTAAATTGCTGTTAGAGCGTTTCTTCCCCAGGCTTTCCAATTCAGAGTTAATGTTGTCAATAGGAGATAAGATGAATAATAAAAGATGGATACCAGGCACTTAAGAAACCCACATAAATATGAAATATAATGCTTATAAAAGTATAGCATATCCACAGCTGGAGGGCAAAAGAGTGGTGGGGGGAAGTGAAAGTCACATTTAATATCTTCAGTTTAAGGACTTAATATATTTTGAAGCAAATGTCTCAGTGTACTTCCGGGGATAGAATGCGCACCCAACTCCAGAGGCCTAAAGGAAATGGCAGATTGTCAAGGACGTGGTGAAGAGTTCTTGAAGCTGAGGTTCTCTGTGTTGCCAGAGTTTGTTTCTTCAAGGGATCACCAACCCAATGTACTTTTTGCAACCTTTTGCTTGCCATGTCTCGGTTTCTCCATCTATAAATACATTACACCTAATCTTTGGGGTGCTGAGTGTGATAATTCCATAGCCACATCTTTTCCATATTCATTTCATGAGTTAATTAGGAACTGCCTAGTATTTACATTATTCAATCCTAAAGACCAAGATTAAGTGTTAGCCTTTCCATTCATCATCTTACTCTACAATCATCCTTGAGATCTTTCCTTTTCTACTTAGCATGTGTTTTCTTACAATGGTGGTATAACCCTTAACTGTCTCTTAGGAGTACCAAAAGTGGTTTGTCCATGTAGCATCTCCTTTGTCTCTTTCTGTTTTTGTTAACTGGTTAACCTAGAGTCTATATTTATTGAATTTATATTTTGGACTCTGAGAATCTGAGATAAGCTTAGGTGCATCCTTTTAAAATCAACCAGAGTTGATTAAACTTGGCTGAGATCTTCAGCCTTTTACAAGAGTGTTAAATGCATTTGAATAAGTCTGCCAAAAAATATGTCGTTAATTATTCTGAGCATACGAGGTTTACTTTCTTATGCAAATTTCAACAATAAGCAGACATACAAAGTAGGTGTGCACATTTAGAAGAATATTTTTTATTTAAAGTCTATTTTGATCATTGCCCCTAATGGTTAATAGTAAAGACAACTTAAGGGAAGGTTTGGAAAAACATTTTAAATCTTTCCTTAATCACAAATACTGCTGACTGATATGTTTGATTATGCTGCAGCCTGCTTTATTGTTTAGCTTCTTCTGTTTTCACCTTTAGCTATTTATTTTTAATATCTAATCCTCTTTTCCTACTTGTTCAGTTTCAATCAAGGATTTTCTTTTTCTTGAAAGAGCCTCCCAAATAGGAAAAGTCCTTTGACTTGATTAGCAAGAAATTAAAACAACGAACTGAAATTAAATGTCCACTCTCAAACTTGAGTTTAATTAAATTTTCTCACTTACTTGTAGGTTGACTATATTTTGGGTCTCTTACAGAATTCTTATCAATAAGACTATTTTTCCTTTTCTCCCAGGCCTGTGTTTTTTACCTGCCTTGTGTGTGTGTATGTGCTGTTGTTTCCTTTGCATCAATAGTATTTTATTTTCTTTGCTTGTGTTCCCCTCTGGCACCCTTCACTTTATCCCTCGTACTACATAAATCAACTTTTTACTATATTGTCTATCAAGACCCTGCTAATGTTTTTTATTTCTGTTTCTACTTGTAGAATGTATAATTTGACTACTTGACATTTTTCCTTCTATCTCAAGTGGATTATACATATAAATGAAAGTCTGGATTTGGGTTTTCTTTTTTCATTAAAGTACACATAAGCTTTGTAAAAATTCCAGTATGTTTTAAATGTGCTTTCCACAACTGTTAGAAACGAGCTTCTTTCAGCCTGTTCAGATTAAATTAATTTTTCACTGACTCCTTGTTTCAGACTGACTTTGCTTTTAATAAAAGCATCAAATGAAACTAGAAATACAAACCAACTATACTCTGTAAGGGAAACAATAGAATCATAAAAAAAATAGTCATCAAGATGTCAGTTAGATATGTTTGGGGAGATTGGGAGGAAGTAGTGATATTTCCCCTTATCCTATAGAAAAGTTCAACTCCCCAAGAATCTTATAACATGAGAAAATATTTTGAAAATGAATTTTAACAGGAGTTACTAGAAATGGAACATTCAACACTCTAATTGAAAAGCTCAACATAGATTAGTTAGGTCCTTCCTTCCAAATACATAAATTCTATTGTGGATTAATTTGGTTGCCACTGTTGGAAAGTGAATCTGTTGAGCATGGACAAAGTGAAGCCCTGCTGTAGAGACTCACGTGCCCGTGTGTTTTAATGCCAATAACATGAAGCCAGAAGACCATCCATGGAATCAGGGAGACATAAGGAACAGACGACAAAGTTACAAATGATAGACTGGAAATATAGTCTTATATTCCCCTGAATGCTTTGAGGAATATTCTCTAAATTTTATAAACTGGCCCATGATAACTCGTTTTAGTATCCTTAAAAGACAGAAAAATGGTCAGCTGAAATCAACATTTAATCCGAGCAACTCAGATATTTATCTCAGTTAGGCTGCTTATCCAAATGGGACTCAGTCCCATGTGGGAATAAATCTTTAAAACCAATTCATGATAGAAGTTACAAGTATCTCAAGATACACTAGTCTCCAGACCTATTCCTTTGCAGTTTCCTACATTTCAGAAAATGCCACCTCAGCTTCTCTAGTTGTTCCTGCCCAAATTCTTGATGTTAATCCTGAACTCCACTCTTCCTCTTCCATCTCATATTCAATCTATTAGCAAATCCTCTTTTTTCTCCGTCACAAATGACATCTGATATTTTTATATTTCACAATTTTCCCCACTACTTGGGAAGTTTAGTCCATGCCATCATCATTGCTTACTTGGATATTTGCAACAGCTTCTTTACTGCTATGCCACCTCTATACTTGCCCCTTTATTCTCAAACCAGAAATCAGAACAGTGGTTAAAAATAATTCAGATTATGTCTTTCTTCAGCTCAGATCGTTCCAATTGTTTCCAATCTTACTTAGAGTAAAAGTCAAAGTCTTTGCAAGGCCTATACGGCCCTCATTGCCTCCTCTACCACTGCTTCTCTAATCTGTTTCCTGTGAATCTCTCCCTCATTCTCTCTGCTGTATTTACTCTGGCCTTCTTATTGTTTCTTTAAAATACCCAGCATGATCTACTTCAGGACCCATGCCATTCTGTCCTCTGTGCCCTAGGTTTCACATTGAGAAAAAGCTACCAATTCTGTCAGTTAGTTCTAATAGTATAGCAAACCACCCCCCAAACTCATTGGCTTAAGATATCAAGCATTTATTACTATTGTTCACAGCCCTGTCGGTCAGCTGGGTATCAACTGACTCGGGCTAATCTGGGCTAGGCATGCAGTTCATCTGCAAGTTGAGTGTGATCTC
Source organism: Lynx canadensis (assembly GCF_007474595.2). Classification (NCBI taxonomy): domain Eukaryota; kingdom Metazoa; phylum Chordata; class Mammalia; order Carnivora; family Felidae; genus Lynx; species Lynx canadensis. The sequence continues at coordinate 22,750,707 of NC_044320.2, forward strand.
TGCTTTAGACTGGGCTTAACTGGGTCAATTCTAGTCCTCTTTAGTCCTTTTCACACTAATGGCAAACATGTAAGAAGGTGAGTAGGTGTAAGGCTATGTAAGTATTTGCTGTGAACTATTGTCATCTTCTTAGGATAATGTTCTTTGGATGATTACTAGATCTTATTTGGAAAAATGGCTCACCTGGAAAAATTAGCAAAGTGGCAGCAAGCTGGAGCCTAAGTGAATGGTCACCACCAATGGTTTTTCTTGCTGAGTGACCAAAACACTTTTAAGAAGTCCTTTTCTCATCTATACTGCACTGAACTACAATTGGACGTTTTTTTTTTTTTTAATTTTTTTTTAACGTTTATTTATTTTTGAGACAGAGACAGAGCATGAACGGGAGAGGGTCAGAGAGAGAGGGAGACACAGAATCCGAAACAGGCCCCAGGCTCCCAGCTGTTAGCACAGAGCCCGACGCAGGGATCGAACCCACGGACCGCGAGATCATGACCTGAGCAGAAGTCGGCCGCTTAACCGACTGAGCCACCCAGGTGCCCCCAATTGGACGTTTAAAAAAAAGTTTCCTTATTTTTGGGGGGGGGGAGGGGCAGAGAGAGAGCAGGAAGAGGATCCAAAGTGGGCTCCACACTGACAGCACAGAGCCCTATGCAAGGCTTGAACTCATGAACTGTGAGATCATGACATGGCTGACGTCAGACGCTTAACCGGCTGAGCCACTGAGAGACATTTTTAAACCTTGAATAAAAGTTTTTCACTAACAGCTTAGTGTTGTGATAATGCAGACTTTTTAAGAAATGAAAGCAAAAATTTATCCACAAAATTTGTGGTATGGGACAGAAAAGAGGATGGCAAAGAAAGGACTCAAAACAGAAAAGGGAGATTAGTTAGGGAGCAAAGTTTGGAAGGAGAGGTTAGAGAGATGTAAGCTGTCAGCTTTCTGTTTATACCTACATGAAATTCTCAGGAATTTGAAAGATCACATTGGTCTTCTTGCCATATGATTGGTGAGCCCTAGTCATGTTTTTGGGTGTTAAAGGAATGGCTAATCCCAGAAGCTGCAGGGATTGGGGACATCAAATTTCACATACAGCTTTAAAACATTGCCTCTTTTCAGAGTTGAGATGGGAAAATTACGACGACTCTCCTAAGATATATTTTTTACTGATAACTGTTCTTGTCTAATTTGGGGGAGGGTTTCTACCCAAATAAAACCTTTTTCTTAATATAACTATCCGTATATTTTCCTTGTTTGGTCTCTGATTTTATTGCTTGTATGATATTAATTTTTTGGCCTTCATATCTTGAATTTAATGATGCATTTAATGAAGGGCTCAATAATTCCTTGTGCTAGCAGTTTATTTATATTCATTTATAGTTCCTGCAATTGTCCATTTGTGGCTGGTACTGACCATGGATAAGGACACACAATTGAATTCTCTGGGTTGTGAACATACTCTTTCCTGTCCCAAATGGATAGCAGCAACTTTAGCTTCTCATAGTAACAAGGGACAATCATCTTGCCCACATAAATAGCTCTTTTTTTATCAGCTGTCTACCTAGATGATGAACCCAAAATGACCAGAGGGTTCTCAAAGGATCAGGTTAAATGAAGCCCCTGCTTTATTCTCTACTAAAAGGATTTCCCACTGGGAATTTGGACTTCTAAAGAATAGAATCTATAGAACCAATAGAACCCACAGAATCCAATAGAACCATTCTGCAAGTGAAGCCATGGAAGTAAAGGTGAGTGAAAGCAATCCCACTTCCACTGCTTGGTTCTCATGCCCATACTTTGTCACTCCTGGGATGCAGCACAATTTGTGGCCTGATGTTTTGGTTCCTACACTGTATCCTACAGGACATTGCCCGAAATTCACAGGTTGTGTGACTCTTAAGCTGAACTTTTTATAGGTTGTTTATCTTTCTATTAAGTTGCCTTCTTTCTGGATGCTCTGGTAAACTGTAAGCATGACTTCAGTCCCTTGTTCTTATGTTATGAGAGATCCTGAGTTGGCAAACCAAGTATTCCATAAGCCTTCAGGCAGTCATGTTGCCAGAGTCACTTTGCAATGTAAGTAAACTTACAAGCAATACATGTAAATTCTAATAAGTATTAATTGTCATCCCCTCTGGAATGAGTCTGGTATAATCAGTGTTCTACCAACTGCCTATTAATCTCCTTGAGGGATGCTGCCATATTGAATGTGCAGCTGTTGAGCTGTTGAGCATTCATCAACAGCAGTACCTAAATTCGTTTTGGTATGGATTTTGGTACGGTATAGTCTTCCATTCTTGCCACCATGGATATTCTGTTCATGGACTGGTTGCATTAACATTGGCATGGAAGTAGAGAGAGGTCCTATGACTTCCACAGGTATTCTAGTTATTGACTGTTCCTTTATAGTGGACATTCATTAGTGGTCATTTTCAGAAGACAAAATATCCTCATTCCACGTGCCCTTTAACATAGGTTCATCCACATGCTTTTTTCCCCAAATTTCCTTACCTCACAAATGATCAAATCGTATTCTTTCCAGGTCCCTTGTAGATTAGCTAAGTGATTTGTCATTGCCCTAAATTCATATGTTTCTGTACATGTTAAGCCACTATTACTGTCATAAAAGGAGGACAACAAACAACTTGCAACTCTGCTAGCTGAAAGGATTTCCCTTCATTCTGTCTTCCAGGGCCACCCTAGAGATTGTTGTAGTGCAATGACAGTCTGGTTTAGTTCAGCTTTAATAGACTGTGATCCACACCTGAATTTTTGTTCTTCCTGGATTAGCTAGTTTCAGGGAATCACCCCTAAGTCTATAGGTTTAAACTAAGAGACAGGTTTCACTGCAATGCAAGTAGGTGATATGAGAATCTAGATTACCTGTTTATGTAACTTTTTTGTGCTTTTTGTATCTGCTCATATCCTATCCCATCATGCAATGGACTCCTGCTGTGCCCACCTGAATTTAAGACTCATTAGATCTAGTGATACCCAGTCCCTGATACTAGCTCCAGTTACACAGTCATGTAGAGGCTAAAGGTCAGTCCTCACTACAGTCTAGAAAAATTCTAGGATCTGCCTTTAAAATGGCAAGCATTTTGTTACTGCTGATGGTATGGCCTTGTGGCAGAATCCTTGGGGTCTGCATGACACTTGCATTAGGACCTGTCAGAGATTCTGTACAGCATCCTAATCTCCTATATATACCTCTAGCCCATCAGTTTTCTGGGCTAAATGTCTTCAGTGGCAAGATAATTTCCATGATACCTTGGGCCTTTCTTGCTCTTGGTCATGCTTAAGCCCTGACAGCCTTTTGAGTCACCTGATAAATAGCTTTCTTCTTGTTTTTTTCATATCATAATAGCTCCACTCCAGAGGTCAGGGAACCATCCTGAGGATGCTGCCAGGTGTTAAGGATTTTTATTCCTATTATGTACCCAGGGACCAGGCACATAAATGTAGCTTCAATCCAGTTATGACTCATTCCATTCCAGTGCCAATGCTGCCATGTAAACCAGTGTTTTACCTTCTACACCTCTTCACTGATGAACATCTTATAGTATTGATGCTACAGCATGCCACAGGTCACTATCAAAGAGGCCCTATTGCTATCTGCTGAGGGAGCGAAGTCCCATTTCTTCTTTTGATACCCTATTTCTGAATTCTATCCCGATGTCTAATTTTCTTTTTTTTTTTATTTTTTTATTTTTTAAATATATGAAATTTATTGACAAATTGGTTTCCATACAACACCCAGTGCTCATCCCAAAAGGTGCCCTCCTCAATACCCATCACCCACCCCCCATCAACCCTCAGTTTGTTCTCAGTTTTTAACAGTCTCTTATGCTTTGGCTCTCTCCCACTCTAACCTCTTTTTTTTTTTTTTTCCTTCCCCTCCCCCATGGGTTCCTGTTAAGTTTCTCAGGATCCACATAAGAGTGAAACCATATGGTATCTGTCTTTCTCTGTATGGCTTATTTCACTTAGCATAACACTCTCCAGTTCCATCCACGTTGCTACAAAAGGCCATATTTCATTTTTTCTCATTGCCACGTAGTATTCCATTGTGTATATAAACCACAATTTCTTTATCCATTCATCAGTTGATGGACATTTAGGCTCTTTCCATAATTTGGCTATTGTTGACAGTGCTGCTATGAACATTGGGGTACAAGTGCCCCTATGCATCAGTACTCCTGTATCCCTTGGATAAATTCCTAGCAGTGCTATTGCTGGGTCATAGGGTAGGTCTATTTTCAATTTTTTGAGGAACCTCCACACTGCTTTCCAGAGCGGCTGCACCAATTTGCATTCCCACCAACAGTGCAAGAGGGTTCCCGTTTCTCCACATCCTCTCCAGCATCTATAGTCTCCTGATTTGTTCATTTTGGCCACTCTGACTGGCGTGAGGTGATACCTGAGTGTGGTTTTGATTTGTATTTCCCTGATAAGGAGCGACGCTGAACATCTTTTCATGTGCCGATGTCTAATTTTCTAGAGCCATTTGTCAAAACAATGATTCTAGCCTGAGTAATCCAAAAAGCAGAGCAGGATGAAAGGTTTATATGTAATTGGTTTCTTTTCGGAAGGGATTCCTCAGAATGAATTTGGGGAATGGGTTGATTGATGTGGGGAAGGAAAGACGGAAAGGAAACCAATCTAAGACCATCCTACCAAGCTGATCATTCCTGTGGGTATCTGGGCCTTGGTCTCCTGAGGGATCTTCTGAGAAACAGTGGAACATGCTGAGGCATCATTTATCAGAAAGGCTGATAGGTGTCGGAAGTGATTCCTGTTTTGGAGAGAAAATTTTGTGAGCAATATGGAGAGATATTGATTGAATAACAGGATACTTAGGTGGACTTGACATAATCTGAAAGATTGAAGTCAATCCTAAAGAAGGTAATCAGTGGCAGGTATTAAGACTCTGTAGTATCAAAAAGTTTCTAAATTATATATTTGAAAGTATAATCTGTATATTCACCCAAGTTGGCTGATAAATTCGGTGAATAACTGAATTCAGAATTAGGATCAAGAAAGTCCCACTTCTCTATATTTCTTATTTATATCTCTCTGCCTCTTTACATTTTAGAGCAATACTGTCCAATAGAAATATCATGTGACCTGCATAAGTAATTTCAAATTTCCTAGTAGGTATGTTAAAAAAATTAAAAACTTAGGGTGCCTGGGTGGCTCAGTTGGTTGAGCATCCGACTTCGGCTCAGGTCATGATCTTGTGGTTCGTGAGTTCGAGCTCCACGTTGGGCTCTGTGCTAAAAGCTCAGAGCCTGGAGCCTGCTTTGGATTCTATGTCTCCCTCTCTCTCTGCCCCTCCCCCGCTCATGTTCTGTCTCTGTCTCTCAAAAAATGAATAAGTGCTAAAAAAATTTTTTTTAAAAAAAGATTTAAAAACTTAATTTAAAAATTAATTTAAATAATATACGTTACTACAAATATATCCAAAATATGATTTCAACATAGAACCGATATAAAAATTATGAATGAGATATTTTACATTCTTTTGTTACTAAATCTTCAAAATTTAGACTTTAAATTCCTAGCAGTGCTATTGCTGGGTCATAGGGTAGGTCTATTTTCAATTTTTTGAGGAACCTCCACACTGCTTTCCAGAGCGGCTGCACCAATTTGCATTCCCACCAACAGTGCAAGAGGGTTCCCGTTTCTCCACATCTAAATCTTCAAAATTTAGAACACATCTCAACTTGTACAGGATGAATTTCCTGTGCTCAATAGCCACATATGCTAGTGGATAATATGTTGAACAGAATACTCGAGAATGTTCTTTATCTGTTCTTAGCCTGGGTAATTTCTACTCACCTTCAAGGCACACATTAAATATCACTTCTTTTGAGGAGTCTTCACAGTGTTCTCTTTTTATTTTCCTCCCTTAATGATTTCTACAATAATAACAATAGCAATAGCAAAAGCTTATGCATCCCTTATATATGTTATCAGTGTACCTTGTATTTATACCAATTATAGTAGTTATTTAAAAAAATTATTAAATTATCCATCACTACCACTAGACTCTGAGTTCCTGAAAAGCAAAAACACTTGTCTATCATCTTTATAGCCCAGAATCTAATATTTTTTTAAAAATTAAACAATTAACTGAAGTTAATATAACAAGTGAAATTAATATATTTAAATACAATGAATGTGGGCTCCTAAAACCAACCCTATAAATATAGGATGGGAGGAATATGGTTTAGATGCAGTCTACTTGAATAAGATTTAAGGGCCTTAAATTTAATGATTAGTTCAATAGGGGCAAATATTAGTTTTTTATTGATGTAAGGTTTAAGGACTCAGTTTTCAACCTTGTTACATGAGCCAATAACTTATAACAGAGTCTAAACCTATTCTAACATCAAAGAGGTATTTTAAAATGTTCAAGTGACCAAACAAATGAAGTGAAGTAAGAATAAATCACCTGGGCAGGTAGGAGATTTGTCTTTTGGCAAGGTATTCAGATACAAGCTGGATAGCAGCTAGGAAATGTTGTAATGGGGGTAGATGGTGAGAATAGATGTACTCTATGCTTCCTTCCAAGCCATGAATTCTTCTTTTCAATAATCCTATTCACTTTAAAGAAAAACAGCATTGCTTTTACTCAAGTCAGTGTTGACAGTGTACATAGCTAGTTATATATCAGTCATAAGAAACTCTCCAATCAAAACAATAATGTCATTTTCCCTTGAGTAATTCTCACCAAGTTTCTGGTTTTGGAAGATTCAGTTGGTTAAAGAAAGTTCATAATCAGTGTTTTCAGAATACATTTTGGGACATGAAGCAAACCTCACACCAACAATGCATTATTACTCATTTATTTTTAGCAATTACTCATGGAACAACACAGGTGCCCAGAATTTCCTGGGCACATAAACATGAAACCTCTGCCTCCTAGAGCTTCCAGTCTAGATCGAGACAAACACAAAACAGGAAACCTGAGCTTTACCACAAGAAGATGAATGGGCATCATTGATACCTTCGTGTGTGATTTCTTCCAGACAATAATGTTTTATTTATTCAGGAAGCTTCAACTAAAAAGCAGCTCAGGGCATATTTTAGTCTTCTAGAAAATAGAACAATCCGTATCACTGCAGTTGCGTTCAATATATGGAATTTGAGAATTAGGAGTGGTTCTTTTGCCTTCATCTTCATTATAATTAATCAAGAATTTTGTTCTGAGTGCTTTCTATGTTCCAGGCACAAGGGATATACAGATGATTAAGACATGGTTCTTGCCCTGAATAGAGCTCACATCTAGGAAGAGCAAGCTATGCTAACATGAAAAGCTGATTAGACACCAGCCACAGTGCTAGTGGAAAGAATATGAGCTTTGGTTTCAGGCAGAGCTCAGCTTGAAACCTGGCTCCACCACCCATTAGCTATTTGACCTTGGTCAGTTTTCTCAAATTTTCTGAGCCTATGTTCCATTAACGATATGATACCCCCTAACTAGCATGTTTGTTGTAAGAATTGAATACTATCTGGTAGAGAAAACAAAATACATAAATTCAAGTATTGTCTTAGGTGCTAAATGGGTAGACTAGGTTAGGGATTAGCAAACTTTTTCTATACAGGGAGAGAGAGAAATATCTTAAGCATTGCAGTCTATACGGTCTATCACAATTACTTAAGTTTACTGTTGTAGCATGAAAAGAAATCTATAGATAACATGTAAAAGAATGACCATGGCTGAGTTCTAATGAAGTTTTATTTAGGAAAACAGGTGTGTAGGTCTATAAATGCATTGACCCTGCACGAGATATAAGGGCTGTAAGAGTTTAAAGAGATCATGATTATCAAAGAACTGGGAGAGTGTCTTTCAAGAGGGAAGGGGAATGTTTAATTTTGTTTGTTTTGATTTTACTTTTTATCCAAGTTAAACATGCACAAACTATAAAGAGTCAAATTGTTTTGCAAGATTTACTATGAAAAAACTTCAGCTCCTCTATTCCCCGGTCCAAGAGCCAGTCGTTTTCATCTCCTTCAGCTGATTCTTCTAGTATTTACTTTGAACTCTCTAAATAACATGGGTCTATATTCCTCTTAATTGTTGTTTTAATTTCAGGTGATATCAATGGACTTCCCATCATGGACAATAGAGATTCCATGTTTTTCCCCCACCCAACTCCCACCACATAAACACCCTTCTGTTTACCCACCCTGCCTCCCAACATAGTTATATTCTAATTTCGTTTGTATCATTATTCACTATTTACATGATTATGGATATGTGTGTGATTCACATCGGAATTACAAAGTAAACCATGGTTACTTAACCTTTGTTGTATAACATTTTGTTTTCCCTGGATTTAAGAATTTCTTTTTGTTGATTTCTTAATTTCCTTTACATTGTACTTATCTCTAATTCATCCTCAACCTCTTTAGCAATTGTCTAATTATCTCCATAAGTTGTTCACATGCATCAGATGCTCTAACAATTTTATCTCATTAAAGAAGAATCACCTAGAGCAGTTCTCAAGCTTGCACAGTCAGAATTACTTGGAGGGCTCATCACAACACAGATTCCTTGGCCCCAGCCTCAAAGATTCACACGTTCTGGGAAAGGGCTGGTGAACTTTCGTTTAGAACTAGTTTCCAGGTGGTGCTGATGTTGATGCCCATACCACATTATGATTAGCACTGGGATGTACTAGCCAGGGGCCTTCTGCCCTGCTACAATCTGGACTGGGTGCCTTCTACATCGGGTGTGGCCACCGATCCTGATGTTGCCTTTCACCGTCATTTTGGGGATTTTAATGGCTTTTCTCCTGTGTTGCTTTTGAAAAATCCAAAGCCATTCTGAAGCCTGATCCTGTGTACGTCACCTTCAGATAATAGTGCCTAATATTGTCAAATCAGCTGATCATATGTTTGTGTATTATTTTACATTCCTTCTTTGTGAGCTTACTTTAGGAAACAACAATGTCTTAATCATCTTCATATCTCACAAGCCTGTCTCACAAGCCTGGAACATAGGGAACACTCTAAACAAAGTGCTTGTCTGATGATTTTCTCCCCAGATTTTTATAAAAATTTCTCTTTGTTCTCAGTACTCTGAGGAAGCTGTTAACAAGTAGCTCCATCTACAGAAAACAGATTTACTTAATTTTTGCATCTTCCTTCTGACTCATAAAGGCTTCCTTATTCACCAATATGCATCTTTTCTCTCTAAAACTTGCTTTTCTGTGTGCTGAATTGTTAAGGGTATAGGTAGTCGATATGTACTAATTGACTGCTTTGATAGATCTGCATTCTTTTGAGAGACCTGGCCTCACACCTTCTATACTACAGGGGATTCCTATAAGGTGTTTGTTTTCTCCCAAGAGATCGGTTCAAGTTTGTTTGAAAATGATACAGGAAATCAAATCCTCAGTGTTATTAACCATAGGTACTCTGAATGCCACAGTTTCCCATGATAAAATATAGTTATCTGCTGGGAACTATATAGTGAGGCAATTTGCATGTAGGGCAAAAATAAAATAAAACAAAAATGTTATAAAATAATTCTTTTTTTTCTATAATAATTAATGGCAAGATCCTCAGGTACTACAGGGATCACTATGAGTTGCATAAAGGAATTCTATCGTATATCCATTCACAGCAATCTCAAAGTTTTTTGTCGCATCCAAATCCATAATAATAATAAAAAATATCAGCAAATTAATTGAATACAACATCAACGTTAAGATTTCATCCAGGGAACAAGTTACTATACTTGCTTTCCTTTTCATGTGCAGCTTATGGAGCATTTCAAGCCCACTTTGCATATAGGATGATAACCTCATATGTACCTGTGAGTGAGGGAGCAGACCTGTGCACAGAAGGTAATTAGGGCAAGACAAATGATAAACATGATGATAGAACTGATTATATTCCTCAAATGGGAGATGAACCTATGGGTGCAAATGTCATATCTTGAATAGATGAACTATCATTCCATCATCCATCACTGCCAATTTTTTTCTGTTTTATCTGGATTGTATTGGAGTAGACTACATCTTAGGAGTTATATAGCAGTTTCTTAAAGATGAAATTCTATGTTGCAACAGGCCAAATGTGTTTGCTGTAGGCCCATCTGTCTCAGTAGTTCTCATTCACACACTCGCTATTTAAGGCTATTTATTGCATATAAATACCCAAAGCACAAATAACAGGCAGGAATGTTTTAGACAAACCCATGACATATATCAAAGTATTAAAAGAGAAGCAAAAAGGGGACAAAACTCTCTGTTGAGTGTCAGTAACAGGTCCTTCATCACTTACCCAATTATTTAGTTGATGCAGTTCTCTCTTAAATCAAGGTATTGGTATGATGAAATGGAGGTAAATCTGACGATGATATTCTTTCCAATAGGGCAAGCCACCCTCCTTTAGAAAGTATAAAATACAAACCTATCCAGAGTTCATCTGTATAAGAACTGAAAACACAGAATCATAGGATATGAGGATTGGAAAGGACCTCACAATTCAATGACTATAGATCTCTTATTGAGATGTTTGAGACCCCTTTAAAACATTGAGACTTACAATTTTCCCAGCATTTGGTTGAGTGTTTCTTGTGGTGGAGGGACCTTCCCAAGACTATGCTATATTGTATATGTTCTGTTTGGACTGTTTGATCATTTACACATTCATGTTGGTTAAACCATTTGATCATTCATGCCATTCATATTTCTTAAGTGCTTACCATATTCCAGGGATTGTTCTAGGAACTGGGATCCATATTGTTCTTGTACTTTTCAATACTCCTTTATTTATAAGTACAAAACTCAGTCCAGTCAACCCAAATGTACTATTTAAGCAAAAGGGAGGATTAAAAAAATCTCATATTAGTGAAAAATCCAAGAGTAGATCTGATTTTGATGTGACTGGATTCAGTAGCTCAGATGACTTCATGAGGAGATTTTTCTTCATTTCTGTTCTCTCTTTTCCTCTATGTTGAGCCCATTCGTAGGCAGGCTCTCTGCCTTGTGATGGTAAAATTGCTGACACAGGTCCAGGATCTCAATCTTCCTGTAACTTCTCTCCAGTCTACCATCTGAAACCAGAGGAAGGATAATTCTTCCTTCATGTGATGAACTTCAACTATATCACCTCCCCTGAGACTTTTCTTCTTCAAAGTGATTTCACCATGCTTTTCACCTGTTTATAGAGATTATGTAGCTCTTTATGTCTAATACTTACTGAACATTTCTTGAATGGGCAAATGAGTGAATGTATGAACAGGAATCTTAAATCACTTGGTGAAAACTGAGGGATATGCCAAAATAGAGGAAAGCAGAAATCGGCAGTAGAGAGAGAGAGAGAGGCAGAATAATGATTGCATAATTAGAGGACCTGTATCAAGCTGTGCCAGCTGATACAAGTTCAGTGTTTGGGATTTTTATGTGTATAAACCCATACATTCCTTTTTATGCTTGAACCAGTTTGAGTAGGGTTCCTGTCACATGAAACCAAAACATCCTCCATAACACATTTGATTACTTTGGATGTAGTCTCTACCCATTTAGTGCTTAGGAATACAACAATTAACACATTTTTATTCTGTTAATTGAGAGAATACAGGTCTTTTTTTTAAAATTTTTTTTTCAACGTTTATTTATTTTTGGGACAGAGAGAGACAGAGCATGAACGGGGGAGGGACAGAGAGAGAGGGAGACACAGAATCGGAAACAGGCTCCAGGCTCTGAGCCATCAGCCCAGAGCCCGACGCGGGGCTCGAACTCATGGACCGCGAGATCGTGACCTGGCTGAAGTCGGACGCTTAACCGACTGCGCCACCCAGGTGCCCCGAGAGAATACAGGTCTTAACAGAATTAGGCACTTCTGGAAGCTCAGTCCATGGTCAGCTAGACTAGAGAGAACAATGGAAAGAACCTGGTCTTTGGAACCAAAGCAGGGGGATTTGCATCTCAGTTCCATCACTTATTTACTATGACCTTGGGCACATAACCTTCTATCTCCAGATTTGTTTTTGAAAAAAAACCCCATGACTTTATGCATCATATTGATAATCTGAGTTGCTTGTGAATAATCTGTGAATATGATGAGATCATATTATAGCATATTAATAGCACTGCCCTCTTGCATTCATTCACTTACCAAGAAGTTTTAATACCCAGAAAGAAGCCTTCAGGAACTGCTTGAGGTCCTCCTGGGATACAGTACGTGAGCTTACAGAGAAGCCCCTTTATGGATTCTGAGACACCCCAAATGGACCAAAGATAAGAAATGAACAGTGGTGAGATAAGCAAGAACCATATATTAGCTTTTGTGTTACTCTTCATTGGAGGAAAGCTCAGTCTGTACAGTTTAGGCTGAAATATTTTACAGAAATGTTATTAATCAGATAATTTAATCTTTGTTATACCTCTCTTTCCTGGACAACAATAATTAGCTTGCCTTTACTGGGTACTTATCGTGTGTCAAGCACTATAAATTAGTCCTTTACATCAATTAGGTAATTCACCCTCCTGTCAATCTACATGGTATTATTATATACTGTTAACCAAATTTCATAGATGAGGGCTCAGAAAGGTTAAGTAACTTGTCCAAGGTCACATAAATAATAAGTGGCAGAGCTGGAATATAGTCCGGGCATCCCAGAGCTTGTGCTCTCAACCTCTGTATCATATCTCCTTCTAGGATCGATAATGCGATTTCGTGGGGTTTGTTTTGGCTGGATTTGATAGCAAGGTATTGTGGACATCAACTCACATCGTCTCCTTTCAGAGACTGCAGCTTTGTTTCTTGGTCAAGATGGTCAGGTCAAACTCCTTTAGGACATGCTCTCTTCAAGGAGAATCCTTGGGAACACATGCAAAGAGGTTCCTAGGGAAGGAGAGTGTTGTGATGAGTCCTGCTTGTTGATTACACATGATCTGACATGTCTAAATCTCATCTCAGAGTCCAGCTGGAGCCCTTGCTAAGCAATTTATTCAAAATAGGGAAGAAACGCGTATCAGTATGTACATCGTGCCCAGTTAAGCCTCTTGTCAAACCTGTGAATAAAAAGAATAAAAGAAGTATCTTCTTATTAATTGGGTTTTTAGAAGTGTCACCCATTTACTTGTAATTCTAGTAATTTCTGGTTTTGATCACTGTTCTCCTATGTGTGAACACAGGCCAAACCTTTCTGACTAATGCTAGGATTAACCAGTTCATCTTGGTATTTATATGAATGGAAATGTATTATGTGTAGATATTTACTAGTGCATAGAAACAGAGCTGAAAGATAATGGAGGTTTTGCTTCCTCCCTCAGCATGCCATTCCACATCTATTTAAATCATACTACCCTACAAAGTCTTACCACATCAACGAGAAGTCTGCTCTAACTCTCCTAGCTTCTGGCCATTTCTCTCTCTAATCTTAGAATGACTATAGCCCTTGTAGACTAAGCCAGGGTTTCTCAATCTCAGTACTGTTAATATCTGGTCTGGATGATTCTTTGTTAAGAGGGCCTGTTCTGCGCTTTGAAGGACGTTTAGCTGCACCTCTGGTTTCTATCCACTAGATGCCAGTAGCATACCCCTTGCCCCACCCTGTGCCCCCTCTTCCCCCTGTTGTGACAATCCAAATGTTCTGGGGTAGCAAAATGGCTGCCATTTGAGATCATTGGCCGATACCAAACAATTTAGTTTAAAATGTTTTCCCATGTAATTCTCTAGTTGTCCTTTTTGTTCATATTTCCTCAACAAGATGGCAGATCTCTGAGGCAAAAATCGTGCATAATAATATGCCTTCTGTCTTCCAACCATGAAGACAAAGAGAAAAGGAAAGTCAACTAGTGTCTGCTGAGAACTTTTCCAAGTGCTTTCCATATGCCATTTTATTAATTCATTCTATTAACATTTATTGAGTGTCTACTTATTATATAATACTTGAGAAGCAACATTCCAATCCTGGCTCATCTGCTTAGTGTGACCTTGGTAATTTACTTAATCTGTCAGTGCTTCAGTTTCTTTGCCTATAAAATAGGACAGTAATATCACCCATCCCATGGGTTGTGAGGATTACATGGGTTGAAATGTATAAAACATTTAGAACAGGATCTGGCACATATAAATATCTGCTGAGTATTGGTTATCACTATTAATTAGTATGTGCCAATTCTGATTCTTGGTGCTGAGGAATGAGCAATGGACAAGAAGCCTTGTTCTCATGAAGCTTGTAATATGTTCTCAGATAAGCCTCACTAAAGGGGTAAGCAATATCATTGCCCCATCTCACAGGGGCCAAGGGCAATTCAGTGAGAGGAAGTAATTTGCCCAAGGTCACATAACTTTTAGGTCTCAGGGCCAAGATAAGAACTCAGCTCTCTCTGGCAACAAAGCCATACTGAATACTTAATAGGTTCTCAGCATACTTGCTCATGTCTAGACCGAAAAGGAAATTATTTTTCCCTTTCCTTTTGTTATTTTTCCTCCTTTTGTATTCCTCTTTCTTTTCTAAAGACCAGTAAAACTTCTCTTTCAAGTTTTATATGTACATTTTGCTTCCCTTTTTATATCTGGGTATTTATTTTGCTTGTGACCGCTGCGCTATCCTTGCAGATGAACCAATCCTAGTCTTTAGATACATGAAATTTCATTGAAAATGAAATGTCCACAGTGATTCATCTTTGCAGCAAATGGGTAATGTGTACTTTGGGGTTTAAAAATAGAGATGAGTCAAGAAAATCATATGTTTCCTGATTTAAAAAAAAAAGCTTTTCAAAGATTTGGGTGCCTGTCTACCCCTTACCATCATATTAAACATGATGACCATAATTGGGGCACACATCCAAAGAGAACCTAAAATAAATCATTCCTTTCCAGTTTTAACATTTAGAAGTACTATTTATCAAAATAATAATTTCAGCTATTTCTAGCCACATTTCACATTAGCTCAGGGACTCCGGTGTCTCAGTATATACCATTCGGGGTCTCTCACCACATGGAATGTGAGGGGGGATTGGATGATCCTGCAGTGCTCTTCCTTGCTCTCTCTGTCTCTCTGGACATGGATGACTGAGGCATGAGGGTCCTGGACAAGGGCTGCTTTCTTGCTAAATGACTCTTACGTTATTATTTTCTCAGGGCTCTGCCCCTGTGTGTTTACGTGCGCCACCTCATGGTGGGCGTGGCAGGTGACCAGCAGGAGGCTGGTTAGGCAGCAATCTGGAAACTTGCAGGAAAATCCCTGTGTCTTGCACCTCACAGATCACTGCTTCGGCAGCTTGGCCATCCCGTCTGCTGTCACAAGCTCCTTGTCCTCAGCTCACACTGATGGCAATGAGATGCTGATTTTCAGGTTGATTTGCAACAGTTGCCCCCTTTTAATGAAATCTTATCGAAGTTCATCCTGAATGAACAGACTGGGCAAAAACTTGGCTCTTTTTCAGTGAAGGGAAAAGAGATGAAGTTTTTAGAGGATTTCTTGAACTAAAAAAATATGCTATCTGTGTATTTGCAATTGGATTCTTGTCTGAAGAAAGGCTCCATGCCCAGTGACCTCACTTGTCTACTTTGTGAACAAAAATCACATCCAAACAAGAAGAGAAGGAAGCGGGGAAAGAAGGAAGAAAGGATGAAAGAAGACTGCATGAAGGGCACTAAAGATGGACCAAAGAGCAGTTGCATCACCGGGGGACTTCTGCCGCCTCTCAGGACTGGCCTTCACTCACACTAGCGACTTTGAAAGGTCCTCTTGTTCTATGTGTGTCCCTTTCTCCTCTCCTTTAGCTTCCTGCCAGGTTTTGAAAGCCGCACCTTACTCCCAAATCATACTTCCAAGTCAGGGTTCCCAGATCAGCTCTCCCTTCCCTTCCAGGATCAATGCCTGGCATAGTCGAGCAGCTGTGCCATACACTGCAATATGGCAGCTACCACACGACTCTGTGGTTCAGTTGTACACTTTTTATCATCCCATGATATAAATTCTTGAAGGTAGTCTGTCAGCTGCTAAAACTGTCTAGAGAAGAGACAGGCAGTCTTGTCCTTACTCTGCTCCGCCTCACATGGAGAAAACATAATCTTGTCTCTGTCTTTACCCTGCCAAACCCCCATATGTATTTGGCACATTTCATATGTTTAGTATCAGTTAACAACGTGAATGATCCTGGATTCCATACTTCACACACACCCCATTTAAATACATTAAGACAAAAAACAAATTTTTCAACTGTGAGCACTCAGTTCTGTGAAAAATATACTAATATTTAGGGGAGCAGAAACTTCAAAAGGGCGATTTAGAGATAATACAACCTTGCTTTGCTTCAGGAGAAAGTGGACGCCATTGGAGGAGGTTCTAGAGATCGGCAGTGAGCAAGACATTCACTTGGAGCAGCAACAAACATCTCTCACTGACCCTGAATCTGCTCTTTGTTTTCCTGTCACTGTGTTTTTGATGTGGCCTTCGTCTGTTATATTCTCTTGCCCGTTAGAGATTCAGCAGATCTGATCCTTTTTCTCTGAGAGGTTCTCCTCAGAGTTGGGGTCTTTCCCTTTGCTAAACCACACCACTGCATTTTGGGTTTCTTCTGTGGTAATCGTGGGGCTCTTCTCTGGGTTTTTGTGTACTTGACATATTTGCCTTGAGTTAAGCACTGGGTCTCTCTTGCCTTGCGGGGAATCACGTTGCTTAGCACAACATTGAGTTCATGGCTGCTCAATAAATGTTTATGGAATGAATGGAATGAGTGACTTGACATTATCTTTTAAATGCGAGAGAGCAGGATGTAGGTAAGGAACACAAATATTGACACTCAGAAGATTTGGATTCAAGTTTATGCTCTGCCTTGTACCAGCTCTATGAATTATGGCAGGGGAAGATCATTTAAATCTTTCCTCAGAAAAACTGAGGTTAGTAATGCTTATCTGTGACCTCCCTCGGATTATTATAAATCACAAGAGTTGATGCACGTATTGTAGTTTTTGAATTGTACCTCGTGAAGAGATTTGGGTTAATACTTAAGTTAATACTTAATGCTCAGTAGGTCTCCCTGAATTCCAGTTTTCTCTTCTTCTTTATCACTGTAATGCTAACAAGAATTTTGTCTTTGGTATAAGAAAGTACTATGGGTCTACCAACCAACAAGTGCATGGTGGATCTGTGAATAGATGGACCGATGCCTGTTTTCCAGCTCTGGCTCACAACTCCACTGTGGTCATTGAGACAGGAGTGTCAGAGTAGAAGTTAGGTTTATGGGTGCATGCGGCGACTCTGTTAAAGAAGATTTTAAAAACTGATATGTGTAAATAGGGATAGAAATTGCAATGTTGGACTTAAAATGTAATGAGTTTTTGCATAGTCATGTAGTCCCATAATTCTACTGGGACCTCAATATGGATTAATCAATCATCAAACCCATGAAAGAATCCCTTTTTGTGATTGCTAAAGTATTGATGGTATTTTCCGGTTTGGAAAAGACTAAGTACAGCTTTTCTACAGAGTGTTTTTGTGAAGTAAGGAATAATTGAGTAAGTGCTAAAAATAATTGTTGAATGAATGAACTCGCAATTAGCCACAGCACCAGGGCCCTCTCTTCATCACTGGAAAGAATATTCTCTGGCATCCTTTTTCAAGAGTAATACTACTGGTAACCTCTAAGTTGAAATGGGAAGGGGGAGAACTCAGAAGTATTTTCACAGGATACATATACCCAGGACTTTTCAGTATACAACAGGTCTTATCAGTACTGTTATATTTTATAATATTTGCAGGAGTGATTTTTTTTTTTAAATTTAGTTTTAAAAATAGAAACCCAAATACAGACGACAGGGGAAAAACTCTCCATTGCATCACTATGAGCATTTTTATAAGATTTTTTTTTCTTTTGGCATCCTGATATCTTTGAAAATGCTCTCTTCTCTACTTATGGGGAAAAAAATACACCTACTAATCGCCTGGAGGGATTATGCAATGTGCTTTGCATACTCTCCATGGCCTCAGGTAACAATGTAAATGAACCTTATTAGAAATTTTTTTTCACTGTGCATGTGAGAAAATTATTTTTAAATGAGTTTTTTTTTCTTTTCGATTCAGTAAAACCGCTCTGCTGGAATGAAGACGAGCCTCATGAGAAGGAATTAGGGCACGTTACAATTCAGCTGTTTGAGTCAGATGTAAAAAGAAAAAAAAATTGGCATTTCCGAGGTTGGAAAAAGCTAGGTCTTCCTTCTCAGGAATCACAAAAATAACTGCTGAAAACCCTCACACTTTCCAAGAGAAACTTCTTTAAAAGTTATGTGTATCTAAAAATAGGGGCATTATAATGGAAATCGGTGTGCATGCGTGTAAAGTCGCAGAGCAGCGTAAGAGGCCTTGACTCAAAGCTCAGGGTTTGTGATTTTAAATTTGTCAGCCGGATTTAAATCTACTGGCCAGAAGAGCATTTAACCCGGGGGAGCTACCTGTGTTCTTTATCTGTAAGATGGAGATCTCAAAGCAGTCTCGGTGAAACGAACTTCAGGTTTATCGTTGGATTTTGAAGAAAAAATCCACTACCTACACAAAAGAATGATGGTAATTGTTTTAAAGGACTGTCCAAAACTTGGATCTTGACTGTAGTGGCTTGGAACAATGTAGTGTGTTCCTGGGGTGGCAGACATCAACTTTGAGAGCACTTGTTTCAAGACCCGAGATCTTAATTGTGATTGGATCTTGAGAAAGACCCTAACCCAACAAAGAACATATGAGCAGACACTCTTCTAAAATACACTGGTTCCAAGCAGGTGGGAGAGGAATACAGAGAGTAACAATTTTTAGTGCATAGAGGGTTTCCTTTTAGGGTGATTAAAAATCTTTAGGAATAGGGGTACCTGGGTTAAGCATCCGACTGTTAAGTTTCAGCTCAGGTCATGATCTCACGGTTCGTAGGTTCAAGCCCTGCATTGGCCTTTGAACTGACAGTGCAGAGCCTCCTTGGGATTCTTTCCCTCTCTCTGCCCACCGCCCGCCCCCCCCCCCCCATCTCTCTCTCTCAAAATAAATAAATAAAAATTTGAAAAAAATATTTAAAAAGATCTTTTGGAACCAGGTAGAGGTGGTGGTTGCACATTATTGTGAGTGCACTAAGTACCACGGAATTGTTCACTTTGGAAAGGTTAATTTTATGTTACGTGAATTTCACCTCAATAGAAGAAAAGTACATTAATAATTCAAGATAAAAGGTGCTCGCTCCCTCAGTGCAAGCATTCTTGCATCATTGCTGGCAGATATGTAGGGGGGTTTTTGTTAATGATTTTGGATGGAATAGCTGCTACTTATAATTCCTTTTTTTTTTTTTTCCAAAAGAAAGCATTAATAGCCTTCATTGAAAAAGTTATGTGGCTAAATAGAAGTGACATGTACACATTTAGAAGAGGAGTCATTATTTTGACAAGCTGAGTTTTTTTAATGAACTAATATAATAATTGTTTTCTGGCTGATTTTAATTCGCAGAAGTGGGACTTAGTGGAAAGAGGGCACAAATGGGTGAGTTACGGCATTATTGCATGGAGGTTGAAACTTGACCTTTGTTGTATTGATGACACACAGCCCTTCTGCTGCATCTTGACTCTTCCACATTTCAAAGAGCACTTGGTTGAAAGGAATGTGGACTCAGAAAGAATTTAGCATGACTGAAAATTGATAAAAGAGAGCTCAGATTCCTTGCCCTACATGCTAGGACATAATCACCCTGCTCTAGAATGCCCTTTTCCTGGAGCGCCACCAGCCTTTTTCATTTTCCAGTTCCCCTCCTTTCTCAGCCTTACCCCCAAGCCCTCAAGTGAAATTGCTAATCTCCTTCTGGAGCCTCGTGCCCCCGTTGTCCTTGTGTGCTCAGGTGAAAGAATTCCACATGCGAAATGTCGAAATGTCATACCAGGTCAGGACCAGTGAAGGACCCAATTTCTGCAAATACATCGCTTGTTTCTAATCTGATGATGAGAGGCTCACACCCAGAACTCTCAGTTGTTTCTCTCCAGGTGGAGCTCCAGACTCTTGGGTGCCAGATGATTAAGCCCTGCTTCTCGCAGGGGTTGGAAGCAGCTGCTCCCGTATCAAACCTCTTTTTCTCTCAGCCAGTTGCGGCAGAGTCTACACCCAGCTGTGATTCGAGGTGCTTGCTGGCAGCTCTCATCTCCACCGACAACCTTTCATCTCGATTCTCTATAAACTTTTCTTAATATCTGCTTGTTAAACCTGACAGAATGGCATTAGAACAAAGCTAACCTGGCTGCTGAAATGCTGGCAGCATCATGTGTCAGGCCTTTTTGCTTCTTCCTTTGATAAAGTTTTGCCCAGCTATTATTGCAGAGGCCTCGCTGGATGGTTCTGAGGCCTTGGAGCAGAAAGGCACCAACTGCTGCAGAGAGCTCAAAGGCTGATGTGGTCCTGGGGCGTACCCAGAGTTGAGTCATGTATTTCTTCCCCCAAATCATTCCCAGTGAATACCAAATCAAAACTCCTCATCTCAGCTTATGTAAGTACTGTTCAGACCTTTTGAAATAAAACTTTTAAATTTGGTTGTTCTACTTAAAAATCCCAGAAGCAAGACAGATCTAGGCAGTTGCATAAAAGGGTCTTGAGGACAGTTGCTTTCCAGGGGTCTCAGAGTAAGTTAGATCTTCTTATAAAGAAAAAAAACAAAAAGCAAAACCAACCTGGTTTGTGACAGGATATGAAGTCTGTGTCCCTCCTTGACATCTAGCTGGTGCTTGAATTGACATGATCAGAGATTAGAGTGCTATCTGGACTATTGCAAGGGCGAGGCTTGCAGATTCATATTGCTATGAAGGGCCCACCCTGCCTTCAGACTGGTTAAGAGCCCTTTCCAAGACCAGGGCCTGCCCACTGCAACTGACTCCAGCTCTGAGGCTTTCTCTTTGGGAATGGCTTTCCACCCGAGGTCTTCATACAGATCTGTGAAGAGTCATACAAATCCATGGAAACTGCCTTTTAACACTTAACTAGGACACTCCTTGCCAGAAGAGTAGGTGCTCAAAAAAGGGTTTTTGCCATTTGACTTGGAAGTACAGTTGACAGGTTAGAGGGAATGGTAAGTCAAATGTGTTCTTCCCTGAAGAGAGTATCAATAATTTAGCTTGCCAGATTTAGCCTTTAAACTCCAGACCAGCTTTCACCCCACCCACCCCAATTCCCACCACTTGCCAAGAAAGGATTATATGGTAGTGTTTATAGGATCTTCATTAGCATAGTCTTCTCTCTTTTCTTTAGAGCTGAGTTTTTCACATTCACTTATTTTGACCTATGTGAAGGCAAATACTAGATTTGAAATATTCTTTGTGATTGTCCCTGCCTCCCTCCATAGAACCTAACTGGCCCAGGTTGCGTGAAACCTCTGTGAATGCCATTGACGTTACATCCCTGGCTGTGGGCATCATTTGGAGCTAAAAGCTCAGAATGCTGTTTTTATCTCCTTAAGTGCTTCTTCATATATGATATACAATTGCAAGGAAGAAAAAGATGTTTTCTCAGAACCATGGGTCAACACTTTAATGCTATGGCATAATACTAGTTAAACTTAGTTGATGTCAGTTTCAAGTTCAAGAACAAACAAATGAGATGCCTGGTTCTTTGCTCCCCCACACCCATACTCTCCTCCTTACAAGCTATGCCAGGGAGAATTCCCATCCCCAGACTCTTCTCCTTATAAGGTGTGGTTTCTGCCATTAAGAAGTCTGCTTGGACATGGAAGACTTCAAGCACTAAATTATGTCTCCTGCTCCCTGCTCCCTGGCAGCAGCTGTGCCAAGGTCCAAAAGGAAACTAGGTAGGTGTGTCCTAATAGGAGACAGTGTTCCTCCTCTAATTGCTGTAAAAGCTTTTGAAGCCATTGTCTGGCGGATCTAAGGAGATTGATCCTGGAGGTGTGAGCTCAGACTGCAAGTCAGGAGCTCAGAGTTGTAATTCTTGGGTTGGCAATGACTCACTGTAGGGCCTGCGGCAAACTCACTCATTTTCCCTATGCACCAATTTATTCATCTACACAACCTAGGGATATTAACACACAATTTCCTGATGGGATATTATATGGTTCAGGCATTAATAATCATGGCAAATAAGTTTGATGGCAGGCACCCCCAGAGGTTTTACCTGATCGAAGGAAGCCACTATGGATTTTTAGTAGGCTTTGTTGGTTTTGTTTCTAAGTCTGGACTTCCCTTTTTGGAGGTCTTTAAATCTACAGTAAGGAAATTCAAGTTCCCTTGAAGTTTCGTCCTAATCCTGGTAAGCACAGATGATTTCCTTTAGGACTGTGTCACATGGTGGTTTTGCAAGAGATCTTCTCACCTACCACAGAGACCACCCCCTGCTGCCCCTCAGGACCACATGCCGTGCAGGATGGGAACCAACTTCTGTGGTGGGGACTACGTTGTCTCAGAGCCCATCTGTCTGAAAGCCTTCTCGCGGTCTTGGCAGGGCTATTGCGTCAACCAAGAAGCGTCGTAAAGACATCCTCCTTTGTTGATGGTCTTCTTCCATGTCTGATGAAACAGCCCTTTTGGGGATTAAAAAACTCAAAGTGAAAAACAATGTGTCAATACATGGAAGTAAAATGGATGTGTTAGCATTAATTTGTTACATTCTACATGTGCCCTTCTGAAGAAGTGGTGTTTATATTCAGGGCCAGATGCAGGCTTCCAGTATGGTAAAGTAAGAAAGGACCCAAGAGAAACGGATCCAGCAGCCATCACGTGGCATCCATCTCAGCCAGATCCTCCCGTCCTTTGCTCACTTACTTCTCTCTGTGGAAAGGAGTGCAATTCCTAAGTGTTCCAGTCTCTGGGTGGACTGGCCTCTGCTCTTTGTCTTCCATATTTCAGGTCTCTAGAGTCCTGAAGCATATTTCTGTCTCATCTACTTAACTCTGCTGTTAAATCTCTGCCACCATGCCTGTCTCTTCAGCTCACCAGATTTCACACTCATTTGCCAGTGGCTGCGAAAGGAAATGACAGCAGAATTTCTCATGGACTTGGCTCCCATCCAGCGTGGAAAACTTACTGAGTTGATGTCTCCCAGAGCCCGTCTCTAACTCAGGTGTCCCCGTTTCATTGGGCTCAGCAGATTTCCTACATCTGTGGTGTATGACATTGTAAAGAGTTCAATCTGGACTCTTTTCCCCTTATGTGTCCCCATTCCTTGTTTAAGCCAAGGAGCCTCCCCATAGGTTTGAGACTGAAAAAGTGCAGATTGTCTCAGTCCTGCTTTTAGCAGTGCCCTGTGGAATAAGACACTCCTGCTCAATGTTCCCTCTACTGCTTTTAAGGTGTGAACAGACGAGCAGGATCCACGAGCTGACAACCATGCTGTGTGAGCACCAGAGATGGTGAGCAGAGGTCTGCTAGTGGCTTAGGGCGCTGGGAGGAAAGAAGGGAATGCAGGCATTTCGTGCTCATTCATTCATTTACTCACCCTTTCGTGCACCCAGCAAGTAGTTACTGAGTTCTCTTGTGCCGTGCAGCGGGTTGGCCGTTGAGATACTGTGGCCGACACTTACAGAATGACTACTATAGGGCAGGCCGGGTGCTACATGTGAATCTTCCACAATGCTGAGGGAAGTACTGTGGTTATCTCTGCTGTAAGGGGAGGAAATTGGCACTTAGAAGTGTTAAGTAATGTCACACAGTCAGCAAGTGGTGGAGCCAGCGTTCGAAAGCAGATAGTGTCACTCAAAGTCTTGAATTCTTAAACAGCTACACCACACTGCTTGAATGCAGGACTCTTCACTACACATTGTGGGGGATACCAAGACAAGTAGGACACAATTCCTCTTCTCTGGGAGCTAATGGTAGCAGAGGGAACAGATATTTGTTGTGCTGCAACTTACATCGTTTGGACACTTCACTTCAGTGTGCCTCAGTTTTCTCCCCCTTAAAATAAATGCGATAATGTTTTCTATTTCTTAGAATTATTTTGAGGATTAAATATGGTAAGATATGTAAAACACTTAGGGTAATGCTTGGACCATCCAAGAATTATTATTCATTATTGTTTCTACTATCACCTATTAATATTCACCATGAATATATAACAGCATTCACTGTGCAGCTACTATATACCAGATACTGTGGTAATCACTTAGTGATCTGTAGTGAACAGGATATATAGTCGATGTCCACCTTTTATTCTTTCACTGGAGTGAAGGTAGCCCAAAGAATAATTCTAACATCAAGGAAATGAGAGAGCCCTGTAAGACAATACTCTCTCCTTCTTAAGACAAAGAACACAATGTTGAGATAACCCTTCACTCCACTCTAACTCCCCCAAGAACAAAGAGTATCTCAGATTATTGGCTTAAGGAGAAAGGAGCAGAGAAAATGCTATATTTGGTATAGGGAAAGTTGTTTGAGAGCAGCCGGTGGGGGGAAGGGAAACAGAGCAGCAGACAGCTCGTGTGTTCCCCAGGCCACTGCATCTCCCCAGTTCTCCAGTGGGTCACTCCAAAGATGTCCTGAAAGGTCACTGTTCTGTGTGGTTGGGAATAAGGGCAAGGTAGAAGTCACTGAGGCTCTCAGGGAAGGGCAACCCAGCCCTATCATTTTGCGTTGTGTATCAATTGACTAAAGGGTAGACATTAATTTTCTCTGGCCTTTCAATACAGAGGATGTGTATGAACAAAGGGGACACGACAGGACCTGTTTAGGAAGAAATGAGGGAGGGGGGCGTCTTTGCTATGTTCTAGGAACATGCTATGTACAGGGATACAAATACAAGAAGGAACAGTCTCTGTTCTAAGGGAATGTGACTCTTTTCCTTCCCTGCCATGTTCAGCCCAGAGATACACTTATTCTACTCCTTGGCCTTACAGGTAATATTGCCATGACATTATCTGGTTCTCCCCCATCCAAAAAATTCAGTTATCTGAAGACTGAGACTTACGTAACTGCTTTGATTGAGAAAGAAGAAATGTTTTTGAGCAGGAGAGGAGTGGGATTTGCAAGCTTCTTTGAAGATCTTGTAACTGATTTTTCTGTGTCACTGGTGGTGAGAATCCTGGAGTGTGACTAAATTGCCCCGAAATGATGAGATGACCACTATTCTTACTGCATCCCCAAGTGAGAAGTCCCTTTGGTTTCTGCAAAGAGCAGCTGAGGATCCAGCGCCGCCAGAGTCTGAAACAACACTGCCATCACCGGCATGTCTGGCCTCTTTCTCCTCACATCCCATTCACCCTGAAAATGGGCTTCCTTCCTTTTAAGATTGCAAACTAATAGGGTGTACCCCTCCCCCCTTTCCAAGCAAGAGCACCGTTTTTACCTCCCACAGATTTTTTTGTTTCGAATTGTTCATTCTTGGCAGTGATATTCTTAAACCAGGGAAGAATGAGGAAATTTCACTGTCTTGGTGAAATTACCTCATTTAGGAATAATTGGTATTCACGGAAGAGATGCACATTTTCATCCACCTAGTAATGAACAAATTAACAAGACACCTACTGAGTTGTGTTAACAAAATTACCAAATGTAAAAGGAACTAATTACTATCCACTTCATCCAGACAAACTCAAAACTGCATTCGTAATGGGCTTTGTGGCTGACTTGATGTAACTGTGGAGAAAGGAAATGAACAGGTGCCTGGTGATCAAAGACTCTGTGCTTGGTGATTGTTTTGGAAGTGGTCCCTGCTTCTTGAGAAGGCTGAGACTGCTTCTAGAGACCTTTCTTCCTTGCTAGTGGAGATGGGTACAACATGCACACTTTCTTTATGGAGATAACTGATGGTTATCCATAAAATAGCAACCAAAGCCTACAGAGATGAATTTTTTAGAAATAGTAATCTTCTGTGAAGAGATGTAGCCAGCAAGCTGTCTCTGTGTTTATTGGTTCACCTAGAGAAATTCACAAGGAACCCCTGGCCTGGTGCCTGGAAGAATTTAGGCTTGGGAAGATTTCTGATGAAAATGAAAGTAGGGCTCTCATATAATACTGGAATTTTGGTATCTGCTCATATTGAAGACTTTTCTTCAGGTGTTTGAAATAGGCTGGTGGCAGTTTTACAGACTAGACAATTCAACTGATCAATGAATTAAGTTTAATTACATATGATAAATGTATATATATTTTTAGAATTTATAATATTGCTCTAAAAGAATTTGAAATAACTTTTGGACTATTTAGTTTCAACTAAATATCTCAGCATTTGAAGTGGCAAGAAAAAGAAAATAAAGGTTATTATAGATGTTAAGATGAGGTAGAGGAATAAAAGAAGGCTTTAGTTTCTTCACGTATTCATTCATCCATTCATCCATTCAATAAGTATTATTGATTGGCTATTGTGTGCCAATAAAGTTCTAAATGCTGGGGATAAAACAAGAAATAAGACAAGTAAAATCTTTGCACTCAAGTAGCATACATTCTGGAGAATAAGAGAAAAAAGAAACAAAAGAAACAAAAAGATTTCAGAGAATGAGAAATAGCATGCAGTAAAAGAAACAGATGATGTGAGAGAGTAATAGGATGGGGGATGGGACAACAACATGTGGTAGAGTGGTCAGGGAAGAGTTGGAGATGTGTTCTTCCAGTCAACCCAGTTTTCACTAGTCTAGATTTCATACCGGAACCAGTCCTTACCAAGCATAGATTTTTGGTTAGATTTTCTGCACTCTATCATTTTTCATGGCTCAGTTACATGTATCTAAGTGCTGATCGTCTGCACTTATTTCTGCACTGTGTAGCAAATTTCTCTCCCCCTGTGTGAGGAGAGGGCACTCTTCATTTGCTTCTGGGAAACCAGTGGGGTAACTGTTTTGCTAAATGACAACAGATTGAGCGGATCCCAGCATTAAGGCAAACATATCTGAGCAATTAGCTCAGAGTAACTGTGGGTAGAAACAGGATCTGGAGTTCTAGGAAGAAATCTCTCAATTGGAGTTCTCATCACATAAACACACACACTCGGGGAAGGGATACGGTGGACCCGTATGTAGGTGGGGTTCAAGCCCTCTGCACTCAGAGTTAGGGCTCAGTGAATGTTGGTTGTATGCATTAGTAAGTGAATAAGTGATTGAAGGAATAAGTGGAATAAATCTATAGCTCTTGGAAATGATCTCAGACATAGGTTTATAGAGTCAAAATATGCCAGTGGAAAAGCCAGCACTGCACACACACGTGCACATGTGTTCACACACATCTTACGTTAATAAGTTTCGCAAAGCAAAGCTGTGAAAAGACACAGGGGGCCTTCTCTAGATTGGTCTGACATAGAGGGTTTTATATTAACATTTTTCTCCAGGGGCAGATGCATTTGAGACTTATGTCAAAGATTTTAACAACCTACTTCTGAAAAAATGTAAAATTTCTTTTCTTTTATAGCTGGGGCCATCTCAAACTAAGGCCAATATGGGAATATTAGGTTTTCTTTTTTTGATTAAGCATAGAGATGAAAACAGGACAAGGGGGGGGTATCATCAAAATTAGAGAACGAGTTAGCAATTTGGTGACCATTGTGAGGCAATGGGAAGAACAAGAGACCAGGATCAAAAGAGCTGGCTGGTGGTTTTGGATGAGTTAATTAACCTCCCTGAACTGCCATTTTTAAAATATAGGTAGTGCTTCATATCAATTTTCAAAGTATGGTCAGTTGAGAGTAGAACATACTACATCTTCATACTTGTCTTGCAGAAGTTCATGATAACATTGGCATTTAAAGAGTTTGAAAGTGGGGTGCCTGGGTGACTCGGGTGAGCGCCCAACTTTGGCTCAGGTCATGATCTCGCGGTTCATGAGTTCAAGCCCCACATCAGGCCCTGTGCAGACAGCTCAGAGCCTGGAGCCTGCTTCAGACTCTGTGTCTCCCTCTCTCTCTGCCCCTCCCCCACTCACACTCTGTGTCTCTCTCTGTCTCTCAAAAATAAATAAATGCTAAAAAAATTAAAAAAAAATAAAGGGCCTGAAAGTCTTTTAATAGAGACACCTGCTTCACTTTGTTTAAAAGAACATGTTCAACACTTTTTCCTTTTGATCACTGTTGACATATTATGGAATTATCTTTCCAACAAATGTAATCTTAGGATGCTGTTCAAGACTCTCTGATACCTGTATGTATCAGGTATCACTACACGCACTACATACATACTGCATATCCACATCTCCTTTCCGAGTAGAATAGGTCAATTTCTTCCCCATTCCTCCTACTTTACTGAACCACCATGGTTGAAGCTCACTCTAAGGTCAATTCATTTCTTTTTTAAAGCTCTTGTAAGAGAAATTTACCCTCATTAAATCTCTTGGAAGCAGTCACAGTTTCCTAAATGTTCTAAAGAATAGCTCTTTCCAAATGCAAAATCAGGTTTTTAGGTAAAAGCCACAGGCATTGAGGCTCTTATTGCTTCTTTTTGCTTCTTTTTCTGAAATGGAGTTACCTTATCTTGGATTATTCTTTTTATGTATATATAGAAGGATGTAAGTCTAAGGGATGTGTGTAAATAGATGCCATCTGCTAGCTGCAGAACCCAGCTGAGGATGGTGTAGCTTTTTGTGGCTTTCCCTGAGTTCTGTTGGATTTGTGATCTCTACAGGAATAGAATTGCTTTCACCTTCTTCCTCGTCTTTTTCAGAGTTGGTCACCACTGAATTTTCAGTCCTCAACACAATGGCTGATACAGAGTTGACAGGCATTCAATGAAACCAACTGTGGAGTAAATGAGTGAGGCTGAGGGGGAGGGAAAGAAGGAAGGAAAGGAGGGAGGGAGGGAGGGAGGAAGGAAGGAAGGAAGGAAGGAAGGAAGGAAGGAAGGAAGGAAAGGAAAGGAAAGGAAGGAAAGGAAGGAAAGGAAAGGAAAAGAAGACATGGTTTTTTATATTCCTTTATTATAATTTGAGTACTTCATGCCTGTTTTCCCTGTTTTACGTTGTGTTATGCTATACCGTGGAAGATTTCTGCCATCACCCTAGTGAATGCTTGTTTTACTTCCAATTATCCCATAGCATCTGCTTTTTAAGCCGGTGGTGGCCACTTGTTACCGGAGACACTTTGGAAGTAGCTAAAGGCCAATCAATAACATGCTGATACTTTTGGAGAGATTATGCTCCAAAAACACAATTGTTGGAAATTTTATTCTGTCATTTGGCTTGAAGCACAGCATGTAGTTGTCACAAGGGGACATTTGCTCTGGGGGTGAGTGTGACATTGATAGGATCTAATTTCACACCCAATACAACAGGTTGAAGAGCATCACTTCTTTGCAAACCTTGAGTTTTGTCTGCTGCTTGGTGCCTTTTTGTTGCCAGACTCTATTTCCTAGTTTGCTCTGCCAAAACTGGCAGGCTAGCAGCTTTTCAAAAAAATTAGGCAGAAGATAGAATTTTCTGTAGCATATGATGAAAGATGGGAAAAAAATGAAAGTACTAAAATGTCTTTATACAAATGCAAGGACTATAGGAGGTTGGCAAGAAGATAACTGTGTATCTGAGTGAAGGAGGCTATGACTACAATTTAGATAAACAAAATCTGCTGAGATCATGTTCATTGCTAAGATGCCATCCTTGAAAGATAAATACCTCGAGGGATTGGATAAAGAAAAAAAAGTTGAAGAGGTGCCATCTACATCAAAGTGCTTTTACAAATATTAATGGGGCTCATACTTGGTGCTTAGCATCGAGACTGGTACTACAGTTGAATTGTGGCTTATGAGACATAAAAGCTGTACAGTACTATTGCCTGTTACCAAGATGCTTCCAGCTTTGTGGGAGATGCTATATTCTTCAAAAACTGGCTATCACCAGGCTTTATTTCTCAGATTTAAAACTATTTGGATGCATTTGTATATCAAATACATCAATTGAGGATACAAAAATGCAAAGAAAAGCTGTAGTTTCAGCTCTAAGGGATTTCGCAAACTGTAGGAAGATACGCAGACAACCCTCACACAAGGCAGAATGTGCTACTTACCAAATGAATTGTACCCATCAATTTACTAGGAGTTCAGTGGAGGGAAGTGTCACTTCTTCCTCATACAATCAAGGGAAGTCCTTTTGTGGAAAGTAGCATTTGGACCGGGCTTTGGACAGTTGGTAGAATTTCCGGAAGAGGAGATATGTCTGCAGAATTAATGGCAAAAAGAAGTGAAAGAGCAAAGCTGAGAGAACAGAAAACACTGTTTCTAAAAAGTTTGCGTCTTTGCTCATTTCTCTGTCTCAGCTGTTGGCACCTTCATCTTTACCAGGCCGGGGATTGGTGAGTCACTGATGATTTCTAATTTTCTTTCTCTCTTTAAATCTAAGAAGTCATTGAGCCCTACTGATTTCATTCCTCATACTGGCAAACTTGACCCTCTTCCTCCATTATCACTGAATTGGCCTTAGTGAGAATGTTATCACCTTGTTACTTAGTGTAGATGCCTTTCCATACTCTCCTTGTTTCCAGGTCGTACCATCATAATCAACCCTTTATAGGGCTTCCTACCAGAGAGGTTGTTCTATGACTCTAATCTCACGATGTCACTCCTGCTTCAAATCTTTCACTGATGCTCCGTTACCTACAGGATGAAGTCCAAACTCCTTAGTATGGCATGTATGTCCTCTTTGAATCGGTCCCTGGCTGCCTCTTCAACTTCCGCTTCCACCTTTCCCTTCCCAATGGTCTTTTCCTGGTAGGCAGTGGGAGATTATCATCATTCTTTTAGAACTAAATTACATGATAAAAGAGAAAGATTAAGTTAGTATTTCCTTGCAGGAAATATTAAAGAGTGAAATGATTACATACCTAACGTGAAGTCAATAGACCTGGACTTGAATTCTAGATTTGCCACCTAATGGCTGTGTGACTTTGGGCAATGAACATAACTGCTATAAATCTTACAAGTTCCTAGTGAGGATTAAACTCAATGATGCAGGCAAAGTACTTAAAAATTCAAAATTGCTGGAACACAGTACACTTGTACACGTTTAAAAAATGGTAGTTTATTGTCTTTTTCTCTTCCTCTCCTACCTTCCTCTCTTTTCTCCCACTTCTCTTCCTTTATTCTCTCCCCTTTCTTTCCTTCTGTCCCTCATTTCTTCCTTTCTCCCCCTTCCCCTACTTTCCTTCTTTCTTTTTCTTACTTTTTCCCCTTTTCTTGGAAATTTAGAGGAAATAGAAGCCAGAATCAATGTGTGAAAATGAATTTTTGAAATAGATCCATGTCTGAGTGAGATATATTACAAAACCTCAGGACATCATGGAAAAACAAAATCAAAAGTAAAACTGCATGAATGATCCACAACATGGATGCAAAAAGAATGGAAATATCTTTATATCAGATAGTTGTTTACTGTCACTCTAAAGTATAATTAAATATTACTCTTTTTAAAAAAATTTTTAATGTCTATTTTTGAGAGAGAGAGAGAGAGAGAGAGAGAGGGAGAGAGGGAAGAGAGAAGGAGACACATAATCTGAAGCAGCCTCCAGGCCCTGAACTGTCAGCACAGAGCCTGATGCAGGGCTTGGAACCCATGAATCATGACATAATGATCTGAAG
Source organism: Lynx canadensis (assembly GCF_007474595.2). Classification (NCBI taxonomy): domain Eukaryota; kingdom Metazoa; phylum Chordata; class Mammalia; order Carnivora; family Felidae; genus Lynx; species Lynx canadensis. The sequence continues at coordinate 22,782,189 of NC_044320.2, forward strand.
TCTGACACTTACCCGACTGAGCCATCCAGGCGACCCTAAATATTACTTTTTATTTACTAAATAAATACGAGTGTTGGGGGTTGTTTCTGTCAAAATTAGCATACCAACGGGACATTTATTAAGATTCTAATATTCTGAACATAGAGCTCATGGACCATCATGTTTGTGGGTCACAATGTTTATAATGCCTAGGGCCCATGCACTTTCCAAGTACTTGAAAAAAAAAAAGGAAATTGCATCTTAGAAACTAATACATCCATGCAAGAAAGAATTAAATTTCCAGTAGAATCTAATGCATGGAAAGGTAGCATAATGGAAGTTTGGGGAAGAATTGATACAAAAATTGTGAGATTGTGGTGTTTTAGATATTTTCAACAGTGCCTAGACAAAGTGTAAGAATGCAAAGAAATAAGGTAAATATATAGGTAATGAATTGAATGATTGACCATCCAGGCAGAATCTGTTTTGGAGAATATGCATAGACCTAGACTTCTAAAAGGAGAGAGAGAGAGAGAGACAGAGAGAGAGAGACAAAGTATAAATTCATTCTTACAATAGCCCCATGAGGCATATACCATTTTGTTTGTTGCAGTTTGTAAAGATCATTGCTTATCATTCTCTTTTATTGCATATGTCTTTTAAAAACTATTCTCAATATATGTTCATTGTAGTTAATTTGTTGCAACAGGTATCCATTACTTTTTAAGTTTTAGGGTGGACATTTTAGATGAAGAAATATGAGCCATGCAAAAAGTAGAAAAACTTAATTTATGTATTAGGAGATAGGTACTCTGGTTAAATAAAATAGTTGCAGTTCCTCTCAAAATGAATGAAGGAAGGGGCGCCTAGGTGGCTCAGTCGGTTGAGCCTCCAACTTCGGCTCAGGTCATGCTCTCATGGGTTGGTGAGTTTGAGCGCCACATTGGGTTCTGTGCAGACAACTCAGAACCTGGAACCTGCTTCAGATTCTGTGTCTCCCTCCCTGTCTGTCCCTCCCCTGCTCAGGCTCTGTCTTTCTCTCAAAAATAAATAAACAACAACAAAAAAAATGAATGAAGGAAAATGTAAGGTGTCTTAGATGAAGAAATGTTTTAAATTATCCTTAGTGAAAAAATTTACCTGAATAGGATAAAAGGTACATATTTAAAATAAGTGCAGAAAAGATGCAAGGACCGAATGAGCACATTTTAGTGAAGTTAGGTTAAGTGTTATTAGGGAGGAAGAAATTTTCTAAGAAAATACATTCTTAAAGTCAAACAAGAAAGGCCATGGCAATATGATGAATATAAAATGGCAAAATTCCTGAGCATTTATATTTCTAATTTTATTTAAACAAGGAAAGTGCAGATAAGAAAGTCTACAATTAGAAATTAATGAAGACCTTTTGGGAAAAGGAAAAAGTAATTGGCAAAAATTCTCAGCCAAGGCTTGAAATATGGAAACTTAAGAAACCACATGAATCCAAGGGTGAAAGGGAATTGGTATCACTTATAAAGCTACTTCTAATTACTTGTGAAACATGCCAGAGGATTAGAAGCTTTCTAAGATGAGTGGGGAATGCAAAAGTAGTTCTCTTAACACTGATCTTTCCCAGTAGGTGTGGCATTAATGCTTAGTAAAAAGGAGAGATGATGATGTACACGTTCAAACAGGTGCAAATCCTTCAGGCGTCAGTGTGATGGAAACTACCCTCTGGAAGTAAATAAGGCATTTGTTGAAGAAAACTGCATGGGTTAGTTTTTGTAAGTCTTTAGAGTCTTACAGTAAATAATAATAATAATAATAATAATAATAATAATAATAATAATATAATAGCCAGCATCTATTGACTATGTACTGTGTGCCAGGGTACTGTTTTCTAAGCACTGCTCATATATATGTTTATTTAATTTTCAAATAGTCCTTCGAGGCATATGAAGTCTGACTAAATGGTACAAAAGAGTTCATTCATTCAGCAACTGTTTATCTCCCACCTTGTTTGTGTGACACCATGCATTACATATCTGGTATTGATGAAAGAAGACAAAACTTCTACTTTTTTGAGATTGGAATCTACTTCTAAATATTAGGGCTAGTGCCAGTAGAGCTTAATGTAATGGCCAGCTGCACATTGCTTAGAATGTACCCCTGACATAACACAGACATCTGTCAGGCTTCTGTTTCAGTCATTAAGTCTTATTATCTTATGGGAGGCTATTGCTGATCTTTGAGTTGAAACGTTCTCCTGTGAGCTCAAGAATCTTAAAGCCAGAAAATTAAGATGAGATCCAAGACATGGATGTAGTTCTCTTATTTCCTTATGGATCTTGGAGGGCACACTAGGAAGAGCCCTTCAGGGGTATAATATACTGAAGTGGCCAGTTTTGGAGTCTAACTGTTTAGGTTTGAATTCCAGTTACTATCGAGGTGACTTTGAACAAGTTACTTAATCTCTCTGTAAATGAGGGAAAATAGTAAGCACCATCTCAGAGAGTTGTTATAAAAACTACACGAGATGTCACAGATACAGAGCAAATGTGGCATGAATGTTAGTGATGACTTAATGATGTCATTAATGGTGATGATAATGATGGTGACAATGATAAAAAACAACAACAAGGAATATAGAATGGAGTGGTTTGTCTGTTGTTAGCACACGCATTTTCTCTCTTCTTCCTTCCCTAAAGCCAACTGCTTGATATGCAGGATCTCTATACTACACAATTTTCAACTTGTTCCAGTTCATTGTGCCTATCATCTTTGACCAGAGGTAATAATGTTAAAAAGGAATAAGGATCACTGCTATCCATTGAGTCCATTATGGCCCAGCCACTGCCCTCCATCCAAATCATTCATTAAATGTGTTTAATCCTCTCAACAGCTCTACCAAGGAACTGAGATTTAGACAACTTAACAAGTATCTAGAAACAGATGAAAGCAAGAATTTGAAATCTTGTCTGACTCAAAGTCCATGTGTTTTCATTTTATGCTGCAGTAGAATGCTGAAAAGATATAACTACATAATAATTTATTAAGTGCACAGTGGGTGCTAGATGTGATAAATCAGAATATTAGACTCCACTGTCCCTCTCTACAGGGACAGAGTGATAGAAGATGCGAATGCACCGGGGCGCCTGGGTGGCGCAGTCGGTTAAGCGTCCGACTTCAGCCAGGTCACGATCTCGCGGTCCGTGAGTTCGAGCCCCGCGTCGGGCTCTGGGCTGATGGCTCAGAGCCTGGAGCCTGTTTCCCATTCTGTGTCTCCCTCTCTCTCTGCCCCTCCCCCGTTCATGCTCTGTCTCTCTCTGTCCCAAAAATAAATAAACGTTAAAAAAAAAAAATTAAAAAAAAAAAAAAAAAGAAGATGCGAATGCACCAATGAGTAAAAATGTAAAATTTATATACATGTAAAGTAATCTTTTCCCCTTTTCTTTTGATATGTTATTCATTTTCTAAAAATGATACTAAATTTAAAGGTCTGGTACACTTCATGTTATTTATTAAATCTTAAGGTGTCCAGATATCCATTTTTTATTAATTGACATATTCCCTTCCTCCCTCCATGGGAAAACTTCATTGTGGAGTATCTTATTATTGAATTGGTGAAGTCTGTTGAGTTTCCTATTCCCAAATTAGTGAAATCTAGAGAACCTTAAAGAAATATAGGAAAGGTTAAGATGCTTCCTCGGATATTTCTACATTAAATGTGGATTACAAATACACATTCAGTTTGAGAGAATATCTATTGGAATTCTCAAGAATCATTCTTATTTTTCACCACAGGCCAGGGGAAGAGGACTATAAATAAAACTGAAAAATTATCTGAAATAAGAAAATAATATATTTTAAATAATTTCAAATTTATATCTCATTATGGTTTTGATTTGCATTTCCTTGATGATTAGTGACACTGAGCATCTTTTTATGTGTTTGTTGGCCATTTGTATGTCTTCTTTGGAAAAATGTCTCTTCAGGTCCTCTGCCCATTTTTTTTGGTCTGCCCCTTTTTAATTAGATTATTATTATTATTATTATTATTATTATTTGGTATTGAGTTGTAGAAGTTCTTTACATATTTTGGATACTAACCTTTTATCAGATAATCATTTGCAAATATCTTCTCCCATTCAGTAGGTTGTCTTTTTGTTTTGTTGATGGTTTCCTTCTCTATGCAAAAGATTTTTTTTGATGTAGTCTCAATAGTTCAATTTTTCTTTTGTTTCCATTGCCTAAGGAGACATATCTAGAAAAATGTTTCTACAGCTAATCTCAAGGAAATTACTATCTATGTTTTCTTCTAGGAGTTTTATGGTTTCAAGTCTCACATTTAGGTCTTTAATTCATTTTGAGTTTATTTTTTGTGGTTGGTATAAGAAAGTGGTTCCTTTGTTTTACCTTACACCTGTCAGAACGGCTAAAATAAAAAATGCAAGAAATAACAAGTGATGGTGAGGATGTGGAGAAAAAGGAACCCTCACGCACTGTTGGTGGAAACGAAGACTGGTGTAGCCTCTGTGGAAAACAGTATGGAGGTTTCTCAAAAAATCAAAAATAGAAATATCATATGATCCAGCAATTCCACTACTGGATATTTATCCAAAGAAAATGAAACCACTAATTCAAAAAGGTATATGCACCCCTATGTTTACTGAAGCATTGTAATAATACAATAGCCAAGATAGAAGAAGGATTCAGTGTCCATCCATAGATGAATGGATACAGAAGATGTGGTACATATATACAATGGAATATTACTCAGCCATAAAAAGAGTGAGATGTTGCATTTGCAACAACATGGATGGACCTAGATGGTAGAATGCTAAGTGAAATGAGTCAGTCAGAGAAAGACAAATACCATATAATTTCATTCATAAGTGAAACTTATGAAACAAAACAAAAGAACAAACAAACCAAAAAAAGAGACAGATAAAAACCAGACTTCTAAATACAGAGCACAGACTGATGGTTAGCACAGGGGAGGTTGGTGGGGGGATGGGTGAACTAGGTGATGATGATTAAGAGTACACTTGTCCTGATGGGCACTGAGTAATGTATAGAATTGCTGAATCATATTATATACTGAAACTAATATAACACTGTATGTTTATTATACTTCAATAAAAAAGAAAAAATAATAATTTCAAATTTATAGAAGAGTATAAGAAATTTGAAAAGGTTTCCATATTTTCTTTGCCCAGATTCCCCAGCTGTTATTTAATTATTTGCTCCGTCACCTTTCTCTCTCTCTGTCTCTGTTGCTGTCACTCCCTCCTCAGTACAATCACACACACACACACACACACACACACACGCATGCACACACAGAGTATATATCTTTAGTAACATTGGTATTCTGAACCATTTGAGAGTATACTGAAAACACAAAGCCCTAATAATTCTAAAACCTCCAGTGCATATTTCCCCAAAGTCAAGGATGCTCTACTACATAAGTATCATACAAACCTCCAAATCAGGAAGTCAGTGCTCATATGATACTACCATCTAATCAACAGATTCAATCAAATTTGGCAATTGTCCCAATATAATTCTGCCTTTCTTGTGCAGGATCCCATCAGGAACACTCACTGCATTTTGTTCTCATATCTCTTTGTTCTCCAAACTAGAACAGTTCTATGGTCTTTCCCAATTTTATGTCCTTGGTTGATTCTTAAAGAGTACAATTCTTAAACTTCTTAAGTTGTTTCCTTATGATCAGACTCAGGTCATGCTCTCCTGGCAGAAACACTACAGGAAAGATGATTTTTTTTTTCCAGTACATCATATCAGGGGCACAGAATATTGATCCACCACATCTCTGCTGATGTTAAGTTTGATCATCTGGCCATAGTGATATCTGGCAGATTTCCCCATTGTAATGTCATCCTCCTTTATAATTGACTAGTATTTTGTAAGAAGATATTCAGAGAGTACACACTATTCTGGCCTCAACCATCCTCCAACCTGCCTGAATAAATTGCTACTATGGTGCCTACTTAATGGCAATTTTCTACCTCCATAATTTCTTCTACACTTATTAGTTGGTGTTTTATTTTAAGAAACAATTTTTGCTTTTCTTGCATTTATTTGTATTAGTATGGACTCATAGATTCCAACGTAATTTAATTGGTTGTATTTTATTATTATTTTGATTTTCATTATTATTTTGATGCCCAACCCCTTCCTGATATGGCCAGTAGCAGTCTCTTCCTGTGTCTTTTTGACATCTTGCCATCATTCTTTGAGCATTTCCTCACTTTTTGATTGCTGGATGTTTCAGGTTCATTTTGTACTTTCCTTGCCTTAGCTCTGAAATCATTAATCTCCCAGAGAACCCAGATTCATTTTTGTGGAGAAGAATATTTAGAAACCAAGATATGGGTATTTAGTGTGACCAGTGCTACTAAAGTATTGTTAATTCCTGGCTCTCTTAGTGGATAGGGCTAGAGATGTACACACAAATATACAGCTGTGTAATTCAGATGCACACTTAACCCTGTAAGTATATATATATATATATACATATATATATATATATATATATGCAAATATATATACATGTGTATTGGAGAGTGGGGAAGCAAAGAAATGGGAAAAGAAGAAGGGGAAAGGAAGAAAAATGTTAAACAGGATTTTAGAAAATAAGTAATGACAAATTTGTGTGTTTGGGTCACATACTTGTGACCAAATTTGAATTGCACAGAGGGAAAGACATTAAGGAAGTAATAAGGGCAAAAACATGATCTTTTACTATAAGGGCTATTATAAAGGGAAAGAAATATCAGGAAGAGGACTTTTTGGTGTATAGAGAAAAAAATCCTTTTGGATAACACCTAGGACTGAATATACACATTAGACAAAATTCTTTAAAGGGATGAGAATGTTGACTGTTAACTTGGATTTTCCAAACTTTGAAAGTAGTCATGTGCCCAGTTTGAATAACTCTTTAGAAAGAATTCACCAATTTTTTAATTGGATGCAGTTGATGGGTATATCTTATGGGAGAGATATATTAAATCTCCATGAAATATGGTGGCAGTGTTAATCCATAGCAGAAGTCAGTGCTTTCTAGGGTTCTTATCTAGGTGACATAGGTCATGGCAAGTTAGAAATGGCTAAAAGATTAATTCCAGGGTATAAAGGTAAAGCCATGCAGAGGAAGCCATATGGACTGCCAGGAAAAGGCCCCATAACAAAAATATTAATAATAACACAACAACAACTGTTTTGTGTTGCATGTGTTTTTAGAAAGATGTATGCAAATGTAAACAAAACACATTAATTTATTTTCTCTAAAGCATAAACAAACACTGCCTTGTTTGGCAGAATCTGCAAAATGCATATTGCTCCCTTTGGCTTTTTTCTTTGCTACAATAGAAGTGTGTTTTGTATTAAATCCATTGTTACTAGGAAATTAATCCCAAAATATGCCAGTGTGGCTTTCCATAGTATTGAGAATCCCTATTTCTCATGAAAAAATGCAGCCTCAGCTAAACACAACAGCCCCCAGAAATTAAAAAAAAAAAGATAAAAGCTTTCCCTTTAAGTTGAATGCAATGGTTGTGTAAGAAGATGCTGGAGGGGCAGAGTTCTTTGAGCATCATAACCTTCTGGGGAGCTGTTGGTTAACAAGGGTATCAAACTGCAAAGTATCTGTGGACATACAATGAGGCATCACAAAACAGTAGTTTGCTTACAAATTTGTAGGATGAAGAAACATGGGGACTCTGAGCTTATCTACTGAAGTATCTAAAAATAAATCCTCCTCGACACACCTATATTGGTTTCTTTTATTAAAAAGAGTAAATGAATCAGCTGATAAAGGGAGTATGGATGACATAATCAATCTTGACTTTAGCCGAAGAGTTGATGAAGTGTTTACAAGAACTGGAGTAATCATTAAGTCTGAATGTGCCAAGGCAGTCACCTGCTGAATGGCCTTGATGACAGAGTTGTGAAGACAGAGTGAAGAAGCACAGGCTCCGGGGGAGGGTCTTCATGTGACCAGGCCATGACTCACTTTACGTTGACTTCAAATCCAAACGCTGTTAGAGCTTCTATCTTTAGGCGTCCTTGGGCAGAGTTTCAACATAAATGTTTTTGGATGCTTCTCTATTAGAAGTGAGGCTGCAGCTAAAGTTAAGGAGAATTGCAGCTATTGTCTGGAGAACAAAGCCTGAAACATCCAAACTTTTATTATTGAGAAGTTGCCATGCATTTGGCCTAAATTGTTGAAACTGGCCAGTTGTGCTTATGGAGTTCTGAGGACACTTGTCATCCTTTCCCTGTGTAAGACTGTAAGTTCCATGAGGGCAGAGGGGCTTTGTTTATTTTTCTTACTGAAGTACTCTTGTTTTGAGAAAGGCATCTGGTACAAAATAGGGGCTCAACAAGATTTGTTGACTGAATGGCTTATCATCACAAACACCAACTGAATGCTTATTATTTATTTGGTATTGACCTATGTGCCACTTCCCTTTTCTGTATGACAAAGGCAGAGATAAAAGGCAGCATGGAAACTCAACTTAGTGTGGTGGTGCCTCCTTGGACAAGTACGTAGGATTTCTGCCTGTTCTCCACAGTGAGTAGTGGGTAGGATAAAAATCCTTCTGCTATCATTCCCTCTGCTCATGTGGGGCCATATCTCCTTGCATGGTAGGGTCTGACACCTGCCTTAGCAAATTTAACTTGCTAGAATTATTGATGGTTGCAGCCTTAGCCTGTACATTACCCCTCATGCTGTGCACACTCCTAAAATCCTGTAATGGGAAATAGGAGCTTCAGTGACTCAGGACCACAAATTGATGGACCTTACAAATAATTCTGGGCTGCATAACACAGAGCCAAAATGATTGGAAATTGTGCAACAAGGTAAATAATCCAAACAGACCTGAAGACTCGCAAGAAGGATTTCAGAGGTTATGGTTGCAGACATCTTCCAAATGAAAGAGAAAAGAAACTCATCTTTCATTGATGATGTGGAAAATAGGAAGAACAGTCAAAACTGAAAATGAGCTAGTGTTCCTGTTAGAGAAGAACAAGAAGATAGATTTTTTTTTAACCAGACTGCTGTAATGTTCTTGGGTTGTTTGTTTGCCCTTGAACCAAAATATTCCCTCAAATGAGAAAAACTATAAAGGAAATGCTATAGTCCTGGGGTGCTGTGTTATTTATGCCCTAATAGGAATACAATACCAACAGCAAGCCAGAAAGAACTCAGATCACAAACATCAGAATTTCATTGTCCAAGTATTTCCAGACAATATCTTGGCATTTACCAAATTCTGAATTTTGGTGTGAATTAAGGGAAAAAATTAGTAGAAGGAAGTCTCCCTTTGGAGGCCCCTCTGTTATGTGATACCAGATTTGATTCTTCTTTAGCACCTTTTATGTTGAACATCTTGAAGGATCTCGCAAATGCTGCTTAATTAATTCTTCACAACAGTCCTGTAGGTTAGTAATATGGCCTTAAAAATCTCAAGTTGAATGAGCTGAGGAATCAAGTAGAAATGCATCTCATTACCTGAGAGAGAAGCTTTTCTATTACCAATTCCCTTAGAAAGTGCTTGGAAAAAAACAACAACTAGGAAATCCCTAAAATTTTATAGTCAGGTTGGAAAAAAAAGTTGATATCATTCTTGTTGTTGTGTTTAAACTTGTAGGAGAATAAGCTTGGGATGTAATTTTTAAGAACCATAGAACTCTTCTTCTGTTCTTGATAAACTCATCTGTGAATCTCTTTTTTATATTAGCTTTTCTTCTCCTGATCATTTATTTACATGTCTTTGACCAAAAAGAAAAAAAGTCTGGTAATTTAATATATTCTGTTGTGTGGCGACATCTGATGCCATGGGGTTAAAATCTGGACTTAACTTCTTGGAGAAGGAAAAGTTGTGTTCACCGGGCTGGGCTCCAATCAGGATTTTTTTTTTTTCTTTTTGTGGCCATGTGTGCTTTGTCCATCTACAGGATTTTAGACCCAAGTAAGTAAACATGGTTTGGAATAATTTATGTGGAGCATGTTTGGTAAATGACTGAAATTCACTCCAGATTGGAGAGATTCCTTAGGAAGACAACAGCCACTCCCTGCCTTGCAGTCACTACAATGAGCCCTGCATAGGGGCAAAACCCTTTTGCCGTCACACATTCCATTGATCTGGGGCCACAGGCCCCAGTGTGGCAGTGGGCACTGGTTAAGTTAAGATTGTTGAGGCTTGCTAAGGGAGTTTAACCTCAGACCCAGGTATAGATTTTTTCTTAAAATTCTCAGGCCCTCATTTGTGGGCATGTGCAAGTTCTGGAATATACAGGGGTCACTGATTGACCTATGCTTGGCACTTGTCACATGAAGTGGTAACATTTGAAAATGTAGTCAAATGCGCTTACTATGTCTGAGAAATAATGGTCATCATGTTGTCCTGAATAGTCGTTCACAGAGGGAAAAAATGATGTTTGAGTGGTTCTTTCTTCCGCGTTCTCTGTCCCCTCTCTCATTATCTCTGTTTCTGTCTCTCTGTCTCTGTCTCACACACACACACACACACACACACACATGCATGTGCACATATGTACACACAGACACACATTCTCATTTAGGCCCCAATCTTGAAATGCTGCAAGATCCCATCAGAAGGAATCCCTTCCATGAGGATGGAAACCAAGCAAACCTGCTTTAGAAACCAGCCTTTGGTTTCGGTTGTCTCTTTCCAACCTCAGCCATTCTTTGAAAGCCTGCAGCTGTGCCTCTCCATCTTAATCCTTACTTCAGTTGGGATCTCCAGAAAATCAGGCAGAAGACCTTACACCAGCCCAGAGGACTTTCATAGAATCTGGAAGCCTTGATTGTAGAATAAACCATGAAGACTTTCGTGACCCCAATTTTATAATTATCTTCATATTTATATTTTTGTTAAAATCCTTGAAAACTACCTTTTTACTTACATGGAGAGTTGACTTTTTTTTTTTTTTTTTTTTGCCAGTGCTTAAATATTTCAGCCCTACGTAGGAAAGATTAAAGAGTTAAGTATATGATAACGCTACAGATAGTTTAATTTAAACTCACTAATGTGAGTGGATAAGCTCTTTATATTTACAATAATTTCTGTCAAAGTTTCCAGTTCCTCTGGGTAGCATGCTAGAGTTTATCCACCAAAACCTTGTTATATCAGTTTTAAACCAAGTACTTGGGCGATTATTTTAAGAGAATACAAGGAGTGTAACTCACAAAGTCAGTTGTCTTAGTTAAATTCATTTGCATTTTATTTGTCCTATTTTCTTTGTTCTTTCTTATGAACTGTTTTATTTTCACTCTGATGTGTACAATTAATTCCATTGTCCAAATTTCTTTGAGTAAGACCAGCCAGTATTTGAGTAATACCAGTTTTGTATTATGCTGTACAAAAACATTTGTCACTGGCCCCAAAATATCTTGTTTTATTCCAAGACAACACAGATAGCAAACATGTCTTCCCTCAGTCAGTGGTAGTGTTTTAAAACACCCAAGCTGAGGCTGCCTGTGGGTCTGACATGCTTTTGAAGGTGTAGTAGCCAGCTCTGCTAAAGCTGGTAAAACAAAAAATATCCCCAAAGACCCAATCAGCTCAGTTCTTCTCTTCTAAGTCCTAAGGGTGAAACCAAACACATTCTGAAACCAACGTGGTAAGACTGCACATCTTCCATGACTCCCCAGCAGGGAGCACATGCATTCTGCCATCAACACTCACAAAGGGAGGGCACAGGTCAGAGACTAGAGAATATTTCTACTTTCACTAGACTAATGCTTAGGAAATAAAGGACCTCAGCCCTTTCCACAATAAGAGGAACTACAGTATCAAGTGTACAGACTTTGAAAGAGAAATTACCCTTGGTTCAAATTGTAGTTCTGGCACTTTCTATCTTGTATGGTGAATGAGTTATTTAATCTTTCCATCCCTCAGTTTCCCCATTCCTAAAGTGAGGATAATTATAGGACCTCCTCCACAACATTGTTCTGAGGATCAAATAAGTGGGTACAGAACATAGAAGGGAGCCTGGCATGCACATTTTCTAAAAAATATAAAGAAATATAGATATAGGACTATTCACTAGTGTCTTTCCAGATAGTTTGAAGTTTTGTCCAAGTTTTGATTTTGATAAAAACTCTGTGCAATGCTTAATAGGTCTATAAATTCCCGTGCAACTTATTTTGTCTTATAGTCCTATAGTATCTTCTAGCAATATCTTTTACCTGCCTCACTTGTAATTCAGCTAAAATTTAACAGAGACACATCCTAATAGAAGAGTCTCATAGAGTATTATAGATCGCTAGAACATTTTCAGATTTTGCTCCCTTTGAAGTCTGATAAAAGATTTTATTGTAGTTACTGACTATAAATACACCACATTTTGCATTCTGCAAGGTCAATGCATAAAGCACAAACATTGATACCAACAATAAAGGAGAATGTTCCTATTTCCTTTTACGTTAAAAAAAATTCCTCAATACCGTTCCCAAGTTACCTTGACAACTGCTACATATTATTATTTAAAATGCCTAGTTCTGAATCTCTCAATTATGCAGTTCACCATGCAGCTTCAGACATACTAACACAAAATAAAGGGAAAAACACAGGTTCCCCTGATACTGTCTGAATGCGAGAATAGTTTCTGATTGCTTTCCTTTTGCGGTTGGATTTTATTTTAGTGACCAACTGGAAATATATCATGCTTCGCATTACTTTTTAGGGTCAACATAAACACAAAAGATACCAGAAATGTTCCCTTAAAACTTTATTTCCTAGCAACCAAGTCTGAATTTTAGCACAGCATCTTCAGTAATTAGGAGCCAAAGTAGTGACTGTCACTTAAATTCTAAATTTGAAATTGGCCACAGTTGAAAGGGCAGTAATCATAGTGGTCATGGGGTATTGAGAAAGGTTATAACCAGTATTCACTATCAAAATGTTTCTGGAGGAAAGAAAGAAAATTCAGTGGAACATAAATATAAACCAAATTTTTTTCTGGAAATGGCATTTGTTACTTTATCAATATGACAAAACAAAACAAAAAATAAATTTCTCTTAAGTATTATGCCTTTTTCTGATTGAAAAGATCTTGGGCAAGAACTTAAGACAAAAATACTGGTGGTTTACTGATCCTATTCTAAATGAGCTTGATGCATAACAAGTTATTAACATGTCTGTTAAAATGCTGAACACAGTGCTCTTTTACCGAGTTTTAAACTAGTTTTTTCTCCCATTTTTCTGTGGAAAAAAATGACAGGTTTATTTATTAGATTATGATGATAATGATAGCATAATAATAATAATAGCACTAACTACCACTGAGTCCTTATTGTATATTAAACATTGTGGTAAGTTATTTGTCAACAAATTTGATTCTCAGATCAATTCTGTAGTGAAGTACTATTATTCCAGTTTTATAGATGTGAAACTGAGACTTTGGGTTATTAAGTGACTTAAAGATTGGAGGGTCAGACACACGACAATGCTGGAATCAGGATTTGACTGGCTCTAGAGACTCTTCATCTTAAATTCTCTTTCTCTCTCCACACACATGCTTAAGAGATATTATGCTATCATGAATACATGCATGCTTAAGAGGCATTAAATTCACATCCTCTTGATTTTTTAAAATAAAATTTAATTATACTCAGACCACATTTTATCCATGTTTACATATACCCTCAGAAAGAGCAAAACGTGGATTCTGGATGCAAAAAGTTCATTCATTCATTATCGTTCATTCTCTAAGTCGTGTTTAAAATTCTCACTCAACTGGCCAGATTCAACATGTGTTGGGCTTGAAACTAATTGCTCATCATGCCTCTGTCTCCTCCACATGTTGAACCAGCTGATAAATATACATGGAATTTGATAGGGATCAATATATTACAGTTGTTTCAGATAGCTTGGAACCAAGGCCAAATACTGGTTTCTTACTCTTTCACCTTGAGTAGAACTTACCCAGTCACAGAGCAGCAGGGCAATGACAATCCTGCCAGGTAGAGGCAGAGCACACTGGGTAGGGGATCATGTGGAAGAGGTGGGGCTGCAATATCAAGCCAGGTCTACATCCCGGTTCCTCAGCCTCCCTGAGGTGCCTTCCTTACAAAGGAAATGAGAGGTGAAAGCCTGAGCAGCAGTTCTTTTAAAGAAAGCCAGAACTCCGCTTTAAGGGATAAGCAGGATCTTTGGGGGGAGTGAAAACATCTTCCCTAACAAAAAACAGATTAAAATGCTATATTCTTACTAGAGTCAGAAGTTTGCAATTGTTTGTTTCACTAGGATATAGTTTGCATTACAATTCTTTGTAAAAGTTCTGGAGTCAGACAGGAGTTTAAATGCTGTCTCTTCTATTTCCCAGCTCAGGCAAATAAATACCACAAAGTCTCAGTTTCTTCTTGCTACTCCTCAGAGTTGCTGTCGATGTGAAGATTAATGAGACCATTCATGGAATACAGTATTTTTGACATTGATGCACAATCAATAGTCAATACATATGTGCTATTATTTATTAATAATAATTTATTATTTCATTAATTTATTAATAAAATATTATTTTGGAAACATGAGTCATGCTGAATCAAATTCAACTTCATCTAGCATATTTTGAATTTCCACTTTGTAAAAGACTTAATGTTACTTTATGTAATCTTTCTCAAACCTTGAGTGCCATGATTTGTTATTTCTAATCTCAGTAGATGAACTGGAAGTTCAGAGAGACTAAATACCTCATTTATATTCACCTGGCTAATAAGCAGCTGGGATTCAAACTCATTTCTTCTAACTCGATTTAGTTGCACTATCCAATATCATCCAACTTCGATCATGTTTCAACTTCTCAGTCCCTGAGTCAGTTTTGTAAAAGAAATATGACATACCGTAAGGAATGGCTCATAAAAATCCTTGTGACTTAGGAACATACTTCTGAAGAAGAAGCACAAATTCAAAGTATTTTTTTCCACTCAGGATATGCCTATGATCCTATACCAACAACTTTATTGCTTCCAGGGACACAGGTAACTAAGATAGTCTTTATCTTTGATGACCTTGATGACCTAGATTAAATGGGCAATGATAAATATTCTAACCTTGCCATGAAACCAATCATAAATGCCACTTCTTTCTCCAAGATTTTCCTAATTCTACAAAATTAGAATATTCAAGGGAAACCTTACTTCTCCTAAGATTTTACTTATATACAAATATATGAGTAATATCTCTCTATCTAGACGTGAAATCTGTAGGGTCAAGGGATTGGTGCTGTTATCTCCAGCCTGCTCTAACACTCATAGAATGGTTTCATTCTCTCTAATTTGACCTTCCCCAAATACTTGCTGAATTGAATTTAATATAGGAGACTTCTTTCATTACATTTTTAGAACCAAGTAGATAACTATAAAAATACAATACTAATTCAACACAAAGTTGGGTTAACACAGTCTAAATTAACTTATCAAACTAGGAAGGAAGTGACTTTGACAAATAAAATGTTTCATCTGAGATAAAATATTCAACAAATGAAAATTATTACAGTTTGGGGAATTAACTATGACTTTCTTTTCTCCTAAGGTCTTTGTCTGAAGCCATCTCAATTTTGTATCTGTGCAGGGAGTGCATTCATCATGGAACTGTTGATAGGTTTAACTATGGGGAATGGGATGGTGATCTCAGTCACTCCCATTGGGAATGAGATTGCTTCATGAAAGCTGAAGTGAAAATGGGATGATGTTGGATTGTGAGGGAGAGGAGCCAATAAAGCAAGTCAAGAGTACTGCTCCCCAGATTCCATCAGGTCCAGCTGCTTTGATAACACCAGGGGAAAGCTGTAACCCTCAGACTTGATGGGGAATTCAGATGGAAGCAGCACCTTTTAGGACTGTGAATAAGTTTTTGAAATAGGGAGATTTATTTATGCTCTAATGATACATGCTTTCTGAGTGGTGAAAATATATGCTGTAGCACTCATTTTCATTATAGCTTTCAAAGGGATGCTCACATATGGAGTAGTTATGTAATAGATCATTTTGCGTACCTCTTACTGCAAGAGAATCAGAAGGCACATCCCAAGCGCTCATTTTAAAATGATAGATGGGATTATCTTTTAATTGGGTGAATGACTGTCTCTCAAGTATCTTTGTAGCCATGGTGACCAGTACCCTGTACATGAGCATTACATACATATTTTTTATGGTATTTGTATTAATTGATTTGTTCCTGTATTTGCACAATCACTGTAATACCAACCTAATTTTATTTTTTAAGTTTTTTATTTGAGTATAATTGATACACAATGTTACATTAGTTTCAGGTGTAAAAGGTAGTGATTTGATACCTCTATATGTTATGCTATGTTCACCACAAGTGTAGCTACCATCAGTCACCATACAATATGATTCCAATATCATTGACTATATACTCTGTATTGTACCTTTTATTCCAATGACTTATTTATTCCATGATTGAAAACCTATATCTCCCATTCTCCTTCATATATTTTGCCCATCCCCTCACCTTCTTTCCCTCTGGCAACCATCAGTTTGTTTCTGTATTTACAGATCTGATTCTGCCTTTTGTTTGTTTTGTTTTTCATATTCCACGTGAGTGAAATAATGTTATTTGTCTTTCTCAATCTGACTTATTTTACCTAGCCTAATACCCTATAGGCCCACCCATATTGTCACAAATGGCAAGATCTCATCCTCTTTGATAGCTGCGTAATATTCCATTATATATATACATACTGCATCTTCTTTTTCCCTTCAACTATCAATAATACTTAGGTTGTTTCCACATCTTGGCTATTGTAAATAATTCTGCAATAAACATAGGGGTGTATATATCTTTTCAATTTAGTATTTTTGCTTTCTTTGGGTAAATACCCAGTATTAGATCATATGGCACTTCTATTTTGAATTTTTTAAGAATCTGCCACGCTGTTTTCCACAGTGACTGTACCAATTTATAGTCCCACCAGCAGTGCATGAGGGTTCCTTTTTCTCCACATCCTTGTAAACACTTGTTATTTATTGTCTTTCTCACTTCAGCCATTCTGACAAGTGTGAGGTGATATCTCATTGTGGTCTTGGTTTGCATTCCCCCAATGATTAGTGATGCTGAACATCTTTTTATGTGTCTGTTGGCCACCTATACAATCTTCTTTGGAAATATTTCTATTCATGTGCTCTACCCATTTTTTAATGGGATTATTTGTTTTTTGGGTGTTGAGTTTTAGAAATTCTTTATATGTTTTGGGTGCTAACCCTTTATCAGACATGTCTTTTGCAAATATCTTCTCCCATTCTGTAGGTTGCCTTTTAGTTTTGTTGATGATTTCCTTTGCTGTGCAGAAGCTTTTTAGTTTCATGTAGTCCCAATAATTTACTTTTGCTTTTGTTTCCCTTGCCTCAGGAGACACATATATACATACATACATATATATACATACAGACATATGTATACATATGTATATATACATACATACATATGTATGTATATATATGTCTGTATGTATATATACACACACACATTCTAGTTTCCAGCTAGATGCAATGTATTGCTTATCTAGGGAGCAGACAGTGGGGTGGGAGGCAACATAATTCTCTGTTTCTCATTGGGCCTAGTCCAAATGTTTTCATCAATTACATTTTTCAATCCATTCCACTGACCATGTAATCCAGGATAATTTGTCCAAGAAGTTATGGCAATATATTTGCTGTCAGTCTTAATTTTAAGATTTTCCTTTTTGGGGCGCCTGGGTGGCGCAGTCGGTTAAGCGTCCGACTTCAGCCAGGTCACGATCTCGCGGTCCGTGAGTTCGAGCCCCGCGTCAGGCTCTGGGCTGATGGCTCAGAGCCTGGAGCCTGTTTCCGATTCTGTGTCTCCCTCTCTCTCTGCCCCTCCCCCGTTCATGCTCTGTCTCTCTCTGTCCCAAAAATAAATAAACGTTGAAAGAAAAAAAAAAAATTAAAAAAAAAAAAGATTTTCCTTTTTTATGTTTTGCCCTTTTTTAAAAATTATAACAATTATATTATTGAGAAATCTGGAGGTGTTTCAATGGAATGCTAGCAGATGGCATTTTAAAATCAGAAATATCTTGTGAGGTTTCAAAAAATAACTGGGGTCACCCTTCCCTGAGAAGTTAAAAGCAAATGACCCAGTCCTATTAATGTGTGTACATTTCATTTTTAAATATATAGTATAACATAATAATAATATCTTATACTTTTTTTGTTTCTTCCTGCAAATTTAGAATCTCACTTTACTTGAAATGTATAGTACCAGAACAGTTTCTAAATATTTGTCATGGCCTTTTAAAATGTTTCAAAATTTATATTTTGGTACCAGTTAATAATGATGACTCTTTATAGTCTTTCTGCAGGGGTGTCTGGGTGGCTCAGTCAGTTAAGTATTTGACTCTTGATTTCGTCTCGGGACATGATCTCACAGTTCATGAGTTTGAGCCCCTCATCGGGCTCTGCACTGAGAGTGTGGAGCCTGCATGGGATTCTCTGTCTCTCTCTGTTCCTCCTCAGCTTGTGTACTCTCTCTCTCAAAATAAATAAATAAACTTAAAAAAATAAAGTCTTTCTACAAGCAATCTGTATCAGATTTTCTGAAGATAATTGATCAAAGTATGTACTGTTTACTGTGTTTTTTTCTTTCTAAAGATAATTGAGCAAAATATATACTGTTTTTTTTTTTAATTCCTGTAAAAACATTGGTTACATGTTTGGACTATAACCAAGGAAACCACCAGTCACACAGCAGTCACAAATTGTAACAGCAGACTAAATATCTACAAGGGAATGGGGCGGCTGGATGGCTCAGTCGGTTAAGCATCCTACTTGGGCTCAGGTCATGATCTCGCAGGTCGTGAGTTTGAGTCCTGCGTAGGGCTCTGTGCTGTCTCTCTCTCTCTCAAAAATAAATAAACAGTAAAAAAAATTCTTTAAATACATAATAGGCAATAAATGTACAAAGTGAAAGTGTACAAAGAGGAAATACATGCCAACGGAGGAGATAGTGTATGCACAGATTCTCTAGAAAAGGAGGAGAAAGAGAAGGACAAAATGCAGGGAGCATTAGCTTTGTGGAGTTTGAAGACCTGATCCTTCATGCCTCCTGTCTCTGACCCGTACTTTCTCAATCTTTGAAATGAGTTTATTATAATATTTATCCCAAATAGTTATCACAATGAAAATATATCATAAAATGCCTTACAATGAAATGTTATAAAAATGTCAAAATGAAATACAATACTACAATATGGATGTACCTTGAAAATATTCTGCTAGGTAGAAAAAGCCAGACACAGAAGGGTAAATGTTGTATGATTTCACTTGTTTTTATCTTTAACTTTTGATTTAAATTCCAGTCCATATACAGTGTAATATTAGATTCAGGTATACAATATAGTGATTCAGCAATTCCATACATCGTGTAGTGCTAATCACAAGTGCACTCCTTCATCCCCATCACCTATTTAACCCATCCCCAAACCTACCTTCCCTTTGGTAACCATTAATTCTCTCTAGTGAAGAGTCCGTTTCTTGGTTTTTCTCTTTCTCTCTCTTTTTTTCCCCTATGCTCATTTGTTTAGTTTCTTAAATTCCACATATGGGAAATCATATGAAATCATATGGTATTTGTCTTTCTTTGATCAACTTATTTCATTTAGCATAGTACTCTCTAGCTCAATCCATGTTGTTGCAAATGACAAGATTTCATTCTTTTTTGTGACCAAGTAATATTTCATATATATACACATACCATCTTCTTTATCCATTCATCAATCAATGGACACTTAAGCACATTTCCATAATTTGGCTATTGTAGATAATGCTGATATAAACATCAAGGTGCATGTATCCCTTTGAATTAGTATTTTTGTATTTTTGGGTAAATACCTGGTAGTGCAATTGCTGGATTGTAAGGTAATTTTATTTTTAACTTTAAAAATTTTTTTTAATGTTTTTATTTATTTTTGAGACAGAGAGAGACAGAGCATGAGCAGGGGGAGGGGCAGAGAGAAAGGGAGACACAGAATCCAAAGCAGGCTTTAAGCTCTGAGCTGTCAGCACAGAGCCCAACGCGGGGCTCGAACTCACGGAGTGTGAAATCATGACCTGAGCTGAAGTTGGACGCTTAACTGACTGAGCCACCCAGGCGCCCCTATTTTTAACTTTTTGAGGAATCTCCATACTGTTTACCAGAGTGGCTGTGCCAGTTTGCATTCCCACCAGCCTTGCAAGAGTGTTCCCCATTCTTCACATCCTGGCCAACGCCTTTTGTTTCTTGCGTTGTTGACTTTAGCCATTCTGACAAGTGTGAAGTGGTAACTCATTGTGTTTACATCTCCCTGATAATAAGTGATGTTGAGTATCTTTTCATGTGTCTATTGGCCATCTGTACGTCTTCTTTGGAAAAATGTCTACTCATATCTTCTGTTCATTTTTTAATTGTAATATTTCTTGGGGGCTGTTGAGTTGCATAAATTCTTTATATATTTTGGATACTAACCCTTTGTCACATACGTCATTTGCAAATATCTTCTCCCATTCCATAGGTTGGCTTTTAGTTTTGTAGATTATTACCTTTGCTGTGTAGATGTTTTTTATTTTGAGGTAGTCCTAATAGTTTATTTTTGCTTTTGTTTCCCTTGCCTCCAGAGACATATTAGAAAGAAGTCACTACAGCCAATCTCCACGAGGTTACTGCCTGAATTCTCTTCTAGGATTTTTGTGGTTTCAGTGTCTCACATTTAGGTTTTTATCCTATTTTGATTTTATTTTTGTGTATGGTGTAAGAAAGTGGCCGATTTCATTCTTTGGCATGTTGCTGACTGGTTTTCCCAACACCATTTGTTGAAGATACATTCTTTTTCCCATTGGATATTCTTTCCTGCTTTGTTGAAGATTAATTGACCATATAATTTTGGGTTCATTTCTGGGTTTTCAATTCTGTTCTATTGATCTGTGTGTCTATTTTTGTGCCAGTACCATTTTGTTTTGATTACTACAGCTTTGAAATATAACTTGAAGTCCAGAATTGTGATGCCTGCAGCTTTGTTTTTCTTTTCAAAGGTGGCTTTGGCTATTCTGGGTCTTTTGTGGTTCCATACACATTTTAGGATTGTTTGTTCTAGCTGTGTGAAAAAGGCTGTTGGTATTTTGATAGGGATTGCATTAAATGTGTAGATTGCTTTGAGTGGTATAAATATTTTAACAATATTTGTTCTTCCAATCCATGAGTATGAAATGTCTTTCCATTTCTTTATGTCGTCTTCAATTTCTTTCACCAGTTTTATAGTTTTCAGAGTACAGGCCTTTCACTTCTTTGGCTAGTTTTATCCCTAGGAATCTTATTGCTTTTAGTGCAATTGTAGATGGGATTGTTTTCTTAATTTCCCTTTCTGTTGCTTCATTATTGGTGTATAGAAATGCAAATGATTTCTGTACTTTAATTTTGTATCCTGCAACTTTACTGAATTCGTTTATCTGTTCTAGCAGGTTTTTTTGATGGAGTTTTTCAGGTTTTCTATATATAGTATCATGTCATCTACAAATAGTGAAAGTTTTACTTGTTCCTTACCAATTTGGATTCCTTTTATTTCTTATTGCTGTCTGATTGCTGTGGCTAGGACTTCCAGTACTATGTGGAGTAAAAGTGATGAGAGTGGACATTTCTGTCTTGTTCCTGACCATAAAGAATAAGCTCTGTTTTTCCCCATTTAGGATAATAGTAGCTGTGGGTTTTTCAAAATGGCCTTTATTATGCTGAGGTATGTTCCCTCTAAACCTACTTTGTTGAGGGTTTTTATCATGAATGATGTTGTACTTTGTCAAATGTTTTTTCAGCATTTATTGAAATAATCATATTGTTCTTATCCGTTCCTTATTAATGTGATGTATCATATTGATTGATTTGTAAAAATAGAACCACTCTTGCAACCCAGGAATAAATCCCTCTTGATCATGGTGAATGATTCTTTTAATGCATTTTTGAATTCAGTTTGTTGGTATTTTACTGAGAATTTTTGCATCAGGGATATCGACCTGTACTACTTTTTTTTTTAGTGGTGTTTTACCTTATTTTGGTATCAGGGTAATGTTGGCCTCATAGAATGAATTTGGAAGTTTTCTTTCTTTTTCTATTTTTTGGACTAGTTTGAGAAGAATAGTATTAACTCTTCTTTAAATGTTTGGTGGAATTTGTTTGTGAAGCCATCTGGTCCTGGACTTTTGTTGGGAGTTTGTTTGATTACTGATTGAATTTACTGATTGGTTATTGATCTGTTCAAATTTTGTATTTCTTCCTGTTTCAGTTTTGGTAGTTTATATGTTTCTAGGAACCCATTTCTTCCAGGTTGTCCATTTTGTTGGCATGTAGTTTTTTTTATAATATTCTCTTATAATTTTTGTATTTCTGTGGTGTTGGTTGTTATTTCTCCTCTCTCATTTGTGATTTTATTTAATTGGGTCCTTTCTCTTTTCTTTTTGGTAAGCTTATCAATTTTATTGATTTTTTTAAAAAAGCAGCTCCTGGTTTCATTGATCTGTTCTATTATTTTTTTAGTTACTGTATATATGATGCCACTTGTATGAAATATCTAGAATAGGCAAAATTGTAGGGACAGAAAGTAGATTAGAATTTACTAGGGTCTTGGAGGAAAAGGAAATGGGAAGCAACTGCTTAATGTTATAAAATCTCTGGTGTGATTTTTAAAAATTGGATATAGAAACTGGTGATGGTTAAACGACACTGAATGTAATTAATGTCATTTGACGTTACACTTAAAAATAGCTAAAATGGGGGGTGCCTGGGTGGCTCGGTCAGTTAAGTGTCTGACTTCGGCTCAGGTCATGATCTCATGGCCACTGACTTCCAGCCCTGAATTGGGCTCTGTGATGACAACTCAGAGCCTGGAGCCTGCTTCAGATTCTGTGTATCTCTCCCTCTCTCTCTCTCTGTTCCTCCCCCTCTGGTGCTGTCCCTCTCTGTCTCTCTGTCTGCTCAAAAATAAACAAACATTTAAAAAACAGTTTTTTTTAAGTTTAAAATGGTTAACATGGAAATTTTTGTATCTATTTAAACATATTTTTTTTGTTACTTTACATGTACTCTTTAAATCAATTGTGATACAACCTTGTTTAAAAAACTAATTGTTGAGGGCATCTGGATGGCTCAGTCGTTTGAGCGTCCAACCTCGGCTCAGGTCATGATCTCACAGTTCGTGAGTTTGAGTCCCATGTCGGGCTCTGTGCTGACAGGTTGGCGCCTGGAGCCTATTTCAGACTCTGTGTCTTCCTCTCTCTCTCTCTCTCTGCCCCTCCCCCTCTCACAGTCTGTCTCTCTCTTTCTCTCAAAAATAAATAAAACATGAAAAAAAAATTAAAAAATTAATTGTTGGGGCACCTGGGTGGCTTAGTCAGTTGAGCGTCTGACTTCAGCTCAAGTCATGATCGCATGGTTCCTGAGTTCAGGCCCCACATTGAGCTTGCTGCTGTCAGTGCAGAACCTGCTTTGGATCTTCTGTCCCTCTCTCTTTCTCTGCCCCTCTCCCGCTCATGCTCTCTCTTTCTCAAAAATGAATAAACATTTTAAAAAAAAAGAAGGAAACTAATTGTTAAGTTTAGGCTGGCATTACAGTGATTATGTGATTTGTTGCACTTAGCATAACACCTCTTAAATTAGTACCTCCATTCCTACATCCAATTGGTGATTTTTAACTCCTTAAAAACAACAAGGTATAAACTGGATGTGCATCTGTTGGGTGGGGCTCTTGGGGCAAGTGTCACTGGTGATGACTAATTGCTTCATGGAATTTAAGGAAAAACAAGAGTCAGAAAAAGCAGTGGGAGCACTAATCTGTGATTCTAGTTTTTATATATTCCATCTGCTCAGAGAGTTAGAGGCAGCAGAGGCTCTAAGCTTCACTGGATCAAGACTGCTAAACATCAACAGTTGCACATACTAACCTCCTAATAGGATTTAAGAAAGCAGGATCTTTCTATGGAAAATGTAGAGAAATCTCTATCTATCTATCTATCTATCTATCTATCATCTCTCTATTACCTACCTACCTACTTACCTACCTACCTATCTAAAACAGATGGGAATAAAGATGTTATAAGCCACAAAGGAAAGGGATACAGTAATACAAGGAAGTTTATCAGGAAAACTTAAAATGTGGTAACAGTATTTACATCCTAATGGATGCAGTAAGAGCAGAACTGACAGTGTGGAAAATGAATTAGTGATGCGGAGAATAAACTTGAGAATTTTCCCAAAAGAGCAGAGAATAAAATGATAAAAATGGAGAGTTAGAGAAAAAAGAATAGGAAAAAAAAAATGGTGAGCTCAAATAGCATGAAAGGTAGATTCAACCTAAAGATTGTTTCCCTAAGGAAGATAATAGAACAATTGAAATGGTAACAATAAGAAAAGTTATAACCAAATAACATTTCCAGGAACTGAAATAATTCCTAATCATGGAGTTTGACAAATCTCATTTTATTTTAAATGAAATCAAGGAAAAGAAACCACATCAAAATGCATTCAGATAAAACTTTTTTGAAATATCGTGATAAGAGAAATTTGCTATAATAATATAAGTAGAAGAGAAGGAATTCGAGCTGATTTTGGACATTACCTCCATACCTAAGACACAAAGCAAAAGTTATATAAATTTGAGGAAGAATAGTTGTGCTTTAAAATTGGAAACACAAAATGAGATAATTTATTTCTAATGTAAACAGAAGGACTTTTTCAACTGTGTGAGGCTAAGAATTTAGATATTACTTAGGCAGCTTGATTTAAAATGTTATTTGATATTGTAGTTCAGATGACCCAGAAAGAATCAAAACAAAACACCCAACAAAAAGGAAGTCAAAGTATAAAGGAGCTAGGGAAACATTAGTTAAAATATAGGTTTCTGGATATTTTTTATACACTTAGCTCATACATGAATAAAAATAATTATCATCAAAAGAGAAACCTTATGGTATAAATATTAAATATTAAAAATTGAGGTATAAAATCTTAGGTTATATAAAAAAGTTGAGAGACAGAGTAGTTAGTATATAAGATGGGCAATAAAAAAAATGTAGGGAGGAATTACTCAGTACTCTTTACATCTGATTTTGCTCATTCAGGAAATACTTGTTGAAAAATGTTCTCAAAAAATTCAAAAAGAATTATTAGTAGCACTTAAAAAGAAGTAATTATGTTCCAACCCACCAGAAAATATTAGAAAAAATACAAGATGGTCACACTTTTTATTAGGAAATAAGTTCATAAGGAGAAAGAAACACATCAAATACTAAAAGCAGTTGACTCTGTGTGTGAACCTGTTATCTTTACATTCTTTTTGTTTAAACATTTCAGCATTTTCTAAATTTTATTTAAGAGCATTTATTACATTTTTAATTAGAAAAGTCAATAAACAATGTTTGCAATAGTTTTAAAAGGCAGCCTCAGAGAGAAAGGAAGAACTTTCTAAGCAGAGGGCATGAGTTGAGAAGAGCTTGGTCTATTCAAGGACCTGCACAAAAGCTGGCGTGTCTGGATAGAAGAAAGCTGGAGAGAGTGGCGCTAGAAGAAGCCATGGTGCCACAGCCAAATCATATAAGACATAGAAGGCCACCTTGAAGATTTTGCTTTTGATGTTAAAAAAAAAAAGCTGTTGAAAATGCACAATGAGATTTGTGTTTAAAAAGATCATTATTCCATTGTTTGCGCTTGGTTCAGAAACACCAGGTTTGTGTCAATCAGGAGGCTGATCATTCCTTTTTTTTTTTTTTTAAGTCTATGTATTTCATTTTTGAGAGAGAGAGAGAGAGAGAAAGAGAGAGAGGGAATGAGCAGGGGAGGGGCAGAGACAGAGGGAGAGAGAGAATCCCAAGCAGGCTCTACACTGTCAGTGTGGAGCCCCACATGGCGCTTGATATCACAACCATGACATCATGACCTGAGCTGAAATCAAGACTCTGACACCTGACCGACTGAGCCACCCAGATGCCCCTGCTGATCATTTCTTTCTTGATCATGTAGATGCATCTTTAAAAAGCAGCCAAAGCAGTATTATGATGACTCTGATCCCCAGAAAATAAAGGATAATGTGTGTGTGTGTGTGTTTGCATACATGTGTGGTGAAGCATGTAGGAAGGGAGGTGGTATCAAACGTTTAAAAGACAAGACTTGAAAAGTATTTGTAAAATATTAGATAGCAAACTTCCTTTGTCTATAGAATGTTCATTCTACCTAACCGTAAGTTCCAGTGCCATTATTTCACCTTCCTTCTCCTGTAGTTTAAAAAAAAAAAATGGCTATTTGCATCAGAGTTATATAGACTACAATTATATGGCCCAATCATTTGGAGTAGTTTATTTATTTCTGTAATGACAACTTTTGTGTGGGCTCTTCATTTTCAGAGCTATATATACATAGTGGTATGACTTGGATAAGCAAACTGAAAAGGAACAGAAAAAGCAACAGAAGGCACAGTTCTTACATCTCTTCTGGGCACCTTGTTTCCACTCTGGTATCTTTGGAGTGCTGGGATGTTATTCTCAGAGGTGAATAATTTACAAGATCAAAATGGATTACTTTCTATGTTTTACTGTATTTGGTTTCATTTTCCCTTGTATTCCAAAAATGGCTTGTAGGTAAATCATCATTTCCATGGCTAAATAATAGCAAATTGCTACCAAAGCCCATTCCTATCACTGGCAACATAGCCCCAGGGTTTCACAACTCAATCAGCTATCTCTAAATCAACAGAACTCAGTTCCAGAGGAGAGCGATCTGGGAAGCTTTTCCTTTCAATTCTCTCATATGTTTTGTTTTAGCTTAATGTGTTTGTCTGGATACTTAGACACCATGGTGATAGGCGTCATAGAAATAAATAGAAATAGAAAAGAGCTAAAAAATAAAATGAAAACTTGGGAAGACTAGGAATGACACTTGTATCTGAGCACTCTTTTTTTTTTTTTTTTTTCAGAACTCAGTGAGGGGGAAATTAAAAAGGGACTTTGTGTCAGACAGAGGAGTTAGTGAATAATTTTTCTAACAGTGTTATTTTGCTGACACTAGACTAAGGGAGCTCATTAGCATGCTGAGACTATTTAACTCTAAAAAATAGTACTCTAGCTTTCGCTTTGCTGGATATTCCTTCCATCTCAGCTCAGCATTAAAACAGTGGTAAGCCAGTCAAAACTGGACAGTGTGATAATGGTGGAAACAGAAGAGTCTTTGGAGTTAGAAAGAGAGCAGTGTTTGAATTTTGGCACCAACCTTGATTACCTATGTTATTAATCTTCCATTAGGCTTAATCTTCTTATCTCTAAAATGTTCATATTAATACCTACCTCAAACATTTGTGGCAGGTCAAAATACCAAATTAAAGCTAGTTTCATAGTTCTGGCTACATAAAAGCCGCTTAATAAAGGTTCATTCTGTTCCCCACTGTCTACATCCTTATGAGTTGTTTGGTTTCATTTAGTAAAAGGAGTGCCCAGAAAGAAGGAATAAGACACCCAACCTGCTCGGTGTCTGCTGAATGATGGTTGCCTTACAAACTTAAGAATTTCTGTTGGCTATTACCCTGTCCACTATGTATCTCTTCAAGGCCAAAACCAAGGCCAACACCAGTTTCTATGCTAAGAGGTCCAGAGTGAGAATCTTCCTGTTTGATTTTCACAGATGCAGCCTGGAATGTCTGTATGAAAACACATAATTAGAATGGATGCATCAGATCAGTTAGTTTGGGGGAAAGCAGCGTTCAAGAGCTTAGAAATAAAAGAGCCACACAATGCTCACCAGTAAAACAAAAAACAAAAGAAATGCCTGGAGAGGATCCAGTCAAAGGTTTAGACCTGATATTTGAGGTAAGGGTTGGATATGTGCTTCTCCTTGATGTTAAACACGAGTCCAGAACTGTGTGGCATTGCCTGCTTTTGTGGTTATAGAAATAACCAATAAAATATTAAATTGTTTTCATTATTCTGGCTCTGAGTAATACTGAATCCCTACAGAATGGTGAGTAATAAACTTATTTCTTCTTTCTTATTAGTCTACTATGCTCTCACTGGCCAGGGTGGGAGAAGAGGACTGGGAGAATTTCTAAGGAAGGTTCAGAAATCCCACAGCAATACAGTTCTGTCTCTCTTCGTAGCCAATACAGCAGAAAGAGGTCTTTCATTTTGTGTGTGTTTACTCAAAAACATGGAAGGGTATTTTTCCCTGACATTATCACAAATGACTTAAATCAAAACTCTAGATTCCGTGGAGGAAAAATGATAGATGGAAATTGGGTATAACCATTTCCTGAACCCTCTTGTAAATGCTGAGCTTTTCCCCAGAAAGCTAGAATCAGTTCAGAATCCAGCATGGCATAGAAGTAGTTTTCACTGCTTTTTTTTTCCTTTATACTTCTTGCATCTTTTGAGCATCTTGTATCACTACGTTGCCTAATATTTTTGTTGAGAAAGCAAACAAATTTAGATGTCCTGTTTTAACTTTGTGTATAAACTTAAATCTAAATCCTCAAATATCATGTCTTCTTATTCCTAATCAAAATAAAGCTCTGGGAGTAATTGGTGGGAACAGCATGCAAGTAAATGGAATGTCAGAAAAGTCTTTTCTGTAAGCTTGGGCTGATGCCGTTAGCCCCAGGGAAGAAGTAGCCTATTCCAGAATGAGAAGGCATGTGGCCATACAGATTCCTGGTACTGATGTCCAAAACCAAACTGAATGCATAATGACAACAGTTTGCATCTTTGGATGAGCTAAAGCTGCTTTCTAAACATTAGGCAAATTTTCTTGGTTGAAAAGAAAGAATCCAACTTGGGAGAACTCCATCAGTCAACTTATATGTATTGACTGCCTACAGTGTGATTTTTGTGCTGTTCTCAGGAATGTGGAGGTTGTCAAAGGAGAATAGGATGGTTTTGCCCAAAGCAACCTAAAAACTAGTTAGGAAAATAGAACAAATATCCATGAAAAATTAGAGAATAATCAAATGCTAATGTATGTGCTGCTGACTTTAAATGTAATAGGAATTCTTAGAAGGGGAGGATCAATGTATGCAGAAAGAATTGGGAAAGTTTTCTTGGAAGAGACGGAGCTGAGATTTTTAAGAAGGGATATGAAGGAGGAAACACATCAAAGACCAAGGAAACAGTATGTACTCCTATTGGGCTATAATGCATGTGGCAGGGAGGGGCTAGTGAAATGCATGGTAGGAGGGAGTTGAAATAAAGATGGAAATGTAGAGTGAGGTTAGACTGTTTGAATTTGATGTGGCAAGAAAGAGAAAGCT
The DNA here is from genome assembly GCF_007474595.2 of Lynx canadensis. Classification (NCBI taxonomy): domain Eukaryota; kingdom Metazoa; phylum Chordata; class Mammalia; order Carnivora; family Felidae; genus Lynx; species Lynx canadensis. Next base: position 22,811,487 of record NC_044320.2, read on the forward strand.
ACAAAAGGAATGAGCTGATAAAAAGTATACTTTTCTGAAAATATTCTAGCAACTGAGTTTAGAATGAAGTTAATTTGATATTGATCTTTAAAAGACTTTAATAAAGATGAGAAACTATTCTCTTCTAAAAAAAAGTAAATGAACTTAGGGGTGAAGATTCAAATATTCAAACTTGATTATTAAAGCTCTGGTTCCTCAGGATCAGAAAAACATTATAGTGTGTAGTATCATAACCTTTGAATAGTAAAGGTTTCGTTTTGATCCCTGGCTCTGTACTTCGTACGTGTTTGACCTTGTCCGAGTAACAAAATTTCTCTAATAAGGTTCCTTACTAGTTGTGGTAGGCAGAATTAGAAGATGACCCTCAATGACCCTTACCCTTGTATAGTTTCTTCCTGTTGAGTGTGGACAGAACCTGTGAATAGAATGAAGAGTCACTCCGATGATTATGTTACATTGCATGACAAAGGAGATTTTACAGATGTAATTAAGGTTATCATCAGTTGACCTTGAGTTAACCAAAAGTGAAATCACGCAGATGGGCTTGACCTAATCACCTTAACTCTTGAAATATGGAGTTACAAGTCAGAGACAGAGAGATCAGAGAGATTGAACGTGTGGGACTGGTTCTCCTGCTGGCCTCCATGAGTTCTACAGTTTCAAAGACATGAGCTTGGAAGAGGACGTTAAGCCTCAGATGACCACAGTTCATGCTAATACCTGGGTTGCAGCTTCAGGAGACACTGAGGAGAGAACTCAGCCTCACTCAGCCCAGAGTCCTAATTTATATAGTAAGTATTGTTTTAAGCCGCTAAGTTTGTGGCAATTTGTTACACAGCAATAGAACACCAACGCGCTGGTGAATACAGATAATGAGAATACTCAGTCATGTTAAGGGAATTTAGTGAAACAGTAGTGATACTGAATATAAAATGTCTAGTGCTGTGCCTGGCATATAGTAGGTACAATTAAATATTAGCTATTATTATTATTCTTAATTGTTTTTTATCATTAAATTATGAGTATCAATGGAATTAGCAGAAATATATTCTAAAACTAATAGAGGTATCTTAAAAGAATGAGTGATGGTCAGTAGATAGATAGTAATAATGGTGTTTCTGAGCTCCTTGGGTGTACCTACTGGTCAGACTGATTAACCACTTCTCTTCCTCCTGCTAGCAAGGTGTTAATTATTCCACTTGGTAAACTCTAGCTGAGCGTTGTAGTCGAAACAATCGACTTGAATCAAGAAAATCCTGGTGAGAATGTAAAAAAAAAAGAGGATAATTCAAAAAATTATTTGGAAATAGAACCAAATGGAGTTAGTAATTTTTTAGATGTAGAGGTAGGAGGCATGCACCATCCTGACTGCATTAAAATCACACATCCACAGGCCTAATGTGTTTGACATCATCAAGAATCAATCACTGGAACAAGCTATTAATACAAGTTGTTAATACATGGCATTAGCAATCCTGCATGTCAAACAACATGTATAGGGATAATATCTATGTACTAAGGAGTGTCACTCAAAATGTTTAGCAACTGAGGGGTACCTGGGTGGCTCAGTCCGTTGAGTGTCCGACTTCAGCGCAGGTCATGATCTCAAGGTTTGGGAGTTCAGGCCCTGCATTGGGCTTTGTACTGTCAGCTCAGAACCTGGAGCCTGCTTTGGATTCCATGTCTCTCACCCACTGCTGCTCCCCTGCTTGCGTTCTCTCAAAAACAAATAAACATTAAAAAAATTCAAATGTTTAGCAACTGGTGTGTACAGGCATTGTAGACAACAAGCATGGCTATGCTGCAAAGCTAAATACCAACTCTCAATGCACTGTAAGTAAAAACATAATTTTTTCACTCAGCATTCAATGACAATGAGTCTCCGTTCTAGTTTAGCCACTATTCTGGAGGATGAATGTTCAAGATGGACTCCCACGATTAAGGACTTTACAGTCTACTAGAAGAAAGAGAAAGAAAAGAAAGTCTTTGATGACAATACAGTGATATGTAGTATAGTACAAACACATGCTGGAAGTTCCAGGCTCAGACAGCAGACAGCAAAGGTACAAAACAGAAGCCCCTTAGCTCGGCCTTTGTTGGAATCATAAAACAAAGTGCTCTTTGGAGCTTGAATTCAATCTTGCATCTTGGTAAGCGGAAATTACTCAGATTTGTTGGAGGGAAGGGCATTCCATACAGAAGGGACAGCTGGGTATATTTGGAAAACTTTTGTAGAGAGTGGCTACAGTGAAAATCTTAAAGGACCACATTAGGGGATATATTTTTATCTGATGACATGGGAAATACTTTAAATATGTTTTAGACAAGTTAAGATTTTTATTTTCCAAAACAAAACTAACAATAATTTGTCTAATAATTTAGAAACAGGCAAAATCAAAAGCAGAAATGTCAGTTGGGGTGACATTATGGTAACATAGGAGAGGAGCAATTATGGCTTGAATCAAGAAAATCCTGGTGAGAATGTAGAAAAAAAAAAAGAGGATAATTCAAAAAATTATTTGGAAATAGAACCAAATGGAGTTAGTAATTTTTTAGATATAGAGGTAGGAGGCATGCAGAAATCAGGATGACATTCATATTTGGATGTTGGCTGATTGTACGGTCATTGGTGCTCTTTACCAAGACAGAAAATTCAGAAAAAGGAAGAGACTAAGGAAAGGCATGCCACATGTCAGGTGCCTATGGGACAGGCAGGTGCAGATGTCCATGAAACAATTGCAAATATTGGTCTGGAATGCAAGTATACTCAGCGGTATAGATTCAGGAGTGCAAAAGACATTTGATAATTGCCTACCCAGCATTAATTGCCCCTTCCTCCCTTTGTAACAGTACTCTAGTTTTATTTCAGGTGGCCACCTCTTCCTCATTTGGAGGAAGTCCATGTCTTTTGGAAGAAGTTGACACTACTTCATTCTCTAGAAGTAGGACCTGATTAACCCAACTGGTTAACTCTAACTGGTACAAAGAGTTAAGAATTATAAAAGCTCTGATATTTTATTCTACTTTCAAATTAACAAGTTAGCTTGCCACAGTTTCATGGATCATGGATGGTGATAGAAGATATGAAACTCCTGGATCCAAATGAACGACAGTTTATTACTCACAGCAATAGCAATAGCCAGAGTATCACTGTGGTTTGTACTACTTCACATTTCCACAGGGTGATTCGAAAATGTCACCTATTACCCCATGGGTTGCATTATTGGAGTGGAAATCTGATCATAGGGAACCCCAGCCCCATAACAGGCAATAAGCATGGCTGCCTTTTTTTCAGGAGGAGACACTATGTGTACGTTTCAAAGTTGTTGTCTATTAAGATGGTAGTTTCAGACAAAGGACAATCAGCGCCTTACTTCACAGAACATGAAAGAATATGAGACCCATGGAGAATGTTTTCCCAGTAGGAATCATCAGCATTAAGATGATATCACTCAGGTTGAATATATAGAGTATATACACAGTCTAGGAAATGAAACCCGGGAGCCAGTAACATTTTTGGAGTAGATGGATAAAGAGAGCCTATTAGGAAAACAGAGAAAGGGCAGCCAGAGAGGAAGGAGGAAAGCCAGAAACCAATGGAGAAACCAATGGTTTCATGAGACAGGAATGGTTGCCAGTGCCAAATGTTACAGAGAGGCCAAGTAAGATGTACCAGATGGTTTTGGCAATTAGAGAATGGCTTCAGCAAGTGGGGGTAGAGTTCAGATTGCAGTGAGTTGAGAAATGAGGAGGTGGAGGCAGTGAGAAGAGAAGCTACTTTCAGTAAGTTTGGCTCATTGAGAGGCTGACACTCTGCCAGGCACATGAAAGGAAGAATGACAACATAGGGGTTAGTTTCTTTCTTTCTTTCTTTCCCCCAAAGGTTTCATTTCCCTTTATGAAAGAAAGCACATCATGACTCTACATATGGCTCTAAGTGTCATCTATAAGGATGCATAACACGACACTCAATCGAGGTAAACCTATGTTTCACACTCCTCAGCATTCAGGTACAGAATGACGATACGAGGCAGACTATAGAAATTATTTCCTACCATTTGGATACAGTCTAGGTTGTGGAAAAGGCGGTGGGGTCAAACTGACTTACATTCAAATATAGATTCCATACATTATTAGCTGTGGGATTGTTAGCCTGGACCTAAGTTTCTTCATCTTTAAATTTTTTTTTTTTTTTAACGTTTATTTATTTTTGAGACAGAGAGAGACAGAGCATGAACAGGGGAGGGTCAGAGAGAGAGGGAGACACAGAATCTGAAACAGGCTCCAGGCTCTGAGCTGTCAGCACAGAGCCCGACACAGGGCTTGAACTCACGGACCGCGAGATATGACCTGAGCCGAAGTCGGACGCTTAACCGACCGAGCCACCCAGGCGCCCCTCTTCATCTTTAAAACAGAGTTGATAATAAGTGTGGGGTTGTTAAGATCATGTAAAGTACCGGGCACTGGAACTGCCACATATGTAGTAATTATTTTGAAAAGTAGAACCCCGTAAACTACTTTGAGGGCAAGGACCAACAACTCGATAGAATTCGTTATAGTAGCCGTTGTAGAGGGAGTAGTGACAGTTTGGGACTTGAGATTTAACTCATGTGCTGCCATTTCCCCCTGGGCAGTACATAGGGGAGGGAAAAATAAATCCTTGCCACTGGCCTTCTCTATACCATTACCACCCTCAGGCAAACTTGTGAGCCAGCCCTGCGAGGCTTGGGTATCAGTGATTTTAGCTTCAGCTTTCACAAGAAAATTACTCCAGGTTTTAAATTCATTAGACAAACTATGTTCTTTTTCACCTTGGATAAATCATCCTTCATTCAGAGAGAACATTTGTAGCTATGTTACCAAAAGTAGAATAGTAATGCTTGCTGTGCTAGTTTTATGTGTTCCTGCAATGTGTTGTTGTTGTTGTTTTTTTTTTCCCTCTCAGGCCAGTGAGAAGATGGGGAACCAAATTGACAATTTAGAACCCTTTATGTAGGCACTGGATTCACTTTTTTGCTATTTAACATATCAAAGTGATTCTATTAAATTGAAATTAAATGCATTGTTATGGGGCATTTATGATATCTCATTTAAAGAATTGCTGTGAATCCTTTAGAGAGGCTGATTTGCAACCACTAGCCCGTGTCATGAATGTGACCCCCAGTATGGTACTTAGCAACTAATTAAGCTAAAAAGACAAATATGAGGCTCTAACATTTTTTTAATTTAAAAGCTTCTAAATATAATTGTGGCCACAGTGCTACTAAAGCACGGTAGAGCAGTCTGTATCTTAAACCTCTAAATCTCATTGCCATAGTTAATTTTGTAAATAAAAAGATCTGTGCTGGGGGTAAGGAGATACATTATTTGTTTGGTGTTTTAACACAAGAATGGTACTGGCTGTCTTTGCGGTTCAATAATGTTTCACTGTGATTTTTCAGGTGAATTATTAATTTACTTATGTCAGTAATTTTGTCCAAATATGATTTAGACTTTAAAAGGTTCAACTTGAAACACATTGCCAACTATAATTTAAAATCTCATTTTATTTCTGCCTTATGATCTTTAAAGACGATAGAATTCGAAATCGTGCAGTTTTAAATCTTTCTGAGTTACTTGTGGAGGCTCTGTTACTCATCAATCTGAAATGTATCAGGTTTTCAGGTCACTGTTTCATTGGAGAGGAATCTTGAGTTAGGTATTAGCAATCATGTCTTCAACGCCTGGCTGCTTCCTCAGGTTGTATATGCTCTTGAGTTAGTCCCTTAGACTCTGAGCAATGAAATGGGGACTATGGTTCCATCTGTATCTACTAGAAGTGCCACAGTTAGTATCAGAACCAAGGACTACAGGAGCAGAAAGGAAGGAGGGTGAACACCTCATCCAATGGCTTCATCTATCTTACAGATGAGTACACTGGCATCCAGAAGTAATGAATCACCCATGGCCTCCCTTAGGGGGGCGGGGGAAAGGATTTACTAATGTATTTGGGCTCCAAGTTCAGTGCAAATGCTACTCTATTGAAGATATCTATGCAGTATCTAAGATTATATTAAAATCAAAGCACAGTGTCTCTTTGAAAAAAAATGGGAGAGTAATTAAATCATTTAGAATTTTTGTCAACTTCTTTGCTCCAATGTCGGGTATTTAGAAACACTAAGTTTTTAATCGATTCTTCATTTGGATGTTTGCTGTCACTTAGAATCAGTATATGGTGTATAAAGGGACAAATAATAAAGTGTTTAATAAACTAATAGCCAGAGCAAGTAAATCAGGATGACGTCTTTATTGGGTTTTTAAAAATCCCATTAGCATGATCGAAGTTTTAAATAACCCTCTTAAAACTTAGTTCATTTCTTAACACTAAGACTGTTTTTGAAGAAAAGAAATTCCCTCAGCGTTCTCCACAACATATACTGCAAAGTTCTTTTTAAGGGTGATCAAGAGTTGATGAAGTAACATGTCCCAGATTCCAAGTCTTCCAATGACTGAAGTTCACCTACTTCTCCTGAGAAAGCCAACATCAACAGGACTGCATTCGCAGAACACATGATATCTGTATTATTTAGGAATTACTTATTTTAACACAGTGAATGGGCAACAGAAAGTTAAATATTAAACAATATTTAAATTAGAACATAAATATAACATGCATTATTCAGCACTGAGATAAGCTGATATTCAGATCAAACAGAAGGTCACTGCTCCTTGGTGACTGTCCTCTGAAATTCAGGCAATACCAGTTCTTTATAATGAAGTCAGCTCTTTGCAGAAGCAATTTGCATCTGGATAGGGAAAAGGGACACATCATCTGTTTTCAGGATAAGCACTTTGTGCTGGTTTGGTCCCTTTCTATGTGCAAGGTGATGATTAACAATGCTGCCTCCACATATGCATATTCAGAGTTGGCTTTTTCTGGGAATTTCCCTCATCGAGGGGACCACAGAGGCATCTCCCACTTGGCTCCCAAATCATGACCTCTCCACGGTGCCAGTGCAAATAGATCAGGAATTTGCTTCCTCTTATCTGACCTCTCCTATTCTGCTTTGCCCTTGCTTGACTAGGAGTCAGATCCCTAATCGAAATTAATAGCCTGTCCTGAAGTTAGGCATGTTGACACTGTTCAGCAGAGGTGGGAGCCCGGGAGGTACAATCTTCATGGCTTACTGCTCACACAGTTTTCAATCAGTTTCTAAACCTACCCCAGGTGTACAGTACTTCCTCTCAGCTCTGATTGATTGAGTGCCATGCATTTGTTTGCAGCTCTCTGTGCCCTACTTTGTTAACAATGCTAGCTGGAATGATTAAGGTGATTATTGCCAGTCTTTGTGACTTTAGTAGTTAGATTAACTTGAAGACATGGAATTAAGTTATTTCTTCTCAAGGGTGCTTAGGTAGATGGGTTTCAGAAAATAAATTATAGGCTACAGAACTTTTGCTCTATAGAATGATATCCTCAGTGAATTTGAATATTAGAGCCCAAGAGTGCCCCCCCTAAAAATTGCAGTAGTTGTAGGAATCCCCAAAAGAAGTTGATATTGTGTGGCCAGTATCATGCCTTTGGAATTGTTTTTTTTTTTCCCCCTCTTTCTCTCCTCCTACAGGAGCAATTATGTGAATTGCTTGTCCCCCAGGGGTAACAGGAGAGGTGAATCACTTCTTTCTCTCCTCTTCCCCACAGAGATGATGAAGCATTTGCCAACTGCCAGCTCTGTTAAGCCCAGAAACTTTGGGGAACTTGCCAGCTTGACAGTATACGTACTGCCACTTCCCCTTAATTTGAATATTGATTGAAAAGATAAAGACCAGTAATCAAGAAGAGCTTACATTTATAAAGCATTTTTTTTTCCAGTTTACAAAAGACTTTCATTTTGGCACTTTTTTTTTTTCAATTCACAATATCCTTATGGAATGGGTTTATTATTTATCAACAAATATTTACTTATTGAGCTACTGAGCAAGAAGGTGCTAGGAGTAGAGTCAACACCCTGATAGCATTTTCATTCTGGTAAGAAAGAATGGTATTAATCAAGAATTACACTTAAGGGGCACCTGAGTGGCTCAGTTGGTTAAGCATCTAACTTCAGCTCAGGTCATGATCTCACCATTCGTGAGTTTGAGCCCCACCTTGGTCTCTGTGCTAACAGCTCATAGCCTGGAGCCTACTTCAGATTCTGTCTCTGTCTCTCTCTGCCCCTCCTCCACTCATGCTCTGTCTCTCTTAAAAATAAATAAGCACTAAAAAAAAAAAAGGATTATGCTTAAGAAATAACGTGAACTGTGGAAGAAAATCGCACATTATACACGAAGGGGAACCACATATAACCTGGAGGGAGGATATCAAGAAAGAGAGAGAATACAAGATCCAAAGAGATTAAGTGTGGGGTAGAACGTCACCATGGACTCCCTTTATTGATTCATAACCAGACTTCCTGAGCACAAAAGCTAATAAAAAATATGGCATGATGATGGGGTTTCTTTCTTTCATGATAATATTTTTAATTGGTGCCAATTGCTGAAGAAAAAAAAGTATACCAATTCACAAAATAATCTGCAGAGATGAATTTGTTGTAATGAGATTGCATTTTCAAGTTTTCCTTAGAAACTCAGAATGACAGTACAGAGAAGTAGTTTCATTTGGGTTGTGATTTAAATGGAATTTTTAAGTTAGGATGAGGTATCTTGAGGTACAGTGATAGAGCATTCAATTACATTTAGTGATAATGCTATTGTAGAAAATTTTCTGATAGTACTTTTTGTGTATTTAGACTGATTCCAAATAACACAACCATTTCATACTGAGCTCGCGAGGAAAATTTGAGCATTTAAAATTGTCTCAAGCAGAAGACCCATAGCCTATGCAGTTCCCTGATTTGTTCCCCTGATGCTGGCAGCCAATGTGTGTGTGTGTGTGTGTGTGTGTGTGTGTGTGTGTGTATTTACGTTGTAATCTTTTTTTGTCTGAAGCAGAAGGAAAGAGACTAATGAACAAGGGTATAGGAACCTGACTGAGGATATCTAAATCCTACTCTCAGTGCTCTCTGGCTTTGTGAACCTGGACAAGACTATTCATCTCTTTGAGTCTGCATTTGCAAAAGTGTTAATCATTGGTTATTACATTGATTAAGTCATAGATGCATTTAAAAACTTAGTTTATTCTCTGTCTCAGTGATTTAAAGATCAAAAGGAAAGCGTTTCCCCATACCATATCAGTTTTATAGTAACCTCTAATGAATTTAGCATTCATTAATTTATCTGAACTATTTTTTACCAAGTCCTTGGCTGAGCTACCCTGGGACTAATGAGTCATACAAAATCATTACTAGATGTGGCCTATTTCTGTCAGGCAACATTTTAAGAGTAAAATTGTGTGCAAAGATGAGATGAGGAGCCAGTTGAGGACGTTTGGTTGAAGAAGATTTGTGTCCCTTGTTCAAGGTCTTTGCTCCATCCTCACAAGTCATCAGGGAATAAGGAAGCAGTTGTGATGGATCCTATCCTTTGTGTCACTCCCTAAGAGACAACAGGAACCTATAGAAAGAAGATGGGAGACTCTGAAGGGTATTTATGTCTGATTTCACCCTATTTTCTCCCACCAGACCTTCTGCTCACCTCAAGTGAGCCCTATCTCCATCATTGGCTCTGTCTCATGTTATATAAATTGACTGATTATACCTTGCACTGAAACCAAAGAAGTCACATGTCCATCAGTTCTTCTCTGAGGAACCAGATCCTGAGGACCCTCTCATCTTGAATTCTAATCCATTAGAATTCTAATGGCCACTGATCTTCCTTTACTGCTGATGTTTAGTATCTTGGCCTTTTCAGTCACAGAGTTGAAATGGTACAATGGAAGGAGCTTTGGGTTTAGACCCAGAAGACAGTTTTGCCAGAATTACACTAGGGGAAAATTATTTTACTTCTCCGAGTCCAGATTTTTTTTTCCTTTTCAGTTTTAGTGACTTTTTTTTTAATGTAAGCTTTATGCCCAACATGGGACTTGACCTCATGACCTCAAGATCAAGGGTCCCATGCTCTACTGACTGAGCCAGCTAGGTACCCCCTTCTCATTTTTAATATGGAGATAATATTTTGCACCTCCTAAGATTGTATTGAGGATTAATTGAGTTAGAGCTGTGTATTTGTGTGTAGGTGTTCCTCAACATTTGACTGGGTCTTAAGTGACCTCCCAATATAATCAGATGTTCCCAGGTTGACTACTGTGTATTATCTCATCTTATGAAATTTTGTGTTATTTCCTTTTAAAATCATTATCTTAAAATAACTCTTATTAAATAATATTTTACAATAACATGCGTAGGAATGTTTTAAAAGTCAACCAGAGGTGGTTTTGCTGAAATCCTTCCTCATTTCCTCATACTTCTAATTGATTTTTTCCCCAATCAAATGTCTTTTTTTTAATAGCAGATTTTTAAGGCCATAAGTGTTCCATACAGAAACTGACCAATTATTTTTACTGTACCTTTCATAATAAATAAGGACCTGGTAGAATTTCCCTTGGTTTGTAATGGGAAACACTGAGCTGTCAAGTTTTTTAGTGGTAGATTGTGCCTATATGAAAAATGATTATTTAAAAGTGGGATTATTCACCAAGAATTTATACATTCACAAAAAAGATGTCATATTTAAAAGAGTGGCTTTATAAAATCCTAACCTTATTCCAAACTGTATTGCTTTTTGATCTCTTCTGGATTTTTTTTTCTTTTCAAAAAGAAAAATTTTTAACCTGCACAACAAAATTGTAATGCTTTATGGTCACATGCCAAGTTTAGTAAAACAGATGAATAAGTGAGCAGTGTTACTCTTACAGACCATTTACTACCATTGACTTGTTACGATTTTGATGATTCTAAAAGATCAAATTCAATTTCAAAAGACAATGGTTTGCCAGTATCAACAGAATCCAAAAGAACATGTAAGGGACAGTACTAAAATGGACATTCCAGAACTATTTTGAGCAATGGCATCATTTGTGGAATGAGTGCCTAGTTTCGAAATTAGTTACCCTGAAGTGGACACTCATGGGATTTTATGAATCATGGTGTTCTTGTTGTCTCATAAAGATTAATCACTTTAAAGTTACAGCTCACATAACAGTTGATTTCCAATTTCAAGAAAAGACTCAATCAATCATGTAATTGATCATTTTAGAGAACTGAGCTCCAAGGAGTCTTGAAGAATTCATCAAGCCGTATTCTTAAGAGTGGTTGGAGGTAGTGATGGAGAACTGGTACTGAAAACGGCTTGTAGCACCTTCCCAATCAGATTTCACCAAAGCAGTCCCACTTTTACTTATTGCTTAGTTTGACTTATTGGGCCTCAGTAAGAAATTTTCATTTTAATATAAAATTTCATGCTTTAAAAATTTGAAAACTGAATGAGTTTTAACATTACCCCATTTAAAGAGTTCCAAATGTCATTGAATGCCTGAATGAGAGTCTTTATAGAAATCACTTTAAATTGGTTGTTAATCCTCCACATGGAAGAAAAATAAGAATTATTTCATACCCTAAAATTAAATACAATGTAACAATAACACAGATGAGTCTCTATACTTATTGATTAGCATCTCAATGGGTTAGAATAAGATAGTCAACTACCTGACTTTCAATTTGACTAAGAACTGTTGACAGATTGGTAACCAAGTAGTAAATGACCACTAACTAAATACAAATAGCAATAATAGCTTTATATTAGGCACGTAATTGGAGATCTTTTACATCAGATTTCCCTGTTGTAGATATTGGCGTATCTCTCAGCTTTTCATATGGTGTTTTGTCGTTTTGTTTGTTTCTGTTTTTGGTCATCTTTGTCAGAAAATGGAGAAGCATCATCTTACAGCCCATCAACAGTAAAAGCCACAATTTCTAGGGCTACCATGTATGGAATGGTGGTTCCATCTGACTCTGGTCTTCGCTCTATACATTTATAAGGAAATCCAACATAATGGCAGCAGCGTTGGGCATAGTGGCAGCAGTATATTTGGTGTTTTCAGCAAAGAGAAAGTCAAGGTTTGTTTGTTCAATGTTTGCTTTATTGCCCCATAAATTGAAATAGTTGGTTAGCATCAGAATCTGTTTTACACAGGTAGCCATAGTTCAGTCTCCTCTCCCCTTTTCCTTACACCCCACCCCCTTCCTGGGTGAATGAGTCTTATTAACTCTAACATGAAAGGCTTGGGGACAATAGGCCATATGTATTTGCATCCATTTGGCAGTGGCTTACACATCATTGTACTTGGTAAAAAGAATGAAGGATTTGGAGAGAGAAATATCTTGGTTCAAATCTCAACCATCTATCTTATATAGTCAGTGTGAGGATTAAGTATCATTAAAGACAGACTAAAATATTGATTTAGCTGGTATTGTTATTTGTTAGTAAAAAATCATATCGGGGCACCTGAGTGGCTCAGTCAGTTGAGCGTCCGACTTTGGCTCAGGTCATGATGTTGTGGTTCACGGGTTCAAGCCTTGCATTGGGCTTTGTGTTGACAGCTCAGAGCCTGGAACCTGCTTCATGGATTCTGTCTCCCTCTCTCTCTGCCCCTCCCTGGCTCATACTCTGTCTCTTTCTCTCTCTCAAAAATAAGTAAAACATTAAAAAAATCTTATCAAACACTCAGGAGCATGGCATAATATATGTGAAATCTAAGTACATGTAGCAGTACTTGTATGTATGGGCTTTTAAACAAGCTACTTGAATGTCATGCTGACAAAACCTATGATTCCTAGTACTTGTTTTAGTTACTAGACTATTTTGCTGCTTGTGACTTGCACAGAAAGTCCTTGGAGAAGGAGGGTGAATGGAGATTATGAAGGGCCAGTGCCAGAATAACTTCTCACTGTCTCACAACATTATGTAGTTTCCTTTTTGCCTAAAACAACAGATTACGCAACAAAGTTATTTATGAAAACTCAATTGATAGATGCCCTCTCCCTCATTTGACAGTCTTGAACATTTTCTTGTTCTCACTTTACCAACAACTGTTAGTTTCACCAACAAATGCAAACTAGCCTGAATGCAGGATGTCACCCTGCTGGGTTTATTTAATGCAAATATAGATCCATCTACAGGTATCTTTTATCTAAACCTATGCCTAGTATCAATCTGGTCTTCCAAAAGATCAACAAGATGAGATATATTTCTAATACCTTACGTTTATCCGACGTGCTAAAGATACAACCCGGTGCTGAAATAGAAAAACATTTTGTCACTTTCAGTTGGTGGTTTCTTTTCCCTACTCTGTGATGCTTCAGTTTTAAGGCTTATTTTATAAGTTCTGTTTGGACACTACGTTAACCCTCAGGCCACAGAGTGTTGGCAAACAGTTAATTTCGTCTTTCCCATTGGCATAGCTGCCGTTCACAGCAGTTCTCCCTCCCTCTCTTTTGTTTAAATTGGCTGCAGTGTTTCTTGCTTAAGGGATTTACCAGAATGTGGCCATACCTGGGACTGAGCTAAACTCAGGATAAAGAACTGGAATGGGAAGGCTATAAACTGACCACTGGATGGGTAACATCATTCTTTCAACTATTCAGAAAAACACATGCACACCATGAGCCCTGACGTTCAGAGGTGGAAAATGAAGTGAACATATGGTAAAGTTAAAAATTAATATTAATAAATGGAAAAGCTATTTCCCTAACAGACATTTCATTTTAAGATTGTCCTCTACTGGAATGATTTATTTGCCTCTCTAATCTACTTGAAATGGGCAACAGGCCGAAAATGGTAAAGAACATTCAAAGCAGAAGCAAGAAAGGAATGACTATTGTATCTAAGAAGTGTATAGATTCAGATTCTTGTTTGAAGGATATTTACACAGTTTGCTAAAGAAAACTGGATTTCTCCTTCTTCTAGGTCCCAGGTTGAATAGCATAAGAAAAATGCTTAGTAATTTAAGCCTTTATTATAGCTTATGGCTTTACTTGCATATTTATTGTCAAAATGAGCTTGTGATGGAAAGGGAAACAGACCTGGCTTGTGGAAAAACAAGGTAAACCAAGGCAATTCTGCAAGTATCTAAGAGAGTTACAAGACTGTGTCCAATGCAGCACTTGTAAACTTACCAATAAATACTATAACTAGACCAATGTAGACTCTTTTCTATATTTGGAAGACATCTTATAATGGTATGAATCTGAAAATGGTGATGGAATTATTGATTCAGTGGTGGTTAAGTTATAGAATTTCAGCCTTTACCGAATCCATCGAAAGTATCCCTCGGTCCCCTACTCTCCATCTGTCTCCTTTTACATCATTATAAACAAATATTTCAAACAAGGCTGATAATTGCCCTTTAGTAACTTAGTTTTTCTTGTCCTAGGGTTTTCTGTTTGATAGTCTGTTGGCTAGTAGCCAAAACTGATCAAGTGCTATGACAATGAAACTGCAAAAGTAAGCAGGCTCTGATCACGATTCGTTAAATTAGTTGTGTAAATGTAACATTGGCAGTACATGCTGGCTATAAATTTAGGCTATCACTAATTAATTTAAATAACAAACATGTTTATTTGCACCTTTTGAGGTAGGCCAGCAATACACAAAGTATGGTCCAGGCCCTAGGAGTCCCCAAGATCCTTTTAAGGGATCTAAGTCAAAACGATATTCATAATAATACTAAGAGTGATGTTCATTTTTTGCTCTCCCACAGCTGTACAGTGGAGTTTTCCAGAGACTGCCTAAGATTTAATGGCATCATCTTTCTGATGGCTAATAACACGTGTGCTTGTGGATTCTTGTGTTTAAAACTTTCTGTTTTAATTTTGGGTACAGCAAATAATTATGGATAACTATAATCCACATAAACAAAATGCTTGCAGAGTTCTTCAATAATTTAAAATATATATAGGGGTTCCAAAATCAAATACTTAGAACATTTGTGTGTTAAGCAACATAATAGTAAAAAATGGGTAAGATGGAGATATTACCTAGGCTGCTGCTTAGTTTTTTTCTATATAGTAGCTGAGACAGGAAGAAATTCTTTTTTTTTTAAATTTATTTTGAGAGGTTGGGGGCGGGGGAAGAGCATACATGCACATGTAAGCGGGAGAGAGGCAGAGAGCGAGGGAGAGAGAGAATCCAGCACAGAGCCCAACATGGGGCTCAAACCTGTGAACACTGAAATCATGACCTGAGCCAAAGCAAGAATCAGATTCTGAGCCACCTGGGTGCCCCAAGACAGGAAGAAATTCTTTTTTTTTTTTTTTTTTTTTGAGAGAATGAGAGAGAGAGAGAGAGCACAAGTGAGTGAGGGGCAGAGATAGGGAGAGAGAAAAAAATCCCACGAGGGGCAGAGAGACGGAGGGGGAGAGAGAGAAGGAGAGAGAGTCCCACACAGGCTCCACACTGTCAGCACAGAGCTTGAAGTGGGGCTTGAGCTTACCCGAACTGGGGCTCAAACTCACAAACTGTGAAATCATGAACTGAGCCAAAGTTGGATGCTTAACCAACTGAGCTACCCTGGTGTCCCAGGGAGAAATTCTCAAGTCTGTTATTTCCACTTGATCCGTTCAGCCTATTCTTCATCATTCAGGTTTGACAGCTGTCAAAGATAGAGCTAAATTCTATCTTCACTCAATGCTTTAGAATCAACAGTTCAATGTAAATGAAAGTGTTGTCCCTGAGATGCCTAATGCTGAATTCGTATCTCTCAAGAGTTGTATGAGGAGGAAGTGTCCACAGTAGCATTTATGAGAATATGTTACTTGATGGTGTTGACAACTGGCTGGTTGGAGATAGGGAGATAAATGCTCTCTTACTCCTGTGGCATGTACTCTGATAGAAAACCAGCAGAGCGGGGTGCCTGGGTAGTTCACTTGGGTTAGCATCTGACCCTTGATTTACGCTCAGGTTATGATCTCCCAGTTTGTGAGTTCGAGCCCTGCCCTGAGTGAGGCTCAGCATTGACAGTGCAGAGCCTGCTTGGGATTCTCTCCCTTTTTCTCTGCCCTTCCCCTGCGCTGGCTCTCTGTCTCTCTCTCTGTTCCTCTCTCACAATAAATAAATAAACTTATAAAGAAAACCAGCAGAGGAATCAAGGAAGTGTATAGCTTACCATGGTTGTGGAATTTAAAAACTGGTGATTTCAGAAGAAAAGACAAAACATACAGACCTAATGAAGGAGTTTTTTTTTAATTGATAAGCATTGGGGTCTTAAAATATATTTTAAGAATATATATTGAATATATTCAATATACAGAATATATATTGTAAAGAAACTTAAATCTTTAATTTAAGGCCTCAGTTATATCTTGCTTTCAACAAGCATTTATCTGACATCTACTGTATATGCTTGGCATTTCGAATGCACAAATAAACATTATATGGCCCCTCAGAGAGCACACAATTTGTAATCCCAGTTGCAAAGTGATACAGAAACAGAGGTGGGAGTCTTTTATTCTGCCCAGCATTGCTAAAGAAGACATCACAGAGAATGCATAATAGGTGTGGAAGATGAGAATAGTATTTCAGGTGTAGGCAGTATCATGCATGAAGACAGAGATGCATTAGAATTATTGGTATGCATAGGGACCAACAGCCTATTTAATTCAGTTATGTGGGTAGTGGCAGGAAATGGGTTAGAAATTTAGGTTGGGATCATAATGTAAAGAGATTTGTAGGCCATTGTAAGTAAGTTTGAATGTGATTTGATCATCCACAAGAATTGCACACCCAGAGGTCTGCAGGGGCCAGGCAAATAAAGTGATAGTAGGGTAGGATATAAGCCCCACTCTTTTGTTGTTTTGCTTTCTAATTTTGAAACGTAGTTTTCTTTGTCTTTATTACAGTGATGTGTTGGAGCTCTTATGAAACGCAATGGTTGATTCTTAACCTTGAGTTCAGTGGTTTTATGTTGGTTACTTCAAATCTAGCACAGTGGAAGTATTGATACCATGGAAATTGGCAAATGTGATGAATCAAAGTATTTTCTTTTCTCTCTCTTTTTTTTTTGGTGTTTGTTTTTTGCTGTTTACCAGCACACTGTTTTCCACTTGATGAATGTGGAGAGGAGTATTTCTCCACCTTTCTAAAATTAAACAAGCAGTGCAGTAAGTGGTAACTGACAAGTGCAAATTTGAGAAGACCGTGTGGACTATGGTGAACAACAGTGTGAGTGCCCTACCTTAAAGAGAATAGCAACCTCTCCATTCCAGTGTAGGTACAGAAAAGGGCCCAGTATTTTCAGACATCTCAATTTAACGAGGAAAGACCGAAACCTGCATATATTGAGATAAACTCTCCTGATTTTTCAGTATTAGAAACTAATTCAATAACAGTAGTAATAATTACCCATAAGCTAAATTTTAATCTGTCTTTGCTGGAGGTATGGAGAAATCATTGAAAGTTCTTAAGCAGAGTGACATGATGGGTTTTCATTTCAGAAAAAAACAAGTCTGGAGGATATATGGAGGACAGATTGAAAAGAACAGAGGCTAACAACTTTCATGGGGTGCTTCAGTCATGGGGATGGTGAAGAGAGATTCTGTGGCATCTGGGAGAGCCATCTTGAGGGCAAAGTCAAGGATTCCATCCCTACATAAACCAGTTACATTGCTCTTTTCCAGCAATGGCCTATACATTTCATCCTGACAAACTTCTACCATAGGCACGCTGAGATTTAGTCAACACGGTGATTGAGGACCAGTTTTCTGCAGGGAAATTCTCAAAGCAGACACCCAAAATGGTGTTGGGTCAGTAGATTTATCTTCATAAAGGACAGCATTGATACTCGTTCCATTGCTCGGGAACCTTTGGAAACAGCAGAGCAGATGCTAGTGTGAAAGATGTTACCTAGATCAAGTTCATTGACATATTTGTGTTTCAGATTTAAACCCGGATATTGGCAGATGAGTTTATCTGTGCTGCATACCTGATGACTATATTTCAACAGAACGAAAGATTTAAAACAAAACAAAAGTGCTTTTGAGTGCTCTGCAAAGTCAATGCAAATGGGGCCTTTGGCAAGGATGTCCTCAGAAAGATGTCCAAATTCCCCCTCATTTCTTCCTTCCTTACTGGTTTGGGTAAATAAAATATTTATGATTTAGTAATAAAAACCTGCCAAATACTAAGCTCTTTCATATGTCCACAAGGTGTGGGAATCTTCAGAAAGACTGAAAATACCAAGACTTAGCCAAAGCCCTTAAATGGGATTGTGCCACTCTTGAGTTCCCTCCTGATGTTCTCAGTTTCAAAGAAGCCTTATTTGATTGAAACAGCACAGTTAAGGACATATGCAGTCTTCTGTTGTGTTTTCTTTTGGAAAATATCTAGACTATGTCCTTGCAAAGAAAATCTCCATATTAAAAATTATTTGATGTTTTGTTTTCAAATTTATGACTGAATTCTGTTGACTTACATGTTCAATTTGATTAGCCATATTGGGTTTTTTTAAATTATAAATATACATATGTATATGGCAGCTGCATTTGCCACTGCTAGAATTCTTTGTCATTACTGTTAATTCTAGTCTTAACTCTTTCTCCGCTGAACACTAGGAGATTCATACCAACTGCAAGGCACTTCATGCTTCTCTGGACTCCAGCCTCACCCAGCCTTTCAAGCTCACAAACACTTATTTCCATGCCTTAGTTTTTTTGCTATGTAAATTGGGACAATATAGTTGTTGCCTGATGCTGCTGTTGTGAAAATTAGTTGAGAAAATGCACATAAAATGGTTGGCAGAGTGTCTGGCACATAGAAAATATTCAAAAATGTTGTCTATGTCAGTATCCACTGAAAGCATCATACTCATGATTGCATTTTTGTTATAGAGGATACACAGAAGACAAGGTCTAGAAGGGTCCTGGCCTTCCATGCTTTCTCCATACCCTCTCCCTGTATACTCAGAATAACTTACCTTCCTAGCACAATAGTATGTTCACCAACCAGGAAGCTCTTCCAAGCCTTGATGTTCAGAGTCTTTATTATATATGCAAGATTGATTAAATCATTGGCCATGTGAATAAACTCAGTCTCCAGCCATCACCTCCTTGGAGAGCAAAGATTGGTGAGGCCCAAAGTTTCAACCTTCTAATTACATGGTTGGTCTCTCTGGTAACCAGTCCCCATTTTGAAGCCATTTATGGGCCTACCATGTGTCACTTTGCTAATATAACAAAGATGATCCTATCACTCTGGAAATTCCAAGGATTTTTGAAGCTCTGGAACCAGGAACAAACACCAGATATATTCCTTATTATAAAGAGAGAAAAGTGAAATTTTACAATTCATTGTACTTTCAGCCTAAATAAACATACTGGATCAATCTCCCACTATGGACCCCAAGCAGTACTTCGCTTGTCTTCTAACTTTAGGTGAGTTCCCAGGCCCCAAATATATATCATGATCTGCCTTCTGTACTCAAGATTGATAAGCTCAGTTTTCCAGGAGACTAACCATCAGTCCCCAGATTCTTGTTCACTGATCCTTCTGTGAGGACTGTTAGATTCTCTTAGGAATGGAACACATGGTTGACTGTTTAGATAGCTCATGGTTCTTCAGACACATGTAGATTAGGATCCCTTTGGCAGACCTTGCTATGTAGGTGGGATTTCTGTTTGTAGCAGCCCACTTCAATTCTCCATGTTGAGCCATCTTACAGAGCTTCTAAGTAGGACACTGTTGTTTAGAGGTGCAGGTAGACCACTAGGCACATATCAAGATACCTACCAGGGAAAATTGACTCAAATCTTAGGGGCTTAGGTGGACTCCTATATACCAATGTGTTCATCCAATTATCCTATTACAGGATAATAGACACTCATTGGTCACTTTTCAAAATGTATGTTGTCTTCTTTCTCCCATGGGGCTAGAAAAAAATAAATCAACTTTCAGTTTCTGATATCATGTGCTAATTTCTCTAATCCTGGAAAAACTGGTCACTTTTTTAGAAAATCAGCCTCCCAAAGGAATTTTGATTTCTTTGGAATTTGCAATCTAGTTGCAAGTTCTTTTATTCATTTGCACCAATTCATATTTAGTGACGTGTGAAATTTCCAAGTACATCAGATGCCATTTGCTAAATAAACAGTATTCTCTAACTCCAGAAAAATCAGTAGCCTCATATGTTTGAGCACTTAACTTCAGAAACCCTTTGTTTACTTTGACCTTCCATAGGATCAGGCTGACATATGGATGCCTAATCAAGTACTGAAAACATGCATAAATAACAGAGACTTTACATGTGTAATATTCATAAACTTCCAGTTTGTTTTTCAAGTTTCTTACACTGAAACATCTAATAAAGGTCATTTAGGACATACTTTAAATTTTAACACTTCAGCTTTAGTTCTTGAAATGATTTTGGGAAATCATACAAAAGGCATTATATAACTCTGGGGTGATGTAAACAGATGTTTTATATATTTGCATAATTCTGTCATATATTTGTGTAACTCTAGAGTTAACGGAATTATCCTATGAAATTTCAGAAACATTTGTGCAATTCTTTTCTTTCTTTCTATTTTTTCTTCTTGCTTTTTAAAAGTCAAGAAATTTGAGTGTTTTAAAAAAACCAAATTTTCAACACTGAGGTCAGAGTTGTATAACACCAAACACAACTGGAGACATAAAACATATTAGGAATGAACACTTAAGAAATTTCCTGGAGTGGCTGAATCACAGAACTATAAAATCTCTGGATTGGAAGAGTCTCCAGAGCCTTTTACTAAATACAGAAACTTCTATAGCAAGATCAAACCAACCTCAAACTTCTATTTGTCTCTGATAAGAAGGATGGCAACTAAACACATTAGAATATATTTTTAAATCTCATTTAGGGTAGAAGTGTATTATTAATTTTAGTTTTGCCTAGCTGAAATGCCCTTTACTCATAGACTAGAGTATTTTCATTAATATATATATATATTTTTAATGACTTTTTGTTTGGAGAAATGGTGCTTTTCCTATTTGTTTTTGTTTTTATTTTGTTTTTGCATTTAAGTTGGCTGCCCTTATCAAATATGGCTTTGATGAGTTTTGAAACTGTTTTAAAGAAAAATGGTACCTGTAATCATTCACTATTTATTCCTATGTAGAAAGAATCAAGTTTGCACAAAATTTTGAAATCTGACATTTTTAGGACATGACATGAATTCAAAATAAAGGCAATAGATGAATTTAATGTTAAGAATAAAATAGTACTTGTATCAAGACTGCTATTTATATACACTTTTTTAAGAAACACTGTAAAAACGTCATGTATGTAGGGCAGATTTATCCAATAATAAAGCATGAACATAGAGATTTGGAAGCCTCTATACAGTGATCACAGTGATATATGTAGAGAGAAAGAAAAGTGTCTCCCCATGAGTGTAATTTCACTCCATTTCATTTTATATGTAATTATTTCATCTTATTATGTGCTTAGCATGTTGTTAGGTGCTGTAGAAATTAAAATATAACTCCAGTGATAGGTTCTAGCAATTATTGACCATCTACTATGAACCAATCTACTGCTAAGTGCATCACATAAATGTCTTATTTTTCCCACTTTAGGCAATTGAGAACCAGTGAGATTAAACCACATGACCGGGGCAAATAGTTGTGACAGATCATGTTTCTAACTCAGGTTTGTCAGATTGTGAAACACTCTGCGTATTATTGTATAAGATGCTGTCTGTGTTCAAAAGAGGCTCAAAGTCCTGTTGGTGCCATTATAGTCACACATGAAGCCGTCAGAATCGCATTCAGATCAGGTACCAATTTAAATGGTATTGATGAGCACGCTAGCTCACTGAAGAGTCCTCTCTTCAATGAAGACTTTTTATGTTTAACTTCCATTTATCTCTCAAATTCTCTTTTTAAAATCATATGATCTCCATAAGTTACTTTTAATTAAAATTCTTAGTGTAAAATATTTGACATTACAGAATGGCACAAGTCTGTTTTGTGGTTATCTTTTTTTTTAATTTAATTAATTAATTAATTAATTTTATTTATTTATTTATTGAAAGAGACTGAGGAGAGGAGAGGAGAGGAAGGGAGAGAGCGAGAGAGAGAGAGAGAGAGAGAGAGAATCTCAAGCAAGCTCAGTGCAGAGCCTGACTAAGGCTTGATCTCATGACCCTTGGGTGATGACCTGAGCTAAAATCAAAAGTTGGATGTTCAACTGATAGAGCCACCTAGGCACCCCTGTTTTATGGTTATCTTATAGTCTTCTGATTTTACTTCCATCCCAGTATGTTTATGGAACAACAGGGAGTGTTTTATCTACCAGAAGTTTTGCAGGGGAAAAGTAGTCAAAGCAACAGAATAATTGTATTTATCAAGGCAACAAAGAGACCTGGAGTTGCAAGGTTTTCTTAGGGTGACATAGATAGTTTGGAGGATGAGAGAGGAGATTATAGAAGTTACTTCTGGCCAGGAGGAAAAGTGGCAAAGTGATGGCAAAGAGAAGAAAGTGAACAGGAAAGGAAGATGGGGTAGAGAGCTTGCAGGTATGCATAAAGGAAGAGTTTGCCTAGCTCCTGTCCTTACTGGGAGCTGTGGGCAAAGGGAGAAGTGTTGATGAGGAATGTTAGTAAACGCTGCTGTGCCATGAGTGCTCAACATATCTGTGTTAGTATCTTTCAGGACAATAAGATTGTGTGTGTGTGTGTGTGTGTGTGTGTGTGTGTGTGTGTGTAAGAGACATTTATTTGAAGGAATTGGCTCACACCATTGTGGGGCTGGTGGTCTGAAGGGCAGGGTAGCAGACAGAGACTCAGAGAAGCATTGATGTTGTGGTCCTGTGTCCAAAGGCAGTCTGAAGGCAGAAGTCCTTTTTCCTTGGGGGATCTTAGTCTTTTTCTCCTAAGGCTTCAACAGATTGGATGAGTCTCACCCATATTATGGAGAGTAATCTGCTTTACTCAGAGTCTACTGATTTAAATGTTAATATCATTTTAAAAGTTGCATTCATAGCCACACCTAGAATGGCATTTCACCAAATATCTGACAACTATGGCCTAGACAGGTGGCCATAAAATGAACCCTGAAGTCAACTTTCAGATACTTTTTGCATAAGGTTCCTTTAGAATTTGATTTATGTCAGGCACAATTCTAGGTGCTGGTGTTAAGGAAGTATATAAGAGAGATGAGGGCCTGATATTAAGGTGCTTACATTCTCAAAAAACAATTTGTCATAAATTAGCCGGATTTCCGGTTGTGAGAAGGGCAATGAAGGAAACCAAGGCAACGTGATGGAATTTATGGACATGCTGTAAGGGGCTATAACCTTGGTCACTTATCTGACTGTGACCCAGAAGACATGCATTGTGTATTCCAATCCAGTGGGAGACTTATATTTCACTGAAGCAAATGTGTCATGAAACTATTTTTCTCTTCGTGTGTGTGTGTGTGTGTGTGTGTGTAACACACTCCAGTTACGATTATTCATTTATTTCCCTTCCTCATGGGTCAGCATACTCAGTGCTTTATCTGGAGTGGTGAGAGGTCTCTCTGAGGGGGTGACATCTGAGGTGAGCTTGAAGCCTAAGGATACAATATGAGCAGGATGGTTTGGGTGGCTGGAGCTTATCAGCGGGAGAGAAGCCAGCCAGGTGAGATTGGGGGCTGGGCTGGAGCTGGATTGCAAAGACTTACTTTTATTGTATGTACAATGAGGGGCAATGATATGCTGTTGAAAGGTAAGTGACATCATTTATTTTTTTAAATGATTGTTCTGGCTGCTCTGTGGAGAAGAGCTTATAGCAGGACAAGAATGGAGGCTGAGAGGCAAGGTCCAAGTGAGAAGGTGATACTAGGGGTGATTGTGAGAAGTGAACAAATGCAAATATTGTAGCAAATTAAATGTTTTCAAGTTAGACACCTTGGGAAGGGGAAGAAAAGGAGGTTTTTAACAGCTGGATTATGGGCATGTGGGTGGCTCAGCCGATTGAGCATCTGACTCGTGATTTTGGCCCAGGTCATGATCTCTGTCTTCATTTCAGCTCAGGTCATGATCTCACAGTTTGTGAGTTCGAGCCCCTTGTCGGGCTCTGCGCTGACAGTGTGAAGCCTGCTTGGGATTCTGTCTCTGCCTCTTTCTCTGCCCCTTGCTCTCTGTCTCTCTCAAAATAAATAAACTTTCAAAAAAAGACATTGGATTATATGTATTTAATTCAATTATATCTTTTGTCACTCACAAATGATAATTGAGGTTCAAGTATTAATGAGCTATTCAAGGTTCTCTTTTTCCCTCAAAACCCAAGTCCTAAATCATAAAAGAACAGACCTAACTACCTTTTTTAAAAAAATGTTTATTTATTTTTGAGACAGAGAGACAGAGCTTGAGTGGGGGAGGGGCAGAGAGAGAGGGAGACACAGAATCCAAATGAAGCAGGCTCCAGGCTCTGAGCTGTCAGCACAGAGCCCGACTTGGGGCTCGAACACACAAACTGTGAGATCATGTGAGATCATGACCTGAGCCGAAGTCGGACGCTTAACCGACTGAGCCACCCAGGCGCCCCAAGACCTAAATGCCGTTTTAAAAATAAAGTAAGTTAAGGCTTTTTAGGGAAATTCAGACTAGCAAGTGAAGGGAGATGTTTGGATGGGCAGAGATTTGGGGACTTCTTGTCAAGTCAATGACCACGTACTCAATGTATGTAATGCTGGCATTGCTGATGATGTATCATTAAGGAAATTGGGAAAAAACTTTCATTTTTATAAATATTTTTGACCATTTTAATTTGGGAGGTCTTCATTTTCTCCTTTTCTCTTGAAAAGTCATTACATTAGACCAGTTTCTTAGTATCAATGGAGAAAGACAAAACCCAGTATAAAATCATTCTCGTGTTGAAATGGTTATCCAAAAAGAAGCCTTTCTGCTTACATGATCATTAAGCTAGTGTTTAGTATAGATGACCGGATGTGTATGTCTGTGGTCGCATAGACATTACATTGGGAAATGAGAGAGAAATTCGAGTTTTCTGCAAATACTGCAAAATGAGCTTTTCTTATTGTTTAAAAGGCCAAGTGTTGTAAAATGATTTAGGAAATGTGAAATGTAAGGATGTCTATAATTACTCTCCCCAGCCCACTGCCTTGCATCCATCAATAGATTATTGAAACAGCCTCCTAGCTGACCTCTCCACCGTAAGTGTCTCTGAATCCATTCTTGGCACAACTGGCAAGGTTCTCTTCCAAGAAAACAAAACACCTGGTCCTTGCCTTCAGGATAAATTCCAAACATCTTAGGAGGAGAGAACTAATATCTCTTAAAAACACTGAGTGTGGGACAGGCTTAGGCCTAAATGGTTTATGTATACTATTGGCCTTTAGAATGAACCCTGAACCCCATCTTCAGACAGTATTTCATGCACCATCACCTGTGGTCTCTAATTACAGGACAGAATCACACTGCATTGACAATTACATCTTTTCAGATGGTGAGACTCAGAGCTCTTTGAGTAAAAGGATGATGTTTGCTTGTTTTTGTTTTTCGCTGTGATTAGCACAGTAGCTGGGAGATAGTAGGAACTGAGTAAATGAAAGCAGATTGTTGTTTGTTGAAATGAATTGTTTCTTTGCTTTTAGAGAGGGAGAAATACCTACAGGGAGGAGAGGGGCAGAAAGAGGGAGAAAGAGAATCTCTGCTTAGCACAGAGCCAGACATGGAGCTCGAACCCACGAGGCTGGGATTATGACTTGAGGGGAAATCGAGAGTCAGATACTTAACTGATTGAGACCGCCAGGCACCCCTGAAAGATGTTTATACTACATTTTACAGACTCCTCCTCATGTATTAAGAGTGGCCCTTTGGGAAGCTTTAAAAGTAGTAGTTGCTAACCGCTTCACCCCTGCTCAGTGTTCTAGATGTTTGTTCTTCAGCTTACTAGCTGTGTGAATATGAACAAGTGTCCTTAAATCAAGTAACTTGTCCAAATTTTGTCTGTTTTCTGTGTTTATGAAACGGGTAGCAATAATGATAAAGTTGCAGAGGTCTTATAAATATTAAATTAGGTAGTGTATGTAAAGCATCTAGTACTGTGTTTCACTAACATCAGTGTGCCTAGTACATGGTAGATAATATTGTGATTGCTCTTTTTTAAAGAATAAATCAATATTTTAGTGCTTCATAAATTTATTGAGGACTAAAGTGATTCTGGCACAAAGACATTGGAAACTTTTTTAGGGGGGTGCCTGGTGGCTCAGTCGGTTAAGCGTCTGACCTCAGCTCAGGTCATGATCTTTCAGTCTGTAAGTTTAAGCCCCATGTCAGGCTCTGTACTGACAGCTTGGAGCCAGGAGCCTGCCTCAGATTCTGTGTCTCCTTCTCTCTGTGTCCCTCCCCAACTCCATGCTCTGTCTCTGTCTCTCAAAAATGAATACATGTTAAAAAAATTTTTTTTAAAGAAAACTTTCTTTAAAAGAATTAGAGTGTAGCTACAATTAGTATCCACTAATGTATTCAGAGTCTGCAAGAAATTATGTTGGGCTTTAGAGAAATCAGGGGGTTAAAAAAGCAAATAATATTTTAAACTTAATTTGCAAACAGAGCAGAATCTAACCATTACTATTCGTGGCTGTTGCATTGGAAAATCTGGAACTTTTTTTTCCAACTGATAGATTTTTCTAAATTTATATGTAAGGTTGCCTCTGAGATCACATTATTTTAATGGTTGTCATTATTATTATTCATTTAAATACAGAGGAGTTTAGTTTGAAGAGAAGCTATAACCTTTCTTTATTTTAATTCACATTCTGTACAGGAAAACCATGACTTGCAGGTTCAAAGGAGAAAGCCTTTAAAAGGGCTTGTAAAAGGCCTCATAGTCTTCTTGGACATCAAATAGCTCAGCAAAACAGCATTATGATGATTTAAATGTAAATGAATTAGAAACATATGGATCACATTCCCTTGGAAATACATATGGGTTTGGAAATTAAGGGGGAACTGCCTGACAAAATGCACTGCACTTCACTTAGCACAAAATGTTTGAATAATGGGTTGAATTTTTTGCCAAATCTTGAAGGCCATGGGTTCGTCCTATGGATATTTTCACAAACCCTGTGGGTCTTGAGGTTCCTTGGCTTTAAGAATTGTGTTACCTGTCAAGATCAACTCCTGTCACCATCGCTTCTGTCCCTGTTGTTCTTTGCCATGCACATGAGCGTGCAGTTATGAAAGGAAAATCAGTTTCAAGAGCATGGAAAGAATGGAGTTCAGGGGGAGGATGTTGTTGGATTTTCTCTCTTCCCCCTTGTTCTTTTCTGTTTCTTCTTTTTTTTTTCCTAACACTTCTTTCCCTTTACTTTTTCCATCCTTGTATTTCTTCCTTATTTTGTTATCTCTTTTTCCCTCTCCCCAATTTTTTTCTTTCTCTCTCAAGTGGGAGAATGAATGGGTAAGAACAGAATGCTTATAAGGGAAAGCTTGTGGTAGCATAGAGTAATGAATTATCTGTGGTCTCATTATGTCTTTTCTTGAGGATTGCCCCCGTAAGTTCCACCAGAAAACAGAAAAGTCTGAGACTCTTCCTCAGTGAATCACTTGGCTTTTACTGTGGCACAAGAGGAAATGTTTGGACTTATTATATTGTGTTTTGAACATTTTAGAGTCTCATGAAAGTGGCGTCAGCCTGCTTTAGCTTATTTTAGAAAGTAATTTATCATTATTAATATTGATTCCAGGGATAATTAATTAATTTCCATAAAATGAGTTGACACATGGAATATCAGAGACTTAAGACTAATACGTTGCTGTCCAGCCTGGGTGAAAGCAGGTGTCACGGTAACAGGATCTGGCTTTTGTGTGTGTGTTACAAAATATACTGCCTCTTGATAAGCAGCTACAGAATTGATAGTTAAATCTATCCGCATGGATTTGCTTCCCATATGGAACTAATTGCCTCTGGAATAGCTAAAGCCAAAAGATCTCTACGATTTCAAAAGCTTCTCTTATCTTTCCTCTCGTATGGTTGTTGACAGGAGCGAAACACATCTATCCTCATTTATTATATTGGTCTCATCAAGTGAGGACGTGTTGATGGGGGACTGTTACAGAACCAGATGGTCCAAGTTGGTCTTTTATGTTTCAAGCATTTCCCCTCCTAGGTTTTAAAAGTCCAAACAAAGGCTGTCCTGCACTGGGGCTGATCCCCTAGAATCTCTCTTCTTAAAAGACCTAGTCCAGTCTCTTGCTGGTGCTGAATAGGACTGTCTGAGTACCAGAGCATTGCGTTTCTGTGAGCTTTAATCCTGTCTCATGAGGCCTGACTCACTTTATCTCCTTTGGTATGACTGGAGACTAACTGAGGGATAATAAGCTTTTCTGACTGTCTGGACCCTGACATAAGGCCCTTGTCTCTCATTTCTCAATTGGCCACCATAGTACTACCTCTGCTACTTGCCCCAAATGCATAGGTCAGAGACGTCTATGGTCAAAGTCTTGACAACTAGCAGTATTTTACTCTCTCTCTCTCTCTCTCTCTCTCTGTCTCTGCTAAGAAGGGTAGGGTTTGACCTGCCATTTCTTCTCAAAACCACTGGGGAAAGTAGTGTAAAGATAAATAGATAGCCATCATCACCATTGTTCTCATTGTCTTGTCATCCTCTTAGTTCACATTTCTAGAACATGTATCTGTGCCGGGAATAAGCATTTTTGATGCATGAACCCATTTAATGCTCTCAACCATCTTAGGGAGGAAAGGCTATTATCATCCCATACTATAGAGAAGGAGAACAAAGTACAGGCAGATTAACTGTCCTGCAGCATCTTCAAGTCAAGAACATGTGTACCAAATTTGATAAAGGCCAAAGGGCAAGGAAACACATAATGCAGCAGGACTTCACCTACACTTGAATCTTCAACCCTCTTTCCCCTTTTCTCAGAATAGGTGGAAAGACTTTGAGAAATGGAATTTTAGCCATAAGAGCCTGAAATCACAGACGTGGGAAATGCTGCTTAAAAAGAGAAGGGAAGAATTTTGTCTCTGGTGCTCCTCTGGCTGTGCTGCTTTGGAAAAGTGATTTATGCTCTCTATGGTGCAGTGTTCTTATCTCTGAAATGGAGATAATAGGGTACCCTCATGTTAGGATTGTTGTAGAGATTAATACATGATTGTTAGAAGTGTCTGTCACCAAGTCAGTCCTATAAAGATATGCCAGCTGTGATGTTACTATTCCACCGAAGAATGTCCCCAAATGCTAGGCAATGCGTTGTTCACATGTGAGAAAAAAATGGGCTAGTGGATCATTCTGGACTGTATATTCAGTTGTCTAATGGATACTTCCCCATTAGTAGCCCACCTTATACTCAGTGCATCCAAACCAATTTTTTTTTTCATCAAACCTACCAATTTTTCTGCTTTTCCAGTTTTGGTTGGTGGCACCAGCATATTCCAGTGTAGGGGTCAAAGTGAGAGACCTGGGGTGGGCCTTTATTTCTCCCAACAGAGCATACATCTCTCACCAGACCAGTCATTAAATCCTCTTGATTCTACTTCCAGAATGTCTTTCAAATCCATCCCCCTTGGTCGATGGCCACCAGCCTGACTGATATCAATTCAATAGCCATCAAGCAATCTTTCCTATTACCCTTCTCTCCTTTATTCTAAAGTATGGAATTTTAACATTGAAATATATATATATAAAACTCCAGTGATGTTATTCTTACGAATGGCTGCCCATTTATAAAGGATGAATCTCAAGCCCTTGATGTCTACAATAGTTCTGTTTGCTTTAAATACACTATGCATGTATTTCCATACCACTGGGTCAACAGTCATACTTCGTCTTGTATTTGAAAGATGTTTCTGAGAGGAGACTAAATCTCTCTAAGCTTTAGACCCTTAAGTCTCTCATCCACACACACAACCCTCCCCATGCTGAAATAACTGTACATAGTAGATCAGAAAAACATTATTAGGAGAATAAAGTCAGACATGGTCTAAAGCATTTAGCACAGTGTTTGACCTTGCAGTGTGACCTTGGGCAATTTATTTAACTTCTCTGTGCCTTATTGATACCTTCATAAAGTAAGGAGAGTACATACAGCAAAGAAATATCATGAGAATTGAAGTAACCAGTATGTGTAAAATGTTTAGGGCAGTGTTTACTATTCCTGTCTGATTTTTCTTATTATTCCTTTAACTCAGTTATAAAATGCCATTGATGTTAATTTGTGTTACAGACTGAGAAGGGTTTTGGGGGGATTTATTATAGTTTATAATGTACATTTTATACATTCCAAGAATACTGTTGCATTAAAATAGCATATGTAAAGGCAGAACCCAAATGTCATCACATCATGAAGACATTCCCCATACTCTCTGTCTTGCAGTGGACTGACCTATTCTTATCTCCCGCTTCCTTAGCAGTTTGCCGATATTTCTGTTATAGCACTTTGCTGAGTGATACAAGAATCATCCGCATATGTGTTTGTGTCTTCCACTAGAATGTGAGCCAGGAGTTTGTCCCTTGTTCGCTTTGTATTTCTTCTCAACCCCGATTATCCTCTTCGCCACCCTGAGATGCCACTTCTGTGCCTGGCAACCAGCAGGCATTCAATAAACGTTGACTGAATGCATTCTGAATTGGGTAATGAGGCATTGTCCCACCTTTGTGGCGGCCTTCATAAATACCTAGGGTTTCATTTGGGTCTGTGGCCATGTTGGATGAGCTTCAGAGACCAGAGTGTTGTCGCAGCAGCAGGGGCTCCACACATTTGGCTCCTAGAACATTTTGACAAGAAAAATGTCTGCATTTCAAGATACCTGAGGGCTTATTCCTGTTTTTCTCAAACACAGTCAGGCTTTCATGTGGTCTTACACTTGCTTATTGATACCCAGTATTTTTCTTGTTGGGCCAAATGTGGCAACACATTATTTATTTGACACTGTGGTAATCCATTCAGTTGGATGGAAAAGAACATATTAGTCAAATGAAACTGATGTCTGGTAGCCATGCATACTCACCCAAATAATCTGCCCCTGGACCCTGTTCACGGGCCGGTTCTCCAGCTGCTTGATGCCAAGCCATATTCTCGCTCAGGGATTTATTTTCCCTGGCCCTGCTGGGATACTAAAACCAACTTTCCGATTCAGCCTTAGCCTCAGCCTCCAGCCCCTGGACAATAGCAATACTGTGTGATGACTACCGAGGACAGACTAAGAGGGATGACTGTTTTAACAGCACTTTATGACTCCTCAAGCTGGCCTGGAAACATCACCACAAGGAGAAAAAGGTATTCGCCAAAGAGAGGGGATGTCTCTGTAGTCAGAATCTGAGCTGGAATCAAAACCACAGACAGAAATAGGGCTGAGGTCCTACAGCGTAAATTCCAGGAACTGGGAAGGAAGCTTGAGGACATGGCCATTGGGCTTTCAGAAATGTGCTAATTGTGCAACATTCACAACCAACAAGAGAGAATGATAAAATAACAATAAAAATGAATGACTAAATCTGTGAACTCATGATTTGGGGAACAATCCTCAAAAACTGTAGTAAGGAAGGGGAAAAAAAAGCATTCATTAGCATCAGTCTTATTATCTTTTTCTGTGTTCTTCCTTCTCAGTCCCTCTTTCTCTCCCTCCTTCCTTCTTGTAGAATAGAGAAGCACAGTGAGTCTGCAGAGTGTTTATGGGAGCCATGTGTCCTTTGTGATATCCCCATCTCTGACTAAAATACAAAAGATTGAAAAAAATAAAGTAAAATACAAAAGATTAGCATGTATACCTAGAAGTTAATTGATCTAATTCATCTTTCAATTTGAGTGTCCAAAAAGGTCAACTCCAGTTTTGAGTCTTGCCTCTGAACTACAAGTAGCATCTGAAATTCATTTCTAAAATGGCCCAGTGAAAAAGCAGGATCATGGTAGAAAAATTCTCACTTCTTATGAGCCAACAAGAAATATCTAGGCATTAGCTAAGGGTCAGCAAGTGACTTTTTCAACCTGTGTTTGGCAGCAATGTTAATATTTAGGATTTCTTGCTTAGTCAGGTCAAGTCCAAGAGGATGTCCTAACGAATATGTGTGGGGAGTTCTGCCATGCCAGAGCAGGCTGCCAAAAGTTTTGTATTCGTGCAAACCCGAAGGGCCTCCTGAAAGAAGCACTGTCAGACTTACCATTATTTCCCAGAACCACGACTCCTAAACAGTGAGGAAAAAGGCTGTCTCAGTCCTTGGAGATTTCAACCTTATATGGCAAGGAACTCATTCTGGGATTAAAAAAAAAGTACATATATATATATATACACACACACACACACACACACACACACATATCTACACACACACACGCATATACACACACACACACACCATACCATATATATCTCATGTCATATATCAAAGACAATAAATCGGCTGTTACTTTTTAAAAGTTGTGTTAAGGAGGATTCAGGGGCTCTATGAAGACCCAGTAGGAAAGGGTACCATAGTCAATAAGCAATATCTGTCATTTCTGTTGTGGGTGCTTGGGTTTCATATTGCCCCATTGGGGGAAAGAAAAGGACTTTGGGATGTGATGCTATGTGGGGCCACTCAGTTAGGATTGGCTCAGTCTGGGAAACCCCAACTTTTGTAGGAGTGTAGTCTGTAAAAAAAAAAAAAAACAGCAAATGTAATCATAGTGATAGTAATGATAGTATGTAGTGTAGTAATATGTAGTATTGTATGTATTAGTATGTATATATGTGTATCATAGTAATGTGTTAGTATATATATAAATAATGCATATATAATGTATAATGTATATGTCTGTATATATATTATTTATATGATATTAATGTAAAAAAATTGAAAGAAGACCTTTTTGGGGAGCCTACAAAGAAAGTGTAAAGCCAGTGGGAGAGATCTCTGCCCATTTTTGTGGGAACACTGTCCTAAGAAACCTAAGCAAGTCAATTCTTGGCTTAAATAAGAGGGAACTGAGCCATACATATGTTAGAATTAGATATAACAGCAGAGACAGAAATAAGTCACCCAAAAGATGCATCAGAGGCCACCACTGAAAATTTCGACTTAACATGATAAAGTCAGCTCAGGAGATTGTTTGAGCTACCCAAGTTTGCTCAGATCAGTATTTATCCTCTGTCTAATATATTTTTGTTTGTTCCTGACATTTATACCTGCACTGTGTAATGCAGTGGCCTCTAGCTACATGTGGATTTTTAAATTTAAACTTTTTAAAGTTAAATAAAATTAGAAATTCTCAGTCATACTAGCCACACTGCAAGGGTTGAATACATACATGGGGCTGATGGCCCCTCTATTGGACAGCACAGATACAGACTGTTTACATCATCTGGACAGTTCTAGTGGACAGTGATAATCTAGACCATGGGAAAGAAAAGGAGTCCTGGCTTATAGAACTGCCTTCATAGGACTGAGAAGAGAGTAGTTTGTCCTACTTATTCAGAATCATTCCTCCTTTCTGCCGTTGCTTTTTTGGGCCATTTCTTGCCCAGTCCCAATGATGGACACATGCAGTTAATACTGAGTTGATGTGGACCTGCTGCTTCTGTGTTAGGTATTTGATGGCGAAGTTAAATATACCATTAGCAAAGGTGATTTGGAGGATTGCCCCTGGTTTTCTTAGATATCAGGAGCATTATATCTGGCACAAATTTGTGATCAGATACAATTCTCGGTGCTGATCTCTCTTATCTCTGTTCTTCATAATAACCCTTCAAGGTGGGCATTTCCATTCATTTTTAACAAATGAGCATATTAAAATGTTAAGAAACTTAACAAAGACACACAACTAGGAAGTGGCAAAGCAGTGAGGTAAACATTAATCTTTCTGACTATAATTCTCGGTGTTTTCTATTATAGCACATTGCTTACTAGGAAGATAAAACAAATATGTACAGAGATCATTAGAATCAAAGGTAGAAATGCTAAGTGCCACAAGGACAGATTCATTGCTGAGGGTTCCAATTTTTTTCCTGATGACACCTCTACCTGACTTTGTAGATGGGTCAAATGTTCTGCTTGCCTATTTAAAATATGCCATTTTGCCACCTAATTGGTAGATGAATAATCGTCCAAAGTGTTCCATGTAGTACTCATGAGTCCCTTATCCTACATTAACAGTAATATTGGTGGTAAGGAATCTTCTAAGTAGGCAGGCTCTGAATTGCATGAAAACTGTTCCTGGTAACTGTCATGAGATTTGAAGATATTAAAATCTGCAATGATCCAACATCAGCACCAGGATGCTAACCTATCCGTTGTTGTTAGGCAGGAAGCATTGTTCCAAAGAGAGGATTGGGTTTTCTGTGCTTCTTAGAGATTTTCTAGTCTCCTTTATTTCTTCCTTTGCCCAGCAAGATCTTCTAATTTTCCTGTGGCAGGACCCCAAGCTATTGTGACAACAAAGCTGTTTGCTGATGAAAGGAGTAGAGGTTAATTGCCGTGAGAAGCCCTTTTTTCATCTTACCTTCCATGTTGCTTTGCAGGTATGTAAGAGCTAGTGTATGTGAACATTGGCAGTCTCACAGAGAAGCCTCTCCTATGCCTGATAACATAAAATCCTGAACAAACTCTGTTTCTCTCTGATTTTTAATGTCACCTAGAGTTAGTTGGGATAAGAGGTGTAGAGAAGAGAAAATTCTTGAATTTACAAGACTTGAATTTACCCTTGAACTTTACACTGGCAATGAGAATTTCAAAGTTGATTCACCAGATTTGAGCAGCTCACCTAACTTACTACCATGGCTTTGGAGTTTCTGTCTTGAAAATTGCTGAAGTCCCATTGTGCTGTATCACGTTAAAAACACGAGTGACCTAATGTCATTGTTTTGTGAGATTACACACCCCTACCTTTGAATTTTATTTGTTTACTTTGGTTTTAATCTAAAAACATTCTTTGAAACTGTACTCCCAGGCTGGAACATGTGCTTGAAAAATCTTCCTTTTCCTTCTTTTCTAGAAGTTACACAAGCAAAGAAGAGATTGTTTCATTTTGAAAAACATATTTGCCTTATTTTGGTTATGGTTTCCCTTTTTATTTTCTATCATCTTTGGAAACTTGATGAAGCATGGAGAGGGTATTCAATTCCTGAACAGTGTCATCAGAACTTTGCATTTATAGTCGTATTGTCCAAGAAGCAAAAACAAGAGAAAAAAGAATGAGTAAGATTGCCTGTTCCAGGCTAACTGAAATTCAGTAGTTTTATCATTCAGGTAATATAAATTATTGCCTCTCCAGTACTTTTTGCCCTGAATGTATTCATCATTTCCCATTTGCTGACAAAGACCAAACTTCCAAGTATTTGAAAATAATTATTGAAATAGCAGTAAGTTTTCCACTTTGCCTATAGAGGTAATAATCTTTCATATATTTTAATACATAACCAATGAAATCTTGAAACAAAATTTCACAGTTCATCTGTTTGTTTAAGGGGAGGCTGTGAAGCAGTATTTAAAAACATCTTTCTTTTTGCAGCCCTTTTAGAGGTTATCAATCAAGTGAAGCATAAAATTTAAAAATATTAGGATATAATATCTCCCATATAGCATATTTTCAGGGAAAGTTTTATGTTTTTTTCTTGACTGACAGATGTTAAACTTTGATCTGTCAGAGAGAGACTATACCTCTCTTAACTTCAGTGATACTTGTATAATAGTATCCATAAATAACACTTTGAGTAGTTCCTATTTTGTGTTGTAAATAAAATTTCAAAGTAATTATATGAACAAAATAACCTCTTAGATATTAATGTCCTTGTTAAATTATTCTCTATTTTTAAAAAATTCCACATTTACCATGTACTATATACATCCTCAGTATTTGGGCCATTTTCAAAAACCTCTGTTTTTATTTATAAAACATTTGTTCATAATATTGTAATTAGAAACATACCCACTGGAGCCTTTCTTTTAAAACTCTTTCCTTTTTTTTTTTTAAATTCTTTCAGCGCAGAGAAAACTTTCCACCACCTCTTTTTCTTTAAACTGGACGATTTAAGGGACTCCTCTTTCCATGTGATCCATGTTGCTTATCCCAGAGAAATGTTTGTGTTTCTTTTACCAATCACACAGAATTGGCTCTTTCATGTAATTTTTCACATCTCACAGTCAGTAACCTTGCAGAGAAGCACACAGGCCTATGCAGCTGCTGTCACTGAGGTAGTTTCATTTTTAATCTCTAGCACATCTCTTCCCCAATGTGTCCCACTGTTTCCATTTAGATCAAAACAAAAAATCATATTATTGTACAAAGGAGCACATCACTGTGTTCAACTGGTTCTCCGCTGTCACTCAATTCTAAGGCAAGTCTGGGTTAAAAAAAATCTATGGGTTTTTGAAGGTCATTTCCATAAGTGCATTTTGATGTTATCACTAGCTTTGTAGGCGTAAAACTGAAATCTCCATTCTCTTTCCCAGTCTTTCTCTAATCCTAACTTCACAGTTTCTACTGCTAGTGCTAATGTTCTTGGTTTCCAAGCTTTAAACTGAACAATCAACTTTGATTTACAAGTCTGATTCTTTCCATGTCTAGATAATCTCTATTTTTACCTTTTGACTGTCTTCTTGCTTTGACTTCTAACTCCATATGCCCCTGCTACGCAGATACTTACAACACCAGTTAGGTACCTTGTCAATATCTTTCTATGTACTTGCTTTGCCTTTAATTCATTTTTCACCCCACCCCAGTCCATCCCACCAGTCATTTGAATGCAAAGCTGTCTGGTACTTTCTAAACTATCACCATCCTGTTTCTCCTCTCTCATTCTGAGCCCTTTAGTAATAACTTCAACTCCAAACCCATTGGTCAGGTTTCTCTTCAGACTTCATTTCATATTCATCTTATATAGTATTAACACTAGTGGTCTTAATCTATTTGGGCTACTACAACAAAAATACCATAAACTATGTGGCTTATGAAGAACAAACATTGATTTCTCATAGTTCTGGAGGCTGGGAAGTTCAAGATCATGATGCCTGCAGATTTGGTGCCTGGTGAGGGCCCATTTGCTAGATGGTCTCTTTTTACTGTAACCTCACACAGCAGAAGGGGCAAGACGGCTCTCTTGAGCCTCTTTTATAAGGGTACTAATCCCATCCATGAAGGTTCTGCCTCACGACCTAATCACCTCTCAAAGGCCCCCTCTCTTCACATCACTTTGGAGGGTTAGGATTTCAATGTGTGAATATGGGGGGCTGGCACACGAACATTCATACAATAGCACTACTACTTATAGAAGACTTTTGAGTCTTTTCAATCTGCCAAGTACTGAGCTACACAATCTAATTTTATCCTTGCCACAACCAAGTGGGTATTATGTCCATTTTTTACATAAGGAAGTGGAAACTCAGGCAGATTTGAATAGCTCCCAAAAGGTTATATGGTCCTAGAGATAGGGCTTAACCAAAGCTGTGTTTGTAACCAACATTCATAATGCCTCCCACAAATATTTGCCTTTAAGCAAATTATTACATTATATTTTCTTAAGTGTGCCTTAAAGGGTTTTTTGCCATTGTTCTTTTTTATTTTTTCATGCCATTGTACCTGGAATGCCCTTCCTTCTGTCAAGCGAGATGTCTTGTATTTTTTAAAGCCTATCACAAACCCTATTTCCTTTTTATTTTATTTTTCAATTTAATTATTTTATATTATGTCATTTTATTTTTTACAGTATTCTATTAGTTTTGGGTGTACAATATAGTGATTCAAGAATTACATACATCACCTGATGCTTATCACAAGTACACTCTGTAATCCCCATCACCTATTTCACCCATTCCCCCACCCATGTCCCCTCTAGTAACCGTCAGTTTGTTCTCTGTAATTAAGAGTTTGTTTCTTGGTTTCCCCCACGCATACCCATTTTCCCTTTTCTCATTTGTTTTGTTTCTTAAATTCCGCATATGAGTGTTTGTCTTTCTCTGACTGACTTATTTTACTTAGCATTATACTCTCTGGCTTCATCCATGTCATTGCAAATGGCAAGGTCTCATTCTTTTTCATGGTTGAATGATATTCCATTCTGTGTGTGTGTGCATATGTGTGTGTGTGTGTGTGTGTGTGTGTGTACCCCTTCTTTATCCATTCATCAGTGGATGGACACTTGGGCTGTTTCCATAATCTGGCTATCGCAAATAATGCTGCTATAATGCATGTATCCCTTTCCACTTCCTTTTTAAAGTCTTATCTAACCACCCTATACTAAAGGCAGACATGAAATTCCTGGACACATACTTCAATTTGCTGAGTAATTTTCGACTGCTCTATTGCAAATTTATTGTTGTCTCACGCTAGTATTGATACTTTTTGTTTGAATTTATTCATTTTTTTTGCATGCTCTTATGTTGTAGTATTTACCCAGGCATATCTTCAGTAGCTTGGCCTCCCTACAGTTTCTTACACATAGTAAATGATAAATAAATATTTGATTATTTGATTGTTTAAGAAATTCAGTCAGAGTGGTTGCCCAAACTGGTTGATCTTACTGTATTGATCAATTCAGTCATGGTCCTAAAGTCGGTTGTTTTATAAAAAACACCATGGCCTTGACATACTGTGACTTCATATGCAATTTAGACATTCATCCAAGAGAAAAATTATATTGAGTAATAAAATTTGGGGCATAAAAGTTAATTCTAAAATTCATAGTTTTATGGTAATATCAGGTTTGTTAAAAGTCAATGAGAATAAAATCATATATAGAAAAAAGTTTTCAAAAAAATCTTTTGTGAAGAGGAAGTCAACAAATATTAAACCATTCTTGATGGGCAAAAGAGTAATTTTCTGTGTATTGTTCATAGTCTGAATTTAATATATAATGTACAGTAAATCCAAATTGCAAGAAGAAAGCTAATAACTCCTCCCACTTTACCCCCAACATATTCAGCTTTTAAATCTCTAGCCTACTCTCAATTCCTTAAAGATTCTGAGTCCAAACCATCACCCGGTGTAGAAAACTTCTAGAAACATCCTTGCCAAGTTGCGATCCTTTCATAGCACTATTCAACTTTTATTTGAAGACTTTCAGTTAACAGGACACTCAGCACTTTTGAGTAAGTCCAGCCCAGTGTTAGGCATTTATAATTCCTAAATAGTTCTTTCTGACAATAATCCTTAATCTTCCTCTCTATAACATTGCCCCATTTTTCCTTTATTCTGAACAATGATGTTTTAGGTTAGATTAGATAAAGTAAAACAAAAACAAAAACAAAACCTTCTGGATTTTTCCCAATGCCACTCCAAATTATTTGAAGATAATTGCTCTGTTTCTTCCTATTGCCCCCCCTCTTCTGTCCCCTCCCTTCAAGGCAAAAATCTCCAGTTCATTCAGCTAGTAGTCATTCGACTTCATTTCCAGATGTCTCACCATCCAGGACTTTCTCCTCTGGATAGTCTCCTCCATCACAAGAATACAATAAGCCAGATGTGGCCTGAGGAGGGCAGAAAACCCTGAAACTATAACTTCTCATGCTTTAGAAATGGTATTTCTGTCATTGCAGCCTAAGTTTGCATTAGCTTTTAAAACAGTAGCGTTATACTCATGGCTTTTATTGAACTTGTGGTCTAAAGCCCCAGGCCTTTTATTTTTCCCTAGGAAGTGCAGTCAAGCCATGTATTTCTCATCCTGTCCTTATGTAA
The DNA here is from genome assembly GCF_007474595.2 of Lynx canadensis. Taxonomy (NCBI): domain Eukaryota; kingdom Metazoa; phylum Chordata; class Mammalia; order Carnivora; family Felidae; genus Lynx; species Lynx canadensis. Next base: position 22,851,049 of record NC_044320.2, read on the forward strand.
TTGATTTTTTTTTTAAAAAAAAATGATGTGTAAGGATTTTCCTTTATGCTTTTTTGCCTTTTATCATGTTGGTCCCCCAGAAGTGCATGATGGGACAACTGAGAGAAAACCACAAGATTCTTGGCTGCTCTAGATGCTGAGAATCTGGAAAGGCTCTAGTGAATTACAATAGGAGTTCCACTCAATAAACCCCAAACCCTATGGATATTAAAAACATAAAAACAAGCAAACCCAGAAGAAAGCCCCCAAAGCCTCTTGCTGCTGGGAGCTGCATTTTACCTTCAGTAATACCAAAATGAGAAGACAAGAAGGGAAAATACCTAAATCCTCAATAATTGAGACCTCCTACTAGGACACTGCTTTTTAGTCCAGGAAACTTCCTGCCTTCATGCAGTTATTAAGAGACCTAGAATATGGTGACATATTTAAAATATGGTGTTTCCGTGTCTCCTCTGCTCTGAGCCAATTAGTATACATTCAACAGCTTCCCCTTTCCTCCATTAGGACGTAAATTACCTTTTGCCTCCAAGCACTCTGGAACTTCAACCACTTACAACTACTTGTACTATCCAAAGTCTTGTCTCCTAGAAGCATTTCTCTCTCCACTGGAGAAAGGTAAAAAAACAAAACAAAACAAAACAAAACAAAACAAAACGTCTCTCTCTTCCAAGTGTCCACATCATTGATAAAGTAGCCTTTCCACCAAAAATTATGTTAGTTTCCATATCCACAGCCCCTTATTTCTTCCCTACGTTTCCCTCTCTTCTCATGATTTTATGGCTTGCTTTGCTCATTATCGCATCCTTCTCTGGAGGCCTGTCTAGCATGGGAATGCCAGGAAAGTTTAGAAACTCTCCATCCAACTCTGATAATCAATTTTGTCAGATGGTTGGGGTCTGAAGAGGGTACAATATGCAAGTTCCTTTACATTTAGGCAAGATAATCTTTGTGGTACAATTCTTGTTCTAAAGTTCCCCATGGGATGACACTGAGGCTAGAATTCTGTAAACACCTCTGCCCAGCTTCATCTCCTGCCTACCCAGATTTTTCTCACTGAGAGTGCTCCCACTTCAAATCATTTGCACACAATCTCCATCTCAGGCTATGCTTCTTGGTAAAACAAACTGAGCCTTTGTAATCATGGCACACTGGAAAAGCAGATTCAACTTAATTCAACAAATATTTACAGAAGAATATCTAAAAGGCTGAATGTCTTCATTAGACTAGAAGCTTTTTGAGGGCAGGGATGAGGTCTAATTGACCTTTTCTCCCCAGCAGCTAGCACTGTGCCGTGCTTAACATATATAACAGAATATATATTCTTTTATGGAGGCACTGTGATGAGTAAGATGTTGCCCCAGTAAAAATTAAGTTTATCATTTTAGTGGGAAACAAATATGCCCAAACACATTATAAAACAAGTTTGAATGTAGAACATACATAAAAAGCCAAATGCAAAATGTTATGGGGCATTGAGGAGCAAAAGAGAAATGTTAGTTGAAAGTAAGGCACAGATTGGGGAAGATTCCATGAAGCTGAATGAAAGATGCAAATGATTTTAATGGAAGAAGAGAAAAGAATTATTGCCAGCAGCTATCCAGTAACTTCTAGACAGCATACCTTATGCTGAGTTCTTTATATGTATTATTTTATTTAACATTTACAAAATATTTCTAGTGTGGAAATTATTATTTGCTGTGTTTTACCAAGGAGATTTTGAGACATAAAATAATGTATAAATCCACCCAGCTAACAAGTAATGGAGCCTACATTTAAGCCCATTCCCTCAGGGAAGGATATTCCAAGTAGACGGAATGTAATAAACACAGGTAAAGAATCAGAAAAGTAGTCTACCAAAATGAGCTTGAGTACATACAATAGAATAAGAGCCTAGAAATTGAGATCAGATTATAGGAAACTTGGAATACAACATGAAGAAATTAGACTTTAGTCTACAAACCATGGGGGAACATCAGAAGGAGATTTAATAGGAACATTGAGTGATAATACTTAAGAAAATAACCTCAGAAGGAGGAGAAAAGATGACAAGTGCTTTAATGGAATGTGGACACATCAACAAGTTTAAATTTATTCACGTTCCTTTCTGGCCCCTTTCTACCTGGTTTTTACTGGATCTGGTCCAGTAGTTCTTAAATTTATAAATAATTTTGTTAGGAGCCTTGATTTCCCACACTTTTGATATTATGACACTCTCTAATTTGACTGTATTATCTGGGCTACTTTCTCTTCTTCCTCTTCTAAAAATCCATATGGCATCTATTCATTTATTTTGGTAACCAGTATAAAACTCTCTTGAAAAATGGTAAGCAAGTAAGGCTTTGCATAACATTAAGCAAAATATTTTGCTGATTTTCTTCCCCTGTCTCTGTGGAAATCTCATTCTAAATAACCTAGAAATTGTACCTTGTTTCTGGTCTGACCTTTGCTAAACTCCTCCAAATAGGTCTGTAACTCTGCTTAGTTCTCTTTCCTCTTCTTCCTTCTTCCAGTCTTTCAATCCAGTGTTTTCTGACTCTTCCTGTTTTCCTCTTCATTTGTTATCTAGAACCTTGGAAAAGAATACTGAAATAAGAAGGTGAAGAAATCTCAAAAAGTTATAAATTTTATCTCTGTCTCTCTCTCTTTTGCTTGCTCTCATTTATTTTGCAGTAAGTATTGTAGTATTTATAACCCACCTCTTCTTTCAATTGGAGAGATTGGCAATTGAAGAGATTGGCAATTGGAGAGATTTGCTTTTGCAGAAGGCACAGTTTCTATTGAGCCTCACATGGCAAGGATCAAAGACTGAATGAAATAATAAACTTTTGTTGTTCCTTATTAAGAGCCTATTGAAGCCTTATTAAGGTTTCACCGTAGACACAGTCACTTAGGACCACTGCATTCCTGAATTTCTTGTTTTAGAAATTAAATGTTGTTAATTTAAAAGGAACTAAAAGCATCCCAAGTAAGACTTGATGCCTGTCATAAATACCTCCAATGGAAGAATCAGCTTCCATTTTCCGTGTGTGGGAAGACTCACACTGCATCCCAGACAGTTGTCAGATTGTCATTGACTGTGATAAGACTTTCTGATTTCCCAGCTGAGAAGACTTGAAAGAAATTGTAATGGGACAGCCTCTTTCTGTGATGAGGAGGCCTACAGGGAAATTTTTATTAATTTTCTGCGTCTTGATTATTTAGCCAGCCACCTGATGTTCCTGGCATGTAGTAAATCCAGAAAATTACTATTTGCTCAAATTTCCACTGCTTCAATTTATGTGGAGGTGCAAGACAGTTGTTTCCTGAGTCTGGAGTATTTCTGATTACAAGGGACAGATTCTGTTTGTTTGATTTCAAGTCCACCCAGGCACATTTCTAACCTGCCTTTTTTTGTTTGTTTGCTTTTTCTTCATCGTTTCACTTAATGTATTGACCAAACTTTATGAGTTAGAAAAATAGATAAGGCCACAGTTAGCATTTATTTCTAATATAGAGAAATGGAGTCTGATGATCCAAATGGTGTGTGTGAGGCTACAGAAGAAAGTAGAGCCAGATCTTGGAAAACAATGCAAATAATCTTCTTGCCTGGGATTGGATTTGCTATTATTTGTTGCCTTGTGACCTTAAATCTTATAGTTAATTTTGCTGTATGGATTAGAAAGAGCTGTACAGACTCATTGTCTGTAAGTTTGTTGCTTTAGAGCTAATCAGCCTTAAACATAATTTTGTTTATTCAGGCAATTGTCCTTTGATTGGGTTAACCTTACTCTAATCCACATACAGCCAGTTTTTAGCAAACAAAAATGAGCAGGACTCTCTAACTTTAGTATTTTTTTTTTTAATTTGTAATTCCCAGAGTACATCGTTGGTGTTTTTGTTTTATTATTTATTGGTTTTATTTTGTTAATGTTGTCGTGGCCACACAACCTGTGGTTACTGGTAGGGTTGCCCAAAAAAGTACAAAACATCCAGTTGAATTTAAATTTCAGATAACCATGCATAAATTTTAGTATAAGTATATCCCGCAAATGGCAGGGGAGATGCTAATACTAGAAAATTGTTCATGGTTTATCCAAAATCCAAATTTTAGTGTCCTGTATTTTTATTTGCTAAATATAGCAACGCTATTTACTGAGAGAATTATAATTTCATGTAATTTCGTTTTTTTCAATAAATTCATTTTATTTAGCTCTCATGTAAGTTTTTATACAAATTAATTACCAAGTTAGGGGAAAATCTTATTTTAAGCTATATTCTAGTTTGTGATTCTGATAATATGGACAGTATAATTGAAGCTTCTTTAGAAACACATTACAATTATCTATTTACCTGTGTGTATCCTCCATTAATCTGTGACATCAAAAAGAGAGGGACCATACTTTATTCATTTTTGTATTACATAATGTTGGCATGTAGAAGGAGCTCAATGAACATTTCTTGAATAGACTGCATAATTACCAAATGGTAGGCTGGCACAGCAGCAAAAGTGTGTGTGTGTGTGTGTGTGTGTGTGTGTGTGTGAGATTGAAGAGTGCCTGACATGTAATGAATGCTGACTTTGTACTAGCACTCTGCTAAGAGCACAGTGCCAAAAACTTAGTTGTTACCTCCTTCTTATAGAGAAGCCTTTCACTAGAGAGTGGTTCAAAACTAGTTGAAGTCTATATCCAAGAGTGCATAAATCAATTTATGCATCAGCTAGATACTGCATTCTCCCTCTAGAGACTCTAAAAAAGAGGGTAAGCTAGTAGAAATTCTTCATAGAGTCCATGTTGGTTTGCTTATGCTTATGTTACCAAATATTCATTTCTGAAGGTCAGTTTGTAATAGTGTTAGCCATATAACTATTGTTGTAGCTGTACATTCCATACATTCTTTTAGAATTCATCACTCCTCTGTTGAGAAGCTGAATGTCCTCTCTCGGAACCTATGTCGGCCTCAACCAATAGCATCTGACTTAAGTGACAATTTGTGATTTACCATGCAAATGCCATGAATTTCTATCTTTCTTGGGACTCTTGCTCTTACAACCAGACATCATGCTGTTAGTAAGCCTAATCAGCCTGTGGAGAGGCCCACATGTAGATGAACTTACGTCCCTCACACTGCCCCATCTGAACTCCCAGCTGACAGCCAGTCCTAACTTGCCAGTCACATGAAGGAGTCATCTTGAACCTGGATCTTCCAGCCTCCAGTTGAGCCTTCTCAGCTGATACCATGTGACATAGAAACGGGCCCCATCCAAATTGCAGATTCATGAACAAAACAGATAATTGTTGGTGCTTTAAGCCAGTAAATTCTGCAGTAGTTTGTTATGTAACAATAGATGACAAATAAAGATTTTGGCACCTGGAAGTATGGTGTTTGCTATAACAAAGACCTAAAATATTTGGCTCTGGCTTCAAGACCAAATAGCAGGCAGAAGCGCTAAGGACCTTCAACAGGTTCTGAGTGAACCTACGAGCCTCGAGGAGAGATTTAAGAGAAGCAGCAGTGGCCTAAAGGAGACTGATAGAGCTTGAAAGAAACTAAGGAGAATGTTATTGGAAGTTTAACAGAAGTTTAACACTACATAACCTTTGTCACATAGTGGCACAAATTCTGGCAATTTGATGGCCTGTAGTGACTTGGAAAATAGCAAAGAAACTCAATGATACAGCCGAAGATTTCCAAGAAGAATACAGAAAATGTCACCTGGCTTCATCTCACTGCTGATGACAAAATGTAAGGAAAGAGAAATTAGCTAAAGACTAAACCATTGAACATAAACTCAGGACTTGGTGTGTTTGAAGAAAAACTGTTTTCTCATGTGACCTCCTTAGTCAATGAGTTCAAGTTCTAGTCAACAAGTTCTAAATTAAGGAGGACTTCAGGCCCAAGTTTCAATCAAGGGTAGGACTATAAAATCCTTTGATAAGACCTCAGAAATGTATAAATATTGCACCTCATAGACACTTTCAGGTAGAAAACAGACTCCTTAAGGACCTTAAATGTATAATTGACAAATTCTGTCCTTTTACCAACAAGGTAAAATTTAAGATTTCTAAGAATCTTAAATATCCTGTCCCACAAGTCTCCCAGGGAGCACTAGGTAGAGAAGGAACTAACTCCAAAAGATTTATGGATTTATAGATAGGACTTAACTCATATGGGTTTTATGAATTGATACATAGGAAACCCACAATATTTTTTAAAGAATTATATTGGCTTGGTCTGAAAAGCACAGAGGCAGTATAGAATGAAAAGAAGCCTTTGTCTTTGAAATTTCTATGTTTAGTAAATAGGCAGAATGCTAACACAAGCAAGTTTTTATAGAAAAGAAAATATGACTCATAAGGTAGAATCAAGAACCCAGAAGGTGTAGCCAGAAGGTATGAAGAATAACTCCCAAAGAGTTGAACTGAGTTCCAATCAAGGAACTGGCAACACATAATTGGTCAGATATCAGAATTGCAAAGGACCCATATATGCAGTATGAAGATCCTATCATAGTATGTTGGGTATGAAAAGGGCAGATAAACTGTCTCTTTAATTTGCAGCTTTGGGGGTGAGAAGAATGGTAATTAAAAAGCTCTGCCTGAGGATGTTGTGCCTGAGGAGCTTGATCCACACTTGGATCTGGTTTAGCTCATGAGATATTGGGCCTCTAGCCTAAGCCTAATGCCCTAAGATGAGACTGGGGGTTTCTTTGGGAAAGAGAGGTGAGTGTGGGAAAATTATAAATTGTGGCCAAGTGGGAGACTGTGGCATACTGCATTTTCCAGAGATAACTACAACATCTGTTGTATCATGTGCTATTTTAGAGCCTTTTCATTCCATCATTAAAAGTGGACCCCATGGCCCCTTCCCTTGAACTTAGGCTTTTGCAACTAACATGACCAGTGAAGTACAAAGAAACTGGCACTATGCAACATTCAAGGATAAGTCACAGAGATACCATTTTCTGTGGGATGCTTATTCATGGACATAACCACAATGCTATGCAGGGGTCCGTGCGGTTCATGGATGAAAGTAGGTTTTCTGGTACCAAGTCATGCCTTTCCAGCTAATGCTGTTTGGAGCAAAAACAAGTTAATTTCACTGAACCCTGCCCAAATTGCAGATTCATGAACAAAACAAAATATATATTTTATTTTTTGTTTTAAGTTGCTAAATTTTGAGTTGGTTTTTATGCAGCAATAGAGAAATAATATACCAGATTATAAGTTTTATGAACTCTGAGGTGTTTCCGGTGTCTTTTTAGTAACACATTTATCAGACATCTCTTAGAGATCTGCTTACATTTGGGAAAATGTTATGTATTCATATTTTAAATTCCTTTAATTTTTTGTAAAGTACCACATGCAAAATTTTTTAAAAGTCACATAGTGCCAAAAGGCTTTTAATACAAACTAACATTTACTGCCTCCCTCTCTCTTGCTCATCTCATTTAACTTCTCAGTTCAGTGTCTTTTAATGTTCAAATTGGGCACTTAAAAACTAATTGGTTAGCACTGTGGGCTTAAAGGACAGTCAGGTAGCCCACAACTTTTTAATTGTGTATTTTTCTCTGGGCTAGTTGGTTTAGTCAGTAGGGGATCCTACAGCCTTGTCTGAAGGGCATGTGTGAATGTTGCTCTCCTGGAGCTGGAGTCTGTCATTGAGTACTTTCACTTTATTCTTTTGTTTTCAGTATCGAATTTAAATGGCAACCTTGTTTCTGGGTTCAAGAGGCCAGAGCTTCTCTTGTTCAATTACTATTGAGCCGAGGTTTCCAAACATTAGCATATATCAAAATCACCTGGAAGTCTTGCTAAACCACAGATAACTGGCCCTCACCTCCAGAGCTTCTGATTCAGTAGGTCTGCAGTGAGGCTGGAGAATGTTTACTCCTTGTAGTTCCCAGATCTGAGGCCTGGAGGCCACAGTTTGAGAAGCACTGCTCTAGAGCATAATCCTGTGGTTTTGCATGGAGGTGAGTGAGACATCTCTAAGTGCACAGCATCGTGGTCTGACTTCTAAGGCTTTTAGACAGTCCTGTTTCACCATCTCAGACTTGACGCTTGAACTCAACCGTCAGAGACCTGCGGTCTCTAATTCTTTAGACTTCCTAGGATTCTTTAGGGAAAAATAAGCAAACTTCTACTTTGACTTAGCCTCCTCTCCCTCTCTGTAGCCCCCTGCAGGATTATTGGAATGATTGACTTGCCCTCCATTAGATCATTTATCATTTCTCCTCTCTCTCCCACCTACATTTTGTATCTTTACATTCTTAAGATAGGGTAACTAATGGCTTTATTTTCATTGATGGCAAAGTCTGCGCATCTTGTCTTTTCCTATTGTTTTGGGGTGTTATTTTGAAGGGAATAAGCAAAAGAAAATTCTTACATTATTTTGGTGGAGTGTTATTTTGAGTACAATAACAAGAAGAAGCATTCATATTCCCATCATTTTGGAACAGATGAGTACATCCATGATATTTTGATTCTTGCTAGTTTTAGTCCTGGAGGGCATTTTTTTTTTAATTTTTTTTTCAACGTTTATTTATTTTTGGGACAGAGAGAGACAGAGCATGAACGGGGGAGGGGCAGAGAGAGAGGGAGACACAGAATTGGAAACAGGCTCCAGGCTCTGAGCCATCAGCCCAGAGCCTGACGCGGGGCTCGAACTCACGGACCGCGAGATCGTGACCTGGCTGAAGTCGGACGCTTAACCGACTGCGCCACCCAGGCGCCCCATGGAGGGCATTTTTGTGAGAACCATGTATTATTTGGGGTAGCATCATTTGCAAACTGGAAATCCATGGTATATAGTAACTTTTGGTTAATCAAGATAGTCAGTTGACCTGAACAAAATAATTACAGTTGCCTGAGAACTAGTTTGTATTTAAGAAGCCCTTAGACTTTGCACTGAAAATTATAGCTAAAATAGTGATTTTGCCCTTCTGTTTTCTCACATCAATTTTTATCTTATTTTGCCAGAATATGTATTTGGTTAATTGTCATTAATTCCAAACTTCAAAATGTGAAATGCTGTCTCAAATATCTGGAGCTGTGCTATCTAATGTGGTTGCCACTAACAATATATGACTATTTAAATTTAAATTAAGTAAAATTTAAATGTAGTTCTTCAGTCATATTAGCTTCATTTTTGTTAATCACACATAGCTAGTGGCTACTGTAATAGCTCAGATATGGAACATTTCCATCATTACAGAAAGTTCTGTTGGACAGCACAAATGCAAAGTCTCCTTTCTTTACAGAAGGAGAAAAAAAAGGAAAGAGAAGAATGACTTTGATTTTGAATGAAAACACTCTTTTGTCAGTCTTATACATTTTACTTGGGAGCTTTTGTTTGAAAATATCAGTGTCTTCAATATGTCCAAAATGGTCAAATACCACATTTTTGGCTTGATAGTGGTAATGTGGAAGATGGAAATGATTTACTCCAAAGTGCTGGGTGGATTTGTGTTAAATCATTCACATGTTGTTAAGGTGGAGATATACTCCTGGGACGGGAGGCTCACCTCCCGCCCCAGCCCACCCCACCCATTTCCCTACCTGGTTAGCGTCAGGAGGAGATGTGTTGAAAGGCTGAGCCACCGCAGGTACGCCTTGTCAGCTGGGACTCCAGCTCAGTTTCTCAGATCAACGCAGTGTGTGGCTTGTATGCAAAGAGCTGACTTTCAGCTGGGAAGTGTGTGCATCAAGGCTAAATGGCTGGTTCCAAGGCAGAGCAACACATTCGTGGATTCTGGTTTGTATATGTGTATATGTGTTGACCTTTGGATCTGGTTTAATTGTTTATTGATCAAATAAACATTACAGGCTATTTATTTGGTCCCAACGGGGAGCTATTATCTCAGGCAAAGGATGATAAACATGTTTATATTTCTATGGCTAATTTTTAAAACGTTTTTTAAAAAGTGTACTTAGTCCTGCCAATGAAATTGAAGCATTTTTAATAATTATTTGCTCCATAAAAATATATATACATAAAAACAAAACTGACTTCTTGAAGTATCACACAAAAAATATTCTTTGGAAATCAGTAGAGGAAACCAGAGGGAGAAAGATAATAGAAGTGTTGATTTAGGTGTCAGATACATAATTAACTATATTAATTATTTTATTAATTATATTAATGACATTTAGTTGTCAGATATTTAAACTTTCTCTTTCCAGGTACCTGGAGAAATTATCTTAGAACATTTTTTTAAAATAGCTGCAGCTTTTTTTTTGTGTGTGTGGTAACTATAGAAAATAGCTCAGATACCCAAATTATATTCCTTACTATTGAGTTGGTTGGAAAACTGGTGATATTTATCTAGATTTGTGAATGTAACCTGAGACAAAGTTAGGTGTTAACTATGATGTGTGAATGGATAGAAAAGCTTTCCTGCTAAATATCTCTAAGACGGTGTGTCTTCTCCCCCCTCCCACTCCTCCCATTTGCTCGTGGACACTCTTCGGTGAGTGGGATGATCAGACTGCTTAGATTTAGGGTAAAAACAAACAAGCTGGTAAGACCCATTCAAAATTAATTGGAATGTTATAATTATAGGTGCAGGTAAGCAACAAATCTACAAGATATATATCATGGCAGAATTACCTCTATATCTAGTAAGGATATATCTTTTGTTTGTAGAGCCCTGTAGTAATAGACAAATAACAACAAAAGAAGTATAATAATGATCATTATTAAATACCTGTTATGTACTAGACACAGTGTCAGATATTATATATATAATGTATTGCCCTTACAACTTATTTCTATTTTATAGGAAAGAAAATTGAAATTTGTTTTTAACCCTTTCCCCAATATCAGCTAGAAAGTAATGGTATCCAGGACTCAAATATGTCTGATTCTAGGACATTTTTTTAAATCATTGTGCCAGGCATTCACTAGTGGAATAGAATTTAGGGGTGTCAGGATTATGGGTCCTGAAATACTGTGTGGGTTAGAAGTTAAACAGGTTTAAACAATATTAGTTTTTTAAATTTTCAAGAAAAACAAATTTTCTAGGAAATACAGCGAATCTCTGATATATTCCAAGCATCTACTGTGAGTGTTCAGTGAGTTCCCATTGAATTAATAAATTAAATGTTTAGGGTCATTGTATAACTGTTGTAACGTGGGGTATACTGGGAGGTCTTTAGGCTGATGTACGAATATTTTTACTTGCTCGAGACACATAGCCTAGTGCACATAATTACTGTATAAATCAGAATCTCTTTGTGTGTATTTTATACATATGTATATATAAAATTATCTTCATTCATTATATTAGCTATCAATTGGTGATTTTTAGAAACTTTCTGGAAGGCAATGTGTATTGCATTAAAAGACAATTGTACCTCTAATTAGTAAAGACTACTAAATTTAGGGATTGATATTGTTGAATTAAAGCAAATCCATTGATATAAGGCTATAGTAGCTATTTCAAATATCCTTATTGCCTCAGGATGGTCTTTGGTTAAACTGTACATGTTAGAAGCTTTTGGGATCAAGATTATGTATCTTCATGATTAAAAATTCTGAAACCATTGAAGTATTTTAACTGTTAGTTTGGGTACTGTATTAATTTCCTTTTGCTGTTTTAACCATTTACCACCAATTTAGTGGTTTAAAACAACATAAATTTATTATTTCACAGTACTGGATATCAGAAATCTAAAATGGATCTCACTGGGATAAATCAGGGTATGGCAAGGTTGTATTGATTTCTGGAGGCTCTAGGGAAAATCCATTTTCTTGCCTTTTCCAGTTTCTGGAGGTGCCCACATTACATTCCTTGCCCCGGAGCCCCTTTCATCTTCAAAGCTAATAATGACCAGTGGAGTTTTTTTTCACATTGTTTCACCTTGACACTGACTCTTCTATCTGCCCCTTCCACCTTTAAAGACCCTTATGACTATATTGAGCCTACTTGGATAATCCAGAATAATCTCACCACTTTAAGGTTAGCTGATTTGTGAACTTAATTTCATCTTGTACCTTAATTTCCCTCTACCATGTAACTTACCGTAGCCACATGTTCTAGGAATTGGGGTATGGGCATCTATGGAGGGCCAGTATTCTGCCTACCACAGGGAGAAGCAAGAACATGGAGGTATTAAGTAACAGACTTGCATGTAGCTCTCAACTCTGTATCAGCTATTTGATCTTGGGTAAGTTACTTAACTTCCTTGAGTTGCCTGGATGGCAAAATTGAGTTAATAACCGCTACTACCCAGGGTTGTATTGAAGATGCTGTAAGTGTCAGAGAATTCAGGAGTCTTTAACCTGTGAAAGAGAATTCTCTTGTTTGTCATCCTATTAAATATGAAAAAAAAAACTTCTCAAAGCATATTGTAGGTTATAACATTTTTAGATATCCTTTATTCTTTTCAAGGGAAAAGGGTGACATTCATCCATTTAACACCTTCTTTATAGCACATTACCCAGTCCTGTCTAAAAAGTGATCACTGATTAAAGGCTTCTTATCTGTCTTTTTTGTTCATCAGTTCACCATAAAGATACCACATTATGGCACAGTTCTTAAAGAAACAAGATTAATGAACTTGTAACAGTTAGAGAAAAATTGATGGATAAATTGTGCTGACCAGGAATACAATTAAAGTTCAAGAAAAAGATAGATCTGTAAAGAATGATCTAATTGCTGGAAACCTTAATGCAACTTACAGAGCATCGAAATAGATTTTCAGATAAAAGGAACAAAATTAGCAAAAAATAAAAAAATAATGGATGAGACACAGAAGATGTATGTGGGGGAAATGAAGAGAGCTATCTAAAAGAATAGAAGCCATGTCTGTTAAAAGTCCTAGTGCTGTGTAACTTGGAATATGGAAATGTGTCATATAGGGATTTGAAAGCCGAACAAAAAGGGTTAGAAGAAAAAGAAGGACACTTCTTTGATTAGGAAGTGATTGAGATGAGCTTGTAGAAAGTAAGACAAACATGGAGTTGAGTAATAATCTCCCCTCCTCACCCAAATATAAATAACAATTGATATTGACCAACGCATGAATTATCAGAACTAAGTTTCTCCCTCCCCCCCCACCCCCCCTCAAGCATTTCTGCTTATAACAAAAACTTTCAGGGAAAGAAAATATGACCCACTGATAGACTAAGAGGTGTTCTGAGAGATACTAATTTTTATACAAGTAATTATGAAAGAGTGTAAAGAGAAGAAAAGGGAAATATTTATTAAACAAAAGAAAGCAAAATTATGTATTTGAGAGAAGTTTGTTGTTTGTAATCTCATGTGGTCTATATTTGTTAGTTTTATTTATTTATTTTTATTTGAGAGGGAGAGAGAGAAGAGAATGAGAGAGAGGGAAGGGCAGAGGGAGAGAGAGAGAGAGAGAGAGAGAGAGAGAGAGAATCCCAAGCATTCTCCAGGCTTAGCATGGAGCCCGATGCAGGGCTTGACTCCACAATCTTGGGATTATGACCTGAATCGAAATCAAGAGTTAGACACTCAACAACTGAGCCACCCATTTGTAAGTTTTAATTTAATGATAATTCTGAAAAGAGTATGTGTTTTTAGAATTTTGGTGACCTTTGTAAAAATAATAATCTTCAAAAAACTCCAAATTTCTTCATCTTTAATCTTGGACTCGTACTCTGTACCTAACAGGAGTTTTGTGAGGATTAATATAGATAACTCACTTTCATCAGTGACCGTAGTTTCTAAACAAATCTGGGCAGCAAAAAGGAACTCACTGGAAGGATATGGAGCAGGAGGGTGAATGAAGGCAAATCCAGAGATGTAGGGAGAAAGAACCAAAGCACATGTATTCAAGTTGCTACCATTGGGATATCTCATTTCTACATGATTTGTGTCCTTGCATTATTTTGTTCAGGATCTGAGTTCCCAGAGGGAAACAAAATGTCTGATGAGCTCAACGTCAGTCAAAATTGCACTGGACAAAATTAAACAGGCAGGGAAGGCTTTATTTAAGGCTATTGCAATAGGGGAGAGAGGCCAGAGTTCAACCTGAAGTCAACTCTGTTGAAACAAAGGGGAATAAGGTTTTTAAGAGGTGGGGTGAGGAGTAGATGGTGGGCCATTGTATTTACTAATTGGTTTTACCCAAAAGAATACTTTCTTGTATCTTTATAACAGGAGTTAATTTATTACTTGGAAGAAGTCTCCCCCCAGATTTAATCTCTTACCCTACCACAAAGACTGAGACATGGGGGTGCAATCTTCCTTGATGAGTACACTTCAAAGGGATGGCTCCCAGATCCTTGAGAAAGAGTCTAGGGTTGTAAACTGGCAAGAAGCTTTAAAAAGATTTCCATCTCACAGCATCAGGGAAAGAAGTCATAATTACAAGCTTAATAAGGCAAATTCTCTAAAAAAAGGGAAACATTAAGTTCATCTTGGTCACAAATACAGGCCATGAACCTATCTTGGTTGTAGTGATGAGAAGACATGTGTGGCAAGACATCTTGATTTATATTCCCATCAAAACCACATGTTACGGGGAAAAGAGACATTTTCACAGAAAAAGTGAGCTAGAACCACAAAAATAAATAAATAAAATAATGGGAAAGGAATGGTGGGCAGGACATTACAGCTAACTGAAAGCTGCCTAGCACCATGTAACGCTTGAGTGATTTAAAACTTATTTAGAAGAAATAAATCCACTCAAAATAATTAGCAAACAATTCGAAGGCAAAACAGAAGTAAGGGGAAATCCCATAAAATTGTGTTACCCTATGAACAGTCCTCAGCATAGCATAGCATAGCATAGCATAGCATTCAGAAGAAATAAAATCCTACCACTGCAGACAATCTTAAATCTTGACTGTGGCCCTTTAAATTTGCCAAGGAGAGGATTATATTGCGTGATGCACACCAATAGATCTTAAAAAGCCTTTTGTATTCATCAGTCTCCCTCAGGGTGGTTCCTTCTCTGTCCCCAAAGTTTCCCCAAACTGCTCTTGTTAATCTTTGCCCCCTATCCCACTCTCCCTCTCATTTCCAGATCTGTTTCTCTCCAGAGTTCTTTTTGCTTCTCCTCATGAAGATATTTCAGGCCTTCCTGCCTTCTCCAGTCTGTTTGGTCATCGTTTATTCTAATGAACAAGCAAGGCTGCCTCTTTCAGAGCAGGCACATTCGGCTATGGATACTTGTCCCTTTTATGGTTCCATCTCACAAATCTGAGAGATTGTCATACAGATAGTAAAAATGTTTGTTGAGGAAAGTCAGTGTGAGGAGTTATATCTTGTTCATTATATCTTCTCAGCACCTACTTAACACAGCGTCCAGCTCAGTTACTATTTATTAGTTTTACTTTTTTGAGCTGTTGAGAAACAGAATTTCAAGGTTTTAAGGAATCTAATTCTTCAGCAGGAACAGACAGGAAGTATACTACAAATGTGTTTGGCAGCTGTCAGTGCTCAAGTGTTGCAGAAAGCTGTCCAGAATAGTGATGGAGAATGAAAGCAATTACTGGGGTACCTTTAGTAGTACCCTTACTCTCTAGTCTCCCAGCTGGGATGGGATACTCAAGGATCTGGCAGGAGAAGAGAAGAAAGAAGAATGAAAGTGGAAGAAAGGGGGTTTGAACATGGCCGCCATTGGCACCATCATCATCCCAGATGTTCCTCATGTCTCAGGTACCAGACCAGGTCGTTGGATTCCAGACTGTCTGGGTAAATCCCAGATGTGTGGTAGCATGTGCTAATGTGCCCTCTCTATACCTTTATGTACCCATAAAAACTGGTAGAATAACAATACCATCTTGTTTCAAAAGAGTATTGAGTGGTTTAGCTAACTAAGTTTAAATGGCAATCTAATTACAGTGTTTCTTTATAGTAAAACTCTGTTAACATGTTTTTCAAGAGACCAGATACTAAAACCCTTTCCACAGGTTCAAAGAAAACCCCTATATTGGGAAATGGAGAAACACAAAGAATGAACATAAAATGTTAAAGGTTTGCAAAGAGAAATTTCCGAACAACTCCTTAAGATCTTTGTGTGCTACATAAATATAGAAGATTGTCTTCAAAGTACATATATACAATATAAAACTCTGATAACTAAGAGCTGAGTGGCAGGATGCTGTCTTTCTGGAGCACTACAAATACCCCTCAGAGGATAAGAACTGCAAGATCAATGTGGAACACATTACCGTGGCAGAAATGTAAAAGAACCATGGCTGGGAGCCACTGTTTCACTTTTCCAGTAGTTGTTAGAAGCTTTTGTGTGTTGCCGTCCCTGCATCAAAAGCCTGAAATCTATGAGCTCTAATGATAGATTTACACTGGGATTCAAGGGACAGCCAAAATGCAACAATGTTCTCAGGTTGCTAATCACAGACGTTAATTTAATACAATGAGAGCCAAGATCAAGATTTTAAGTGTTTAAGGCCCCTAGCTAGAGCCCATAGGACTAGTTAACACAGTTCTAATTTTGTTCACATTCAGGCTCAGGAAACTGTGTCTCATCCATTTGGAAACATCACCTTGGAAACATTAAATAAAGAGCAGGAAACCATATACCAGCTGAAGAAAAGAACCAGTTCTTAGGCAAGGTCTATGTAAAGGTGTCATCTGACTTAGTGAGATCCACAAATTCACTCACTGGAGAAGGGGCTCAGATAATCTGCAGGCTAATGTTAAGATGAGAGACAAAGGGACTCAGTTTCCAGCCTATGCTATGAGTCAGTATGATTCCACTTTTGCATAAATTAATCACAGAACTATAATATAATTTCCTGCTAGGGTTCCAAATTTAGAACCCGATTCTGCCTTCTAGTCTGTACTACAGATCTTTCTAATGCAAGTCAAGTATTGAAAGGAGCTGACAGCACTAACCTCAGCCCAAAATGTTTGATCTGCTTCTTGTCTCTCATCTTAAAAGCATTGCTCTCCGATTTTCTCTCTCTTGCCTGCTTAGTGGTAGATCTCCCAAAAGACATGTAGTTTGGGTGGCTTTGGCAAAATGCTTTTATGCTTTCCATCTTACACGATAGCTTGAAATTTTTAGATCTGGTTTCAGTTTAAAGGGCACAAATTACAAAAAAAAAAAAAAAAAAAAAGCCAGAAGGAATTATTTTGATTCTCTCAGACTTCATCATACATATCAACAGACATCTAAGGAAGAAGAGTCCACTTTCTTGATCATTTTTCTAAATAAATATTTTAAGTGTAAAAATCTGTCTTACAAAAGGAACTTGAAAATTGCTAGCTATGTCTGAAGGGGCTGAACCTAAATCTTAGACATTTTTTTTTAAATAATGCTTCATTATTTCTTTAGGACAAGATCAAGGCCTCATGATCTCAAATGTGTCTCAAGATGTTCTCCACATCTCCACTATTGCAGTTCTTCTTTAGGATTGTATTATTATTGTTTGCTGGGGCTATGACAATAGCTTCCTTATGAATTCTCTAGAATCTGACAGCACTATCTTCCGTGCTACCTGTAGAGTGCTTTTTCTTTTTTTTAATGCAAGAATCTAATCATGTCCTGTCCTGTTGCAAACCTTCTGGAAAATCTCCATCCTTCCCAGAATGCATTCTAAGTACTTGGGGTGGCACGCATAATTTTGGGGTGCTTTCCTTGCCCATTTTCTTACCTCTACCACTGCCTACAAATATAGCTCCTGTCATTGGTTTTGCCTCCAAGCTATTGCCTCTTGTGCCTGAAACACCTCTGATGGAGGTAGAATTCCATTTTGCCAGATCTCAGCTAACTTTGCAGATCCCTCAGGATCTATCTCAGTAAATCACCCGTTCACGTTCAGTGAAAAAAAAAATGGTAAAGGTTAGTGGATGAATATTTAGATCAGTTATAATTAATATGAACAACCTGTTTTTTGTATTGAGCTGTACTTTAATTCTTCCTTTACACTAAGCATCTAGTCAAAACTTAATTTTTGCATCATTTTGGACAGATAAATGGGGTGAAATGGCACAAAACTGTGACAAATTGCAGGCACTGAGATAAAGGCCAAAATAATAACAAAAAATAAAAGGAAGAAGGACAACTCTAATACCCTAAGAATTCTCAGAGAAATGAGGGTGACCTTGGGATTTTTTTATAGTACATGGGATGAAAATACAAGCCTTGCTAGCTGAAAAGTAGAGTAACCCCTAAATGTGGTATAGACTTGGGGATACATCATGGCAGACATTTGACTTACATACCGATGTATCAACTCATTGGCCACCTTTCATTTAGCTGTCATTATCTTTATTTGACATTTGCAGGGAGGAGGCTTATGGAAACTTTACCTTTTCTCCTGCTAGTTAGTAGTAGTTATTGAAAAGAGCAGTTCTTCATGTTGAGGCCATTGTTTTTGGAAATGTCAAAATTCTTTGTGTTGACTCCATGAAGTCTTTCTATTTAAACCCAGAGGCCATGTATTCTCTCCCTGTCCTAGATATGACCCCCTCATGTTCCCAATTCCCCCATATTATGGGAATGTCTGATTCTGAAATTTTCTTCTTAGCCAGAATGAGACCAATCTAAAAAATTTCTTATATGATTTTCTTCTGAGAGAAGTGATGTAAAATAATGTTTATTTTTGCTGTTTTGTTTTTTGATTGATTTTTAATACTGTAAATAGACACCCCTAGACACCACTGTTAGGGTTAGTTGGTACAGGGTTTTCGGAAGAATATTATAGTATGCTAAAGCATTTCCATTCTGTTGAGTTTATCTTAATTAGAAATTAGGAATTTCCACAACAGTTATCTAATAAGTTTGTTCTTTGCATGTTGATTTCAATAGCGAGCACTGTAAATAACCTAAATATTAAAATAGGGGATTAGTGCAATCAATTTTGACACATCTATACAGTGGCAAAATTTGTAACTATTTTTAAGTGATGTTCAATGAGAAAAATTCTGAAATGACACATGGTAATAAAGAATATGAAATTCTTTATTGCTTGTTGATGATGTTCATGTCCTTGTTATTTATTTACTTATGTGGATGTGTATTTTTTTATTTTTTCAAAATGAATCTGTTAGTTATCTGAAAATATCTAAAATTTGCCTGAGCCATCTAGAAGAAAAAGATTCACGGTGAGGCTGGGCAGTAGGAGCACAGGCAGTTAATAGCAGACCTCAGATTGGGAAGGGCTGATTTTGTTTCCCTGTTGGCTTTTTCATCTACATTCATATTCACAAGACATGACACCATTAGGCCAGATTTGTACATCATAACATGAAGTGGAAAATAAGCAAATAACTAATTAATCTGTTCTATAAAGACCAAGAAGAGAGGAAGTGGTTTACCCAAAGCCTCTTCAGTACTGATAAGAGTTTTCATGAGTAGGGTGCTAATCTATAATGCTGTCTTTGCTCAGCTTTATGTTCTTTATATAACAAGAGTTTATTTTTTTATAGTCACCAAATTGAAGATTTGCAATCATCTGCTTATACATGGCTTGTGGAAATTTTGCTCTGTCACAGTTTATTAAAAACGCATACTAAATATCTTGCCCAAATGTTGCATCAGTATAAGAAGACTAATAATAGTACTTAAGATCTAAGGATTTTATGAAGTTTGGAGAATTAAAGTTGAGTTTAAAGCATTTGTAAGCATTGCACTATATGAACGTGATATTTTGCAAACTAAACATTTGACCATCATATGCAAAGTTACTGTCTACTCTCACATAAAATACCAACACTCCAAAAACAAGAATTCCACTAAAAGAATAGATGACACACATCCTGTTGTATCATTGGATAAACCTGACTGATAATATGGAATAGCTTATGGTGGTAAAGACTATAAAGGATGCATGGCTGAAGCTACTATTGGAATTTTTCTAGCAACTATTGGAAACTTCTGTGTATGAGAAATCACTCCATTTAAAAAAAAAATCTTGAAGTTTGAATCTTAATGATAGCTTTTGTCAAAGAGATTTAAAATTGGAACAGTCTTTTAAAGTGGCCAATGAGTGAATCTTGGTTGTGAAATATAATATCAGATCAAATTTATTGGAAAATGGCAAGTGCTCCATTCTACCTCAAGTTGCATAACCTTGATCTCAGGAAACTAGCAAATAAACTTTTTTCTTGTATGGAGAAAAGAACATACATACACACAGAGCTCAGCTCTATGTGACATTTTGACAGAGTACAAACATAGCATGTTTTATGTCCAAATCTGCATTTAACCTCAGTTTATTAATTTAAGCAAATATAGTAAAGGATCTAAGCATATAATGTCTTGGCAAAACTTAAAATGGAATATCTGGGTCAAAACCTCATAAATTTATTTCATCTGATTTCACACCCATGAAACACTGGTTCAGAAAACACACACAATCACGAGAGATCAGCTCTGCCTTCAAGATTAAGTTTTTGGCAGTTGCTAATAAAGAAAACTGTGGTGCCCCTGGCTTGTAGCATGCTTACTGGAAAAAAAACAAAAACAAAAAACAAAAAACAAAAAACGTTGAGTACAAAGAGAAAGGGTGCGAATATATTTTGTATTGTCTGCTTCTGTTTCTTTAGAACTCTGAACACATTTTACTTTTTGTTTGTTTGTTTGTTTTGGCCTAGCATTCTTAGAGATTTACAAAAAAAGTTTTCTTACTGCTGGAGCCTTGTGTTTGTTACCTTGGCTGATGGCAAGGGAAAGGGATGAAAGATAGGAAGGCTAATTTTTAAAAAATAACTCTTCTTTTGGGAGTGACTTATTATTTGGAACTTTTAAGATCAACTTGTGATAAGTGATAAGGTGGTCATATAAACAATATAAAGTCAGGGACACTTTGCTGTTCAAGAAGGTTTGTTTGCTATTTATTTCCCTATTATATAATCTTGAAATAAGCACAACGAACTGCAAAAGATAAAATAATGGTTGTAATACTGCACGTGGAAAAACATTCATGAGAACCAAGGTCTCAGTTGTAAATCATTACTCCAAATATTTCACTGTAGAGAAGACAAGACTCATGTGAATAGTTCCATCTTAAAACCTCACAGAAAGGGTGTCAGATATTCCTTTGATATAAAATGTTTGTTTCTCGATGACCCAATGATTGGCAGAATTTTTTTCTCATGTTTACAAAATAATGGAAATTGATATATGCCAAAACTTATCCAAATTTTACTTACCTTTTAGTCTTTTTGCACTCTTTAAGTTCTGACTTCCTCCCTGATCTACCACAATCAATGCAAACAAACTTACAGTTAGACCAGAGAAGGGAACATTTCTATTCCCACACTTGGAAAAGGGAAGCATTTGTTGTTTCTACCCACTCCCTCCTCCTCAAATTTGTCATATAGTTTTTTGTTTTGTTTTGTTTTGTTTTTTAAGATTGGGTGAGGGTATGTGTGTGTTAAGTTAGGAAAATCTTAAAAGGGAGGCATCTGGTTACTCTAAGATCAAAACCAAATCTTCCTTTGGTCTCACGTGAAGAACTATGCAGTTTGGGACTCACTGTTTTTAATTCAATTACAGCCCCCTTTTATTTATTTTTTTCCTAAATCGAAGGCAGAGTACAATATAAGACAGGGGAAAAAATAACAAAGGGAAGATCATACTCTGTAGACTCTCAAGACATTTCCTTAGGCTTCAAATCAAGTCCTACTCTAGCTACATGCCAACAGCTGAAGTCAATTTCACCGTTACTGGGAATGGGATTCTTTGTTACTAGGGTCTTCATCCTCAACTGCTACATCTGATGCTTATAGGCTCCCTCCAAGTAGTTTAAGTTGTCAAATGCCCCTGCAGCAACCCAAACTAATTGATCTAGACTTTAGGCAGAATCTAAATCCTTATTTACTTCCTCATTTGTTTGTTTCCCCAAAGAGTCTAATCTTTTATTTGCTCTCAACCACCTGACTCCATTTAGGTTGACAATAGGTACTTTCCTCCCTGCAAGACTTTTAAAGCCTTTCTAACATCTTCCTCAGAGGAATGTGCATAAGGTGTACTCCTTGAACAGGTTTCATTTTATTTTTAAAGACAAAGCTACAAAATCCTAATCATCCGTACTAAACCCTTGCTACTTTCTTGTTTTTGTTTGTTTTTTTTCCTTCTCCCTTCTCTTCCTTTTCTGGGAACAGAACCCACTTACAAGGATGTATGCAGACACAAGGGATTTTATTTAAAAAGATTGATTACTTACTATTCTCTGGACCTAGGGTTTCCAAACTTTTTTGACTTCATAAGGAAAAACATTTGGCATCCTATAATGGATATTTATTTTTATGCTATACGCATGTACTTCTATATTAAAATACTATAAAACATTCATAAAAATAGACTGGAAACTGATATTACATGTGTATATATATACACATATATATTACATATATATGTATGCGTATATATATGTATATAATATATATGTATGCGTATATATATGTATATAATATAACAAATTCTAGTCTTTGTTTGTTGGTACGTATCCTTCAAGTAAGGACACACTACTGTGGTAAATAATGCTTTAGTCAAGCAGTGTTTAAACTCTAGCACTTAGAAACCTTGTTCAAATACATATTCCTAAGCCTATCACAGAGCTTCTGAGTCTGGAGATCTGGGACAGCACTCATGAATTTCCATAAAGCTTCCAGATGATGGGTCACATTTTGAATAATACATCTCTGATCTGTATTAGAACAATTTCTTGATCAGTTCATTCCGGGTCTAGGTTCATTTTTAATGTAGTCTTTTATAGAGACCCAAAATGCAGGATTTGAATCCATATGGCCCAGATTGTATATATCAACCACCATGATTATTTGTCCTTTTCCCTCTTCCTTTGAGAATTATTTTTACATATCTAAATAAATCTGCATTAAAACTTTCCTAACTCAGACCAACTGAAGAAAAGCCCATCTGAATTCAGTGAAAGGTGCTTCTTGAAATGCAACTTTACTTCTCTTTACCCTAAAAATACTAGAGGCAACTGCTGTGGAAGGGTTATCTGGAAATAACGTACAAATTTATGAATTAAAGTATGATGAATAGCATAATATTTAAATTCAATTTGATGCCTTCCAAGTAATTTGAAAATATTTTGACCTTAGTAAGTTGAACATTCTGTGAAATATTGTTTACATTTCCTGGAAACTTGCTCATACAATCAATTTGCTTAGCAAACTTTTAGGTCAAGGATAATGCAAAGAAAAATGAAGGCCTCAGTTGTGCAGAGATTCCCAGTACATCCTAGGCTAGTGAAATTTTATACTATTTTTGATAAAGTGAACATACCGCCATAAAATCTAGTAGAAGAGCATTTCTGCACTAAAAATCATCTACTTGATTATCCATTCATTCATTTATTCAACATAGTATTATATACCTATAATAAGCTGGAGACTGTGCAATGCAATTGCGATATAGCCATCCCTTAGCAAAGAACGATACAAATACATGTAAAATTATAACTATTAAGTGAGCTGCAAGGAAAGGTAAATGATGCTATGAAAGTGCCATGGGGGAATGACTTGATTGTTACAGGGAAAAGTGTGCATAGTTTCTTTCTAACCTAGTGGCTTGTTCTGACATATTTGCTTTATGAGTATTTGAAAGGTGTTCAGTACATGATCAAAGGACAGACCGCCAGATTCAACAGACTTGCAGTGATTATTTAAGACCCCTGGACATATTAGTCCCTTACTGGTTTCAGAAGGCCAGCGGAATGAATAATATGGCAAGAGGATAGGCTAAGAGAATGGCTGGAAACTTTGGGCCAGCAATTGAGGGGTTGTGTTTAGTTTAATTATTAAATAAAATAATAAAGAATGGGGTTGAATAACTTCCTTGCCAGGCAGATCCTGAGTCTCATGGCTGTTATTGCCAGATCTGCCAATTTTTTTTCTGAGTGACTATGCCCTGCCAATTTCCCAAGTAAGCAAATTGTCCTTGCCATTTTGAAAGGTCCACTGTTCTCAACATCCTTCTCCTAGTCCTCATACTGATGAAGTCCTTATCCTACACACAAACAACCTCTTAAGGATCCTTCAGGTTTTAGCCTGCTAGGTGCACAGAAGACATTATAACCCTTAATTTAATAACAGAGTAACATTTTCATACTAATCAGAGACTTGCTGGCTTTAATTACTGCACATTATTCTGTGGGAAGGAAAAAAAACACTCAAATTTTAAAATAAGATGTTAGCAGGAGTGTGATAAGTGTTTCGTTCTTAGCTGCTGGTCTACTAATAAAATAGGTTTGTGGTGCGTATCCTGACCATATTTTCATTTGCATTTTAAGCCAGACCTTAGTACAGGACTTCTTCTGTTGAAATAGATATTTGTTGAAGTAGATTATCTTTTCCCACCTTCTTGCAAGAAGAAAAATATATTAACGTTGCTCTTCTTAAGGAAACCACCTTTAAAAAAGTTATTTGCAGAATGTGGTTTATCCTATAAATTGTGTCTGATTCCTAAGCCTAGCTCACTCTGTTAGGATGACTCAGCAGGTTCAGTAGCATCTGTCTGATAGAGATTAGCAAGTTTTATTCAAAACAAAGAAAATATAATAAAATATAATCTAAACCCTGGTTAATGAACAAGCAGACGTTGGTTTCCCCTGAAATTTCTCCTTTCTTTCAGTACAGTTTGGAAAGGTAAAAAGTGACATTTTCTTTGTGGAAAACTTACTAGAAAAAAAACGTACAAACTTTGAAGTGTGTGCATCTGCTAAATTGTTCCTCATGTGACCACTGTTCTGCTGTCACATCGTTTAGCTAATTTTTCTGATTTAATTCTAAAAAGAATAAAACTTTATGGTTAGTGATTTTCCCCTGATCCATTTTTAACATATCTATAAGAATTTTTTCATAGATATCTAAACTTTTACAGATTTTCATCAATGGAGCCATTTTTTACTCTTCAAACCACATGCCAATGAATATTGTGGCTCAGGATTCCAAAACTTTTAATGTGAGTGATGCTACCCTGTAGTACTTAAAAATGAACCATGAATGCTAATTATTTGAGCAAGGTTGTAATGTAAGAAGGAAAAATGGTGATGCTTTATATTTGTTGATCTCCTTTGGACAATTGCTATACCATAACTGGTGACTGAACTTTTAAATATTTTAACTCAACACCTAATTATGTACTTTATTATGTTTGGAACTTAGAAATTCTACCTAAAAGAAAAATGAACATGGATCTACTATTTTCTCAGAACTGTGGTGAAGTATAGAGACAGGAAAAAAGTATCATTGATGAAACAATCTATAAACCCACAGAAAGTGTTAAACCTCCAGTAGTTTGAGGAACAAATATTAAGTTATACAAAGGATATGAATGATAACCATGATTAAAATTTACCGAATGCTTGAAGTACTACTAAACATAGGTCATTAGCCTGGCATTGCTGGTGTATCAGGTGTATGTTAGATTATGTGTTTCATGTGCAAGTAAGGGTGTTCTTGAAAGGACATCTGTAATCCCTTTGATTACCAGGATCAATTCTGCTGACCTAAATGACCAGGAAGATACTACTTCTTCTCTTTATAGTTCCAGGCTTGTTTCTCCTAAGACTGGATATTTGACAGCCTCATCTGAGAAAGGAAAATTATTTTTCAGTCAACAGAAGCAAACATTTACTCTCCTAATAGGGTATAGGACTCTAAAATTTTTATTGAGGCACCCTCTTGGAAAAGTTTGGATTTGGAATTAAAAGGGACTCCTTTCTTCTTTATTTCTGACTGTCTATATAGAAAATGAGGCCATTGCTCAGAGACCACGTAAAAACAGTGATTTCAGATAGGTTACCTCTCCCAACAAGGACTTCTTTCATGTCCTTGTTATGATTTTGAAACTTACAATTGGACTAAACCCATTTGTCCTATTAGTTCAGTGTACAATGATGCATGACTTTCCTCCCATGTGTTAAGTAGAAGGTTCAAGACTGCAGTTCTAGGATGGACCCTGGCATGAAAACTTCTAATGCACTGTAATAGACAGGAAAGGGAGTGGGGAAACAGACATTACCTAGGAACTGCATGAGGGGAGCCATTTTTAATCTGAGTATGTGTATGAAAATGTATATTCTTAAAAAATAATAACTACTTAGTTGTTTACTCTTAACACTAGATTGCACTTTGTTCTCTCACCAAAGTATACCTCAGTTTATGTCCTCATGACACTAACATGATCCACATGATTGAATTGAGTTTTTAAAGTTTTCAGCCAGTTTTGACTTCCTCTAGATATCAATTATGCTACCACATGCTGTAGGAGAGCAATTATAGAACCATTTAGTAAAGAAAATTTCTGGTCAGAGCTTCTCCACAAATACTGATAAGCGTCCTAAGAAGAGGGTTGATTTAGACATGCCTGGGTGGATCAGTGGGTTAAGCTTCTCACTCTTGTTTTAGGCTCATGTCATGATCTCATGGTTCACGAGTTTGAGCCCCACATCAGTTTCTGTGCTGACAGTGCAGAGCCTGCTTGGATTCTCTCTCTGTCCCGCCCACTCTCTTTCTCTGTCTCTCTCTCAAAAATAAATAAACTTAAAAAAAAAAGGAGGATGCATTTAAGTCTCTGTCCATTAAAGAAACAAACTCTTGGTAGTAGGCTGACCTAGACGATTTTATTAATGTGATTTCATAACCACATTTTGTCAATTCAGACAACAGACACAATCTAGGTGTCCTCATTTGATCCATGTATATAAAACAGAGGCTTATATGATAATTTGCAGCTGTTAATCATTTTACACTTGACAATGAACCTGGAAAAATCAACTTTTTATTCTCAATTGAAAAGTCAACTTACCTGCCTAAAGGGTCTGTTCTATCTTACTTTCTGAAGTGTGTCCATAACACTTAAGATTTGGGGAACTTCTTAAACTTTAGATTTAATTGTAAAATTCATCATACAATCGATGAAATATTGAAGTTTTGTCTTTAATTATGATTTTGGTTCTATATACATAAGACACTTATGTATTGAAATGCAAAGTACATTTCAAGTCTTCAAAAACTGTAGTAGGATTGCTAGTTAGGTTTGTGGCCTCAAAAATCAGTCTCGATATTTATGATGAGTTTGATTGATTTTTAGTTTAAATAAAAGATTCCATTTGAAAATGATCAAAAAAGCCAACCTTCATGGAACTAAATTATTCCTTATGGAGAACTCAAATATAATTATTGAGAATGAATATCTTTTTAAAGTTAGTTTCATAGAGCTTTACAAAGATGCACACATGAATAGAGGTCACCATCTCTAAATTTTTCAGCTAACTCCTAGTATCTACCGTGTCAAAATGTCTCCCCAGAAAAATACTAATTTGTGTAACTCCCACTGATAGCCCAATGATGGTCTGAGGAGACTCCAAATTAATATATAACAAAAGAGTATAAACCTATAGCTCTAACCCCTAATTAAAATAACAGCAAATTTAGTTTATTACAATGTGATTTTATTTTACCATGAAATGACAATGAAATGTATAACAGGTTTATGGAGGAATCTACTCATTGGGATGTAAATATGAAATGGTTTAAATTTTCTCCTATATCTGTCTGCATACTGGACACTTAGAAAAGCTTGGCTGCTCCATTTAAACTTTTCTCTGTAATTTTGGGTACAAATCAATCTCATACAGTAATACTCAGTTCTCTTTATTTCAAAATATTTCATTAAAACAATGTCAAGCTTAATTTAATTCTTCTCTCCTCCCACAGTGTCCCTACTTGAAGAAAAGGAGGGAATGTGGTCTTATACCTCATCCTTCTTTCTCTTAGAAGAGACTCCTTTAACAAGTATCTTTTCAAGTAGTTCCATAGAAATCAATGTGGTACTTTCTTATTCTCTCTGAGGACCACGAAGTGCTGAAATAGTATGCAATTTGCTCTATTTTTATCTTATGCTACACTATGGTCCTTTCAAACTTAGCTGGAAAGGGCTAGCCAATAAACCTCGGCAGGAAATAGGTAAGAATTTTTACATTCAGTTTATCTCCCAATTTCTGGGAATATATGTGGAGTCTCTCCCTATTTTCCATTGTGGGAATGGAAGATCTAAGAACAATGATGGGCTATGCTCCTAATTTCTCAGATTGCTCTTCAAGAACTGCTTCTCTGTGTTCCGCTCTGGGGCTCCATTGAATAAGATCCTCACTGTTCAGCCAGGGAATAACATGCCGGTGCCCTTCCTTGTAGGAGCTTCTATTCTTTATGAGTGACTCTTTTAGAGTCTTGCTCATTTGGCCTTCATACAGCTCACCCCTTTTTCAGTTTTCTCAGTGTTTGCTGGAGTATTGACTTGGACAGGAGCAGAAGAGTATGTCCTCAGAAGCAACGGCTCTCCCTAACTCTCTGACCTTAGTATATGGGGGTACTTAAAGACTTTTTTCTTACCTTTGGTATTTAACTATAATTCCTAGACAATACAGAAAATCCCAGTCAACATTTGATGCTACAAGTTTCTACAAATCAAGCATAAAAGAAAAACTGTTTTTGGAGAATAACAGAAACTTAAGTGTATGTAGACATAAATCGAATCCATCAACTGAAAACATGTTATAGCTAATTGTTTTTGTGAAATTCTTGTTGCTTTTTTGTTGTGGTTCTCTGAAAGGAATTTTTGCCTGCCTCTACTATTAGAAAGATGTTTTCCTATGTATCTTAGCTTTTATATTTAGCTCTCTCAGTCCTCTCAAATTAGATAGGTGATGTTTTTTCTTTCTTGTGGATCCACAGTTGTTTCAACACCATTTTTTGAAAAGATTATTCTTTCTCCATTGAATCACTTTGGTGCCTTTGTCAAATATCAGCTGATCCTATAAGTAAGGACCTATTTCCAAAATTTCCTTTCTATTTTATTAATGATGCATTTGTCTCTCATTGTGTCACTGTCTTGATTAATGTAGTTTTATGGTAACTTAAAATCAGATCATCTGTCTGAGAACTTGTCAAATTTATTATTCTACTGATTCCTTGGGATATTATACATAAACAACCATGTTTTCTACAAATTAAAAAAAATCTCTCTCTCTTTTTAAATTGGATGTCTTCCCCATACCCCACACTTTTTTTCCCCCATTGCACTGACATTGATTATGGCCTACAAATGTTGGCTATAAGTGAAAAGACCAGACTGTTCACAGTCTTCGATATTTCATCATTAATATAGTGTTAACTCTAGGTTATTTTAAATGCTGTATCAAATTGAGGATGTTCATGTCTATTCTTAATTACAAAGGTTTTTATCATAAAAGCTGGGTGAATTTTGTCCTAAAAATTTCTTAGCTTAATTCCACAAATTTTTATGTTTTTGTTATTCAGCTAAGGTATTTTTAATTTTTCTTGTGATTTCTTCTTTAAGCTATGGGCCACTTTAGTTGTATATTGCTTATTATAAACACTTGGGGATTTTCTTGATAACATATTGTTATAATTGATTTTTAATTTTATTCTATTTTGGCCAAAGAATCTATTCTATAAGATTCTAATCCTTTAAATTTTAATAAGACATGTTTTATGATCCAGGATGTGTTTTCTGTTGGTGACTAATACATGTATACATGTATATTCTGCTAGTTATCATTAGGTCAGATTGATTGATAATGTTAAAAACATCTATTTTTTGTTTTTTGTCTACTTTTTAAAAATCATTTACTGAAAAAGCAGTATTAAAGTCTTCAAGTATTGTCATGGATTTGTATAGTTTTCCCTTTTGTTATGTCAGTTTGTGCATCATGTAATTTAATGCCTTCTATCAGATGTATACACATTTAGAATTGTATTATCTTCTTAATAAATTGATCCTTTATTATTATGAGATTACCTTTAATATCTCTGGTAGTTTTGCTTTGAATAGTTTCTTTTTTGATATTATTATTGCC
Organism: Lynx canadensis; assembly: GCF_007474595.2. Taxonomy (NCBI): domain Eukaryota; kingdom Metazoa; phylum Chordata; class Mammalia; order Carnivora; family Felidae; genus Lynx; species Lynx canadensis. The sequence continues at coordinate 22,880,827 of NC_044320.2, forward strand.
ACATAAGCTTTCATTCTTACTAGTTGCATAGTATACCATTTTCTACCTCTATTTCCAGCCTGTTTGTGTCTCTCTATTTAATGTGTACCTCTTATAAACATCATGTAGTTTGTTCTAGTGTTTTTGAGCTGATTGGACAATATTTTCCTTTTCATTGGAATCTTTAGCCCATTTACATTTATTATATATTCATATTGCTTTTGTGTATCATTTGGAATCTTTTTTGTAACATAAATTATTGTATTTTCTGTTCTTATTTCCTTCTTCTTTTGAGTTAACCAAGGATGTATTTCTATCTTTTTTATTGGAGTTTACCTATATGCATTTGTATTGCAGGGGGAAAGAGAGAGGGTGAGGGAAACAGGGAGGGAGATTTTTTTATTTTAACAGATTAAGATATGTTGAAGATATATATTAGAGAAGTCCCAAAAGAGGGGAAATCTTCTCATTTTATAAAATGATAGAACATCCTGGAGGGAGTTTGGAAGATGTGAGAAGGAAAGGAGATAGAGGAAGTTGACTGGAGTGGAAAGAGGAAGAAGCTTGGTTAGAAGAGACTGAGAGCAGAAAGGAAAAGAGGAAAGAGAATGAGAGGTACCCATCTTCCCTGGAAAATGGATCAGCTGGCTTTTTCCCCCTCTATTTGTAGCTATTAAAAGACAGTCTTTATTTATAGATTGTTTAGATTGGAAATCTGGGTTTTATATAATCTCTTTGAGGCTTAATGTTCACATCAATAAAGTGTTGTTTATTGTACCTAATTCATATGGTTATTTAGAAAATTAAATGAGTTAATAGATGTAGAGGACTTGAATAATGCCTGGTATATGGAGACCACTGCATAAGCTTTAAGTTTAATTATTATTTTTACTTCATTATTCTCTTTGCTGGAAGGAGAGAGAGAGAGAGAGAAAGGGAAGGAGGGAGAGAAAGAGATAGGGAGAGAAGACGTGAGATTAGGTGCATACGTTGTGGAAAAATTCGGTAATCCTCTTGTTTCCTCTATATTTGAAATCTGTTTGTTATTTTCATTCAGTAAACAACAAGAATAAATCTCTTTGTTGAAGTTCCATATTGTTTTAAGCCAGCAGAACTCTGAGAGCACAGCTTCTCACATTCTACATTGACAAAATATACTCGATCCATTCTGGAAGAGATTAGGAATACACATTAAGGTAATCTCAAGGTTAAGAAGTTATGGAAAACTGGCATGCACTAAATAATTTATGATGGGTTAGGAATTTTGAAAATGAGGTAATTCTGTGATACTTGATGATAGCTTTTTATGGTTTTTCTCATGGATTAGCTGAGAAACAAGCATAAGCATGGAATATTTTACACAATTTATAACTTGTAGAACCAATCAACATGAAATGAAACTGACAATATTTAAAACTGCTCATTATAAATATGCTATTAACTAAAAATGAAGGAATCAACTCTTATTCACAAAATGTAGGTTTGCAAAGTTTGGTGTGGAAAATAATTGATTTCATAAAAATAACCACCACAAAACAAATTTCAGATTAGCTAAATTTATGACCATAAAAGTTTGATTTAGACAAAATAAGTTTTTGTTGACCAACTGAAACTTCTTTATAAAAACATAGTGCATTGTATTAATCCCAGTGATATTAATTTATTTTGTCAATAGTAGACTTATGTGTAATGTATAAAAAATTTATTGAGAAATTAAATTGATTTAATATAATTTGCTGCAGAAAATGTGTTCTTGATTAAAAATTCAACCCTGTTATAATTTTGATTTAAAAGTTTATATTCATAAATGTGGAGTCAAACTATTGTGGTGTTAAAATAATGGGGTCAAAATCTCCTGGACTCTCCTCATCTATAAAAAAAGGATAATGTAGTTGTGTTTTCATCACAAAGATTTTATGAAGTGGTTCTCAAACTGTAATGTATATTAGAGTCCCCTGGAGGGGCTTGTAATTTGGGGAATTAGGGAATTTCTAGTTCCAACAAATTTCCAGGCAATTCTGATACTTCTAGTCTGGGGACCACACTTTGGGTTTCCCTTCTCTATGCCATTTTTGTGAACATTGGCTTCTGTACTGTCTTCTGACAGCCAGCACCTACTTCTCTTTGTAAAAGACTGGCCTCAAGTATCAGCACCCTGCTTTGGCTCTCTCAGAGCCAGGAATGCCTAGGAATTTATATCTCCCCACCCTACCCTAGATGGTCCTTAACCACTGCTACAGGTGCCAGAGTATAAATACTACAGATCTCTGAGCAAGACTGCACTGAATTGTGCCTACACTGTCTTTAGGTGTGCCCTGTGGGACAGAGTCAAAGTTATTTTTATTGGACACTTGGCAAGAGAAGTTTGAGTGGAGTGTTGGGGACCAAAGCTTGTCTGGAGTGAGTTCAAGGGAGATTGGGTGGTGACAAAATGAGAAAGTTATGAACAACTCACACAAGACATTTGGCTATAAAAGGGACCAGAGAGAGAAATCAAGCACTGCTCTGGGAAAAAGTGGAGTAGAAAGAGCTTTTTTTTTTTTTTTTTTTTTTTTAATTAAAGATAAGAGCTATTGTTGCATGTTTGCATGTAGATAGGAATGCTTCAGTAAAGGGAGATAAACTGAGGATAGAGAGAGAGGTTTATAGTCAGAGAAGCAAAGTCCTGCAGTACATGAGAGGGAATGAATTTGATACACAGGTGGATGGGTCAATGTATTCTGCATTACTTATGGCAGTGTCTTCTGTCATCTCCCATATTTCATTAGCCCCAAACCTCCGCCAAGTCTCTCTTCCTAACATTGTTCCAAACTGCCTGCCCTTTCTCTGCATTCCGACTATCACAGCCTTAGTTGAGGCACTCCATAATTTGTCACCTTAACTTTTACATAGGCTCTTGCTTCCAGCCTTGACCCTTTCCAATCAATTCTTCTATGCTACCATCAGCCATTTTTGTAAGATACAAATTTGAGCATCTCCCACTCCAGTTTAAAATCCCTCATCTACTCTCCTACTGGATGAAATTTTGAACTCTGTTGGCTCAATGCACAAAGCCTTTGATGGCCTTTCCCCTGCCTATGTATCCAGTGTCTTCCTTGGCACTCACCTTACAGCCCTTTGCAATCATGTAATAATGAGCTTCATGTAGTTTCTCTAAATGTGCCACACACTCATATATTTCTGTCTTCATACTTTTTGTTCTTTTTTTCTCAAAATGTTCCTCTTCCACTTGCCTGTCTGGCCAATTCCTGTCTACTCTTCATATTTCAGTGTAAACATTACTCTTCCCACTAATTAAATTAATACAATTATGGTTGAATGAATAATCGCTATTAATCATGGCACCTAGACCAAATGCTCAATTTTCTGTGGTGACACCACATGTTCCAATTTTGGACTTGAAAACTTTGCCTCAGAGATTTGTAGGTGACTATGTCATGCCGGGGTGTGCATCCGACTTCATTCAGTTTACCAGCGGTCAATTTACATTGAAAAGTAAACACAAAATTACATTGAGGAAGCACTCCCCTTTGACTTTCTGCCAACAGGTAAAAAAAATCCATGGGCTCAGCAATTCTTGGAAAGACATTACCTTTGCAAATGGGCCTGCTTCCCCTGGTGTTCAGGGGAAAAGAGAGTAATCACTAGAGAGGAGGGGGTTAGTGTAATGCCCGAACACATTTGAAATTCAGATTATGAGGGAGGGTGGAGATTTTGCTATAATTTCTACTAATGACTTATTTTGGTAAGCACTGAGCAGGGAAGGTTCTACCTGTTCATACTAGCAGTTGTCTTATGTGAGATCTGGAATAGTAATTATCATGGCAAAAACAAAGTGCTGTGTCACTTGAAAGAGCAGAGTCAGAAAAGCTCTTGAGATCCCTTTGGTTCAAATGATGTGCACTTTAAGATTCTGCTAAGGATCTTAGGATGGAGGTTGGGGGCATTCAGGACTATTGCCCTCCAGACGGGACGATAATGGAGCTTTAAAAGCTATAAAAAGCTGGAGCATAGCTCTGGAGGTAACTAGAGAATCAGAAAAGCACGCAAAAAGTTGAGCAAACAAGACTAGAGAAGGGGCATGTTGGGAAAGCACCCAGACCACTGCAAAACTCGCCAACTGCCACCCGAAGTGACAACTATAATATGTGAACTTGTAAATGTCACAGGGGGAAAACAGTTATGATTTATTTGAAAACCTTTGCAGGAGGGCCTTTTGCCAAGTGGTAACATTTTTGTAAAAAGTTTATGAAGCACCCTCTGTTGTGATTGTACTTTCCTGAAGAAGAAAAATTTGTTTTTGTTTTTGTTTTTGTTTGTTTTTTAGAGTCTGTCAGGTTTGGTTTTTCAGCGTCTTTGCCTTAAATGGTTAGCCGTGACTGCCACTTTAAGAAATGTTTTTGCTGTTACTGCTCCATTTTAATCTTTCACTTTGTATTAACAAAATCAAAACCAGCACAATTAGATACCTCCTGATTCTGATTTGTTTTAATACTAAGAGAATGTTTGAAATGGCACAAGCAGTGGGGGAAATACTTCAAGCCGTGGTGGCTGCAACATTGGAGTTCTAGAGGCAAACATCAAAAGATAGCTTGAAAGACAGACCAAAAACATTTAAACCAATAATTCTTTACATTTGTGTTTTTATTTTATTGTAGTCTTCACAATGAAAGCAAGAGGATTGGGAAGAGGAATAAAGATGCTGGTAAGCTCATTTTAGTCATGCAATTTAAAATGAAATCAAAAGGACTTTCTCCTTTACTTTTAAAATCGACAATCAAACCATATATCTGTAACTCACAAACATTAGTGACTAGAATATACGTGCAGCAGTCAGTGCCCAACTGTCTCATTTTGTTACAATAAATGAAAAAGAAAATGAGCAAGACTTAAGCAGGATTATAATTAATCTACATTGATCCAAACACCCTCATCTTCTGTTTATATATTGGACATCCTGGACATGATTGAAACACTCGAAACAAAACCAAGGAGAGAGATCTGCAAGTGATAGTAATTTGGCCACAGAGGGAGATAAATGAGTAAGTGGGTCTTTGAAACATCACAGCGGTCAGAATTAGCAAGAAATGGTTGCAGTCGCACACATGTGGATTGCAGTATCAGAGCTATGGAACATCTAATGACTCGATTACTCATTCCTTTTATTATTACTATTATTTTTAAGTCTCCTAGCAATAACATTTCGTAGCCTAGAAATGTTACCTTTGTTCTTATTTCATTCTGAGTCTGGTACTTAAGCAGGGATTCTACTGTGTTACACAGCCCTGGTGCCTTCGAGGGGGAATTTGTTGATGTGAAATTTGGGTGGCTATGGTGTATTAGCTTTTTCTCTCACTATTCATTTAGGTAGATTTTCAGTTCATTGAAACACAGTAAATGCTGGTTTCCTATAAAAGGCTCTTAGATTCCTTTTATGGAAAAAGAAAAAAAAAGAGAGAGACAGAATAACCTTTGGGCCTGCTGAGAAATTTTGGATTTTGTTCTCTGGGTGATAAAATAGTGAATTGAATTGATGTATCAAACATCAGCCACCCTCATCCTCCTTCCCTTCATCACATCTCAGTTTATCAGTTCTAGGTCCTCTGCTCCCCATCTTCAGATATATGGGGGCAAGGAGGGGGCAGAAAGAGAAATTAAAAGAACAGAGTCCATTAGGAGACATGTTGCCTTAGTGTCATTGAATTCACAGTGTTCTATACCCAAAGACACTTTCCTTTATACTGTGTATATACGGTAGAGAGAATCAAGAATTGCGCTACCAAAGCTCATATTATTCTGCCAAGGTATCAAAGGAGGCACCTGAGTTTTCAGAGATATAAAAGAAATGTTGTTACACCCTTCTCCTTCACCCCCTGCCCCTACCGTCACCCTCATCCCACCCCCTTCTCCCTCACCCCCAGCCCCTACCATTCAATCAATATTTGAACAAGGCAGCTGGAAATTTCTGGGTAAAGGGAATAATTTTTCTGTTTCATATTATTAAGTCCAGAATCTTTTCATTTGAATTTTATTAAAAGACTGGAGTGAGCATTTCTTTAAAAGGTTCCAGAATGGGCCAGTTTGAATGTCAAAACCTTTCTCTGCTTATCAAGCATTTAACCAAGATAAAGAAAGGATCCCTTTTAAGTCCCTGGACCAGCATACCTCAGTGACACACAGTAACTTCAAATAGCAGGAAAGTAATCTTTCAGTTCCACTGAGACAAAGTTTCCACGAGAGAGGATGGGATTATAAACTACTGATAGCAGCTCTGGGCTAGTTGGGAGAGAGAGAATAACTAACAGTAGAAGCATATGACCACAAAGAAGCCTAGCTGTTTCTACAGGAGGAAAGACTAGCTAGAAAGCATTTGGCTCAAAGTTTTTAAAGGTTAAATTACTGTGGTGCCTTTTCTGTCCTGTAACTTTATGAATTTTGATATATTGCTCAAGAGATTTTCTATCATTAATGCTAGCCTGACCATACAGTTTAGGGCGGGGTGGTGTCTACTTCATAATACAGGGGGGGTTAAATCAATCATGCTTTTAAAAATCATTTCCTGGGAATCCACACGTATCACCTTTTATCCAGTGTGTTTGTGAAAATGATTATTGTCACGAAAGCATTTGATTTCTAACCAAGCAAAGCAAGGTGTATAGAGCTTAGCAGCCACTAAAATTAGACAGTGCTGGAATTTCACAGGCTTAGAAATTTAAATACTTTTAAATATCATACAGCTTTTGTTCTAAAATGTCATGTCTCCTCGATGATGCAGTGAAATATAGAGAAAGCCTTAAAACTCAGCCTTAAGTTATCTTCTATATATTTTTATTTAAATGTTGAATACTATCATTTGCAAGGGCTACAATAACAAAAGCTACAATCACAGGGGCTTGCTATGTGCCCAGTCCTGTGCTTTGCACTTTATATACTTTATTAAACAATTGCATTTGGTGGCTATTACTGTACCCATTTTACAAATAAGCAGCTGAGAGTTGCAACCTTGGAGCAACTTGCACAACCTAAATGATTCAAACTCTAAGCTCTGATCCATCTTTGCTCTTTTGCCAGAATTGCACTTCTTAAAAGAGTTTCACTCACTTTATAGCTACCAGAGTCACCTTAATCATCCTTGAGAAAACGTCATCTCCCCTAGCACTAACCCCCCCCCCCCCATTTGTCTTGATTTGCTTAGCCATGAAGAACTCAAACAGAAATGCCAAGAAAACAGTGTCTAGGTCATTTATTGGCAGCTATGGTTTTGGTTTACTGCTTCCTGCTACTCAGCCCTTCCGCTTCTCCAAAGACAGCCAGTGGGTTCTGGCACTTACCCTTCTTTCCTAGTTGCTCTGATGCTCTGTGATTGAAACTAGCAGCTCCATGGTGACCGGGAAAAACAAACGAGCCCCATAGCCCATACCAGCCCTGGGAGCACTTACTGAACAGATTTTGAAAAGGAGTGAACTCCGTTTAGCTCCAGAGTTCCATCTGGAAATTGGCACTGATAGTGATATTAGCAGCATGTCCTGCCTGCCTTCCACCCAAGGATTCTGCAGCACCAGGCAAATGTTCAATCATTCTGGACTTCTCTCAGAAACATGTGAGCATTATGATATTATGATACTTATTTTAATGACGGGGACTCCCAGGCTCACGGGGAGAAGTTATGATGCACCAATTCCCATCTCGGGGTCAGTTAACTACAGAGCAGAATTGGAAGGGCATTCTTGCTTCAAAAATATACCCAGTTAAAGAGAGTTTCAAGAATCTAGGTTTGGTTTAAGAGAATTTTAAAGCCACAGCTAGAAGAACAAGGAAATATGAAAGCTTGTCTAGAATACTATATTAATTTTGATCCTACTCAACCAAGAAAAGTGATGCCTCATAATAGCAATACCAGTGAATCTTATTTTTATTTAACAGTATCTTTCCTTGGAAGCACATGGACACTAAACACAACTGTGCAAAGCCTTCTGAGCTTTCTCAGAGAGGGATTGAATAAATTGCTCTGGAGGTATATTTGCAAGGGAATGAGCTAGGATCCCTCTAGATATAGATTGACCACTCAATCCATCAGTCGATTGGTAGAGCTACATTTCTAAGAATAAACAAGGAGTTGTGAGATATTGAGAGACCCATCACTCTACTGTCCTGATACTATTTTATGAAGTTAATCTTTATTTTTCTTTTAGTTTTCTAGAGATAAGTTCAGGCTTTGAGATCAGGGATTTTTCCTAGGCTCTAGAACGCTTTCCCAGTAGCCTGGCTTGAGGTGGGCAGAAAGATTAAATGATCTTGTGACTCTTTTGGGAACTAGCCATAAAAGACTGAGTTCTAGAAGATGGGGAAGAAGTAAATAATAAATATTTTGCTTTTTGAGTATCTAATAACTAATTGAAGAAAATCAAATGGAACATTAATGATTTCTTTTACCTTGAAATAAATATTCATATTTAGTATCAAAACAGGACCAAAATTTAAGATTTTCCCCAGGTTCAACTGAAATTGTTTTCTTCTTCTTGTCATTAAATTAGAGCTCCCCAAAATGCAAGAAACTCATGCACTTAGTGAAATGGTTTCAAAACATTTTTCATTAAAGTGCTGCATCCTAAAAAATTTTTCAAGACCACACCCCTAATGTTTGAATATTTATAAAGTACATTCAGAATAATAGAAAAATTGAAGAGATGACAAACATTTTAAGATAAATTTTATTTTACTTAGTAGTGGTGCATTGTTAATGATAATAGATGTCAATTTCCAAAAGACAATTTCTTTTGCTGATGCCTTCTTATCAGCCATTACTGTTTTAATGACTTAGTGTGTTACACAAGGAGTTCATCTAAAGAATAGAGAACATGCCAGTGCTGGCATTTTCTTATTTTCTTAAACTTCTGTGTTTTTGATGCCATATTCAATTCATGGTTTCTTTGTAGGAATTCTTTCAAGGCACTTGTTTATTTTATGAGTTCTTTTTGAAAATGACGTTCCATAATTCATAAATAATCATAGTACACAGAGGGCAAACAAGGCAGATACCACATCAATCCTTCCACACTGTGGGCACCCCATTTTGTCCCAGGAGACACAGGGTGATTTTTTTTGTTCCTATGAAGTAAATGAATAGCAATAGAGAGATCAATTAAAAACATGAGTGTCCATCTGTACTTTGAATGTGGGTAAGGCTTAATTTCTTTTCGTAAGATTAGGTTTTATGTACACACACACACACACACACACACACACACACACACACTGATGTAACTACATATGTTTTCATCCCACATCTCAACAGTTAGTAACATTCACATGCGTTCTGAGTTGCAGACATTCCGCTTTGGAGACCACTCCCCAAGTTTAAGGACAGTAATGGCATCAACAGTAACATATATAAAACAAAAAGTACTGTTTAACAGGCACTTGCTACGTGCCAAGAACTGAGCTAGGCAATTATATACATTCACTTCTTACAATTTCCCCAGGCATTGGTTTTATTACTGAGGCTTAAAAAGAGAATAATTAGGCCCAGAATGGTTGAGTGATTTATCCAAGGTCACACAGTACTTAGTGTCTGAGCAGGACCAAAATATCTTGTAATCCACGAGACTGTATTTGTTCTGAGAAACAGTACTTAGCTGAGAATAGGCCTCTTCCCTACACAGAATTCTCTTCAATGGAGGGCCATCTTTTTGTGATTTCTGAGTGAGGAATCCTGACCCTTCTAAATCTTCCCAACTACCTGTTGCGGTTGAAATTCCCTTAATGCAGGTTAAACTTTTACTTTCACAATTAAAAAATGGTAACATCCAGACTGACTCATGTACACTACCATGTGAATGAGAGATACCTGATCCCATCTTCCACTAAGAACAGAGGAAATGCAGGACCAGAGGCTTTTGGGTACTAACAGCTGGAGGAAGTGCTCGAGAGCCTAAAAGAACACAAAGTGGAAGATTTGGATGCTTGAATACAATCTGTGCCTGTTTCCCACTTTTGCCTCAAGCCAGATCTGCAAAGCAAATATGTTGCAAATTCTGTGTCCTTTTATATCCGTTTTCTTGTCCTGTGTTATTTGTCTTTCTGTGTAAACCTCTGGTCACCTTGGGCCCTTGACTCTTATTTCTTTTATCAAAAGGGCATCAGCCTGCTAGCTTCTGTGGTTCTGTGGTTTCTCCACTGTGTTTTCATCAAATTCCTCTTGCCCTTTTTGTCCCCTTGTCATCTGGGTGCATGGGAAGGTTTCTTCTAATTTTAGATCCAAATTAATTTGCATTTCCCACAAATCTGATATTTGTCTCACTTCTCTTATAAATTATTTACACTGGGAAGGCTGAATCATGAAACTGAAACTAAAAATAATGTTACTTTCATGTGTTGATTTTTAAATGGAGGCATAGATTATATTTTACTCCCCACATATTTTTTTTCCCACCATTTGCTTTTGCCGATATGACTGCCTATTATGATAAGAGAGGGTACAGCATTTTTCACATTCATCTCCCAGTCAGACTTTTTTCATTCAACAAATAGTTTTCAAAGGATCTACTGTGGGCCATTACCTGGTAGACTCAGCAGGGGTTGTATAAGAGAAAAGCAAAACTTGCTGCAGTCTAGAACTTTTCTAGAGGCCATAGGAAAGCCTATTACAAAAGCAAAGTTCACTGAGTGCCCTAGGTGGGGACAAAGTGCTTGGTTTCTGGGGAGGGAACAGTCACATTTGATTGGGACAGTAGGGAGATATACTAGAGGCACTTCCTGTCATGACTGCTTAGCTCTCACAAACCCCCCAGAACACAAAGGACCACCATTTTCCACATGCTAACCCTTGACCCTTTGTCTTAGAAAGTTGGTCGAAACAAAGGTGGGTACTTGATCCACGGCAGAGCCATGAACATCGTTTTTTTTTTTTTTTTTTTTTTTTTTTCCAAATTCTGTTATTTCAAACTGAGCAGCAAAAGATAGGAGTTGTTTGAAGGGGAGCCATACTGTCAATCCTGGAGTTAAGTACCCAGGCTCTCATACCAGGTTGAGTTCAGTGCCTTGCTCTGCCGCTGACCAGCAGTGGAATCTTGGGAGATTTATTTAACCTCTCATCTTTAGTTTTTTTAATTTGGAAAACAGGAAAAATTATGTGAACTTTCTCAAATAGCTGGTATAAAATGTAGATAAGGGAATTAATTTAAAGTGTGATATATATTCAATAGATTTTAGATTTTAAGGTTATTATGGCTGTCATTGTTATCATTAAGGAGCTATCTTCTGAACATCGTGGACAGGGCAGATAGGTCCCTGAACCTCTCCCCCTTCATCAAGGATTGGTTAATCATCAACTCCTTTCAAGGTCTCTCAATAGTTTTCTCCATGAAAAAAAAAAAGAAAAAAAAAAAGACTAACTTATTTTGCTGAAGTTATTCTGGATTGATTTTTGTTGTTGTTGTTGCTACTTGAAACTAAAAACAAAAATTCTAGATCTTCTAAGGTAGTGGAATATATCTTGAATTTTCCTTTAAAAAATTTTTTTTGGCCATGGCTATTGTTTATTCCTTGTGGCCATTTTCAGGGTATTAAAATTTTTTAAAATTCAATTTTATCCACATTTTGGGTGTATATCCACATCCATTAGCAAAATGTGTTAACTTTATAAACTTTGTGACACAGATGGCAAAATAAAATAAAAAACAAAAACAGACAGATGGCTACAGATGACCTAAATTTGTAACAGAAACTTATGCATGTGTGTGTGATTATACATATATGTGTGTGCGTGTGTGTGTACAAATATATATATATATATTTATACTATATATATATAGTGACCACATTCTATAAATCATTCAAAATTAGAAGTTTCCTTGTGCTGTACTTCCATGGAAGCCTTATGTTATTCAGAAAGGAAAATACCTATGATGTTCAGAGTGATCCACATATGACTGCCTTTGAAAAGTGGTCAGGTGGTATGGCTATGGGAGGAAAAATAGCAGATAAAAAATAGTTGATTTACATACACACACCTGACACGTGCACAAATCGTCAAATGAAATAAACCTCATAGTTATTCTAGGGAATTGTATTGAAATCAGTGATTATTATGCTCAGGATTTTTGTCCTAGAAAAGACACCTTCAGCAGTTACATTAGTTACACAGAATCCTACAGATAGAAGCAGTACTCTGGTTGAATGTACCTGAAATAACTGAACCAACCACTTGTTATTTTAATTAGGTATTACTATATCCTTCATAAAAGGATCATTCCTTCATAATTATGAAATTCCTTTATGAAGTAGTCCAGGACTGTCTTTATCATATGCTAGCCCACAGTTTTATTTTTTTCTTGTTCATTTATTTGTCTAGATCTGGCTTCAGGTTTTATCAAAAACAATGATAACCAAAACACAATAAGAAATTAAAAGCATGGAGTTTACATTTATCACGAGATAATTCTTATTGGACAAATACTCCTGAGGAGAGATTGCATTTTAAGAATCCTGGTTGTTTAAAAAACAAACAGGAGTGCCTGGGTGGCTCAGTCGGTTAAATGTCCAACTTCGGCTCAGGTCATGATCTCGTGATTTGTGAGTTCAAGCCCCACTTGGGCTCTGTGCTGACAGCTCAGAGTCTGGAATCTGCTTCAGATTCTGTGTCTCCCCCTCTCTCTGTCCCTCTCATGCTCATGCTCTGTCTCTCGCTGTCTCTCAATGATAAGTAAATGTTAAAACAAAAAACAGCAACAACAAAAACAAAACCAAGGTCAACCATTATAGTTGTGGTTGTACTCTTTTTGTGGCAATGGAAAAAAAAAAACAACTTAAGAGTAGTTAGGGGTGCCTGGGTGGCTCAATCGGTTAAGGGTCTGACTCAATTTCAGCTCAGGTCATGATCTCACATTTGTGAGTTCAAGTCCCGCATCAGACTCTGTACTGGTGGCACAGAGCCTGCTTGGGATTCTGTCTTCTTCTCTCTCTGCCCCTCCCCTGCTTGCTCTCTATTTCCCTCAAAATAAATAAAAATAAATTTAAAAAAAAGAGTAGTTAAAAATGAGATTTATTGGTATTAATGATTTAAAAAAATTTTTTTTCAACGTTTTTTATTTATTTTTGGGACAGAGAGAGACAGAGCATGAACAGGGGAGGGGCAGAGAGAGAGGGAGACACAGAATCGGAAACAGGCTCCAGGCTCTGAGCCATCAGCCCAGAGCCCGACGCGGGGCTCGAACTCCCGGACCGCGAGATCGTGACCTGGCTGAAGTCGGACGCTTAACCGACTGCGCCACCCAGGCGCCCCGGTATTAATGATTTTAAAACCCATATGGCTGCCAATTGGATTGAGCTCCAATTGGATTGAGGTGGTGAACACAGTAACCAAGGTCACCTCCTACCTCTGCTCTGCTGTCTCACCTGCCAGAGTTACCCTGCCTCCATGCAGTTATCCTGGCCCCCTGGGGTTCTTGATGCATGGACCACAGTGAGATGTTGTCTGAAAAAGGGTTGGGCAGAGGCAAAGGCTAAGGACTGAAATACTGTGACAGAGATCAATGACTTAAACCTTAAGTTTCCTTTTTCCATTCCTTTTTTTTTTTTTTTTTTTGCTTCCATATACACGTGGAGATTATGCAATAAAAAATAAAAATAGCCGCCATTTGTCAAATGCTTACTCAGTCCCCAGCATGATGCTAGATCTGTGGGGCACATGTGGGAGTTAATGAAGATGAATAGGTGATGTGTGGTAATAAAGGAATTCAAGTGGAGAAGCCAGAAGGTCAATGCTTCCTCTGGGTCTGGAGCATTCACCCTAGGAAGGCCAGTGAAGATTATTCAGAACTCTGAGTTGTTGGATGTGTCCCTATCACTGTGTCTACAACTCACCCTCTCTTCTCCAGCCTTTTCCCAGGAAACTCAAGCCACATCCTTCTTCATGTAGCCACAGTTTCCATAGAAATTCCAGATGGAGAAACCGTTAAGTATAAATTGAGCAAAATAATAATTAACATTTTAAATTCCCATCTGAAAAAGGAAAGTTTATTGATGGTAATCTCTCTATATAATGTCAGAGTTCATCAGATCACATAGCTTTTAATTAGTCTACAATTTTCAACACTTCATGTTTTGTTATTAAGCCAGTGAGATATATTATTAAAAACAGAAATTTATTTCATACTGGCCAAATACTCAACTTGTTGCTTTCAAAGTTCTACAAGTTATGTGTAACTAAAAGAAAATAAATTCTTCCATAATGCATTTTAAATGGAATGTTAGAACAATGTCAACAAAGATGAAGTAGCATGTTGCTGCTAAAAAATAAAAATATTTTCACTCTGTAAGGATGTGGTTACCCTGGAATACACAAAATCCCATCCTAGACAATAAACTTACTCATAAAGAAAATTTAGAGAGAGATCTTTTACTCCATGGGATAAAAAAAATTCAGATTTAAATGACTGCAACCAAAGGAAGTTTCTTCAAGTTAGCCAAACTCAAAGCATTTGGCTCACAAGATGGATTAGTTTTCTAAAGGAAACCACTTTTCTTTATATGGGATTCCTTTTGCATACACATTCAGAGCTTAAAAGGAACAATTTTGACTATATGAACCCATCAGTAGCATTTTCTCTGAATATGTCTTTTTTTTTTTATTTTAGTTTTTTTTAATGTTTATTTATTTCTGAGACAGAGAGACAGAGCATGAGTGGGGGAGGCGCAGAGAGAGGGAGACACAGAATCCGAAGCAGGCTCCAGACTCTGAGCTGTCAGCCCAGAGCTGACGAGGGGCTCGAACTCAGGAACCGTGAGATCATGACCTGAGCCGAAGTCAGCCGCTCAACCGATTGAGCCACCCAGGCGCCCCTCTGAATATATCTTTATGCTGGAAAAAACCTTAACGCCTCCCCCCACCTAAGGAATGTAGAACTACATTAAAATTAAAAAATTTTGATTTAGGACCGTCAGCCTTTTTTGATAAAACTGTCAAATATTTCTTACCTAAAAACAGCAATGTGATATATGAGGAAGATGAAAGCCAGACCAAGTGCAACCTTGGCTATGCAGAAATTTAAATATTTAGCACCATTACACGGTTATAATCTGTCTAGCTGGTTACTGTCCTATACGTTAGGGCCTCTTGGGTTGGACTGCATGCTTACAAAGCATGAAACTGGAAGACTGGCTTTCCTGTGAGGAACTGTTGACTCACTGAGGTATAGATGTACTATATGGTCAGAGAGACTGAGGGAACCTAAGCCATATTTTAACCTCATAGCATAAAAAAAATATATATTAGAAGATTCAAATATTCATGAATTTCCTAAATTTATTTCCTGGTCATAAGTTTCAAGTGTTAGAGTATCTGAATAATTCCATTTATAACTTAATCTGGAGTAATTCTGTATTCTTCCCCATCACTCCCCGAACCCCCCACCTCCCACCCCCAACAGACCAACCGCAGGAGAGGCTCCGATTTGCTATAAGTACAATACTGATCATAATGAAACACATGAAGGGCTTGTTGACTATCCTTTATTTTTACGCTGTGTAATACTGAGGGTGCACTAACCATGTGTCAGATGAACTTTGTTGTAGTTTCTATTTGGGTATAAAATAAAAATTGTTCATGCATGCTCTGGCTTTCTGGTTCCTCACTTGAGTAGCTCTGTTAATGGGTGGCCACTTCAATAAATTAGAAGAACTAACGTAACTTAAGTATTAGTTGGCCTGATGTTCTGAACTTCATAGCATTAGAATGCAAGCTTTCACAGGGTAGACATTTTTGCCTGCTTTGTTTCTTCCATGTCCTCAAAAGTGTACAGTGCCTAGTGCATAGTAGGTGCTCAATAAATGCAGGTTGAATGAATGAGTAAATTTGTTTTTGCAAGATCCACATGGAGAAGAATTATGAGGTGGTGCTAGGAAAGTGTATTCCCTAAAGGTCATTTATAAAATATACCAAATTGAAGATAAAACAAGGGTTTCATTTCATTTACCAAACCTGGCTGATTAATAGTGACTTTCTTGGACCCTATGTTGAGAAGAATTCTGTGGCTCATCCAAGCTCAGTGGGAGAGAGTGCCATAATTAGTTGATGGCGTCTGCTGTCTGGGAAGGGTGGTTCACGTGACAAATATTTGCCTCTCCTGCAATACTTTCCCACCTTGCTGGGTGTATGCTATTCAGACTTTGCCATTTTTAGGATGGCCTCTCATCTGACTGAATGAATACCATTTATTATAGATATGTGTTGATCCTAAAGGTTTATACAGGTGTTAATTCAATTTCCTTCTCTCTATAAGATTCTATCATGTTTACATATTGCCAGAACAAAAATCTCTAAGAAATCCTATCTGCTGTAGAAACCTACTTTCTACTGAGTGTGCAAAGGAGCCTAAGATTATGTTCTATTCTCTCAGTTCCAGGAGAATATTAATGTCACACTCTCTCACCTGTAACAGAGTTCTAGGGCTCCCACCTCATGTTAGCATAATTTCAAGGTTCGAGGGTAGTTGTCCAAGTGTGTTGAAACCCACTTTCTTACAATGCATTTTCTCTATTTTTGTTTTTGCCAGAAGGAACAAAATTTGATTTTTGTCAGCTGTCAGATAGACCAAGATGTTAGGGGAGGAAAGAAGGTCTTCATACTTTCAATTCTTATAACAAAAACAAGTGATTAGGCCGTTGGTTGTCTGCCTGGGGAGAGGTTTATGTTTCTAATATTGCATAGCACACTTCTCTATAAGCAGATTGGAAACAGCGCTAGGGTCAACAGGAAGGTTGGCAATTATACTTAATTCAGATGGAGCCAATAAGCTATTGGCACCTTGGGAACAGCCGGCTGAAAATCCTAACTCCTTTATAAGCGTGCTATCAAGTGATTCTAACAGGCTTTATTGGCATTTCTAGACATATTGTGGGATGTGCTGCTGTTAAATTCTCAGGTCATGTTTGTGAGTGTGCAACACTGATGCGACCCATGGATTCCACTGCACAACTAGTTCTGCCAACACAGCTTTGACCTGCGAAGTGATTCAGACTATTCAGTCACAGGGTTAAGACTCCTCTAAGTTAGAAAACTACCACTTAGGCAAAATATGGCAGATCGCAGAGTGGTTTGTAGCCATCTTAGCCTGTAAATTCAAACCAATATATATGTATTTTTTATCAGAATTAGATCAGTCCTGCCAGCTCAATTTTCCTTTAGCAAATGTTATTTCTGTGACACCCTAGTGTTTTTATTTCCACCGACATTGACTCAGACTATATAAAGCTATAGTAC
This sequence comes from Lynx canadensis, assembly GCF_007474595.2. Classification (NCBI taxonomy): domain Eukaryota; kingdom Metazoa; phylum Chordata; class Mammalia; order Carnivora; family Felidae; genus Lynx; species Lynx canadensis. The sequence goes on from NC_044320.2 coordinate 22,898,066, forward strand.
ATCTGCACACTTCTGATATGAAGAATATTTTTCCTTTTTTAGGACCTAAATTTAATTTGTGTTTTAATTATACCACGTATAAGTATGGTTTCAGTCTCCAGAATGGCTTCTCTCCCTTTACCACCCACAAGAGCAAAACTGGCCTGTGGGAAATTTAATGGATCCAACTGGTGAAAAGATTAACATGGGAACAAAGGCAGCTTGATCTACTCCCTGGTTTGTATTTGCAACAGCTCATAATGTTTATCTCACAAAAATGGCTCCCCAGATCCCACCAATCAGATATATTGACTGCGAAACTCATGCCTTTTATGGTCCTAGTAAGGTAGCCCCAGACACTGGGGCTTGTGTTGTGTAAGTAGACTCCTTATGGGTCTACCTGAATTCAGATGTTGTTTTATTGGCATCAGAAGCGTGATCCTCATTCTGCTCTGCTCTTACAAGTAAAAGCAGCACCCAACTAACTTTCCCAGTTGTTACTGATATGCTGCTATATGTTTCAGAATCATCTGGGGTGCTTGTTGGAAACACCAATTCTTGATCCTTACTATACCCCAGTACTGAATTACAGGTCCATGACTGCTATCTTTAGTCCAGCTGCCTTGGCCCATAACTGTAGAAAGCCCAAAGAGGAAGATGAAGCTTCTCCTTTACCTGATATAAACCACCACTGGATCTTGCTTTCGACTTGAGATTGACATTCGGCCTGCATGAACAGATATAGCTAAATAACCTATTAAAAGTTATTTCCTTTTTTTTTTTTTTTTTAAGAAAAGCAGACTTCCACACTCAGTGCCTCATTTGGATGTGTCTGGAGTCTTGGAAGCTTGACTACCCTATGTTGTCCTACAGATGGACGTTGAGAGCTTGTTAGGAGGTTCTAGCATGGGAGCTCAGCTACTAGTATGTCCTTGACTGAAGAACAGTCCTCCTCCATCAGGGAAGGTCGTCCTCTTTGACGTAGTGCACAGCTATGGGAGGGACACATGTGGAGTGGTGAGGGAGGAAGGAGACACCTGCCTAGCCAGTCAGATTAGCTGAATCGACCCTGGCCATCAATGGGGTGACAAATGCTGCAGCCAGATCGCCCTCACATCCTTAAAAAATATTTACAATCAAGTTGCTACATAGCCACTTCCTGGAGTTCGTTGAGTACCCTATTTCCACACCGGCTTCTTCCCTGGAATCCCTCTGGCCAGTCTTCACCCCACATTCCAGCAACCAAAGGGTTAACGCCAGGCACAAGAGCTTTCTCCTCACTCAGCTTTTCTGTCTGTGTGCCCCTGTGGCAGACTTTATTCCCATGGCTATAACAATTACATCTTTGGTGTCTAATCATCAATTCTCATCTTCTGGTCGTGCCTTCTTCTGGGCTTAGCCATCAGCTCCAAATATCTAACTGTCTGCCTGGTGGGCGTTTCAGTGGCATGTCCACAGCTAACAAAACCACATCTGTGTCAAAAAACAAATTCATCATCTTTCTGTCTAAATTCAGCTCCTCCTCCCAGCTTCCATCCTGATCGCTGATTCTTATTCATTCTGCCACCATTTGCCCAGTCAACTAAGCATGAAACTGAGTCATCCCTGACTTTTTGCTCTCTCCATTCAATTAGTCATCCAATTGGTTGAATTTTACTCTAAAATTTATCTTGCAGACATCATTTCCTTTCCATTCCCACTGCCACCACTTTACTGCAAACTCATTGCCTCACTTTTAGATAAACAGTAATTTCCTTATCCCAGTCTTTTGCTTTATGCCACCCCCAGATGAATCCTCTTAAAACATCATTTTGATCATGGCAAGTCTCTCTTCAAATGCCCTCAACTGGTCACTTCCCTTGAAGAAAAAGTCACTTGTCTTAGACTGGCACATAAAACTTGTATAACTCCCAAAAAACTGTTTTAGCCCTCTCCAGCCTAGCTTTCTGTGGCAGATCTTTTATTAGATATTGTATAATTTAACTATAATCCTTACTGTTCATATAATAAATTAAAGTCTAGCAGGGAAGTACTCAAGTGATAAAGCCAGGGTAACAACCCAGTTTCCCTGACTCCTTCCACTACCTCACATTCTTGCCAAGCCTTCCATAGAAACTCCAGACCTAGCTTTGTCAAATATCCACTTTGGTTTTTACCCTTACTGTGTTTGTCTTACTGATGCTGCATTGGCCTTTCGCTTCCCTTCCCCCCATTGTTGTTCTCAAGACTTGTTCTGATTCAATTCTGCCTTACTCCTTCTTTCTCTCATTATACCAGGGGCCTCATATCACTTAGTTGTCCAGGTGAAATTAGATTTGTGTGTTTTGTATATCACCTGTAGCCACAATACTTCCTCATAGCTGAAGACTTTACTTCCTGTTTTTTTGAAACGCATAGGAACAGTCATGAAAGGACTTCTATATTAGAGTGGTTCTCAATCTGGGATGCACCTAGAATCTGCTGCATACCAAAAGAACAAAAACAAAAGGGAGCAATAGTTAGTCTGGAACCCAAACCAATTAAATAATAAGCTCAGGGTGTTGAGTAGAGGAGAAACTAGATATAAATATTGTAAAATATTAATGAGAACCACTGTTCCACAAATACCTATCACCACATTTATCTACTTGTCTGTATCTATTCTAATATGCTCTGCTTCTCTTTGGATGAACTCTGTGCTTATAGTTGAGGTCATCCCTTCCACTTATACAGAAGATTCATCCTCTCTCATCTACTCGTGGATATCACTTCAATATCTATCCATCCTCCCACATTTTTATTAACATGCAAATATGCCATGTTTTCTCCTATTTGGAAAAATAGTAAGTGAACTAACTAAAACTCTCTTGACACTCACATTCTCCCACCTATCACCCTATTTTTCTGCTCTCCTTTACCATAAAACTCCTCCACACCCCTATTTGAGAATTATTCTTTTCATTGTCTGCAGTGATCTTCTGTTAATTCATATGATAATTTTCAGTCCTTACCTGAATTAACAGCAGTATTTAATTCAGTTGATCCGAGCTGATTGCCTGGATACTCTTGCTATCCTTGGATTACAAACCCCTCATTCCTTGCTAGGCTTCTTCTTACCTTATTGGTTGTTCCTTTTCAGTCCCCATTGGTCCTTGCTCCTCATCTCCCCGTGTCTAAATATTGGAGTACACTGGAGACCAGTCTTGGATTTTTGCGCTTCTTTATTCCTTTGGTGACCTCATCCATTTCTATTTTAAACTTTTCTGTAATTCAACTGAAATAAAATAAACTGCATATGTTTAAAGTATACGATTTTGATCAGTTTTGACATATGTATACACTTTGAAATGAGCACCATTATAATCCAGATTACAAACATTTCCATACCCCCTCATGAATGTCTTTATTTCCCTTTGTAATCTTTGTTTTCTTTCACTCCAATCCACAGGTAACCATTGATTTGATTTCTGTCACTGGAGATTAGTCTGTGTTTTCTAGAATTTTATATAAATGGAATCATATGATATATACTTCTTTTTTTTAAACTGGCTTCTTTTATTCAATATAATGATTTGGGGGTTCATCAGTATTGTTGGGTATACCAATAGTTTGTTGCCATTTTCCTGCCATGTGATATTCCATTGTATGGATATGCCACAATTTAACTGATACCCATTTAACTGTTGTTAGACCTTTGGGTTGTTTCTGGTTTGAGGCTATTACAAATAAGGCTGCTGTGAACATTTGGTTACAAGTCTTTGTCTGAACCTGTGTTTTCATTTCTTTCAAGTAAATTCTTAGAAGTGGAATGATTGGGTATACTTAATTTTTGAAGAAACTGCCCAACTGTTTTCAAAATATTAGTACCATTTTATATTCCCATTAGAATGTATAAGAGTTCCAGTTACTTACATCTATGTGAAGAAATTATATTAAGGCAGCCTATGCCCTGAGATCTAAATCTGGTTTGCCACTTGTGTTTTTTTTTTTTTTAAATTTATGTTTATTTATTTTTGAGAGAGACAGAGCATGAACAGGGGAGGGGCAAAGAGAGAAGGAAAACCAGAATCCAAAGCAGGCTCCAGGCTCTGAGCTGTCAGCACAGAGCCCGACGCAGGGCTTGAACCCACAAACGGTGAAATCATGGCCTGAGCTGAAGTGGGACGTTTAACTGACTTAGCCACCCAGGGACCCTGCCACTTGTTTTTTTAAGTAATAAAGCTATGCACATTTGTTTAGTTATCATCTATGGTTGCTTTCATACTATGACTGCTAAGTTGAACAGTTTTGGCAAAGACCATACGGCCAGTAAAGCCTAAAATATCTGGGATCTTTATACAAAAATGTTTGCTGACCCCTGCTTTATATCGTCTTTTTTTTTTTCTTTTAACTATTCTAATGGGTTATAGTGGTTTCTAATAGTGGTTTTAATTTGTATTTCCCTGGTGACTGAGATTGAACATCTTTCATGTGCTTATTTGCCATTCACTTAGTTTCTTTTGTGAATCTCTTTAAAAAATATTTTTCCCATTTGCGTTTTTTCACTTGGTTTTGTTGATTTCTTATTGAAGTATTAGAGTTTCCTGTGTACTCATGAAATAAGCCCTTTGTCTGATATATATGATGTGAAATTTTTTTGCCATTTGGTGGCTGGCATTTTAATTTCTTACTGACGTTTTTCATAGGATAAAGCTTTTAATTTTAAGGAAGTCCAATTTATTAATTTTCTTCTTTATGGTTAATGTTTTTTTTTTATTTCTGTCTAAAAAATCTTTAACTGTGCTAAGTTTACAAAGATTATATCCTATGTTTTTGTCTTTGTTTTATCTGTTTAGGCATTACTTTAGGCCTGATGTTCATTCAGAGTACATTTTTGCCTATGATGTGAGGTAAGGGTCAATTTTTACTTTTTTCCATATGGATATCCAGTTGATCCAGCAAGATTTGTTGAAAAGTCTTTCCTTACACAATTGCATTGACTTAGCAACTGTGTCAAAATGTAATAGACATATGTATTTTTCTCAACTCTATTCCATTCAGTTGATATATATATCTGTCTCTTGGTCATTACCAAACTGCCCTGATTATGGTAGGTTTGTAATAAGCCTTGAAATCAAGTGGCTTTTTTTCCCCCCTCAAATGGCTTTACTATCCTATGTCCTTTGGATTTCCATATATATCTTGGAATATTTTGTAATTTCTTTTTTTAGAAAAAAAAATCATGCTGGGGTTCTGACTGGTATTGCATTGACTCCACATGCCAGTTTTGGAAGCATAGCCATCCTAATTTTGAATCTTCTAATTCATAAGCACAGTATGTATTTCCATTTATTTAGGCCATCTTTAATTTCTCCCAGCAATATTTTTTGCTTGTTTGTTTGTTTAATGTAAAGATCATGGAATTTTTTATTAGCCTTATTGCTAAGTAGACAGCATAACAGTATTTTTTGACATTGCTATAAATTGTATTAGTTTTGAAATTTCATTTTTCAGTTGTTTATTGCAAATATGTAAGAATGGAATTTATTTTTGCATATTGTGTCTTATGAACTTCATAGTCATGTACATGTTCTAGTTTTGGTTTTAAGGATTCCTTGGGATTTTCTCTTTAAAAAAGTCATATCATCTACAGATAAAGTTTTACTTCTTAATTTCTGATCTTTATTATTTGAATTTCCTTTTCTTGTTTTCTTGTAGTGGCTAGGACTGCCAGTACAGTGTTGGTTAGAAGTGATAAAGTGAGCATCTATGCTTTGTTCTTGATATGAGGGAGGAAAATATTTAATTTTTTTACCATTAGCTATGACATTAGCTGTATGTTTTTTGTAGCTTCTCTTTAATAAGAGAATTTTCCCTGGTATTCCTGGTTTGCTTAGAGTTTATTCATGAATAAATGTTAAATTTTGTCAACTACTTTTTCTACATCTATTGAAAATATTTTATTTGCCCTTTATTTCCTTGATATGGTGAATTACACCAATTGATTCTCAAATATGAAATAATCTTGCATTCCTGAAATAGATTCTGCTTGATTACAGTCATTTCAGTTTTTGCACTTGTATGTAATGTGGCATTTTTCCTTAGCTGCTTTCAACATTTATTTCTTTATCTTTGATTTTCAACAGTTCAATTATGATGTATCCAGGCATAGCTTTCTTTGAGTTGATACTGTTTGAGATTTGGTAAAGTTTTTGAATCTGTAAATTTATGTATTTTACTGAATTGGGGAGCGTTCAGCCATTATTTCTTCAATACTTATTTTTCTGCCATCTTTTTTTCCTTTCTTTATGGGACTACATCACTCATGTTAGATCAGTAAATATTGTTACACAGATCCCTTTGGCTCTGTTTATTTTTGTTTACCTCTGTACGTTTTGCTTCTCCAACTTTGAGACCTTTCCATATGCTGCCTGCTTTTATGTACATTTTATTGTCCTCAGATGGCTATTTGTACCATTTTTTCCAAAATATTTTATTTGTAATTGGAGGAAAGGTTGAGTTCTAGTATATTTTTGTTGCCATAGCAGAATCAGACCTCCATTATCCAGTTTTATGGCTTTAAACACCATCCTGTATCTGATGACTTCCAAATGAATTGGATAGATCCAATCAGACCTCTTCCCTTCATGCCAGGTATTGTATCCAACCATCTGTCTGACATCTCTAACTTTAATGTCTAATAAGCATTTTAAATAAATTTGCCTAAGGTGGGGGCGCCCTAGTGGCTCAGTTGGTTAAGCAACCACCTCTTGATGTCGGCTCAGGTCATATTTGTAGGGTTGTGAGATACTGCCCTAGGCCCACACTCAGTGTGGAACCTGCTTGAGATGCTCTCTTTCCCTCTCTTTCTCTGCCCCTTCCCTGCTTGTCTGCTTACATGTGCTATCTCTCTCTGTCTGTCTCAAAAAAAATTTTTTTTTCAATAAATTTGTCTAAGAGTGAGGCCCTGATCCACCTGAATTCCTAAAACTTCCTCCATCTTTTCAATTTCTTTGGATTCGTCCTTAACATTTTCTTCTCGTGCCACATCTGAACCATTGGCAAATCCTGTTGTCTGTATTTTCAAAATATTTAAGTATTTCCATCACTCTCCCCTTACTAACCAGCTTTACTCTTGCCATTACCATATCTCACCTGCATTATTACAATTGTAGTCAGACTGATTTCTTGCTCATAAATGTTGAATTAATGGTCCACCAGCCCTAGATGCCTGAGACATTTGCACAATATTTAATTGTTAGGACTTGCCTTACAATGTTGACAAGTAAATGATTGAAAAGGTGAACATCATTTTCAGCTAATTGGATCTGTGGTTATAAATCAGGAAGGTAAAAATCCACAAATCTTACTAAAATGGGTGGGACTCTCTCCTAGGGCTCAGCCTAAGTAATTGCTGAATTAAAGAATTCTTTAGCAAAGCTGTATTCATATAAATCACACATTGTATTAGCTTTACTTACAACTGGGCCACACCCAAACACTGGGAGTGTGTGTATCCCTAAGCGGTAAAATCATATCATCAGAGTCTCGTTATCAAGTTTCCTTCAACTTTGTATGGTGTTTGAGAGGCCTTGAACTGTCTGATTGATTAGTGGATTTATTAGAGACACTTCAGAAAAATATTTACCACAATTAGCAATCAGAAGTTATAAGAATCATTTACGGAATTTTCTGAGCTTGGATATGTCCATTTTCCTACTTTATCCCTCTTCACCCTCACCAGCATTCTGGCATGTTCCCCAGAGGGTATGTATCAATCTCTGAGAGATAGAAACATTTGGAAAACTTACCCAAATAATTTTTGTAACTGCAGAACCCTTTTTCCTCTACCCTGACTAAATTGAGTCCTATTGGTGATAACGCTGATTTTCTTATGGCTCTTATTAAACTGTTCAAACCTATATACGTACACACATATTTTTACAGCACCTCTTCTAGAGGAACTCTTTCTCTCCAATTCCTCTTCCTATTTTGTCCTGCTACTGTTTCCTACCACTTTTTTAAACTAACTCATTTTGTCAAAACAAACTGAGTCCAAGTCTTTAGGCAGCCCATCCATATTTCAGTCAGCAACTTTTAGGATCCAAATTAGGTGTAATTTTGTCTCCTCTAGAAGTTTAAACACTCCAGTGACTCAGTTAGTTTAAGGCTTTTGTTGTACTAGATTATCCCACATAAAGACTGTATTGTAACTAAATCAACAAAGACTTCTTTGAAGTTTTCTGTGGGGGAATTTGATGGGAAACCATAACTCTTCCATTACTAGGAAGAGTTCTATATAATGAAGCTTCTCCCAAAATCTATTATAATATCGCTTTGTTCTAGTTACAGAACTTTTCTCATTTCTTTACCACTTAGCTATTCTAGGCTTATAACTTCCAGAAAGACCAATGTCAGAAGTTCCAAAGTACTGTCTCTGTTTATAAGACCTGTATCCACACAAGTTCCATATAGTTGTTTCAAAGTATTTGAATTCTATTTTCATATCTATAAATAAGCTCAAGCTAATAAGCATCTGTGAGAGGTCAGGAACAAAGAAAAGCAGTAAAAAAAATATTATGGGTACCTTAGCTAATCCCTCCATTTTTATTGAAAATAAGAAGATTGTAGAACTGGGGATTGGAATCAAAGATGAATCATCATTTGGGGCTGGTTTCTTGAGATGGTAGACTTGTGGATTCTTCCATTCTGAAACCTACAAATCATTTTGAACCTTTATCTAGATATAGTCTATGTTATAGTAATTAAATGTACTTTTAATAGATAATTAAAGGCAAAAAGCATAGCTACTGAAAACAATTCAGTCAAATACTCTTGCTTTATTTAAGGTCAAGTACTTAAAAATAATATGATATACAGTTCCATTTAAGTAGGATGAAATAAAGGGTATATTATAATCAAGATTTTATGTGCCTAATGTTTGTTGTTTAATATATTTAAATCAGAGATTTGACTTTATATGTACATATCTTTTTAAGTCGGTATTTTGAAATACTATCTTAGAACTGAGATTACCGTGCAGATCTCTGAATATTTATAAAAAATAGCATAAATTAGGCACGCTGTCTAATTTTTATATTATCTTTGAATGTTTTATAAAGTAATTTTATTGAAATACTGGTATTTTGTTTAGTGATGACAATGGAGATGCGTAAACGGAATCAGTTTCATTTTGGAGACAGAATCACAAGATTTGCAATGGATTATATCTAGATATCTAGAAGGAGAGGATAGAGAGGGTTTATAAAGAGTAACTATTTAGGTTCTGGCCTGAATATTCGGGTCGATGTTGATGCCATTTCATTAGATGAGAAGAACAAGGAAGAACAGTTTAATACCAGGAAAGGTAGAGAATAATAAAGCTAAAGAAAGATCAAGAAATGAATTTGCATATAATGATTTTAGTGATCAGGCTATTTACCACTCATCATGTACGTACTAAGCATTTAACATCCATCATATTTTTCAGAGGTGTCAATAATTCTGTGAACTTGATGGTGTTCATCTTATAAAAGAGGACATTAGGGCTTAGAAACATAAAATAGTTTGCCTAATACTAGTAAATGGTGGAGCAGGATTCACATTCAAGTTTCATTTACAAGAAAACCCATCCTCCTTATGATTAAGCTGTTACAGATATTACATTACAAAAAGGGTAATGTATTTCTCACTTATATTATTTTACTTTAGAGGTCATGAAGATAAACATAGTAATGAATTTATGTAAAAGTAAAAGAAGGAAAAGAAGGATTTTCATGGTAATTCTGGGAAGGGAGTTACCACTAACAACTATTTCAAAACATAAAGAAAATTTGATTGATGTCAGTTGTAGATCCTCTGTTACAACTAGTGAAAACAACAATAAAAATGAGAACATAAAGTCAAAATATCTTGGCCACCATTTGATTAGATCAACATACATGGTTATGCTTTATGATTATTCACCAACAATTAATTTTAATATATCACTTAATGAGACGCCTTGGTGGCTCAGTTGGTTAAGCATCTCAATCTTGATGTTGGCTCAGGTCATGATCCCAGGTCATGGGATTGCGTCCTGCATTGGGCTTTGCACTGAGCATGAAGCCTGCTTAAGACTCTCTCTCTCTCTCTTACTCTCTGCTCCTTTCCCCTGTTTGTGTGCTCTCTGTCTAAAAAATAATAATAATAAATAATAGAGTGGGAGAGAGCCAAAGCATAAGAGACTGTTAAAAACTGAGAACAAACTGAGGGTTGATGGGGGGGTGGGAGGGAGGGGAGGGTGGGTGATGGGTATTGAGGAGGGCACCTTTTGGGATGAGCACTGGGTGTTGTATGGAAACCAATTTGACAATAAACTTCATATATAAAAAAAATAATAATAAATAATATGTCACTTAACAAAGTTCTAAGTGTTTTGAGTACATTTCTGAAATATTCAGAAAATAATTATTTCAGAATTCACTGGATTAGAGTCATAAAGCTAGATTGACAGATCTATGGCCAACAGATTTGACATTATGCTCTTTGCTAAAATTAATAAATTTGCTGAAACTAATAAAACAACATGGAACACTGAGAATCATTTTGACCTGTTGAAATGATAGACCTGAGTTTGCTCCTGAATCTATTAATTGTGGGCTGTGAGACTTTGAACAATTAGCTTAAACTCTTTGAATCTCTACTCAATTATGAAATAAAATAACTTTTGCAGGTACCTGTGAGGATTTGAGAGAAAATGTGTACAGTGAATGGCAATTTAATTATAATTAATTCTTATTTTTGTGACAACAGTGATCATGATGGTGTGATGTTGATGATGACAGTGATGCTAATAATGATAACTATTCTTATATCTCAGTAGAAATGTGGTTAGGAGCATGCACTCTAGTAGAGTCTTTCATTCACAACTCATTTTAGCTACTTACAGATCATCTATAAAATGATAGTAATAGCTCATACTTCACAGGATTCTTGTAAAGATAATGTGACTTAATTAATACACAGCAGTTAGCATTGTACCTGGCATTTAGAACATATCTAATAAATGTTGCTATTGGTATTTTGTGTGATATCAGAGTAGGCATTATGTTAACAATAATAAATCTTAATAGACATAGTAAAACTCTGTAAATAAAAAAAACTCTGTAAACGATAAATGATAAATTTCTGAAAGAAAGATCTTAGAATTACCTCTTAAACACACCTCACCTACCTTGGTGAATCTGCCTCAATTTCTATGACAGCAACGAATGATGTTTTCATATTTCTTAGTTTCCACATTTGCTTTTATTTATCTTTAATGAATTTAAGGAATGCATGTAAAAGTGCTTTTAATGTCATAAAGGACAAAGTAAATATAAAATATCATTCAAGCAATATTAATAATTACAAAACATTCTAAAACCTATGTACTATTTTTCTATATTCTATTTACTGCTTACCAACCTATTTATCCATCATTTTTTCATCTTTAAAAGCACTCCCTTGTAGTGTCATTTTGTACTTAGAATAATGCAATAAAATTAGTAGGCAATTGATATTATCCCTATTATGTAAATAAAAGATGGGGCATAAGAGATTAATTAAAACACCCACATATAGGAAATTTATTTCATGGCAGAATATCATCTGCAAATCAAGATCTCTAACTTACCTTTTATTAGAATGAACCTGCTTAAATCTGTATTTTACATCTACTTTGAGTCTTCCATCATAGTCTATTCATTCACTCATCCATTTATTTAATTCTTCTATTCTTTTATTCACTCTGTTCATTCAACAAATATATGCTGATGCCACTCAGAATACCCAAACCATCACAGATACAGAAACACTTAGAAGAACAATGGAGTAGAAATCAGAAAACCTGGGATCAATACCTGACTCTACCATTAACTCCCTGTCTGATATGAGTCTTCTCCATATGGATGGCACACCAGCATCTTCTAGTTTAAATGACCTCTCTTCCTTTGTGAAACCTTCTGAGATCATCCTATACTGTATAAACAGTTTTTCTGTGCTTCCATAGCATGTTCCTATTTCTGATCTCATTTACCGCCTATTTAATACTGCCTTGCATAATAGTATTTGCCCTGAATGAGTTAGATTTTCACAATAGAGAATTAAGAGAGTGGGAGAGGAATAAGCAGGAAGAAGAAAAGACAAACCAGGTAAGAGAATGACATGAGTTATTATATGTAATTGGAATCCTATACGGCAAGACTTTGTCTAGTTGCAACAGAGCCCTACTCTGATTGGCAAAATATCATCTTGTGGTTGCAAAAAGCAGAGACTTACTCAAGTTTTCTTAAGTACTTAAGTGATATCAAGATTATTCTAAGATAGGTGGTGTGTAAGCATAATAATGGCCCCTCCTTAGATGTTCACATCCTAACCAGCAGAAACTGTGAACGTGTGATATTGCATAGCAAAGGGAAATTAAGGCTACCTCCTTGACTAGGGCAATCAAAGAATAGTTAAGTGGAGTAAGGTTGCTAATCAGTTGATCTTGAGATGGAGGGGTGGCTCTGGATTTTCTGCATGAGCTCAATGTACTCACAGGGTCTTTGTAAGTAAAAGAACGAGGCAGAAGAGTCATTGTCACAGGGTGCCTGGGTGGCTTAGTCGGTTGAGCATCTGACTCTTGACTTTGGCTCAGATCATGATCTCACAGTTCATGAGTTCAAGCACTGTGTTGGGCTCCTTGCTGACAGCACAGTACCTGCTTGGGATTCCTTCTCTCCCTCTCTCTGTCCCTCTCCCTCTCCCTCTTTCTCAAACTAATTAAATAAACATTAAGAAAAACAATAAGAGTCATTGTCAGAGTCACAGAGTTTTGAAGATGCTACACTGCTGACTTTGAAGAAGTAGGAAGGGGCCATAAGCCAAGGAATGTGGGCTGGGAAAGTCAAGGAAACAATTTTTCTCTAAAGCCTATGGAATGGACACAGCTCTGCTGGCACTTTGATTTTACTCCTCTGCGACCCATTTTGGACTGTAAGATAATAAATTTGTGTTGTTTTAACCCACTAAATTGGCAATAGTTTGTTATAGTAGCAATACGAAATTAATACAGGTAATAATAAGACTACAAGTATCTAAGACATATATCTAAGTTTTGTTTTGTTTTGATGTTTATTTATTTTTAAGATAGAGTGGGGGGATGGGCAGAGAGGAAGGGGGACAGAGGATCGAAGTGGACTCTGTGCTGACAGCAGAGAGCCCCAATGTGGGGCTTGAATTCACCAACCATGGGATCAATGTCTAAGCCTAAGTTGAACACTTAACTGACTGAGCCACCCAGGTGCCCCCTTATATCCTAGTTTTATAGAAATCCAAGAACACTGGTATGACCTTGTCTCACAGGAAGACTAATCTTCCTGGGGCTTGAGTGTGGAACAATTTCTTCAGTGACCAAAACATCCTTTGGGATACAGCCTTGCCCTAGGTTTCAATTTATCTATAGATTTTACTATAGGAGGATTTTGTTGACACTTCCTCTTGCAATTTTTCAATAACACGAGTCAGCCTTTCTGTGTTTTTGCTTTTCTCTCTGTGTCTTTCCAGTTCTAATCACAGTGCCAACCAGCTACCTCACCCTTTGCTCTACTTACTCACTGATCGTGTTGGCTACAGGCCTTTGCTGTCCGCCTGCCTTAGTGTGTTCTCAATTTTTGGGCTTCCCTACCAGTAATTCTCTTTCCATATGTCTATTACCAAGTGAAAGAATTGTATTGATTTAATCAATATTCACCTTACAGGTCAGAGATCTGATAGCAAGCAATTTTAGTAGATGCTGGCCAGACTGTATTGGCTGCTTTTGTATCAGGTGTCTACTGTTGGTACAATAACCTGGGCAGATGGGGAAGTGCCATGAATTATAAAACATAGCCATTGATGGAGCTTACCCAATAGAGACTCTGTGTGAGTGTGTGTGTGTGTGTGTGTGTGTGTGTGTGTGTGTGTGTCAAAGCAAAAAAGACCCTCTTTTTTTCAATACAGAGAGTTAAAAGTATGGGTTCTGGAATGAAACACCCTGTATCCAGATCTTGGCGCAGCTATGAGACTGAGGACAAGTTGCTTAAGTACTCTAAGTCCACATTTCTGCATTTATAGAAAGGAGATAGGGTACTATCTACATCATAATTGTTGTGAGGATTAAATGAAATAATCCAATTAAGATGCTGGGCGTATGATAAGTCCTCAGCAAATTCCAGATGCTATTGTTATTGTTTTTATGGCATCATCGTTCTTAGGAGGATTAAATGACAAGTTTATGTTCTTTACTGCTGCATATGAAAAGGCCTTGTCTCCTGAGTAGAGCAGATGATTGATCCTTGGAGATGGGAGATGGTATCTTATATTGCTTTGGAATCACTCAAAGAAAGTCATGCAATTTCTTGGTTAACAGATGTTATACAACTTATTCCCTTATTCAGTCAATATTCACTGAGCATCTATTATGTACCAGAATCTGTTGTTAGACCCAGAGATACAAAGATTAATAGGATAACAGTATTTGGCCTAAAGGGATGTCCCAGTGTTCAAGATGATAGGAAGAAAAAGAAAAGGGATCATGGAGACATAAGGAAGGTCGACTCAGTGAGCACAAGACTTGTTGACACTTGAACCTTGCTGAGAAGAAGAATGGGAAGCAACAGAGATGTAGTGACCTTACAGATAATTAGATCCAGTTCTCTCATGAATCTTTCCTTCAAGGAACCCTTGGTCCACTTTCCCACAGTGAACCTAGAAGTATGTGAGCCCTTAGATTGGTTTAGAAGCAATCCCCTGAGTTCCCCTGTGGGAATCTGTCAGAGCTCAGTGCATGATACCTTAGTAAATGTCTACTCACTTAGAGATTCTAGCATGGTTCATCCTGCCATTGACCGAAATTATGAACATCAGGCCAGCATCCAATACTTTGAAATCTTTGAGATCAAATTTGACACATCATTGTCTTTTCTGTGAGAAAAGACATAAATCATAAATATTTCCCAAGTCTGAAGCAATCTATACATAACCATTGTGGCTTTCCTCGGTTAAGCACACGTGCATTATAGCATAACCATTCTTTATTCTGTCTCCAAAGTGTCAGCCTATCATGCTCCCAAAGAGTTCATAATAATCTAATAGATTTTTTTTGTCAATTGTGTAAAGTCCCCCATCATTCTTTTGAAAATGTATTTTCCAAAAGCAAGGCATTATGATCATATTTAAGAATATTTTATATTATCTGTTAATTAAAATTGTCCGAATGATATAAACTTTCACAAAACCTTAGCGTTTATTTGCAGACCAAATTATTTAAGATGTCAGGTACCATACCTCCTATAACCTCACATAAGTGCTTTGCTCCCATAGCATCCTGTGCATTCCTTTATTATTGTACTGACAACACTATAAACAATAATGTGTTTTAGTTTCATCCAGGAAATTGTGCACCCTTTGACAGAAGAATCTCTCTCACTTTGTTTCTCTCTTCCTATATTTTCTATATATTTAGTAAGCAAAGTCTTTGTATTCCTAGTCCCTAATGGGATCTAGCATCAAGTAGGGTTTCCATAAGTGCTTGCTAAATTAAAAAGAATTAGTCTTATTCAGTCATTCATTCAACAAATATCTGTATGTACCTATTATGCCTGGTCCTGGTCAATGTGGTAGGGTACATTAGTTGGTAAGAAATATTTAATCACTGTCTTTATGGAACTTAGGTCTAGCAACTATTTTTAATAAATCCTTATAAGAATAGTTCCATTTTACAAATAAGTCTGGCTCATATGGTTTCCTTTGAGTGGTGAATAAGCCATGAATTCAGAAATTTTCTATTCATATAATGTTTCCAATCAAATCAAGTTAATAATAGTTATTTCAAAAGTGGCTTCCAATTCTTACAAGGTTACTTGTAATTCTTTGGAGCTTCATGTCTGCTATTTTTAATGGCTTTCTGCCCAAAGCAGCTTAGCCTAATTGGGAAGGGATGTGTTCTTTTTTTGATAAGGGAATAAGTCTCATGAATGATAATGGGAGTTATGTGTGAACATGAAGAAAAACTTGACTCTTAATACTGTGGATTGCATAACAGCTTTTCAGAGACTGCTTCTATGATTGATTGTCTCTCCCTAAATGCTTCCATTTATCAGTATGATTTGAGGAAAGGGTTGCTTTTTTTATTCTGGATAAGTCTCTCAAAACAAAGACCAACTAATTATTTGAAAATTCCAAAACACACTTTAGGATAGTGTTACGGAGTGAAAACACTTCCATTTGGATATCCCATAGGAGCTGCCATTCATTAATGTTTAAAACAGATGCTTCAGTGAGCAACATATTTAATTAAATCCAAACCTGTTGTTATTATTCCAGAAAATATTATTATTAGCACAAGTTCCAAATGGAACTCACAGCAACTTCTGGTTGGAGTTTGGGAAAGATATTTTAATTTTTTAAAGAATTTACTTGACGTAGAAATCACTGCAGTAATCTAGATACATTTTTTTTTTTTCAACTCAAGTCCGTGATCGTTGTGAGAGTTAGTTAATTGCTTAGAATCATTGCTACTTTGATAGAGTGACTGAGCAGAGCAGCTGACCGGACAGGCCACATACATCATCATAAAATGTTGGAATGCACACACGAAGTATCTGTCTGTGCTTCTTAAAAAGGACAAATAAAAAGAAAAAAAGTCTTCAAATTTTATAACACGGACTTAAAAGATTGGCAGATGTGTCACTAATTATATAATTGCTGTCTTATGTGGTTCTAATAAAATTATTTGAGCCCAAAAAATGTCTAGCAGTGAATTATTTAATATAATACACAGTTATAACAAAAATAATTAGTATTTACTTTAAACTCTAAATTGTCAACAAAAAACCTCAAGTAATTATTTTCATAGTGCTGCATAATGAAATAAATGTGTAATTAGTGACAGATGGGACTTTTAAAACATAGGAAAAAAATCATATCACCTGTTTTGACTTTTTTTTTTTACATGAGTGAAGTTAGAATTTGTGAAATTGAGGTACAGAGAGAATTAAAAGAATTAACTCTCTAACTTAATGCAGTAGTCCTTGTTCATGTTGCCCAGGGTCCTATGAATTTTCTTTACAAGGTGTTTGGTTATGAAGCCGAAGATAGGTTTGAGCCGTGTCATGCCCACTGTTTCACACTGTTTTCAGTGAACAACATTAGAATCCCTTAGATCATAGAAGTACCATTTTATTTGAGGCCAAATTTTAATAGTAGGATGAAATCTTAGGCGAAGTTACCAGCACTTATTTGTTTTGTATGACAACTTTTCTGGTCTTTCCAATGTTTTTTTTTTTTTTTTTTTCTGTGCAAAATGAAGACCAGTATCTTTCTGTGGCCTACAAGATGGCCTGAAGAATGGCTAAAATAATCAAGATGGTCTCATCTTGTCAGTCTATAAACTTGCTATGGTTCTGTTGATTATGTTACTGTACTGAATATGAATGTTTATATACTTCTCATCACCACCCACTTACCAGTGGCTATGCATTTTTATCATCTTATTTCTGGTGTTAACTAGATTATGATGTGCTCTACCAAAGAGATCTTATTTTCATTTTCTCTGCCTCCTTTTTCCACCTTTTCCTGGCCCCATGACTTTGGAATTCATCCCAGCCCTTGCTTATCAAGGATAAGGATAAGGATAAGGATGACCCATCTTTATCAATTTAGGTGCCATGGCAATGATCATAATAACATGAGTCCTGCTTTTTATGGGTTTTCTTTTATACTTTAAGTCTTTTAAAGAAATGTACTATGGAACTACATCCCAAACATGTAGTTGGAAATACAAACTTACACTGCAGAGCTGTAAACTTTTGGGAGGCTTGGCTCACCTCTCATTTGTTTTCTATCTCTAAAACCAGGCCTAGTGGCAAATTAATAGGTGCTCAGCAGGTTTTTTGAATTTTTTATTAACCTGTGTCATAGATCACGGTGGGTGGGGGTGGGGGTGTGTGGGGGGGTGGGGTGGCGGGAATAAGAAGATGATCTCATACTACAGGTTAAGAAATGTAAATATATGAGAAATTTCAGGTATTTGAAATGATCCAATAAGCAACATTCCTTTTCTGACTAAATTTGGAACCAACTGAGAGATATAGAGGAATCAGATGAATATCAAAATATCAGTCTTACTATTGAGAAACATTATTTAAAAGGAAAAAAAAGTTACTTCTGTGGCTAAATGGATTTGCTAACACTCTAGTGATGTAAACTTATACCCCTAATTGCAGTCCGTTTCCACAGGGACAGGCCTCTTTCGGCATGGGAATTAGCAGGCCAGAAATGTCCTTCTCTACAAGTATGTAGAACCTCAAGTCCCAGAAGGAGCCAGGCCATCCGTCTCCAGTCTGTCCTACCAAACTCACCTACTAGATAAATGAATCAGTGCTCCTTCTCTGGAGAATAAAGATATGGAGAAAGTTTGGAGGTAATGCGTAAAGGAGATTTCTCCACTTGGAAACCTGAGTAATGGGACATAAGAATTTCCCATGAAGTTCTCTTTGTTTTTGTTTCTTGAACATAGAGGTTTGGCTTCCCTATCAAAGTAATCAATCTATTAAGAGGAGTCAGGAAAATGGCAATGTAATTGTTTTCTTTGTCATTGATAAAAGCTAGTCTGCAGAAAATAACTTAGATTTGTGGTCTTAAGTACTCTCCTAAACCAAACTTTCTCCAAAACTGCAGACTCTCCCATAGAGCGAGTGCCTTACCACGTGGCAGAATAGCAGCTCAGAATGCACCCTCTCCAAAGTCAGGAGAGGATTCAGAAGGTGCTGACTCTTTCAAGACCGGTTTGTTAGTCAAAGTTCAGCAGAGAGATAAGTGAATCACCCCTTCTGTCTTAGTAGTAAGTGAGAGAGGGGGCAGAGATTAGCCAGAAGTCTTACTCTGGTTTACATTCTGCCACAAGAAAAAAATAAGGAGTAGGACGTGTTTGCAGGAAGGAGCCAAATAAAAGTTTTAAGCATGATCACAATTGGTTTGCAGAAACGTGACTCTGAAGAATGTATTCTGAACAGACAGGTCTAAAGCCTGGGAGACAAGGTAACACACAGTGACTGAAATCTCAGGATTAGATGACTCAGGGAGAGTATGTGGAGAAAGAAGTGAATAAAATAGAAAAGAGCAGAAAATGAATCCCCAAGAAATGCAAATGTTTACCAGATAGCTGGAGAAAGAGGAGCCCAAGGAAGCTGAGAAAAAGCAGCCAGGAGAGTTTGAAGAAAAAAACTAGAAGGGAATTGCACAAAGGAAGGAGTGGCCACTAGTGTGAAACCTTCAATGGTCAAATAAGATAAGGACTGGCACGTCTCCCTGGGGTTGAGCAATGTGGAGGGAATTGAGAACATCTGTAAGAGTGTTACCAGAATAATTGGATCAGAAGCCACATTGCCTTGAATTGAGAAGTCCATGGATGTTGAGAAAGTAGAAATGTTTTCTAGAAACTTGACTACAGATGAAAAAGTTAATTTGAAAGTTAGATGGGCACTTCAAGCCCAATTGGCCACAGTCCTAAGCCACATTCCCTAACAGTGCAAGCACTAATTGAAATGATTTTTGTACTCTGCCTGACTTCTGTATCTATCTCTCAATTAGCTCTGAACTGTGGTGGGGTCTGGGCCGTGGGGGAACAGTAGTGTTATTTATTAGGCACTTCCAAACTCAAACAACAAAGGGATGTTGAATATTTCAAATATAGGTTGAAATCATTTTTGTGTGGGGAAGATGTTGAGGAAGAGCAGGTTCCAGCCTGAAGGTTTCTCTTTTCTTTGAAGTGGGAGGCAAGATCAGCTAGTGATAGGGCAGGAGGGAAGCAGTAGGCAGGAGGCTAAAGGGACGTGATAGAGGTTCAGAGGAGATTCTGTGTGAAACAGGAATGAGAACTGACCAAGAACAAATAGGTGATTGTAAGTGCCTAATTAGAGTTATTTTCTAATAGTGAATTTTTAGTGGACTCCATGTACATAAATTGGGGAGTGATTCCAAATTCAGTCAGTTTCCCAAGAAGAAAATAATTCTGCAGTTGTGACTCTTGGCTTCTGGGAAGCTAGTTATTCTTGGTTCCTTTACCATTATAACACTATTCTCAATCCTCCTGTTCTCTAATTTTAATGTTGATGTGCCCTAGGGACTCATCATTGACCTTCTTTTATGCCTCTACAGTCTCTCTTTAATAGGTTTTCTTTGTTCCCATGGCCTCAACCTAAATGTAAACAAACAGCATCAAAACTTAAACTTAGCATTCTGACCACACTGGTCAGTTGTCACAAAGCACCAGAAATTCAACAGTTTAAATGACAAAGCTCCCAGAAACCCTGCTCTTGCACCATCTCAGTTACCCTGACCTTGTTCATCTTCTTTATCTCTCATAGCTCTGAGTGCCCTAGTACGTCATGCGAGAGGGCTTTCTAAGCCAGGGCAAAACAATAATTAGCAAGATCTGCCTGACATTCTGAAGTCAAATGTACATGATTCACAGTTACTCACTGAGTGGATGATCTATGTCACTGTTACTCTCCTAATTGTGTTTATCTAGATATAGTCTATCCAACATAATAACAGCTAGCCACATGTGGCTACTAAGCACTTGAAATGTGGCTAATAACCATGTGGGATGTGCTGAAAAGCAAGTACATGCCAAATTCCAAAGACTTAATACTGAAAAATAATGTAAAAAAATCTCATTAATAACTTTATGTTGATTAAATGTCAAAATAATATTTTAATTAATTTTAACTCTTTCTGTATACTTTTTATGCAGCTATTAGAAAAAAGAAAATTAGATTTATTTCTCACTATTTCTCTGTACAGGATTGGTCCGGAGGTAACTACTTATTCTGTATTCTGATTAAATTCATTTATACAGCCACATTTTGTTGAAATTATACTGGATGTGTATAATGCTTTTCGATAATCTATCCTTTGAAACTTTTTCTTATAGCAGGTAAATTTGTTGACATATAGTTTTGAGACCTCCCTCCAAAGCAAGTGTACTTACTAGATACTTTCTTGGTTAGGGAATCAGCGGTTGACTTAGGCTTAGCCAACCAGATGCTTAGCCAAATCCCTAGATTTGGAACTGGAATTTGGGGAGGCGAAGAAGCTTGGAACATGAGGTCTCCATTACATTATTAGAAGGCAGCCACAACGATACTCAATTTTCATTGTCTGTCACAGGCTGTTGCATAAGCTGAGGTGACCATTCCTTAGAAACTCTGTAGCAGGGCTCACTGGACTCATTTCTCACTAGATTTTGTTTCTGGCTGTTAGTTTCTCTTCTTCCTGCTTGTTTTCTAAGCCTAGTCTCACAGCCTTCTGTGAACTACCCAAAGTTGGTTCTATCAATCCCACTTCTTGAATAATCCTGAGTAGATTTTGGTACTCAATAACAAATGCTGACCTATTCTGCTCACTGTATTCTTGAAAGACGAATAAGCTAGAGAAAAAAGATAGGAAAGTTGGCAGAAGACTCAACACAAATAAAGACACCGAGGCTAGAAATGCCATACCATGAGGAACCACAAGATATTAGAATTAGAAGTCTAGCAGATAAAGTGCAACATGCCAAGGTAGGGAAGCTGTCAAGGATAAAAGCATGAGGATATTGGATACTATGCCAGGAGGTTATTCTGTGGGTGATAATGACCACTAGAGTATGTTAAGCAGAGAAATAGCAAGGTCATATTTGCAATAAAGATAGATTACTCCATCAGTTAGGAATGATTTGGTTGCAAAGAAAATCTGATTAATAGAAGTTTAATCCTTAAGGGCACATGCGGCATCCCTTACAAAAAGCCTAAATGCAGTCCGTATACGGCAATATTGTCTTCAAAGTCCAAACTATTGACATTGTTCTCCCCACTCACTTTACTCTGTGTGCTGGTGTTTCCTCAGGTTGATGTTTCATGGTCACAAATTGGTCACTCCATGTATCGTGTACTTACCCCAGACATCTAAATCAATAAGAAAGGGACAAGCCACTATTCCCAAGCTGCTATGTCTTTTGTCAGGGAATAAAGCCATTCCCGAAATTCTTTATCTGATGTCCCCTTATTATTTCACTGGAGAAAATCAGATCACCTAACCACTCCCAGCTAGAAGGGAAGCTGAGAAAATGAATATTTGGTAAGGAAAAACAAACAGAAAAACCCCTATGTATCATTTAGGAAAAAGTTACACATGGGTAATTTAAAAGTTAAAATGGGTAATTTAAAGAGAATTTAACAAAAGAACTATTTACAAAGAGATCATCAAAGAGTTGAGAAACTACAGAAATAGTACATTCACTGGGGGCTTTTAAGAGGAAGGGGCTACACTCTTTGTCCTAAGTGACAAATGGAGGAAGTAGCTACTGAAACTGAAGACAAAGACAGTTGTGTGGTGAGAAACAACTGATGGGAGTTGTAGTCTTTGGTCACATGATATAGCCAGTACACAGTGACTTCATGAGGAAGGAGCTGGAAAAGAAAATACCCCAGCCTTACTCATTTCCCCTTGTCTGACCACCAGGTAGCTCATTGGCTAAATCCAACTCAAAGCCAGATGACAAAAGAGTCCATTAATATTGTCCATTGAGATCAACCTCATAGAGAACAGTGTGAGGAAGTAGGGGTTTGGATAGATAGATGGAAAGTCTTCAGTACAAGGTTGCCTTGCTTGTATTAATCTTCTGGATATGGACCCATAGTTCCCAGAACAGACTGAGGTGCTGCTAAAGGCAAGAAGGGAAATATTTGTGGTTCATGCAACGAACACAGTCTGCCATTTTGACCCTTGGGACAGCTTAGAGAGGGATATAAGATGGGAAGTTTATCACAACACTCCCTTGCAAGAGATGATAGGATCCAGTGACTGTTACTTGACATAATTGTCTAAGGAGGATTTCATGTGACATTGTAAACCTAATTACTTCTTGGTTAGGATATGCCTTTACAAATTTAACATATTTGCTAGACTTAGAGAATTGACATACACTTCAGATGAGTACATTTTCATCCATCTTAAATTTTGTAAAATTTGAAATTTGAAAATGCATTGCAATAGATCTCAAATCACACAGATTGTATTAACTGGTAGAAAGGACAGTGAACTGGAAATAAAGTTAAGTGGGTATTACTCAGGGAGAATTCAGTTGTTTAACAGGGCAAGTGTGTGAAGTGTACTTTTGTCATCTGGAAGGCTGGGCCATTATATTAGACTGATCTCCTCGTTAATCTGCATACCTTCAGCTTCTAATTCAATACCTGCCTTTCTCCTGTTCCCCTATCCTCATCTTTAATGTCTGAAAGTCACTGATTTATACTCTATTTCTAAAATTTTGTTATTTGAAAATGTTATGTAAATGAAACCGTACCATGTAACATTTTAGAACGTTGTTTGTTTGTTTGTTTGTTTCACTTAGCTTAAGTCCCTGGAGATCCATTCAATGTGTGCATATCAATAGTTCACTCCTTTTTATTGCTGAGTCGTGTTAGGTTTGTAGGTATCTTTTTCAGTCACGTTACTCTTCCGTCAATTATGCTTTTTAACTAAGTGCATTGAGTATTTGTGAGCCAGTGGCTTAGGTGAATTATCATATGCTCACCTAAATCCTTTTTATTCAAAGTCATGGTGGGCAGATCAGCAACCTCAACATCAGGTGAGACTTGTTAAAATGTGGGCTGTCAGGTCTCACTCTAGACCTCCAGAATTACAATGTGCAGTTGACGAGGCTTTCAGGTGACTTGTATGAGCAATAAACTGAGAGGAGCACTGATCTATATCACACTGAAGACATTAAACCAATGCTTATTTGACGGCAGTTGTCCTGCAGATTATAAAGTTAGGTCTCTACTATACCCCTTAGAAGTGATTTCATGTCTTTTCTCTGAGATTTTAAACCCCCACTTAAAAAAAAATTAACTGGATTAATTCCCCCCAAGCTTCATCAAACATATTACCAGTCTGTGTGAAAATATTCTCCGCCTTAGCCAATCTGGCAAATCCACTGGAGAAAACTGGGAACTGGCTCATGGCCATTCTATGTGCAGAGCGCCACCATTTTCACTACAGAAAGCCCCATTGTCTAGAAATAATAGTGAGGTTTTGCCCACAGCAGAAATCTGCATTCAATCCTGCTGTCTCAGGAGTGGAATTTCGCCTGAAGCCAAATTCTCAAGTCTTCTTAATTTTGGTGAAGATATGTGTTTTTGCAAGTGCAAATTCATGAAATTAAAGTTGGACTTTTCCTAGCTTTCCTCTATCCAGTGTTTTATGACAGGAAGGACCTTTGAGTATTTTCTCAAAATAGCAAATGCCAGCAAAGCTAAGTGAAGTTTGCTATTAAGCTCACCACCCAAGTCTTTGTGAAAGGTTGGCCTGGAAACATAAGGATATCACTGTGAATTTTGATAAACGTCCAGAGTGTTCCAGTCAGGTGTAGCCAGTGGACCCAAAGTAACATCACACTGGAGAGACTATTGCACCTGAATCCATGAGATGCCTTTGCCTCTGGTCCTCTTGGTAATATTCTTAGCTTCTGCTTTCTTGTGTCAATTATAGATGCGGCATTCAAGATAAATAAAAGGGCCCAGGGAACTGTGAAGACTGCCAAGTAGTCTGGTTTAAAAAAAAATAAAAGATTTCTATTAAAGATGTGTAAAGTGGCTCCAGTGAGAAAAATGCATGCTGAAATGATTGCAAATAAAACAAGTGGCATGTACTACAGTTTCATTATTGCAAGAAACAATTCAATTGAAAAGGTTACTTTGACTATTGTTTTAGTTGGAACGATGTTTGTTTTCATATTCCCAGTTGCTAAATGCAGACAGTCAGAATTTCTAACAATAGCTACAGTATGTGGCTGTTAACGGCAGTGTTCTTGCCTGACGTAGGTAGCGTCAAAATAGTTTCAATCCCAAAGGTAATTATCCTTTTCCATCCCACTCACTGTGTATAGTGCTCTGATGGACTCATGAGTCAAGATAGAGTGCATTTCAATACATTGTGCTATTTAAACTGGAAGTGTGTTTTAAAACTGCACAATGTTGGATGGGCAAAGAGGTGTTAGCAAAGAGATGAGAAATAAGTTTTATTTTGAAAACCTTAGTTTGTCTATTGGCCTGTAGCAAATTTCCGTCACATTAATTTCGTAAGTTTTTAAGCTAGAGCCAACTAAAGCTGAACAATCATTGTTTTCATACAGTTATTAAGAAAATGCCCTTGTCTCACTAAAGGGAAACAAATGAGTTAAATGAATTAAATGAAGAAAGTAAGTGTCTTGGGATTAAGAAACCATCTCTATATAGTATTCAATATAGAATTTCAATATATAGGTTTTTTTTGTATCTAGGATTCATTTCCATCGCTCTTCTAAAGAAATTTCTTTAAGCCACTGATGTTAGTGAAGGAAACATCCCAATCCAGTTTTGAGTGTTTTTTCCCCTGATACATTCTTGAATCCCGATATTCTAGAACTATTTGGAATGGTTCTTGGCTTTCTCCTGAATCACATCTGGGAAAGGTCACATGTTTCCTGTGTGTATCCTCATACCGCTTATAACTTTCAAAAAAAAAAAAAAAACTAAAAGTTTACCTTTTGTGTGGCTGGATTTTATGCATTTTAAACTATTACTTCAAGGGTATTATTCTATTGACAGAGAGGAGGAGTGAACTGACCAAGTTACCACTAAGGATGGATGCTGAACAGCTGGCTGATGCCGTCCACATTTCTCAAATTCTCGCACGTTATAGAGCTTCCAAATTGCTCTTAAACAGTAATTAACATGAAAGTTAAGTCCACAGATCCCGAACAATTTACTTTTTTTTTTTCCACAGGCTAAAAATATTTAAGGTGAATTTTATTTTTTTTATTGTTAGCTATTTGATCGTTGTGACTTTCCTATAAAAGAAGAGCAAAGTACCTTAAGAGTACTTTTCAGTGAGTACTTTATTTTATAAGACCAAAGTCATCAAGAGGAGTTCAGTGTTACAGTCAATCCCTAGAGCCATTTCCATAAAATCTGAAGATGAGCATTCCATCAAGTCTTTAAAACTAACCCTCCTCCACCTTGCTTATTTTTTTAGTTTATTTATTTATTGAGAGAGAGAGAGATAGAGAGAGAGTGAGCATGCATGCAAGTGGGGGAGGGGCAGAGAGAGAGGGAAAGAGAGAATCCAAAACAGGCTTTATACTGTCAGTGTGGAGCCTGATGAGGGGCTCAAACTCACAAATGGTGAGATCATGACCTGAGTTGAAACCAAGAGTCAGATGCTTAACCGACTTAGCCACCCACGTGCCCCTCCGTATTGCTTATTTACATGTTATTGGGCATCATTCTCAACCCAGATTATTCTACATTGCACATCTATTGAGGCAGGTGACTTCTCTCCTTGGTGTCTCTGGAAGTGGTTAGGAAGGTCTTCAGCAACTGCAGCATACTCTCTTGCTGCTTTGCCACTCATTTTGATGATTTCAGACTTGGACGGGTCTTGAGCTTGAGGAATGGAATAAGATTCCTGATGGTAGGTTGACCAGAAAGACTTCTTCCTCTATCAGGTTTTATATTCTCACATTCCTACATTCTTCCTTAATTAATGATACTGATCTTAAGCCAATCAAACACATTGTTTCTCGTTTTTTTTCAAGTTTATTAATTTATTTTGAGAGAGAGGAAAGAGGGGCGGTGGGGGGGGAGAGAGAATCCTAAAAAGCCCAACTTGGGTCTTGATCTCACAAACTGTGATATCATGACCTGAGCCGAAATCAAAAGTTGGAGGCTTAACGGACTGAGTCACCCAGGCATCCCAATTCTCAGTTTTTTCCTATTACTTTTTCTTGAGGAAAAAGTCAGTTGCACAGACTTATTATTGTCAGTTGCACAGAAACAGGACATTTCAAGGCTTAAGTGATTCATTCTCTGTTATTTGTAATTGTCCTTTTTTCTTATATGACCTTTCAACGTGTATTTCATCATTGTTTAATTTTTTTTGTTGATTTCTATTTCAACATTCATATATTTCTTTTCACTTGCAATTTAAATATTGTTGAGACAATTATCAGTGAAAGACCATTTAGGAAAATAGGATCCATACCAAGAAAATGAATTGAGAGTATATAATACGGAGATTAGTTACAAAGATGATAGAGGATCTGTCAGACAAATAGGGGACAATGAGGCAGTCCAGAGATCAACAACATCTGAAAATAAAATTCCTTGAGATGGGGCACCAAAGGGAAGAGAGTTATTTTCAGAATCTTAGTAGAGTCTGGGATCACAAAGATGCAAATCCAAGAGAATCAGGAAAGAAATACCCCACCTTCTTCTCCTTTCCTGCCTTTCAAACTCTTGTCAGTGTCTACCATCATCAGGACCTACATGAAGCTACTGGGAAGGAAAGCCTGAGAACTGTAATCATAAAGGGTCAGTCACCTTTGGTACTGAAGAACAGTGGAGGAAGGAATGGGGCAGGGGGGACCCGAGATTCCACAGGCAGATGATTTTGTTGGTTGTTGGCAGAAGTAATGTGCTTTGATTCTAGAGTATAGTTTTGTTGGCATTTATGCAACTGTGCATGTCTCAATTTTATACATGGTGAAATGCAATGTCCTTGTAGGAATTAGAAATAAATTTATTTTCTGGAACAAAAAGTACTGTGAACCAATATGAATGGAAAAGATTAGCCACATGTAAGAGTTACACCTGCCCTATGATAAGTTTTGTAAATGTGGGTCAGAGGAGAATTGGGAAACACCCAAGGTTAAATTAAGGTGCCTGGGTTATATCTGATTACTGAAATGTGATGGGCTTTGAAAGAAAACATCCATCTAGTTAGCATTTATATGTATAAATAATATGCTGTTAAGAAAAGGTTTTCTACATGATGTCCAGAAAAGAATTATAAGATTTTGTCACTGTGCTTTCAACACTGGCTGAAGAAGAGGGCATGTTGACTAAGTATTTGATCTGTAATCTTTTGCATTCAAAACCGTCAATTTGTTTCATGTATGTAGTATCATGAGACAGTGCCCCTGACTCTGGCCAATTCTGGATGCAATGACCAAGACCAAATATATCCTAAGATGCGTTTGATATACTATAAAAATCAGACTTATTACAATCAGACATGCCTGGCTTTAACACCATTTTCTTTTACTTATCAGTTGGAAATCTGGGCACAATGGCCTAATCTGACCAAATTTGGGAATTTACCTCAGCAAAATAGAAAGAATAATGTATTCCTCGTAAGAACATCTTGAACTACATGTGCAGTAGATTGATGTGAGTTCTTGCTGTTGCCTGTCTTGATTTTAATGGAGATAGGTGTATAAGATTATCACAGTTTTTAGCCATAACAGTGAAAGTGATCTTGCCAATTCCTTGAGGAGTATGCCCTGTCTCCATCTAGAAACGAAGCATACTAATACTCATATACTTTACTTACTATATTGACATTAGTCAATTATAGAAGATATTGGTCATTATTGATGGCTTCCCAGAATTTAACATTCTTATCCTACTTAGAAAATGCATACATATTGAGGAAACCAGTTTTTAATGTCCTATAGAAGCTGAAAGTGCTATGTTAGCTTACTCAGGCTCTTTTAGAGATAATGTGCAAGCATGTGACCTAGGTTCTACTAGTTGCACTAACTCAGTAGTTTCAGGGATCGTGAGGAACTCTCTCAGCATTGCTATCAGAAAGCATCTCAAACTCCTGGGGTCACAATGGCAGAGGAGTGGGGCAGTGGCACTGTACTGTGCCAGTGAGCCTAGAGCGGGCGAGGTGTAGTATTTTCTGGTTAGAGAGGGTGGCCATGTTTTCCTTATCATACTGGTTCTCCTATGTGATTTGGGACATCATTCCTTGCTATACGGCCCTAACATCACTGTCTAGCAATTCATTCTAGCAGCTCATGATTTTTTAAATAAGCTATTCTGAATAAAAATGTTACAGTTGGTTTCTAGCTAAGAACACTCGCTGATATAATATGTTTATGTTTTGGTTCCCTGCTTCATTGAAATGCTGAGAGTAGAGTCTTGTCTTATTCCATCTTTGTATACCCACTGTTCAGCAGTATCTGGAATAGAGTAGGAGCCAGAATTGGACTGAATTGAGCTTCACTTGTTCTTTCCCATGCTCACCAAGTAGCTTTCTATATAATATTTCTTGCAGATTTGCTTCCAGAAGGGAGCAATACATTGAGAAACTGAAATAACACTGCAAAGCAGATCCAAATACTCCTACTACTCTTTGTAAAGAATTCAGTGACAATTCAGTGACATTCTAGTTAGAATCTGATAGCTATGCTTAGCATGAATCAGTCCCCAGAAGTCTATTCCTTAGAGTGGCAATGACAAAATCATATTTCTGAGGCTGTAAAACTAAGGTCATCCTTAATCTATGGAATGGCCACTTTGTAAGGTATCACTTAAATCACCAGCCAACCTATCTTCATAAAATTTCCAAATTAGAAAATCTATAACTTAAGCAATACCCTCTGTATCTGCTACATTCCCCAGTATTTTTCACCCATTTTCCTTTTCACCATATTTCCCTTTTCACTTTTACCACTCTTTGGCAGAAATAAAGCTGGATAGTTGGAAAGATAAAGACATATTTATCTTTCAATTGCATAACAAAATACTGTGCTGTTGCAAACATTCGGACTATCCTATTGCTTTGACCGTAACAGCACTTGGCTGCCAGCAAAGTTTTAAAGGCAGCAGAAAGGAATAGGAAGGCAGTTATTGATTGCACTCCGAAGTACAGCAAAAAACTTTGTGTGCATATCTGCATGTGAGTGCGTTAAGCACGGAGGAAAGAAGAATAGATTATTTGAAATTACTACTTGGGACTAAAACTTACTTTGAATTTCTGAATGAAACTTGAGACCTTGTTCAGAATCTTTACTCAAAAGAGTTTTGTATGTTTACTCAAAGTTATAGACACTTCTAAGCTCACCAAAGTCTTTTTATCCATATTTCACCTTCCCATGTCCTATGAACAATTAATCATATGGAAAACACTTTACAGTTTGCAAAACTTTCACATGCATTGGCTAATGTGAGTTTTGTATAATAGCCCCATACAACAGTAAGAGGTAAATTTGTGGGTGGGCAATACAAGGAGCTGAAATTTTATAACGTTTCTCCTACCCCTTTATTCTCATGGTGATCCAGTGATGGACATGAGACTCATTATAACATTCATTCATAGCTTTATATTTTCCTCTGTCCATTTGGAAGTATTCTTAAGGTTTCTGAGAAGAAATTGATTCTTTGGTTTTATGTGTATCAACTGCAGCATGTTCAGGATGAGTCTCTCCATTTGAGAGGAAGATTTTAATTATTTTCACTTCCACTAAAACGTGTGACTACCACTAAACTTTACTAGAGTCATGAGATATAGCTGCTAAGTTGCTTTCTCTTCCAAGATAAGTTTTTAATATGTTCCAGGGCAGATAGCGACGAACATGAGTCTTTAAAAATAGCCCGTATGCCAGGCTATTCTTAAACCACAAAAGAAAGTTTCTGTAGGTGTAATACAAAGTGGAGGTTTTCTCTATTCTACTGTCAGATGAGGGTCTGAGAAAGCAATAAATTGCTGAACAATAGTTAAGTAAGCTGTTAGAAAATGCGATAAAAAGTCTTAAATCCAACAGGTGTAGTTACGTAAATAATGTCTATTTTAATGGATCTGCACTTTAGTTATAAAATCTAGACACTTTGGTTATAAAATTGTGTAATTGGTACTTAGAATGTGAGGATAGGAGATAAATACTAATATGTATTGAGAATCTTGTAATCTGACAGTGTGACAGGTCCTTTACACCTTTTATTAAAAATTAATTCTGACTCCAACAATCAGAGTAAATATGAGATGAGGAAAAAGAAATATTTAGCCATATGCCAAATGCCACACACATATCAGTAAATGGCTGCATTATAAAAAAGGAGCTGATGAAATTTAAAACGATAGTTAGGGGCGCCTGGGTGGCTCAGTCGGTTAAGCGTCCGACTTCAGCTCAGGTCATGATCTCGCGGTCTGTGAGTTCGAGCCCCGCGTCGGGCTCTGTGCTGACAGCTCAGAGCCTGGAGCCTGTTTCAGATTCTGTGTCTCCCTCTCTCTCTGCCCCTCCCCCACCTTGTGCTCTGTCTCTCTCTCTCTCTCAAAAATAAATAAAATGTAAAAAAATATATTTTTTTAAATGATACTTGGTAAAATGTTGTTTCTGGTCATGGGAGACTCCTTGTCTATTTCCTAATTGAATAATTGCAAATAATTGGGTTATGTATGCCAATGCCTATGTAACATAGCCTACTAAATGGTATGACAAACGTCCAGTAACCAGAAACCTAGAAATGACCCTCTTCTTTCATGATCTTGGGCAAAATTTGTGGCTTCTGTTTTGGCCTTTCTGTAATTTTTTTTTTTTTTTTTTTTTTTTTTTTTTTTTTTTTTTTTTTTACTTAGTGAAATAGGAATCTTCTCTAAAAAAGGGATTATTTGTGAAAAAATATTAAATCTCTGGCTGCATGTTAACTTAGAAAAGGGAGCCAACTTCACTACTATTTGACTTTGGAAAACCCTGGGACTTATAATAAGAAACCAACTAACCTAATTTCAAACTACATTTCAGTCATTGCAGCTTTGAATATCTCAAATCTTATAAAGGTGATGAAAATGAGGATAAGGCTGGTGGACATAGGAGACACTCCAAAGAAATTCAGTATGGAATGAAAGTCATTTGGACATAGAGCAAAGAAAAATTGAATCTCTGATATTAAAATATCAAATTATTAATATTTTAAGGATAACTATAAACGTATAACCCACCTGAAGGTAATAAAAAGTAAATGTAACCTTGTTATGACTGTCCCTAAGAGCGTATACATATGTTGTATATGGGTTATGGCCAATAGAGAAATTCAGAGATTAGATTTGTGAACAGGATTCTGTTCGTATTTAATAGAGAAGCTAATATTTTGTAAAATTAAATCCATATCTTGTAGGTATCTAGCAGACATATTAAATAAACCTATATCTTTACTATAAGACATGTCTTATGCAATATTTAAAAAATAGTTTATGATATGAATAGCTTGGAGACAAAACAATACTAAAATCGCTAGCATTAAGAAGATAAATGTAAATCGAATTTAACTATGTATGAACATTCTGTGTGTACAACATTAAATAGTGTCTCATATCTCTTTCTGTAGTTAAATAGGCAGAGAGAAGTTTATTGGCATATGTGGTTGTGACAGTAGAAGCAAAAGGATCTAGAAGGAGGGAGTCCATTGCCTATAAGGAAGAAAATAGGACTGTAAGGTATCTTTTAAATATTGATCTTCTGACCTGCCTTTAAGAACTCCAGCCTTAAATTATGGAAAGAGAAAGAACCATTTCCATTAAGGTCTCCATAATATACTAGAGTGAAAATTAATGCTGTTATGATGCCCAACAGGAGTTTCTTCCTTCAACTGTTAAGTATCTTGGTAATTTGAGTTCTCCAGGAAATGCAAAACACAACATGGCAGACTCCCAGAAATTAAAGGATGGGATTTTGTGTGAAGCTGGATGCTTTGTGTTAAAAGTGAGGAGAGGAGTAGTCCCCATAAACTTGGGAAGTCTGGGGAGACACAAATTAAATTAGAAAGCTTAAGATAGAATCCTGTCTTTAAGGAGGTTATTACTTACTAGAAGAAGACAAACATGAAAAGATGAGAATAAGTTCAATCCACCTTTTAATTAATAAAATTATGTTTTGGGTATTTGCTATTCATCACCAGATTTGAACGAATGTATAAGATGATTTGCCTTAAAATGAAGTGTGTGTGAAATTCACCTTTGTTAACCCAATGTGCATTGCTGAAGCAGGTGGTCAAGAGTTTTTGCAAGTGTTGACTTGAGGTGAAGCTGCTTCACACATAGGCAACTCTTTGTACTTGTGCAAAAGGGTGAATAAGAATAGAGATTTATTCATTTAAAATCCTTGATCTCCCAAAGTTGAGAACAGAAATAATGAATTATAAAAACCTTTACATTTCTTTTCTGCCAGTAGTTCCCAATTCTGGGTATATATCAGCATCATATAGAAAACTTTTAAAAGTGCATATTCCCAGATTGCACTGTCATAGAATCTAAATTATGAGGTGCAGTTGGGCATAAGTGTTTTAGTAAAAATTCCTTAAAGTTATTTCAATATCCTTCCAGGTTTGCGAACCATTATTATACAGCATAGACAAGACATGGGAAATCAGGGAAGGGAAAAATCCATAGAGGCTGGACTTTGCAGGTAATTCGCCTTTGAAAAACAGAGACCTGGATATAGTAGGAGGAGGAAGGACGAGATCTGAGCCAGGGATGAAATCCTAAACTATATAGAAAGAAGAGTGCATTAGGTTAGTACTAACAGGTGTAAGAAGCCAACCTCCAAATTCTGGCTTAAAGCAGTAGAAGTGTATTTTTCCTTCAAGTAATGATCCACTGAAGGTGTTCCTGTTTGGCTGGGAGTTCTTCACATGGTAGATCAGAGGGTTTCAGGGCCATCTATGTTCTAATTTCATCATCTCTGAGGACTTTATCATATTTTATACAGGTATACCTTGGGGATGTTTGAAAGTTCGGTACTAGACCGTCACAATAATGCAAATATCACAACGAAGCAAGTCAAATGAATTTTTTGGTTTTCTAGGGCATATAAAAGCTATCTTTACCTCATACTGTAGTCTACTCAGTATGATACTCTGTAGAAAACCCAAAAAGACTCCACCAAAAAAATTGCTAGAACTAATACATGAATTCAGAAAAATTGCAGGATATAAAATCAACATACAGAAATCTGTTGCATTTCTATACACCCATAAAAAGCAGCAGAAAAAGAAATCAAGGAATCTATTCCGTTTACAATAACACCAAAACTGTAAGTTACCGAGGAATAAACATAACCAAAGAAGTAAAATATCTGTACTCTGAAAACCATAGAACACTCATGAAAGAAATTGAAGAGGACACGAAGAAATAGAAAAACATCCCATGCTTACAGACCAGAAGAACAAACATTGTTAAAATATCTATACAACCCAAGGCAATCTACACATTTAATGCAATTCCTATCAAAATACCACCAGCATTATTCACAGAGCCAGAACAAATAACCCTAAAATTTGTATGGAACCACAAAAGACCCTGAATAGCCAAAGCAATCCTGAAAGAGAAAAGCAAAGCTGCAGGCATCACAATTCCAGACTTCAAGCTATATTGCAAAGCTGTAATCACCAAGACAGTATAGTGCTGGCACAAAAACAGACACATAGATCAATGGAACAGAATAGGAAACCCAAAAATAGACCCACAACTATATATATGGTCAAGTAATCTTCAACAAGGCAGGAAAAATATCCAATAGAAAAAAAGTCTCTTCAATAAATGATGTTGGGAAAACTAGACAG
The DNA here is from genome assembly GCF_007474595.2 of Lynx canadensis. Classification (NCBI taxonomy): domain Eukaryota; kingdom Metazoa; phylum Chordata; class Mammalia; order Carnivora; family Felidae; genus Lynx; species Lynx canadensis. The sequence continues at coordinate 22,932,478 of NC_044320.2, forward strand.
CAATATGCAGAAGAATGAAACTGGACCACTTTCTTATACCATACACAAAATAAATTCAAAGGGAATGAAAGACCTCTAAGTGTGAGACAGGAAACCATCAAAATCCTAGAGGAGAACACAGGCAGCAACCTCTTTGACCTCGACTGGAACAATTTCTTACTAGACATGTTGCCAGAGGCAAGGGAAACAAAAACAAAAATGAACTATTGGGACTTCATCAAGATAAAAAGCTTCTGCACGGCGAAGGAAACAATCAACACAACTAAAGACAGCCTATAGAATGGGAGAAGATATCTTCAAACAACATATCTGATAAAGGGTTAGTATCCAAAATCTATAAAGAACTGATCAAACTCAACACTCAAAAAGCAAATAATCCAGATAAGAAGTGGGCAGAAGATATAAATAGGCATTTTTCCAAAGAAGACATCCAGATGGCCTACATGAAAAGAGGCTCAACATCACTCCTCATTGGGGAAATACAAATCAAAACCACAATGAGATACTACCTCACACCTGTCATAATGGCTAAAATTAACAATACAAGAAACAACACGTGCTGGCAAGGATGCAGAGAAAGGGGAAGTCTCTTGGACAGTTGATGGGAATGCAAACTGGTACCACTATTCTAGAAAACAGTATGGAGGTTCCTCAAAAAGTTAAAAATAGAACTACTCTATGATCCAGCAATTGCACTACTAGGTATTTACCTAAAAGATGCAGAAATACAGATATGAAGGGGTACATGCATCCCAATGTTTATAGCAACATAACCAACAATAGCCAAACTATGGAGAGAAACCAAATGTCCATTGGTTGTTGGATGGATAAAGAAGATGTGGTGTATATATATACAATGGAATATTACTCAGCCATCAAAAAGAATGATCCTTGCCATTTGCAATGATGTGTTTGGAGCTACAGTGTATTATGCTAAGCAAAATAAGTCAGTCAGAGGAAGACAAATGCCATATGATTTTGCTCATATATGAAATTTAAGAAGCAAAACAGATGAGCATATGGGAGTGGGGACGGGGGAAGAGAGAGAGAGAGAGAGAGAGAGAGAACCATGAGAGGCTCTTAATGATAGAGAACAAACTGAGGGTTGATGGAGGGAGGTGGGTGGGAGATGGGGAAGGAGGGCACTTGCAATGAGCACTGGGTATTGTAAGTGATGAATCACTGAATTCTACTCCTGAAACCAATATTACACTGTATGTCAACTAACTAGAATTTAAGTAAAAATCTGAAAAGAAAAAAAAAAATTTAAAAAGTATGCAATAACATTATACCATAAAAATGCATACATCTTAATTAAAAATACTTTATTGTTAAAAACTGCTACTCATCCTCTGAGCTTTCAATGAGTCAGAATCTTTTTGCTGGTGGAGGGTCTTGCTTTGATGTGGATGGCTACTGACTGATCATGGTAGTGGTGGCTGAAGGTTGTGGTGACTGGCAATTTCTTACAATATGACAACAATGAAATTGCCATCAATTGACTCTTCCATCATGGATGATATCTTTGTAGCATGTGATTTTGTTTAATAGCATTATACCCACAGTAGAACTTGTTTGAAAATTGAAGTCATTCCTCTCAAACCCTGCCACTACTTTAGCAAAGAAATTTATGTAATCTAAATCTTTTCATTTCAACATTCTTCACAGTCTTTCCCAGGAGTAGATTCCACCTTAAGAAACCATTTTCTTTGCTCATCCTAAGAAGCAACTCCTCACCCATTGAGGTTTTATCACAAGATTGCAGCAATTTGGTCCCATCTTCAGACCTCTCTTCCAATTCTAGTTTTGCTGTTTCTACCACATATCCCGTTATTTCTTCCACTGAAGTCTGGCCAAAGTCAAAATCATCCACGAGGGTTGGAATCAACTTCTTTCATGCTACTGTTAATGTTGCTATTTGATTTCTTCTTATGAATCACAAATGTCCTTAATGTCATCTAGCATGATCTTTCCCAGAAGGTTTTTTGATTTACTTTGCCCGATTCATTAGGGAAGTCACTATCTATGGCAGCTAAAGCCTTATGAAGTATATTTTTTAAATAATAAGATTTGAAAATTTAAATTACTCCTTGATACATGGGATGCAGAATGATTTGTTGTCTTAGCAGGCATGAAACCTACATTAAACTCATTGTACATCTCCACCAGAGTTCTTGGATAACCAGATGCATTGTAAATGAGTAGTAACATTTTGAAAGGAATCTTTTTTCCTGAGCAGCAGGTCTCAACAGTGGGTTTAAAATATTCACTCAACCATGCTGTAAACAGATGTGCTGTCACACAGGTTTTGTTTCCCATTTGTAGAGCACAGGAAGAGTAGATATAGCATAATTCTTTAGGGCCCTAGGATTTTTGGAATTGTAAATGAGCATTGGCTTCAAGTTAAAGTCATCAGCTGCATTAGCCCCTAATAAGAGAATCAGCTAGTCCTTTGAGGCTTTGAATCCTGGCGTTGACTTCTCCTCTATGGCTATGAAAGGCCCAGGTGGCATCTTCTTCTAATATAAGGGTGTATTGTCTACATTGAAAGTTGTTTATTGTAACCACTTTCATTGATTATCTCAGCTAGATCTTCTGAATAACTTGCTGCAGCTTCTGTAATACTTGCTGCTTCACCTTGCACTTTTGTGTCATAGCCTAATAAACATTTACTAGCTTCCAGTTTTCTTCTACAGCTTCCTCACCTCTCTCAGCCGCCATCATCCTGAAGAGAGTTAGGGCCTTGTTCTAGATTAAGGTTTGGCTTAAGGGAATGTTGTGGCTGGTTTGATCTTTTATCCAGACTGCTAAAACTTTCTCCGTATCAGCAATAAAGCTGTTTCCCGTTCTTATCGTTTGTGTGTCCACTGGATTAGCACTCCTTCAAGAACTCTTCTTTTGCATTCACAGCTTAGCAGGCTGAGTCAAGAGGTCTCACTTTCAGGCTGTCTCAGTTTTTGACATGCCTTCCTCACTAAGTTTAATCACTTCTAGCTTTTGATTTAAAGTGAGAGACAGGCCATTCTTCCTTTCACTTGAACACTTAGAGGCCACTGTAGGGTTATTAATTGGCCTAATTTCAATATTGTTGTGTCTCACAGAATAGGGAGGCCTAAGGAGAGGGAGAGAGAGAGGGAAATGGCCACGTAGGAGGAGGAGTCAAATACATACAACATTTAACGATTAAGTTTGCCATCTTATAATGGAGGCAGTTCATGGTGCTTCAAAACAATCACAATAGGAACATCAAAGATCACTGATCACAGATCACTATAACAAATATAATGATGATGAAAAAGTTAGAAATATTGCAAAGATTACCAAAATGTGACACAGAGACATGAAGGGAACAAATCTTGGTGGAGAAATGGTTCCAATAGACTTGCTCAATGCCGGGTTGCCACAAACCTTCAAGTTGTTCAAACAAACAATCCCCACAGCATCTGCAAAGCACAATAAAATGATGTATGTTTGTATATAGCCAGTGAACAGAAAGTCCACCTGCTTCTTAAAACCCCTGACCTGGAAGAGATCCCTATTATTTTTTCTTCTGTTGCTGAAAAATAGTGACATGACCATCCCTAAGTTCAAGGGGAGGGAAAACCTACTAATCATGGTCCCTGCCTGGGTAGCTGTCTCTCAATTAGCATGACAGTGTGGTATAAATTTGTGTGGACAGTAAACTACTTCTGTGACAGTGGACAACAAATCCTAAATAACAATTAATTCTCTTAGTGTGATTCCCCTTCAGATATTAACCCTAGTTTTGTGCATTTCATATTTTTGTGCTAATTTATATTTCTATATGACCACTCTTCTCATTTTCTACTTTCCTTGATGCATGAGATGGAATTTATTGTTGGTGTGCTTTTGAACATTCACTGACTTCATGACACCCCCATTATGAATTTGAATATGTGAAGATGGCTCCTGTAAGTGATTAATCAATAGGCACAGTGCCATCCTGGGTCACCTCATCCTCATGAAAGAGACTGAGCAGCTGAAGTAAAAGAGGATGGTACCTGGGCACGTTTGATTTGTTTATTGTCATTTTTCCATTATAAATAGAAAAAGATAATACAACCAGAAGGAATTTAGCTAAGCAAATATTCATTGTTTATGTGACACCTGTCATGAGAATCAAGTAACATTCATGAAAATGGCCAAATGAGGGCCCTTCCAAAAGGAAAGATGTGAGGAAAACAGTCTTTAAACCTAGAGAGGAAAGGAGAAGAGAGGATAAAACTGGGAGTTCAAGCCCCCTGAAAATTTAAATTTTGTAAGATAAGTAGGTGTGTGAAGAAGCTAAAAGTAATTTTATTTCTTTTGTTACACATTTGATTTGTGTTAAGAACAATTGGTACTCTCACATAATTAAAGCAGTTCTGACATTTTGGTGTGTTTCATTGTTGGGCTATGCACAGAATGTTCCTACTGTCTTTGTTAATATATTTTGAATAAAGATGGGTTTTATATTCACTCTGACCTTGTGATACTACCTTGAGCTGCACACTACTTACTGTATAAAAAGATAAAAGAACTTTACAATGATCAGCTTGGCTATTAATGAAAAAATTGCTTATTGCCAAAGGGAAATGCATTTTGCACTACTCTAAATTGAATGACAGTTTATCCTGTTAAAATTATTTTTGTAGGGGCAATGTGGCCTCAAGAAAAATCTGTTATCTTGTGATTCTTGTAGATAGGAGCATATTACTCATGACTTGAAAATGCTTGGGGGAAATAAAATTAGTGGCATTTGTCAATATTAATCTAATCTTCTCTTGATTACACTCTCTAAAAAGGAAAGACATGGGTATGTGATTTTTTTTTTAAGAATACTTAAAATTTTTAAATAGCATAGATTTGGTTTTGGAATGTATTGCATTTTTTTCTTCCAAGAATGCTTCCTGTCCTATGCGTGTTTTGTTCAGGATTAAATTAAAGTAATAGTTAATTATTCTTGTATTCACAGCATAACAATTCGGCAATTTTACATAAAATCTCCAGAATACAGCCAAGAAAATTTAAGTCCTTAAGTGGCCAAGATTGATGTCATAAAGTCCATGTTCGGATACTTCCTCATCTGAGACCATCACAGACCCTCAATCAGGGTTTATTTAAGTCTAATTCATCAATAGTTATAACTACTGTGAGGATAGAGGAAGTTGATTAGACAAGACAAAGAGATTTCCAAAAAATTTTTCAGAAACATACAGAAACACCCTGGCCCTAGAAAGTTAAATCTTCATTTATTCAACAAATATTCACAGACTGGGCACTGCTGTCATCATGGGGTTTAGAGCAAGGAACAAGAAAGCCATGGTGTCTTCCTTACTTGAATTTCATTCAAATGGAGAAGACAGACAATAAACAAGTAAACGAATAAGTGTGTGAATTCAGTGGCAAGAAGTGGTTTAAAAAAATCAGGGAAGGGGCGCCTGGGTGGCGCAGTCGGTTAAGCGTCCGACTTCAGCCAGGTCACGATCTCGCGGTCCGTGAGTTCGAGCCCCGCGTCAGGCTCTGGGCTGATGGCTCGGAGCCTGGAGCCTGTTTCCGATTCTGTGTCTCCGTCTCTCTCGGCCCCTCCCCCGTTCATGCTCTGTCTCTCTCTGTCCCAAAAATAAATGTTGAAAAAAAAAATTAAAAAAAAAAATCAGGGAAAGGGGTTAGATCGTTACTAGGTGATGCTATTTTATATAAAGTCATCAAGAAATATCTTTCTCCTAAGAATTATTTGAGCAGGAACCACTCCATGTGGTGATCTTAAAGGAAATCTTTCCAGAAAGAAAAAGCAGCTAGTGTAAACGTATTGAGGCTGCCCTTTCCAGGGCAGTGGGGTCAGAAGTCCCCAACGTTCCCACTTGGGTCTTCCAAAGGTCTGAGACATTTTGTGCCTGCTGTGGTTGCAGCATATAGAGGTGGGGAGCAATTGGAAGATACAAAATCGTAGGAATTCTCAGGTAAGGCCAGGTAGCTACACACAGAACCAAAGAGTAGGAAGGAATCATAACGTGAAACCAAATGGAAGAGACTGTGGCAAGCTAATGAGATGGCACACTCAGTGCTCAGAGAGAGTTGTACTTTTGCTTATGTGTAAATGCTTCTTAGAAAGGGATGCTGCCTCTGCCTTAGAAGTCCTTGGAGTTAGGATAATGGGCCCTAAAACTATTCTTGTAAATCATTCAACAATTGTTGTTCCTAAAGACTCTGAACCATCAAGAGAAGATTAAATCAGGTTGAGTATGCACTGTGTGAAAAGTAGGGAAGTTTAAAAGAAATTATTTTTACATTTATTTATTTTTTGAGAGACATAGAGCACAAGTTGGGGAGGGGCAGAGAGAGGAGGAGACACAGAATCTGAAGCAGGCTCCAGGCTCCGAGCTGTCAGCACAGAGCCTGACATGGGGCTTGAATTCACAAACCATGATCATGACCTGAGCTGAAGTCGGAGCTTAACTGACTGAGCCACCCAGGCACCCTGAAAAGTAGGGAAGTTTTATTTATTACTATTATTAATAGTCATCCTCTGAAGAATAACCAATTTCCTGAAAAATCTCCATTGCCTGGGGGTTGTGATATCTGTGATTATACAGCTATTTGTGTTCTTGGGACCTAAGTGTGGTGAGAGGGTCAGGGGGAGAGAGGAGTCTGTTGAAAGTAAAGTGGAAAAAAAATTTTTTTTTAATTATTGTTAACTGAAGACTATACTTTACCCTAATTTCCTTAGTTTTTACCTAATGTCCTTTTTCTGTCCCAGGATCCTTTCCAGAATATTACATCACGTTTATCTGTCATCTATCCTTAGGGTTCTCTTGACAATGACAGTTACTCAGACTGACTTTGTTTTTGAAGACCTTGACAGTTTTGAGGAGTACTGGTCATGTATTTTTAAGGCACCTTGTTTTGGAATTGGTCTGATACTTTCCTTACAATCAGACTGGAGTTATGGAATTTGGGGAGGAAAACCACAGAGATAAAGTGCCATTCTCATTAAACCCTATCAAAGGAGCATACTGTCAACCTAACATCACTGTCCATGTTCATCTTGATCATCTAACTGGGATAGTACTTGTCAGATTTCTCCATTTTTAAGTTCCTCTGTTTCCTCTTTTACATGTTTCCTCTTTGGCAGGAAGTTACTATGTGTAACCCACGTGTCAGGGGTGGCAAATCATATTCCACCTCCACCTTCTTAAGGGTGGGGTATCTACATAAATTATTTGGAATTATTCTGCAAGGAATATTTGTCTATTCTCTTTCTTATTTATTTATTCAATAACTTCCTTATATCGCTATTGACTGTTGGTTATTTATTTCACACTTCAATTTATAATCCAATATCATTTTATTTATATGTTCAAATTTTTCTAGCTTTGGCCATTAAGAACTCTTTTATGAGGCTGTGTCCTTTCAACATAGCTCTGTCAATTAAAAGAAAAAAATTTGGGCACTTTCTTAATTTCTGGTAGTACAAATACTTCAGGCTTATTATGAATATTTTGTATGTCACTCCTAGAATTTGTTATTTCTCCAAGGATCCCTGGTTCCTTTTATATGAGAATGGTATTAGAAACTAAGATCTGAGCAATACGTGTGCTCCTTGGCTACTGAGATATTCTTGGTACAAGGCCCTCTCAGTTGATAGAGCGACATAATATATGGGTGTGTATTAATTAACCTGTATATATACACACATTTACAAATAGTTCATTTGTTGCCATCTGTATCTATATTAAGTTAAACACGTATTTCACACTGATGTCTCCAACCCTAATCCATCACCAAATCGATCATTCCAGCCTTCTCCTTTCGTGCATCTGTAACTCCCTCCCGACTCCCAACTGTGAGAAAAACCTGGCTCCTGCTATCTGCCATCCATCTACTTAATGTTCAATTCCAATATACATTTGTAGTGTTTTCATAATTTTCAAATTCATACTCCATTGGGACGCAAATTTAGCAACATAAGTCTTACTCCATTCATTTCTGAAGTTTATTAGGTTAGGACCTTTTCCCCCTTCAAAGAGATTATTTCATTCATTTATAATACAGTTGAGTAATTTTGCTACATTCTGCATTCTAGTTTTGAATTCCCCAAGTTCTAAATTATATATGTTTTAAATTTTATTTCATACTTCAATTTATAATCCAGTATCATTTTATTTATATTGTTGCTAACATACATTAAGGTTTACTGTTTGTACTGTGCAGTTCCACAGATTTTGACAAATAGATACAGTATCATACAGAATGGTTTTATTGTCTTGAAAAAAGTCTCTCGTGCTTTACTATTCAAGTTTCTTTCCACTTGCTGAATGCCTTGCTACCACTGATATTTTGTATCATATTTCTAATTTGCCCTTTCCAGAACATCATAGAGAATCATATGGCTTCTTTCAGTCTTTCATACTGAATTCTTTCACTGAGAAATATATATTTGAGATTATCCATATTTTTAATGACTTTGATAGCTCATTGCTTGTTTATCACAGAAAAATATTCCATTGTTGGGATGCACAAGTTTGTTAACCATTCACCTGTTCCAGGACATCTTGGTTGTCCAGTTTTTTTGTGATTATGAATAAAGTTGTTCCAAATATTCACATTCAGGTTTTTATGTGGATAGAGGTTTTCAAATCACTTGGATAGATACCTAGGGTTGCAATTACCAGATTGCATAGTAAGATTATGTTCACCTTGTAAAGCTGCCTGTCTTCCGAAGTGACTATACCATTTTGCATTCCCAGCAGCAGTGAGTGAGTTTCTGATGCTCACCTCCTCACCACCAACTGGTGCAGTCACTTCTTCTTAGATTTCAGCCATTCTAATAGGGGTGTATTTGTATGTTGTTTAAATTTGCGTTTTTAATAACAAATAATATTGAAAATCTTCTCATATGCTAATTTACCGTCTATGTACCTTCTTTTGGGGAAATGTCTTTTCAAGTATTTTACCCGTTTTTCCCCTCTCTGAGCTGCATGTTTATTTAGTGTTGATTGTAGGTTCTTTGTGCATTTTAGCTTTAAAAGTACTTGTACAGGGGCGCTGGGTGGCTCAGTCGGTTAGGCGTCCGACCTCAGCTCAGGTCATGATCTCACGGTTCGTGGGTTCAAGCCCCATGTCGGGCTCTGTGTTGACAGCTCAGAGCCTGGAGCCTGCTTCGGATTCTGTGTCTCCCTCTCTCTCTGCCCTTTCCCCACTCTCTCTCTCTCTCTCTCTCTCTCTCTCTCAAGAATAAATAAATATTAAAAAGTTTAAAAATACTTGTACATACTATAGGACTCACTCAAAAATTAAAATGCACCCATCAAACAACTCATTAACTTTCTGTGTTAGTATACACAAAAAGACGGTTTGTGATTTTGTTAGTTGTTCTTCCTTACCACTCAAACATTAACTTAGTATTTTGGTTAATGCCTATTGCAATCATAGATATTTAAACTTTGGGTTGTCTTCCTCCTGTCTCCTTTCGTATAAACTCCATTGAGACCCATCTTTATTTTGTTGCATTTCCTTTTAAAAAATGTTTATTTATTGGGGCCCCTGGGTGGCTCAGTCGATTAAGCCTCCGACTTCGGCTCAGGTCATGATCTCCCAGCATGTGGGTTCGAGCCCCACATCTGGCTCCAGGCTGACAGCTCAGAGCCTGGAGCATGCTCGGGATTCTGTGTCTCCCTCTCTCTCTGCCCCTCCCCTGCTTGCTCTCTTCCTCTCTCTCAAAAATAAGTAAACATTAAAACATAAAATAAAATAAAAAAAATAAAAAATACGTACTTATTCCGAGAGAGAGAGAGCATGAACAGGGGAGGGGCTGAGAGAGAGCGAGAGTGAGAATCCCAAGCAGGCTCCACGCCGTCAGCACAGAGCCCAATGTGGGGCTTGAACCCATGAACCATGAGATCGTGACCTTAGCCAAAATCAAGAGTCAGAAGCTTAACCAACCAGGCACCCCATGCTGCACTCCCTATTTTTAATCAAGACAATGATAGTCGCTCAGTAAATGTTGGTTGAATAAATGAATGAATGAATCTGAAAATGAAATAGCGATTACATGAGTTGAGTAGAGAAATAGTTTAACATATTCACTAATTTTATCACTTACATAGAGATGTTCAGACATCAGATGGAAACACCACTACCAGAAACTTATCAGGCTGCCTGTTTCCAGGTAAACAAATGCTGTTTAGGGGATTTTAAAGGACACTATTTGTTTCAATAGGCAATGCACAATGGAATCTAATTTAACTATGCAACTTGAGACTATGGGCTTAAACAGAACTTTTATTTTTATATCTTCATGTGTGTATTCCTAAAGACACAACTTATTTAATATGATGTGCAAAATATTTAAGTAATGTCTATTCCATTCTTCAAACAAAGAAAATATTTGGAAACGTAGTTAGCATGAAGGTTATTGAAAGAAGTATTTACCTGAACCAACTTTCTAGTAAATACCATCTTGCTGTTGTTGCTTTGTTCAGATATACTTGCGTGCTTTGTATGATGGCTGAAATTACCTACAACAAACCTGGAATCATCTTGTTTAAAGAAATTTACAATACATGCTACAATTTCCAAATCAAGAAAGAGAACATAGTTTTGATAGAAAGGAACAAATACAAATATACTATGAATTCAAATAGCTGACTTATCTTCATGGAAAAAATACACAGTGAGATCAGAAGATAACATGGGCAGTCATCTATGTTTTATTTATCTACTAGAATGCACAGTTGAGTAGTAAGCCACGAAGTAACTGAAGACTCCACCCAATACTTACTTAGTAAAATGCCTTAGCAGGCTACATTGTATGAATTTATATACCACTCTACCAATTGCGGGCAACTGGACTTCTTGGCTCCCTTCACACATCTCATAGCATTTCACCTGAGCAGATTCAACTGATATTATTTAGAGAAGGACCACAAACTGGTTTTGAAAGATTAGAAATTTCAACTTTACTGTGCTTCCGTATAGTACATTCATACAAAAAGGTATTGAGAATAACACAGAAATATGTGACTTATTGACACAGCAAATATGCAACATGAATGGGTCTGCTAGTAATTGCATATTGACAAGACACTCTTTGTGTGATGAAAAGGATTTTGCCTCTCTTCAGTGTATTTGCTTGAGAGTGCCATGTGATGTTGACATACCGTATGTCTCCGTGTTCCAAATTTTTTTTAATCACTTAGTGTGTTCTTCCATGATGTAAAAGCTACTATCTCACCCAAACCCATTATACAAATTAGCAGGCTTTGTTCTTTTCGTGTTTTGCTGGTAGGCATTAACATGGACGCTATGAACATATTGAAATTGCTCACATCATTACTTTAAATTGAAATGCAGACAGTTCATCTGCTTTATGGAAGTCATGAGATTCTTTTACCTGAAAGGTTAAAAACATTGAATATCAAAATTTAAACAACTACGAAAATCTACATTTTAAAGCTGCATTTTTTCCCTCAGACACTTACCTGTATGATAGTTTTTGAAAATCCCTTATATTCGTCTCTAGTTGCTTCAGATCCTAATTGGAGCCTCTGTCTGGAAAACCAGCATTTTGAATTGGAAAGCATATCCTCTTGGAATAAAGGTTGTATTCCTTTTTATTTTCTTGTGTTACTATAAATTAACTTTTTAGCTCATTATTAAAGGCAAAATAGGTATGCATCATTAGCTAAGCGCTAATGATCTTGCATTAGGGGAGAAAATTTGAACTAACCAACTTTCTACAATCAAACTAATTTTATTTAAAGAAAGCTTCTTATGGTGCTACATAGGTGAATACTTTAAAAGATCATTTCTTAATAATACTAACTTTTAAAATCTGCTTCAGTGTAAGAGGATGTTCAGAGAAAATATGGCATTTTATAACACAAGCTATTTTAAAGCAGATGGGCTGTGTCAATCTCCAAGACAGTTTCTGCACTTGTTCCTATAGAAATCATAAATGTGCCAGAAACTGTGGGGATGTCATGCTAGCAAAATATGATAAAACATGGGGCATTTTTCATTTTCTGAGAATATAATAATAGTAATAACTGTGCTTTATAAGCTCTTCCCTACTAATCAAATATGCAGAGTTGGTAGTCAGCTCTTGAATCCTTTTGAGTGTGTGCTTTTGAAATTATTACCCACTTACAGAATCATAGTAATATGCTAAATCTAATATCTTTGTTTCATATATTGTGAAACTGAGGCTCGGCTGATGATGGAAAAGAGGTAACCTTTCAATCCCACCTTTCCCACCGGCCAGCCTCACATTCCAAGATTTGGCTTTGCTGTGTTATCACTAGAGGTGAACTTTCCATTCTCCTGTCCAAATCCAGTCATTCCACTTGTGTGTCAGATTTTATCTCCTCTGCTTTACCCATGGGAAGCAGTACAGCCATTCTCACCTTCCTTTCTGACATCATTAATCTTTTCTCTTTACTGGCCATTCCTAATTATCTCATCTTTGAAAAAAAAAAAAAAAAAGGAAATAAAAGGCTCTTCCTCAAAATTCTCTTTACTTGATTTTCAGACCACCATATGCTGTCCCCACCCCCTTGTTTATTGCTCTATTACAGTCTGGATCATTCTCTGTCTCCTTGACCACTTAAATGTCAGAGGTCTACAGAGCTTGGGCTTTGGTCCTTTTGTATCCTACACTCACTGTCCTGGTACTCTTAACTGGTATTAAAGTTTTAAGGATCAGGAGTGCCTGGGTGGCCCAGTCACTGACTCTTGATCTCAGCTCAGGTTATGATCTCACGGTTTGTGAGACTGAGCCCCATGTTTGGCTCTGTGCTGACAGTGCAGAGCTTGTTTGGGATTCTCTCTCTCCCTCTCTGTCTACCCCTCCCCTGCTTGCACGCACATGCTTTCTCTCTCTCTCTAAATATATAAACTTAAAAAATTAAAATAAAGATCATCTTTGTGGTGATAACTTCCAAATTTACATCTCCCAGCTACTTCTCTATTGAAATCTGTTCTCACATATCCAACTGACTACTCATCGTCTCCAGTTGGATGTCTAATAAATGTCCCAAATACAACAGTCTGTAACTAGACTCTTATTTTTGTTTTGGGGGGCCTTTTTCTTTTTCCTAAAAGCTGTTCCACCATAGTCTTCCCTATATCAATAGATGGTAGCTTCATTCTTCCAGATGCCCAGGACAAAATCTTGGAATTGCTTTTGACTCCTGTTTCTCTCACATACCACAACCAATCCATCAGAAAACTGTGGCTTCACTTTCAAAATATATCCATAATTCAAGCATATATCTCAATTACACTGCTGCTATCCCAGTCCAAGTTTTTATCATCTCTCACCTCGACCTTGGCAGGTGCTTTCTGACAGGTTGTGCCAGGTCTAGGGACTTGCTCTCAGGGAATCTATCCTTCTTACAGCAGCCAGAGTGGTTCTTTAGATACATGCATATCATGTCATTCCTCTACTAAAAATTCTTCAGTAATGTCTCATTTCTCGGAGTCTGTGTACATATATACATAAGTAAAGATATGATTAAATTTTAGGACAGTCAGTTCAAAAGTCCAAAGTATTGTGGAAGGGGATGGGCAGTCATCTAACTTAGTTTTGGAAGGCCACTGTATGCTTCATAGGTAACATCCAAGGTATGAACTGAAGGATGAATAGGCATTATCCTAGAGACTGGATGGTGGGGGGAGGGATCAGCATAGAAAACACTCAACATTCTGAGCTTGTCAAACACTTTTTGAAATACAAATAGTTTACATCTATATATTTATTTAATTTTCTTTATAAGCCTTCCAAGTAAGTAGTGTTATTATTCTTATTTTACAGATGATGACAGTGATGTACAGCCAGCTATTAGTAGAGCAAAGATTCAAGTTCACTCAGTTCCTCTTCAAGGTTCAGGCACCAACTAGTGTAATTGTAGAAGTTAGCAAGACCCAGATCTTAGAGATCCTCAGAGTCCTAGTTAAAATTAGACTTTGTCCTAAGAGTCATAAGAGATATTTTTCCTACTTTGGGCTGATCAGTAAATTAAGAAAATGAATTGGATAGGAATAAATTGTGCAGTACTACCTTCAGTTTAATACACTGCCTAGATTAAAATAAATCCAAACTCCTTTAGTGGACTCATGAAGTCTCTTATAAATTTCAGCTGCTTGGCCTCCTTTGAAGCCATTTTTCTCTTTCCCCCCCAGCCCTTACCTTTGCATCTCGCCTCGGCTGTGCTCTAAACACTCCATGGACCTCTTCCCAGAAAAGTGTGCCTGCACCCCAAAACTGCATACATTTTAACAGTTTGACAAATGGAAGGCCTCCAGCCTGGTTAAGAGTTCAAACTCCAAATACCCACGGCAACTTGTTGTTTCCTGACCCACCAGTTCTGATTAGCTCTTTGGTCTCTTTCCTCTTTCTAAAAAAGAAAAACCAAATCTTTTTCCCACATAGAAACCAACTACCAGTTACTTAGTGCTCAGTTTAATTATCATAGATCTGGAAAATTTCCTCTAATTCTTATCTTTCTTATCAAATGGGTACAGATAAACAGCCATATGTTATTCAGAATGGGCTCAGTTATGCTATACTATCAAAGCCCCTGAACTTGAGGCTTTACACACCAGAGAGTTCCTTCTATGTAAAGGCCACTGTGAGGCAGTTCTGGTGACTCCAGTGATCAGACTACTTCCATCTCATTATGCAAAAATCTCAACGTGAGGCTTCTAATTTGCCATAACAGAGAAAAAGAGGTGCGGAATGAACTTCCGGTTCGAAAATGCTTCTGCCTGGACCTGGAACGTGTCATTTCTGCCTTCATTTCATTAGCCAGAACTTGTAATATTGCTTTGACTGTGAGGGGTATAGAGAATATATGGAGCAGTTGACAGTGCTTCTACAGGTAATAGTTAAAAATGAGGTAGTGATTAGTCTGTTTTCTATCTCTTGTCTCATTATATGATAGCTATGGGTTTACATATCTGTTTCTTCATCCGAACTATGAGCTCCTGGAGGACCTTTTTCTAACTCCTAGATCAATTAAGGTTGATGCATTTCACTTCCACGAATGTTGTTGAGTTGTATTTATTAGACATGGTTTGTGTTATAGTCCAGGTTCTCAGGAAAGAGATACTGAGAAGTTTGTTAGGAAGTGCACTTGGGATCAGCAACTATGGGAGAGTGAAGACAGCACCACTAGGCAGAGGGAGAGGTTGAGCTCTGACACAAGTTCAGTGGAGATTTCCAACTGACTCCACTGGACCTCTAACACTGAGATGGCCCCAGTTTGGAGCACCTACGTAGCTCAGTTGGTTGAGTGCCTGACTTTGGCTCAGGTCATGATCTCATGGTCCATGGGTTCAAGCCCCACATCGGGCTCTGTACTGACAGCTTAGAACCTGGAGCCTATTTCAGATTCTGCGTCTCCCTCTCTCTCTGCCCCTCCCAGCTTGCACTCTCTCTCTCTCTCAAAAATAAACATTAAAAATTATTTAAAAAATTAGAATTGCCCCAGTTTGAGCCTATGAGTCCAGTTTTACATGCCAGCGTCAGCCAATCACTGGATGTAGGCTGGCTCAGGGAAGGGATATGCCTCCTCATGGGAGATCGCATATTATATTATTTTACGATGGTAACGAAACAGGAATCCTCTCTGATAGCCTAACGCACTCATGTTGTTTAAAAGTGGAAATTACTGTACTTGACAATTTGGGGCTTAAGAGTTTTGTGACTTTCAGTCCATTCGCTTTGTTATAAGTCAAATTCTATTATAATTTTTTTTAACCATACATTCAGGACTCAATACAAAATTGGGTTCCTAAACGGTATAGACTAATGCCACATTTTCATCTTAACATGTATTTATATCCACAACTACCTGGTTGTGTGGGTAAGTTAAGCTTCTGAGTTGAGAACAGGTTTCACTGTTTTTTATCTATTCAAAAATAGCTCATATGAACTAATGTTTAAATAGAATTTACATAAAAATATGTTATGCCAAAATCGAGCCAGAATAATCGTTAGCTTTTTAATAGGTTCCAATAAATGAGAATGAGTTAGGATTGACATAGCATTTAAGCAGACAATACTGATTTTATGAATGCCATGCAAATATTTTTTTTTCAAAACCACATGGTTTATTTAACTCTACTCCATGTTTTCTTTTTTTTTTTTTTTTTACAATCTTGAAAATGGAGGTTTTTTAAAAGTTTGAAATGAAATAATATGTGATGGATAAGATATAGACACTTCAAAACATCTCAGACTGGATTTGTCTTACCAATATGTTTAATGTCCTTTCCTTTGAATATTCACAGGTAGAAAGCACCTGTATTGCAGATACACAATTGTCTGCTATGGTCAGTTAGTTTGAAGGTAGTGAAACAAAAAAAACACCAAAAAAATAGGTCCTTCTGATAAGGTTGCTTACAGTGTTTTAAGAGACACATATTTGAATATAAGAGTTTACTATTGTGTGATACTGTAATGGATATAGATTCAGAGTATCCCAGAAACACATTATAGGGAACAAAAATTCTATATGTGAGAGTGTTGAAAAGATGAAGTAATTTGTCTACATAGCAAAACATTTAAAAATTTTAGTGACTTACAACAGCAAACAGTAGCTTTCATGCTCATAGTTCTGCAAGTTAACTACAGTTCAGCTGATCTTGGCTTGCCATGTCTGGGCCAGGCTGGACTCCAGGCTTCTGTTAGGGTCATATCTACCCCATGTGTCTTCATCTTAGACCTGGCTGAAGACGAGTGATGACTGAGGTGTGCTCTTCTGGCAAATCACACACATGCAGGAGGCTAAGCCAAATTATATACATATGTTTAAAGATGTGCTCACATATGGGGCGCCTGGGTGGCTCAGTTGTTTAAGTATCCAACTCTTGATCTTGGCCCAGGTCATGATCTCACAGTTCACAAGACTGAGCCCTGCATCAGGCTCTGCAGTGACAGCGCAGAACCTGTTTGAGATTCTTCTGTCCCTTTCTTTATGACCCTCCCCCCATGCAAGCATGCATGCATACATGCTCTCATTCTCTCTCTCTCTCTGTCTCTCAAAGTAAATAAATTTTAAAAAAATTTTAAAAATTGGGGCACCTGGGTGCCTCAGTGGGTTAAACATTCGATTCTTGGTTTCAGCTCAGGTCAGGATCTCATGGTTTTGTGGGTTGGAGCCTTGCATTGGGCTCTGTGCTGACAGTGCAGAGACTACTTGGGGGATTCTCCTTCTTTCCATCTCTCTGCCCCTCCCCTACTCATTGTCTCTCTCTCTCTCTCTCTTTCTCAAAATAAATAAACTTTAAAAAATAAAAAAATAATAATAAAGGTGCTGCTTACATCTAGTGGCCAAGCTCAACATTGATGGGCCAAGGAAATATACCCCACCCACACCAGTGAGAAGTACTCCAAAGTCACATGAGCAATCCAAGGATGCAAATTCTCTGATGGATGTATGAGTGAAGATCCAGGACCAACAGACCAATCTATCACGAACAGATTCCAAGGGGATGACATAGCTGAGTCTTGAAGGATGAATAGGAGTTTACTAATAAAAGTCACATTGAATCCAACTTAACATTCTACTCTGCTACTTTTCCTACAACTTTAAGTTATCTGTTTGGAAAGTGTGTAATTGCTTTATTCTTTCCAAATAGCCACACTCTACAACTATCTGAAATTTGTTCATCCTCAATGTCATTGTCAAATTCACTTATCTAACCTCTAACATTGGTCAGCCTCTACATAAGCTCCCCTCCTATTGTTCAAAGCTCTTTTATTCACTGTCTGCAAAGACCGCTAGTACCTTTCAGACTGCCGTATCGATCTAATGCCTCCATCTGTTGCTCTCCAGCATTCTCTCCCATTATTCTCAGATCTTCAGAACAACTAGTGTCCCTGATACTTGCTCTGATTTTTTTTCTTGGATACTTGTCATGATTTTTTTTTTACAGGATACTTCTGCCACTTTTTCATTATTAATCTCCTCTATAAGTCTGTTCTCTTTTTGTTTTTATATAATAAATAATTGTATTTATTTTATTTATGCATAACCAAAATATCTCTCCACCCTTGAATATATAAAACATCTTAAGTTGACTCTCCAAGAATCCCCTGAATTGACTTACAGATGAAACTCTTGATTCTGTGTGTCAGTTTTTTTTTAATATACTGAACTGTAGATAATACTGAATCTGAGAGATGATAATAAAATGAGATTGCTTCCCTTTTTTTGTACGTTTGTTGGGTTTTCTATAATTATTTATAGTCATAGCTCTGTCACTGGATTATTTGAAAACAAATCAGTGCTATTGCTTGTTCCATATCCAGTCCTACTTTTCTCTGAAGACAGTGATCTTTATTGGAAAAGAGTGCTTAGTTGAAACAAACAACTCTCTTGAAAGTAAGGAGTTAACAGGATTTGTAACAAAAAGTAGTGTTAAAAAGAGATGAGAGTCTGTGGACTTGAGATCAGCAACCAGAAAATCATTGAGATTCATGAATGTAAAAGAAATCCTTGCATTGCCAAGGAAAAATTAAAAATTGTTGTCGAGTTCAGACAAACTATTAATGCATATGTAATGTGGAGGCACAGAACTCCTGGTAAGAACTAGCCTTAGGCAAGATTTCATTTTCAAACAGAGAATACTTTATATTATGATTATACAAATGAATGTTGTCTAAATATTTTTGTTAATTGCAGAATATTTCACGATAATAAGGATCATCAAGTGTTGAAAATGTAGTGATTCATTTGACATTGAAAAAAAAGGAAGTACATGCATCTTAGACATAAAAATTAAGGCTGTTCTGGGTTTGAACTACATTCACACCTTGGAAATCAGCAGAAATCAAGGTCCTTCACCTTATAGAGGGTAGGGAAAGAATTTCCCTAAATATTTTGCAGCACAACTGGAAGGAAACCAGGACTCTAATTCTCTTTCTTCTTCACCAGTGTATACTCGGTGCCTTACACAAAGCTTTGCATATAAAATGTTGATTAAATATATCGTAAACAAATAGATATTTAATGAGTAGCCATGAAATAGAAGTATGTTGAGCACTGGAGTGGATAAGAAGGAGAAAGAGTACACAAAGTGTTATCCATTCAGTTAGTATTTGATAATGCAGTTTTAAATACTGGGATATGCTATCAAGAATGAGACAGGAAAATTCCCTTACCTCAGGGATTTTATATTCTAATTGGGTGAGACAGAAAAACAACAACAACAACAACAACAACAACAGCAAAAAGCAAAAAGAAACAAATAATTGAATATTAGATCATCTGCATCTAGAGTTATAAAGCAAATAAGGAAGCTAAAGATAAATAGGGAGATTCCTATTCTATGTGGGCTGACCAAGGGACAACTTTCTGGAAAGGTACCACTTGAGGTGAGACCTCTGTAGTGAAGAGACAGCTATTTGAGGAGCCACTGGGGAAAGTGGTTCAGACATAAGAAAGAGCAAGTTCAAGCTCACTGTGACAGGAAAAAGGTCTGTGGTTTGAGGAACAAGAAGGAGGCTTGGTGTGACTCAGGATATGGAATGTAGTAATGAAAGAGGGAGTCAGGGACTAGAATATTAAAGCCTTGTTCCCAAGGCAAGGACTTTGCATTTTATTTAAAATACAATGGAAATCTACCAGAGAAATTTTAGGAGAAGGAGGAGGTTATATGATTTAATTTGTAATTTCAAAAGTCACTCTGACCGCCTTGTTGAGAAAGACTCACAGAGGGGGATAGCTTAGACCTAACAGTCATTAGGAGTTGATTGCCCATAACCAAAGCCAGAGATGATGGTGGTTTGGGCTCGGTAACAGTGGAAATAGATTTTAGCCATATTTTATAGATAGAACTGACAAGATCTCACAAATAGATTGGATGTGGATGAGGAGGAAACTGAGTAATCAAGAATCATTCTGATGTTTTAGAGCTGTAGCTCCAAATGGTGGATGGGGGTTATTTTATGAGATGGGAGAGACTCCCAACTAAGAGACAAACTGGTTTTGTTGTAGACAAGCAAAAAATAAATGGTTAGCGAAAGGTTACAGTCTAGCTGGCAAAGAACACACACACACACACACACACACACACACACACACACACACGGTGCTGCAGACAAGTTAAAAAGTAGCTAAATAAATTATAAGACACTGAAGGAACACAGAGGAGGGAGTTATTAATTATCACTGAGTGAATCATTTCACATGGTTTCACATGTTGACTGTATGTTTCAGTATATCTAACTTGCAATGATGTAGATCTGAAAGACACTTGATTATTTCACATTGCATGCCATCTGGATGTACATCTTTAGTCCAGCCACTCAATAATATCAGAAAAGTCAATTAGTACTTTTTTGGCTTTTCTTTTATGGTTTCAAAATGGCTTCAATAGCTCTAAATCATGTTCTTACATGACAGAACCTCAGCTAAGAAGAAAGAGGATCAGGGTGGGGGCAGGAAAGAAGCCCAGTTCTCACTGGCTTTTTCCTTTAATCAGGAAAATTTTTCCTACATGCCCTCTAGCTGATACCTATTATATCTAATTGGTCTGAGCTGGGCCACGTACTCATCTCTAGATCAAACACTGATAAAGGAAAATTAAATTTCCAATATTAATTGAGATCAGTGAAACTTGAGCTTTTGAGTCTGGGGTCTCTGCTGCCTAAATGTATAAGGATTCTGCAAGAAAAAAAAAAAAAAAAAAAAAAAAAAAAGGGACTATTTGCCACACTGTGATAAGAGATCCAAGGATTGTTTTTCAACTGGGCCTTCAATGATAAAAGGCAAAATTGTATTTGCAGGTTTATTCTGTTTTAGGCTAAGCAGAATGCCTGGCACATAGTAAGCATTCTATAAATATACATTATTAAGTGGATAATTAATATCTGTGGAATAAATCATAACATAAATGAATAATACCTCTTATACAAGAGGTCAGAGAAGTAAACTAACTTGCCCAAGCTAATTCCATAATAGTTGTTAGGGTGACATTCACTCAGATCGCTCTTGTCCCAAGGCTGAACTATGCTGATTGAGGTACGTTGATATTCACTAAAGTCTAATGATACAATTGACCTCACAACTCTAAAAGGAAGCTAAATCTAGGGTCTGAGCAAAGGGGAAATTCTTAAAGAGAGTCAAGAAATTCTAGGAAACTAGCCATTAATTTTTTTTTTACTTCCTTTAACTCCTCTAACTTAATTCCTTTGTTTGCCATTGGCAGAGCACTTCAGTAGCCCACCTCTAAAACTACCAAAACTGCAAAAAAAAAAAAAATGTGTATCTTTCTTGATCCTCCACAATCTCTTAACCTGCACTCCAATGTCATCATGATCTCTAGTTCATGATCTCTAGTTTGTCCCATCACGTTTTTATATTTTCTCCAATAAAACTAGGACCTGTGGTCATTCTGTTAATTATTGTGTCACAGGCAAACCTACTTCCCTCATGGACCCTGTGGATCAATTATAACCTCGTGTCAATCCAACTTTCTGTCTCATTTCTTCCTCTGACAGAGCCACTGAAAATGTCTAAGAAAATCCCAAATATATATTGCCCTGGTCCACTAGAAGTGAATGTTTCCTATCTCATTGCACCATTTTATTCAGCAATTTATTTGCTTGTATCCCATAACTAGTGCTTATTACTTCCTAGAGTAGCTCGTTTATATCTTTTTTTTTTTTCTCTCAAGTCCCCTTCCTTAGGACTTTTTCAAAAATGTTCTATTTCTTCTTCTTGGACTATGGTAAAATTGTCTTTTGCCAGCTCTTGGTAAATTTGCCATTTAGACATTTAGCATGTGACTTGGTTGGTCAATGAAATATGAGTAGAAGTAACATGTCACTACCTATGGAAGTTTTAAGAGCCATCCACCATGCATCCTTTCCCTTATTTTAGTGATCACTAAAGTATGTGTCTCTCCGTATTCTAAAGTATGTGTCAGGATCCAGCCTTCATAAATTCAGACCCTGAAGAACTTGGATAATTTCTGTTCTCCCAGTTTTCTATGCTTCTCATGAAGAAGCAACAAATCTTTGTTGTGTTGTCATTAAGAGTTTGGATTTGTTTGTTACCACAGCATAATTCAACCCATCCTGACTGATATAGCCACTTTGGAGAACTTCACATAATCCTCTCCTTGAAATTTCTCCTTTGAGTTCTACCATTCCATTATCTCCCCATCCTCAGGCTATAATTTTTATTCCTAATTCTTAGTCTTCATGATAATTTCCCCCTTTTTCTGCTCAACCTCCGTATTCTTTTGCTTTTGTTCAACCAGCCAGGGTCAGTATCTTTAACTTCTATCTAAAACTTGATAACTCTAATGTCTGTAACTCTAATAAAGTCTCCCCTCCACCAATATTCAGCTCCACATGTCCAAATACTATATAGACATTTTCACCTGGACATTTTCCTCAGCTTCAGTTTTTCTCTAACTGTTCTCACTAAAGCAGTTCTTTCTGCCGAATTCCATCTCTTTGTAAATGTTGCTTCACTCATGTACTGAACCAGAAATCTGGAAATAATCATAGTTTTAGTCTTCCAAGTCACTCCAAATAGCCTGTGATTATATAAATTCTACACCTGAAATAGTTCCTGTCTTCTTCTTCTTTGCCTGTTCTCCTATGGGAGTGCATCATCTGAAGTAAGCCATGACAATTTCAATAGCCTTCTGAAGCTGTCAGAGTTATATTTATAAAATATTAGTTAGATCAGATAACTCTCATATTTAAAAAAATGACTCTGGAACTTTATTACCAGTGGCACAGACACTATATTCCTAGCATAGCATAAGAAGTCCATCAAAGACCATTCAAGTCCAGAATCACCTTCCTCTATTCCTCTTGCACATTCCAATCAAATTTGTACAACTAGAGATTTATTTCTTCGTTCATTTGTTTATGACATTTCCTCATCTGAATTGCCCTTTCCTTCTTCTTCCTGAATGATCACCACTGAAGTCTTTCTTTAGCAGCTCTTCCTCTGACAAAATGAATTATTTCCCTTCTGTGCTTCAATGATAAACTGTACATAACATTTACTGAGCAGTTGCTGCCTGCACTAGTTTCCTAGGGCTGATGAAACAAATTACCACAAATTTGATGGCTTAATGCAACAGAAATTTATTCTGTCATACTTCTAGAGTCTAGGAGTTTGCAATAAGGTATCAGCAGAGCCATACTTTGCCCTGAGGCTCTAGACAAGAATCTTTCCTCGCTTCTTGGTAGCTTCTGGTGGTTGCCAGCAATCGTTGGTATTCCTAGGTTTACGGATGCATCACTTCAATCACATGGCTTTCCTCCCTGTGTGCCTCTTCTGTGTCTCTGCACCCATATCTCCTTCTCTTTTCTTTTGTGAAGATAACACCCATTGCATTTAGGTCCCATGATAATCCAGTATGACCTGGTTTTAATTGGATTACATCTGCAAAGACCCTATTTCTAAATATGGTTTCATCCACAGGTATCAGAGGTTCAGACTTGAATACATATTTGATTGGGGGAAGAGAACACAATTAAATGCACTACCCCACGTTTTAGCATTGTGCTGAGTGCTTGTAATACGTGAAGTCAAAACATATGAAAATGCCACTTTTGTATATCAAAGAGAGCTGATTTCTGACAATTTCATAGGGTTCAACCCAATATTAACACATTGAGTTTTCACATCTCTATCAGGTAATTCTAGTTTTAGTCCCATTTTAAGGGGAGGATACCAAGGAAGTTAATTACCTTGTTCAAGGTATATAATTTTTAAGTGACAGAGCCAACAGTCAAACCTACAGAGCCTAACTCCAGCATCCATTCTCTTACCCATTATAATATGTCACTTCTCTCTGGTCATATTAAGTCTTATTGCACACAACTCTATTATATCACTTATCACATAACTTATATTTATGTTCCCCTTTTATTCTGTGAGCTGCCTTAGGAAGTTCTATTCACTATGTATTCCCAACATTAAATATAGTACATGTCACTAGATAGAAAACAAATGTTCTTTAAAAAAAAAAAAACATAAATGAATAAATGGTCTGAAAATGTACTCTCCTAAAGAGGAAAGAGAGGGTACTTGGGAATATTAACATTTCTTGCCTCTCCCCAGCCATTGCATGTTACTAGGGACCATACAGTAGAGACTGAGAAGCTACTGGGAATTTAGTCTTGGTCTCATGTGACAAAATAACATCTTCTCATCCTCATCTTAAAACCACCCTTGTCTCATTCTTAGCTCCAGTTCTTCTATTATGAGTACTCCTCTCACCCTGCTTTATATTTAAATTACACTTAAGTCCAGGTTAAGCCAAAATAAATCGATTGTTTTCACCCAGATGTGCAGAATTACTGAGCTTTAGCATCTATAACTGTTTTTCTTTCATTTTTTTTAAATGTCAGTATAGGGGCGCCTGGGTGGCGCAGTCGGTTAAGCGTCCAACTTCAGCCAGGTCACGATCTCACGGTCCGTGAGTTCGAGCCCCGCGTCAGGCTCTGGACTGATGGCTCAGAGCCTGGAGCCTGTTTCCGATTCTGTGTCTCCCTCTCTCTGCCCCTCCCCCGTTCATGCTCTGTCTCTCTCTGTCCCAAAAATAAATAAACGTTGAAAAAAAAAATTTAAATGTCAGTATGTACTTTTTGATTTCAAAGTAAATGTAAGTGGTTTTTCTAATTAAAGAAAAATCAACTAGAAGAAGAGTATTTTTTTTTAATTTTTTTTTCAACGTTTATTATTTATTTTTGGGACAGAGAGAGACAGAGCATGAACGGGGGAGGGGCAGAGAGAGAGGGAGACACAGAATCGGAAACAGGCTCCAGGCTCTGAGCCATCAGCCCAGAGCCTGACGCGGGGCTCGAACTCACGGACCGCGAGATCGTGACCTGGCTGAAGTCGGACGCTTAACCGACTGCGCCACCCAGGCGCCCCTAGAAGAAGTGTATTAATGTGTGATTATTTAAAAAAAGGAGTTCTACTCCGGGATGTAATAAGCTGGGGCAGTGTCACTCTCAACTCTAATGAGTAAGAGCCAGATTAACTTCAAATTCACAGCTCTCTTCAATCCCATCAAAGAGCTGAAGTGGTGAGCAAACAAGGAGGCCAGAGTCTAAGGAGAGACAAGTCTTACGTATATACCTGGGGTCCATACAATCAGATATTTCACACAGGCTGAATGTGGGCTGGCTGGAGAGTGTAAAACCCTGGATACTTCAGAAATTGGTGGAGGCCATGCCTTCTTGCAGGCTCTTTGTCCATCAACCCATAAGGAGCTCACAGAAAATATCAAAAGGGACCTACGAAAGTTTTCATTGTGGTGTAAAAGTGGGGGATGAGAACAGCAGTCTTGCAGGAAAGGCAAGAAACCCCATAACAGTCTTCCTTCCTGCCTCACTTAGGAAGTAAAATGACTGCTCTTCAGTTAGAGGAGCAACAAACAACCTCATCCTAGGGCACTGGAAAAAACTCATTACAACCAGGAAAAGGGTACAGAAAAAGGAACCTGACTCTGGAGGAGGGACAAGAATAAATACTGGGCTCAGAACTATGTGGAGATGGGGTACAGGCACACCTGGAAGACCGCAACCTGAAACTTGGAACATGGTGCTCGAGTAAGGTGAATTTAGTCAGAAAAAGAGAATGTTTCCTTCCCTCCCTATCACTACCATACAACACCATGCTAACCAATTTTGAATACCAAGTGATTACTGCTGGGAGAGGAAAAAGAGCAACAGAAGCATGCAAAGAAATCCTCTCTAAGGCACGCTGCAAAAAAGACCTAAAGCCGAAGGCAGTATAGATATTGTGTGGCAAGTCAACTCCCACTATCTATACAGAATATCACTACAGAAACTTGAAGTCTGAGGTGCAGTGAGGGTAATTCTAGCAATGACAATTTTCATACCCAGATTAACCCAAACCCATATACTAAAGACCTTGAACAAGGAGATGTGTCCTCATTTTCAGGAATAAAATCTATCAGCCTTATTCTCTAATGTCCTTGACACAATGACCAACTTTATCTTTAAAAATAAATACACACGGCATACAAAAACAGAAGGAAAAAACATACTTCTAGGAATCAAAGCATAGATCAGAATCAGATTTAGATATGGCACATTCATTAGAAATATCTCACAGGGAATTTTAAATTACTATAAATAAAAGGTTAAAGGCTCTAATGTAAAAGGTGGACAACAAGGTGAATAATTTCAGCAGAGAGATGGAAACTATAAAAATAAATGAAATAGAAATGTTGAAAAATGAAAACAAAGCTAAAAAAGGTAATGAAAATGAAGAATACCTTCAGTGGACTCATCTGTAAACTCTGCACAATTAAAGGAAGGAGAAAAGTGAACTTCAATAGAAATGACCCACACTGAAACAAAGAAAAAAGACTTAGAGGAAGAAGAAAAAACAAACAAGCAAACAAACAGAACATCTAAAAGCAATCATATCAAATGTCCTAACATATGTGTAATTGGAATCCCAGAAAGAGGAGAGAAAAATAAAAAGGCAGAAGAAATACATGAAGAATTAATAACAGAGAATTTCCCGAAATTAATGACAGACAGCAAATCACACATCCAAAAAGAAGAAAAAGTCTCTAGGCAAATCATATGTAAATTGTTGGGAACAAAA
Source organism: Lynx canadensis (assembly GCF_007474595.2). Taxonomy (NCBI): domain Eukaryota; kingdom Metazoa; phylum Chordata; class Mammalia; order Carnivora; family Felidae; genus Lynx; species Lynx canadensis. The sequence goes on from NC_044320.2 coordinate 22,959,105, forward strand.
AGCAAAGAGCAGTCTTGAAGGCAGTGAAAGTAGACAAAGGAAAAAGAAATGTGTAAGAAACGAATAAGAATTAGGGCAGACACCAGGTCAGAAAACAATTGAATGATAAATTTAAAGTGGTGAAAGAAAAATGAACTACCAAACTGGAATTCTATATTCAGAAAAAATTATTCCAAGATGAAGAGTAAATAAATCTTTTCTTAGGTAAACAAAACCTGAAGGAATTCATAGCAAGCAGACCTATTCTCCAAACACTGTAAAAGGAAATTCTTCAGGCTAAAGGAAAATTTTATCAGAGAAACTTGTACCTAAACAGTGAAATGGAGAATGCTAGAAGAGAAACAAAAGAAGGTAAAATAAAACTCATTTTATTTATTTTTAATTAAGATAACTGTCTAAAGCAAAAATAACACCAAAGCATTTTTATTTATGTATATGTAAATTATGTATGTGTAAATTTTGATTGTATGAAAATAGTAGCACAAAGATGGGAGAGAAGAACTGGAAATATATTGTCATAGATCATACATTGTATTTAAAGCCATATAATATTATTTGAAGGTAGACTATAATTAGAGATGTTTAATTATAAACCCTAGGATAACCATTGAAATATTTTTAAAAGAGATTTAATTAGTAAATTAATAGAGATAATAAAGTGAAATAATGGAAAAACACTCAATTGACCAAAAAGTAGGGGGAAAATAATTAACAGATAAAACAAATACCAAGCATATCTATAATCATACAAATCTAAGTAGCCTTAAAAACATCCATAAAAGGCAGAAATTGTCAGGACTGGATGAAAAAGCAATACCCAACAAAATTTTGTCGACATGAGATCTACTTTAGTACATTTTTATATTTTAATTCATTTTTAATGGACTAAATTAAAAGGATGCAGAAAAGAATACCATACAAACAAACAAAAGAAAGTTGGAGTAGCTGTGTTAATATGAGACAAATATAGTCATTAAAAGAAGGAATATTATGACAAGGAGAGGATGTTACTTAATGAAAATGAGCCAATTCTCCAGTAATGCATAACATGCTCAATATATAGGTGATGAATACCAGAACATCAAAATATAAGAGGCAAAAACTCAGGGAATTAAAAGCAAAAATAGAGAACTCCACAAGAGTTGGAAATTTCAACTGTCTTTTCTTAGTAATCAGCATAACAAGTAAATAGTCAATCAATAAGGATATGGAACACCTAACATAGAAATAAAGAACAGAAAAATAGTTGGTAAATCCTCAAATATTTGGAAATTAAACAGCACACTTTTAAATAACTCATGAATCAAAGATGAAGTCTTAAAGGAAATTGAAAAAATATATTGTACTAAAGGAAAGTGAAAGCACAACATATCAAAATTTGTAGGTGTAGCTGAAGCAGTACTTAAGGAAATTTGCATCAATTCTTTAGAGAGGAACAAAGATTTCAAATCATTAATGTAAGCTTCTACCTTAAGATTCTTGAAAGGGAACAGCCAACTAAACCCAAAACATGCAGAAGGAAGTAATAGACATAAGAGTAGAAATCAGTGAAATTAAAACAGAACAAAAATGGAGGGGAAAAAAATCTGTGAAACCAAAAGCTGATTTTTTGAAAAGATCAATGAAATTTAAAAGCTCTAGCCAGACCAAGAAAAAAGGGAAAAGACACAAATTAACCATATCAGGACCAAAAGAGGGAATATCACCAGAGATATTAAGGGGATATTAAAGAATACTGCAAATAACTCTAATAGAATGGCAAAAAGAAATACAAGAAAAATTAATATTAAGTGCCAACCAGGACATAGAACAGCAGCATTTTCACACGTTATCGGTGGAAATACAAAATTGCATATGCAATTTGGAAAACAATTTGACAGTTTCTTAAGATGTTAAATATCCATTTGGCACACAATTCATCAATTCCACTTCTAGGTATCTACTCAAGGGAAATGAAAATTTATGTTCACACACACAAAAATTGTGAATGTGTATAGCTGCTTTATTTCTAGTCTTTAGACATTGGAAACAATCAAAATGTCCTTCAACTAGTGGAAGGACTTAAAAATGGTGCCTGGGTGGCTGAGTCAGTTGAGCATCAGACTCTTGATTTCAGCTCAGCTCATAATTTCACAGTTCCATAAGATTGAGCCCCACATTGAGCTCTGCACTGACAGTGTGGAGCCTGCTTGGGATTCTCTCTTTCCCTCTCTCTGCCCCTTTCCTGCTTATGTGCACTCTCTCTCAAATAAATAAGCATCTTTTTTAATGGCAATACATTTGTAAAATGGAGCATTACTCAGCAATAAAGAGGAACTGTTGATTTATGCTGGAATGTGGATGAATTTTAAGTGCATTTGGGTAGGTGGGAAAAGGCTACATAATATGTGATTCCACTTATATGACACTTTGAAACAAGAAAAACTATGGAAATGGAAAATAGTTTGTTGCCAAGGGTTTTGGGGGTACAGAGAGGATTTGACTATAATGAGTCAGCATGAGGGAAACGTGAGGTCATGGAACTTTTGTTCTGTGTGGAACTGTAATATTGGCTATATGACTCTATGCATTTGTCAAAACCCATACATATGTTAGTTTGCTGTGGGGGAGGGGGTGGGTAGCAAAATACCACAGGGTAGGTGCCTTAAACAAGAGAAATTTGTGTCTCACAGTCTCAAGGCTAGAGGTCCAAGGTCAAGGTGTTAGCAGATTTGTTTTCTTCTGAGGCCTCTTTGGCTTGCAGATTGATGCATTTTCCTGTGTCTTCACATGGTCTTTTCCCTGCACACACCCCTGGTGCCTTTCTGTGTGTCCTCATTTCCTCTTCTTATAATGATACTAGTCAAATCAGATTAAGCCCCACCCTAATGACATCATTTTAACTTAATTACCTCTTTAAAGGCCTCATCTCCAAATGCAGTCATATTCTGAGGTACTGTGTTAGGTCTTCAATACATGGATGGGCGTGAGGAACACGACTTAGCCCAAACACTGTGTAATTCTATATTACAAAGAAAGAATTTTACTTTACGCAAATACAAAAACTAGCCATATATGTCAATTCATTGGTATAGGCAGAATGATTAACATAGATCTGACAAATGAACCTGATGGTTTAAAAAAAATCATAGCTATAGTGAGAGGATGAGGAAGAATGGAACTGTGGATTAATTAGAAATTAGAAATTTGAGGGGCGCCTGGGTGGCGCAGTCGGTTAAGCGTCCGACTTCAGCCAGGTCACGATCTCACGGTCTGTGAGTTTGAGCCCCGCGTCAGGCTCTGGGCTGATGGCTCGGAGCCTGGAGCCTGTTTCCAATTCTGTGTCTCCCTCTCTCTCTGCCCCTCCCCCGTTCATGCTCTGTCTCTGTCCCAAAAATAAATAAAAACGTTGAAAAAAAAAATTTAAAAAAAAAAAAAAAAAAAAGAAATTAGAAATTTGATTTGTTCCTCACAGAAGAATGGGCTAGCAATTCTGTATTTATATGTATCCTAGGGTTTAAGAAGTAGTAAGTATATTGTTGATAATAAAAACCAGATCACTGACTTTTGGAGAAAGAAGTTACATAAGAAAAGGGCGAAGACTAGAATGATCCCTTTGTTTCTGAACTAGAATTGAGGTCCCAATACGGAGTCATGGATTTATTTCAATAGTCTGGATTTAGCTCTATTCACTGAGAGAGACTAGAAGTAATAGTGATAGCCACTAGTAGTGTCTTATCTAGTATCCAGTCTTGGTTTGGAGATGACATTCTCAAATAAAAGGAGTTAGAGTTCCTTGGAGAACAGGTTGATTCCAGATTTGAGCTAGGGAAAACAGGATAAATCTAGAGTATCTTGTGGTGTCATTAAGTATGGAAGTGCAAAAAGAAAGAAGAAGGAAGGGAGAGAGGGAGGGAAGGGGAGAGGAGAGAAAGAAAGGAGAACAAAGGAAGAAGGTATAAAGGGCACAGAGGCCAACCTGAAAGTGCTTCCAACAGACAAAGAACAACTATAGCAAAAATATAAATATTGATATTAGTTTATAACAAAGTATAAAACGAAGAGTCCAAACTGAGACAAACAAGAAGAGATTATACTCTCTTACAGAAGAATTTGAAGTAAAGACATGGAAAGGATGAGGGAAATAGAAAATCACTATTAAAAATGCCACAGTAGACCTAGAGGGTATTATGCTAAGTGAAGTAAGTCAGACCGAGAAAGATAACTACCATATGATCTCATTTATATGCAGAATCTAAAAGACAAAACAAATGAATATACAAACAAAAGGCAGAAACAGAGCCATAAATACAGAGGATAAACTGGTGGTTGGCAGAGAGAAGGGTAAGGGGGGATGGGCAAAATGGGTGAAACAGAGTGGGAGACACAGATCCATGTATGGAATGAGTAAGTTACAGGGATAAAAGGTACAGCATAGGGGATGTAGTCAATGGTATTACATTCATGCTGATGGTGACAGATGGTAGTTACACTTGTGGCGAGCATACATAGCATAACGTATCAACTTGTTCAATCACTGTGTTGTCCACCTGAAACTAATGTGACATTTTGTGTCAATTATACTTAAATTTTAAAAAGCTACGATACCGATTTCCATAAGCAAGGTCCAATGACAAATGCAAAAATTAGTGAGCTAAAATTTAAGCAAAAACAAAGTATTTACAGTCTCAAATTCTCAATCCCAAGGCACTATTTACAAAGGGTAAAATAGTAACTTTATAATAGAGACTGTGGCTGAAATCACCTTAACCAAGTGACCAACCTCACCAGTTATAAACCCCCTGATGTAAGTGCCCTGAAAGTAAGTGCAATATAATCAAGATAAAACCAACCCAGACCTATCTAAATTGAAGGACATTATGCAAAATAACTGACCAATACTCAGCAAATATATCAAGGTTATTAAAGCCAGGACTGAAACTCTGGCAAAGAATGGAGGCATATAAGTAACATGACAACTAAATGTAATGTGGACTCTTAAATTAGATTATAGAACAGAAAAGAACATTAGTGGAAAAACTGGTCAAATCCAAACAAATTCTGTACTTCAGTTACTATATTTGTACCAAAGTTAATTTCTTAGTTTTTATTAGTATTCTGTGATTATATAAGTTACTAACAAAAAGAACAGCTGGGTGAAGGGTATATGGGAATTTTCCATACTACTTTGGCAACTTTCTGTAAGTCTAAAAAGAAAGTCTAAAATTATCTTATTATCCCCCCCAAAAACAATATTTTTAAAGTTAACATTCACTTTGGACAAAAAACTGATATAGATATGAGCAGATAATTCATAAATCTTGGAATAGATTCTTCTGAGTTGCTAACTCCCTAAGGAATGGGTACAGGGTAATAGCCTAATTTAAGGTATGATCATTTAAAGTGTATAAGAAAGAATTCTAAACAACAAGGTAGAATGAATGCTTGAACAAGTGATCAAGAGCTTGTGAAATCAACGTTCTTGAAGAACTTGAAGGATAAGGTAGAAAATCAGTTGTGTTGGGAGAACGGAAGCTTTATTCTTTAGGGGAAATAAGAATATTCTTGCATGTTCTGTTTCTTCCACATAGAAGCTTTAAGAAATGAGTTCACAGCTCTATTACCTGTGTATTTGCACGTGGATTAATGGACGGCCGCATAGTTCTACTAAAATGTATCATAAGCAAATCCTGAGACTTGGAAACATTCTAAGGAAGCACATCAGGAAATTTGGGTTAGGAATTAAATGAAATGCACAGAGTTTTACATCTTTTTTTCCTTATTCATTATATTTTAAGCTCAAGTGGTTTCCCATCTGGGTTAAGGAATTGCATTGCTGAAATGTTAATATTCTTTCCTGTGGTATTATTTCATTTTAATTCATTTTGAAAAGATGTATGGTCTAACAGACTAGAAAGCCCACTGATTTGACAGAGATAATGTGTAAAACAATCTTCATATTGGTTAGAAGTTACCAATGGCTTAATCTTGATCAGTGGTTTTCTAGTGAGATGATAAAGTTTTAAAATCTTTAATTTTTCCCAGCGTGATTTCATTTAGGATTATGTAGTCTGATTCATTTAAGAAAAGTACACCAGGGAACAATATAATTTTGGAGCAGAACTTTGATAAAGAGTCAGGGAGCATTCCATTTCTGATTCAAGGGACAATTCCATAGACTATCTTTCTTCTCTTTCCATTTCTATCTCTTTGTCTCTTTTTCTCTGTTGATTTTCATCTTGGAAGCTTTGCAGCTGAAACACAGGTGGGCGAGTAGTTTTTAGTTTCCTTTTTATGGATTTTTCTACATTGCTTTAAATCTCCACTGATTTGAACAGCCTGACTGATCCTTTTAGTATTGACGTCAGGAGAGGAGACAAAGGACTAGGAAAGCACTGAGATGCAAATTATTAAAAATAGGTTTTATTGTATATGGATCTATGTTGATTGATTAATAACAGTAAATACTTTATACTTTCAAACCACTGCATTCTTATTATTTTAATTTATAATATAATAAATCTACGGTTGACTGAATTTTTTATTTTTCATCCAGACAATTTGGCAAGATGTCATTACATGCTTGAGACAGGGGAAGAAATACCTCAGATTGACAGGTATAGAAAATTAGTAAAGAGAAAGGGAGAAATGGTTACTGGTTACTTTTGAAATTTACAATAAGTATATAGTTTGAATTATAACAAACACATATTGACTACTTTCTATGCAGGTAGCACAAAGGAGTCTATGCTAATAAGGTAGACAAAGTTTTACACCTGTTGGAAACTCACAAGATATAAGCAATACTTTCCTTTATGGCCTCTAGATAACATATTATTTTTAAAACCCTGATATTCTATGGCATTTTCCATGATTCTTCTCGTTTCTAGGGGATTATGTTTTCATGGCTTCCTCAGTCTCTATATCCTACATCCAGTCCAGACATAAAACTCAGTCCCCTCAGTAGTCTCTGCCATAGGTTCATTCCTCTGAAATGTTTCATAAGTTGAGTAGAATTTATAACAGATTTGGAGTCATAACAAGTGGTCATATTTTATATTATGTAGGTCACTCTCGTCTTCTCTTTACCTCTTTTTTCCTGTACTATGCAGACAAATGTATCTCTTCTGACTCCTAGCTTCAGGATTGCACAACCAAACATACTAAGGTGCTTAGCTTACTAAGAGCCTTCTACTTAACAGCATTATCCTTAGAAGGAAGTTGGAATAACAAAAGGCATATTAATAATAAGTTAAAAATAACAAAAATAATGATGATGAGGGGCATCTGGGTGGCTCAATTGGTTAAGCATCTGACTCTTGATCTCACCTTGGGTCATGATCTCACAGTTTGTGAGATTGGGCTCTGCATCAGGCTCTGTGTTGACATCATGGAGCTGTGTGGGATTCTCTCTCTCCCTCTGCCTCTGCCCCGCCCCCACCCCGCTTGCGCACACACACACACTCTCTCTCTCTCTCTCTCTCTCTCAAAATAAGTAACATTTTTTAAAAGACTCAGTAATTCACTGAAGAGTACACAAAATAAAAATATGTAAAATGTGACAAAACATAAAACATGGGGAGTGAGGAAAAATGTAGAGTTTTAGAATGAATTCAAATTTCAGTTTTTATCAATTTAAAATAGACTGCTATATATATAGGATACTGTTTGTGAGCCTCATAGTAACCACAAAGCAAAATCCTATAGTAGATACACACAAAGAAAATAAGAAAGGAATCTAAATGTAACACTAAAGAAGGTCATCATACTGCAAGAGAAGAAAGAGAGGAACTGCAAAATAACCAGTAAACAATTAATTATGTGGCAATAAACATATACCTATCAATAAATAGTTAAATGTAAATAGACTAAATTCTCTAATCAAAAGACATATAATGGATAAATGGATTAAAAAAAAAGTCCCATCTATTTGTGGCCTACAAGAGACTCACTTCAGATTTAGAAACATACACAGACTGAAAATGAAGGGATAGAAAAAGATGTTCCATGCAAAGAGAAACCAAAAATATCTGGAGTAGCAATACTTTTATCAGGCAAAACCAAATTAAAAAAAAAAAAAGACTGTAATAAAAAATAAAGAGGGGCATTACAGAATGATAAAGGGGTCAGTCATACAAGAGGATATAACATTGTACATAAGTACTTATACACCCAATATAAGAGCATCTAAATATATAGAGCAGATATTAACAGACCTAAAGGGTCTCCCTAAGTGGGAGAAAATATTTGCAAATCGTATATCCTCTAAAGGGTTAATATCCACTATATATACAGAACTCATAAGCTAAGTAGAAAACAAACAAAAATCCCAGGCCAATTTAAAAATGGGCAGAAGACCGGAAAAGATATTTTTTTTTCAAAGAAGATACACAGATGGCCAAAAGGTACATGAAAAGATGCTCAACATCACTAATTATCAGGAAAATGCAAAATTAAAATCACAATAGATACAATCTCACACCTGTTAGAATGGCCATTATCAAAATAACAAGAAATAACGAGTGTTGGTGAAGATGTGGTGAAAAGGAGACCTTCGTGCACTGTGGCTGGGAATGTAAATTCATACAACCACTGTGGTGGTTCCTAGGGGGCTCAAAAAATTAAAGATAGAACTACCAACAAGTCCATTGCTAGGTATCTATGCAAAGAAAACAAAAACACTAATTCTAAAAGATATATGCACCTCCATGTTCATTGCAGCATCATTTACAATAGCCAAGATATGGAAACAACGTAAATGTCTATTGACGGATGAATGGATAAAGAAGATGTGGTAAATATATATACAAATGGAAAATTACTCAGCCGTAAAAAAAGAATTAAATCTTGTCATTTACAAGCACATAGATGGATCTTGACAGAATTTGGCTAAGTGAAGTAAGTCAGACAAATACCATATGCTTTCACTTCGATGTGGTATCTAAAAAACAAAACTCCTAGCTATAGAGAACAGAATGGTGGTTGGAGGTTGGGCAGTAGGAAAAAAGGTGAAGGGAATCAAGAGGTATAAACATCCAATTATAAAATAAATAAGTCACAGGGATGTAATATATGGCATGGCAACTCTAGTCAATAACATTGTAGTGCACACTTAAAAGTTCCCATGAAGGTAAATTGTAAAAGTTCTCATCACAAGAAAAAATTTTTTTGTAACTTTGTATAGTGATAAATGGTACTAGACTTGCTGTGTTTATTGTTTTGCAGTGTATACAAATATTAAATCATTATGTTGTATACCTGAAACTATAAAGTGACATCAATTATACCTCAGTAAAAAAATCTCATTTTCCTGTTGAATTTCAATCACTTGTAAAAATACTACATGGAAAATAATATAGGTAGTGTAACCTCTGAATTAATATCAGTTTAAAGAGAAAATATATAAACTATTCTGTATTCACAGAAAGATTACTCACATCCTGAAATAAATTTATCTCTCTCAATAGTTTAATAAAAACATGACCCAGTCATTTGAGTGGAATACAAAGTAATTTTGTTCATATTTGGATTTCTAATATGTTCACATCCATTCTTTTACCCTCCATTTCTATCAAGTATAAGACTTTTGATTTTAAATAGCAGGCGCACACACACACACACACAAAAGAAATGAGAACAATACAGCTTTTACATCTTTTAGGTGACATGTTCCATAAACCTTAAATTTGATGAAAATTTATGTAAGTTTATAGTATGGTTATTTGAGTCATTCTAATGAAATAAGACTTGAACTTCAGAAAAGTAAAATCATAGCATATTAGAAGTGTCACTTAGAAAATTTATGTTAAATATATAAATTCAACCAGCTGCCCCAGACATCATGATTTAACATAATGACTGTAGGTTAGACATGAACCACACCTACATAATTTTCCTAGTGATTTGTCTGTATTGGTTCCAATTTGATTTATTTAAGGAATTATTAGGCTTATTTTAAAAGTATTTAGATGTCTAATGTACATGAACAACTCTAGGGAAGGGGTAAGCAAAATATCAGTTTGTACATTCAAAACACAATTTAGTGATAGCTCAAATTATTATGTGACCATAAAACTATGATAAGAAAGAGGGGAAAGACAAAATGAAAGGCCAATTGCTTTTCTATTACATGTCACAGTAGGGAATGTTACAAGTATAATTGAGACCTTGTTAAATAATAAAGGAAAGACCGTAATAAAAACTGAGTAGCTAGAGAGGAAATCAGTTTTTCAGATATTTCAAATACTTGAAATTGTAAAGGAAATTTTAACGGAGATGGGAAGTCGCCTTTATATGTCATTCTCAGTATGGATATCATTAGTGGGGCATCAAAATATGCTACAGTATACTCAGCCAAAGTCTATGACCAAAAAGAAATTACTTTAAGAAAGATTACCATTAGGAAGTATCGGTTTTACCTTTAGAACTTGTAATATTTAGATTCACTTTCCTGAAGTATAAAACAATGTTGTTTTAACAAATTATGAAGAAAATAATGTTTCATTTTTTTCCTACTTTTTAGCCAAATTATTTTTTTAGTGAGGTAATTACTTTTGTTATATCCATGGAGACCATTCTAAACTAGCCTTCATTAAGTATTAAGAAAGCGATGTTTTTTTTTTTTTCTATGAAAGCTATGGGCTCAGTCTGATTATAGGTACCCAAATACTGCTGTTGATTTATACATCTAGGCTCTTACGTGGGTAACACAGATCCAAGCAAGAGGGTTGTTAGCCCTTTTCAACATAGTTCTACTTGTTGAGGGAAAACTGATTTTTCTATATAATTTTAAATATAAAATTTGAGGATCCTCCAACAAAGTCCCATATCTATGACAAAAAAGGGAAGTGTCTTCATGAAAAGATAAGGAACCTGAGGCTGTTGTAGAGGATGAAAAGTTAAGTATGATACTGCTCACACAGGTCACATACACTTTAACAAAAAAACATTTTTCTATCCAATAATCCACCATCTTTTCACTCATGTGTTAGCACTACAGCTAGGTGTTGAGTGTATAGACTTTGTAGAGTCTTTGAGATTTGGACTTGTATTCTGGCTTTAGCATTTGCCAGATGTGTGACCTTGGGTAAGACACTTAAAGCTCTAAGACTCAGTTTTAACATCTATAAAGTGGGCTACGAATGCTTTTTCATCAAATTCATTGTAAATATTAAATGAACTAATGTTTACAAATTCATTCTTCATGCTTGACATATTTTTACATGCTCATTCTTTTTTTAAATAGTGGGGCTTTTTTTCAGCATATTAGAAGAGTTTCATTTTTACATGTCTGCTCCAACTCCCAGAAAACAGTAGAAAAATCTAAAGAAAATTCTTAGGAACGTAAGTGCTATTGATCTTCTCCATTCAGCCGTAAGCCTTAGCAAGCCTTTTTCATTAGGACACTTGATTTACTCCACATTTAATGTTAAAGAAAGTTTTTGAAGATATTTGATGGTTCCCATTTGAGTTCGGGCGCCATTTTCCAGTAGAATTCTCATTTACATAATAATATTGAGGTTGTCTCCCTATGAAGCCACTGTCACCGAAATGGTAAAAGGGGGTCAAAAGGTACAAACTTCCAGTTATCGACTAAATAAGCCATGAAAATATAAGGTACACCATGGTTACTGTAGCTAATAATATGGTACTGTATGTTTGAAAATGGCTAAGTGAATATATCTTAAAAGTACCCATCACATACCAAAGAATTATGTGTGGTGAGGAATGGTAACTAGGCTTCACTGTGATGACCATCTTACAATATATATATAAATACTAAATCACTATGTTGTACACCTGAACCTAATACAATGTTCTATTTCAATTATAGATCAATAAAAAATGTTTTAGTTTAAAATTTTTTTTTGAGGATAATCAGAATATATGCAGCAAGAAAAACATGTTTTTGGAGAGAAAGATTGCCCATTTGCCCTTCCTTTGACTTGTTCTCTATCATAGGATTTGACCTCTAAAAACTGTATTTCCCAGCTTCCTTTGCCAATTGGCTTTAGGATAGATTTTGTCAAATCATTTCAGAAGAGCTGAAGGAGGAGAGAAAGAGGATATTGTCACCCTTTCTTCTCTTTGACGGCACCTCTAGCTGTGGCTACTTCTCCTCCAAGATCCCAGCATGGACCAGGCAGTCTGACTCCTGGCTTTAGTTATACACATCCTCTCACCCTGCCATGGACTTTTCTTCCTCTTTTATTAATGTCAAGGTTGCTTCATTGATTCATGTTTGCAAACTCTTCTGACACTGTTATGACAAGATCCATATAGTGGCTTCCTTTTAATGAACGCCATGATGGAATTATGGTTTCCTGAGTAAATCCTGAAATTTTGGAGAATGGACTTGCTCTATTGAGCCAGTGATTTCCATACTGGGGCCATGAATAATTATGAAAGAACGAGATTTTAGTGCCATCTATCATAAATACCTACTTTGTCACACCTGATTCCTTCATACCATTTACCACTAGCAAATGACCACATTTGTAACATTTTCTAAATGTGGGACAAAAGGGGCACCAAGTAGAGGACCTCCCACTCTTTCTAGGAATTTAACTGGGCTGTTTTGCCATCACTAAACTTTGTCCCTTCAAAATACTTCTGGGTTTTTGATCTGTGGATGATTGTGACAATATTTTTGATTTGGAAATTCTCTGAGTTTTAGTGTTTTGTTTTAAATTAAATAATGCTTTCACTTTAGCCATTTTTTAACCTGAGAAATACAGTATCAGCTATTGCATACTGTGCAAATAGTTTCAGTGATTTTAAACACAAGTTTAATTATTACATTCTTTTTCAAAAAAAATTTAAAGTTTATTTTTGAGATACAGAGAGAGAAAGAACACGCATGCGCACAAGTGGAGGAAGGGCAGAGGGAGGGAGAGAGAATCCCAAGCAGGCTCCTTGCTGTCATGGGGGGGGGGGGGGAAGCCCAACTTTGGGCTCAATCCCACAAACCATTAGATCATGACCTGAGCTAAAATCAAGTCAGGTGCTTAACAAACTGAGCCACCCAGGTGCCCCTAATTATGCACATTCCAAGGGGCTTCACTTAGGCCTTAAAGATTAGCTTTATCAAATAGTTTAATGGACAATTATCTTCCATCAATACCCCTCACCCCTTTGCTGCCAAGGAAATTTTCTTATTGTGTGAGTCAAAACTTGGCTTAATTCACAAAGGGCTTAATTTTACCAAAAATAATTTTGTAACTTGAGATTCTCAATTCTTAAATTTATTGAAACTCATATTGAGAGTGCTAAAAAATATGCCCAGTTATCAGTCACTGGCTAGTTTCTCTGAAGACAAGCTTTCTCAGCTTCACACTCATAAACCTTGTTATTTTCATGTGCTATCTCCAACTCTATGATATAGGCTTGCAGTATATTACTTGCAAAACACCTATTAAAACTCCTGTTTTCAGATTTCTGAACATCTTGTTAAAACTTGCACATTTTAAATTCTTTATGACATGCTTACATGCAAACATAATCTTTCTTATCAGAAGTCATAAGACGTATGAAGAATCAAATCCTACTATTTAAGATAAAAGAAAGATTTATTTTGTATTGCTCAATTGCTAGTGGCTACCGTGAGACTCTTTTAAACATTACTCAGTTGAAAGAATTCCTTAGCATACACATTTTAGACCTTGGGATTTCCTTCCCATTATCCCCCTGTCTTACCCTTTTTTGCCTACAACTCCTTTCTGTCTCGTTCCTGCCTTACTTCTCACTTTATTCTGTTAGCTGAGGCTGTTATGTGCACCTCCCACCTCCACAACAGGCATCCAATAATACCCTTTCTTTTGGCTTCCAGTCTGAACAATGGACACTATTCCTGGCTATTTTATGTCTCATTTCTCTGCATATCCCCCCTCCCCCGCCTTTTTTTTCAGATGAAATGCTGCATCATATCTTTTTTTCTATGAAAAAAATAGATGACTATTATTTGAAATGTCAGTGAATCCTATTTGGTCTAACTAGAGACTTTAAAGATCAATTCTGTAGCACACAGTAAGCACTTAATAGATGTTAGCCATTACTATTATTATTGCCACATGTTCTTTGCCTTTCTCTAAAATTCCTAAGTGAAGGGGGAAGAAAACCCAAAGGCTTCAAGGGAAAACAGAACATAGGTTTGGACTTAGTGCTCAAGTGTACAGAGAGGCCTTCCAGGATTCTCAAATATAAGATATAGTGGTAGAGTTAGGAAGAAATAAAAGATATAAGACAATATTCATGGTTCACTGCTAGTGAAAACACTTTGGGTGGGAACTTTTGAAATTTGAAACTCTGTAATTTTCCCTTTGTTTTATTTATTTTTATTTTTATTTTTTGTTAAGTTCCTTCCTGTTACTAACAGTAAAAATCAAAAACAGTAGTATATTACTTTTCAGAAACTATATGGAAGGGGAATATTCCTGATTCATTCATTCAGCAAGCAAATGGAATTCAGCTCATAATTTGTACCAGGAAGTATGGCTAGTGGTAAGGATACAAGGGAGGCAACTGCCCTACTATTGTTCCCACAGATTACAGAGATTAAGTGGAAATGAATCCCCTGGAATCAGGCTGCCAGGGTTCATGTTCTGCCTCTCCCACTTGCTACCAATACAACCTTGGGAAAATTACTGGACTTGCCATGCTTCATCTGTGTAATGGGGATAATAAAGAGCACTTACCACTCCTAGGTTATTAGGAAAATCAAACGAATGAATATGTACGAAATACTTAGAACACTTGTTGCCAAGTGCCAGGTGCTCAGTGAATATTAGCTTTTTAACATTAGAATTGTGCTTCTCAAAGATGGTACATGGATGCTACCTAAGTAATATGCAGACTGTTAGTCTTGCAATTATTATTTTGTTTCACTATGGTTATAAATTTTGTGAACTATATATTAGAAGCTTTTCATGAACAGATGCAGTTTTGTGTTTAAATGCATTTATTTATTTATTTATTTATTTATTTATTTATTTATTTATTTATTTTTAAATTTCAGTTTTGTAGTTTTATTTTCATATTTTGAAGCCTACACTTTTTAAAAAATTTTTTTAACATATGAAATTTATTGTCACATTGGTTTCCATACAACACCCAGTGCTCATCCCAAAAGATGCCCTCTTCAATGCCCATTACCTACCCTTCCCTCCCTCCCACCCCCTTATCAACCCTCAGTTTGTTCTCAGTTTTTAAGAGTCTCTTATGCTTTGGCTGTCTCCCACTCTAACCTCTTTTTTTTTTTCTTCCCCTCCCCCATGGGTTTCTGTTAAGTTTCCCAGGATCCACATAACAATGAAAACATATGGTATCTGTCTTTCTCTGTATGGCTTATTTCACTTAGCATAACACTCTCCAGTTCCATCCACATTGCTACAAAGGGCCATATTTCATTCTTTCTCATTGCCACATAGTATTCCATTGTGTATATGAACCACAATTTCTTTACCCATTCATCAGTTGATGGACATTGAGGCTCTTTCCATAATTTGGCTATTGTTGAGAGTGCTGCTATAAACATTGGGGTACAAGTGCCCCTATGCATCAGTACTCCTGTATCCCTTGGGTAAATTCCTAGCAGTGCTACTGCTGGGTCATAGGGTAGGTCTATTTTTAATTTTATGAGGAACCTCCACACTGTTTTCCAGAGTGGCTGTACCAGTTTGCATTCCCACCAACAGTAAATGCATTCATTTAAGTAAAAAAAAAAAAAAGTTGATTAAAAAAAAGTTCTTCAAAGTCTAGATAAGTAACAAGGACTCCTAGTGCTCTCCCATATATCTAGGTCACCTCACCTTTCTGCCACCTGGGAGGACTTTACTTGCCTGCCTCTTGGCATAAGGCAGGGTTATGCAACTAGTTCTGGTGTGTGGGTTGTGAACAAAAGTGACATGTGGCATGCCCCAGGTGATGCATTTAACTGCCATGGTTAGACCCTCCAGGATTCTCTGTTAGGGTCCAGAGAGGAGTTTATAGGAGCCAAAACAGAGTAGTTTTGTTAAGCCACTGAAATGTCCCATTTTTGTTACTGGAGCATGAAGTGGTTTATGCATACTTACCATACATGGTGGTGGAAGAATATGATAAAAATTGTGAAAATTTTGAATGCCATTTGGGGAACACTGTAATAGAAATAGATGCACCCCATTAAAGAATGACAGATTGTTTGGCCTTGTGAGGGGGCAGTTGTCAAATGTTTTGTGGAGAAAATGGTACTTGAATCACTCTTACAGGATGAATAGGGGTTTGGTAGAAATGCGAGTAAAGAGCAATCTGAAATTAGGAAAGGACATGTATGGGCACCCAAAGTGATGGAAGTGATGACGAATTCAAAGGACAGTAAGAAGGAGAGTGTGGCTAGACCTTGGGAACAACGGGCTGGGATTGTTGGAGACAAAGGCTGGCATATGAGTCAGCAGACCAGAGTATGAGTCAGGGAAAGGGTAGCCCACTCAAATGGTTGAATTAAAGGGAGTTTAATGAAAGTATCATTTCCAGTGGTGTAGGCAGCTTTAAGGCTAACAGAAAGGATAAGGATGTGTCCAACTACCAGCAACAGTGCTAAGTCTTTACCACTCGTTAGCATGGAGAAACCAAGAGAGGAAGTGGAGGTGCCTAAGCTCAGAGATATGGCCACAAGACGGCAGGAAGGAAGTTTCTACCTGACAGGAGGGAACAGGGAGGGCTAGTGCTCCAATCGCTCTTACCTACTGCCCTTACCTTGTTAACTTCCCTTGGAAAATCCGACCTCTCCAGCTACCATTTTTTCAAATTATTCTAACTGAATGCTAGAACTATCTTGTGCCCTGCGTAGTGAATTACTCTTCATATAATGTATTTCTCTGGAGACACATATAAAACTCAATTTTGAGGTTTTGAATGAAGCTTTAACCTCTCATTATTCAGCATCTTTGTTTAGAGTTGTATCATCGTTTCTTCTTATTTGTATATTTGTTTATTTTGCTTTGCTTTCTGTAAGGTGTATCATTTTTGTTTTCTGTAGCCAACTGTAACATAAAGTTCAAAACATAGAAATAGAAAATCTCTTTTTCTATGGGTATTTAAGAAGCCTATGCATTTCAAAGCTTCATTTACCATTAAATTGATAATTATTTAGTTAGTGGAAGAACAAAAATCTATGGAATGCCGAACATAACCCAAGTGAAAAAAAATTCAGCATTCTCCACATCTGACAAGTTAACTTCTTTTCTATGGAAAATCGACACCTCTAATTAATACCTGATGAGCAAAAATCTGTATAGCCAAAGATTACTAAGTTTATATGCTGTCAAATGGTCAAAAGAATATGACATATGTCAGTTAAAAGTGTCCTTTGGAATAGCTGAACACTTCAGGATTTTTAGTTGTTGTTATTGTAGGTGTTTTAATACATTTATATATATGACAGCATAGCTGTTAGACTGGATTCGACGTCAAGCAGGCCTGGCTTTGATTCATAGGTGTGCCATTCTCTAGCTCTGTGACCACGGGTAAATATTTAATTTCTTTGGGCCTCAGTTTACTCATTCTAATATGGAGATATATGAGATAATGGTAGCTACCTCTTTGGGTTATTGTGAAAAGTGGATAAAATCTAGAAAGCAATTAGCATGGTGTCTGACACATAGTTACGTGCTCAATAAATGTAATTTGGCATTATCATTATTAACTCGTATTCAAGCAGCTTTTTCTATATTGAAAAATAGTTGTATCACATTAGCCTGAGACATAATCAGTGGAGTGTCAGCCTCATCGAAGTGTCAGAAACTGATCCGATTGTCCTCGGTGTCACTCGAATCTGTTGACCACGAGCAGCCAGAGCGATGCTTCTGAAACACAATTTGGATCATGTCACTCCCTAGCTCACAACCCTCCAAAAGCTGCCAATCACATCCAGAGCAAAATGGAAAGGTTTTACTCTTGTGACAACCCTGTCCTGAGTACCTCTGCTCTTACTTTCTACCATTCCTCTCCCTTCTCATTTCATTCCCTACAAAATTATACTTATCCCCAGACCTTTGCACTTATCCTTCATCCCTGGAATTCCTCTTTGTCACTCGTTAAGGCTGGCACCCTCAGTCCATTTAGGTGCCTTATTTAAAGAAGACATTCTCAGCGACTCCAATTAAAGCAGTGACTACTAACTTAGAGTGGTTTTTAAATGTTTTCTATCTGTCTCCCATTCTAGTGGGCAGTTCGCATGAGGGCAAGTCTTTGGTGTGTTCACTGTTGTATTCCCAGTTTCTTGTGCTGAGTTTGCCATGTACCAAGTGCTCAGTAAGTATTGTTCATCAAGGGGCACCTGGGTGGCTCAGTCAGTTAAGCATCCGACTTCGGCTCCAGTCATGATCTCGTGATTCGTGGGCTCGAGCCCCACGTCAGGCTCTGCACTGATGTTGCAGTACCTGCTTGGGATTCTCTCTCTGCCCCTCCCCTGCTCAGGCTCTCTCTTTCTCTCAAAATAAATAAACTTAAAAAACAAAGTATTGTGAATCAAAAACTGAAGTGTTCAACTTAGAAAATAACTACGGGGGTACTTATCTGAAATTTATTCACTATTTTAGGCAATTACTTCGTGACTCAAAATGATCAGTATGTGTCACAGTTTTAACCAAAAGAGTATCTTTCTAACTTAATAAACACAATGTTTATTATAAGAGGTGCAAAAGCATTCTCATGGGGAGCTTTCATAGTAAAACTAACAAATCAACACAGAAAAAGTCTCTATGTCAGTATTCGATAATGGTACTTAGTAAAATCAGAGGAATAAAAGCTCACAGAATGACTAAAAATGGTAAGTCTTAAACAAAGCATGACTCTGTGTGAATGAAAGTGTTGGGTGTCCAAACTGTTCTCATTTGCTTCAAGATGGAACCATAGGTCAATCATTCTTTCTTAGATAAATATGCTATCCTTGTTAGCTGGCTACAGACAGCCTTTTCCCCAAAACTGTTTCCACTCATTTGAGAAGTAATCTTCAGACCCATGTTATTTGTTAAAGAACAAGATGTTCCCATCTAGAATATAAGAACCAGCATCCTTATGGAAATTTCAAACCAAAAGACCGTATTTTCTCTGCTGTTTTTTTATGTGGCCATTTGACCAGTCAGTGCCTTCGCAGGTGGAGTCCGGGTTTGTGGTTTGTGTGGCACTGCCGTCCAATTTCATGTCAAACTTTGCTCAGCTCTACCCTCCTGCCACCTCTCCCAACATTTTCTAATTGGGGCTCTCCTTCTGCTTGACCAGCTGGTCACAGAGTCCCCGGTTCATTCACGCTTGGCTCCATTCTCCATTCTGCATCTGCCTAGGTCTGCTTAAAACCTGCCAGGGATCTTTGACTACGTAACAGCAGAATGTCTGAGCTGGTTCCTATGACACGGAGGCCTTCTGGGACACCTCCACATCCTGCTGCTCCCAGCCACTTACGTTTCAAAACCTCTTCCCTATACTAGCCTCCCCTCCTCCCCTTCAACTTTCTCCTGGGCATGAAAGGGTTATGAAAGGTGACTCAGTCATGTCGCAGCCTAGTATATTACAAAGAACACTTGCATTCAGAGGCACCTGAATTTGAAATCCTTTTCCAACTGACTAGGTTTGTGGTCTTAGAGAACTTACCTCGCCCTCTCAGCCTCTGTTCCCTTACTAGACAAAAATGGGAACCACTGTACCTACCTCAGTTACAGAAATACATCAGATGGCTCTAGAGCACGTGGCTCACAGCATGTGGTGGGAGCTGGTAGCCCCCTGTAACAATTATTATGGGCCAGGCCTGGCAGAGAGGATGTTAGTTCTCTTCCCACATCTTGGTGCGGACGGAATTTCATCAGAGAGCCTCTTATCCGGTGGCCTTATCTGCCAAACAAGCCTCCCACCCTCTGGAACAGTTAAAACCCTTTCCAGGAGCTTCCAAGTCCAAATAACTTTAGTGTTTGTTTCCAACCACATGGACTCCTGCAGAGGCCAGTTGGTGGCCATGCTCTGGAAATGAGGCAGAGTTCAGATTTCTACTGCATTTTATGGGCACAAACAGCCCAAACTCAGTAAACACTTCCATTGCCATGTGGAGCAAAGCATCCCGAAGCCTTGAAATGACACATTCCGAAGTCTTAAAAATCCAAAGGGGAAGAAAGAAATAATTTTAAAAATCTGGGGTAATGGTGACAGAGCATGACTAAAACAATAGTCACTGGGCTAGCAGTCCTTGATAACTTATCTCTCCTGTGGGCGATGATACTAAACCCCCTGGGATTAACTTGAAGACACGTTGCTGTAGCAGGAGAAAAAAAGCAATCCTGATGCCAGCGTAAGTTCCTGAAGACTACTGTTTACAACAAGAACAGCCAGTCCCAGCCATATGTAATCTGAAAGCATCCATTTTGTATGAAGGAGTGTACACAAATTCAGATTAAGATGCTGTTACAAAAAGGGTAAGGGCTTCTTAATCGAACCTGTGACACAGCAGGTAGATTTATTCTGACAGGGTAATGAATGATATGGCTTTGGTGGGAGTGCCAGTTAAAAGCAATTATCATCAGCTTGACGTGACAGCCTACTAAAATGCCTCCTAGGACTCACCCTTTTTTTCTAAGGCAGATATTTTTGTTTCTGGGCATGGTTCTGATTTGGGAGGTTCCGGGTTGTTTTTCTGTTTAGAAATGCAGATGTAGCCATTGTTTTAGAAAGCCTCCAAGTGGGTCACCCTGATTTATCCTTTTAGGATGGTTCCATTATGAAACGAGTCAGTTGCTTCCTGGAAAGGAACCAATGCAAAGAACAATCCTAAACCCTAATTCACTGCAAACATTTCCCTGAATGCATGGCACTCATTGCTATTTGTTTAAACAAGGACACTGCAGTTATAGCCCAGGAAAGGAAGTAGGAATCAGAATGTACAATGTCAAAGCATCTTTCAAAAGGAAACCTGATCATACATGATTTGTACTAATTGCATTTGAACTGCGTTACATTGCATCATGTACCTGTTGGTAAGATGGTATTCCTAAATTAAGTAATTGTGTTTTGGGGCCTCATTTCTGGGTATAGTAGACTTCTTTTTCTCAGGAAGCCAGCTGACGACACTAGTAGCCATGCAATTCCTGTCCAGCTCTCTACATGGTTTGGCTGTGGACACTGTGAAATTCCATTCTTCTCCTTAGCCTTATCTCTTTAGTGGGTTGAACCCCACTAATCAGCCATGTTCCCATTCTGTCAACTTGGTTGATGCAGCTGGGCTAGGCAAGGGGATGTGCTGGAGTCAGAAGCAAGCTCCCCTCATCCACCAGGGAATGTTTCTTAGAGAGGGAACTATCTTCTGTGAGACACACATTCCTCATCTAGAAAATTAAGCAAATATGAGACTATGAACCTCAGTTTCCCAGACTGTAAAATGGGACTGATGACACCTGTCTTGCAGAACTGCTATGAGGATTAAATGAGATAACTATGTGGGGCACCTGGGTGGCTCAGTCGGTTAAGCTTCTGACTTCAGCTCAGGTCACGATCTCACAGCTTGTGAGTTTGAGCCCCACGTCGGGCTGTGTATTGACAGCCTGGAGCCTGATTCCGATTCTGTGTCTCCCTCTCTCCGCCCCTCCCCCACTCATTCTCTCTCTCTCTCTCTCTCTCTCTCTCTGTCTCTCAAAATAAAATAAACATTACAATTTTTGTTTTTTAAAAATGAGAAAGCTATGGGATGTTCTGGTGCATGGTATGGACCCAGTAAGTTATATTTTTTGTTATTAATGCCTCCAGTTGTTTTCCATTCAATTATTAGTGATTTATATTCATGTTTTTTTTCTTTCATGACCTTTTATCTAGAGTGTTCTTCAGAATTTACTCATGTACTACTGTAGAACTCTTCTATCTGTGCCTGCCTTGTACATATTTAAGCTCTCTTGCTTACTTTGTATCCTTTCTTCTCTGCAAGTTTCATAAACGGTTTATACCATTTCCCTAGCGTGGAAGAAATCACACCTGCGTTGCATTTTACTGCAATGACTTGAACTCACCCCGTAAGTTGTTTGACTTTGTCATTTTAATTTGACTTTGTAGGTACCTTGAGACCTAAGGATGTTTTTCCCTTTCTCCCTCCCTCCCTTCCTAACTTTCTTCCTTTCTTCTTTCTTTTTTGGTATTATTTTTTTTTAATTTAATACCTATGGCTCAAAAACTATTGCACAGTGAGAAAATGATAGAATAATTTCTGGTAAATGAAAGTTGAAGTAAAATATCATAACTAAGGATGTCACTTTTGAACTCTTGTAATATTTGTAAAAGAGAAAGATTTTTCTGGAAATGATTTGAACTCTAAAAGCAGGTGAAGTGTAGTGTGAAAAATGTATAAATTCTGTAATTGAGGAAAGCCACCCTTTTTTACTCCTTGAGGAGTTACCTAAAATTATACAGAGGAAGACTGCCATTTTGATAGAGCAGTTTGGGTTTGGAACTGCACTGCAGCAGGCCAAGAAAGAAAAGAAGGCCATGGACTATATATATGTCACATCTGGTTTTCTTATTAAAAATGTACCGCTCACCATCAGCACTCTTATAAGTCAAATTATGTGTTTTGATTGCTTCTGGGTTTCTTTTATTAGTGTGTTGGCTGGTCCTTTGAATTTTTTTCTGTCTTCATTTCAGTTAATCAGTTTCTGATTTTTATCTTCCCAGAGAACTCAGCTTCTCAATATGGAAGACTTTTGTTTTCTTGAAAATGCAGGGAACTATCATGGTCCAAATTGCCAAATTCTATGCTTGGTTCTGTTTTCTCCGTAAGTGAAAATTCCCACAACCAACTGGCCATCTGATCAGTACTGAGTTCCAAGAAACAAGGACCTCATTTCTCTGCATGTCTGTTTTGAAAGCCTCACAACTATACAAGTATGCAATAAATATTTTAAGAGTTCTATATTGGTTGTGACCACTGATTTTAGAAGAATTAAAAAAGAACTCAGGTGTGGATTTCAGAATTGATCATTTTAATGTTTAAAATTCATATTTTTATGTAGTCATGTATGTTTCATATATACTCAATATTGTAATCTTTTGAATAAAGAATGATTGCCATATCCATAGTGCTACTCTAGGAAAAGGAAAAGGAAGAAAGAATAGCCTTTTTTTTTAAAGAAATATACTAGCTTGTCTATGTAGGAAGAAAGGCAATATTCAAAAATAACCATTTTAATAATTAACTGAGGCAAACATTATCAATGGATGGTGCAACCATTGAGCACATTGTTGCTAGGAAACAATATTCACATGGTCTCATAGTACCAGCCCCACAGATTACTTACTAAGTACAAAGAAAGAAAGAAAGAAAGGAAGGAAGAAAGGTTCTTTTATAATGGAAAGATCTGCTAGATATGTCTTCAACCAAGTAACCAAAGTTAGCATCATCAATAATGAGACAACTGGCAACATGTGCTTCTTAAGATGATATAATGGGAAATGTACATTATTTACATAGTATCCATGGAAAATTCTTTAATCGAATCCTCAGGAAGCAGTTGGACAGACTGTAAGTTGTTTTACCTACCACCTTGCCAAGATTCTTAAAAATGTTCAGTGTTATAAGTTGGAGACAAAAAGATACGGCAGTCAAATGTAGTTCATAATCCTTGAATGGATCCTCAATCAGAAAAATTTGGGATACTGGGGAAATTTGAATATGAAATATGTATATTAAATAATATTGTCTCTATTTAAATTTTTTTTGATCTGAGAGTATCCGGTTATGTAGAAGAATGCCCTTATTCTTAGGCAATACATGCTGAAGTGTTCTTGGGTGAAGTTCATGATGTTCATAAGTAGTTCAAATAGTTCAAAAAATGTGTGTGTAAATACCTAGATAGATAGATAAATAAATTGGCAAGATGTTAGTTGATAAATCTAGGTCAAGGATCTATATAGCTGTTCATGCTTTTCAAGTCTTCGACAATTAGAATCAGCCAGCTCTGCCTTTTTTTTTTTTTTGTCAGGGAAGATGGTACAAGAAAGCTATCTTTCTGGCAAGAAGAAAGAGCTTTTCTATATCTCACTGGCTATGTCTCTGGGGAGTGAACAACAACAGCTCGTACTCAGAAAATGACCTCTGGTCCACACACAAATGATCAGAGTGCCAGCGTTTCCTATTCATTTCTCTTCTCCAAAAGTGCTTGGAGAGGTCAGAGGAACAAAGGAATGGAGAAAATGGATCCTGAATCAGAAACTGAATTTTCTCCTACCAGTTCTGCAAAGACCAGAATATGGAGAGACTTGCCTTCCCCCGTAGCTTATAATATATGACACTCAATTTGGCTCCAGCTCTCCATCTCAGAATCTTCAGGCCTTTACAAACTGAAGGGCAGACTGAATTCAGTTTCAAGTTGTGTACAATACTTTTTGTTTGGGAATTGCACAGCACCAGCAAAGGATTAAATAAGGCCGTTGATAGCGTCTGTGCCTGTCCTATTAAGCATGCTGAGAAAACAAAGTCAGAGCAAATAACCTGGAGCAGGACTTTAAGGGCAAGCAGGAAGGCTACAGAATTGTTTCCAACGCTGTAATGTGAATTGGAGAACCAGGCAGCAGGTGCTTTGGCCCCGAGTACATATTTAACCAGGGATCTGAATACAAAGGATATTTTCGAAGACTTCATTAGAAAAAGCTAGTAAACAGCAAAGAATCCTCCTGCATCCCTCAGCTTCCTGGTTTAGCTCCAGCCCAAACTGGAGAGAAACCCATCTCGAGCTTTTGCTCTCAGAGAAGAAAAGAGAAAAAGCAATTAGGGGGATTAGTAGATAAGGTCAGACTTAGCAAGGCCAGTGCTGAAGTTATTATGTTTTTTAAAAAGGCCACTTGATTCAGTCCGCCATATCTAGATTTTTATTTAACCTATAGCTTTATTTAGAGCGTTAGAAAATCTCACAATTTTTGGTCATTTGCCTCTAATACTTCCCCAGGGGTAATTTCTTTAAGCAGCTCATTTTTGTCCTGATTTGAGATTTCAGGGAGATTCTTCTTCTTCTTCTTCTTCTTCTTCTTCTTCTTCTTCTTCTTCTTCTCCTTCTCCTTCTCCTTCTCCTTCTCCTTCTCCTTCTTCTTCTCCTTTTTCTTCTTCTTCTCCTTTTTCTTCTTCTTCTCCCCCCCCTGCCCCCCCCCCCCGCCCCCCAGGGTAGTCAGTAGTAAATATTAAACATACTGCAGAAAAAGTTATTACAAGCTCAGAAAATAATTTGCTTTAAGCTTTTTATGTTACAAAGAATAGTGCAAGTGATAAAATATTGGACATAATAAAAAAATCCAGATTTGGGGTTTTTTCATTGTTTTTTAAAATCTAGTCTAACGCTTTTTTTTCTGCCTTGTTTCTTTTAGTATTCATTTCTGAATTCAAGCAGTTTTTAATAAATATATAAGGATATTTAACTTCCCCACACAACATTTCTTATATTTGAATTGTCCTCTTAGGGCCCATATATTGATATTGGAATGGTGTTTTCCCATTTCCTTTCATGGGACTTGTTTCAAAAAAGTTAGGTTCAGATATTCTAGAAGAATCTAGGAACAATTTCATTCTTATTTATAAAATGGCTTCGGAGGGGCACATTAATATAAAACAGAGTGGTAGAGAACACATTTCAGTTACTTCCCAACAGATGTCTGATCCTGTTTCTGAGCTGCTTCTATTGAAAAGGGTCATCTTTTCTTTGCACTTTTTCACTTGATATTTTAGCAATACGTTCAGCAGGGAGGGAACTTCCTGAACGAGACAGAGATGAATTGTTAAATACTGAAATATCCTTCTGTTAGAACACCTTGTCACTCAGGGAGTATGTTCTCAGGCTCTCTGGTCCCTTGATTGACTTTCATAACAGTTATTACATTGTTAGAAGGTTTTGTATCAATATTGACTGCTAGTTTACTTTGGTAAAAGTAAACTAAACTTCTTTGACATGAAGGCATCACATGGGAAATGATGGAATGAAGCTGTGAACAGAGGATTCATGTCATATGAAATCGGTATGGGACATTCCCAGATATTCTGAGCAGCTTTTTGATACGTGGAGAACAACTTTTGTACATGGCTAGATCGGTGCCAGGCAACATGTTTGAAGGCTCTAGGTAACACAGTAGAAACCGATGGCAGCTGCTTCCATAAAGCACAAGCCCAGTGCTCAATGGCTATAATTTAATTAATCTTATGTGGCACCAACAAGAGAGCATCAGGGCTCCATCAGTTTAAGATTAGGTTCAAAAACTTACAAATTCAGTTTCTCTTTAATGGTCATTCAGGTTCTATCTGTTATTACAAAAAATACAATAAATATCTGATAAATGATGATAAAGGTAATATTTAATGTTTAGTGAGTATTTGCTATGAGCTAGGAACATAGGAGATATTTTCATTTATTTACAAAGTAGAGCAAAACACAACATATTGGAGGAAGGCAGACTTTATTCTGATTCTTAAATACTTTTTCATATTTCACTAATGTATGCATCCTCCTAATTAATCAAAATCTTCTCAGCTCAGAATTGCAGAGTGTCCACTAGGCCATTTTATTTAATTAGCTCATAGAGTTAGCTTTCTGTTCAATTCATAGGCATTTGACAGTATTACAGAATGCCCACTGGTAGCATTGTCTTCTTTTGCATTCCAACAAACTGGGAAATATCTCAGTGCCAAGTGAATTAAAGTAAACCTTGGATTTTTTAATTATTTAAATATCTTCATGCTGCCAGGGAAAAATACAGTATAAACAATAGAAGACAGTAATATACCATCTCTCCTTTCTTTGCTGTTCTTTGGGAATATTACATTCTTAAAAGAAGACAATTAAAAAAATTGAAAACCATTGGAGTATCATTAGAATGAGTTTGCACTAAATGTTATAATATAGGCTATTTCAATGTGGCTATCCCAAAATAGGAAACAAAAAATAGTATGTTTATGATTGTTTAAATGCCAGAATGTTCAGGTTTTACTTAAATACAATTTTATTTACACCATTTTTTTTTTGCTGTATTATAAATGGATAATTCAACTATCCTACAACAGAAAGAAAGCCTTTTAGCTTTTTCTGCCCTTATCTTTGGGTTTAGGATTACTCCTTG
The DNA here is from genome assembly GCF_007474595.2 of Lynx canadensis. Classification (NCBI taxonomy): domain Eukaryota; kingdom Metazoa; phylum Chordata; class Mammalia; order Carnivora; family Felidae; genus Lynx; species Lynx canadensis. The sequence continues at coordinate 22,986,183 of NC_044320.2, forward strand.
AGTGATCACTGCCTACACATGCTATGTGTACATTATGCCGATGTTTCCTAAAGTGCATGTGCTCTTTGGAATGTTAGTTTTTGGAATGCTATTCGGTATTCAACAGAAAAATAGATCCCTTGTCAATTAAGTTCAAGAAATAGTACTCAAACATAATTTAAATGTTTTTATTTTGTATATCGTGTTTGGTTAGTATCTTGTTTACTATGGGACTTCTCTCAGTGGAAGCCCAGTTAAATTCCACTAATTTCAGAAGAAAGGTGTTTTGGATCTTTAATTGATTCTCAATTTGACCAAGAAGAAAGTTTCTTGCCTCAAAGGGCCGGAAAAAGATCATAACAAAATAGGAAGGGCTCCTTCAAAGTCAGTGGCATTATGACCTGGATCAGAGTTAACAATGAGATTATAGATATAAGTATCTGCATGTTTATTGCCTACAGCTGAACTGAGCAAAACATTTTTTCTTCTGATGAGACAACATGATAACAAAGAAAAAAATCTGCTTCATGGTTTATTGAGGGGCAAAGTGCATTTTATGAATCTCCACTTTCCAACCGTGCTTAATAACAATTTTAGAAATAACTTCTTAAATTATGATGGTTAGGGACAGCATGAAAAATATATGAATACATATAATTAAAATATTCCAACAATTGGGCAATTCACAAAATGTCCAATGGCAACTTTGTGATAGATGAATATCAAGAGAGTATCTTTTTAAAATTTTAATTCCAGTATAGTTAACATACAGTATTATATTAGTTTCAGAAGAGTGATTCAACAATTCTATACATTATTCAGTGCTCATCATGATAAATATACTCTTAATCCCCTTCACCTATTTCACCTATCCTCCCATCCACCTCCCCTTTGGCAACTCTCAGTTTGTCCTGTATAGCTGAGAGTCTGTTTTTTTGGTTTGTCTCTTTCTTTGCTCATTTCCTTTATTTCTTAAATTCCACATATGAATGAAATCATATGGTATTTGTCTTTCTCTGACTGACTTATTTCACTTAGAATTATACTCTTTTTCTATCCATGTTGTTGCAAATGGCAAGATTTCATTCTTTTTTATGGTTAATATTTCCTTGTATATGTATACCATATCTTCTTTATCTGTTCATCTATTGATGGGTGTTTTGGCTGCTTTCATAATTTCGCTATTATAAATAATGCTGCAATAAACGTAGGTGTGCATGTATCTTTTCAAATTAGTGTTGCCTTATTCTTCAGGCAAATAAAAAGTAGTGGAATTAGCAGACCATATGGTAATTCTATTTTTAATTTTTTTGAGGAACCCCCATACTGATTTCCACACTGGCTGGACCAGTTTGCATTGCCACCAACAGTGTATGAAGGTTCCTTTTTTTGCAACGTCCTCACCAACACTTGTTATTTCTATTTTTTTCTTTTAGCCATTTTGACAGTTGTGAGGTGATATATCATTGTGGTTTTGATTTGTGTTTAGTGATTTTGCACTTGATTATTAGTGATAGAGGGCATCTTTTCATGTGTCTGTTGGCCATCTGGATGTCTTCTTTGGAGGAATGTGTGTTCATGTCTTCTGTACATTTTTTTCTTCAGCCCATTTTTATTTGGATTATTTGCTTTTTAGGTGCTGAGTTGTGTAAGTTCTTTATATATTTTGGATATCCATTTATCAGATATGTCATTTCCAAATATCTTCTCCTATTCCATAGGTAGCTGTTTAGTTTTGTTGATTGTTTCCTTCACTGTGCAAAAGATTTTTATTGGATGTAGTCCCAATAATTTATTTTATGCTTTTGTTTCCCTTGCCTCAGGATACACATTTAGAAAAAAGTTGCTATGACCAATGTCAGACAAATTACTGCCTTTAGGGGGTCAGGTCTCACATACAGGTCCTTAATCCATTTTGAGTTGTGTGTGTATGTGTGTGTGTGTGTGTGTGTGTGTGTGTGTGTTTGTGTTTGTGTGTGTATGTATGGTGTAAGAAAGCGGTCCAGTTTCATTCTTTCCCATGTAGGTGTCCAGTTTTCTTAACACCATTTGTTGAAGAGATTGTTTTTTTCCCACTGGATATTCTTTCCTGTTTTGTTGAACATGAATTGATCATATAATCATGGGTTTATTTCTGGGCTTTCTGTTCTGTTGATCTGTGTGTCTGTTTTTGTGCTGGTACCATACTGTTTTGATTACTACAGCTTCATAGGGTATCTTGAAATCTGGGATTGTGATACTTACAGTCTTGTTCTTATTTTTTGAGATTGCTTTGACTATTTGGGGTCTTAATTTTAAGATTATTTGTTGCAGTTCTGTGAAAAATGCTGTTGGTATTTTGATAGGGGTTGCATTAAATGTATAGATGGCTTTAAGTAGTATGGGCATTTTCATAATATTTGTTCTTGCAATCCATGAGCATAGAATATCTTTCCATTTCTTTCATCAGCATTTTATAGTTTTCATGGTATAGGTCTTTCACCTCCTTGGTTATGTTTATGCCTAGGTACTTTGTTATTTTTGGTGCAATTATAGACATGATTATTTTCTTAATTTCTTCTTCTGCTACCTCACTTTTAGTGAATAGCTATGCAATGGATATCTGTATATTGATTTTGTACCCTGTGACCTTACTGAATTAATTTGGCAGTTATAGCTTTTTTTTTTCTGGTGGTGGTCTTTATGGTTTTATATATATAGTATCATGTCATCTGCAAATAGTGAAAGTTTTACTTCTTTGTTAATTTGGATGTCTTTCATTTCTTTTTGTTATCTGAATGCTGTGGCTAGGACTTCCAGTACTGTGTTGAATAAAAGTGGTGAGAGTGGACATCCATATCTTTTTCCTGATCTTAAAAGAAAAACTCAGTTTTTTCCCATTGACTATGATGTTAATTATGGGGTTTTCATATATGGCTCAAGAGAGTATCTTTGAAGTTAAAATTTGACCCCTGTTTCCTCTCTGACAATAGTTATCCTTGTCAACAAATACTGGCATTCATCACTACCAAACTTTTGTTTCTGCTTATTAGACAAAATGGAGTGATTCCAATTAATGGTAATGGGATACAGCAGAACGTTTGAGACTTGTATGTATAGGAGAATTAAGAAACAAGTAGCACTTTTAAAATGTATTGTAGAAAATGGCAGTAATCTACCCAAGAACTGTCCACATGGCTGCGTACACTCTCAGTATCCCTCCCCTGATCAATTGTTATGTTGGCTGTCATTGACTTTGGCTTTTTTAAATCAAGGACAGTGGAAGTTAAGACTAACACATGAACCTTAACCTATGGGTTAAAATGCAAAAATTTTGTTTATGAAAAGAGAAAGTATTTATCCATAATCAAAGACCAAAATTAGTATCAGTCCTGAAAGACTTAGCCATAGAATAGGTTTGGTTTTGATGAAAGTGATTTGAACTAATGCCTGAAAGAGTAAAATCAGGTTGTAGCATCAGACCTGGGTACTAAGCAGTACTAAAACATGAAAATAAAAGATTATTGGGATGACAAGGTAAGAAGAAGGGAAAATGGAAATTTTGTAGGTAGAATAGCTAGCTGCCTTGAGTAATTATGCAGTAAGTCTTTTCCTGTGATGTAACAAACTCTTAATCTCTTCATGACATCAAATAGCCAATTCTCCTTCCATCTCTTACCCGTGTATTCTTCATTACGTAAAGGGAGAATCTCAGCTGTTATGATTTTATATCAAACCACAAAACACCTTTTTTTTCCCCTAAGCCATCTTTAAACTTTATTGCCAGAGATAAAGTTGACCTTCTAAGTTGCTTGGCTGTATTATTTTTCTATAAATTGTGAAAAAATATGCATCCAGATTAGAACACATTAGCCTAAAAGTGAGTAGGTTTTCATATTCCACATAACATTATGCTATTGTTACGTTTTTCCAATTACATGGCCAGCTGGGTATATATCATATAATATATATCATATACATTATATGTAAATAATTAAAAAAATTTTTTTAACGTTTATTTATTTTTGAGAGACAGAGAGAGACAGAGTGCAAGTGGGGGAGGGGCAGAGAGAGAGGGAGACAGAATCTGGAGCAGGCTCCAGACTCTGAGCTGTCAGCACAGAGCCCGATGTGGGGCTCGAACCCATAGACCGCAAGATCATGACCTGAGCTGAAGTCGGCCGCTCAACTGACTGAGCCACCCAGGCACCCCTGTAAATAATTTTTTAAATGAAAGGACCAAACATCAGAGATCAGTGTCACTCTTAAAACAACGATATTGCTGTTTCTCTGAGAAGCACTGAGAGATAAAACCACTCCATGTGATTTAACACATGAAGCTTATTCTTATTTGAATTATGTTTATAAGATGAAGCTTCAAACCCTGTTAAGATATTAATACTGTTCATGAGAAATGAAGCAGGACAAGAGATTAGATCAATAGTGTAAAACATATTTAGCAAAACTAAGACGTATTTTCCAAAGCAAAAATCCTTGACAGAACCCCAATGTATGAAAACATTTTTTTCTATTTGTAAGTTTAAATTTATAACTATTATGTATCACGGTCACTTAAAATAAAGATGTACTAACAAAAATTCTGAAAATTAGTGTCACAAATAGCCAGGTAAACACTATCATAATTCAATATATTGCTACACTTTATTTCTACTGAATTGAGCAAATCCTACATCACATACATAAGCAGTTACAGTGGCTTCATTGGATAGCACAATAAACATTCTTCTGAGGTTTTCGCAAAGATAAATTTATCTGGCTGCACAAATCAATGTAACAGTAGATATCATCAGCATATTGAAATATGTGTGTCATTTTATTACATGTCTTAACACAGTTAAAATATTCTTAATGAAGTTCAAGGTAACATTTTTGGAATACCCTAAAGGATCTCTTCCAAGTCCATAGTAGGGTACACTTGGAATGTCTGGTATGGAGGCTCCCAAGAAGGGTTATTCAGAACTGTTTTATTGAGGATAGGAGGCAAGAACAAAGTGGTATTATGGTCACTTATTATAGAGCTTGTTTAAGTAGCTGTCATCAACATTACCAAATCTCTGGTCTATAACACAAATACAACCAAACCATTTCAATTCAAACCTACAGCTGAAGCATACTGAAAAGAGTTAACTCTTAAAATTATGATCATCCTAGTGGTTTAGAATGCCAGTTGTTCATGGCCAAGTGAAGATAGTAGATCCAGCTCATAGAAGTGCTAAGCTAGAGGGCTGAAGAGGAGAGAAGAGAAGGAAGCACAATCGAAAAGAGAGATGAGATCACAGATGCAATAATACAAGGAGAGAAGGATGGAGTCATCAAGCTAAATCCTACTCATCCTATCAGGATTCAGTTTAGATATGACTACCTCTGAGAAGTCTATGTCAATCCCCTAAAGCTGGATTAGGTTCTCTCGGCCTTGTAGGAGTGAACAGAGATCAGCTGTAGAGTATTCTTTATGTTTGTTTGTTTTTCAAATATTTTCTTTCCTGAGTGCAAGTATGTACCTATGCTGAGGGATTCTGCTTCTTGTCATACACTTACACTTGCCTATACCTAACTCTGAACTATATATTTATGAGGACAGAAATCATACCTACCATATGCATGAAGACCTAACTCATGCTTACCACATTGTTGGTCCCTACCAAACATTTGTGGAATGAATGAACAGTTGAAACAATGATAGTTATTTATTACTACATGGAAGGACAGAGAATGAATGAGAAAGACAGGGTAGACTACTTTGGATAGGAAAAGAATGAAAATAAAATGTCCGAATACATATTAGCAAAGTGCATGTTTCTTTGCACGTTAATTTTTGGTTTTGTCCCATCTAAAGACAGATGTTATGACCAGCTTCAATTTCCTCAGCCTAGCAAGGGGTGAGGATCCGATCACTTCTAGGGTGATTCATCATCAGATATAGCTCTCAGTGGAGGAAGTGGTGATGTTGATGATTAAGCAGAAGGCATTTCCCCCCTAGGAGAGATGTTAGAAGGAGGGCCTTGCAGTCCTGGAAGTGCTGTTTTTCATTGAGATGCAAAGTTGAGATCTTAATCTCTTGGAACATTGTGGTTCCCTGGACTGCTCAGTAAGAGACAGCCAATAAAAATAATAATGTATAGTATCTTGTATGTGTATAGCTGTTTTCAGCTCTTAGAGCACTGGCATATTCATCACCTTATAAGATCTTCACATTGGGTTTGTCAAGGGGATTTGACAATGAGGAAATGAAAGCTCAGAGATAAAAATCCAAGCTCATGTGGCTAAAAATAGGTAGAATAGCTAGCTGCCTTGAGTAATTATGCAGTAAGTCTTTTCCTGTGATGTAACAAACTCTTAATCTCTTCATGACATCAAATAGCCAATTCTCCTTCCATCTCTTACCCGTGTATTCTTCATTACGTAAAGGGAGAATCTCAGCTGTTATGATTTTATATCAAACCACAAAACACCTTTTTTTTCCCCTAAGCCATCTTTAAACTTTATTGCCAGAGATAAAGTTGACCTTCTAAGTTGCTTGGCTGTATTATTTTTCTATAAATTGTGAAAAAATATGCATCCAGATTAGAACACATTAGCCTAAAAGTGAGTAGGTTTTCATATTCCACATAACATTATGCTATTGTTACGTTTTTCCAATTACATGGCCAGCTGGGTATATATCATATAATATATATCATATACATTATATGTAAATAATTAAAAAAATTTTTTTAACGTTTATTTATTTTTGAGAGACAGAGAGAGAGCAAATTTGGGATGAGAACATGAGGCTTTTCGTGTTAAAAAAATTTTTTTAACGTTTATTTATTTTTGAGAGACAGAGAGAGAGCAAATTTGGGATGAGAACATGAGGCTTTTCATCCAGGTTCTGTGTGACTAAAGTTTTATAAATTCATTGCTGAAATAATTGCTTGTGGGCAAAATCTCCCAATATACCTTCCTAGGTTTTGGTATAAGACAAGAATATAGAAGCCTTTATGCCTTTTTATTTGGCTAATTGTGGACAGGAAACCCAGCCAAAAACAAGAAAACAAAAACAAACAACAAAAGAAAAAAAAGAAAAAGAGAAAAAACAATCTTTTAGTTGAACCTGCTATATGCTCTTGAATTTGCATCAGGAAAAATATACCACTCATTGTCTTAGTTAAGCTAGTGTGGTTCTGAATGGGCAATTGCAGAGTTAACACTGTAAAGAAAGTTGCAGGGTTGCATTTTTCTTAATATAATTTATTGTCAAGGTGGCTAACATACAGTATATACAGTGTGCTCTTGGTTTTGGGGGTAGATTCCGTGATTCATCGCTTGCATACAACACCCAGTGCTCATTCCAACAAGTGCCCTCCTCAATGCCAGGGTTGCATTTTAATGAGTGATGAAGTGTGTGTATTGTGTGAAGCACCTTTATTCCAAAGCACTTACTAAGTGCTTTCCCATTCACCCATTCATTCCCTTCCCTTAAGAAAAAAGAAAACATTCTCCTTCAAATCCATTTGTATAATGATAGATGTGGATTTCCTGAACTCTCATCAGATGTTTTAAGGTTCTTTTTAAAGCTTAGAACTATGGAGACACATCTGTCCACCATCAACTCTTATAATCCCAAAATCTTTCTAAATGACCTGAAACAGAAGTTGTGTGTGTGTTTCCAAGTCCCAGATCCCTTTTCTGTTATGTCTGAATCTACCTCTAGCCCTCCATTTTACTTCTCAGGGTATGCTGAAAAACTGACATTTCTTGATCTGGGCACAGAGAGAATCAGAAAATATTTTCCCCTTGTGTTCCCGATAGGAAGAAGGCAGGATTAGATGGGTTATGTTCTGCACCCAAGGATGTGGACAGGGATGAGCCACAGAAAGCCTGGGTGGTGGCAGCTATATGTGGCAGCTAGAAATAGAACAGGGATTTGTCAGAGAAAGGTCATCTTCCCAACAGGCAAAACATTTCCAACTCCTCCTGCAGGTGGAAGGAACGATGAGGACTTCTAGTCAATGGTTCCTCATCGGTGAGCTGTGCATCGTAAAAAGGAAAGCTTTCAACTCGTATCATAGTTAGACTGTGATTGAAGTTTGTAGATATTGCATATTTTATGTGCTTTTAAACCCCCAAATGGAGGGAGACACTTTTGAAATGTTGCATAGTTTTTTCTACCTTTTTTTTTACCCCTAAATACATGGGTATACTTTTCTAAAAATGTTTATTTACTTGTGTATGTATGTATGTATTTATTTATTTATTTTTAATTTTTTTTAAATATTTATTTTTGAGAGAGAGAGAGAGATAGAGTGTGAGCAGGGGATGGGTAGAGAGAGAGGGAGACACAGAATACGAAGCAGGCTCCAAACCCTGAGCTGTCAGCACAGAGCCCAACGCAGGGCTCGAACTCACAAGCTGTGAGATCATGACATGAGTCGAAGTCAGACGCCCACCGACTGAGCCACCCAGGCACCCCTCATGTTTATTAATTGAGAAAGAGAAGGAGAATCCCAAGCAGGCTCTGAACTGTCAGCACAGAACCCAATGCGGGGCTTGATCTCATGAACCATGAGATCATGACCTGAGCCAAAATCAAGAGTCAGAGGCTTAACCAATTGAGCCACCCAGGCACCCCACGCATGGATATGCTTTTTGAAAAATAAATTTATCTGATAAATACTGGACCCAAATTAGGTTTTAGTGGTTATGAAATCTCTCAGTCAATGGTTGTAAAGATTATTAATATCCTCATGTAGAAAACTGATAACTTTTTAGATATTATCCCTTCACTGGAATGTTGCAAACCACTGACAAGGAGAAAACCAAAGTCCACCAGCTCAGCTGGCAAGGGCGTGGCACAAGCCCAAATCTCCTGATGCACAGCGTTAGGGTCTCTGCACACCACCAGTGAGACTGAGCCACTAAAATGTGGGATCTAGTCTAGTTTGTACTTAGTTACATTTTAAAAGTGTATATATAGGGGCGCCTGGCTAGCTTAGTCAGTTAAGCATCCGATTCTTTTTCTCAGGTCATGACCTCATGGTTCGTGAGTTCCAGTCCCTCATGGGATTCTGTCTCCCTCTCTCTCTCTGCTCTTCCCCCACTTGCTCTCTCTCAAAATAAATAATAAGCTTAAATATGTATGTGTGTGTGTATATATATATATATATATACCTAGTTTATATTTAAATTATTTTTTTTAAAAAACGAAGGCAAAAATTAGTTACATTCTCAAAAAGTAGATTCCTTCCACAGTGATGTAGGCACTGTTTTTCACACTGTGCTGGGGGCAAGTGAAGAGGTGTAAATGAGTATGATGAAGTGAAGAAAACAGAAACATCTCTTTCACCCTTGCTCGTGCAATTGATTGTACATTAATGATTGCTTGTAGGTTGGTACCAGAATCCCCGTCTTTATATGGTTTGGGGATAGACCACCTTTTGGTGAAAGGGGAGATTGTGTGAGATTTGGAAGGTGGAAGTAAGGCGGAGCCGTTACCCTTGGAAGGTTATGCCCTGAGCCCTGGTGATGGACAGATGCAGGGGCAGCGGGCCAGGTCCACCCTGTCCCTGCCCCACTCTGTTCTCTGTCCAGCTCATCTTCCTGACTGATGATTCTGCTGACAAATAGTGGCCTCAGCTGACAGCATCAGGTAATTGGATTCAGATCCCAGAAGGCAGTAGTAGTTACAGAGCAGGAACTGCTTCCCAGAAGCTGCAGTTTCCATACACATCTTTATGATTCTCTTCATGCTGGTCCCGCATAGGCGGCCAGATGTATTTGGCTTCTTGGATTTCCCTGCAAGGTCCAAACAGTGTTTCAGGTAGAGCAGTCAATGACTTTTTCTCTGGTTCTCTAACACCTCCCTTCCGGGTCTTTATAGAGGATTTGTCTTCCTGACTGAATTCTGGCTGATAGAGAGTCTAAAACTGAAACAGAAAAATAAATGTAAACTAGACAAGATTGACAGTCCACAAAACTGACCCACTGTGAGAGATGATTTGTGAATGTGTTGCCCAAGAGGAGCAAGTTAGTTCACCGTCTAGTTTCTATAACCAATTTATTTCTTCAACTAATAACAAAAATATCTATTTCATGAATATTTATTATAACTCAGGCACTGTATACCTGTTCTTTTTAATTAGTTTAATAACCCTTCAGTGAAGACATCAACAATTTACAGATAATAGAAACTGAGGCTACGAGTGATTAAGGAATTTGCTTAAGATGAAAACGGCCAGAAAGTTCTGGAGTCAGATCTGCCCCATCCCATTCTGCCTTAACATCGTAGTGATGATTCACATGGTACTATCAGCTCTGAGGGGGCAAGCTAGGCATAATGGAATGAAAACCTGAGTTCTTCTGATTATTAGAAGCCACTGATTGTATTTCACCTTGAGCTTCTCTATTTAAAGCCTTCCAGCTATCTGTAGTATTATGTTCTTACTGCTTAAGGTTTAGTATTTTGAGTTAGGGTTTCTTATACTTGCAACCAAAGGCATCTGAACCACCACTTTGTAGGAAAAAAATCTGAATCTGGAAAAGATTGTGATTCACAAAGATTCTCAACAGAGATAATTAATTGGCTTCTTTCTTTCCTTGAATTACAAATTCCTATCCCCACCCAATTCCCTTCGATTTATTGGTCACCAAGCAAGTTTTTTCCTCCAGAATTTATTTTCTCAGATACTTTGACAGTGGGAGGCAATTGTCCTTTATACCTGTTTTATATAATCATTTATAGGAAAAAGCCAAGATACTGCAATAAACCATGATTCACAAATCCATAGTGACTTGAAATAACTATTTTTTTTTCTTTCTTATAAAACATTCAGACATGTGTTGTATATCTATGTGCGGAGTGGGGAGGGATAGAAAAGAATGTAGAGAAAAATCCTTCTACAAACTTAACATCCATCAAAGGAAATAGGAAATTGCTACATTGTACTTCTGGGCTATCACTGAATTTAAAAAATGAAACTAACTTAGCTGTTTCTTTTCAATTTCCAAAAATAATGGAGTGGAGGGGAACAAAAGAAATGAGTTTAGATTCCAGTCAAAACAGCCACAAATCAGTAACAGATTAACAGCATGTCCATTGCTAAGGGCAACATACAGCCCTAGATGATGTAGGGAAGATAGACACATCCTGATTCTTAATCACATCCTAAATTCAGTCTCCAAAGATAAAAATCGTTAATGATATCCATTCACTCCCATCTCCATCTGAAAGGGTAATTTTCAATGCCAAGGGTCCATTTAAAAGACAAAAGAGATTAGGGTGATTTGCTCTTTGTTTTTAATTTAGTTTTTTTTCCTAAATGCCTTTGGGCCTGTTTGACTACACCTGTAAACTCATTTATAATATTTAAACATTATCAAAACACTGAAGAACTAGCTGCCAGTTTCAGAAATGGAGGGGAAAAAAAGAAAGAAAAACACATTTCTGCGGATCACATCAGACTGTCTTTTTAAAAAGATTCTTTTAGATAAACTTTGCAGAAATGAAATTTTAAACTAGCAAAGCTGCAGAGTCAAAGGGTTTTTCAAGTGAGATTACTAACCTAATAAGCTATATTCAGTGACCCACTCAGGCATGAAGAAAAGTGATGATACAGATGCTTATGTGTGATTACATGCAATATTTGCTTGCATCCGTAGCTTGTATTGTATATGATCTAAATGCAAAATGTGCAAACAGGGCTATTGTCACCATTCTCAACGACTCACATGTTCTCAGGGATCTTTATTGACCTTTCTGTGTAAGCACAACGTATATGAGAAATGACTGGTAAAAAAAAAAAAAAAAAAAAAAAAAAACATCAGAAGAACCAAAAAGGGAACACTTCCTAAAAATGTCTCCAGGAAATACCTTTCAACAGAAATCTGCACTGAGATACTGGTTGAACATGAATATTATATACATCCAGTCTTGGCCTAGACAGAAAGTGAATAGAATGCAAGCTGGCATCTGGAGCCCTTCCTGCTCCCCCAGTTACTGCCTTTCTTCCTCTCCTGGATGTCCTCCTCTCTGCTGCCAGGCTGCCAGGTCTGTAGCTGTCTTTGCTCACTTTCTTCCCCAGCACTCATGAGGATTCCCTGATTGGGATCTGAAGAAGCTATTCCTCCCAGGGCTAAATAAATTTACACCATACTAAGAGGCCCCGAGAGATTACATCAGATCCACAACTCGAGAAGGGGTTGCCCAACATGCATGTGGTTTGAGGAATTATCATGAGTAATTGAGGAGATATTTTTAGTAATGAGTTTGAAGAATGTGTGCTTCACTTACGGCTCATTACACAGAACCGTGCAATAACAGGATTGACTGAAATAAAAATTCAACATCAGTGGCCATACCAATATTTTTATTGATTTTTTATTTTTATTAAAAAAAAACTTTTTAACGATAATTTATCTTTGAGAGAGAGAGAGACAGAGACAGAGACAGAGCGTGAGAGAGGTAGGGGCAGAGAGAGAGGGAGATACAGAATCCGAAGCAGGCTCCAGGCTCTGAGTTGTCAGCAAAGAGCCCTACGTGGGGCTCGAACTCACAAGCTGTGAGATCATGACCTGAGCTGAAGTTGGAGACTCAATCGACTGAGCCACCCAGGCGCCTCGGCCATACCAATATTTTTAAATGTACAAAATCCACAGGGTGGGTATTTTTGTCTGTTTTATATTCTGGTGTATCCCACGTGTCTAGAACAGTTCTTGAGATGCAGCAGGCCCTTCATAAATATTTGATAAATGACTTGAATAGATGAATGTATGTTTATTTTATTTTATTTTATTTTATTTTATTTTATTTTATCTTATTTTATTTTATTTTATTTTATTTTATTTTATTTTTTGTTCAAGAAACCTTAGTCCAAGGAAAGGAATCTTTAAAACATCAAAACATTCTCTTTTTTCAGGATTTATGAGGTGATGTGGGTTAGTTGGTGATGTCTCAGGGGACAGCGGTGTCGAAATAGGCAGTAACAGCAGGACTTCATTCTGGGATAAGTCAGTGACTAGGACCAATGGCCCACTATCTCCTACACCCTCCCAGCATTTTATCTTTTGCCCTGTACCCAAGACCCACGTCTGTCCCCACGTTATCCCTAACAACGTTAATGTTTTAGTAGTGATTGGGTAACATATTCCAGGTTATTTAGATGGGTTGAACCATATTATAAAGTCATAATCCATTAATTAATCTAAACATTTAGACAAGCTATTAACAAAGTACAAATTCTAGACTTGCTGTGAATGTCACAGATAAGAGGCTAGATAGTAAATTTTCACATGTGACACTATATGATACAGTTAACATCAAATGATGGACATACAGTTAAAACAATGAGTCCCTCAGTACATTCATCACTGAAGAAACCACAGACAAGTATAAACTGTAATGAGCATTCATCTTTAGAGCCATGAATGCAAATATTTTATTTTTCAGGAGAGGGAGAAAGGAAAGGCAAGAGAAGAACGATAAGATAAAGATATGCTTATAAGATTGTGTTTTTAAGATCACCCTTGCCCTTCAGAAAATTCTACTTCTATTATGAGTTTTATGTTTGTCCTGCATTTTATATATCAGGAGCATCCATTCACTATTTCTAGGCAAGGGCCTTCATCTTTCAGACTCCTGGCATGTGCAGTTCTTGACCTAGAATGTATGTGTACATTTCCCGAGTTACTCATTTATTTGCTCTAGTGTATTATCCTAAACCTTAATCTAATAAGCCTACTAAATATGTAGTCAAGAATACTGTGGTTCCCTAAGAAATGATAAAATGAATTCAGCCATACTGGATCTGGCAGCCAGTCAAAATCAGTGACCCTCAGATACAAATCAGTCTCTGTAAGACAGAGGAAGGCAGTTGTTAAGGACAGAAAGACTCCTCAAGGACACTGCTGGGGCTGGAGAGGAATTGGCAGTCAATGGCAAATCAAACTAATATTTTAAAATGACCACAGCCCCCTATGCACACTAGTTAATCGCCCTCACGAACTCTCCTCCCTATTAATAGACTAATAAATGTGAAAGAGGCAAAGAGCAACCTGAAGGGATTGTTTCTATCCAGAGGATAAATGTGCTTTATGATGAGCGCCCAATGGAACATCTGCCAGAACTTTAGCCCCTTTGCATGCATTGGTCACTGGGTATATGGATAAGTCACTATCTGTATAAAAGGGATTAGGAATCCATAGGGTAAATTTGGGAAGGAAAAGCAGAAGCTGTTGGCAGAAAGAGCAATAGTTATATTATTTGGAAAAAAAATCAATAATGAGAAGCCACTTATTCAATCATCAAATATTTACTTGTTCAATAAATATTTGAGCTCCCAGTATAGACCAGGCACAGGGACTGTTGCTCAAGAAAATAGGGACCAGTGCCTGTCCTTAAGGAATATACAGTCTAGGATAGATTCCTGGTGAAAAGGCATTTGGGTGTTTTGTTTATGAAGATTTGAGAGTAAACATATTTACATATTTAATGTAGAGAGTCAAGTTGCCCTAAATGAAGGAAATGGGATGTTTTAAGGATCTTAACTATGGCTTTGAGACTGATTGCTACTAATTACAGCTATGAGACTTGGGTGTACCATGGAGCAGCTTCTATTTGAATATTTGGTCCTTTTTAAAAGCTGTTTTATTTTACAAGATGCATTTCATAAACTTAAAATCTACCTCTACTTATTTGGGACAGCCTATTCCAGACTCGTGGGACTATGTTATCCTGGCATATGATTTCATGCAAGTTGTAGGTCCTTTGCTAATATCTCCTGTGTAGACAAACCTAAAAAGGCGCCCACCCTCTTGCTTTAGGGCAGCAATCTACATTACAAAACAGGCACTCTACAGCCAGCCTCAAGAATTTGTATTTGTATCCCTACACCAAAGTCTGGTGCTGCCCCTAAAGGATCATGAGAAGTTTTTAATGTATACGGTGCACTTGAATGTTCACAGAAGTGATCCCGCCAAAAATACCCTGTGCCCCAGAATTGCCTTCTTTCACCCCTAAGAGCCACTGTAAACAAATTTATTCTGTTAATTTTAGAGCAGCCCTATTGTCCTCCCACCCAGTCAGAATGGTTCAAAAATGGTGAAGTTCATTCCCAAAGGATTGTAATTCACGGTGGAGACAAATTAAAATATCCGAATAGAATTTTAATTTTTTTCTTTTCACCCAATAAAAGTGTAAAATAACCAGGCCATCTGTTTTCTGGTTCCTGGTTCCTGGAATCCTGCAGATTCCCCAGAAATGGAGGAGGATCTGCAACTCTGGTGTTCTATCTTAAAATAACAAGTAAGTTTCATCTTACATGACCATTCATTCCATCAGTACTGATTGCCTGGAGTGCTGTGCTGAGCAGGTTGTTAAGTGCAGGTAAAAGATCACCATTCCTGATAAGGGAAGTCTCTCATGGGTCCAGTAGTAAGAGGTCGCTGCACTTCTGTCAATATTTATGGACCCAGAGCCTAGGTCTGCCATTTACAGGCTGAATGAACTTCGGTGATTCACTTAACCTCTCAAAATATGCTTTCTCATATCTAAAACAAGGAGGCCAACTAAAATGGTGATTTCCAAATCATGGCCCCAGGCTGGAGGAGGACTCAGATTCACACAGGGACCAGGTCTCAGATAAAGATTCCCTTGGCTTGCCCAGAACATGTTAGTCAGAGTTTCTTCAGAGCCAGGAAACTTTCATTTTAAACAAAGATCATGAATGGTATTGATTCTCCACCAGATTTGACAACCACTGGGTTAGATGAGCTATGGAGTTTTTTTCAGCTCTAAAATCACTTTCCAATTAAAGTCTAGGAAAAAAATAGCAAAAGTATAACTGAGTTAGGTAGGTAGTCATATGAAATACATCTATTGGAGAAATTCCTGTGGAATTCCAAAGAACACAGCAAGAGTTGCAAATAGGAGTCAAGACTGAGGCAGATCCCCCTGCCTAATCTTTTGTGAGGACAGGAGAGTGGTTTCCACTGGAGCCTCTTTGCCCCACAGAGTCAGAATATGCCTCTGATTTGTTGATAACAGTTAAATACATCACATTTTTTTATGTTTGAAGTCAAAAGGGAACAAAGAACTGAAAACTATTATCCTTGAAAGCTGTTTTCCATAGAAGAAATAACATAAGAAGGGAACATTAAGTAAGATGCCAAGGTAGAAGGTTCACCTTGATTATCTCATTCAAGATCTAGCAATCAGATAAAAAAATAGTTTTTGGTAAGATTTAGTGATGGTTTAGTGATGGTAAGATTTAATGAGGGTATGAAAAATGCTGAAGGGAACACTTCTATCCCATTTAATAATAGGAGTGAGGATTCTGACAGAATCTCCATTAGCAATTCCTTTTTAAGGTAACTGAATTTCTTGATTAAACATGCATTTCTAAATCATATTGACGTTTTAAGACAGAAACAAATAATGGTGCCAATTCTCTTGGGCACAGGGAAAAAAAATTCCTTTTTCTTTCCTACCAACACCACCACATAGCCTATTTTATTTTTTTCCTTTCTTGGTGCACAGAAAGAACCTCATGGTTCAGAAACTGCCTGACTCTAGACATTGCGACTCAACCGCTTATAAAACTTGGTGTAGACACTAATTTTAGGTAATGAAATAATTTTCTCTGTTGATTTGGGCAGCTCACAGCTATATAAGGTTGAGTACACATATGTGCCCCTCTGAGGATGTGTATATGTGTATGCTTGAGAGCTGAGGGGCAGCAGGGTATAGGGGGAACATGTTTTCTCAGACTAAACCAGGCTTGGCAAACTATACCTCCAAATCTGGCACACTGTTTTTGTAAATAAAGTTTTATTAGAACACAGCCATACTCCTTCTTTATATGGTGCCTATGGCTGCTTTCATGTTGCAGTGGCAGAGCCGAGTAGTTGTGGCAGATATCGTATGGCCCACAAAGCCAAAATATTTATCATCTAGTCCTTCACAGAAAACATTTACCTACCACTGAAATACAAATCCCATAATCTAATCAGCATCTTATGCAAAAAGAGAATTTCATGAACATAGCAGCCTGCAGATGACGAATGCATTACAAATAAGGATGGGGGTAAGCAAAAGACACCCCTAGATGTATGAGAGTGTCTAGTGCACGGGTGAGTTCCTCAAAGCCCCTAGCTCTATTAAGAGTATTGAATATCTGAAAAGCTCTTTCTCTGCTCATAAAAGGGGGGGGGGGGGGAAGACCAGCTCCTTGACTTTAAACAAGAAGTTTTAATGTATTTATAATTTAGTTGAAGTTCTGTTCCTTCTTTTTACCCATCCCTATTCCCCACCACCCTCTAATAAGTTTGCTTCACAAGAAGGGACTATAGAGTAAAACCTTGAGAGATTAGTAGCCAACAGCGAGTCAGGACTTTTGTTTTTTATTTCCCAAGTCATCTCCTTGTAGACATAAGCCATAAAAAAGCATCTGGGATATCCTCAATGAGAAAATTAAGAAAATTCACTCTAGAGGAAGGTTTCAAAACAAAAGCTCATTTATTTTATTTTAAAAATGAATTTTAGTCCCTAATTTTTCCTATTTGTCTCAATTAGGATTACATTTTTTCATTAAAAAATGAAATTTGAAAATCTGTATGTACCATAAAGTCTACTTATATAGAATTACATTGTTCTGATTCAAATACAAAAAACAAACAAACAAATAAATGAATGAAAGCAATACTATGCAAAAGGGTGGAACTGTGCTTCAAAGTCCAGCCATGTGGCTTCTTACGGAAGTATAATGAGTTAAAGACGAAATTCTTTTTCTAGTTTGCATACATCTTGCAAAGATTCTGCCCAGTAAAATGGTGATTGGAGTCTATTTTACAATAAATATTGTAATTTTTAATCCTAATATTGTAAGCTATGAAATGTCTTCCATTTCCCTAACATATGTTTTTTGTCCTGTTGCTCAGTCCAAGAGACAGAAAATAAAATAAACACCTTAATGAACAAAATACCAATCCTCCTGAGATGCTGTGCCTATCTTATGGACATAACATGGACCAGGGATTTTGAGGATTCTCCCCAGAGAGTAAAAACCTGCCTCACTTCTCAACCCAGTGTGGTCTGCAGAAGTATTCAGACTGGTTGGTTGCTAAACTGCTGCAAACTCCCGGTAACTTGCTATTTGCAATTATAAGTGTATTTGTGAAGTGCAAGTGGGTTAATTTTCCCCCTTTGAGCTGATAGTAAAGCACTCCAAGATGGCTAGGAAGTTAGGGTGGAGTCCTTTTAGATTCTGGGAGGCTGATCACGAAAATATGGCTCTCCGTTGGTCTTTTTTGTTAATTGCAAAAACATGAGGAGGAACTCCTGTTAAGGAATCATATTAGAAACAAGCTATTTTGAAGAATTCTCCCTAGTGATTACAGACATGTCCTGAGGAGAACTGAGACTTTGGAGGAAAGGCTATTCAGGCATTGGGTGTTTAAGTGGTTGCTTGTCTCCAACTTGCCTGGTCAATGTGTGCACTTTTTAAATGACCATTTATTTCTTTTTTTTTTTTTTTTTTCAACGTTTATTTATTTTTGGGACAGAGAGAGACAGAGCATGAACGGGGGAGGGGCAGAGAGAGAGGGAGACACAGAATCGGAAACAGGCTCCAGGCTCCGAGCCATCAGCCCAGAGCCCGACGCGGGGCTCGAACTCCCGGACCGCGAGATCGTGACCTGGCTGAAGTCGGACGCTTAACCGACTGCGCCACCCAGGCACCCCAATGACCATTTATTTCTTTTGTCAATGCAAACATCCTGACTGTTATACATTCCAGTGAGGGAGAAATTCTACAGAGGTCTGGATAAACTCATCACAGCTGTTCTACCATCTGACAACCTGATGGTCATGGGGGACCTCAATGCACATGTTGGCAGTAGTGCCCAAATGAAGAAAATTATTGAACCACAGAGGATTAGTTTCTTCCTGCATGGTGAGCAGACCGAGCAAAAACTTGTAATCACACACAGCAGTTTCAATCATAAAAGTTAGAAGAAAAATATCATGGATATGCCACAAGTCAAAAATAATGGCTGCTCACCCATTCTGCCATTATTTTACAGCAGAATGCCAAGAGGTTAGCAATTGGAATGGGTCTAAGATCATCACCCAATAAGCTTCAAATCCTGAGAGAAGAAGGGTGGTTGTCTACTCCCATGAGATTGATATCTGAATAAACTCAATTCATAGAGCATGATGATACCTACAAGGATTTTTGTTAAGGACAGTAGAAGAACCATCATAGAATAGAAGACTCCCTTTGGCAAACCTAATATAAATCATGTTATGCTGTCATTTGCCTATAAATACACCAAACTTCAAACTGTAGTATTTTTCATTCTACAGCATTGCTTTTCATGGTTTCCCAACTCTGAAATATGGTAATTCTGGTCATTCCATGAAATCCCCAACTCATTACCCACACAAAATACAACTGCTGAATCTTGACAATGTTTGAATCTCAACTCAGGTGTCACTCACTCTTTAAAATTTGCTCTTCTCATACTAACTTGAAATGATCTCTTTTTCCTCAGAAATCTGTAGCACATTCTTGGCAAATGCTAGGGACTTAAAAATACTTATTTTGTTATAGATAATCACATATATGTTTTAACTGACCTATAAGATATTTTGCCTTCTTTAGTATAGAGAATGTAATATATTCATTTTTGCTTCCAGCAGCAAAGGTCTTTTATACAGTAAGTTCTCAAGAGTTATTGAATAAAAGGTCCTTTGGCTTGGATCTGAAACTGATTTGGACATCATATTGTGCCTTCTTTGATTACCTGATTTTTAGATATTTAGAGGACCAGTGACCAGAGTATCTATATAGTGGTATTCAAAGATTTCAGCTCTGAATTGTCAAGGAAAAATATTGGCTATGTAGAGTCTCCATGGTAAAAGCTGGTGGTAAATTCATGCCATGCCTCTTTTCAAACATTGGCTTTCTAAAATACCATGAATTACCTCTCTCTTATCATTTGTGTTGAGAAACAGTTATTTTTATAATGTGAAATTAATATTTAATGATACTCTTTTCCTGGTTTGCTAGTTCATATTGTCCACTTTTCCCAATGCTCCTTTTTTCTTAGATGAAGCCACATCTATCCATTAAAAAATTGACGTATTTAAACCTCTAAAATGATAAAGTCAAGAATAGTAGGAATTCACTTCATAAAAAGGGAAAACTCAAAGCCTAAGATAAGTTCGTGATAATAGTAAATGTAAGAAAAATGATAATGCATGAAATGAAATAGGGAGTTCTATGACATCATAACAGGGGTTTAGCCTAGGCTTACAGTGTGAATGGTTAATGAACCTTCTCCAAGTTTCTCCTTCACTGACAATATATATATATTGTCCTCCCATGGAAGGTTCTTTGTAAGTTTATTTATAAAGGCCATATAAAATGTTTTGATCTAACTAGAGATAAATTTTATGTAAAAATAAGGTAAACTCACAGAAGTGTGCTTAAACTAAGCCATCTTTGGAGCGGGTCAAAGTCAGGTGCTTAAAAAAAAAAATGGAACTAAATTTTCAAATCATTAAAACCTGCTCCCTCCATTTGTTCTTTCTTCGGTGCCTGTTTGAGACAATAAGACTTGTTTGCTTTTTAATGTTTCATATGAGATTTAAAGGAACGTGGCTTTCTCTCTTCCAAAGGTATGGAGAGCTTGGATGACTGCTAAAATAAACAGTACCCATTATGTGGCAAGGTCGTAGCATGCTTTTTTTTCTTGGAGCCAAGATTTCAAAGGATACATTTACTTTAACCTTTGAAGATCTGGGATCTTGACTTTATTAAACTCTCAATATTATATTTTGCTCTGTGGGGTCAACATGATTACCTATTGGGAGAGAGGGGAAAAAAGGCATGGCCACCTTTAGAAAACTCCTAAGTCACAAGACTTATGTTTCACTGGATTGTTAAGAACTTTTCCTTCTCAAGCAAAAGATACAAAGAATCTTTGGGGGAATGTGGGTTATTCTCCAGAGAGAAGGGAGCAGTCATCCCTGGTGAGGCTCTGCGCTCAAAAATAGCGTCCCCACACCACATCTTGCTCCCATTACTGCTCTCTTCAACTTATGCTGACAGCCAAAGTTCAGGGGTTGCTTTGCTTCCCTTGTAGTTGATGTTAGTTCAACATTTGACTCTAAAGGTGGAGCAAGCACAGAAATTAGTGCACAAGAATAGAAGAAGAACCTTGGCAGCCAAAAATAACATATGTTTTACACTTGGGGCAAGCACATAAATTAAAAATGGAGAAAGTGGGCAAAAGTGAGATAATTGGCTAATATAAATACCTGTCAAACCTGACTTTCTCACAGAGATTCTGAGCTGAGAAACAAATAAAATTGCTCACCACCCCTAACCCACACTCTATGTCTTTAAGAAAACCTCAGGGTCCTTTTATGAGTTTTGTCTCAAGGAATCTGGCATATAAGTGGGAAGGGATTAAGGACAAGGTTTCCTTAACTATTTTAAGCCAAAAACTTGTGTCTAAGAAGAACTCCAAAAACAGTATCTCTACTTATTTGGAAATAACTGTAGGCAGTTGACGAGACCCTAGAAAGCATGAGCAATTATCTTTCCTTCTTTTGGGGGCCCACAGTTGAATGTGCTACCTGTATTTTATGGATCAGTTTGAGTCGACAACAGTAAATGGTGATAAGATTATGATTAGTTGAGGAGTTTAAGTTCACTTTATGATTGACGCTTAAAATGGAACTGAATAATTAGATGCGGCAAGCAGAGTTTTGATAAATCTATATTCAGTGTTGAAAATGGGTCAAGAGGCTGTATCTGATCTTATCATCATCAGCACACTTTGAAAATTTTTGTGCTGAATTCTTAGGTGTTGTTGGAAAGCCTGTTTAATCTTTACTTCATTTAGATAGTATAATATACACAGGGTTAAGGGCTAAGCTTCTTTTCTAATTAGACATAGAAAATATGTATTAGGTTTAGGAAAATTATTTCCTCCTCAGATAAGGAACTTATTTTTTTGCATGGTTATAGATTCCAAAACAGCAGAGGTAAGTAAACTGCTCTACATAAAGGGGAACAGAAATGTGATGGTGAAGGTCAGTATTTTGAAAATAAAAGACTGTTGGAAAGAGAAAAGGCCAAAGTATATGGCAGTGACTGGGCCCTGCAAAAAAAGTAAAATAAAAGTGTACACCTAAAACTAATACTACATTGTATGTTAACTAAGAATTTAAATTAACATTAAAAATAATAATAATAAAAAAGAAAAGAGACCAGTGAGAAACTTCCAGAATCACTGGAAATAAAAACCCATTTAATAGGGATGTATAATGGAACATCTCAACCTTCTGTAATAAGTGAGACACATGAAGCCCCTACTACAAATCCCTATGTGAATGCAGAGACAGTTGGAGAGCTCAACAGCAAGAGTTGAAATAAGCCTGAATTAGAGAGTTCAATGGGTAGAGGGTACAGGAAATAGGAATTCTGGGTCACATTATTTCCCAGGATTTCAAAGAAATCCTGTGTTTTATTTTCCTATTCCAAATGGGATAGGAGTTTTAATTGAATTTTATGTAAATCTAAGGTACTGAGGTCACCTCAGTTCATACTTGGGTTGTTTGAAGTAAGGTGCTTCAGTTTTTCTCCCTTAGTTGTCGTGGAACCATTCAAGAGATCTCAGTCATGATGGATATAGGACCCATCCCATTTAGTCATTATAGAATCTACACTTAAGTAGCATAAGAGCTCATCAAAATAAATGAGGCTAATACAATAATCAGAAGATCTGTTCAAATCATCTTCATACACTTCATAATTAGCCACAGTTTGGCTCTGAAATATTAAAGTAAACTTGGGATATCTTTTATGTATTCCACCTTATTCCAAAGAACATGCTTTCCTAAAGGTTTTCATGTTATTTTGAAATTATTTTAGGGGCGCCTGGGTGGCGCAGTCGGTTAAGCGTCCGACTTCAGCCAGGTCAGGATCTCGCGGTCCGGGAGTTCGAGCCCCGCGTCAGGCTCTGGGCTGATGGCTCAGAGCCTGGAGCCTGTTTCCGATTCTGTGTCTCCCTCTCTCTCTGCCCCTCCCCCGTTCATGCTCTGTCTCTCTCTGTCCCCAAAATAAATAAACGTTGAAAAAAAAAATTTTGAAATTATTTTAAATGCGCTAAAAAAAATTGGGCTATCCTAAGTAAATAAATAAAATAAAATTTAGGGGCATTTGGGTGGTTCAATTGGTTAAGCGTCTGACACTTGATTTTGGCTCAGGTCATGATCTCCACCCCCACCCCCCCCACCCCCGTCATGAGATTGAGCCTTGCTTTGTGCTCTGCACTAAGATTCTGTCTTCCTCTGCCCCTCTCCCCTATTCATGCTCTCTTTCCCTAAAAGAAATAAAATAAAATAAAATATTAAAGTAGAATGTGTGAGCAATTTTAGCAAACCCTCAGGAATGTCTTTTTCTCCCTGGGGGACAGAAGATCCGGCAACAATATACCTGTGATCCACCACATAACTTCATAAGGATATTCCCAAGAGGACAGTACCTAGAACTACCTGGTTTCCTTCATGTTCCCTCTATGAGAGGACTTTCAAAGGAGTTCTAGAAAATACCTAATCCTGACAATGCTGTCATTAGTAACAAACTCAAGAGATTATAAGGACCTTTTCTTATGAGAAGCTTGGTAAAAATTTGGTCTGATTTAAATCGGCCAAAAGCAGTATAAAATAGCCAGAAAATTAAGTCACATTCAGAGAATTAAAGAGTATCAGAGATATTTTTTGAAATCTTTATTTTCAATCCATCCTTCCTCAAATTAGCTCATGTCTAATAGCCACAAGTGAGGCAAAGAAAACAGCTATAAAAAAAGAAACAAAGAACTCCCCTAATTGTACAAAAATAATTATACATTTAGGTTTATTTTTACCATATTAATTACATTACTAAATAGAGCAACACATACTTTAAGGGATGACATACGTAAGAATGAAAATGTGTCTTGGGCATTTAATTTGAAAACAGTCTTAAGTTATTTCCAAACCAGAGCCAAGATGAATATTTTTTTCAGGATTTGGGGGATGATCTAAGGTTTGACTTGACATGGTCCTTTGTGTTGCTTATCAATTAAACACACTCGTAAGGCACAACTTTTTTCATGATAACTATCATAATTATAATTAAATTTTTATATAATTAGGAGTTAATTTATTTAATGACAATCCCCAGAGCTGTAGGATCTATGAGCAAAAAATATAAATAGGAGGCACCTGGTTGGCTCAGTCAGTAGAGCATGTGACTCTTGATTTCAGGGTTGTGAGTTCGAGCCCCACATTGGCTATAGAGATTGCCAATAAAATCTTGAAAAAACAAAACAAAACATACTGGGGCACATGGGTGGCTCGTTTGGTTAAGTGTTTCACTTTGGCTCAGGTCATGATATCTTGGTTCATGGATTCAAGCCCCACGTCAGGCTCTGTGCTGACAGCTCAGAGCCTGGAGCCTGCTTTGAATTCTGTGTTTCCCTCTCTCTGACCCTCCCCTGCTCACACTCTCTTTCTCTCTCTCTCTCTCTCTCTCTCTCCCTCCCTCCCTCCCTCCCAAGAATAAATAAATATTAAAGAAAATTTTTTAAAAAAGAAAAAGAAAACATAAATATATGTTGAATGAATGAATGAATAAATGAAGGCTTGAATGAGCCTTTATTCTTTTAAAGTATTTTAAAACCAAAGACAAGAATTTCTAATTTATTAGACTTATTATTTTGTTTTTTATTAATTTAGTAAACAGAAATTAAATCATGAAGAAAACAAATATAATTCTAAAGATGAAGTTAAATTCAGTGTTTATTTCATTGCTATATACATAAAGTTAAGGGTTTTGTCTGTTTACTTGATAATTTTTTATTCATCAAAACTAAGTCATTCTTTCAGATCATTTGGCTCATGGACCATTGTGTTTTTTCAAATATTCCATACCCCACACTGTTCTGAACCTCACTGGTTTTTTCAGTGAGTATCTACCATTATACATGAAACATTCCTTAACGGTAACTACCAAATTACTTTAAATTATTTTCCTTGCCAAAAAAAGATATCTTAGTGTACACATTATAAAGTACTTTTCTTGTAAAACATGTAATTAATATTTAATTCCTAGAAATTATCATCAATTACAAAGCCATTTCTTTACACAGTATTTGTTTTGCTAAATACAGTAATGACTTTGAATTTAATTACTGTACTTTGCTATCAAATACTAAGTACTTCCACAAATGACTTGTGAAGGTGCCACTTTTTTTTTGCAACTGGCAAATATAATTAGTAATGTGAAAAGGAATTTGTTTTTATCTCCATGATTTTATATTTCAGATAAAGGGAGTTTCAAATAGCACAATTCATAGAATTATAAAAATTTACAGTTCTGTAATAATTTTGTGAAAATTGCTTTTAACCATAAATTTCTATTACTTCCTAGAACATGGCTATAAATCTTCTAATACCTGTTTTTTGTTTTGTTTTGGTTTTTTTTGCAAAATAAATTATAATATTTATATAATCATTTTAAATACAGTGTGTTCTTCATAAACATCTTTTTTTTCAGGAATTTTTCAAGGACAATAGTGCATTCAATGTATGTTACAGAAATACTAAAATCATTTTTACCTGACTTTATCAAACATTATACCACAACAGCAAAAAAACAAAGGCTTTGGATAAAGAAGCAGTGTGGTTTTTGTACCTGAGTAACATCATTGCATCCTGTAGCAAATTTTACCATTTTGTTCAGTAATTGCCTTTAAATCTATAATAGGTTTATGTTGCTGCATTGTCTACTAAAAACAGTTTCAGGGAAACTCAATCCATAATAACATTTTTTTGACAATTATAACCTTAAAACCACAAGAGAGGGGCGCCTGGGTGGCGCAGTCGGTTAAGCGTCCGACTTCAGCCAGGTCACGATCTCGCAGTCCGGGAGTTCGAGCCCCGCGTCAGGCTCTGGGCTGATGGCTCAGAGCCTGTAGCCTGTTTCGATTCTGTGTCTCCCTCTCTCTCTGCCCCTCCCCCGTTCATGCTGTCTCTCTCTGTCCCAAAAATAAATAAAAACGTTGGAAAAAAAAATTAAAAAAAAAAAACAAACCACAAGAGATATTTTAAAAATTAAAAGTACATTTAGACTGACAAGTGTATCAATGAAATACTTTAAGAGTTAGATGACTTAAAATTTTCTCTAAGGAAGTTGGGATGGAAATATGAGTTCAAAGAGAAAAAGAAAAATGTAAAATATTTGTTTAAAAAGAGCTCTTTAATGTGACATCTAAAAATGTGTAACAGTGGATATCAATTGGCCATGGTATTTAGATTCTATGGGTTATCTTTTAAAGTATGGTCTAGCCATTTTATTTGAGGGTGTCAATATTATGACATTTTGGAAACTGCAGCTTTTGCAACTATTTGAAGATGAACAACTTTAGCTGCCAATTTAGAAATGTGTAAGAAGAGTTCCATTTAATATATATAAATATTCCCTCATTTAGTAGATGGAACTAAATCCATTTTGTCCCCATTGAGGGTGGATTAGACTTAGTGCTTGATTCAAAAGAATAAAGTATAGAAAGGGAAAAATAACAACTTTACAGTGGAGAAACCTGACAAAAACTATCTCAACCAATTGGTGAACATTAATATTACCAGCATTGTCATAAGGATATCATGATTTGGTATGTACCCCATGATTTGATATGATGAGGAGGGCATCTCACACTGTGATCTTCTTTCTAAAACCCTATAATCCCAAGCTAATCATGAAAAAAATTTTTTTAATTAGAGTTTTATAGAATACTTACCCATTATTCCTCAATACTATCAAGGTCATAAAAAATAGAAAAGACCGAGAAACTGTCTTAGGCCGAAGGAAACTGGGGAGACTTGAAAACTAAATGCAATCAGCAAGTCTGGATGGTATCCTAGCACAAAAAAAAGAGGACATTAATGGAAAAATAGGTAAAATCCAGATAGAATCTGGGGTTTAGTTTATTTAAATGTTTAAGAAATTCAAAGGTATTAGAAACTCTTTAAAGGACACAAAGGCAAAAAGTTTAAAGATAATTGACTACATAAAATGTCTTACAGATATGCAAATAGATATGAGGGTTTTTTTATTACTCAAACATGGCTTTTAATAGAGACACTTTGGAAATAGGTTAAATACCTACCAATATTATAATGAGTAAGTAAATGTTGGTAAAATTGGATAATGAGTACTACACATCAGTTAGCAAGAATGAAATAGACTTGCATCACAACAGAATTAAATCTAGAAAATAAGGAAGTTGTCAAATGATATGTACAGTGTGATGCTGTTTATTTAAAGTTAAAACATACCTAAAACAATTCTGTGATTTGTGTGTGTATGTGTGGATGCACCTATATTTAAGAAAAAAAATACATACATGGCAATATTACACATCTACTTGGAGTTAGTGGGGAATTCTCAGTAGGGAGGAAAGAGAATACAATTAGGGAGAAGTGTACAAAGGGTTCTAATTTGATATATAACATTTTGTTTATTTTAAAGTAATCAATCAAATATGACAGTGTTAAAATATGTTATGATTGTAGTATGATTTACATGATTCTAAGTAACTTCAGTTTTTAAAACATAAAACTATAGAAATAAATAAATAAGAGTTCAAGTGAGCTTCAAAGATGAGTCTAATAGGGAGTTGCTAACCGTAAATCCCCAGGACTAGGTAGTACTTTAAAGTTCAAGTGATAGGCTGGAGTGACCAAACTCAGCATCCATCAGGTAGCTGGCCTTTAGCCAAGTCTAGAACAGGAATAGGAATGCAGTTTTACGGATGGTGGCAATGGACTTGATGAGAAAGAATTTCAGTCCAAGAGCAACCAGGACCCAAGGGATTCACACATAAGCACACACAACCAAAATCTAGCTGTTAGGACTGAGGCTCATGACTAAGACCAAGACAGCAAAAGGTAGGAATTAAAACCAAGTTCAATGGTTTGGCTAAGGGAGTACTTCCTTAGTAGTATCCAAAGCAGATATTGCTAACGTGTTACTTTGGTCAAGTTGCTTATCCTTACAGTGTCTAAACTCTTCTGTCTATAAAATGGAGATACAAATAATGCCTACTTTGTGGAGGTTATAAGTATTGGATGAATTATTATTTGTTAGGTGTTAGAACAATGCCTGGTACCTAGTGAAGCGTGATATAAGTGCTTATAAAATAAAAATAAATATCATCATGTCTAATAGAAGTACTTTTCTCTAGCAATGTTGATGTATTCTACTCAAATAAATTAATTGTCTCATTTGGCAGGAACAACATGATCCTATGCCAAAGCTTGAGTTGCCCTACACAGCCTTTTCTCTAAAAAATCCAGAATGTATCTCACTTGTGTGTGTTGACAAGCACTGAAAAATGAAAAGCTCTTTTTTTTCTTGTCTTTCATGGCAACACTTATTGACCTGTATGTTCTGGATAAGCGTGGTGCTAATAAGGACTGCAACAGAAAAGGGTGAAAGTTTCAGAAGAGGCAGGTGTGAGTCATTTGCATTTCATCAAGATATAAGCACTTCAGGTTTTACATAAAAATGGAACCACCTATTAATATAATAGAGCAGCTGGTTTAAAGAAATATGTATATATATATATATATATATATATATATATATATTTTTTTTTTTTTTTCTTCCACCATAGAACGTTTGAAACAACTTCTGTCTGCAAAAGTATTGTGAATGCTATATTACATATGATCTGGCCAAAATACAAATGCTGTTTTTTTCCTTAAATTTGGAAGAGTTCCTTTACTAGCATTATTGCCTAAAACGTCACTAAAAAAAGTATTTCTCTTCCCTACATCAAACAGAAACCTATCGGCTCAGAAAATGTTAGAGTTTATTAAGTAATCTATCTTTCTGTGATTGAGACTTTATGCATACTTTTACGTAGTAGAATGCCTCTAGCCTTTCATGTATATAGCATGTCAGAAATATGTAAAACCTGTCTCCTGAGATATTCAGAGAACATTGAGACATTTTTAATACTGTTGAATAATGGTAGAGTTTGAATTCACTAATGTCATTGAAGGAAATCTAATGAAATAATGCATTATTTAAAACATATCATTGTTTTGTCTCTTTTCTATCATAATATCATGTAATGTGGATGCAGATGCCACTGCTGGTCAGTTACAGCTTTCACATACAGCACAAATCCATAGCTGAGAGCATCAGGAAATGAGAGTATTTGTTTCTGCAAGGTTGCACTAAGAAAGCCTGCCTTGGATGGGAGTTAAATAGATATGTCACAGGAGTTACAGAAAACAGCTGTGTCTAAAATTTTAGAAAACCACTTTGCTTAATATAGTACATAGAATTATTTAATTTTTATTATCACAATGATGAAGTGCTGAGCAGTAGATTAAATTATTAGATGATTGCCCTCATCTTGCTGTTAGGGAGAGAAGAAGAGAGAAGTAAGCCTTGGTACAAAGTCCTATTTTGGTTATTTGCAATAATCAAATAACAATAGTGCTTATTCAGTAAGTCTATTACTCATCACCTAATCTGCACTAATCGCTGAATTGATTAACAAGTGACTCATCATCAAACCAACAATCAATTTAATCTGATCAATTTACTCTCTTCACCAAAGAAACTTTCATGAATATTATGTATACAACATCACAACACATGGAGCACAGGAAAAGAATATACCTTTATACCCAGGCTGATAGTGAATATGTATCAAGTTGAACTGGATGAAATTGCCAGATGTGTAGGTCAAAAACAACCAAATATCAGCAACCTTAGTTGTTGGTTCAATCTACTAATTATGGGTTTTAAACAGAAATTATCAGTTTTGCCTTCCAAATGTTTTAAAATATGTAGTTGTGCACTTGAAATAAGAAATTTGAATATTGATGAATAAAATAGAATGATTTATCAACAGAAGACATAATCTGGTATGACCTTTCTAGAAAAAAGCCCATTACCCAAAAGAAAGGAAGATTATATGTAAATCAGAACCATAGATTGTTCTTTCATTGTTATTACAATTGACCTATACTTGACTAAAAAATCATGTTTAAGTTATAACTCTGCAAAGTAAAAGGAAAATAAGCCAAAAAGTGTCCCCAAAAGGCAAGAAAGATAACTAAGAATATGCAAAATATAACTGATATATATTTTTTCTTATGGCAAAATTTATCTCTTATTTCAGTAATAGAAATCTATTTGCATTATAAGACTCACATTGTATATTTTAGGTGAATCTAATTAATATTGTACCCACTCCCTGCTATGGAAATGGCACATGACCTGGGGTTGACCACCCAGGGTTCTCCAATAACCCTGACCAGTGGAAGTGCATTGGTGATGGGCATGCTACAGACATTAGGTTACTTTGATATAAAGCCTCTTTGAAAGAGTATCTCCTTTTGGCTGGGATAGCAGGCTATAGGTACAATGTTAGTGTGAACCTGCTGGTGGTGAGGAATCTATTGAGGAAACCACTTTGCCTGAGAGTAAAGCCAATAAGAAAATGAGAGCCCAGATAGAAGGTAGTCTTGGGATGACGTGAGGATCAAGTAGGGGCCAGAGTGCTTTCCTTAATGGGGGATCCTCATGTGTGAGGTATTGGATGAAAGGTGAGGCCGTATCAAGTGTCTCAAGCATTAAGCCATGGGGTGGGAAAGAAGGAAATAGAATCTTGAAATTGACTGTGGACAAGGATGCTGAGAAAACACCTGGGTGGGGATCAAAGATGAAGTTGACCTACATTATGATTTTTCTCAGACCAGCCCTGCTTATGCAGCTCACAGGCATTTGCCTGAAAAATATTTATAATCTGAGCTGTCATGGCTTAAGCATGTTCTACAGGGAAGTAAGAGAAACAGTCAGAAAAGCCTGGGGTGTAACTATCAGAAATAGACTGATCATTCTTAACCAAAGGCTTTGAGCTTTATTTCTACAGTTTCTATGTCTTAATGGTTGAACTGGCCATGATGCATCTATCCTTTCAGTATTTAGCTGAATTACATTTCTAATGTGTAATGTTGATAGAGTTGGAATGGTTGATTCAATGTCAACCATGTCCTAGACTTAAGATGGGAATGTAAAAAATAAACATTAGGTATTGTAAAAAGCAACTGGAATTACAAATTGAAGGAGAGCATGAATATCAGGTAGAAAAAGACTTGACTGTGAAACAGTCTTACAAAATTACCTTTCAAAATTAGACTCTGAAATTTTTCAGTATGGTGGCCACTGTAATAGTGACAGTACATGCCTAATGGTTAAAACTTTAATGTTGGGACCAAGCTGACCTGTCCAGGGTCAGCTCTGTCATTTGATATATTGGGCAAGTTACTCAATCTCTCTGAATCTATTTCCATGTCCAAATAGTGAAGCTAGTGATACAAACCTTAGAGGGTTGTGTTGAGAACTGAATGAAATAACAAATATAAAGTGCTTAGCTTTAGAAAGGACTCAATACACTGTGGCTATGACTTTTACCACAGAATTAGAGACACATGAAGATAATACATGATGTAATTTTTGCCTTTATACAATCCTATGTATATTTAATGCAGAAAGTTGTTTCAACATCTTTAGAGATCAGTCGCCCATGATCATAAGTTAGTTAGTATTCAACTTCTCTGAAATCAAGAAATTCTTCCATATGTCAACCAACATTCTTACTAAAATCTAAACATTCCTTTAAGTTTTGTCTTTTCAGAGGGGGAAAAAACTAGTTACTTTCAGTTTGATATATTTAAGCATCGTTATCATTTGCTCCCTTCTCTCTTCAGGTTAAGCACCCTTGATTTTTAAAAATATTCTTTTAGCTGCCATATCTTTTTGTTTTGTCATTGTTATTACAAAGCCTGTGATGGTGAACCAAATTGTAATGATGCTTTTCTGTCCCCAAGGTCTAGACAGTTGGCCTGTCAGTTACTGATGGTTACTAAAGTTGAGGGAATATATTCTAATGGCATCCATAATAGTTTTGTGAAGTCAGTGCAATAGAAGTAGTAAATATGTACATTTACCCATTTCTTCTGTTCAGAAGAAGCAGCTGTCACAAAACCATAACTGATGAACCAAGTTCCCATCAATAATTAAGGTTTGTGTTAGAAGAAAAAAATATTTGGGCATTAGAGAAAACAGCTAATCAGAGAACACAAGATCAGGAAAAAAATACAAATTAAAATTATTATAAAAGGAAAGCTTTAAGCTTTATCCAATTGAACCACAATGCCATAATGCTCAATCAGAAATTGAGCTAAGTACACCCTTCAGACTACCCATGCCTGATTCAGCAACACTGAAAAATTTATTGATGGCTCTTCTTGGCTTTGGTTCTCCCTTCCCTGTGACAGAGATTCTATTAATGGAAATTGCACATAAGTTTTCTTGACTTTCTTTCTACAGATTTATTCCTATGTCAGCAGGTAAGAATGGCAACTTCTTTTGAATCAAAAACAGCACTAAGAAAATATCATTGCCTTTTCCTTAGATTCTACTGGAATTAGTGTACTGCTACTTTAAAAATTCAGTGCCTAAGAATGAGGCAGTAACTTCTGTCTGGTGGACTAACAAGAATCATGATGTAGGCATATTGTTGGCAATTAGTGCCATGGGGCTTGGTGAGATTATCTGGGAAGTGAGTGTAGATAGAGAAGAAGTTCCTAGGCCTGAATTGTGACTGTTAACAGGTTGGGAAGGCAAGGAAGGATCAACAGGACTGAGAAGGAACTGCTAGGGAGGCAGGAAGAGCCAAGAGAGAATGGTGTCCCAGAAGCCAAGTGAAGAACCCATTTCATGACAGAGAGAATATCGAATGCTGGAAAATAGAGTAAGATGCCGAAAATGGGGGTGTAAGACATCTAGATCCTCATTTTCAGTAGTAGGAAGTGAATAGATACTACCTAAAATAACAAGCTTAAACAGCAGTAGTGTATACATGTGATTTAGAAATCTGAGGTTAATGCCAAAAGAAATAGATGAAGGTGCTGAAAAGAGTTGCCTCTAGGGAGTGAGGAGGCTTAGGCAGGGGTTGCTGTTTTTATAAGCTGGATGGAATTTGTGGACTCTTTAAATAATGTGCCTACACAACTCTGATTTTTTTAAATGTTAATTAGAAAAAAAAAAGACTAATGGGGCGCCTGGGTGGGTCAGCTGGTTAAGCATCAGATTTCAGCTCAGGTCATGGTCTCTCATTCGTGGGTTCAAGCCCTGCATCCGGCTCTGTGCTGACAGCTCAGAGCCTGGAGCCTGCTTCAGATTCTGTGTCTCCCTCTCTCTTCCCCTCCCCTGCTCACACTCTGTCCCTCTCTCTCCCTCACCCCCCCTCAAATAATAAACATAAAAAAAAAAACCTCATGATCTAGCCAGTGTATCTTCTGGTTTTGGTTAAGCCTGAGGGAGGCAAGTATGTTTGGAGATATATCTATAGATACATATCTATAGATATATCTATATTTATATGTATCTATAGATATATATATTAATATGGAGAAATGGTACACGACTCTTCACTGCCATTCTTCTGATAGCATTGGGAAGCACATTGAGTGATAACTAGGAGAGGGTATTATTTTCAGGCAGCTTTGGCAAAGGATACCCTTAGCTTATCATCACTACAATTTCTCCATTCCAGAACCTTACAAGTTATGGAATAAATCTTTAGTTGTCAACCCTTGAATATCCTCCTTCCTCCATCCTGGGCCTAATCTCTTAGATTCTTAAGCTCTGGCGGGGCAAGAAGGGAGTTGGAAAGGTTATTAAATGTGAAACTCAGGCACAAAAAGTACACAGATATAATCACCTGAATTGGATGAAAAGGTGGAGAGTGAGACCCAGAAACAAATGAAAAGCCTCCGTTCCAAGGTCAAGGTTGACCTGGCAGTAGGAGTGACTAAAGACTATATATGATGGTGTTCAAGTGCTGTTTCTTAATCCCAGCATGCGTCAGGTAAAAAAAAAAAAAAAAAAAAAAAAGTCCGGAAGTGAATGGGATGAGAGGGTCTATTTAAGCCTGCAGATGGTAGTTAAACAACACTATATCCAGGGTGAGTTTGGCAGTGCTTGGCAATGCTGGCCTCGACGTTTCAGGAAGGGCAAGACCAGAATCTAAGCCAGGATTAGAGTAAAGCCAACACTAGATCTCAGGCTGCTTTGAGGTTCATTATCTCATTTTCTGCGTCGAACAATCAGTCTCACTGGTATGGCCCAGACCTGCTTGTGAATCACTGAGATAAAATGACTCGATACTCTATTTGACATTGACAGCTGGTTCAAACAACACGCCCACGTGTGGGAGCTTGGATTCTTTAGCCCTTCATTTGATCTGGAGGCAGCTGCCATCAGGGTTGTGATTGATTTCCCCGATTTTATTGGCCTTTTTGATTAATTCTTTATATCTCCATCTCTACCATATAATCCTTTGCCTTTTTAGAACCTAGGCCACCATAGTCATTGGTGTGTTTTAGTTCTTAGTAAATGGTAAACCCCTGTGCAACTTTGAGGGATACCTTTGCTATAAATCACAAGATGGCCTCCATCTTCCCCAAGCTACACAGAGTTGGACAAATACTTCATAACTTTGCATTTCTTCTTGCATTTGAATTTGGAGGAGCAGAGTCATCAGTAATTGCGTATCAGAATGAGTGTCTAAAAAACATTTGATGCCATAAAATACGATTCTACTTATCTGGACATGGCAGATTCAGTGGTGAGGCAAATAAAACTTTCTCATCCCTAACCAATGCCATAGTATAAGATCATAAAAGCAGTTTGTGCTAAAACCAGTTCAGTACCAAGCACATTACTGAAGCAGGAGAGATAATACTGCCTTTCAGCTGTGCTGTGAAAGATGGTATTTTGAACAGTAAAGGGATAATAAAAAACCATTATTATTACAACTACTACTCACTATTGAAGGAAAGTTGCTGTGGTTTTTAGAAGTTTAAAAAGAGAAGTGTGTATTATTTACATTAAAGTTTCAGTATGACCTTTCTGACAGTGCAGTATGATGTGTGAAAATTTCCATGAATTATCAAAGGAGGTTGTGAAGTTTTTTTCTTTTCTTTTCTTTTCTTTTCTTTTCTTTTCTTTTCTCTTCTCTTCTCTTCTTCCTTCCTTCCTTCCTTCCTTCCTTCCTTCCTTCCTTCCTTCCTTCCTTCTTTCTTTTTTCATAGTATCATGGCTAGAATAGTTGCAGATGGGTGTGGGTTCCAGAGGTCATGTCTGTTTTACTAGTTTATGTAATGAATGAGAGAGAAGTTTCCTCTCTGATTTTTGGAACTTACCTCTTATCTTCTCCAAGCTTTATGTAGAAGAAAAAAAAATAAGGTGATTGAGGAATAGCCTTCATCTGAAAAACAAATATAATGAAAACTGATAAAATAAATAGGTGTGGTTAAGAAACTATACATGAAAACTTCCCAGTAGAATATCTGATACTCTATGTATGCTCAGTAAATGTACCTTTTCATGTTTTTGTCTTTGTGGGAAGGCAATTGAATGCTACATTCAAGAGCATGGAATTTGGAATCGAACCGGCAGGCGTCAATTCCATTTCTTGCTCCACCCCTTACTGTGTGCTGCTGAGCAAGTTACACAATTTTCTTAAGCCCAAATCACCACAAACTCAAAATGGAAGTAATAATCTCTGACGGAGTTGTGAGTGGATTAAAATGAGAACATTTCTGTAAAGCACTTTGTGTACTATTTAGGATATGATGAACACTCATTAAATGATACCTACTTTATTGTTCTCATTTAAGAAAGATTCATTTTCTGTAGGATTGTAAGTTCTGATATGTCACTGTGAGAGCACGCTTGTGGGGATATTTTTTAGGTCGGGCACCACCAAGAATCAGTAGGGAGAAATTCAAGCTTTTGTGTTTTGTACTCTTCAAAGTCGCTTGAAATTTATCCCCAAAGAAACCATGTTCATAAGAGCATAACATAAGTGTTCCAGGCACAAGTTATGAGGTTTCACGATCTGGTTTCCAAACTTACTTTCATAGTGTTCCAGGTGTGTGATTCTGGGCAAATTTCTTGATCTTTATGTACCTCATATTTCTCATGTGTAAAATGGGATAATACTAGTAATGCTGTAAGTTGATTGGAAGTATTACATAAGATGAACTTTGAAAAGAACTTAGCACAGTGCCTGGCACAAGGTTGTGTAACCTGTTATAATTACTGGCTGACATGATTTCATTCTCGGGAGCTGCTGTCTTGGAGAGCCTTTCAAAAAGTATAATTGTTAGAGTTTTTTAAAAGATGGTTAAAAATAGCACATATTTTTCCTCTCAAACTGCTACTGTCATAAAGTATGTTACGCATTTTTTTAGATCGTCACATTTTAAACTTATATTTCTATATCCTTTCTTCTGTTGCACGTCACTTTACTTTTGACTCTCAGCAACTGCAAACTGAAACTGTCTCCGTGTGAAGTTTACCCTCTAATCAAAGTGCCAATTCTCTTCAAAAATCCTCTGTGTGCGAAGTTTAGAATCACAAAAGACTGGAACCCTTTCTGCCTTCTAGACAGTAAAGGAGCATGCTTCAAAAATACTCTTTAAAAGACAGTATGGAGATTTACATTATCAAAAATTCAAAGATGCTCTTTTCAAAAGCCAAAACCACCGAGCCTCAGGCCAGCCGTGGCGAGAAGCAGCCAGCAGAGCTGGCCAGGGTGTTACCACGGAGGAACTAGAGGAGGAATCGCCCCCAAGCGATGGTAGCTCTCAGAAGGGGGCCTGCCCGTCACAACTTAAGCTCTTTGAAGCTGCATTTCCTTCAAGCAATGAGAAGTCTTTGTGGTGATGGGAAACATACATTTATAATTATAGAAGAACATAGCCTACACTACACGTGGTAGAAAAGAATGCAAGGGTTCGAAGGGAAGTCTTGACACACACACACAGCCTTACTCAGGCAGTGTCTTTCCTGAAACGTTGGGTATTTCAGTTTGTGTCTGATTGAAATGGCCAGGAGGCAGCATTCCTGCACAGCCTATTCCCTTTCCAGCACCCCATTGGCCCTGGCCCAACCATGCCAGGATGTGTGCTCTCTGTAAACCCAGTTGCGGAGATAAAATGTATAAAAGTCATGAAATGATTTCAAAATGACGTAACTGTATTCACCTATACAGCTTTCAAGAAAGTGAGCAAAATGTAATTGAATGATGCCTATAATATTTTTTTTGACTCCTCTAAGTAAAGCTTGAGCTGATTAGCCCATTCTACCTGAATCATTAGTTTTTACTATAGAATCATTAGTTTTTACTGTAGTTTTTACTAACATCTCAAGTTTACGCATTCAAACATCCTAGGATATAGAATAAGAGATATTCATGTTTGATTGATGGGAGGAAAAGTAAAACAAAATAAGCAGAAGCATCAGAATAAATGATACCAAAAAATGTATCAAAACATCAAACTAGCTTATATTTCTATATTCCTATATAGTAATTATTATAAATAATTTTTTATTTTGAAAACTCAGTGGGGAATGTATAAAAAGATAAACTAAATAATAAAAAGTATAGGGAAAGCTTCCACAGTAGACTTTAAATATAAAATCAATGAAAAAAGAACCCCACAACTTATCCCCCAGTGGAAAGACTGAAGAGGAGAAGAAAAAATCCCCCCAAAATTCTTGAGGAGTTTTCTACTGGATGCCATGTTGTGGATAAACTACTAGAGACATAATGTAAGCCGAAAGTCAGCCCCAATCTATTCAACGACAAAAACAGAACCCTACAATTTTATCCTAATAATTGCTCATCAGTACACAATACGGTATAAAAGGAAAAATGTAGGCCTTGGAGTCCGTGAGAATTGAGATGTGCATTCTGGATTATTACTCCCTAGCTTCATGAATTTTAGCAACTACCCAGCCTTCTTGAGCTTTGTAAACTCCTATGTACATACTGAATATAAGAGGTAACACAAAGTATCAGAGAGGTTAAAATATGATGATCCACATAACAAGAGCCTAGCTCAAGTACTAGAATATAATTGGCTCTTCAATGTTAGTACTTTTTTTAAAATGTTGATTTATTTTTGAGAGAGAGAGAGAGAGAGAGACAGGGTGAACAGAGAGGAGCAGAGAGAGAGGGAGACACAGAATCGGAAGCAGGCTCCAAGCTCTGAGCTGTCAGCATGGAGCCTGAAGTGGGGCTCAAACTCATGAACTGTGAGATCATGTCCTGAGCCAAAGTTGGATGTTTAATGGACTGAGCCACCCAGGTGCCCCTATTAGTTCTTTTCTTTCTTTCTTTTCTCTCCCTCTCTCTCTCTCTCTCTCTCTCTGTCAAGTCATTTTTCTTCTAGAAGTTGAATATGCTCCAAAGACAAAGGAGATGACTTTCACTGTGATAGCCAATGTAGATTCCTTTGAAAGGCCATTCCTTTTAGCCATCTGCTTCTTTATCTCTTCTTTTCATGTGTACATGTGTATTTGCACATGTGTAAACTTGTCTATGCATGTGTAAAGTCACCTTTCTCTGCACTTGCTCTTGCTGGCCATGGGTAAGTTTGGGGCAAAGCAAAGTCTATTTTATGCATAAATTGTTCTAAAGTTCAGTAGGTAACTCATTATTTAATCTTGGCTTAATAGCCTACGTAGGTCACGGGAGGTAGAACTTGAAGATAATGAAGCAAATGATTCATTGAATTGACAACATTATTATATTCATATATTTCAGTTTCGTTATGATGAAGTAGATGGCACATTTGACTAGAAATCTTGACGAGATTCTCTCCTTGACAACACTACGGATTTGTCATATGACTATAACGAGGGTGTGTCGATTTTTTATCTTCAAAATAGAGATCACAGAATAGTGGCTTTCTTCCCCACAGCAATTTTGTCATGTATAAATTCTAATTATACTGTAAGTAATTTGGAGGCCCCTCTGATACCAGTTCAAAATAACATTTTGAGCATTTCAAATGTACTGTAAAAACTACCAGTCTCCCTCTGTGTGTACTGCTTTCCTCTAGTAGGTTATTCTGGAAATATGGTGAACATGTCTGTTTTTGAAAAAAAGAATAACAAAGGCAAAAAAATAGTGCTGACATATAGCCAAAAGCTTGTGTTGGGAGGGAAATACAAGAATAGCGTTTTGGAGGTTGATATGCTTTTATTTAATTATTCCTGAGCTTGGTGCCAAAAACCACTGAAAATAAGTGGCAGTGTCACATGGTGTTCGGAAGAATTGACAGCAAAAGTAGATATCAAAATCAGCATCATAAAAGCACCAGACCATTTGCCAGGTTGTTACCAAGGCTGGTGAAGAAAAACATAGAGCAAAACAACTCACATTGAAAATAATGATTTCTCGGTTGTAGTCATTCTCTGATGATACAAATACAGCCAGTACCCACTAGCTTGTAAAGCATACACATTGTATTCTTTGGGGAAAAATAATTATAAAATAAGTATAGGGATCGTGGGTGGGAACTCCCTGGAAATGAGTATCAGTCATGATGAAGAACCAAGAAAACAGACTTGATTGGAATCCCTGTGAGGACAGAGGATCGTAAATTCTTCTTTTCACCATGGTGCCCATCACAATGCCTGACCTATAATGGGGGATCAATGAAAATCTGTTGAATTAATAAGCAGACTCTTGGTGGTGTTCCTACATAAGTTACAATACATAAAATGAAGGACATTAGTTTGTAAGACTTCACTCTAACATATTCACCCCAATTCTTGTTACCAGAGGAGATGACACATCAAAGCAATGATTACTCAATTTCAAACATCTCCCTTCCTCTCTGGTCCATGGTCTTCCCAATACCTCTCCATTGCTGTCTCACACTGGATGGCTTTAGTTGTGCACCATTCCTGGAGTTTGGTTTCATTGGCATTTACTACCCCCTCCAGCCAGAGGGAGAACGTGTGGGCTTCTACTCTATCTGTTTACTGCTTTACAAGGAGTCAAACTGACTGGAGAAGCTTGCTCTTGCACAGCTCTCTCAGAAAAGCAGTCAACAACACTGACCACCGTTTACCCAGCATTTACTATGTTCTACATAGTCTCCTGAGAGCTGTACACAGTGGCATTTTTAAACCTTGACTCCACAAGTGGGGTAGTATTTTTGTCTCGTTTTAAAAATCAAAAAATAGAAATACAGAGGGCAAGTAACTTGCTCAATGTCAGTCTCTTCTTAAAAGGCAAAACTGGAATTGAACCAAAGTCTGTCTGATATTAGGTCACTTAAAATCACCCATCTTTTCTACGAGAATCTGTGACGGGCACACTTCTCAGGACAATTCAATCCTCTTCATCTCAATAAGTCTCAGCTTTTCTCTTCTACCTAGCACCCTCTTGACCTATCTGGCCCTCAATTTTTCTTTTATTCCGGG
This sequence comes from Lynx canadensis, assembly GCF_007474595.2. Lineage (NCBI taxonomy): Eukaryota > Metazoa > Chordata > Mammalia > Carnivora > Felidae > Lynx > Lynx canadensis. Next base: position 23,026,565 of record NC_044320.2, read on the forward strand.
CACCTTCATTATGATAAGAGAAACGCTATTGAATTCATCAAGCTAAAAAAAAAAAAAAAGATGTGCGTACTCTTTGCTCAGTCACAACTTGATTTATTGCTCACTCTCCCATGAATGTCTCATACTCTAAATTGTTGAGCGTGGTATTATTGGGCATTTACTCTCTGCCTCGGGCACAGTTAGAAGCAGGGGCACAAATAGCACCAGGAACCCTTGATGACTTTCATCTCCCCCTTTCAGTGGATAGTTGATTTCATTCTCAGACTGGGTCTCTCCATATTACCAGGAATGTGACCACTGGGGAGGGGCTGCCTTTTTTCCTTTAGGTTCATTTGAAAAACTTGACATAACTTTTAGTTGGGCCTGCGTCTGGATCTATCAACACTTGGTCTAGATAGCAATTCTCATCAGGACCACATGGAGTATTGGGAAAGAACTATTTCTTAAGCGAAGGAGGGGGCTAGGCAGATGAATAATAGATCTTCAATCTGGTCTCATCAGGAAGTATGCTTAGATGACAAAAATTTGTAGATACTTCTGATGAAGGGAAAAGGAAAGGTATAAGGAAATTTCATTCTAAGGTCAGTTAGAAAGACACAGTTTATGTTGTTGTCTACTGCAGTCCCTCCATTTAGGGGAAAAATAGGTACCTGGTGATAAACTTGCTAGGAACAAAGGAGTCTTATAATACTCCTGTAACTCTCATATCAGACTCTATGCATTCAGCCCTTAATACATAGAAAGGAAAGAAAAAGAAAAAGAAAAAGAAAAGAAAAAGGAGGAGAGGGAAGGAATAGAAGAGAGGGAGATAAAGGAAGAAAATACAAAAAAATAACAAAAGAGGGTTAGAAAGAAAGTCCTATTGTCATTATAAATCCACTGAAATTTGTCAGAAAGTAAAAAAACAAAAACAAGTAAGGTGGAGAAGTATACATATGGGGAATTTTAATCTACACCTGCCCTTGTAGATTAGATATTATATAATTATAGGGTTTTTTTTTTTGTTTGTTTGTTTTTTGAGATTAAGCTTCATGTCATTTGATAGTGTTTTGGGCTCTTCAAGGGAGTCAATAATAAGTGTTAAATTGGATTACCTACATCCTTTGCATTCTCTCTTTGTTCTAGCTCATCAGCTGGCAAGCAATTGCGAAAGCCCAGCCAGGAACCCACATTCTGAACAGAAGTTGTCTGTATATTCTATATTTACTCTGCTTATTCTTAAGCATACAAAGTAAGAAATGTCACTTTGAGAAAATGATGTTTTCCAAAGTCCAGAGTTATTTGAACCTATACGAACCTAAAAAAAGTCTTGGGTTGGGCCTATGGTTTGAGGTTTGAATGAAAGCTTGGGTTATTCTTATTTTATCTGCACTAGTTTTCCATCAGTAATTATACTGTTTCTATATCTCTGTCTTTCAAAGCAGGACATTATCATGGGTTTGGATACAGTAAGAACAAACTAACCAAGTTTCCTGCCCATGTGTCAAAATGAACCTGGGCTAAACATGTCTACAGGTTCACAACCCTTTAACTACATGTATATTTGGTTCACTTTGGTTGGTTTACATTTCTTAGTTTTAGCAGACCATATTTATATATCATAACAATACCAGTGAGATACCAGGGTCTTTCAAACCCCAATATTATACCAATAGTTAATCACAGGATAAGATCACCAGTGCATTTACTTCAAAATAGAGTATCTTCTGGTTTTTTTCTTGGTGAATGAACTCAACATGTTAATTAAAATCTGTTATACTCGCAGATCTTTCTAAGTGAGACAGCCCTGTCTGAGGTGACTACTAAAGTGGGAAATTTATGAGACTACATATTGCGTTTGCACCTCTGCCTCCCTCCCACAGCCATTAGGACAAGACTGCATAACTGGCTGAAGACAGCCAATCTCTAGGTTAGCCATATAACTATAAACTGTCCTGCTATGGAAGATAGATTTGTTATTAGGTCAATAGATAACTTTCTTGGTAACTTAAATTGGGTAATATGGAGATAACAATTGTGCTAGCATGGGAGCCAAAGCTTCCAAATAATGCTATGAGTAAAGTCAGGACCACGATAGTCCTTAGGCATAGTCGGTCAGCAGTACTAACCATTTCCAATGGAGCAGCTATTTTACTCATAGTATCTCTTTTCGTTAAATCTAAATTAGTTACTACTTTAATTTTATCTTATAGTTCATATAACTGAAATGTAATGAGGTGAGGTATGTCCAAACAGTTAACCATTTGCAAAGCTTACATTCAAATTCAGATTTATATCACTTTGTAATCCACAATCCTTATTATTATGTTGTATTTTAAGATGGGATTTTAGGAAGCCAAAACAATGAAGAAGCATAAGTTGAGAAAAGACACAAAGCAAGGAAGAAAAAACATGCCAGTTGGTACGGAGAGGAAGTGAAGGTATAGGATAGAAAGCTTTATTAATTTAATAGTGGGTCACTGTCTTAAGACTTTGGGTTTTACTGCTCCTGTGGTTCCTAAAACTAAAATCTGTGTTCTATACTTGTGAGGAAGGATCCTTCTATGGCTTCCGCATGGGGTTGATGGTAAGATTCTGTCCTTTAAATGTCCCTTCAAAGTATTTCTAAGGAATGCTGCCTCCACCCCCGCCATCTTGACCCACCTTCAATGAGGGTGTCCAGCTCTCCTAAGTGAGAAAAGCCCATTTAAACAGAGGACTACCCCCTTAGCAAGGTATACTTATCCACTTATTCTTGTATAAGTTCACTTCTTCATGAGCAAATTAATCACTATGTACAGCACTATGTAATTATAATAATTTCTCTTGTGAAGAAATAGAAGAGAAATATCCCTCTTTTCTGTAGAGAGGATTTGGAGATACTCCACTGTATTTGTGCAGTTTATTCATTCAATTGAAACTGCTTCTCTATTTATACATACACTGGAGTGTAAGAGACTGATGTTGCTGAAAGGAATGTCCTTAAACACACAGGAACATTTCGAATATATTGCAAAGTAAGTTAAAGACAAAACAGCATGAATGATATTAACAAAGTAATATTATTTTGTGATCATATGCTAGAAAAGAGAGATTCTGATGGATCAGTACATGTGTTTGTACTGATCTCTGAAAGAATGACAGAATGTGAAAAGTAAGGATGATGTAGCAAGCTTTTCATACAAATAATATTTATTTATTTTTGGTGTAAAAGTGTCTTTTGTTCTATGAGAAAATGATGACAATTGTTATAATGATTTTTGTCATATGTGAATTTGGAAAAAAGATTGCCAGTCTTATTGTTGGTCTCCAGTTTTTATTTATTTAAAAAGTATTTATGTAAAATCCCAAAATTCAGGAGTCACTGGTATAGAAGATGATCATTATTACAAAGTTGGGAAATTTTGGAGATTAAGAAAGAAATGTGTGAGTGAAGAGGGGAAAATAGCTTCCATTAGATTTAGTCTCTAGGAATAATTTTTAAAAATAGAAAATTTAGAGGCTAAGAACTTTTACATTTAAAAGCTTTTTGTTTTGGGGTGCCTGGGTGGCTCAGTTGGTTAGGCGACTGACTTTAGCTCAGGTCATGATCTCATCGTTCATGGGTCCAGGCCTTGCGTGGGGCTCTGTGCTGACAGCTCAGAGCCTGGAGCGTGTTTCAGATTCTGTGTCTCCCTCTCTCTCTGTCCCTCCCCTACTAGCTTGCGCGTGTGCTCTCTCTCTCTTTCTCAAAAATAAATAAACATTAAAAAATTTAAAAAAAAAAAAAAGCTTTTTGTTCTAACACGCCCAAACTTTGGGCTCTGTATCCGTAATGAACTATGATTTTTTTGAGGTTTTCTCATTGTTAATGGTATTTGTATTTATCTATATTCCATGCGAACGAATACGATAAGACAGCACCCATAAAGTAAACTTCTAGAATCATTTTCATTAAAAACACAGAGCTAATCTTACCACAGAATCTCATTGGCAGAATAGGGATATATTGCAACTCACCACAATAAAGTAAATATTTCAACAAGATTAATACCTATTTAAAAATGGAAACTGCTGAACCACGGCAAGTAGAAGCCACCAAACATTTGATACATGTTTCAGCCAGGTTCTAGCCAAACCACCAAATTGTACTGTCAAGTTATGCATCAAATAGTTCTTCTCACAGGAGAAGAACTAATCCCAGAATCCAGGAGAGGAGAGGAACAGGTTTAGATTTCAAAAGTAGCCCAGTAAGCTTTGTGGTTCCTCTCCGATTAGAAGGGCACTTTCTCCCAGGGTAAAAAGACACTTTTCTACCTGTTTTAAGAGCAGTTGGGTTTCTTTTCTCTTCAGATAGCTGACTCTTGCTCTGCTAATTGCCCATTCTTGTTTATTTGCAATTTTGAGTAGCATCCCTTGTCACCTCTCCTTTTCCTTTTCTCTCTGTTATCTTTCCTCTGAAGTTTCCTTCTACCCTTCCTGTAACAAAGGGAATGCTGGAAATGTCTGATCTTGCTACAAGGACTCTCACCACACTATCTTTACTGAGGAACAAGGAGCCATCTCAAATGATTCAAAATTCCGTTGGAAAGGCTAACACTTACAGTCTTAGAACTAGATGCTTAACAAATAAAATTCAAGTTCGGCTTTATTCTCAAGACAGCTTAATAATTCAGTAGGACTAAATCTGAAATTGAGATAATTCTGTCAGGGTTGACCTAAAATTTATCTCCCACATCCTTAAAGCAGGAGAATTCTACATGAATGACAGTAAATCTGGGTAAGGGGAAGAGAATCATAGAGATAATGTTTAATCTTCAGACAGAACAAATGTCAAGGATCAAAATTTTTTGTATACTGGTCAGTGCCAAACCTGATTACCTCTTCCTTCGAGCAAATGGGAAAGGCATCTTGTTTATTCTTTAGTTATGATGATTTGGCCATAAGAAAACTGGATTTTCTTTAAATATTCTCTAGTTTGGGTGTACCTGAATCAGGTTAACATTTGCTTTTGTAGATCCAAAGCAAGTTTCACTAAACAAAAGCATTTAATTATTTAATAATTGATTGAGAAATCAATATCTTAAAGAGCTGTCTTGCACTCCTCTGTTCATTGCAGCACTATTCAGAGTAACTAAGATACAGAAACAACCTAAGTGTCCATCGGTGAATGAATGGATAAAAAAAGGGTGGTGTATATATGCAGTGGAACAGTATTCATACATTAAAAAGAAGGAAACCTTGCCACTTGCAGCAAGACGGATGAAACTGAAGGGCGTTATGCTAAGTGAAATAAGCCAGAGAAACAGACAGAGAAGACAGATACTGTATAGTATCTCTTACACGTGAAATTTAAAAAAAGAAAAAGAAAAAAACCTGAATTCATAGAAAACAGAGGAGAATGGTAGTTGTCAGGAGCTAGGAGGCTGGAGGAAATGTGGACAGGTTGGTGAAAGGGTTCACTTTCAGTTAGAAGATGAATAAGTTCTAAGGATCTAATGCACAGGGTGGTGACTATGGTTAGTAATGGTGTAGTTAATAATACTTAAAATTTGGTAAGAGAGTAGATCTTAAGTGTTTTCACCAAAAAAATAATAAAAATAAAATAAAATAAAATAAAATAAAATAAAATTAAATTAAATTAAATTAAATTAAATTAAATTAAAAAAAAAGGTAACTGTGAGGTGATGGATGTGTTCACTTGATTGTGGTAATCATTTCACAATTTATATGTATATCAAATCATCATATAATTTACATATATACAATTTTATTTGTCAATTATACTTCAGTTAACTAATACATAAATACATAAATAAAAGCTTAAAATAGATTTTTAAAACATCTGTATATGTCTCAAAAAACACATTTTGATGAACTTTGCGATATACGTGATCTTAGTGAGATTGGAGCATTAAATATAGACAAAATAGTCTTTCCTTCTTCCAAAAGTTTACATATAAGAATTCCTCCTGTCTTTATCCTGAGCATAAGTTCCATCACAAATTTGGGGGACCAGGACTATTTGATCTATTTAAAAAAATAAAAATTAGAAGAGTTGATGAAGTCAGCTTATGTCCTATAGGAAAACTAAGAGAGGAGATGGGCCAATCCACTGTCCTGCTAATTATCCTAATAAAGGAATGGGGGAAACCCGGTCTTTAATGTCTCTCCTAAGAGGCATACAGAATGTTTATTAAAATTCCTCAAAATGTTTCTGTGAGATAACTTCTAGCACAGACCCTCTAAGGTAAAAGAATATTTTATGAACCTGGAAGTGTTTGGCTTTGGGGAAGACACTGAAAATCAGGTCTGGTTCTTCAGGCAAATTGGTTTCCTCTGACTTTGGAGTGGAGGGTCAGTTGAATAGAGAAGGCATGTTAAGAAACTAGATGTTTTCTTTGTGGTTATAGTGTTTGGAAAAACCTTGTTCGTACATCATGGACAATGAGGGTCATAAAATAAAGATCGTCATATTGGTCACAAAGGCATTTTTTGAGCCCTGTCATTGTCTTCTGTCCCGTCTGAAAGTAAAGTCTTAACTCTGGTCCGCCTTCTGATGGGATAGAAGCAGCATTGCAACAGGAACCAGACAGCCAATATAAGCAAGGATAGCATTTGACCCTGCACTCTAACTTCCTTTAGGAAACGATTTCTCTGGTCAGTTTAACACTACACGTGACTATTAAAGGGAAGAGTTACATGCTACAGAGGCATGTCCCTATCTTTTAAAAATAAGAGCTAGCAAGTGAATACTAAAAAGGAAGTCTTCTTTTCAGGGATCTAGAAAAGATAAATTCTTACTAGGAATACTTAAAGGTAAGTTTACCTTACTATCAAATTGAAAAAGGAGAATTGAGGTAATACCAAAGAGATAGAAAAATCTTATGTGTCTGAATTAGCTAGATTATTTATATATAGTAAACTTTTTGAATGTCTCTACATTTACCTATGGATCACCAATTGATCTCATAAATCTCATGTAAATTTTGGTTTTGATAAACCTTTACTAAGCTTGGGAAATTAATAGAGATTTCGCTATTAATAGAGAGTCGTTCTGGGAAGAAAAGGAACGGTGAGTGAGATGATGGGGGAAACCAGGGGGAAATACCAACAACTTTATTCACCAAATTGTGTGCCACTTCTGCACCATCCGGAATTGGTGAGCAGAATTTACATTCCGGAGCTCCACTGGCAGGGCCATTTGCATGAGAGTAGAGAAAGTTGCTGATGTGTCACTTTCGGTAGGGAAACCTTCCCTGCCCTCTCACTTCTGCCTCTGGCCTAATACAGATGATCATGATGACCTTGGTCCTGCAGAAGATGGTGGAACCAAAAGCAGGAAATGGCTGGTAGGAGAGCCACTTGCTTATTGGGAGCAGGCATTTGGGCTTTACATAAGCAATAAATGAACTTTATTAACATTGGTTACTTTTGAAGAGTACCTAGTTCTTCCCTAATCAATATCTGAAACATCTTTAACTTGAAATTAGAGTTGGCTTGACTCAGGATTGAAAGAGGACATCCAAAATTATTGCCCCTAAAATCAGAGAACATTCTGCCACCAGAATCCATCCCTGCAATAGTGACATTTCTTGCCATCTGTGATTCCCATTCTTATTTCTCTGAAGTTAGTACCACCCAACACTATACTGTGTGTTCTATACAACAAGACAGATAGTTTTGTGCTCTTGAAATATCTAAAGTTTGTTTATATTTTGTATTTTTACAAATAGCAGCATGTAATGTGTTGAAAAATATGATATTCATGGAGCCTTGTCAACACCTTTTATTTTTAATTCCTTAAATTTTTTGTTTTCTATAACTTTACTATATCCTTTGAGTCTCCTACTCTAGTAAACTTATAATGAAATCCTTTGATTCTCCTACTCTAGTAAACTTATAATGAAATTGTGAAAATGAAAAATGGGTTTACTGTTGTCTACTTATAACACATGGCATCAGCTAGGTCAAACTATCAGGCCATTAATGATACAAAAGTCTATAGTTAGGAAGATAGTTATCTAAATTGTGCTTTCTATCAATGTGTTGTTCTACTTCCACAAAGACTAATCAGAATAATCTGATTCTTAACTAGAGAAGCACTACACATCCTGTAGTACTGAGAAATGATTATACCCTCATAGTCTACTATGGGAATAGAAATGTCTGGATTAGATGATGGATATTGGAAATATCATGCATTTGTAAGTCAAACCAATAGGTCTAACTCTCGAATGTGTTGTCTGAATAGATGGAATCAGTTTGACTTGACAGTAGCCTATTCCCTAATCTTCCCTTCCTTTCTGGAAACATGTGTTCTTTATTTTTCATGCAATCACTTCCCTTGACTGCTAACTTCTAATGAACCACGGCCCTAGGACAGCAATTGCCCAAGGCTTCTGTCCTTTGGCCCATGATTAAAATCACCTCACTTCCTTTTTCCCTCTTCCCAAATGGTCCTCCCCATAAATACTTGTATTATCTCCGAGCCAAATGTTAGGGGGCAAACTGTTTGATATGGGAGCGGGTTAGGGTGGTACCACGGTTCAGAATCTGCAGTTAGACCCCAGATTTCTTCTTATTAGCTGGATGACATTTGGGTCAGTCTTGAGCCTCAATTTATTCATCCAGAAAATGGGGGATAATAATTCCTAAATTATTATTTAGGGAAAGCACTTACCACAGTGATTAAACATAGTAATTCTCGATAAATAGTAGCTATTTTATTATCGTTTTCAGAAGGCTTTGTCTTATAGAAGACCCTTTTCAGAGCCCAAATTAAACTCTTCTTGGTTAATTTTATTAACCATTGTGCTTCTAGCACAATGATAAGGTGAAGTAAAGAATCTTAATTACAATTGGAGAAATTTTATAAGGCAAGAGGATGGGAAAAGGAATAGGTCACATAGGTAATAACTGAAATCACATCTCTAAAACCTGCTCTTTTGTTTCTGGAAGAGAAACTCCTTGGAGCTCAGGTAAGTGCTTCTCAATATCATCATCACTCTGTGATTGGGAAAACTGGTCAGTCTGCCTAGGATACTCCTTGATCCTTCTTGAGCAGGTTAATAGCTACTCACACCTCAACATTTAGCTTAAAGTCATTTCATTCAGCAGGCCTCCAGTGACCTCTTAAAAGCAGGTCAGCTACCCCTCCTGCTGTGGATCCTTCCTTGATGTTGTTCTAAAGCAAATCACACTTTACTGTAATTGTTCTTAGCCTCACACCCCTGACTGTAAGGTCCTTGAGAACAGAGCTTTTGTTTGACATTGTATTCTTCCTGTCTAGTGCAGTTGTTAGCTCAGAGGAGACATTTAAAATATTGGTGAATGACTAAATAAACACATTGAGAGATTGATAAATGCAGGCCGCTGAGGGAGAAATGTATAGGAGAATTGGTTAAAATAAAAAGTAAAAGTAAATTTAAAATATATTGGCATAGTGATGTGAAGACTACAAGGGAACATGTCTGACTCTCTTTCTTTCTTTCTTTCTTTCTTTCTTTCTTTCTTTCTTTCTTTCTTTCTTTCTTTCTCTTTCCTTCCTTCCTTCCTTCCTTCCTTCCTTCCTTCCTTCCAGAGTGCAAGGGAACATCATGTCTGACTTTATGTATGTATGTATGTATGTATGTATGTATGTATGTATGTATTTACAGAGAGAAAGGGTATGATGGGAGGGAGGGGCAGAGGGAGAGGGAAAGAATATCTTAAGCAGGCTCCAGGCTCAGCACAGAGCCGGATCCCATGCCCCTGGCATCATGACCTGAGCCAAAATCAAGAGCTGTTCGCTCAATGGACTGAGCCACTCAGGCACCCTCATCATGTCTGACTTTAAAATATGGAAGGCTATAAATTCATTGTCTTATATTTAGTCAATTATCAAATAGTAGCTGACTGCTTCTGATAGGTTCTGAGGACACAAGGGAGAGAAACGAGCCTCCTGACCTCACAGAGCTCAAAACAAGGTGGAGAAAATATGAATGTCAACAAATGACAATGTGATGTGGTTAGTGCCACAGAGTGGAGAGGGCATTTGACTAACTCAAGGTTAACAGGTTCCAGAAGGACTTCTCCGACAGCATGACACCTGAGTTAAATCTGAAAGGTGCACACAAAGGGAAGTAAAGAACTAGACAGAGATGGCTTCTGCAGACATGTTTCATTTTTATCATGGGTCTCCCAGTCAGCATAAACTGACTGCTTAAGGAAGAGAAATGCATGGCTCACAGAAACGAAGCGTCTGGTGGGTCAAGGGGCTCAAATATTGTCTTCAGACATCTCTGTCTCTGTTTCTGTCTCTGTCTCTATCTTTTCTCCTGGCTCTGCTTTTTGCTTTGTTGACATTTTCTTTCTAGATTTTTACTTAATGAGGCACGGCAGCCATTAGCAGCTACAGATACGTCCTCCAGATAACCGTCTCACAAATCCTAGTAGAATCACAAAACTCCACCTTCCTTTTAGCACCAACAAAGCCCTAGAATCTAGTCACATTGGTCTGGCTCATAATATGCCCGTTTCTTAACAAATTAGTGTAGCCAGAGAGATAAACTGCTCTGCCTGGGTGCTTGAATCATCTGTTTACCTCTGGAATCTAGGGTGAGGGCAAGCCCATCAATTCACATGGCCTGGATATGGGGAGCTATGTCAGTGGAAAAATGTGGGGAGGAGCCAATGCTCCAGGGATGGACATCAGACAGGCAAAAACCAGGTGCTTATTAAACACACACACTCACAGAAAAAAACACATACCGGTGGACCTTAATGACATTTCTTTCATATGTCTGTCTTCCATAACAAACTTATTATTAAATATTTTCATATTCCTGTGAACATATCCTCATATATTATACCACACACTCATAAAAATAAACACAAACATACATGGCAAATCACAAGTTAAAAAAACGTGATAAAAGCTTAACAATAACAATGAAAATTTACCTGTGGAATACCATAAACATCATTATACTTTTGGGGTTTGGTAGAATCTATTCTAGCCAAAGCACTTTATACTTAAAAAAATTTTTTTAATATTTATTTTTGAGAGAGCCCACGCAAGCAGGATAGGGCAAAGAGAGGGAGACAAAGGATCCGAAGTGGGCTGCATGCTGACAGCAGAGAGCCCAACAGGGGCTTGAACCCAAGAACCGTGAGATCACAACTTGAGCAGAAGTTGGACACCCAACTGACTGAGCCACCCAGGTGCCCCGAAGGTGCTTTATGATTACTCACTACCTGCATGACTGCTGGCTCCCTTATGCATGGCCTACAACTGTCATTATCAAGTGTGACAGGCAGGGCTCATCCTCTACATGGCTGTGAGCATCCATTTGTTAGGGATCACTGCATTTTTTGAAAACTGGAAAAGGTCTTAAAGACCATACTGTTTATCCTCATATTCTACAAATAAGAAATGAAGTCCAGAGAGGTTCGATACCATGCAAAATTTACAGACTTACTGATGAGCCAGTTTCCTTAAATAAAACACTAAATGACACTTCTCCGTAGAAAGGTAATTGCAAACAAGGCCATCTCCCTACTGCTTTCTGCATATGAAAACCAGAAAAAAGTAAGGAACAATGTGCCCCTTTACAGCCAGTATGAAAGCCCTCCAATATAAAACACTTAAAAATATTATAACACACACACACGCACACACACACTTTCCATTATTTGAAAGCAAGAGAAGACTTTATTTTTTATTTTCACCATGATTTAGAAAAAGTTGTGGTCATTTTAAGGATTCTAATTAGTAGCAATTTATGGGTGAGCTTGACCACGTTGGAAAACAAGGACCAGTCACTTGACTTTTGCCTCTGCAAATTCTTCACAAAATGTGATAAGCTTTTAGTGTGATATATTTCTACTTTAAATACCAGAAGAAAGGGTTGAAAATTAAAATGCATCATCCAGTGTATGTTTCCAATACTAATCAGAATATTCCATGTTACTGACTCAAATAAGGCGTTACGTAGAGCTATTGTTGTGCATGTGTTCTTAGCCAGTACAGAGAAGATGCAGCATGGTAATTTAAATTCATTTCTATTTATTATGACATAAAATGGGAAAATAAAGGGGGAAGAGTGAAAATAATTGCTGTGTTATATAATTGGAAACCAATAACGGAAGGAATATCAGTAAAAATCAAAATAATAAACCATGTATATATTCTCTTGTTTTGTCAACTTATACATATTAAAGTTTTGCTATTTAACAGTGGCTATTACGCTACCAATACTATTCAACTATTAAAGGTATAATAATACATTTTCTTTTTCTTCTGAACATAATTTTGAGCTCAAGAAACTATCAGCAAACACATAAGATAGGCATAGAAAATAATTCTAAAACTGGAATGTAATCTTAGATCTTTTTCTTTTTTCAAAACCCTCTAATTCTTGAATCCCTGGATTATAGTCCATCCTACTAATATTCCTCCCTCTTTCTGGAAGTTGTTTTAATGTTCAGCGTTGACTTTAATGGTAGGTGTGACTTGATGTAATAAATGATCTTATATTTTTATTCTTGGGGCTACCTCACCCTTGCTCAGGAATGAACCATTTTGCTCTGCGATGTGGTTTTAAGAGGTCTTGTTCTTCAGTCACTTTTCTTTGACTTGACTTTGCCATGATATCAAACGAGAAAAAAATCCCCGTAGGCATTCACTGTTATATTTCACTCTAATTACAGAATTCTTCAGCAATATACTCTGAAACTTTAACTTTCTGAAATGGATGTTTTTGGGGTAGATTAAGGTGACAGCTATAACGCTGGGTAGGGCTTTGAAGTGTTTAAAAATTCCTCCCCACAAGATAAGCCTGAAGCTGAATTTCAGCCAAGAGTCTGTAATTGCCTGAAAGTGTGATGTTTTCCATTTGTTTCTTCAGAGTTTTTTCCACTTTATCCACAGAGGCAATGTTTTCCTATTCCAAGCCTCATCTTTTCCACAAAGTTTTCCTACCATAAAGAGAATTTAGTGGATCTATCTCAGAGAAGGCAAATATGTTATGACGGGATCAGCCAACCAATCAGTATCTAATCACCTATTAGATGATTAGATTTATAGTGCTTTTAGAGAAATATGATTGCTACAAGTTAGCCATACACTAGACGAAATGAACCCCCATGAAACTATTAGGAAACAATACTAGCTTAATGTGTTCTTTAAAGCCAAATTGGAAGAAAAGAAACAAAGGATAATTGCATTTGTGTTTTTTAAAAAAAAGTCAGTTGAAAGTCAGCTAGAGTTTATAATAATCATTTTTAAAACAACTTTATTAAGATACATTTTTCATATTATACAAACCACCTATTTCAAATGTATAATTTTTAGTCAGTTTACTGAATGGTACAACCATCACCATAAATCAGTTTTAGAACATTTTCATCCCCTCAAGATTCCTCATGATCATTTACAGTTAATCCCCATTCCCACCCCCAGGCAGCCACTAATCTACTTTCTGTTTCCAGAAACTTGCTTTTTCTAGACATGTCATGTAAATGGAATCATAAACTATGCAATCTCTTCTGTCCAGCTTCTTTCATCTACTAATGTTTTTGAGATTCATCCATGATGCAGCATCTGTCATTATTTGTTTCTTTTTATTGATGAATAGCATTCCATTGTGTGGAATGATTTTTAATGGCAGTGGTTATAAAACTATGTTTTTTTTTGCAGTGCCTTAAAAACTATAAAGGTTGATGGATGAATTAAGCCTTGTTTTCCCAAACATCAGTTAACACAAGAGATCCTATGACTAAAAGGGGCTTGAAAATCACTCACCTGGAGGATGCTACATAGTTCATTCATGCAATAATTTACCAAATACTTATCGAGGTCCTATACTCAATAGGACCTGTGCTGCCCACTGAGAAGAGAGTAGGGAATATGGGAGGTCCTTTAGGGGAGATGAACTTTAAACAAATAATTAAACAAATATGCTTTGGTTAAACTTGAGATAAATGTTACTCCAAGAAAGTACAGGGTGTTGTAAGAATGAGTAATGGAGGCATCCAGCCTAGTCTGAGACTCAGGAAAGATTTCCCTGTAGGAGTTGTATTTAAGCTGAGATTTGAAGGACAAAATATTTGGACAGGTTTACTAAAAATGAGGAGGAGAGATTTCTGCTCAAAGAACAGACTTGGGAAGGATTAATGCATTTCAGGAACTGAAGGGATGCCAGTGTGGCAGAACTGTGGTGCTGACATAAAGGGGGATGGTATTATGCAAGAGAGGGCTGGGGAAGTAGCAGAGGCCAGGCTGTAGGACTTCATGGTCACTGTCAGGTTTTGGAATTTTATCTTGAGGGCAAAGGATGCCATTGAAGTGTTGGAAGCAAGAGACTGATTAGATTAAATTTGTGTTAAAAAAAAAAAAAACTGTCGTATGAAGAACACATATTTGAACAGCCATGATATTGTAACAAATTTGGGATAATGACCTCACTATTAAGTTTCACATGTTATTTGTTCCCTGATAACTAAGCGTTCCCATTTCCTAGAATGGTGCCTGCTACATAATAGGGGCTCTTCTGGATATTTATCCAAAAGAATTGAAATCAGGATCTTGAAAAGATATCTGTATTCCAATATTCATTGCAGTATTATTTACAGTAGTGAAAATTTGGAAATAATCTATGCCTATCAGTGAATCAATGCATAAGGAAAATGTGGCATATACATGCACTGGAATATTATTCAGCCTTAAAAAAAAGGAAATCTGGCCATGTGTAACAACATGGATGAATCTGGAGGATATTATTCTAAGTGAAATAAACCAATCACAGAAGGACAAACACTGCACAATTCTTCATATATGAAATAGAGATAGAGATATAGATAGAAACAGAGATAGATATGTAGATGGATGTAGAAAAAGATAGATAGATAGATAGATAGATAGATAGATGGATAGATGGATAGATAGAGATAGAAATAGATGAAAGTAGAGTGGTGGTTGCCAAGGACTGGAAGAGGGGAAATAGGGAATTGCTATTCAGTGGGTACAAAGGTTCAGTTATGCTAACGATCTGTTGTTGTACAACGTGTGCCTATAGCTAATGATACTGTATTGTGCACTTAAAATTTGTTAAGAGGGTAGATCTCATGTTAAATGTTCTTCCACAATAAAAAATAATTGTTGAACAAATGAATAAATGATAATAAGCAACATCCCCAAATTTAGAAATAACTTACTTCTCTTATAAATTAGAAGGGATTCTTGATTACTTCGATAATGAACTTATTTTCATCATTTGCCCACTAATATGTTTTATTGAGTAGGAGAGAAATGAGTGAAGTGAGAGCCAGCATGCCAGAAATAATGAGTAACCTTGAGTTTGGTCAGGGAATGCATACTTCTTCCATCACATGTCATGGCAAGAGAAATGGTGAGGATTTCTGAGTTAACTCATGGTAGATCGACATCACATAGGATAATGCTAACTTCTGTTCAATTAGAAGGGCAAATCTATTCTAACAAAAATCAAACAAAACAAACCAACAAATAGACCACTGATTATTAAAAGATTACAGAGAGTTAAATAGATTTTTCCAGGTGTCAAAGGGATTCTGGTTTCTGAATTTTGTTACTAGTAAAACTGTATGGAGCCATTACATCATGGCTGCTTGACACCTGCTGAGCAACGTCTTCCTTCATCAACCTTGAAATTGGCTCTTTCATCTCCAAACTCTGCAAAATGTAAGAACATTTCCCTCTGCTTTGGACTCTGGTTGCTAAAAACAGATTCAGAAACCCGTTGCTGACATTTTTTTTTTTTTTTTACCAGGAATGCTAGTTACACTGTCTTCTCAAAGCAGAGAACTAACATCCTGGGATGGTGAACTTATGACAACCTTTATTATTAGTGCCAGTTTTAGAATACCTTAGAAGCCCCTACTTTGAAACATCCGTGAACTGTTTTAGAATTTATTGTGTGAAAAATCTTGGCTACCTACTTGCCTTCATTCATCAAAAACTTAGAATGGATTTATACCAGCCATGAAATGTCTCTTTGGATTTTTACTAATGGATTAATGATGCTAATAAACATTCAGGCAAACAAAGAAACAATGGTGGGACATTTATTAGACTCACTTCTAAGAACCTGTTAAAAATAAATGGAATCATTTAATGATTGAATGTACTTGTTTACATTTCAAGCTGATTAACCTAAATTTAATCTTTGTTTTCTTTCATTAGATGCTGTGGAAGTTCTCTGTCATTACTTTAATTAGATGCATTAATAAGGTTTTAAGACACCTCTGCACAGAACTATATGCAAATTCAGGAGGATGAACCTGAATCTGGTAAGGTAAAAGTCCTATTTCTAATGTGTCAATTGAAGGACGGTTACATTTTTTTTTAGTCTTTTTTTTATATTCTTTTTAATGTATGTATGTGAGTGTTTACTATAATCAATAAGAAATCTTAATCCATTTTAGTTCTCATTTGGATCTCTATAATGTACTGAAGCTCCCAGGAGAAACTCAAGATCTGTATCTGCATTTCATATAATGAACCTAAACACTATGGTGCTAAGAATAAAGACAAAAAATTAAGCAAGCATGGATTTGCTCCTACAGGAAAGAAAGAAGACTGCATACATACCCATAACATAAATTCCTTTTTAAGTAGATATTCATGTCTTATTTATCTCAAAGGAACATAAAAGAGAACCTGAAGTTCATTTTAAAATCAGCTGTCTCTTTAGAACTAGATGAGTACTTAGAAGCTCTTGAATTGTAAGCCATGGTTAGCCCATCTGAGATTTGGAGGGGTGGTGGATTCTTTGGCTTAAAATTTAAGATCGGTGTGAAAACTTTGCACAGCTAGGTTTGCTGTCTGAATGACGTATTTGACTAATCGCTAACTCAAGAATTCATGTATTTACACATAGAAATAACAGAGATCTGTGAAAAGCATTTCGGTATTTAGTGTTTTGAAGCTTGTCTTGAGCCTTGAAGGAGTTCTGACTTTGATTTTATTAGTGATAATTTTAAATGAATTCATGTTGTTTTCTTTCATTTGGGAATCACCTTTTCCTTACACACCTGCCTAACAGAACTTGAACATTAAACTAGGATTTATAAATATGTAGTTGGTAGCATATATCAGCATGAACTATAAGGCTCTTTCTTAAGAAGCATTATATAATAAATGATTACTATTAAAATGGTCTAATTAGTTTTAAGTATTTAACTAGCATTAACAGAGAGATTCAAAACCCAGCCTACCTAGACTGCATATTAACTTATAATGACTTAGGAGTAATCAGCTTTCCCCGATGGCTTCACAAGGAAAAGAGGAAATAAAAATAAAACAGTTTTAGAACCAGGTAACTAATTATACACAGATTATTTGTAAACAGCTTTTCTCCTTTGAACAAAAGAAATAAGCTTAGTTGAACCGAACTGGAGCTCTCACTGCCAAACCCACAACAGAACCATTTTCTTAGAAGAATAGTCCTATATTATGGATGTAGTGATGAGTAAGACACCAAGCTGGGCAGTGATCAAAAAACAAACTGATATTTGCTCTCTAGCTAATTTGAATGGCTGGGCTTTGGGGCAGCTGGGATGGAGTTTGTATCTTTTTTTTTTTTTTTTTTTTTTTTTTTGAAAAACAGAGGCCTTTGTCTAAATTCGCAGTGAGATGCTGGATTACAAACAAATGCATTCTTCCCCACCTCCTTTCTAGTAGCTACAGCTTTTCAAGGAAGTCTTTGCTTCTGTCATTCTTTCCTGATTTGAAGGGTTCTTGGAATCCATAATAAATGCAATTGGAGAAATTGTCTGAAAATCTCGGGCTATGTTTCATGTCTTCATTGGCAACGGTCTTCATTTCAGAGTTATTTTTGAAGTAAAATCAGACCCGTGTTTTCTTTTGAAACTAATTGCGTATCTTGTGTGTCCATTTTGCTTCTCATTATAATTATATTGAAGTTCTGTAGTAGTCACTAGTGGCTATTGTGTGTCAGGTATTGAGTTAGTACTTGACTCTGACTCTCACTTATTCATCAAAATACCCCTCTAAAGTACATATAATTATCCACATTTTAGAGATAAGAAGACTCTGACTTGTTGAGGTTAAGAACTTATCCAAGTTAAACAGCAAGGAAGTGGGAAGGCAGAAATGGATCCGTGTCTGCCTCACTCGTGTGCAACATGCTCTTAATCACTGTGCTACAGAAGAGAAAACATTTTCACAATCTTTGCTTCTGAAATAAATAAACAATTGGTTGCTCCAGATGAGAAGGATTCTGAACACAGTGAGGGTTAGTTATATGAAGGCCAAAATGCAGAAGACTGTACCAAGGGGTTAAGTTTGTTCTCCTTGCGTTTTGCCCAGAATCTGCACTGTAATCAACAATCATGTCTACCTTCCTCAAAAATTCGGTTCATGGAGGGGTGTCTGGGTGGCTCAATCAGTTGAGCATCTGACTTTGGCTTAGGTCACGATCTCACAGTTTGTGAGTTCGAACCCCGTGTCGGGCTCTGTGCTGACAGCACAGAGCCTGGATCCTGCTTTGGATTCTGTGTTTCCCTCTCTCTCTCTGCCCCTCCCTCACTCACCCTCTGTCTCTGTCTCTGTCTGCGTGTCTCTGTCTCTCAAAAATAAACATTAATTTTTTTGTATATTAAAAAAATTTGGTTCATGGAGTTCCTTTGCAATGATTATGGATTTATTTATCCATATCCTCGTTCATAAGTGATGTCTTATTCACTCAAAATTCTTCAGAAGAAAAGCTTTTAAAATGAAGCCTTGCCAGAGGTCATCTTTCACATACAGTTGAGTCCACTGGGCACTGAGAGGAGCAAAGTGCACTATGTTGGTCTAGAACAATAGAAGTCTTGTGGGCATATATGCCCGGCTTTGAATTCTGGTTCCTCTGTACTGAACAATGTGCTTAACTCAGATTCAGATTGGTCAGTCTGGAAAATTTTGGGTGAAAATTAAATTCAAGAGAGTGTGTGTATATAATCACCATGGGGTATTTAGTTTCTTCCATCAATCCTATTTCTCTCCTTTTTTCTTCCTCCATATCAATCTTTCCTCTTTATTTTCTCTTTCTGTCTTACTTCCTCCATTCTCATTCTCATTGTGTTTTTCCTTCTTATCATTGATTTGATATGGGGCAAAGCAGGGAAAATGGTTTCTAAATGCCCTGGAAGTAATTCTATTCTGCTACTTACGATGATCACATCGCATAGCCTGCTTTCAGATGTCATCTCCAATTTTTAAAAATAATGGACATCTAAAAAATGGCCATTAAGGAGAATCCATTGAAAATGGATTCCACATTTCAGGGTAAATATTCCATTTTGTTGATGTTTTGACAAAAAAAAATTGTCACTTTTGTACCCAACAACATTGCATGGAAGCAACTTTCACTAAATATGTGACTTTTTTAGAATGATCATGAGGATTTATTTTGCTAAAATGTTCTATGGCCTCATTAATTTTTCTAAGACATCCCTTAAGTACTAGTATTTTTTTTAATTATCTAGCTATGACAATTCTTTTTGGTGTTCTCTCTTTCATTTAAAAACTGGTAGGGATGGGGTGTCTGGGTGGCTCAGTTGGTTAAGCATCCGACTCAGGTCATGATCTTGAGGTCCATGAATTAGAGGCTTGTGTCAGGCTCTGTGCTGACAGCCCAGAGCCTAGAGCCTGCCTCAGCTTCTGTGTCTTCCTCTCTCTCTGCCCCTCCTCCTCTCTCTGTCTCAAAAATAAACACTAAAAAAACATTTTTAAAAATACCGGGTAGGGATGAATCCAAGTTTTGGGGGCCTCTAAAAATAAGAATACAACATTATGAAAATAAAATGGTTAAAAAGTGAGTATTCAGTTAGAATGAGCAAAGGACTCACAATAACTTACAAGTGAGAAAAATCTGGCAAATATCCCATACATTATAAAATCCAGAAAAATAACAAAATATTTTTGTTAATTCACTGTTTGATGTACATCTATAATAATTTGTCCTACTTTTCTAGCTACTGCTTTATTTTGATTGCCTCTTTATTTGACAATAATTTTATGTTTTCCACAGTGAATAGAAATATATTTTAGGCTTTCCTCTAACATGACTGACTATTTTCTATTACTGATAGTTTATAAGATTTTGTTTCAGCTCCACTACTTGATATTGGTTAATTCAAATACCTTTTAGGGGATATGTTAAATTTTGGAAAAACCTCTGTCAAGGTTTTTGTTCGCTTGTTTATTTGTTTGTTTGTTTTTCATATATAAGCTGTAAGATTTGGAGTACTTTTCCATAGACCAGCTCTGGCACCAGACAATTATTTTCATTTGGGACAGTTTTCCCTGTGTTATTGAAAATCTTAACATGACCCTGATATGCACATCTTATGTGAAATTTCCTCACTTTTAAATGTTAACATTGAATTCAGGTTTTTAAGAAATACTATGTGGGTAAACAAAATTTGTTTGTTGGTCTACACAAAGGAAAGTGAAGACATTACATTTTTATTTAATTTTTATTTTCTATTTATCATTTATTTTATGTATTTTAATTTTTATTTTATTCTTGGCATTTATAGCTCTGTTCTTTCATACGAAGAATTTTTAAGAAGAAGTATTATATCACTTTGTACCAATATATAACTTTATAATGCTGACATTGTCATTTTATGTATTTATAATGCTCGTATTTTGTTGCCAAAATGGAAATGTAGAGGGACTATGGAGGGGTGAAATATTATTGTATAAATTGAAATATGGCCAATATATTCATGCATAGGTTAGGACACAGTTGGAGAAGACCAGAGTGAAACCCTGTAAAACACACAGCAAGAGCTGGGGTCCTACCTGCCAGTCTCTAAGAACAGTATGAGATTTTCACACCAATTTATGAAAAAATATTATTAGCAAAAAGGAATGCTTTTAATGTGATAAAGAATACTACTGGGGTGCCTGGCTGGCTCAGTCAGTGGATCATGTGATTCTTGATCTCGGAGTTGTAAGTTCAAGTCCCATGTTGGGTATAGAGATTATTCAAAAATAAAATCTTAAAAAAAAAAAAAAAGAGTATCTACCAAAAAGTTAACACCAAATCTCATGCTGAGTGGTAAAATATTGAAAGTTTCTTCCTGATATTAGCAAGAAGGTAACAATATTTTCCATCACCTTTCCTAATAAAAATCATATGATAGACTTTCAGTTGGGAGGCCCGTTACATTCCTTTTCCATAATTATTTTTCAAGTTTCTCTTCTGTTTTTTGTTTTTGTTTTTGTTTTTGTTTTTGTTTTTCCTGAGGCTACTAAAAGGACATATTGACTATGACTTTCTACCTCAGGGTTCCAAAAAGCTTTCATTTGAAAAAAACCTTTCTCAACTACCATTGTTATAATGTATGCCTTTTTGATTGGAACTAAATTCTCCAGTTGTTTTGTTTTTTGTTTTTTTTTTTTTTTTTAACCTGAATCCTTTCCTCTTTTCTATACCCCTCTTAAATTTTAATAATAAAACGTTCTGTTAAGTCCCATACAATTTCATGGGGACTTATTTTACTTATTATTATTACATGGAGTCCATCCATTGCAAGTTCTGTTTCTCTCTCCCTCTCCCTCTGTCTCTCTCAGCTTTTTTTTTTTTTTTTTAATGTTTATTTATTTTTGAGAGAGAGACAGAGCGTGAGTGGGGAAGGGGCAGAGAGAGAGGGAGACACAGAATCCAAAGCAGGCTCCAGGCTCTGAGCAGTCAGCACAGGGGCTCAAACTCACAAACTGTGAGATCATGACCTGAGCCGAAATCGGACGCTTAACCGGCTGAGCCACCCAGGCACCCCTCTCAGCTTTAATAAAGCATGAAGAATGTATGAATGAGAAATGAAATGACTTCTTTCCCTGCAGTACTAGATATCTGCTGCCATGTAACAAATTATCCAAATATGTAGTGGCTAAAAACAACAAACATTTATTAGCTCATAGTTTCTGTGGATCAGGAATTCAGAAGCAGCTTAGCTGGGTGGTTCTTGGGAGAGCACCAGGCAGGGTGTTGGCCTGGACCGCAGTCATCCAAAGATTTGACGACGGCTAAAGGACCTGATTCCAGGTTCACTCCCAGCCACATGGCTGTCAGCAGGCGGCCTCAGTTCCTTAGCACTGGTGGTTGAAGGTCTCTCTTTAACATTTGGCTGCTGGGGTCTTCCAGAGCCTCTGATATAAGAAAGAGGGCAAAAGAGAAAGCAAGCAGAAAGCCACAGGGCCCTTTATGACCAAGTCTTAGAAGTGACATGCATCATCGCTGCTGTATTCCATGGTCACACAGACCAACCTGGTATGATTTAGAGGGAACTACACAAGAAGATGAATACCAGGCTGGCTACTGCACCTGACAAAGGGAATTCCTTTCATATTTCATCTTAAAGGCTCATTTTATCTTGGAAGCAGTTGGTGAAAACTAAAATAGATGAACCTAAAAAGTCTGTTATAATTTAAATCATAACTAGTTAGCTATTTTCATAAATCTTTAACAGTGATTTTCCAATTGGCAAAATAGGGCAATACTTACATTTAAATATATGTCTAAATGTATGTTACCAATTAAAAAAAAAGTTTAACATGGAAGGATTTGATATTAGATTCCAAGTAACTTTCTTTTACGTTGACATTAAAAGAAAAATGGATGAAGGATTTATATTCCTTCAGAATAAGTGAAATCTGCAGTAGATGGTGTGCAAAATTTTGTCACTTTGCAATCCAAATGAAACAAACGAAATCCAGACTTATTTTGAATGAGTTAAATCAACCTGAGCCTATACCCAGCTACTGACTCCACCATAATTAAGTGCTAATCGTATGGGTGTGCTGTTTTGTGAGGCAGTAAACCAGTTTCCTGAGTGGATAAATAAAGAGGTTGGAAGCTGGGGAGCTTAACCTATCAAAGAACTGCAATTTTCTTGTAGAAAAAGAGCAGGCCTACCTGTTTTTGCTATTAGAATAAGAGTGAGAATTCCTAAAAAGTGAAGGAATGGGTCATTTTTTAAATTGGCTAAGGAGTGGGGGTGTTGGTGAATATAGAAAAGTGTTTCATATGCCCATGGTCTCTATGTTGAATGTCTTCTATAGAATTCAACAATAAATATATTTGTCTACTTGTCAAATACTTTATACCTGTAAAACATCTTTAATGCAAGCACTTGAACTCAAAAGTGTTAGAGCTGAAATGAGCTACAGATTTCATCTGGTCTACCACCAATTCCCCATCCCACTCATACCAAGAAATTTACAGATGAGCTAAACAAGATTCCAAGAGGTTAGGTAACTTGTCCAAAGCCACATATCTAATATAGAAGAGTGATTAAAATTCAGACTCTGTGTTCCAGTTGGCTTGAAATTGAATCCTAGTTATGTGCACACTATTTGACCCTGGGAGATTTAAACTTTGTGCAGTTCAATTTGTTCATCAGTAAGCCAATATTCTCTACCACACTCATAAATTCCACAAATATGAAGCAGGCAATGGGGATAGACTGCAATCAAAGAGTTTTTGTCTATGAAGGAAGTAAAGGCTAGTGCTGTGGGAACACAGATCCTAAATCCAATTTGTCCTAAGTAGTCACATATGAGCTTTGCATGGCAAGGGGGGGGGGGGGTGGTTGCAGAGGAAGACAGTGGTCTAGATAGACAGCTTAGCATGTGTGAAGGTCTAAGGATTATAGTAAGCAAGGCATGGCAAGGAATGACAACATGATTGAGGCTGGAATACAGATGATGAGCTGGAGAGTTGTAAGGACTGAGAAAATTAAAGGGTTTAGCATAGTGCCTAGCCTACGATAAACACTTGGTAAATGATAGTTGCTGTCACTAATTTTAATACCGTTATTGTTAAACATTAGAACTACAATTGGAAATCCAAATCCCTAGTTGAAATTACCTCTGATTTCCAAAGTCCCCCCTTTTTTTCTCTATCAATGTGATTTACTATAGTTGTTTACCAGTGACAAATATCCATTGCTTGCTTGCTTGCTCTTTACCGGGACCTGTCCTGCTCTAGGCATGGGGAATTCAGCAAAGAAAAAAGAAGGTCTTAACTTTTCCAGAGCTTACCTTATAATGGAGAAAAATGGATGCAAGAAACAGGGAAATAAATAAATGGAATAATTTCTATTAGAAAAGTTCAGTGAAGAGAATAGAACTAGAGTGATAATGAGAATGGGATATGACAGAGTGGGGGGGGGGTGGGATTCAAGGTGGCCGTGCTACTTCAGCTAAAGGTAACCAGAAAGAACTGTCCAAGAAGATAGCATTTGAGCTGAGACCTGAAAGATGGGATGGAGCCAGGAGGAGAGCATTTCAGGCAGAGGCCCAAGTTGGGATCCAGCTAGACTTGAGGAGAGAAGACCTTGCCTGAAATGAGGGGGAGACTGTAGGGAGTTAGAGGGCACAGAGATAGAGCATTTAGAGGATAAGAAAAGGTCCTTTGTGGTAAGGTTATTGGGTTTCATTTTGTGTATGTTGGAGAGCTTTAACTGGAGGCATGATATGATCTGATTTATACTTTACATTAGAGTTTCTCAATTATGGCACTATTTGCATTTCAGGCTAGATAATTCTTTGTTGTAGGGGGCTAACATATGGACCTGTAGGATCTTTACAGCATCCCTGGCCTCTACCCACTTGATGCTAATAGCAACTCCCATGTCGTGTAAGTCACAATTGTCTCCATATGTTGGTGAATGTCCTAAGGGAGGCAAA
This sequence comes from Lynx canadensis, assembly GCF_007474595.2. NCBI lineage: Eukaryota > Metazoa > Chordata > Mammalia > Carnivora > Felidae > Lynx > Lynx canadensis. The sequence continues at coordinate 23,051,250 of NC_044320.2, forward strand.
ATTTCTCCCAGTTGAGAACTACCATCTTAAAATGATATCTTTGGTCACTGTGTGGAAAACTGGCTTGAGAAGTGGGGTGGAGAGGAGGGCAAGGTGTAAACAAAGACTACTATGAGGATATGATAGCAATCCAGGCAAGAAAAAAGTAGCTTGATGGTGGAGTAGTAGAGACTGTGAAGGGAATGAAATGAAGGATATATTTTGGATAGATAGAAAGTATTTCGAAGGAGGTCAAACTGACACAACTTGGGTGGAGTGATGCATCAACCATACATCTTGATCTGTCTGAGAGAGATCTGGCTTATCCCTATTTCCTGGTATAATTATTAATAGCGTCCATTTCCGGTTTCAGGTTTTGTTCATTTGGACAGTAAATGACATGCTAGCCTAATGACAGTTGAGTAACAGTCCCGAGACATCTACTTGTATTTTTCATATTATCTTGTCCATGTAAGGGTCTTAAATTTTCAGTCATCTCTCATCTGATGAAATAAAGAGAATATACCTATAAATATTTATATAGACTAAGGAATAGAGTAATTTAGAGGAAGATAGAGGAGAAATACATATTCCATCACTTGTAGTATGTTAACATAGCTTTATAGTTTAAATTACCATTAATTTCTGGGCTTTTCATAGATAGCATCTGGGGAAAAGAGAATGAGGTACATATAATTGTAATGTATATATTTGTTCATTACAGTTAACATGACTGAGAGGGGTTGTTTGTTTTGGTTCTACAACTTACATATAGTTCGAGATTTTTAACAAAATGTGAACTTGTAAAACATTTTTTTAAATTTACCAATTATGTAGATGTATAATTTTCTTAATTTTTCTGTGTAATGACTAATTGGTTGTTGGAGCTCCATGCTTCTTTAAATAAGGTCAAGGACATGTTAGTACTCATGTGGAATGGGAAGCACATTTCGCCAGTAGTATTTTTAAAATAATGAATTTTAGGGGGCCATGAGACAAAGGGGAAGAGAAAGAAAGGCCAAGAGAAAGAAAATGAACATCTCAGCACAAATCCATTTCCATTAGTAGAAACAAATGAACAAGAAAACATGCACCAGGGACCTTATACAGGAAATACGTCATATGCAAGACAGAATGTTACCACAATGTTCAGAAGCACTTCTGGTTTTTTGTTCTTGTTTTTGTTGTTGTTCCATATTGTGTATTAAAGCACTATATGTAACGAAAGTTTCCTAATTTAGTTAAGCCTTATGGAGTTAATATTATCATCCTCATTTTTCAGATAAAACACCTGAAACTCAGAGACTCGGGTGAAAGGTAACCTCACAAAATTCCCATCCAGGTGCCTCTAGCTCCAAAGCCCTTCTTCCTTTCATTTGACTTCCTCATGTCATGCTATTACTGAGGAAAGCTCTGTTTTGCAGTTGGGAAACTAACATTCAGTGTAAGGAGATGATCTGCTCAGGTCTTAATGGACAATTGGTGAAGCCAGTCTTGAATGGAAGTCACCTAATGTTTAGCCCAGTTTATACTGTAGTATTTGGATGCTAAAAATATTAAAATTCAATGAGTTACTCAAGCACTTTCAACAGCCTAACATGGTTTATCAATGATTCATTTTTCTCAAATAGTCTCAGTAAATTAAGAAAAATGTTTTCATCCAAACCAAAGGAAGAGGAATAATGTTCAATTCCAGAGCAGAAATACTGAGGAAGTGCCTATATGCAAATAGTGTATATTCTGTATCTGGAAGCACAAGTTGGAGATTTATAGAAAACCTACCATGTTACCTCTACAACTAGTAATCTGGGGAGAGTGGTTATAATTGCATTTAAACATATGGACTTTGGAGTCTGAACAGCCTGAGGTTAAATCCTGGTTTGCCACTTAGAACTTTCTAACTCTGTAACTATATTTCAGTTTGCTTATCTAAAAAATGAGTATAAAATTATACTTATGTCAAAGGATTCTATTGAGGACTAAATTAAGATTTTGAACAGTAAAGAGTCACTAACTACTAGCCAATACTATTTACTAAGTGTTTCGACAGAAGTCAACTTGACTACCTGGCTTTTCAGTGCCTTTTGATGTTGAAAGGTCTTTTTTAATAATAGCTTGACAACTTACTTCTGGGTCTTCCCTTTTATGTGTAAGTGAAACAATTACTGTAGACACTTTTGAAATAATCTATACATAAATCTTCCTTTCTCCCTTTAGATATTTGGGGATCTCAGAGAAACTTTAAAACATCTATTGTTATTTTTTTACTTGAAAGCAAATAGCCTATGAAGTTTAGGAGGTAAGGATTTGCCCAAAGTCACATAGAGCCTGGCAGAGCTGATATAGGAACCTGGTTCTTGGCTCCTTGTTCTCCCTTCTCTTTCAACATTACCACGTTAACCCTGTGTAATGTGTCCAGCTTATTTATTTCTCCAATTTAATTTTTGGTGTTGGCAAAATGAAATAGAGCAAATACAACTCTTTTTATTACTGTGGTGGATGGAGTTAAAAGGTAACTCAAATTTAGAATTATCATGTTTTTAGTTTTGGCTAGCTAGCCTTTCCCAAGTTACCTTTAAATACGTCAGAAACTAAATATATATCAATAGTAGGCTTGCCTAGGGGAGATTTAGTTCATTCTAATTGGCCAAACACTTTCAATTTATTCCTACTAAACAGGCCTTTGATATGGAGAGATTTATAGCTCCTCTTTCTTCTATCTAGAAGATAAATACAGTCTGAGATCAGAAGGGACTTCTTGTAAACCCAAGAAAGTTTCCAGATTGATGGGTTTTTATTTGTCCTAGCTTGTACTGGGCTTTAGCCCTGACCCATTCAGCATGTTTCAAATATATTTTATTTTACTTTATTTTTACATCTTTCTTTAGGCGACTGACCTGTGTCTCTGTTTGTTTCTTCACTCGTTTGTGTTAACTGTGTATTGTTTAAACTAAAAGATTAAGTGGGGAGTCTGTATTGCTTAATAAATTTGCCAGAAACTGGGTAGGCCAGCTTGCCTCTGTTCACGGAAAGCATGAGTGTTTTACAATTCATTCTGGGAAAACTTATGAACCCATACAAAAGAACTACTTGCTGTATTGGACTTTGGATACCACAAAGGACTATTCAATTAGAGCTTCCATTCAGTCATAACTAAAAACAGTGTTGGGTGAGAATATGCTCATTTGCAAATGGGTATTTGGGTAATAGTCTCTTGATAATCCCTTCTTGATCAGTTCTGTATGTGCCCTATTTTTTAATTTCTTTCTTTATTATTTTGTTTTATTCATAATGTCTAATTATAATTCAGTCCCACACTAACAGAGATCTTTTGAAGAGTCCCTTTTCTCCCCAGGGGTCTTGACCAACACCCATTTCATGTTCAATGTTGCATTTCCATAACTGTTTCTTCGTGTCTCTCCATCTTCCCTTCAATGGTGTGGCCTGGAAAAGTCTCCAGATAATGAATTATTACCTCTCCCAACCCAATACTTCAGTTCTAACTAATGTGAACTCAAGAAGAAGACAAGCACAGCCACAAACACTCATCTCTGTCTCTACACCTCCATCCCTACTCAGTATAAATTAGTGTATTCTCTACCTTGGCCCCTGAGAGCCTGACTAAAGATGTTATTCATGCATCCAACAAACCAAGAGTACATTTGCTCTGTATACAGCACCGAAAATTCAGAGATGAACAAAACATGATCCATCTGGCATAGGAGACACGTAGCTAGAGGAATCTGGAAGACCCCAGACATTTGTGACATACATCGTCAATGTAGTTGATTTACATGTATTACCTACTTCTTTGCTAAGTGTCATTTCTAGTCACTTCTGAGTGTCTGCTGGGTGAAATGCAGAGAGTGATTCCTGTTGTGATCTCTGACCAAAATGCTAACACAAACCGGATTGCTAAAGATTTCTACATTTACCCTGGAAAAATCATATCACTAGAAATGTTTGTAAGTTCGCCAGACATTTTGCAAATGATACTTCTAATCTTTGTATGAAGTGAGGTCCAATCAGTATAAATGAGGAGAAATATTTAAAGAGCTATTAAAACAACCATGGACACAGAGCCTTCATTTGGTGAGACCTAGAGAAAAATAGTAATGAGAAACGTACTGTCTTATTTTCTCATTTATTTTTTGTTTAGTTTCTTGGCAAATAGGAGTTTGTATGTTCCAGGGAAGATGATCTAAGGTAGGACTTTACAAACTATTCCTGGAGACTGAGTAAGGCTCAAGGATTTACTAAGCAATAAGTAAAACTACCTAAGCTCTAGGTATTTTGTGAAATTGAGAGTTGTTTTTCCATGTTAAGTTTTATATGAAAATTTAAATTATTGTTTCTGATTCTAATTCCTTATTCTCTTTATTTAAAGTATATTACTTCAACCAATAAGAGTATATTTTCCCAAGAGACATCAACAGCCATCCAAAACATTTAAGAGTTCAAATGTTGTAACTATTAGGTATAAATAAGTCTATCTTACAATAACTAAGATTATTTTTAAAGAGAAAACAATGTTGCTATGAACCTTCAAATTTTTATTCACTGCTCTTTTTTGCCGTAGCATATGCTTTATTTAAAAATCACATTTACTATAATTCTTCAATCTAAAATCCTAATTCCAAAGATGTTTCAGCAAGTTTAGACTATCAAAGACTAAGGTGAGATATTTGAGGGCATATTTTTAGAAAGAGGTCTTTCTACCAAAGTTTTCCCTCACATTTCATTTCCTCCAATTTAGTTCTTAGCCAGAGCAAGATAACCATCTTTTAGAAATATGAATATTGGGAAATGAAGCAATATGCTTCCTATAATTTCTTATACCCATTCCCTTCATATGTGTGGTCTGGCCAAAGATGTGTACTTGTCAGGTGTCCAATGACTACAAAAAGATTTGTTATATCACACCTTGAAACAAGAATATTTAGAGAATTCATATTTTTCAACGTCTTTTAGAATAGTAAGTTTTGTTTGTTTAATTATTGTATTTTTGAGAGACAGACAGAGTATGAGTGGGGGAGGGGCAGAGAGCTAGGGAGACAGAATCCGAAGCAGGATCCAGGCTCTGAGCTGTCAGCACAGAGCCTGACGCTGGGCTTGAACTCATGGGCTAGGAGATCATAAGCTGAGCTGAAGTAGGAAGCTTAACCAACTGACCCACCAGGCACCCCCAGAATAGTAAGTTTTTAAATGATGTAATGGTTTACTAGAACTGATGAGGAATAGAAAAATCAAATATGGATTAGTCTTCTAAGTTACTTTCTTAAGGCTTTTTTTATACTGAAATAAAGGTTAGTAAATACCTTCTGAATTGTTTCTAATTCTTCAAACATTAGCAAACATTTGTGGTAAATTTTGTAGGATTTACCTAGTATGAATAGGAATTTGAAAATTAACTTAGGTTCTGCTTATGAAATGACTACAAAAATGCTTTCTGAATGTGCTAGTAATCAGAACATTTATTGATGATTCTTAGTAGCAAATGATGGTAACTTGAGTTGATCCAATTTAGGCATAAGAATTTATTGGTTCATCTGATCAAAATGCAGACAGGGCCTATCTAGGTCTTAGGTACAGTTAGGTCCACAGGCAAAAAACTTCTCCCAATTTCAGATTATTCTTTTTGAAAAGTAGGGCAGGAAATGTTTAACATCATGATTATACTGATGATTTTCCAGGTGAATACATATTTCAAAACAGATCAAAGTAGATACTTGAGCCCCCATTGGGTGTTAGAGGGTCAGGATAGTTCCAGAAAGTAAATTCAGCCTTTCAGAGGACTGAAGAAATTTAATCTACTTTTCCAACAAATGATCTCATTCACTTACACCAATAAAGAATAATGCAGTTAATTAAAAAAAAAAAGTAGACACTTGAAATATGTGCAGTTAGTGTAAAGTACTTTGATTATATCTCAATACATTTGTCTAAAAAAAGAAAGGAAAATAGAGAAGTTTCCAAAAGGAAAAAAGAAAAGAAAAACAGAAGTTTCCAAACTTACATTCCTCAAATTTGCCCTCCAAAGGGAGTAAGAAGCCCCGCATCCTTTGGCCAAAATCCCAAATTCTCTTGCTGGTCCAGTTTTGGTTAAGAGCCATTGCTAGCCCATCACTGTGACTAGGAAGTTGAGGTGAGGTCTTTGAGAAGATGGCCATTCCAATTCCATCCATATGGTACAAAAACATTTCCCCCGCTTCCCACAAAAAAAAAAAGAAAAAGAAAAAAAAAAAAGAAGTGCTGTTATGACCAGGAAACATATATATGTGCCCTATATTTGAATCTATGATTTTCATGGGAATAATCTGCAAGTAAATATCAAATCAGCTAGCAGCATTGAAGAGATTTTGCTTCGAGGAAGTTTAGCAAAAGTTGTAACTTACCTTTTTTTAATATTAAAGGATTAAGAAACTGTGGGGAGAAGCTCTAAAATATTAGGAAGGTTTTTCAATGAAAAGCTGCCATCCATTTTCTTAGGGCAAGGCATGTTTTTAGGAGAAAGGTAGTGGGACAGGAGAAACATAACATTAACTATGAAAATATATTCTTCTCAAGATTCAGATTTAAAGAATAGTTAGTTGTCACTTCTTCAAGTTCCCAATACCTTTGAATAAATGTTACTGTTTAAGCAACAGGCAAACTTTGCTGGGAAATTAAGGAATGCCAAGTGGCAGAAAACATGGATACATAGCGTTTCCATCTTTCTTGACCTGATAAATAGCAATAAAATACAGTGAACACTGTAAGGTATTTGGGGGGGGGGGCGGGGGGTGGTGAGTAATAATCATTTAATTAGTGCAATACCTTTCACTTTCTTTCCACTGTCTTTTCCTTGGGAGGGCTCTGAGTCATTAGCTGGTAAACACAAAGGGAGAAAGGAAAAAATAAAAGAGGAAAACTAATGTTTTTTGATCTATTATGAGACAGACATTTTAAGAGTTTATGGATTGCCATCTTATTTAATGTTAACTACCCTAAGTCTTAGTATCTCCATTTTACAAACAGAAACTGAGGTGTAAAGAATTAATCCAATTACTCATACTGAATCAACATAGTAAATGCTAAATTTCTCAAACTTCAAAGCCTGTATTCTTTATCTTATACCACACTGCCATTTACAGTAAGGAAACAAAAGAGCAGCATGTAGGAGGTACCTGGGTGGTTCATTTAGTTAAGGGTTCAACTCTCGATTTTGGCTCAGGGCATGGTGAGTTCGAGCCTCATTGGGCTCTACGCTGATGGCTCTACACCTGCTTGGGATTCTCTCTCTCTCTACTCACCCCACCCTCTCTCTCAAAAATAAATAAACATTACAAAATGTTTTTGAAAGAACATTATTTAGGATCCTTCTTTAATTCTGCAAGTGAGGGTGGGAAGCCAACTAGAGATTTTACTGCCCTTTGCTAATCTGGCCATCTGTCCCTTGCCTCTCCCATTTCCTCCTCTAGATAGCCAGGGCTTCAGTAAGCAATCATCAAAATTATGTGAAGTGGGACTCCTAGATTCTCTTTCTCATGGAACTCTGAGACCACTGATTGCAAAAGGTTCTTTTTTTTTTTTTTTTTTTTTTGACTAGGATAAAATTGACAACTAATACTCCAATGTTTTAAGGTAAAGAGAAATCATTTTTAGTGGGTTTTTGCTATCTACATTAGTATCATTGAATGTTTTATCTATATGACTACATTGGTTCTGCACAATCATTTGAGATAACTGTTATTATCCCAATTTCATGTAAGAAACTCAAGACCTAGAGAATGTATGTGCTCCTAAATTAATGGATGCAAATTCTGATCAAACACCAAAATGCAGACTCGTTCCTTTTTATATATCTTTTTAAAGATTTTTTATTGTTTATTTTTGAGAGAGAAAATGCGAGTAGGGGAGGGGCAGAGGCAGAGGGAGACAGAGAATCCAAAGCAGGTCTGCACTGCCAGGGCAAAGTGTGGGGCTCAAACCCACCAACCATGAAATCATGACCTGAGCTGAAGTTGGACACTCAACCAACTGAGCCACTCAGGCACCCCTGGACTTGTTCCTTTTAATAAACAGATTATTATTGTTCCTTTTAATAAACAGAGATTAATTGCATGTATTCCACATATGAAGGATTGTATTATCAGAGTGTTGAATGTATAATCTATTCTAAAAGACTCAATTTAACAAATATAAAGGTCCCGGTTTATGTCAGTTACTGGGCTAGGTCTTTGGATAAAAAAAGAACTAAGATATTCCTTACTCTTTGGGAGCTCATAATCTTTTGTAGAAGGCAGATTGAGAGTAATTTGAATATATCAGAGGGTAACAAAGTTTTAATATAAGAGAGACAAACAAATTAACACCAAAATGTCAATCATGAGAAGTCCCTTTCTTCTTGTAAAAAATACACGTGTATATATCTACTTTCCACTTGTGTTTTGATTTTTAACCTCCTACTGAATAAAGCTGCTCTCTGAATGAGAACCCAAGTTTAGTAAATATCTTTAAATTAGTCATTTCAAGAGTAAAAAGATTTCCATATAAAGCCCTTATAAAACAGTTTTGCAACTTTTCTAGGAGTTAAATCTTTTTCCTAAATGTTTTGTCACTTAGAGAGACCTCTGGTTCCATAACACTAATGTTTTTTCAGTATTATATTAACTTACATAGTTTTCTATAATTTTAAACAAAAGCTAAGTCTTAAATGAAAACAAACAAACAAAATACAATGCATTTCAAACAAACAGCTTAACCAGAAATGTCAGCTCTGTGAGACTTGTGACAAGTCTGGTTAGGGTCTTTTAAGAATTGTATAATTGGTTTCAGAACGGAAAAAAAATCTTCATTAATACAAACTAGCAAAACTGTTTTTTATGATCCTTCCCTGTTCCAACATGACAACTATAGGCAAAGCTGAGCAGGCTATAGATGGTCCCCATGTAGATTTCCTGGACACTCAAAATCCCTCCTTGGCAGTTTAATTCCACAATTAGAGATTTACCCCTATGGCTGAGGATTTCTTAACTCTTATTAAAATATTAGTATACCAGAGGAAATAATATCTCGAATTTTTCCCGTTCAATATTTACTAAAGCTAAGTATATGCCTACCCTTCGATATTACAATTGCTTTAGTAGATGTACAAGCAGTAGAAATATTTTCATATGCTCGCATAACTAAAAAGTTCTGACAGCACTATTTGTAATAGCACCAAATGAAAACTACTTAAATGGTTATCAATAGAATAGTGGATAAATAAGTTGTGGTTTACTCTGCAATGGAAAACACAGCAATGAGACTGATGAGCTGAGAGTATTACAACAATATGGGTGAATCTCACAAATGTAATGTTGAAGAAAGAAGCTAGATAAGAAAAGATATGCATATGGTTTCCTATGTCTAAAGTTCAAAAAGAGTTCAAAGTTGTCATTGATGTTAGAAGTCAGAAAAATGGTTACTCTTTGTAGGGGTGGGGTAATGCCTCAAAGTGGACAAGGGAGTTGCTTCTAGAGGCTGGTAATGTCCTATTTCTTGATTTGAATTTTTATTATGTATACACGGCCAATTTGAGAAAAAACATTGAGCCATACTTTTTTGATTTGTGCACTTTGTGTGTGTGTATGCATATATAATATCTCAATAAAAATACAAAAATAATTTTAGAAATCATAAAGCTTTATCAGTCACTATAATTTAATACCAATGAATCGAACAATTTTCAAATTTTACTTAGGTGTGTACCAGAATCAGAATGCCTGGATATAAAGTCAGAAAGCAGTACAAGAAAAAGGTGATCCAGAGAGGGAAGGCTGTGGGATGCTAGATGTATATACAGGGATATAGTTGAAAAGAGAAAATGGGGCTAGTGATTCTCCCAAAGGGTTCAGTTCACTGTGACTTAGGCTTGATCTCTTAGAGGAAGGCAACTTATTTCAACGAAGACACTCATTAACTTATGAAAGTGCTTTGTTTCTTTTCTGTGTGTGTGTGTGTGTGTGTGTGTGTGTGTGTGTGTGAGAGAGAGAGAGAGAGAGAGAGAGAGAGAGAGAGAGAGAAGGAGCACAATGCTCTGACTAGGTGAAAATTTCCTTCCCTCCAGTTCATTACATATTCTGTAGGCACTGCATTAAAAATATCATTTTACTGCTTTTTGGTACAGGTCGGTCTTTCCAAACACAACTCTTCCCAGGACCATAATTAATGTCTTAGTTTCCAATAACTTTATATAAACCCCAAAGTACCCTTATATAATTCTCACATGACTAACCTAAAAAAACAAAATAAAAAAAAGACACAGGCTTTCCAATCTCCATGCCTTAGTAGAACTAAGACGTCTCCAAGCCTTAGAGACAATTGGATCCATTGGCAAAAATTCTCCCCAATTTTGGGCTATTTCTTTCAGAAAACAAGCACAAAATGTTTAGTAGCATTACTGTAGTGATAATTCTGGTTTGCTTTTAATTCTTATTGTATTAGTTGCCTGTTTTGTGTTGTGTGTTAATGTATACAACGTGTCCTAGTTTAGTTGATTCAACCCTCATGCAGGCAAGGGACATTTGGTAGAAGCAACATACCATGCTTAGCCTGTAAGATGATGAATACAGCCCTTTGATCCCCTAACAATTAAACATTTCTGTTGCCTCTACCCAACCAATTCTAGCTGAAGGGGAGCAGAAAGATGTAGCTGCTTGTTCACTCAATACAAATACATTTTCTGTGTCACTACACAGAACTATTTTTAGATAGTTCTAATGTCACTACATTAGAACTATTTTTTTTTTAATTTTTTTTTTCAACGTTTATTTATTTTTGGGACAGAGAGAGACAGAGCATGAACGGGGGAGGGGCAGAGAGAGAGGGAGACACAGAATCGGAAACAGGCTCCAGGCTCTGAGCCATCAGCCCAGAGCCCGACGCGGGGCTCGAACTCCCGGACCGCGAGATCGTGACCTGGCTGAAGTCGGACGCTTAACCGACTGCGCCACCCAGGCGCCCCACATTAGAACTATTTTTAATGAGTAGATTTTATTCCGACTCCCAGATTTGCCTTACTTTGTTTAGCTGCAGCTCTATAGTTGGATATTGAAATCACTTTCACTTTTGCATCCATATAAATATCCACATACGTGTTTTTTGCAGACATTCCTAACTATTTCCTTAGGGTAAATTTTCAGAAGTATCATTACTGAATCAAGAGATGTATATCTTAAGGCATTGGGTATGTACCATTAAATTGATTGGGATCATTTTTATCATTCTTCGAGTTTTCCAAAGGGATTAATTTGGCTTTAAAAGAATACCATCAGTCATAAATGAATTCTCAAGTGCTTCTCCATATTGAATCTAAAAAAAAGTTAACTAAAACTTTTTTTAAAGATATAGATTGTGACATAGAAGCACATTATAAAGTAAAAATCCTTAAAGACAAAATAGGTACTAGCTCACCTAGGTGGATTCATAAATGATTGAGCCACTGCATTCAATATGTGTGGCTTAACAATAGTCAAAATTGATCTGTAATTAGCCTATAGTGGCATGCCACAAGAGGCTGTATTCAACAATGTCCAGTCCAATAGTTCTATTAATGTCTTGGTTAAGAGCATGATCTTGTGTGTTTGCATATTGTTTGCATGTTTAGTTGACATTGTTTTGAGAGAGAAACCTAAACTTTTGAAAGATAAAATTCTAAGGAGACTCAACAGATTAGAATGGTGGATAAAACTTAACATGACATGTAACTGTTATAAATTTGCATATTGAGGAAGAATAGGAATATATTAGCATTTGTGAAAATTAATAAGGGATTTTATTTTACCAAAACTACATAAGAGGTCATTATGATATAGATACTATAGTTATTATGATTTGAGATTTTATTACTAGATCTATATTCTCTAGAATGAGGGAGGTGATACAACAAATCTCCTCTATGTACCTCATATCAAGGACATTGACAGACTAGAATTTATTCAGAGACAAGTGATCATCTTAGCATGGTGACCTAGTTTTATTGGGGGATGAAATCTCTATGCAAAAAGAGTGATAGAAAATGAGAAGAGAGGCAGGGAAAGAGGGAAGGCTTACAGAGCCAACCAGAGCCTCATAAGAAAAACAGCCAGTTGCTCAGTCACTGAAAACAGTGGGATGTTTTCAGTGACACACATACAACAGTTGGTAGGGGAGAGAAAGATAAATTTATCTGTGGGCTCTCTCCCACCTCTTGTGTCTATTGGTTTAAAAAATTGTCCTACAAAGCCTTTAAATGTCCTGTATTTCCAACTTGAATTTACCAACCTCTCTGGGCAGCCACTGAGGAAGCCAGAGACTCCATAGATTTGGTTGCTTTGGTCTTCAGCTCTGGAACTGCTGGAAGGAATCCCTGTTGCAGTGGATGATACCTTGAGATATTGTTGAAGCCCAGGTCTTGGGGGAAGGGGAAATCTTGGCTGAAAATCTTAGGAGATAAGACAGTGGTGGCAATGATAGGGTTCTGCATTGATCAAATGTCCAAGGCGCAGAAAACAGGCTATGTCAAGTAAAATTGAAAGGCCCATGAAGTGGATCCGATATAATCCACTACTTTATATAATCCACTACTTGAGCCATTCAGGTGCATTTTCACCCTTTGTTAGATGTGCATCCCACATAAGAACTAGATGCTCTCACTTCTTCCCAAGATAGGTTATGCAAGAACATAGCAAGAAGGTAGTGACTGGTAGCAATCTCCTAAAAAGACTTAAAGAAGACTAGCCAACCAAGCCACTGCCCCTCATTGCTACAGCTGCACCTGGGACTCTAATACTTATTGGCACCCTCCTTTATTTATTACCTTTTCTGGAGTTCCTCATCCCCAGTCAATATTTTACCTGGTCTAGATTGCTTATCAGGTGAAGTGGTGCAAACCTTCATTTTTCAGGGGCTTTCACTTACCCATTCACTGTTGTCATTGGGCATGGAAATAAGGGTCCCCAGTGAATATTCTGAGTTCTAGACACAATTTTTTTCTGCCCCCATTGTGTAGTAACAAACCTATTATTTAATGATAATCAGAATAGATTATCCCAACCAACAGAATCTCCTGCCTTTATCCACTGGTTCATTGGGATGAGGTGTAAAAATGGCCAGATGGTAACTGGTAGTCTCAACTTTTACGTCAATAGAACCTTTACTGTGTGCCTTTGTAGAAGTTCGTCCCTAAGAACTGGCTTCCTAACTATAGGAATGGAATGTATCAATTGCACACATGGATCTCCGAGAGTGCTAGTGACAAGGGCTAATTATCTCTTATTTTCACCACTTGGTTCCTGACCCATATGCTTACTTGGCTTATTTGAGACATAGCACCACAAAAAACATGTTCAATGGGCAGTCGTACATGACAAGAGAGGCAAAGTGCAGCTTCTTCTCATCTCCTGCCTATTATTGGTCAGAGTGTCCCACAGGATGTACATTCCTTCCACTTCTGGGTTTTTTACCAAACCACTGTAGGCTTCTGGGGAAGCCAAAGTCTCCGTGGGACCAGTATGACTGGACCTGGGTCTTGAAGCTGATGAAGATAATAAGGAGAATTAGTGTGTGCTATATGAGGAATTTTTGGTAATACTAAAGTCATTAAACTCAAGACCAGAATACTTAACCACCTTCACATATTTAAGATAATCAGTCAGAAAGTTGACAATTATTTGCTGAGGCATTTTATAGAAGGATTTCAATAGTACCTTGAAACTTATGAGACTTGATTCTTAGGACAGTAAAGCTCTATTTATTAGGCAATTTTTCAACAGTTTCAAACAACCTAGAAAACCTAAACAATGCACCGAATATCTTTGGGATATATCCACAGTCAGTTAAATTCATTCCTGTTGAATGAGATTGGATATCTGATTTTTTTCTTTTGGGGACATATAATAAAAAAAACAAATTATGAGCAAAAATGTGACTGGGGCCATAGGTTGACAAGTGATGAGTTATGCTAGGCAACCTCAGTCTTAGTATCAGCATCTTGGAACACTCAGCATGGAAGTAACCAACTCCCAAAAGCTTCACACTATGAGCCAAAAGCACCATGATGAAAGTAAATTTATGTTTGATTTCCTCTGCTTCCATGTGATAATGAATATTGAAATATATTGTAGAAAAGTCTTTTTACCTTATTAGTTACAATGAAATATTTTGTGGAAAGACTCATTCAACTTAGCAATTATTTATAGAGCACTTTCTTTGAATGAGTCTCTGTTGTCATATGTGGAGTAGCAGACAGAAAGTTGCCTCAGGTGTACAATAAATATTTGTTAACTGATTGGCATGGTCTACCCAATGGTAATATTCTTTTAAAATAAAGACTAACTTGCAAAGTAAAAAAGGAAATTTTGTGCCTGTAGATGATTTTGAAAGTGCCCTAAAATTGTAAGATCTAATTCTAAAAGTATCTATCACTATTTCATTTATCTAATTCTATAGAACTCATCAGATAAGAAATTAGTGGTTTGGGGGCACCTGGGTAGCTCAGTTGCTTAAGTGTCTGACTTTGGCTCAGATCATGATCTCACAGTTCATGAGTTCAAGCCCCATGTCAGTGTCTATGCTGACAGCTCAAAGCCTGGAGTCTGCTTCAGATTCTGTGTCTCCCTCTCTCTGCCCCTCCCCCACTTACACTCTGTCTCTCTCACACTCTCAAAAATAACTAAACATTAAAAAAAAAAAGAAATTGGTGGCTTAAAAGAACAACTATGTTCTTATCTCTCATGGTTTCTGTGGCTCAGGGATTTGAACAGGGCAGTTTTTTTTTTTTAATGTTTATTTAATTTTGAGAGAGAGAGACAGAGCAGGAGTTGGGGAGGGGCAGAGAGAGAGAGGAAGACACAGAATCTGAAACAGGCTCCAGGCTCTGAGCTGCCAGCATAGAGCCTGTCGCCGGGCTCCACGAACTGTGAGATCATGACCTGAGCGGAAGTCAGACACTCAACCAACTGAGCCACCCAGGCGCCCCTGAACAGGGCAGGTTTTACACAAAGTTTCTTATGCAGTTACAGTAACACAGTGGCTAGAACTAGAACAGCGGAGGGGAGGGGGCTGAAGTAGCTGAGAATTGTCTTGGCATCTCTCTCTTCATGGGCCTTTCCATGGGATCCCTTTGCATGTGCTAGTTTGGGCATCCTTCCAGCATGGAGGCCTTAGGATAGTTGGATATTTTACATTGCAACAGAAAACTTCTGTGACAACATAAAAGTCACACAGGGTGTCTTCTGTCATAATCTATTGGTCAAAATAGTCACAAAAGCCTACCCAGTTGCAAGAACAGAAGATTGATTCTACCTCTTGATGGGAGGAGTATTAAAGTCGCACTGAGAAGGGAATGTGGGTGTGGGAAATACTGCTACAGCCATCTTCGGAAAAAGTAACTACTATACGCTGAAAATGTGAAAACTAGAAATTATCTGCTAAATCATAAGGAGAGTAATGTGTCCGTGAAAGTGGGTTTGCATTGCTGCATACCATAGAGAAACCCTAACACTCCTTTAAAAATTGAAATAGTGCCTTTAAAAATGTGACACTACCCAATGTAATCTACATATTCATTATGTTCATTTAATTCCAGATATTGGGGATTAAAAAGGCAAGGAATAACTAAGACCTGACACCTTTTCACTTTCCCCTTTCTGTTCCCAAGCAGAGAATCAAATAGAGTTCCTTATGGAGAAAATGGAACTTAATCACATATTTTGTTCATGACAAGTCAATCTGAAAAGCAGCAAAGAGCTCTTGGCAACTTTTCATATCATGTAGTCAGAGCAATGACAAGTGCCTCCAAAATGGGTGTCCTACTACACTGTAAAATAAATTGTTCATGAACAAAGAATCTGCAAAATGCTGCATCAGAAGGCTCTGTGGGGTCCTCGTAGCTGCTGGACTACAAATGCACGAAAGCAATCTCAGAGATTTCTCTGAGGAAACTTACATTTCTTTAAAAAGAAGATAAAGAAGAATTGCTCAACATGTAGGTTATTTGGGAAGGAAAGCATCAACAACCATTCTTGGGTCTAACTATCTCCAGAGATTCGATCAATAGATCAAATCAATATCTTGGTTTCAATATGTCCTCTTTCTTCATAACAGGCTTAGTCCTTAGGAAATACTTTCTTTCAGTTTCCCAGATTTGACTGGCGTTTCAGCCTTCTAGCTATTGTGGATTCTTATGGATACAAAAGTAAAAAAAAAAAAAAAATCATTTCATTAAATGCTATTATTTTTGTGTTCATACAATACCAGGTTTTTAGTGATGGAAAGAAGCTTTCATTTTCTTTTTTATCCATGAATGAAGGGCACACTCTCCAGTTTCAGATGTTATCAGTTTTTCCCTTAGGATCAAAACATAAACCAGCATATTGCTTCATTTAAGGGGAAAAGATGCAAAAAGTACAAAAAAATTGGACAAGTTGATGGACTCATTTTAGACTGCTTATTTCTGTGAGGAAGACAATGTTAACTATGTGCAAATATTTTGTAAAGGATATTTTTAAAAGCATAAGTTGTTATTTTGGGGCCATGGCTACCTGTTGTGTAGTGAGAATCTTTGGAACATAATTATTTTGAAAATCTGATTTTTGTTCGCTCCAGTAAAGTGAATCTCAGCCTTGATATGGACCAGTAAGTAAAAAATTAATTCCTAATGTAGATTCCTAAAATAAAGCCACTGAAAATCCCAAGTGTCAAAGTGGGAGAATTATGACTTTGTAATGTAGCCATAGCATTAAGGAATGATTCCTAAGGCATTTTCAATCTGCAACACCTTTTAAAAAAATTAGTAAGAAAAATGACCTCGCTTCTAATTCGTTTTCCCAACACTGATGTATTTGACTTAGCAGTGTCTGGATCTAAATTAAGATTAGTCTCTAAAGTACCTTTTGGCGAAGGAAAACTATAATGATTTTATTACTCTTTTTACATGAACCAGGAAAGGGAATTTTACAAGCATGAAAAGGTTCTTAAATAGAGCGGGTAATGGAGGAAAAAGAAAGAATGAAAAGGTAAAATCAAGATCCTTTTCTCATTGCATTGTTTAGCTTCTCACATCACAGATAGTAGTGAGGCTGTTTGCTCACTTGGTTAATCTCATTTTTCCATTATCAATCCACAGGGTGCGTCTTCCACCAGTTTTAAGTTGGAGCTGTAAAATGGACTCTAGAGTAATGTAAGCGAGAGCACACAAAAGGGGCTATTCTCTCATCACTGCCTGTGTGTGTGTTACTCCCATCCATGTCAGCAGGGATTATGAACTCACATGTAGGAAAATGTCTGTTTACAACTGGAGTGGATGCATTACTCCCCCCGTTACCACCATTTCAATTCACTGAAAATGGAATGGATTCGTATGGGGTGTGTTTGTGTTTGCTTCAAAAAGGCATTCTTTTAGAATGGGCCGCTAATGTTGTAAACCTAATTATGGTTGGGTTTTCTTTTTTCTATATACTAAAGTCATACAGCTGGCTTTCAGTGTTCATTCTGGTTTTTCTTTGCCCCAGCACCTAAACTTAAAAAAAAACAAAAAACAGACAAAGCAACTGTTCAACTTTTAGCTCATTTACATTATTTTTTTAAGGTATGCAATATAGTTGAGTGATGTGAACCCCAAAAGATTGCAAATGGAACCCAAAGTACCTTGTTAAGACAAGATGTGTTTGCTGTCCACTTAAGCACTTCTTGTTGCTGGTACTTTTTCCAAAATTATCTGGATCTAAGTGATGTAGATCTAAGGGTTGTGCCATGGAAATAGCTGTGACCTATATTATTATGCTTCAGATGAATCTTTGCTCTGCTTATGGTGCTGATACCCTCCACACACTCTGACCTCATTCCTTTAAAGCAAATCCTCTTGGTGTAAAACAAAGCAAGCTCTCTTATAACATAGAAGCTGTGGATTTGTAGGCCTGCCTCAAAGATCTCTTACTTTTTAGAAAAAAAAAAGTTGGGATGATTAACATATGCTAATTCTGTTGGACCCCTTTCGTGCTTCAGTTTCTATCAGCACGCCGGGCAATAAGGCTAAAATTATACAGTCAGGGATTGTTTACTTTAAAGCTGCTTGCAAAATATCAGGAGACTTTTCAAAGCATTAGCAACCAATTTAAGAGAAAATGAGTGGTAGAGGGGTCAGGGGGAAATATTTACTTTGGAAGGTCAATTGAATATTTGAAGAGAGTAACAGGTTTGGCTTCTAGGGTCAATGTTAATGTATCTAGTTGTCTATTTGATCCTAAATAATTAAGCTGTAGAAGCAGGAGGTCAAAAAAGTTGTTGTAGATTAGGTCCCCAGCAGGGACCATGCCTTAATGTAGTTTGAACAAAATAGAAGGCTGTGCAAAATTTGTTGCAAGGGCAGGTCATAGCCTACTGTCCTGGATCCTTTAGTCGGGGCAACTATACAGAGATCAGGGCAGTTACATTCTCCTCTGCAAAGCCCTGTGGACAACATTTGTCCTGTGATCTGTATTTTATCTGTTACTGCCACAAATGATATTGATTCTACAGATGTGATTGCTTTGGGGGAAATGCATAACCTGGTGGCTTCTGGAAGCTGAGTTATCACCAATGTTTGAGTCACACACACATTTCAACGTGGTTGGCTTTCTTGAAATCGAAGTACAACCCGTAATTATGTTAGTTAATTGCAATTGCTGTACTTGAATTATATTCATAAGTGAGCACTGGCATGTATCAAATTAACTTTTTTTTAAATAGAAAAATTTGTGTCCTTTAAAATGATTGTGTTATCTGCAAGAACATTTATGTTATAAAAATGAGGGGGTGAGAAGTGGGGTAGCGTTGTGCTTTTCCAGGGGTAATTTTACCGTACTTATGGCAGGAATAATTCTCACAGATGGACGGCTTAGTTTTTCCTTTTACACATCACACTCAATGAATTGAGTGGTCAAAAAATTAATAATGATAAAAATAAACAAAATGCTGTGCTTTTTTAAATATTAATTTAATTATGTGTTTTTAAATGTACCAGATTCAAAATCTTTTTTATATGATCTAATTTAGAAGTCAACTGTCCAGTCAGAAATTAAATAATTTTTCATCCTCTGACCTCTGATTAAAGTAAACTCAAGCCAAAGTTTTATTTGGTATGCGGATCTGATTTTTAATATTAAAATCATATTTTCTTGGAGGAATTTTCATTCCTATGTCTATGCTCCATACGGGTTCTTTTGCAAACGTTCGGGAAGACATTTAAGATCATTTTCAGATACAAATCTTACATGTACTCACCATGAATCTTGTAGGAAAAAATTATTTTTTTTGCAAATTGATATGTCTCCTCAAATTTTATATATTATAGAGCTTCAGGATGTAGACAGGATTAATTTGCCAAGTTTTGAGTACTTTGTGGTCAGCAATATCAAACTATGCAAAGTTCCTATTTGTGTTAATACGTGTAATTATGGCGAGATTGGGGTGTATGGTTTTATGTAAACTAGGAAACAAAAATTCTACTGACCTTTGTCAAATTCGGGTGAACAAAAGGAATTATGTAGGGTTGAACTGAATGATCTTAAAATGCTTCATTTTTACCTCCTAGGGATTACTTTCAAAGGTGTTTCTGAGATGTTGATACTTTGGGTCTCATCCTCACTCACAAATATTTTAAGTTTTGTAACAGCAGTTATTGTCATCATATACATAATACAGAAAAAAGAATTACCAGCTAGCCTGGGTTTGGTATAATCATGATATAAAATATATTTTACATTTAATAAACATAAATTATGTGTCTAAAGGTTAAGCAACCTATAATTAATAGTAACTTGGCTTGTGATAGCCAGAACACTTCAAAGCAGTCTGTTTCTTATTGACTAATGTATGCGCTCTGGGCAATCCCTCCTCCTCCTGCCCTCCATCGGTGGGGATCTTTTAAGTTTAATAGTATAAAATGTCCACAGAAAGGTTTATTTTTCTTTTTAATAAAATGTCTGTTTGTCATTAAATTTCATGGGTGCTGGATGATTATTCTAATGGGATTTTAACATATGAGAGCAGAGGGGTGTGTGTGTGTGTGTGTGTGTGTGTGTGTGTGTGTGTGCACGCGCGCATGTGTGACAGTTTCGCACCCTTCAACTGCCAGATGAGCAAGGGCACAGATGCCTTTTATTATCAGCGGTGAAGAAAACACACATTCCTCCTTGAAGGACAATTTTGTATTTGTAAATGAAAATTATCCCCATGCACTCCACATTTGGCTCTCCTCATGCCAAACAGAGGAGAAAAAATAGGTACATTTAAGATATTAAGAAGAAATATATATTTATTACTGCTGAATACTCTCTCCTGTTAAATTGTCAGGATAGAGTGCTTCTGTAATATGAAATATTCCTGTTTGTTTTTAAAGCACTTTAGAATGATTTGCATTAAGACAGGGTATTGAAAGCTTCAAAAACTGGTATCCCCTTGTAGGAAGCCATAAAAATTTTTTTTTTAATCTTTTGCATTTAGAAAGCTTTGAAATGCTTTCTAAAAGAGATTGGAGAACCAGACTAGAATTTATTACAACCGTCTTTTTAAAAATGGAAGTCAAGCTGAAAGCGTTCATTTTATTGTTATTCTAGTTGTAGTTGCTGCTGCTGCTGTTTTGATTGAGTACAGTCTTACTGTACCTGGGCCCTTAGGAGACTTGCATCTGCTGAATGTCCTTGTTACCTTTCAGAGCAATGGTTTGATGAGCTATGCTGCAAGCGGGGTTTGGGAGGAGTTCTCGGCTTGCTTGTCTTCCTGTTTTTAGAAACTGTGTCTAAAGGTTTGCATAATTAAAAGTTAGACCAGAAGTGCTCACAGAGCCCAGATCCTTTTCTTTGCTTCAATTCTGCCCAAATAATTCATCTATTACAATTGTTCTTACAAGAACACGAAAGCACTCCCCCCTGATTTTTCTGTTGATCTATTCTAGACAGCTCTGTTTCATCTTTTACTTTTAATTTTTTATTTTGCATAACGTCTTTCTTAAGCTGTTATTTGTAATAATGCTCAAAGTAGGCAGAACGAAGGTACATGTTGTATATGCTAAAATCACCCATATAATCTCTAACACAGTTGTCACATTTGGTCACAGACGCATTTGATTTTTTTTTTCTCAAATACTATTTTTTTCCAGATGATAATCTCTACACATGTCTGAATGATGCCTTACTGCTTAGTGAAGAACTTCAAACAGCATTAAGAGCAAGGCTTCGTTTTCTGTGCATCATCGCAGGGCAAGGGATTATTGTAATCCCCATTTTGTAGATGAACCATTTGAGGTTTAAGTAACTTGGCCAACGCCTGGGAGTAAGTTACACATGAAGCCAGAGTAGAATTCACAGTTTATGATTTTGATCTCAGATGAACTTCTCTGTCTATCAGCAAGTTGAACTTGTTTTCCAGTTTTCTAACGTGAAAGAGCTAGGTGATTTGGTGCGACTTCTATCTGTAAAAGACAGAACTGAACTCAGAATGTTAGAACATTTCCTGACCCAGTTTTATTCTCCTATAACTACTGATGTAATTAAAAGCTTCTCTTCCAGTGTGCACTTTGGTTTTCTTATTAATCAAAAAAAAAAAAAAAAAACAGCTTAAGTTAGACTTTTGCAAGGGCCAAATATACCATTGCCAAAAATTCTATCAGTGGAAGAAGTGCTGAGTATATAGCTTTTTTCTTTCTTGTTGTTTAATTAAATGTATGAATAATAATACCCGCATGGCTGTTCTCCCGAAAAGGTAATACGTGTAGTTTAGAATGCACAGAAGAATTTTAAGTGATGGCTTCAGGATCCCTACACTTACTTCTCCACCGATAATGTAAATGCATCATCAGGACCTCAGGATCGCTATGCTGAAATCTGACTCACTATACTACCCATGTTCATATTGAAAATCTAGCTTTGTTTGCCATGTTGTAGTAAGAGTAAGAATTTATAAGCCTGTGACATAAAATGTGATTTTCTTTTTCATAACGAGGGAAACGTCTATGTTATTGAAAGACTTGAAGAGTTAGTTTAAGCTTTTCATTTAAAAAAAAAAAAAAGCTCTGAAATTTTATAGGAAAATAGTCTGGGATTTCTGATGTCAGTCACAATAGTTTCCAAATCGTAAAATGGTTTCTTAAACAGAAGACAAATTAATTTTTTTAAGTAAAATTACACTAGTTCTGGAAAAAATAAGATAGCTTCATTTTAATCTACCTGAAAATTAAGATTAGGATTAAAATAAAATGAATACAAGCTTTCTCTTCTGTGTTAGAGCTGGGATGTGACACAGCTGACCTAAAGATTTTCATTTCTAACTAATTACTTGCAACCTTCTGAATAATTTTCCTCTCCGTCTAGAACTTTCCATCGTTAATATCAGGCCAATAGTAACTTTTTTTTTATTTTAAAAAATATTTAAGGAGAAATTAATAACACTATTTTGGTGATTCTTAAAGGGGAATTGACATATCTTCTTACATTTAAAATATTATCCAAATAATTCAAAAACACACCCTCAAAATGTCAAACTTGCCTAAAGTCTTTAATTCAACACAGAATTATTGCTCTTTGAAACTTTAAACATATACCTAGTACATTTAGGTGCTAGAAATGTTTTAATACATGGGTTACACAGTATTTCTATGAACCTCTAATCTGTTGATTTTAGAAACATACACTTGAATACTATACATTCCATATTCCACAGCAGAAGACATTCCAAATCTAAAAGACAGCACTGCCTAAAGGTAGTGTAATTGGAGAAAATCATAATTGTGTTTCACCAACTTGATTTTTCTCTGATTAAAAAGAAGAACTTTAAAGTTGGAACAGTAAACATTAAAGGCAATTTTACATTGCTAGCTTTGAGCAAATAATGTGGAAATCGGAGTTGAAAACAGTCTTTAGTAATTCAGGCACATGTAATATTCTTTATGTTATTGTACAACAGCTAAATGAAAGACAGAAGGTAATAGTTGCTAATGTAGTTAAGATTCAAATAAATAGCATAGTGGCTGTATTCATATTCACATTTTCTGCAAAACTAGTTTGAAACAATGCATATGTCCTATTTAAATAAAGCTCAATCAAGTACCTCGATAACTACACAGAAAGAAGGCAGAAAAAATAATCAGTAATTAAAATGCAAGTTCCAAGGGGGAATACCTTTCAGAAGAAAGCCACAGAAGCACCTGATTATGAAAATGTCAGGCAGTTTTCATAACGGTGAGTGCCATTTGTTAGCAGGTGGAGGTAAAATTTTTATAACAGCTCTTGCCTATCAATAGCTTCATTATAAAGCTGGTAATTTAATGAAAAATTCAAAATAATCATTAAATAATTAAACATTAGAGTAATCTCTCCCTCACTCTGGTAGCCACCATTTTAGTCGCTGCAAATTATATCTTCCTTTAGTGGTTTCTGCTCCCTTAGTTCTTTAGCATTTTTAAAAATTAGTGACTTGTCTAATATGTTTCTGTGAAATGCTGGAACTAATAAATAGATGGAAGTCATATATATTACTTTAAATATAAAAAAGACACTTCACGTGAATGTATGTGTTATACAACACTGCACTAGCATTCTTAGTAATAGGCATATAACAAAATAGTTCTGTTTTTATAAAAGTGGCCCTTTCCCTCTACCTAGTATATAAAACACCAGTTTAAGATCTCCATCTGAAGGTGTAAAAGGCAGAAAATAACATTCCCTTTATCATCGTTGTATAACCTTTAAAAAGACGAAACAGAAGGTCTACCTCCTAATTTATTTAGTTGCATTTATCTAGAATATTTTCTGAATAGGAGAGTTTAAAATGTACTCTTCTCTACCTAAAAGTTATTTTTATATTTAACCTTTCTTCTCTAAGTAATGACTTTATTACTAGACATCTGTAATTCCATGTTAGTTTACCCTAACCCCAAAATAGATTTCCAAAGTTTTACCCATCAGCCTTAACCTTCCCCTGTTTTTTTCTAGAGAACTTTGCCTTGACTTATCTTAGTGCCTTCCCCCAGAGCCTTCCCCTTTCTCATGTGTGAACCTATTTTTATGCCGTCCCTGCCTACTGCTTCTAATTCTTCTCATTTCAGCATTTGGGGCATTTCTCTAAAGGATTTGTAAGTATCAAATACAGTTAGTGGTCGTCTGTTGTTCATGAGGGGCCACGTGTAAACTTTTTCCCTCAAATCCTTATTGAACATCTATTATGAGAACTTAACTGTGTAAACTGCTTTGATATTTATACCCATGCTCCCGACCACAAACCAATTAGATAGATAGAACCATGGCCGTTGACTGGATGAAGAAGTTAAGATGTACATGTTGAAATTTATATGAGAAGTATCAGTTCTGTAGCCCTCACTCTGTAAAGCGTTGTATTGGATGCTTTCTACGTAGAATCCTGTGGGTTCCTCACAGGAACTTGAGACTACAGGTTTCCCTGAGCCCTTTCTTTCCCATCTCATATCCATCAGCTCCCTCAGCAAGTACTGTCTTTTCTGCTTTTGAAATCTATCCAGAACATGACTATCTCTTACTATCCCCACTCTACCAGCCTGCTTCGAGCCACCGAGTGTCTCGCCTGGAGTATTGCAGTAGCTTTCTAAGGGACCTCAGAGCTTCTATTCCCTCTATTCACAGTAGCCGGAGTGATCTTGTCAAAACACAGGTCAGATTATATCACTCATTTGCTCCTGGCCCTCTGTTAGCTGTCCATTTTACTCAGAGGAAAAACCACAATTATTTTTCTGCCTCGGTAGATCCCGTATCATCATCCTTTCCGCTGGCCTTCTCCAATACTCCAGGTCTTCTCTCAGCTCATGGTCTCTGCTTCCAGGCTTGTCTGATTTTATTTTATTTTATTTTTAAATTTTTTTTTTCAACGTTTATTTATTTTTTTTGGGACAGAGAGAGACAGAGTATGAACGGGGGAGGGGCAGAGAGAGAGGGAGACACAGAATCGGAAACGGGCTCCAGGCTCTGAGCCATCAGCCCAGAGCCTGATGCGGGGCTCGAACTCACGGACCGCGAGATCGTGACCTGGCTGAAGTCGGACGCTTAACCGACTGCGCCACCCAGGCGCCCCATAGGCTTGTCTGATTTTAAACAGATCTTTCCTCATATGTCACCTTGACAAGATAATGCCTAAACTGGGCTCCCCACCTAAAACCCCATCATTTTCCTCACCACGATTCTTCCTGTTACTCTTAACGCTCTGGTTTTTTTTCCTACTATCATGTAACAGTATCTAACATACTGTATATTTTGCTACACATTAAAAAAAATTTTTTTTGATGTTTATTTATTTTTGAGAGAGAGAGAAAGGCAGAATGCGAGCAGGGGAGGGTCACAGAATCGGAAGCAGATCCAGGCTCTGAGCTGCCAGCACAGAGCCTGATGCAGCACTCGAACTTACCGCGAGTTCTCGACCTGAGCTGAAGTCAGACACTTAATTGACCCAGGCGCCCCATATTTTGCTACACATTTTAACATACATTAATCATGTCTGAGCTCTTCCTGTCCTAGTAGAATGGAAACTACATAAAGGCAGGGGTTTTTAAATTCATTTATGGACAAGAATGGTGCCTGGCATGTGGCAGATACTCAATAAATATTTGTTAAATGAATTAGTAAATACCTGAATGAGGTAGGTAATGTTCTTACCTGTATTTTAGCAGTAAGTTAAAGATGATGTTTCAAGTGATGGAATTATGTGTCTGAGGTGACAAAACTAGTCTAACTCCAGAGCTGTTCTCTTAAGTACTACTCTATTCAGCCTGTTGAACTGGAACACTAACTCCTGAGATTAATGCTTTTCCCCGCTTTACCATGTGATCTCCTACACGGCATGTCCCTGTAAGACAGGAGTCCAGACAAATAAACAAAAGAGTAAGATAGCATTCTAGCTGTATTGAATATAATGGCTTGTCGAAGGTGGGCACGTGATAAATATTTGCTGGCGGGCATGAGATAAATTAAAAGATTAGGAATTATCATATTGGTGTTTACAATTTATTTTACATATAAGAGGTATGGTGTTTACCAGCAAATGGCTCCATTTCTTTCTAGCTGAGTGACTTTGGGAAGTTTCTTTATTCCTCTGTGCTCCATTTTCCCAATTAGGAGATGGAGGTGGTGATAAGGAATAGGTGAGGTTATGTGTGGTGCTTAAAGGAATGCCTAGCACATAATAAGTGTTCAATGAGTTCCCTCTTGCCATTAGCATTATTATGGTTATTGCTGTTATTTTAGGTTGAATAAAACACAAACTCCCTACTGCTATGGCTCTACATGATCTCACTTCTACCCAACACTCAACTTCATTTCTTCTCCTTTCTCCCCATGTGCCCCAGCCACCATATTTTCTTGTTCTTTCTTGCAAAGGTCATTTCCAGTTCAAGGCCCATCACTGCCTTTTCACCAGTGATGTCTGGAAATGTCATCTGCTTAGTGTGGCTTCTGCAAATGACCCAATGAAAGAGGCTTACAACTTTCCTACCAATCTCTCTATCAGTTTTCTTTTCTGGGTTTTCTTTCCATATTTGGAGTTACTTAATTTCTCTCTTTTTTTTAAATTGTCTGATTGCCAATGGGAATTAAAAAAACAAGAGGGCAATAACCTCATTTCTTTTCTTTACCACATCTTCTTAGTACCTAAAGCAGTGCTTAAAACATATATTCTGGGTGCTCAGTAAATATTTGTGGAATTATTGAATGAATCAACGAATGAATGAATGAATGAGTAAATGAAGAAGAAAGTAAGTCAGCCAGCCAACCTGGTTGAGATTAGGACTTTCATGTGTAGTAGTGCATGAAAACACATCTGACAAAGAACAATCTAGGAGGTAAAAAAGAGGGCTTTTAGCTAAAGATAGGGGCAACTCTTGGGCAAAATGGACATTTTGTTTAACTTCAGTTACAAATATTGTATCAAACTCTTTAGATACAGCTCTTCTGTTTCCTCATAGCATTAAAGTGCAGTGTTCAAAATGGTCCAGTTGCAGAACATTTTGAGGCTTGGTTCCCATCTGTCTTGAAGGTTATTATTTTGTTACATGGCCCACGTTCCCAGGGTTCTTTTCTCTAATATAGCCAGCATATCATTTGACCCCCTAATTACTAAAGAGAATCTGAATCCCCATGCTTTTGAAGTACCTACAGGTAATGTGAATCATTAGAAGCATATGCCATAAAAACTGAAGACATTTTTCAAATCACTTAAATTATAATAATTAATTTAATATGCTTCATATGTTTAAACTATATTTAGTTTCAAGCCATATGCTTTCTTACATGAAATGGAGTTCCAGATTTTTCTATTGCTTTTAACATACAGTCTCCAGACGGGACTTTGTCCAGCACATCAAGGGTTAACATGCCTACCATGTCTTAGTATCTGAAATAAGTATTAAGAAAGTATTTTGCCTTTCACAACAGAACAGACCCACTTTGAGTAACAGCATATCCTAAGCCAGTTCCTTGCACACTGGTGGATGCTGGCTGCATTCAGGCAGGCTGAGCTTTCTGTTCAACGACCTCAGCAGCCACAACTCTGCTAAGAATCCTGATGTCACAGTCTAAGAGATTTTGCTGTCACAGGTTCTCGGGTGTATTCTGCAGACTTCAATTTTTTTTTCTCCTGAAGAATCTGTTTTTCCAAAATAGTTTTAGGTGCAAGTTTTATTCTTTTGTCCTTAGATTGTTCTACTTTCCACCCGCATCCCCCCATTCTTTCAGAGATGAGTTAGCTGTTTTAAAGTTTGTCATTGCTTCTGTCTTCTATTTTGCTTAGCTTACTTTGCAACTGTTAGCATCACAAGGCCATGTAGCAGGTAAACCGTGCCATTGTGGCTTTCAGGGTGAAGCAGATATAAGGGAAAGATTGCTGACAATTTGCACTGTGGCAAATAAAATATTTTATGACATAAATATAACTCAAAGTGGAAATATTCACCAACCGGTACTGTTTCCTGTCCTTAGACTTGAAATGCTTTTCTTTCTTTCTCTTTCTTTCTTTCTTTCTTTCTTTCTTTCTTTCTTTCTTTCTTTCTTTCTTTCTTTCTTTCTCTTTTAAGAGATTATTTAGTTGTTGGCACACACTAAGAAGTAGATTCATTTTAATTTGCTCCCCCTACTGCTTTCAGCATTTATTGGGTATCTGGGCTGATGATGGGCAGACTACCACTCTGTGACAGACAAGTCTGAATTAAAGGCATTAATTATTAAAACTATTGTGTCAGTTCTCTGACTTTTGTAGACTTACCTGTAACAAAACAATGGCATCATTTTTGGAAGCAATTTTTGATAGAGATGGAATTTTTTCCCCCCATCCTGATTCAGGACTCCTAGTGATCATTTTATTTAAGGTAAAGAACCTCTTTGTTTCAATCTGTATAATTTGAGTTGCTTCACCGGTGTGGTAACTTGTTCCACTGTCTATTGTCAAACAATTGTGCATAAAATCACTGACATTACTCTAGGGAGATCGTGGCAACCAGAATTTACCACCACCTACGTAGCTAAATTTTGTAAGGTTCTTATTCCAAGTACACGTGAATACTTGTTTTGTTTTGTTTTGTTTTGTTTTGTTTTATACAGACAAGTAGTTTTGCCACATGTGTAAATCCCGGGGAATCTAGTTGACAACATATGATATTCCCTATTCAATGTTTGTAAACTCAAATTAGCTGCAGAAAGAGTGATTTCCAGGCCAGTGTGCTATGCTGCTCACCAGCTGCGTGGACAGGGCTGGCTATCTGCTTCTGGACTTGCTTTAGCTAATGTCCACTGGAACATGAGAAGAAACATAAATAATGTTTCTTTTTGCAAAGACTACTTCATTACAGGCCAGCTGTAACCTTAATGATCAACAGCTGTAAGTATGCATCAGCCAAAAGCGGAGAATTAAAGCATAATGGAGATTTAGGAAATAGAAGAATTGACAGGTGTTAGAAAAAAATGCATTATTGCTTGCAGTAATAGAATAGAATATTCTGAACAAATTTTGCAGGAAGATGATTCTAAGTATTAAAAAGAGACTACTAATAATCAGTATTTCTGGCATTAAGAGTTGGTCCTTGTTCCTTAAGGCTATATTCACACTTGTAACTCTCATGCAGCGTTTTTACAAATGATATGTCAACCTGGTTGGCAACTGTCAATGCATGGAACATATTTTTTTTTTATTTTGTTGTCTGTACATTTTGGGGGGAAATGTGCACTTGTTACTTTGGAATTATTAATTTTTTTTTTGAAAAATAGTTTCTGATCCATTCTATTCTTGAAGTTTTGTTTACTAATTAATCACACATTTTTTCTGCTCAGAAAATTAAAGTGAAAAACTAGCTTTAAAAGCTCTGATTTTTCTCAAACAAAAGCCAAATTAATAATTTTATGATACCCTTCAGGATATTGACGAGATCTACTTCAGCAAATTTGAATATTACTAAACACTTTTATGACACATTTCAAATTTTGCTGGGCATTTTTTTCTGCCGCACTAATTGTTTAATTAAAGAAATCAAGTTCAGAATATCAAGTAATGAAAGCGTTGTTTCCAAGAACTCTGCAAATGTTCTCTTTCTTATTTTAAAACTGGGTTCTACCCACAGATTCCCCAACTCACCGGATATTTTAAAAGACAGTTGTGTAGGGGGCCTGGGTGGCTCAGTTGGTTACACCTCCAACTTCAGCTCAGGTCATCATCTCACACTTCTCGGGTTCGGGCCCCACATCGGGCTCTGCGCTGTCAGCTTGGAGCCTGAAGCCTGCTTCGGATTCTATGTCTCCCTCTCTGCCCCTCCCCAGCTCATGGTCTGTCTCTGTCTCTCAAAACTAAACAAATGTTAAAAAAAAATTTTTTTTTAAACATAGTTGTTTATAACAACTTTCAAATGCCCATTTGTGTACTCTCTCTAAATTGTTGCCAGTCAGCAAATATTACTGGGGAGTTATTTTATGGATAGCCTATTCAGGTTCTTGCAATAAGCAAAATCTTATCTATCACTTCAAATAGCTCTTTGAAAACAATTATTTAGATGATGGCTCTGGGTATAAAGAATTAACATTTAGGAGGAGTTGGGAGGTAGCATGAAGGATAGCAGGGAAGAAGTCCTTGGTAACCATCTCGCTGTTTGTGTTTATTCTCAGAACCTCCAGGTGATGATTTATATGTATACTCTCTTGTAAAACCATAATTCATTAACTTCCCTGAGACTTGTAGCTTTGGAAATCTAAGTTACATGGAAGCTGCAGCACCTGCTTGAACTTCTCTAGGTTCTTTGCTGGTCTCTTGGCCTCTTTCTGCAGACCGTCTCCCAGTAGAAATGCCAGTGCTGCCTTCTGGCACTCCAGTGATGCCATGCCACCATTTTAGCGCCTATTGAAAACACAGCAAACGCTCGGATCTCCAAAGATGCAAAGTGAGCAGACCGCGTGACTAGTCTCTTTACACTGATTGTGCCAATTATAGCCTTCTACAGAGCTGTGGCCTCCAAAAAAATATCATTCTTCTCCTCTTCATTGAAATTATGCTCTTCTTTTCTTGAAAACCTTTTTCTCTTCACTTAGTTTGGTAACCAAATTTTACCGTAAAATTAATGAAAGGAGGCATACCGAACATATATTAGCATACATTAAAAGCATATCCATTTACCTCCCCCAACCCTTTCTTGTCTATATAACAAGGCTCATAATGTCTTCCTTGTTCTTGCTATTAAAAAAAGTTTACAATTCATACTGCAAAATATTCTGGTAAAGCCTCTGGCAAATGCATACAGTAAATCAGCGCTGCCCTTGCCGGGGTTTTAATTTGCATGCCTGCGTCTCTGGAAACATTCCGGAGTCTTCTAAGAAAGCATTCCAGTGTCTGCCTCTGTAAGAGTCCATATGGCAAATGCCTCTGAGATCACAGAACTTTTCTTATTTAAGGGCAAACATATCCCCTTTATGTTTGGAGTTCTCAGTAGGAGCCTAACAAAGATTCTAGAAATTATGGGGAGAATAAAGGCCAAGTGGAGTCAAGAGAAGGAAGGAAAGTATATTGGAAGATAAAAACCTATATGTGCTGATTAAGCGGCACTCACATAATGCACATCTTGGAACAAGGCACACTTCTCGCTCTTTGCTTCAGGAAATGAGAATGGAGAGGGCATATATCAGATGATGGAGCTGATTAGCTTAGCAGTTCAATTAAAATGTTTAAATGTTCCCTCTGATACATACTGATCTTACATTTATTTTACTCAGGGGACACCCACCATGAATGTTATTTAAAATGAAAGAGCTTGGGATTTGAAAAGCATTTGATTTTTTTTGAATGGGGCACTTAGAAATGTCATTGAATGTGCAAACAAAACTTCCAAGTATGTGCTCACCCAGCCCAGCCCTAAATGTAAAAGGCAGTCTTGACTCTGGAAAAATAAATCACAGCATCACTTCTGTCTCTGAAATGCAAAATTACAACTCTGAAATCACATTTAGGACCTTGTGCTAACAATGAAGGAACTTTCAGGCAATAATGACAGGGAAGATATTTTAAGTGAGTCTTTGCCCCTAGAGACGTTGGTGGTATCCATTCATTCCATGAGCATTCACCGAGTGCTCACTCTGCTCTGCGTCCCACTATGTGCTGTGGGGAGAGAGACCATTGCACCATAGTTCATCCCCTTAAGAAACCCACAGAGCAGTGGGGGAGACAGACATGTAATAGATGCTTGTAAAAACCGCGACATGACAGAGCTGGCTACAGAGTTAAATTTCTCTTCCCACCACCACCACTAACCTGATGGGGTCAAGGGTCTTGTAAAAAATAACCATTGAACTGAGTCTTAAGACTAGGAGTTAGCCTAAAATAAATTGGTCTGGGATTCGAATGGCAAAGGGACATCATGAATACGGTTTGAAGTGGGGTAAGAAAGAGCCCGGAATGCTCTCTTAACCACACAGAGCTCTGCACAGCTAAGCTATAAAGAATGAGGAATGGAGTGGTGAAGGGCGATGTTTTAGAGGCGAGTAGGCACGGACCAGGTGATGTAGACTCTTGAACGCTTATTAAAGAGCTTAGATTTTTGATTATATGTCTGGGTGTCTCAGACTCCATGATTTTTGTCACAGCTCTGTATCTCTATAAATACATTCTTTAAATGTATCCTTTTCTTTACCGTCAGTAAATGTACTTTGAAAAGAAACTTTATGTATGTCAGTTTCAGAATGATGGATTTATAGGGGAATGACCAGAAGTGTGTTAGCTGACAGCAGAGAGGAGGACAGGAGGTGGAGTAGAGACGGTGACATAAGCCTCAGAGGGAGGTGGATAAGCCCTCCTGGTGGACCCAGGACAGTGGACCCAGGACAGTGCGAACCACACATTTGACCCCTAGGGTTCTGTAGACAGTGGAGCCTCAACTACACAAGCCACAGGGACAGTATTTTCAGGAGAAAACCAGTTTAGGGCAAAGGAAAGAGTCCCCTGCCAACATTGGGGAGATACAGTAGAATCTGTTAAAAACAAATGAAGAATTCCAGAGGCAAAGAAGCAAAGCAAGGTGGTCTGCCATGAAGCTTCCAGGAGAAAACATTTATAACAAGAGTGGCATCAGGGGACTGGAGAGGATGGGAATCTGTGGGGAGTGGGTGGTATCATCCAGAGCCCAGGAGAGCAACTCAACTCAAATGGTCAAATGTGTGCCCAGTTGTATCGATGCCAGAACTGGTGGAGCCCCTGAACACTCAGACTGCTACCAGAGTAGATTTGTAATAATGTTTTTGATTGCCCTTCATCAACCCTCTCCAGGAGTCCAAGCTACAAGGCAAATTAATCCTATTATCAGGACTACAATATTTCCTTGGTCTTACAGTTTCCTCAGTAGAAAAATGGGTTCAATCGTACTTCATAAAGTTGAGACGATTATTAAATGAAATAATGCATATGAAGTGCTCCAAAGAGTACGTGCCCCCAAATTTTACCTAGTGCTACGTTGACCTTGAATCACCTGGAATGGAATGTTTCATTCTGTTTTCACTGTTGTGTAACAAAGTTTTTGTGGAATGTCTTTATAGAGAAATACTTAGGATATATAGTTTTCTTGGATCATATACAGGATGCTTTAAACATTCCAATATTTTTTTTTATCCCAAGCACTAAAATTATCTTTACTTTTGAAAGTTCAAAATCTATGAGACAAGCCATTTCATGACAAATAATTTAGTCTAAGACACAAGATAGGGTATTTTATAGCTCATATACACACCCAAACCTTTTTGCTGAGATGGGGAAAACTCCTATTTGGTATGTTAAATTTATTTTTGCTACCACAGCAATATGACTACCATTTCACCTCTAGGGAAACACTCTTTTTTTTTTTTTTTTTTTTTTTTTTACTATTTGCATGGCTTCCTATACAAAGTCCCACCCAAGACCTGTTCTCATATTACTTATATATATGTGAAAGGAATGCTTTCCATCACTCAGAAATACAGTAAAGCCCTCAAATATTTTTCCATGAGCCAGCTCTTAAAGACTTCTTAATGGGAACAAATATTGGAAAGGGAATGAATATTACAGATAGGCAGACAGGATGGAAATTAATGATGACTGATTCAAAGGGTAGTATTAGGGGAGCTATGGGACCAAAAATTAGAAGGATGGATTCTCCAGTCTTCCCTGCCCTCACACTCTACATTTCTTTGCCTCTTTCAAGTCTCTCTGCCATCCATATTCTTGCTATAAAATTATCTGGCCAAATATGCCAGGATGGATAGAATAGAAAGCATTTTCTCATTGCCATCTCTCAGTGCCATTGGCTCTGTGAATGATCACCATGCTCTTAGCTACTTACTGCCTCGTGGGTCAAGTCAAAGGAAAGATACAGGGATTGGTGGAACAGTAAATTCCACTTGTCTGTGTTTCAAAAAATGCCACTAAGCAACCTGGGTTTCCAGAAATTATTTCTATGCAGATTCTTACAACTCTCCAAATTGGCACCTAAAAAAATAGTAAAATGTATTTATTGTCTTTGTTCCCATGCCTTTCTCTTCAGACTTCTGATATCAAATACTTTAAAGCCTTCCCAGGATTTTCTGCCAGGAGGAAAAGTGATCTGATAAATCAATGCATATTGAAATCATTGTGACTTAGTTTATTCTCCCTGCAGTATAAAGTGTTGTTTGAAAAAAGAACGAATCACTAAGAATAAACCTTTAGAGAAATTTCACTGAGAAGGAAATTTCAGCCATCTTTAATTTTCACCCCTCTAACTATCCATAGTATCTTTTTCACTTTCCTATACTTTGTGCCCACATAGTCTTCCACCTATATGTGGATAATCCTAAAGGCAATATCAGGTTAATTTTTCCTTTTCGTTTGCTGCTTGCTGTATGTGAAAATTATACTTAAATCATTTTTTCTCATAGTTGTATCATAAGTACAGTTATGCCAGATTGTAGGCAAATTATAACTACTTACTTCAGCTTGATTGATCTTTCCTTATTCCTTCTCTTAAATGCATTTTCTTCAGTTGCCTCCTTTATTCGAATCCCATTTTACCTTCTAAGGCAGTGAAGGGAAAACAAAAAAGGGAAAAGAAAATCCTCATCTGAACCTATTTGTATCTGAAAAAATGACACATTAAAATATGTTTGCTTTGGGGCGCCTGGGTGGCTCAGTTGATTAGGCGTCTGACTTGAGCTCAGGTCATGATCTCCCTGTTCGTGGATTCCAGCCCCACTCTGGGCTCTGTGCTGCCAGCTCAGATCCTGGAGCCTGCTTCTGATTTTGTGTCTCCCTCTCTCTGCTGCCCCTCCCCTGCTCATGCTCTGTCTCTCTTTCTCAAAAATAAACATTAAAAAGTTTCTTTTTAAGAATACATTTGTTTTAATCTCAGTATTTAAAAAGTGAATATTTGTTCACCATTCATAAAGTTTTAGAAATACTTGTTGATGCTGAATATGAAATTCATATCATGGAGAGTTGTAGATAGTACTCTTCATGAAAAAGAGAAAATAGATCTTGGGGGGGGGGGTTTACCTCATATGGAGAAACAAGAACTTTCAGAAGAGAAATCCATAATCTGTGTTTGCCAAATTATAGCTGCCATGTTGAAAAAAAAAGTGGAAGTGGCATCTTGCTTTGGCTTAAGCATCAGCTATGTTCTTTTTAAGCTAAATTCTGCACAATGTACACACATGTATTAAAAAACAAAAACAAAAACAAAAACAAAGATCTTACCAAGTATCCCATGCTTCACAATAATATTAAAGGGTTTTAGTTCCCTAAATGCTTGTCTTATCAGAACCTAGTGTGCATCAGTTATAATGTTAATTTTAAATGAGTCCAAACTCATGTATTTCAAATTTTTTGAAGTTTGTTTCAAAAGTTTCACGGGATGCAGGGCAGGTATATGTTGGGAACAAGATGGGACACCAGCATCCGAAACCACATGGAAGAACCAATACACAGAGATCCATATGTCCCGTAACAGTTCAACCAAATCATGATTTCTGGGAGTGGGAGGTCTAGAATCTACATTATCATCCAATAAGTGCTCCCCAGGTGGTTTTCATGCCTCTATCTTACTCCAAGATAGATCTAGGATCTACCACTTGTCACAACTACCCTCTGCTCCAAACCATCCTCATCTCTTCCTGGATAATCATAATGGTCTCCTAACTTGAGTTCCTGGCCTCTTTTACTTAATTCTCAAAACAGCAGCCATAGTGACCCTGACATAACACAGCTCAGATCATGCCACTCTTCCATTCAACATGTTCCAAAGGCTGCCCATGTTGCTCAGAGTAATACCTTAAAGTCCATGCAGGACCAGTGAGAGGCTCTGCACACCCTAACCCCTCATTATCTCACTGACCAAGTCTCTTATTTCCCTCCTCCACTGATAAATCAGCTACACCTTCATTGGCCTCCTTGCTTCTTTTGTTTCTCTCTTCTTCTGAGCCTTTGAATTGGCTGTTCCTTCTGTTGGGAGTAGCACTGTCCACTAGAACTTTCTTCAGTGATGAAAATGCCCCATGTCTGTCCTGTTCAAGATGGTATTCACACAAGGTTAGCAGCCACTGTATTCGGACAGTACAGGTTAAGATTGTTTCCCCCTTTGATAGCCACATTACTCCTTCCTCTCTTCCCTTGGGGTCTTTAATGTCACTGTACCTAAAATTCCAGCACCCACCCTTTTCAGTATTTTCTGTCCCCTTTTCTGATTCACTTTTTTCTGCTTCGCATTTATCAGTATTTACTATGCTGTATGAGTATTAATTATCTATTTAGTAGCCTGTTTGCCTCACTATCATGTAAAGGTCCACAACACCAGGGAATTTTTTTTTTTCATATTTTGAATTGTTTTTTGTTTTCTTTTGTTTTCTTTTCATTCACTGTTGCTTCCCCAAGAACCTAGAACAGTATCTGGCACAGAGTAAGTTGCCCAAAAATATTTGCTAAATGAGTGAGTAAATGATAATTAATGAATACTTTGTAAAACAGTTATTATGGCATTTGTGCTGGTGGTAACACTTGGTGGTGGTAGTGGGAGAAATGATAGAATAAGTCAACACCTCTAAAATTCCCTACTCTTCTGAGTTTGGAAATACCCAAGCCCAAGGAGGAGCTACTATAATTCCGAGCACTAAGTATTACCGACATTGTAAGTTACTGCCCAGGTCTGTGTAATACCAGCGTGGAAATTTTGCCCTAGCTTTCTTTTTTCTCCAAATATTTATTTGCCGGTAAAACAAAAACAAAAACATAACAAAACAAAAACAAATTTCAGGTTGGTCAAAAAAACAAATTCCCACTACTGAAAACAAAACAAAACAAAAAAACCTTGCAAACGCAAAGAAATTACTCCTTGATCACTTACTGTTTTAAAATAGCGAACTTAGGGGCACCTGGGTGGCTTGGTCAGTTAAGCGTCCGACTTCGGCTCAGGTCATGATCTCACGGTCCGTGAGTTCGAGCCCCGCGTCGGGCTCTGTGCTGACAGCTCTGAGCCTGGAGCCTGTTTCAGATTCTGTGTCTCCCTCTCTCTCTGCCCCTCCCCTGTTCATGCTCTGTCTCTCTCTGTCTCAAAAATAAATAAACGTTAAAAAAAAATTTAAAAAAAATAGCAAACTTACTCCCTCATCTGTAGCCACCTAGAAATTTATTATCCAGTAATGTTACATTTCCTCATGTTGGGCTATATAAAAGATAGAAGTCAAATTGACAAAAGCATACTTCTCTTACAAAAGTGCATAGGATTTTACTGTATCTAATAAAAGCACTGAATAACTTCCAAAAATCCTGAAACAATACATAAATTAAAATTTCAAAATAAATCCTTTGGCATTAACAGTCTTGGAGGAATGGAAGAACACTAGTGACAAACTACTGATTTCATCTGACGCTGGAACTTATCTTGCTAAGTAAGGATTTATTAGGGACAGAGCTTAAATTTGATTTTACTTAACTGAATATTGAACACAGTATCTTTTTCCTGGTTGGTCTTGGGTGAAATGTCAAAACTGTACTGAATGTGCCCATGAGTCTAATAGGATGTAGGCAACTGCAGGCCTGCACTCGTAACCACCTTCATCCCACCCCACCCCCACCCAGGAAAAAATAAAAAGTCAGACACACGTCATCAGACTATTTTACCATGATTGCCTACAGGTTAAGCACTACCCTCTGAAGCAGATGGTCAATTGCCAATCTAATAGAAGGAATTGCTATTCTTCCTCTCACCCACTGAATATGTTTTTGATACTCCTCATGCCAGCAAATTGCTACAGGTTCAAATAGTGTCCTATGTATCATAGAGAAACTGAATAATTGAGGCTGTCAGACAGCCTCTCTTTGTCCATCCCTTCCCTTTGTGTAGGAAAATTGTTCTACTTTCATATAATTAACATTCAAGAACACAGCACAAGGGAATACTATGATGGGACCTTACAACTCCATCAAAATTAAAATCATAACAATAGGTAAGATAAAGTGTTAGCAGTAAATGTAGTTTCCAGAGTAAATAATGTCTGTTTTCACTGCTGGGCATATCTTGGCCAGAGGCAGACTCCTTTTTGTTAGCAAAAACAAACAAAAAACAAAAAACAAACAAACAAACAAAAAAAACCAAAAAAGCTAACTTGGAAATTTAATTTAAACTGTCACAAATGTGTACTGCCCGTCACAGCCCTATCATGTGCCATTTTGTGTTGCAACTCAGCTTTGGGAAATCTGTACTTACTAAGAGTGGTGAATACTTGAGGATACAATGCCATTTGTTTCCCATATTGAAACTTAAATATTTTCAGATGCAACAGCCAGCTGTAGTGAGGTGGAATAAGCATAGAACAAGGAAACTGAGTTCAAGGTCAGCTCTGCCACTTACTTTGTCATCTAGGGCAAGTTCGAAGTTAGGTTTCTTCCTCTTCCTACTTTGGATGGCTAATTTAAGGATTAAATGTAAAGTCAATAATGTATCTGGTACATCTTGGATGCTGATAACTTATGGGTATCATTATTATCATTATTAACTTGTGCAAGCAGTATAGTTACAACTAAAAGATATTTAGAAGAACGAATTCCTGGGGGGAAGAAGGGGATCCCCATCAAAGTGTGAACAGCAGTTGTGTTTACATGATAGGGAAGATTTTTTCTGCTTTCCATATTTTCCTGCCTTTTCTTTAATGAATTTAATTTCACCATTAATGAAAACAATTGTTTCAGTTTGCATACTGAAAATTCCTCCTTTGCCTACCAATATGCTCCAGTAGGAAAAGATAATTCAAATTATATACTGGTTCATATGAAATGTGGAGTATCTTTTAAGCATTTTATGTGAGAGAAATGTCTAATTTAATTTGCCAGTATGATTTCCCCCTTAAAATTTTTTAAATCTCTGTGAATCTGAATGAAAACTAGCTCCAACTTATAAATTAACATTTTAAAGGAATTATTTGATGAAGAAATGTTCTGAAGAGTTTATAAATTTTTCTTCTTTGAAATGAGAAGTTCTTTTTTACCAAGACTGAACAAACTTCTATCCTGAAAACCACAAGATTTGAATAGAAATTCTGGGCAAACCATTCTTCCTATTCTACTTCCTGCCTCAAATCATAGCGAGTTAAATTTTTCACAAAGAGCTACTCCCTTTTCAGTGAAACCGTATAGATTCACACACCTGGAAAAACTCCAGCCAGGCTTTAAGATCACTTCATTTTTCTATGTTTAGGATTCAGGAATAATAACTTTTTTAGTGGGAAACTTTCCATAGTGTATATATGATTTCTTAAATATATATTGTCTTATAACATAGCGGTCCCGGGGAAACTTCCTGCCGAGATTTCCTTTGGCTCTTTTTTGTCATTTTTCCCTATTCATTTCTCCACCCAAACTCCTTTCTCTTTCACCTGGTTTGTTTAGTTAGTTAGTTAGTTAGTTAGTTAGTTAGTTAGTCAGTTTTTTTCCCTATGGAAGATGTTAGAGTGTCTTTGAGTTTGAAAGAAAATTTGGAAAATAGAAGGAAATGATGGAATAGAGAAAGGAGAGAGGGAAAGAGGGAACAAAGAAAAAGAAAAAAATCTGTGAGAAAAACTTTTCCTCATTCTTTCTGTTCATGATTATCTCAGCCTTCAATGGCTGGCCAGCACCAAATCACATGTGGACTAGAAAGCCTTAGTACAAAAATCCAGTGAAAATTTTCCAGGAGGTGAGGAAAACTGACAGCCCTGTTTTATCCACACAGCAAAAAGACAAGCAAGGCCTTCTTCAGATGTAAATCTCCTCAACTCCACCATGGATATGAGGTAGTGCTCTGCTTTCAAAAGATGCCCCCCTTGGAGCCTCATTCCTCTCTCTGTGGCTTTCAGCAAATGACCAAGTCTGGTTTTGCCAATTTTTCAACCTTTGCCTCATACTAAGAAACCATGCAAGCGCTCTTAGCCCTTCCCCAGAAAGTGGCAAATAGCTCATGAAACACACAGAAGGGGGTGTATTTTCCCTTCACCACCCTATTTATCATATCTTTCCCTAGGACAGAAATCGAAATGTCCCTAGTCACCTTGAGTCCTCTGTGGAATGGAAAAAGCATTGCTAATATTCTCCACAGAACCCTCTGATTTCATTCACAACGTGACATAAGAGCCCAGCGTTGTACTTTTTCGGTCATTAATCCTCCCCCAACATGTAGCAGTCATTAGGGTGGTTACTTACCAGCTCTCACTGGTGAATATACAGAAAGGAGTAGAAAGGAAAGTTGGCGGGGTCCGTGACAACCGATAGCTGCAACTGGGAATAAAGACCCCGCTCTCCTGACTATTGGGAAGCCATTTCCCCCATGTCAACACACAGCCCATGGGGCAGAGGTAATTTTCCCATTTTATGACCTACTGTACTTGGCATCTGTTCTGGCACTGGAGACTGCGTCTATTTTGGGGATCAGTTGTGTATTCCCAGATTGCCATTTTCCTCTGCCTTTCACTCTGTTAAATATTCTACAGTATATTATCACTTCATTTTACTTCAGTTATTTCCTCTGACAGTGGTGTGGGGCAGTCTGGACTCAGAGTCACTTCCTCTCTCAAACTCAATCTGTCTAAATGTCAAAAAGAAAAAAAAAAGTAGAACTCTTTAAAATCCCAGCAATCTGGCATTTCTGAGGAAATATTTGATAGGTGTTGCATTTCTGAAGCTCTATCTGCTGGAGGCAGGGCAGGGAGGGGAGACACATGGGATTGGAAATACTGTTACATTCATGTTTAGCTTTTTCCAAAAAGTGACATTTTGTGCTTAAAAGCCCCAGTCACAAAAGTAGAGGCTATGCTGACGTGAAGACTTGTTTGTTTGCTTGTGTAGGACAGTACTTCTCCCAACCTCTACTCACCGAGCAAAGATCTGAGACATCTGCCAACAAATGTGGGCAAATGACTTGGTCAACAACTTGATAACACTCACAGAACTGAGAGGCTTTCTATGATTTCTCTCCTCTTCCTTCCTCTCCCCTCCTTGATTCTCTCTTTCTCTCCCCTCCCTTTTTCCCCCTTCTCTCTTTCCAGGCTCAAGTGATTGTCAAATCTAGTGACACAAAAGGACAAATCTCAAAACATGCCTTGTGGAAGGTTTTGCTTCTTGCCTTTTGGCAAAAGGGGTGGCATTGACTGTTTTCAGGCTTTTTCAGACCAGCCTAATTAAAGGCAGCAGAAGTAAAGTTAGAGATGACTTCACTGGGTCAACAGAATTCAGTGATAACATATTACTCTTTGGAGGAGTATCTGAGATTAATGAAATGGTTTACCTAAAAGTACTTCTATTGAGTAACATTCAAGAATGCTCCTGAACTTGGAAGCGGCAGAGGATCTACCAATAATGCTGAATAACACACCACACAGAAACAGGATGTGTCTGTTGCACCACAGATTTCATAACTCTTAGAAGTCAGGGTAGTCTTTTATTCCTTTGGTTGTTTCAGAAAAATGAGAGGGGGTGAGGATAAGTATGGTCTGAAAGCAAGCATGTTGTGGAGGGGAGAGGAGGTCAAGGGATATAATGTTGGTTGAGAGCCCACAACATTTATCAGGCACAAAGGTAGGGTTTTTAAGAGGCAATAACTCATTTAATTATCAGGCCATCTCTGGGAGATGTTTTTCCTTCCATTTTAAAAGTGGAGAAACTGAGGCTTAGCCAAAAACAACAATTTGCCTAAGATTACAACACTAATAAATAGGAGAGCCAGGATTTTTTTTTCCCTTCTTATTACTAAAATCCATGCACTTTCTAGAACTCTGAACTGGGATCTCAAATTTCTCTTGACCAGGCTTTTCCTTCTCACTCTTCCTCCTCCTCCTCCTCCTCCTCCTCCTCCTCCTCCTCCTTCTCCATCTACTTTTTCTTTAGAGGGTTGTCTGCTCTCTAAGATTTGCAGCAGATTGTCAACCATCAGAATAATTGCCTACTCATCTGGCTAGAATTCATGGAAGACAAAAGGAAAAATTATTCTGGGTTAGAAAAATCTTCACTAATTTCATTTTTCTATATCCCAAAGACAAAGTTATGTTGGCAAAAAATTTTTGGTAGCCTGATAAATATTTTCAATTCCTTTATAATTTGAAGAAAAATACTGTGAAATATTTTAAAACTTTAAGCTATTTTGCATTTAAGGGCATTATCATCACTATGTTGTTATTTTTAAGCACTGACAAAGAAAGAGGCTATATGAAAATATCAGCCAAAATTATGTATTAGGTTTCAGAAGATTACAAAAGAAAATGATTTTTTCTGTATTAAAAAAAAAAAAAAACCTGTTGCCATGAAAATACTCAGAATCTCCTGAGTTCATTTCATGAGAATTATGAACCTGGTTGTTAATAAGTCATTCAAATATGTTTTGTTTTTTACTATTTTTAGATGTTTATTTATTTTTGAGAGAGAGAGAGAGAGTGAGAGTGTGAGCAGGGGAAGGGCAGAGAGAGAAGTAGATACAGAATCCAAAGCAGGCTCCAGGCTCTGAGCTGTCAGCACAGAGCCTGACGTGGGGCTCAAACTCACAAAC
This sequence comes from Lynx canadensis, assembly GCF_007474595.2. Lineage (NCBI taxonomy): Eukaryota > Metazoa > Chordata > Mammalia > Carnivora > Felidae > Lynx > Lynx canadensis. Next base: position 23,093,752 of record NC_044320.2, read on the forward strand.
CATGAGATCATGACCTGAGGCTGAAGTCGAATGCTTAACCAATGGAGCCACCCAGGCGTCCCTCAAATATGTTTTTAAATCAATGAAATTCCAACAGGATTTCATATTTTTCAAGTTTGGCAAAGTTTTGATAAAGAATTCAGTCTTTTCCTACCCTTCCAATGTGAGGTTCTTTTCTAGAAGAACTGCCAATAATTCAGTTATCTTTTTGGAAGAAACAGGGTTGTCTGAGACTCTCTGGTTCTCCTGTTTCCTTATGAGTTATTCTTTAACTCGGTAGCAACAAGCCTTTTCCCTTAGACTCACGTGGCAGAGGCAGAGCCCAGATATACAAGTCTGATTTTTGGCTCTTTCATCCATCCGTCTTTCTCAATGACATGCCTGTTCTCTGGATGTTCTTTTATTGGAGGCATTCTGCATGTGCATGTTCAAGAGACCATAGTTTAGCTTAGGAATGGCAGAGGCAGATGATCATGGGAAGATCTGACCCTTGTATACCATGCACTCTGTGCCAAAAAATATTTCTTAAGGAAGCTCTGATAACAGAGACATTTAGTCCAGTCTGGCCATAACACAAAAGACAAGACAAGAGCAGCTTACACCATTACTTCACCCTCTCATGTTGATTAAAGGTGGTCTCTTTGGACGCTCTTTAGTAACTTCTAACATCACACCTAAACATTTTTTTATTAAAAGAAAAAAAATGCATGAAGAAACAAAAAGCGCTAACACTTCTGACAAAAAAAATTCCAGAAGGCAAATGATAGCTATAGACCCCACTCACTAACATATAGTGAGAGTGTAAAAACAGGAAAAAATGTGACTACAGAATGTTGAGTTCTCCCTGACAACATGGCGTGATGTGTTTTGGATAATCTTGGAAGCAGCCATGGGTTATAGACGTGGAAGCTCGATGTATACACACACAGGCACACATACAGTTATAGCTAGCACACACACATAAATGTCATATATGTACACACATATTCTATATACACAATGTCCTATTGTTAAGGCAAACCTATCTAGGAATCAAATAGTGAGCTTATTTAGGGAATATATGTACTCTGAAGACACATGGCTCTCTGTTAGATGTCAAGTTGAAGCAATGTTTTCCTAAAGTCGCTGGTAGGAACAATAAAGTTGCTTCATCAAACCATCATCAGAGAAGATGCCTTGCTCGTCTGTATGCCACGTAGCCAAAAAGCAGTAGAATTCTACTTGTAACTCAGGAGTTGTCACACAAACCAGAGGAGCATGGGCACACCGACATTTTCATTTTAAACCTTTATTTTTTTCAATTTGCATGTTGAAATGAGAGGACTGTCTGAATAGAAATTTATTCCTGGTATAATTCTGGTAGATATCATTCCAGTGATATTTTCCATTATATTTTATTTTCACCAATTATGTAGAATTCCCTAGAAAAGCCACACTGCTTTCATTAACTAGCCTCCAGCAAGAGAAGGAGAAAAGGAGCATGGTTTTCTATCAGATTCATAGAAACTCGTTCCTTTAAGGGAAGAAAGAACCTTGAAGTATTTGCCAAGAATGTAAAATTCCTGGTGTATCTAGAATTCAAGCACCTTCTTGGTGATTCTTGTGTAGAGGAAGAATTTAAAATAGCGAAAGATTAAAAAAATTGAATAGTATATATTTCAAGGGAGCTACACCGAGAAACTGAATAGTTACAAATGATCTATAGCAGATCACTTAGTGTTATACCTAGGGACTGTTCCTGACCTCAGATGTTCCCCAAACCTGGATTGTGTTATTTGGAACTGCAATCAAACTGAGTTCCACTCACCTCATTTATTTACCAGTATTTGCTAGCTACCACAAACTGTGCTGGGTGCTAGGGATATGGGAACAAGCATCTGCTCTCACAAAGTTCACATGCTAGGGTAAGCCAAAGCAGGAAAACAAAGTGCTCTGATTGGAAGAGGTAAGTGATAGAAGAGCGTGTGCTGAAAGCACTAAGTCCAGTGGAGTTAAAGGGGGTGGTCAGAAAACACTTTCTGGAAGCATAACTCCCCTGCATAACTTGTAGAACAAATGTAGAAGTGAGGGGTGTCCCAAATCCTAACCAGGAGCACAGATCAGAAAATCTTCAGTAGTTAATGAGCACGAGGGTGTGGCTTCTTGCCAGGGAAAAGGTGAGAGTTGGTCCCAAGTAGTAAACAGGAGTCAGATCTGCCCCTTGCACACCCCAGTCTTTGGATTTTATCCTCAAAGCTTTGAAGGTCTATTGAAGGATTATAAATAAGGCAGTAGGATGGTCAGATCTCTTTTCTTCCTCTAATGATTAAAGTCACGGTGGATAAGTGTGTAAGGTGGCACTAATTCTCCAAGAGGGGAACATATTCATCTTCATAGCCGTCGTTCAGAGCAGAGACACCAAAGAGGTGAAGGCCCACACTTGGTTTTCATGTCAGGAGCATTTATTATCAGACAGAAAAAAAAAAAAAAAATTCTGCTCAGGAATTATTCACGGATGGCTGTGGCAGAATCACATGTAGTCTACATTGTTGGCTTAGATTGCTATTTGGCCTCATTGATCATTTATCTTTGACCTTGTTTTTTTTTTGTTTTTGGTTTTGTTTTTTTTTTTTTTTTTTTGGTAACAAAGACCAGTTCTGCTTCCTTTGAGTCTTAAGTGACTCAGGACAAATATCTTATCTTTCATGATATCTGAGTAAATCCAAAAGTCAAAATGATTTTTCAGGAAAAATAAAATGTTAATATAAGCCTCCACTTTAATTAAACCTATTGTTTGTTTTGTTAGCAGAACGAACATAATGAACATAGTGACTCACCTTTATCTACTTTTTTTTTTTCCTGTTCGGAAAAGTGAAGGTGGGACACATGTTACTTAAAATGGCTTCAGGCAAAGATGTTTCCACCTTTTGCAGTCTGCCTGCTATTCCTGTAATCAGACACACTAGCATTTCTTTCCTTATCACTGGCAGCCTAAGCAAGTCTTCATTTCTAATATAAATTAATATATAAAATTTGTTTCATGCACAGTTGTTTTTCTAAAGCTGTGCAGTGGGCTTGTGCTGGTTTTAGAATGGAATCCTCAACATCTCATTTGCCAGAATGAATCCATGTTCTTAGAATTCACTAGAAAACTCAGTATCTATTGAAATTTGTAAATTACTCCACAAGGTTGAAACAGAGAAGTGACCTTTCAATGTGCCCCTTTACTAAGAATATTACTTTTTTAGTTATGTTTATTTTCTGTCCCAGAAAATGTATTCTCCTCATTTTTAAGAGAACCCCATAAAGACTTTGCTGACTAAGAACACTCTGAAAGGACATTTAAGAAAGTAATTGGGGGGTGCCTGGGTGGCTCAGTCAGTTGAGCTTCCGACTTCAGCTCAGGTGATGATCTCACGGCTCCTGAGTTCGAGCCCCGTGTTGGGCTCTGTGCTGACAGCTCAGGGCCTAGAGCCTGCTTCAGATTCTGTGTCTCCCTCTCTCTCTGCCCCTCCCCCACACATGCTCTGTCTCTCTCTCTCTCCCTCAAAAATAAATATTAAAAGTTAAAAAAAAGTTAAAAAAGTTAAATAAAAAAAGTTAAAAAAATATAAAAAGTTAAAAGTTTGCAAATAAGTGATTATGTTTAAAGATAGAAAGGTATTTCCCAAAAGTCAGATATCCTCAGTAATTATACTTTCTAATTAGTTTTTCAAACCATTCTCATTTGCATCAGAATACGAAAAATGGGTGGCATATTTGCTTCATGCGCCAAATATGATTTTTTTTTCTGAATCCTGTTTTTTTCTTTGATTCTGTCTTGTGTGTCTGTACCGCCCTTGTCCTGTTTCTTTGCTTCCTTCACTTCCTTATTGATTGTCTCTTCCCCTTTTCATTGAGTTTTTAATGTCATTGTCCAGTTAGTAAAAATAATTAGAATGTATAAGACTCTATGTTAGGAATTTGGCGCATGTTATTTCATTTAATCCTCACATTAACCCTGCAAGATGGGAATTACATTTTTTTTTTTTCAAAGAGAATGAAGAAAAGTTTAGCAATTTCCTCATGGTTATAAAACATACAGGCTCATCTGAATCCAAAACTGATACACTCTGTTTCATCATTCAACCTCCCAAAGCATGATCATTTACAACATAACATTTTTGTGATCAGGAATCCTTCATTAATTCATCATATCATATCATATCTGAATTCCCGTGTTTGACTTTGAAAAACCTTTTCTAATTTGTTTCAGTTGAACTCAATAAACTGTCATTGATGGTAGACTGTGTATCAGGCACTGTTCTGGGCCCTAACTATGACCAGAAGGCTAAGGTGTTTATCCTACACACAGGCAAGTTCATTTGCTATCACTCCCTGACCACTTCCCATCTACCTGGTCAAATCAATATTCTGCTTTACCTTCATGTTCTCTCTCAGTGTCTCACACTTATTCTCCATATCCTATCATGAGTTTCCTTTCATGTTTTCAAGTTATATTCTTTTAAGGCCTAACTCAAATCTCACTTCTTCAATGAGACTTGCCTGATCTTTGGTGAAATCATTCGTGCCTCCTGGTTTAAGTCTTAATATCTTCTTGTCTCCTATCTGTTCTTTTGATCTATGTCATCAGCAAGATTGTAAGCTGAGTTGAACAGAGGAAACTGAACACCCCTTTTTTCCCCCTGCTTCTTACATCGCACCAAGCCTGCAGTAATTACTGAGTTAATCATCCTGTCTATCCATTAGTTGGTAGAGAAAGCAATAGTGACCTGTTGGAATCTGACTCATAGCCTAGAATTACTGGAACTTTCTCCTTACATTGCTGAGTAGAGAGCTTTGTCCAGTATCATGAATCACAGAATATCTTCAAATGAATTCTCCATCTATGAGAAAATACAACTCTTAAAATATTTTTTAAAAAAAGTATTATAAATCATAAAAGTAGGCCTCATGAAACATGGGCCATGTTCCTGGCTGTAACATTTCCAGACCTTGTATGAGCCAACACACATTGTGTTCACCTATAGAATGAAAATAATTATGTCTAGCTATTAAATTTGATACATGGAAGGCCAAGAATTAAAATTCTTATGACTTAAGTTACTTTAAAACAAATAACCAAAAACAAAAAAATGTCTTGGAACCCTCACTACAATACTGTTTTGAATCAAGCAGTTTTCTCTGTGAAATCTGCTAAGAAGATGGCTTCTGAGATAAAGAAAGCATGTTGCACTAAGATTCAAGTTCAACAAGCAATGAATGAGTGCCCACCATGGCAAAGCCACATGCAAAGTTTAAGGGGATTATGTTTGAACAAAACAGTCTCCCTGTCTTCTAGGAGTGATGGTTTCACTGCCTCCTATTGACATTAGGTATTTTGTGATGAGTTGTGTAGGGGCAGGGGGCATTGTGGTGCTTGACAACCCGTGTTGGGGACAGGAGTCTCCACGTGTGCCCACAACACAGATCTCACATAGTGGATTTGAGAAAAGTTTAAGTATGTTAAAATTTTATAAAACAACTAACAGTAAAATTGTGAGACTGCTAACCTTGATGGAGATACAGCTATTTTCCTTTCCCCTCTCTCTGAACATATTGAAACTCTGGTGCTTTTAAAGTAAAAAAGTTGCTCCTTGACGTACACCCCACTGGCAAAAAAATCAGGTTTCCAGGTAGGTCAGGGAGCATGGTTTTCAGATTTTCTGATAATGCTATCAATTGAAATCTCAGTTCTCAGTACAGAATCAAACATCATTCCAATATCCTGCCAGATTATCTTTCACAGAATAAAAGCGACAGCAATCACATAATTAAGCCTCAGGTTAGAGCTAGATCCTATTCACCTCCAGGAATTTCTCTGTAGGTTATGAGAAGACTGGCAAGATAAGCCGTTCTTCTCTGGGGAGTAGAGCTCCTGATGTGCCCGTGAGCTTTCCCCGTGTTAAACGGCCAAAACCTGCCATTGCCACTAAAGACACGCAAGATGTCTGTCCCTTGTTTCCTGACACAGTGAGTTCAACATGGGAGGTTTTCTTCTGGTTCTAGATGGTCAGAGAAATGAATTTAATTGACTCTAAAAGGGGCCAGAAATAAGGCTTTTTGTGATGGAGTTCTACCGTTTTTGCCTGGTAAGAGGGATTATGCCTTTTCATGTGGCTGTAAAGTAGATGTTATGCTTGAGAAGAAGTTTCAGCCATTTCAAAACACGTCTTTTCTTTCCCAGCGACCCTTCTGCACTCCTCTGTTAAGATTCTGAAATAAGGAAGTTAACAGGCTCAGAGATCCCACTGTTTCCTATTTCTATTTCCAGTAATAGCTCTCAGGGCTACTTTGTCACCAAGACCCACAGAATTGAATGTGATTGCAGCAAAAGGTACTATGAGTAGAAAATGAATTCCTTATGTTGAAAAGAGAAAAGTGTGTGGGTGCTTTAGGCATGAGGTTGCAGACAATGGTGGACTTTTCAACAGTGTATTACAAAGGGATGACTACACTAACAGATGATCAGGCGATTGACATAATTTTTGAAAATAAAAAAGCTGAATTTTCCAATTTATTATTGCTTTTGTGCATTTTCCTTTTAAACTGCTGGTTATATTGCTTATGAAAAATTTACATGCAATCTATCTTGATGTGTTTTGTCAGCAAAATTACTTAAAGAAATATGAATTCATATAAAGTCGACTTACCTCGTAGTTTTCTTCCAGGAATAAAAGTCCTTGGCTCATATCTTAACCAATGATTTTTTTTAATCCTTATTTATTTATTTTGAGAGAGGGAGAGAGAGCACGAGCAGGGGAGGGGCAGGAGAAAGGGAGAGAGAGAATCTCAAACAGGCTCATGTTTTCACCACAGAGCCTGAAGCAGGGCTTGATTTGATAAACCGAGAGATCATGACCTGAGATGAAATCAAGAGTCAGACGCTTAACCAACTGAGCCACCCAGGCGCCCCTTAACCAATGATTCTTATTTTTTTTAAAAAAGGTACCCAGTTACCTATGGTAACTCAATCAAAATTGAAATAGAGATGTCATTTGAAATTTGCATGCTTAGTGACCTAATGAATCAGAAAAAACCTTTGGGAATTTGGACAATTATCTATCAGAGTTTGCTCTGTGTTTTAGTCCATGACATATATCTAGGCTACTTTGTTTCCCCTTTCTGCCATAACTAAACTTTTCAAAATTTGGAAGCATATTCAATGGAGTTACATGCTACACAATGGTTAAGCTAGAAATTCAACTTGTAAAAGCAATAATTACATGTAGAAAAATTATCAGTTAAAACCTCTTACGCTACACAGAAGTATAATAAAGTGTGTATCGTTTATACAAGCAACTTTATACAATACATGTGCATGTGTAATGTATAGTATAAAGTGCGGTATTGGGGCACCTGGGCGACTCAGTTGGTTGAGCGTCCGACTCTTGATTTTGGCTCAGGTCATGATCTCATGGTTCATGAGATCGACCCCCCCAAGTCAGGCTCTGCGCTCCCAGTATGGAGTCTGCTTAGTATTCCCTCTCTGCCCCTCACCCTCTCACTCTCTTTCTCTCTCTCTCTCAAAATAAATAAATAAAACTTAAAAAAAATTAAGTGCAGTATTTAAAAATGAATGTATTTTTTATAATTGTGGTAAAATACACATAACCATTCTTAAATTTACCATTTTGACCATTTTTAAACATATAGTCCAGTGGCATTAAGTACATTCACATCATTGCACATCCATCACCACCATCCATCTTCAGGGTTTTTCTGTCTCCCCAAACTGAAACTATGTGCCCTTTAAGCAATAACTCCTCCTATACCCCTCTCCCCCACTCCCAGGCAACCAGCATTCTACTTGCTGTGAATTTGATTATTATAGGTGCCTCATATCCTGGAATCCTATAGTATTTGTTTCATTGTGACTGGCTTCTTTCACTTTCAATTGCTGGCTCATATGGTAGTTCTATTTTTAATTTGCTAGGGAAGCAGTATTCTTTTTTTCTGTGAGGAGAGAGCAAGGGAGAGGGGCAAAGGAAAGAGAGAGAGAGAGAGAGAGAGAGAGAGAGAGAGAAGATGTGGGGCTCCATCCCACAACCTTGGGGTAGTGACCTGAGTCGAAATCAAGAGTTGGATGCTCAACCGACTGAGCCACCCAGGTACCACAAGGAACCACCATTCTGTTTTCCCTAGAGGCTGCAGCATTTTACTTTCCCATCAGCAGTACACAAGGTTCCAATTTCTCCAATCCTTGTCAACTCTTTTTTTTTTTTTTTTCTCTCCGTTCCCCTCTCCCCCAACCCCTGCTTTGGTAATAGCCATCCTAAGGGGTATAAAGTGGTATTTCATTGTGGTTTTGATTTGAGTTTCCCTAATGATTAGTGATATTGAACATCTTTTTAGGTACTTACTAGTCATTTGTATATCTTCTTTGGAGAGATGCCTTTTCAAGTTCTCCACCACTTTTTAATCAGGTTGTTTGTTTTTGTGTTGTTGAATTGTAGGTAAATACATACATTTTTAATTCCATCATAAGTTGTAAGATTAAGATTAAGTTGAATGCATGATATGACCCCATTATAATGTATTCTTAGGAAATTTTGATTCAGGAGAACTTAAGATCTATTGACATGTTAAAAAGACAGTCAATGCTTTGACAATATACCTGGTGTTATCAATAGTACAGAACATACAATGGGGAAAGAAGATATAAATTTTTTAATGTTTATTTATTTATTTTTGAGAGAGAGAGAGAGAGAGAGAGAGAGAGAGAGAGAGAGAGAACAAGCAGGGGAGGGGCAGAGAGAGAGGGAGACACAGAATGGGAAGCAGGTTCCAGGTTCCAAACTGTCAGCACAGAGCCCCATGCGGGGTTCAAACCCACAAACGTTGAGATCATGACCTAAGCCAAAGTCCGACACTCAACTGACTGAACCACCCACGTGCCCCGGAAAATAAAATCTTTAACTAGAAGAAGAAACAGGCAGCAACCACTGGATTGCTCATTTAGGCAAATTTGCCAATCATTGTATTCGTTTTGATGGATAAGTTACAAATTTAGGAAGTGAATGACTCATTTTCCCATTCCTGATGGTTGTGTTACAGAAGATAGTGCATGCGCTCACCTACTTACCAGCGGTGAGCACCTAAACATATAATAGATTGGCTTGGTGAGCCCGCTTCAAAGTTGTTAAGCAAAGCCGACTTCTCAGTTGCTAGGCTGTGCAGAAACAGCCTCAGACTGTATTCATGGAACAGGTCATTGTGACCTCTAGTGTTCTGGCTCCACCTTTGAAATCCCTCCTCTAGCTATGGAAGTTCTGCCAAACCCTCTTGACAGTAAAACCTACAACAGATTAGTCTGCCGCCACCACTGTTGCTACTGGTGGTGCTGTGGTTTCCTCGCTGTGTCCTACTCACCTTTGTCTGGCCCCAACTTGTCCATTAACTTGTTTCTTCTGCCCACCCTGCCTCTGCTTTCCTCACTTCAACACCCCCTACAGCAGTGCTTGGGATCCCTGCTGTCATCCATCCTGAGCACGTGTGTAAGTCACAGGGACCTGTTGCAGCAGGCACTGTTGGGAGCTGGGCTGTGTTCCAGAGAGTGGTTGTAAGGGCTCCTTCTTAGTTTTTAAGATTAAATGAGGCCCAGGGATGCTGCTGATGAAATTGTTTAGAAAGGTGGATGTGGTGCCTCGGTAGTAGGTCTAGGTCCTACATTAGAAGGGTTGAAGGGACTTGCCTTTCAAGTCTGGGCGGATGCACATTTGCAGAGATGCCCTGAGGACTTTCTACTTTAAACACATGCAGGGCAAATCCCATTTTGAAAACTCCAAGAGGTTGTTTATTTTGCCAACACTATGAAGGTTCTTCACTGATGCACAGATTTTTTTTTTTTAACCACATGGAAGTCATACAAGTTTTTTCATACTTCTTTGTTATATACTTGAAATACTGTCTATCATGCACTTCTTGATCCTTATTCATCTCATGGTTCTTGAGTCTTAGAATGTAGTAGGCACTGTGCTAAGGAATAGGAAGCAAAGCACCACGGTGGATAAGATTATGTTCTTTGGAGTCATACATGCTTACATTGCAACCCAGCTCTGTGGCTCACTAATGGAACCCAGGGCAAGTATCTTGACCCCATTAGTACTCATTTACCTCACTTGTGAAATGGAGAAAGCTATAGTGCTCTTCATAACATAGAATAACAGCAAGGGTTATCTAGCACAGATGTACGTAAACTACTTAGCACAATGCATGGCACAGAGCAGAAATTTAATACAGTTTGAAATTATACTACTGCTGGTATTCTTGAATTGAGAGGTAGGATATAAGTTGCTTATCCTCTGGTACATGCTTAGAGACAAGCATATAATCAATTATAGGATGATAGGAGTACTATAAGGAAGATATGGAGATAGAAACTCTAATCAGGGGGGAGGGCTAATTAATTCTGCCTGGAAGTAGGGATCTTGGAAGTGTCTGTGAGTGTCTCTCAAAGGACATTTTACTTACGCTGGAACTTAGCAAACAAAAAAGATTTTTATAAATCTTTTAATGTTGTGTTTTGTTTTTGTTTTTTTTTTTTGTATTTGATGTGTTTCTTGACGTGTTACTTCCACCTACACTATCCTTTCTCCCTTCCATTCCAAAGCCCAAATTTTATCAGTCCTTTAATCCGTCAAGACCCCCTTCAAATGTGAAATCTTCCTTGATTCCTTCCCTGATGAGTGAATAGAGATTCCTTGAAGTATAGTTATATGCTGGGGCCTGAAAATAATTTTTCTTATATAGAAATTTATTTTGGCAAGAGAATTACTGTAATGGAATATAACCTGTATTAACATGAGTGCCATCAATCATCCTCTGAGATGAGTATGATAAACATTTCCATTTTTGATCCAATTAAAGCTAGTGGAGCTAGAAAAAACCATATGGACTCCTTTTCTTTTTTTAAGTGGTATAAATTTTCAAGGCATAACTACCCAACTGATTCAGAGACAATAATATGCCAGTAGAGTTTGGATACAATCTGCTGATATAACATAAAGGTCTTAGAACAATAAACAAAACTCATAATATAGAGAACTGATGGCATCAGGATAATTAGATCCATCAGTACATTTAGTAACAACCAAATGAAAGAAAACCACAACCCAGCAAGCTGGAGGCATTTTGCTTGTCCCTTTTTACTAAGTATCCAAATAGATAATATTCAGTGATAATGAAAATAATCAGTAAAGTTCACTGTGTAAATAACCAAGGCAATTATACCTATAATAATTCCAGAAAAAATAAAACCCAGGAGGCAGTACACAACATACACCCGAATTTCTGCCTTCCGCAAAGTAGTGCCCAAACCTTGGTATGAAAATCTAAGTTCTGGCTACAACAGAGGCAGGATCATCATTCAGATTTGAAGTGATAAACGTGCCATCAGGGCTCCAGCAAAAAGGCAAAGGCATGAGAATCTGCTGTATCTAATGTTCACCAGCAGAAAGGAAGATGTGAAAGGGGGCGGAGAGTGGGCTGTTGGGGTTAAAGTAGCTACAAAATGCAGAATTGACATTTTTGCATTGAAAATGAATAATAAACGAATGATAGGTTGGCTTTTACAGAAGTCACAAACTGGCTATCTGATGTATAAATGTGGTCTGTTGGCATGTTTTGTAAAAAAAAATTTTAATTAGAAGATTTCACATGAGAGTCCAGATTTCTCTTTTCATTTTAAAATTGGAAACCTCCACCCACAGATGCCTCACCCTCACCTCCTTTAAGACTTGTTCAGTGCATAAAACATGAATATTGAATAAATCTGGCAACTCTGGGCCTGTATTTATCCACATGATAACTGGCATAATTTAAATAAAATCTGCCTTCACTGGATAGTTCCAACACTCTCCAATCTCCCTCAAACCCCCAGTCCTCACACCACAGCATTCTCTTTCTTAGCACACAGTTTAAAAACATCAGCCTCATTCTAACCACACAGAAATCCCACAAGAGTAAACAAGTATACAAAATAAGTTTTAAAATATAATACACAAGGCCCTGTATTAAATGCTTTTATGTGCATTAGTATCTATTTTACAAAAGATAAATTTGAGGTTCAGGTAGGTAAGTAAAGTCAGTTACCTGAAAAAGGAGACTTGAGATTTAGGCCATGATTTATCTGACCTCAAAGCTGTGCTCTCCACTCCTGTGAGCCTTAGGATTTATTAAGACATAACATGAATATTTTTATCTGTGGCAAAGCTGGATTGAAGTATCTTTATAAAACCAAGCCTTTAATTTATCCTAAATCTAAGAAAATCAAAGATATGCATTCTGAGAAAAAAAAATATATATATAGTTCAGATTATTCAAGTAACCCTTAATAAGATCAGAAATAACATTTGAAGGGTGCCTGGGTGACTCAGTTGGGTAAGCGCTGAACCTCAGCTTAGGTCATGATCTAGCAGTTCGTCGGTTTGAGCCCTGCATCGGGCTCTGTGCTGACAGCTCAGAGCCTGGAGCCTGCTTCGGATTCTGTGTCTCCCTCTCTCTTTGCCCCTCCCCCACCTCTCTCTCTCTCTCAAAAATAAATAAACATTAAAAAAATAAAAAATAAAAAAAAAAGAACATTTGAGTTTGGGGTGTGGGGGGGATAAAGACACCAAACTTGTTCTCTGGGGGAATGGGCATCAGTGGAAACACCTGCAGATTCTTCTAGGCCTCAATTGTAAATCCTCTGACCAGTCCCCATGGGAGGCAGTGCAATGGCAGAGGTCAGGCAGAATCGGTAGTTCTTATCCCCACCACGTAAAGAGACTACAGCCGGGTGATTTGCCTGCCGTTCATGATCTGACTGGTGCTCGCCCGAGAAACAGAGAAAATGTCAAATGTTACAGCCCTGTTTACTCTTTGTGAGTTATGTGACTTGGACACATGTCCTCATTTTTTATTCCTGTTTGACAGAAGCTTGGCTGTCAGGAGATCACAGTTTCCCTCTGGGCCTCATCAGTTGTGAAGAAAGACAGGGGGACAACAATACTTCCTGTGGTCCCGATCTGTAAATCCACAGAGTACCCCTCCTTGCCCCCACAACCCCATACTAATATTTTCAGCTTCTGTTCATGCTAGCTTTCCAAAACCGAACCCCAGATAACAGCTCTGACCATCCAAAGGAAATTGTTGAGCCATTCCTCTTTTCATTCAAGAATGGCCTTAGAGATCGTGGACCAAGACAAACAAGACAATGAGCATCCTAAACATTATTTGGCTGTGTTTCAGCCATTATTTGGCTGTACATATTCAAATATAATCAATTGATACTCGGAGAAAACAGCTACCCCTCAAGGCTCTCCAGTTTTCGTCCTCACCATTTCCTTCTCCAGCCTGGCCACAGGGAAGAACTGCTTCCTCTCCCTTTCTTGCTTGACTTTTGGACCTCACAATCCCACCTCAGTTTCCTGTCCTCTTATATGAGGAAAATATTCATATCTTTGCATCCCCCCCCTCCCTTATACACATGATGTTTGTGTGAAAGGAAATAAAGTTATTGTCTTGCTAGTAATTCCTAAACATCGATTTCACTTTGTTTATTTGGTTGGTTCATTGATTAGTTGGAAGGGAATGGGGTTTCTCTAATTCTTTTTTTATTATTATTGTATTTTTTTTCAAATGTCTCTTAAGCACCATGATGGGGTATATGTTTGTGACCTAAAGAGTTACACAAATCTGGTGAGATATACAAAATCTGCAGGTAGCCCCTGTGTTATTAAATAGTTCAGGTCCTGGCGTGAAATGCCCCAGGCTTAAGCCAGAGGAAGGCGGGCTTGGCAGAACCTGTGATAGAGGACGGCATGGCTAGAAAGGATGTCCACAATACTGTATTTTGTGCAAACAAATGCCACACTTTGGAATTGTGCTAAGATGCTAAAACACATTAAAATGGAGTTTTAGAAAATGCCTATTTGTTTTTGAGATCACTTAAGTCTATACAGAAACTGTATAGCTCCAAGCATCCTGATTTTAAGGTGATAAATAAAAAGGGAGGGGAGAGGTAATTTACTATTATTTCTTAATCAAAATGATTAACTGGTTGGATGCCGCCACAGACTGTCAAATTTAGGTCAAATGTAAAATACCCTGATCTTCTGAGAACACTCACCTATGATACGAGAAATTCCAAGAGAAAAATCACACGTTAGATCTACAGCACTAACACGAGACATATTTAGAGATGTATCAGACCCTTGACGGTATGAAACATGCGTTAATTCACTCATTGGCGGAGAAGTAAATTGACTTTGATATGCACCTTTTCCGCGTGATGAATAGAGGAAAGATGGCTTTTCCAACAGAAATATTTTTATGTACAGACTCAGTAGGTCTCCTCATGAAAATTTTCCTCAATTCTGGGGTGTCTGCACCCTCACCGTGTTTGAAGATTGCCGCCGACTTCAGAATTTGTTTTTCGCCCCTCTCTCAGTTACCCTGCATACTGAGATCATGAGGTACGCTGCGTGTTGGGAGGGAAAAGTAAATATTGGGTTGCTCTAACTGAGGTCATAGTTTCTCCTGTCTAGACACCACTAGTAACTGGTGCCTTCTGGACCTGCTGTGCTTTCCATGGATTTATAAATGCATGAATTGCTTTGTATTTGGTTGCATAAAACGTACTGCATTTCCAGACGAGTTTCAAAATCGTATTTTAGATCTTTCCGATAAGTCTCTGCTTGAGCCATTTTTCTTCCACTGAGAGCACATGACTCCACATAATGAATTAGAGGACAATAGGATGGCTGTTTTCCATATTTTCAAACTCACTAGACAAATGATTTTTACTTTTTGTAAACTAGCTATATTTGTTATTCCATTGGTGCTCTGTGTCTTTTGCCGGCCACTTTGAGTTTAAATGAAAAAAGGTAAAGAGAAGGAAAATAAATATTCTCTCATAATAGCATGAGGAAACAATTGCTTGTATAAAAAAAAATGATTAAAAATTATTTTTTTTCTTTTTTACGTTTTTTTTCTCCTTGTAGATAGATCATTTTGCTTTGGTTCTTTTATTGCCTTACTGTGTCACAATACATAAGAAAAGTGAAGTATGAGAAAAGACACACTCATACACATATGTTTTTAAAGATAGTCCAGGGAAATAAGTCTTTATGAATAGGCCTGAACAATTCCACGAAGTGTATGACTTTTGATTCCATGTAGGTACTTTCTTAAATTCACCAAATAATCACAAATGCAGATCTGTATGTATATGTCTGCAAACAAAAAATAATTTATAACTTGTTATGCCAATTTCCAAATAAAATTTAGTCTTTTTGTGTGTGCTTGCTAGAGAAAAATATGTGTTCTAAAAAAATACTCTGTGGGCCTCTGAATATTTCAGAACACAGTATATTTTGTCAGCCTTTTTTGTTATTCTGAGTATAGAATATTTCATAAATTCTAAGTCTCTAATTGATCCACATGACTTAGAGTAGAGAAACACATCATAATATATTCTTTGAAATATAAATCCTAGTTGTGTTTCAGTTATTAATGTTTTTAAATTGAAAATAAGATACGAGGAGCCTACAACAAAACCATTCAAAAGAATACAATCCTCAGAGTTGCTATCAAAAATGTGTAAGTTACATTGATGGTCAAACACTAGTTGTTCTCTGTAGAAATGCCTCAGCAATGATTCTGCTTTGTGGGTTTTGTTTTGGGGGAAAAGCCAAACTACCTGCATGCTACCAGCATCATCACTATCATGATAGTCGTATCAAATTTTAGTATTAGTTTATTAACTAAACATTAATACAGAAGCGTATTATCCTTGCCCAAGTTTCAGGAGGGACAATCCCTAATAATGAAAGGACTTCAAGTTGGAATTCTTCTTGATTTGTGCAGTGAGTTTTGCTTTCTTGAAAGAATGAGGTGGTATACTGAGAATCCATGTGTTGTTCCCCATGCTTATCCCTGTAGCTTGACATGTATGCCCACTTTCTTTTCTTGTCCCACTTCTCTTTGCCTTCAGTGTGTCACCTTATGAATTTTCCTATGTCCTTCAATTTCTGTTATAAAACTTCAGGGTTTCCTATAACATTTTGAATTTATTTCCATTACAGGATTGGTTGTATTTTATTACAGTGAGTTACTTCTATGCTTCTTTCCTTCTCTAAATTTGTAAAAAACAGACTTCTAGGACCTTGTCTAGCTAGTCAATAAATATGAACTAGTTAACCAGTTAATGTGTATTTAGTAAATATTTCTAAACCAGTTAGCATTTTGAAAGACAATTCATTTAGCTACATCAGTTTTATAAAAATAAATTACAGCTGAGAAAAAAAGGTTGAATTTTTAAAAATACTATAATGAAAATATCAGTATAAGAGTCAAAGGAAAAAATTGTCTTTTTCTTAGTAGTTGAATTTTCCCCTAAGAAATGGCCATTTTTTTTGTTGGTTAGCTACACTGGGTAAGAGGCAAAATCCTAAGAGCAAGAGAAAGCAGTAATAGCTACTTATTGAGTTTTAAGGAATCAAGTTAATTTAAATGTAAAGCTTTTGTTGTCTTAACTCAGACTAGGCAAGCAAAACTGGGGCAAGGACTGAATTGTTTCAGAAAATAGAAAGTATTTCAGAGACCGTGAAAAAGAAAAGAAAAACAGGAGAGGAGGAGAAACGAGGGGTTTTTGACATATACAAAGGGAATCTGGGGGTAAGAACAGGAATATCTACTATAATACTTAAGTTTTACCATGTAATATGTAATATTGTTGTAATATCTCTTCTTTTTCTCCCCATGAGCATATTGTGGACCCGAATCTGTCTTTTGAGGAATGAAATGGAATCATGAATATAGTTTCAAAATTTATTTAAACAGAACCATACCATATCTGTATTTCCACTGATCAATGTAAGAAGCATATTTGATGGTTATGTGGAAGCATGGCAATGCTTTAAATTCTAAAGGAGTAGGAAAAGTAACAAAGAATAATATTAGCAAGTTCAATTGTAAGAAGTATAAAATTTTACATCATAGAAAAAAGGTATAAAATAAAAATACATCAAGAAAATACTTGTAGGACAGGGTTAATTCATTTGTAAGAGCTCATAAAAATTCATAAGAAAACATCAAGTCACTAATATGGTAAAAAAGAAAAAAAGATGAAGAGACAGTTGATAATTAGTAAACAAACATATGGGAAAATGCTGAAACTCACTGGTTATTAAAAGAATGTAAACTGAAAAAAATACATTCCCCTTTCATATCATTAAATTAATAAAATTTTAAAGTAACATTATAACCTCATGTGAATGTGCATGTTTGTAAAGTAGTATGCATTCATTTAGTCTTTGCTATTGGCAAGCTTAAACTGAACAATGCACGCAGGAAAAAAATATATATTACTTTATGTTTCAAAAGCCATAAATATGTTTATACTCTTTAAACTGTTTTTTTTCTGGAATTTATCACAAGGAAATAATCCAAAAGAGAGAAAATGTCATATGGATAAGTCAGTTCATAACAGAGCAAATTAAAACTCTTGATTTTTAAGAGCAGTGATATTTCAAATGCTTTAAAAAAATTTTTTACGTCATTCTAGTGATGTATTTGAATTTTTTTTAAGGATCAGCTTTTCTTAAAGTGTTTCTTTTAAGTTTTTAATCAAGATTTTTTATTTTCCTTCTATCAAAAATAAAGATCATTTTATTTTATTGCACAAATTTTGCTCAAAAATAGTGAACAAATACCATAACAATTAGACCTTAGCTTATAATAGCCATTTGTTTTCAGAATTGTCATGATGTTGAAAAAGACATTAATTGTTATTTCTTGGGCTTTATTCATATATAGTATTCTTCTGCTTTTAAATGAAACAAGATTGGTTCTACAGTACATACTGGGACATTATTTCAGACTTCCAATAATATAAAGGTTAGCTAAGTCTTATGTTTAAATAATTTCCTTTTTATGGTCAAAGAATAATACATATTCCCTGTAGTAAATTTAGAAAGATAGAGAAAAGCATGAATAACACTACAAAATACCAGCCTCTCACCTTCCAAAGATAACCATTATTAATGTTTTGACCTCTATTCATTTTATATCCATAAACAAAAATGGAATCATAATGTGTAAAAATGTTTTGTAGACCTTTTTTTAACTTTCTATAACATGATGTACTTGTGCACTTTATTGAATATTCTACCACATCATGTTTTTAATCCCCATTTGTATCTAAACCTGCCTTATTTATTTCAATATCAAGTGGTAAATTAGATCTATTCTTCTAAAAGGGGAACAAAAAAAAGTCATGCAAATACTTCATAAAGAGAGAAAAATAATACTAAAAACATTTTAATAAAGGACACTTCTGACTACCCGATTCCTTATAAGTCTGTTTCATGCAGCAGATGTCAAATGTTTTTGTTTTATGGTGATTTTTACCATAGCTCAAAAGTCAATATTCTGCTGTCAGATGTGGGCTTACATGTGAAGAATAGGAAAGGAACTTAACTAGGAAGCACTGAGCTCAGGGAATTGAATTTGCATGTAATTCACTAAGCATACATGTTTACATGACCTTTAGAAAAAGGAATTAAACCAGTTTTTCAGTAGCTCTAGGCAATCCACGTTAAAGAGGCGATTGAATCAAGAATCTAAAATACTCCTTACAAGATAGCCAGGCTAACAGAAAATTACTTTAACTCAAATATATTTCGCTATTAAATTCATAGTGACATTAACATGACACGTTTACCCTAATAAGAAACTGGAGATGTGAGTTTAGTTCTAGCTGAGTTGTTACACGAACCATAGACTATCTTACTAAGCACTAAAACAATTCTACCTCTCCCAAAAAGTCAAATGCGGTATTTTCAAATCTCATTTCAAAGCATCCAGATTTTCTTTTGGCAATATCCTGAATCAGTTCCAGATCTGTGATTAATGATAATGGCTAGTATAAAACTGATATAAAATCAGGAAGCCTGGGTTAGGATTCAGCTGCATCTTTAAATGTCTATATGATCATAAGCAGGTAACTTAAGCTTTCCGGGACTTAATTTTATCATCTTTAAATAAAAATACTGAGCTATATAATCTTCAAGATTCCATCTAGCTCTAATACTTTGGTATTCTAGCTAGTATCACCTATCCCTTTTGAAAAGATATCAAAGTGATAGCAGTATATTGCAAGGGAACAATGCATATTGCAGCCTCAAGGATGGAATAAAATAGTTAAATCTCATCTCGGTCTCAGGCTTCCACCTAACCCTGAAGAGCGTATGACTAAATATTTAGTGAATGAAATGAATGAATACATGAGTGTTCTGCTATAAATATATATATGTACAACAAGAAGGGGATTGGGTTAGTATGCCACTACAGTACTATCTATTGCCAGAGTTGTGTATAGCATATCTATATTGAACTAGCATACAGTTCTATTTTCTTTACTATATATTTAACCTACAGTTTGTGTATACAAAAGGTTCTAACTTTTTCAAAAAAGGCAGCAAAAAGAGGAAGTATCAGAGTCCAAACAGAAGAGAGGAGGAAAAAATATTCCAGTTGTTTAAAATTATTCTAGTATTTATCTCTTTTTTAAAAAGAAATTTCTACCTTAATTTCCTTCAGACATGTAAGTGAAAATTTATTTTTGCTGGGAAGAGAGTGAAGAACTGAGAGATGTGATCAGCAGTGAGGGAGGGATCACCATTTTGGGGAGAATTCAGGAAAAATAAGAACAATTAACAAGCTCCAGGGATTTCAGAAAAATTAATGATTAAATGAACTATAGATAGCCTAAGTGCAGTCCAAGGAAAGTAGCAGCGTCTACTCAACAGTATGGGAAGATTTAGCAGTGTTTTTGTTACATAAGATTCAATCCGGTGCACTTGAGTAAGAGTTAGTGTTAGGCAAGGCTGAGCAAAGGAACTGAAATTCCTTATAGAAAATCAAATATAAAGAATTTTTAAAAATAACTATGGGTTCATATATATGCTCAGAGAAACAGACTGAGAAAGAGTAGGCTTTTGGGGGCATCAAAGGAAATCTTGAATGCTAAGGAAATAAAATTTTAAAGTTTTTTTTTTTTTTGGAAGTAAGCAAGAAGAGCCAACTTTGACTGGCTGTTCAATAAATATTTTGACAATTATTAATTAACCACAAAATATGTGCATATAATACTCCAGGCTCTGGGAATGTACTGAGTCCTGCTCTTGTGAGGTTCACATTCTAAGACATAGGTAATTACCAGATAGTTGTACCATATATCAGGTGATGATAAGTTGATGAAGAAAAGTAAAGAAGGATAAGGAAGAGAGTGACGTGGGTCAATATTGTTTTATATAGGGGTTCAGGGAAATTATTTTTGATAAGGTAACATTTGGGCAGAGACCTGAATGAAATGAAGGAGCATTCCAAGAAAAGTAATGAAAGGAAGTTCAAAGACCTTGGGAAAAGAACATTTTTGACATATCCAGGGATGAGCAAGGAGGTCAGTGTGGAGAATGCAGAATGTACCAGGGTGATAAAAATAGGGGAGAAGTTCAGAAAGAAAACAGAGGGCAGATCATGTTGAACATGTAAGTCAAGATAAGAAGTTTACATTTTGCTTGGTGTGAAATGAAAAAATTAGGAGGGCTTTGAACAGAAAAAATGTTTGTAACTTTTATTTCAAAAGAATTTTTTTGATTAGAGAGATGACATTGTAGAGGGACAAGGGCCAAAGCAAGGAAACAAGTTAGATTAATAATTAGTCCACCTGGGCAATGCTGGTAGCCTGGGTTGCAGTGGTGAGAGTGGAATTTAGAGAAGTGGTTGGAATACACATGCCTGAAAGAGAAAGCCAAAAGGATTTGCTGATGGATTCAGATGTAGGATGACATGGGGTGGGGGGCGGTGGGGGGGGGGAGGCAAATATGAAGTCTGTTATTGCTGCTAAAATATAAGTACTTCAAAGGAAAAGACTTCACCTGTTTTGTTCACTGATATGTTCCAACACATAGAACAGTGCCTGACACATAGTAAGTGCTCAATAAATGTGTGTTAAATAGATAATTTTTGGTCTGAGATATTTGGAAAAATGGATTTTTCATTTACTGAGATGGAGTTACAACATGGTGGGAGCAGGTTGGGGATGAGAATCAGATCTTCAGTTTTGTACATATTAAGTAGAGATATGTAGACATCCACGTAAAAATGTAGGCTAGGTAGTTCAATATACAAGTCGGGACTGGGGTAGTTAATTTGAAAGTTCTGGTATTTAAATCCATAGAACTGGATAAGATAAGGACTGAGCATTTAGATACTCCAGCATTTAAAGGTTGAAGTAATAAGAAAGATCCAGATCCTTCTCATATGGCTGAGAAGGAGGGACTATGAGATGAAGAGCAATGAAAGTTGAAAATGCTAAAATCTAAGCAAAGAAAATGTTTCAGGAATGAAGGCTCAGTTAATTGTGTCAACTATTGCTGAGAGATCAATTAGTACAAGGATGGAGAAACATTGGCTTTACCAACAGTGACCCTGAGAAGAACTATTTAAGTTAGGACAAAAGCCTAACTAGATTAAATTTAATAAATTGTGATAGAAAAGCAAGTGAAATGATATTGAGTTTAGACAACCCGTTCAAATAGTTTTACCTCTGCAAGGACCACAAAAATGGAGAGAGATGAAGAATTAGGATTTTTACAAGATGGGAGATAGTGTAACATTTTTACATGCGTGTTGTAGAAAAAAAGGAAAAAAACAATGAGGCATTAGCTATAGGGTAACTGCAGGAACATAATCCTTGAAAAGTCAAAAATGGAGGAGATTCAAGGCACAAGAATTGGCCTTAAATTAAAAAAAAAATAAGCACAGAGAGTTGAAAAAGGAGGCAAAATAAATGGAGAGAGATGTGGGTATATTTGATTTTTTTTTCTTGGAGAATCATGTAGAAGCTTGAAATAATTCTTCATGAAATAAGAATTCATGAGCTCATTCATCAGCTAATAATGAAAAATCCATCAACTAATGATGGAAAGTAGAGAGAGGCTATAGGGAGTTTGAAAAGAGAGTAGGGTGAAGTAGTCTTGGATATAACTAGAAGGGTTATTGTATTACAGGAATGTATAGTAGGGTTGCAGGTAACATTATGAACCGCTTAAATAACATGATAAGTCTCAAGAATTCTGCAACTGACAATCATGAATTTAAAGTGAGAATAGTCAATGGGATTATGTTTTTCCAGCCATATTCTACAGTTTGGATTCAAGAATTGGGTAGGAGGATGGTTAGATTTAATCAAAGTTGAGAGTTTTCCCCAGAAATTTTGACTAAGAGGGAGAAGTTCAAGAAGTTGAGAGTATGACAAGGGAGTATTTATAATATTGGATCAGGAGATTTGAGCCATCTAAGAAGGAAGGGGAGATCATGGGGGAGGAATAAAAGACAATGAAAAAGTTATAGAGTTGCTAGATCAGAAAGTCTCTGTGGGGTTATTGGATTCAAGGTGCCAGAGACTTACACTAAAATTAAAATGGGTGGTGGTCAGAGAGCTGTATGCTTGAGTTCAAGATGATGGGGTTCAGCTACCACAAAGACTGTGCAAATGGATAACTGACCCAGAATGGAAAACAAGAATATCAAAAGATCTAAAAGGTCTGGTGGTGAAAGGATAGCCAGATGAATACAGAAATCACAGTGACACAAATAAAAGTGTAGAGAGATTAAAACAGGTGGTAAAATACTCAAGTAATGAAGTAGAGAGAAAAAAAAAAAGAGATTTAATGGAGGAACAGTGATGTAGCTCAGCCATTAAGAAAAGCTATATAGCCAAGACTTGAGAAGAGGAGGATGTGAGCAATAGGAATCTGCAGACCTTCTTTCTAAGATGTCACCATCTTGGTTATCTCTGTTAAATATAGAAATTCTAGGTAGGGCCTCTGATTGACCAGTTTGGTTAAGGAGTTGATGTACTTTACATCATCAACAGTGTATCAGGACCTCTCCTCAGCCAAGGATGTGGAGGTGCCTAAAAGAAGTGTAGGAATAGATGTTAGGGTGATGTAAGAAACAGCTATCATAGAAGATATTGCCCAGTTTGGGACTAACTAGAGATGGCAAAATGTTTCCCTTGGGACAAAAGAATTGTTATTAAATGTTTGATAAAGCCACAGCAGTTGCTGGGAGTTTTGAGAGCATCAACTCATGAAATAAAATTAGAGAAAAAAACCTACATATTCCCACCTACAATCTTACCAAAGAAGTCTGGTATCATTACTACTGGCATATTTGACAGATTTCATATTCATCTTGTATCTATTTGTCTGTAGTGTTTACCTACAGAAGAAAATTCTTAAAACCAAACCAAAGAACCGACACTTTTAACTTAAAAAACAAAGCACTATAATTTATTGAACATTCATTACATTCCTGGTACTGAGTAACAAATGAAGTGGGAAGGTGAGTAGCTGGCATCCCAGTCCACAAGTAACCCTGGAGGGAAGAGAATACCATGAGTAACAATCGATGGCATAGATGATATAGGTACATATAGATCTGACATGGTCAAGTGTTGTCCTTGGTGTCATTCATATATATATATATATGACTATATATATAGTCATATATATGTATTGATTATATGTGCATATGTACATATGATTATATGTAACCATACACATATATGTGATACATTAATATATGCTTATTGTAAAAAATGCAGATGTTTACAGATTAAAAAGTGAAAAGTCATTATTCACCATTTCTTGTTCTTCAATATCTTGCTCTCCTCATTACCCTGCCGAACTTTTCACTCTTATTAATTTATAGAGTTAGAAAATTTTACCCATTCAAATGTATCACTCTGTTCCGATGTAAGCCTTTTTAAAATAACTTAAGAAGGCCTTTAACATCTGAAAGTCATAAAAATATTCTCCAATGTAGTCTTCCAAGCTTTTGGCTTTGTTTTGTCATTGCTGTTGTTATTGTTTTAGTGTTTAGATACTTAATGTATTTTTTTGTGTGTGTAATGGAGTATGGACTTAACTCTTATATTTTATGAAATCATTCCATTGTTCCAACAGAGTTATAGTCCATCTTTTCACCACCAATTAAAATTTCATCTTTATCATTGTGTTGGGCTTCTGCTGTTTTACCTGGTAGCATTACAGCCAACCATCTTCTACTGACATAGCTCCACCTTCTTTGGGAGGTACTGTCATTTTTTTTTTTCATCCATGCAGTTCTCATGAGGCTCCAACAATATAATTCAATCTACTGAGGCAAGAGGAATGGTCAAATCACCCAGTCCAGGTCATTCTGATTGTGTCTGTCTGGAATTTGAATCCTCAGAGCTGACACACCATGACAAAGGACAGTGAGTAGAACCAATGACCAATATTTTGCCAAAGTCAATGATCATTCTTTTCTTCTTACTTGATTTTGCAGTAGCATGTGACCTACTTGCCCATTTCCTCCTTAAATCATTTTCTCTGGTTTTCCACACCACCATATCCATCTTAATTTCCACCTGCCTCAGTGGGTTCCTTGTGCCCACTTTCATCCTCTTTCATTTTTTTATATTTTACCTGGGGCCCTGAACTTGCCCCTTATTCTTGATCCATTCATCTCCTCTTTCTGAAATCAACTTATGTAATTGTTCAGGACTTTATTCTTTGCTTTCACTAGAACATAACTTCTCAAAGGCAAGATTTTGTCTATCTTTACCACTCAATCTGCAGCACCTAATATAGTGTCTGACACATGTTAGTGATCAATAAATGTTTGCTGAACCTGAAAAGGAATATACCTCGTTAAAAAACTATATTTCAAATATATTTAAATCCTCAAGATATCTTTCAATATGTACTCCTTGTATGCCTTCTGATTATCAGGTCCTGTGTTAGACACTGGGGCTATAAAATGGCATAGGACACCATCTGTGTACTTGGAAAATTTATGGTCTAGTCAATGGTTACCACAAAGAGA
This sequence comes from Lynx canadensis, assembly GCF_007474595.2. NCBI lineage: Eukaryota > Metazoa > Chordata > Mammalia > Carnivora > Felidae > Lynx > Lynx canadensis. Next base: position 23,118,694 of record NC_044320.2, read on the forward strand.
GCAATGCCCCAGACATTATGGGAAAACTTCAGAATTGGGCGGGGAAAATATAAATGAGAAACTTTTCAAGAAAATATGGACAAGGTGGTCCCTGAAGTCAGAATAGAAAGCAATAGAAGTCTTTTGTACCAAGATAAGAGGTAATGTCTGAGTGAAAGCATCATCTGGAAACACCCAAAGATGGAAGACTCTGATGCTAAATTCAACTCCTTTAGTCTTACATGACCCTATTTTGGCAGCCACTCACTATATTGCTCCAAATGATCTAACTGGGAGAGAGAAAAACTATTTCTAAAAACACCCAAATCGCATAACACTTCATTACTCAAAGTTAACATCTTCAGTCATACTTCAAGTAGTAAATCACCAAAATTATAGCAACAGGCTCGCAATATATTCAGGAACTACAGTACAAGCTGTCCTGACTAAATTTTCATTATGGACTTCAACATTTGATATATGACAATATTCACATATAGAAGTTTGGACTCTCGGTCCTAATAAGTCATTTTAGGGGCAATGAGAAGAGACTACCAACTATCCAGTATGCCAGATGCTGGCAAAGAGCTCTGCATGTCCTTCTCCAGTCAGCTTTATTTTTTAATATTTATTTATTTTTTCATATATTTATTTTATTTATATTTAATATTTATTTATTTATTTTTGAGAGAGAATGAGCTGGAGAGGCAGAGAGAGGAGAGAGAGAGTATCCCAAGCAGGCTCCACACTTTCAGCATAGAGCTCAATGTGGAGCTTGATCTCACTAATCGGGAGATCGTGACCTGAGCTGAAATCAAGAGTCAGAGGCTTAACCCACTGAGCCACCCAGGTGCCTCTCACCAGTCAGCTTTCGGTCCCTTATTTAGGTCCAGGGCAATTACCCTTTCATGCTCACTTTCTCTTCAACCTGAGTCTCTGGAGACTCATCCAACTTCTCTCTACTGTGTAAAGCAGCCCCTGTTGTATGCCAAATTGTAGGGAAATATCCCATTCACAATAGCAACAAGACCTCCACAATATCAGGGGACTAGACTTAAGAAATATGGATGGAAGCCAAACCTAAAGGGAAAAAAATGAAATTATAATAAAGAGCATGAAAAAATATCTGAATATATGGAAACACGGGCCATGTTTATAAATTATAGGACTTAATTAGGTAAATATGTCAATGTTTCCAAATTTATTTATAGATAATTTAAAATTACTTCAAATCCTAACCAAATTGTCAATGGAATTATTTTTTGGAACTTGAGAATTTAAGTTCGTCTGGAAGACTATGCAAAAAGAGCAGATATAATTTTTTTTTTAATTTTTTTTTTCAACGTTTTTATTTATTTTTGGGACAGAGAGAGACAGAGCATGAACGGGGGAGGGGCAGAGAGAGAGGGAGACACAGAATCGGAAACAGGCTCCAGGCTCCGAGCCATCAGCCCAGAGCCCGACGCGGGGCTCGAACTCACGGACCGTGAGATCGTGACCTGGCTGAAGTCGGACGCTTAACCGACTGCGCCACCCAGGCACCCCAAGAGCAGATATAATTTTTGAAGAAAATCTTTTAAAAGGGGCATTTGCTTTCCAGCAAACAAAAGCTCCCTAAGTATCAAAATAATACAAATTGCTTAAAACTGGTTTTATTTTATTTATTTTTTTTTTTAATTTTTTTTCAACGTTTATTTATTTTTGGGACAAAGAGAGACAGAGCATGAATGGGGGAGGGGCAGAGAGAGAGGGAGACACAGAATCGGAAACAGGCTCCAGGCCCTGAGCCATCAGCCCAGAGCCTGACGCGGGGCTCGAACTCCCGGACCGCGAGATCGTGACCTGGCTGAAGTCGGACGCTTAAACGACTGCGCCACCCAGGCGCCCCTAAAACTGGTTTTAAAGTAGATGGATGGATCTAAGGAATAGACTAGAGAATACAAAATAAGATGCACATTTGTAGGAATTGGCATATAATTATGTAAGTTAGCTTTCATTGGTTGCAAGCAACAGCAATGAACAGTTTTTAATCTAGAGATTTTCTGAGTAGCTTATAGAATGAGGGCTATTTTAAACAAATAGGCCCCAAGAAATACAGGAATAAGTGAAGCTCTGGGGGTTTTAGTACTAATCCAAAACATAGCAGACAAAACAACAGCAGCGAAAACGCCTTGTGGGTTATCTCTAGGTGGTGCCAGTATAGGCCATTGGGGACCATAATAAGGTCAGTGAAGTGGTGAGAAAAAAAAAAAACCCACCAAGTTTGTATTGGTTAAAGTGGAATTGGAAGGGGAGAAGAGCAATGATAAATTTAGACAACTATTTGGAGTACACCTGTTGTGAGGCACTACAGAAAAATTGGGCAGTAGCCAAAGGACACATTGGGTCAAGGGAAGTTATTGTTTTTGTTTTGTTTTTAAGATGTATAATATTAAAGTATGTTTGTATGTCAGTTATATAATGAGCCCATTTAGAGAGAGACATAGATAGTGCCTGACAGAAAGTGTACTATTGTTGGAACAAATTCCTTGGGGAGGCAAGATAGAAGTCCAGGTTTTTAATAAGAGAAAGGACATTTCTTTTGTTTTCATAAGAAGAATGTAGAGTGTATGGATTCTGATGCAAAAGCAGTACTGGAATAAAAGCAATAGTGGAATAATAGTGGCAAGATAAGGAAGTGCTATTTCCTTCTGTGAAATATGCAATAAAGTTATCACCTGAGCATGAATCAGCACTAAGATTGGAGACTTTAACAAAAAAGAGGAGGACGAAATAGTCACCCCAGATTGGAAACATGAAACTAAGGGACTTAAATCAATAAGATCTCAAGATAGTGCAGTCATGTACAGAGTGAGCAGAAGTGAGCCCAGTCAGCACAGATATGTGGTTTGTTTTGGTCTGTTCCTCAGTTTTTAGCTTTTCTGCTATGGAAATGAGAGCATGGATAGTTAGATTTAGCAAATAAATAGTTAGACTTGGATGTTTTCCAGACAAGATGAGAGGAGAGTGTTTAAAGGAAACCAAGATTATTTGCAAAGAGATGTTATATGCACAATCACAGACTTAGACTGTGTGAACTGGAGAATGAAGACATGAGGAGAATGATGCTGAGTGAGAAAATGGCACAGTCCATAGGTCGGAGGTATCAATGAGGTCCAAGACTCGCTGGAGGAGGAAGGAGGGAGAAAGCGAGATGGAAAGAGTAACAACGGAGGCCAAAGGGTAGGGTGTTTGACCCAGAGCTTTTGGATTTGCTTCAGTTCTTGATGTCCTTAGGAAAAGGGCAGGGCAGCTTGAGTGGGTGGCTGAGATCACTAGAACGAAAAGGTCACTAATTAAGGAGGTCAGAGACATGGGTGGGTCAGAGACTGTGAATGTTCAAATCACCAGTTATAGTAATAGTAGCAGTAGTGCTGCAGGAATCTGTGAACTAGACGTTAATGAAACTGCCCAATGAACGAGAGTGGCACAGGAGGGGTAAATGGAGACGCACTTTAAAGAAATCTTTTGAAGCAAGAAGGAAGGAGCATTGGGGAGTAGCAGTATGGAGGCAGGCGGACACCAGGCGCGTTAGGCCTTGAGGGATGTAAGATATGGGACAATAATCAAGCTCTACTTAAGAGGGAAATAGTGAAAATAGCATCTTGAATGCATCGCTGTGTTTCAGCGAATGCAACCAAATGAAGGAAGTGTTCATAAAATAAATAGAAGATTGGGCAGTTTCTTGGCGGCAGCCAGGAGTTCCAGAGGGGGTCAGGTGGAAATGTGCTGGTGGGGAGAGAAGGATTCCAGTTAGCAGCCTAGAGAGAAGTGTGGGAATGAGTGTCATTCTATGACAAGGCATGGAGGGGGAGATTAATGGCATTGGCCTAAAGCACAAGGCAATGAATATCTCAGGGTGGACTGCCCCTCTGGAGATGAAGAAATGAAGCGGAATAGAGCATGTAGAGACATTTTTCTTTCATTTTTTTCACTAGAAATTCAGTTTGGGATCCTCAGATTCATGTTATAAATTCACTGTAAACAGCACATAATCTATTAAAAATTATCGTTTTTATTATAAAATATCCATAGTTATAGTTTAAAAAAATCAAAGAGCATAGAGGGTTATAAATTGAAATGTAAATGCCCCTTTCATTCTAATTCATCCTCAGATGTATTCCCTCAAAGTAACTGTTGTTAACGATTTTTTATATAGTATTCCAGAAATATTGAATCCAGAAACACAAATACAATAATATTATGCACACTATTTTTTACTTGCTTTTTTGCTCCTTTAATTTAATGAGATCAGGGGTGCCTGGGTGGCTCAGTCGGTTAAGTGTCTGACTTCGGCTCAGGTCATGATCTCACGGTTCGTGAGTTCAAGTCCCGTGTCAGGCTCTGTGCTGACAGCTAAGAGCCTGGAGCCTGTTTCGGATTCTGTGTCTCCCTCTCTCTCTGTTTCTCCCCTGCTCGCACTCCATCTCTCTCTCTCAAAAATAAATAAAGTTTTAAAAAAATTAAAAAATAATAATTCAATAAGATCATAGATAACTTTCTCTAACAGTATGCATGTATCTACCTGCCTCATTTATGTAAAGAGTGCAGAGTATTCCGTATGACATATACTCCATAGAAGGCTATATTTAATATTGCCATACTGACCACCATTATTCCTGAAGACTTAGAACTATCAGGACTAATCCTGAGTAGGAATATCAGTCAAGTATCTTAGCAAAGACCAATGAAGAAGCGACTCAGGGCAAATGAATGCATGAGAAGACTGGAAGCATTGCCCTTCAGCAAGCACCTAACCTGGATCAGTGATTGGCCAAATTGCTCTCCAATGTCACATATTAAGCAAAAGGTCAAAGTCTTGACCAAGGGCAGTGGTACTACCACTATGAAGGAAGCACTTGCACTGATATTAATGAAACAATTTTTGCTGAATTAACTGAGAATGGGAATGATGATTTATCTTAAACCATGGCCATTCATTGATCTCCTAGTGCCCTAGGTAATATACTATTAGCCTTCCCTGTGAGTAATTTCTATTTTTCTTATTTAGCTGAATTTATTTACTTTGTTTACATATTATTTGCAGTGAAAAGCAATAGCAAAAATAAAAACAGACATTTCACAGTGGAAAGTGCAGGATTTAGTAGGTTCTAGAACCAATGTTTCTATAAACTAGTTCTTACAGAGATACTTCTCAATTTATAGAATAGATGCATTTCTGAAAGCAAAATTGATTTTAAAGTGAAACTTGTTTTCCCATTGAAGTTTATACAAAATGAAAAATATTTTGTATTATAAATTCATCGAATTTTTCTCAGACTTTATTTTTTGTGGGTTCACAGCAAATTGGTGAGCAAGATACAGAGACTTTCAATAAGCCTCCCACACCCACACAGGTATAGCCTCCCCCTTATCAACATCCCCCACCAGAGTGGTACATTTGTTATAACTGATGTATCTACATTGACACATTATATCACCTAAAGTCCATAGTTTACATTAGGGTTCACTCTTGGTGAAGTACATTCTATGGGTTTGGAAAAATGTGTAATGACATGTATCTGTCATTACATATAGTGTCACAGAGAGTACTTATTTTCTTTGCTGTAAAATCCCCTGTGCTCCCTCTACTCATCTGTGTCCTCCCTTCCATGATCCAACCACTGATCTTTTCACTGTCTCCATGGTTTTGCTTTTTACGGAATGTCATATAGTTAAAATCATACCTTAGGTAGCATTTTTGAGTTAGTTTCTTTCACTTAATAGTAGGCATTTAAGTTTCCTCCATGTCTCTTCTCTTGTTAGCTCATTTATCTTTAGGGCTGAATAATATTCCATTGTCTGGATGTATTACAGTTTATGTATTTATTCATCTACTAAAGGACAACTTGGTTGCTTCTAAGTTTGAGCAGTTATAAATAGAGCTACTATAAACATCCACATGCAAGTTTTTTTGTTTTGTTTTGTTTTGTTTTTTTGTATGGCTGTAAGTTTTTAACTCTGCTGTGTAAATACCAAGGAGCATAATTGATTGCTGGATCATATGGGAAGAACATGTTTAGTTTTGTAAGAAACTACCAATGGTCTTCCAAAATGGCTGTACCATTTTGCATCCCACCAGCAATGAATTCCTATTGCTTCACATACTCGTCAACATTTTTTCTCAAGCAACATCTTCTTTTTTAAAGTTTTTGTTTAAATTCCAGTTAATTAACATAGAGTGTGATATTAGCTTCAGTTGTACGATATACTGATTCAACACTTCCATACCACACCTGGTGCTCATCACAAGTGCACTCCTTAATCCCCATCACTATTTCACCCATCACCCCACCCACTTCCTCTCTGTTAACCGTCAGTTTGTTCTCTATGTTAAGAGTCTGTTTCTTGGTTTGTCTCTGTCTCTCTTTTTTTTCCCCTTTGCTCATTTGTTTTGTTTCTTAAATTCTACATATTAGTGAAATCATATGGTATTTGTCTTTCTCTGACTAACTCATTTTTCTTAGCATATTACTTTCTAGCTCCATCCACATTGTTGAAAATGGCAAGATTTCATTCTTTTTGTGGCTGAATAACATTCCATTATATATATACACCACATCTTTTTTTATTGATTTTTCGGTTGATGGACACTTGGGCGTTTCCATAATTTGGCTATTGTAGATAATGTTGCTATAAACATCAGAGTGCACATATCCCTTTACATTAGTATTTTTGTGTTCTTTGGGTGAATAGCTAGTAGTGCAATTGTTGGATCATAGGGTAATTCTACTTTTAACTTAAAAAAAAATCCCATACTGTTTTCAAGAGTGGCTGCACCAGTTTTCATTTCCACCAACACTGCATGAAGGTTCTCCTTTCTCCATATCCTCACCAGCACCTATTGTTTCTTGTGTTGTTGATTTTAGCCATTCTGACAGGTGTGAGATGAAATTTCATTGTAGTTTTGATTTTTATTTTCCTGATGATTAGTGATATTGAGCATCTTTTCATGTGTCTGTTTTCCATCTGGATGTCTTCTTTAGAAAAATGTCTATTCATGTCTTCTGCCCATTTTTAATTGGGTTATTCATTTGGGGGGTATTGGGTTTTATAGTTCTTTATAGATTTTCGATACTAACCCTTTATCAGATGTCATTTGCAAATATCTTCTCCAATTTCATAGGTTGCCTTTTAGTTTTGTTGATTGTTTCCTTCACTGTGCAGAAGCTTTTTGTCTTGATGAAGTCCCATTGGTTTATTTTTGCTTTTGTTTCCCTTGCCTCAGGAGACATATCTAGAAAGAAGTTGTTATGGCCAATGTCAAAGAGGTTACTGCTTATGTTCTCTTCTAGGATTTTTATGGTTTCAAGTCTCATATTTAGGTCTTTGAATTTACTTTTGTGTACAGTGGAAGAAAGTGGTCCAGTTTTGTTCTCATGTTGCTGTCCAGTTTCCCCAACACCATTTGTTGAAAATACATTTTTTCCCCATCAGATATTCTTTCCTGCTTTGTCAAAAATTAATTGGCCATATAGTTATGGGTTCATTTCTGAGTTTTCTATTCTGTTCCATTGGTCTAAGTGTCTATTTTTGTGCCAGTACTATACTGTTTTCATCACTATGGTTTTGTAATATGACTTGAAGTCCAGAATTGTGATACCTTTGCTTTTCTTTTTCAAGGTTTATTTGTCTGTTAGGGCTCTTTTGTGGTTCCATACAAATTTTTGGATTGTCTTTCTAGAACTGTGAAAAATGCTGTTGGTATTTTGATAGGGATTGCATTAAATGTGTAGATTGCTTTGGGTAGTATAGACATTTTAACAATACATCTTCTTTCAATTGATGAGCATGAAATGTCTTTCCATTTCTTTGTGTCCTCTTCAATTTCTTTCATCAGTGTTTTATAGTTTTCAGAGTACAGGCCTTTCACCTCTTTGGTTAAGTTTATTCATAGATAACTTCCCTGTCAACATTTGATGAATTTTTGTAAGAATCTTTAAAGCAAGCCATTAGTTTTTGGTGCTAGTGTAAAAATTTTGCTAAAGCTTGTAGCAGATCAGCTATTTCCCTACTCTAGGGTATCTCCCTTTTCCCTGTTGGGTTCTTATGATCTTTTTATCATTTCATAGGAATTCTTCTTTAGCTAGAAATCCTTGAAATCCATATTTAGTGTCTATGGCTTGACTTCTTTCCTTCTTACAACAGAATATTTTTCTTGTTTTTGCCTTCCCAGTGTTTAATCACTATTTTGAAAAGATTCTTCAATGTTCCCTTTGATCCTTACCTACCTTCTCTGTAGTGGAACATGTGACCCTGTCCTGGTCAGTCAGTGCTCTAAGGCCCGCTAACAATAGTGACTAGGGAGGAGGTAGTTATATGGTTGGCTCAATGAGGAGCTCATCTCAGAACCTATGTGAAATCTCCTGGAATGAGGCATTTCTATTTCTTTGGCTTGTAGTATGAGGATGTGCCATTTTGCCACCCTATGAAACCTGATAATGGGGCCAATGTGAAGCAAGAGAGATCCAGGAGACACAGAGGGTATGATATGATTTGATTCTTTGAACTGCACCTCCTTTCAAACATTTGGGCTGCTATAACAAAATACCATGGACAGGGTGGCTTATAAACAACAGAAATTTATTTCTCCCAGTTCTGGAGGCTGAAAGTCCAAGATCAGGGTGTCAGCTTGGTCAGGTGAGGTCCCTTTTCTGGGTGGAAGGGGCTTCATAGGGTCTTTTTAAAATTTTTTTTAAGTTTACTTACTTATTTTCAGAGAGAGAGAGAGAGAGAGAGAGAGAGAGTGAGAGAGAGCACAAGCAGGGGAGGGACAGAGGGAGAGGGAGAGAGAGAGAATCCCAACCAGGCTCTGCACTGTCAGCATGGGGCTCGATGTGAGACTCGAACTCAGAAACCATGAGATCATGATCTGAATGAAATAAAGAGACAGATGCTTAACCAGTTGAGCCATCCAGGCACCCCATGGGGTCTCTTTTATATGAGCACTGATCTTATAAAAGAACTCCCCCAGCATGACTTAAACACCTTGCAAAGGCCCCACCTCCTTTCTTTTATTTTATACCATTCCTCTTTTTTTTTAATATGAAATTTATTGTCAAATTGGTTTCCATACAACACCCAGTGCTCATCCCAACAGGTGCCCTCCTCAATACCCATTACCCACCCTCCTGTCCCTTCTACCCCCCATCAACCCTCAGTTTGTTCTCAGTTTTTAAGAGTCTCTTATGTTTTGGCTCCCTCCCTCTCTAACCTTTTTTTGGTCTTCTCCTCCCCCATGGTCTTCTGTTAAGTTTCTCAGGATCCACATAAGAGTGAAAACATATGGTATCTGTCTTTCTCTGTATGACTTATTTCACTTAGCATAACACTAATACTATCACATGAGGCATTAGGATTTTAACATATGAACCTTGGGGGACACAATCATTCAGACATGCGACAGCCTTCCTGAAGATTGTGTGGGTACTTTTCTGTTAATGTTAGAAAAATAAATCCTATTTTTATCATCATCACCATTATTATTATTATTATTATTATTATTATTTTTAAGCCACTTTGAGGAGGGCTTTCTGCCACTTGTAACTTAAGTATTCATAACTAATGAGAGGAATATGTGGAAGTTTTTTACCTTCCTTAGCACATACTCACAGAGCCCATTGATAAAGAAGCAATACAGAAAGCCAAGCTTGGACCCTCACAGGCCACATGAACTGTTTACAAAGGATTGTATTGTTAGTACCGTCAGAATTTGTCAAAGAGTTGGGAATTGGGAGGAGAATGTTGGGAGAGACAAGTGTGGCTACAGGGAGACTGAGCTCTAAATAATCCATGTGACAGATGACAAAGGCTTGAACCAAGTGGTAGCAATGGAGATGGAGAGAAGTACATGGACTTGAACTATTTTGTAGAAAGATTTATAGGTCATAAATCATAGGCTTCTCCAGCTCTAACATCTACCATTTATTTGACCAAATGGCACAATTGCTAGTATTAATTCAATGTGCTTCCCTGATGTTCTGAAGTTTATTTTCCCCAATTCAAATTTTATGAGGCCCTGGACATAGCACTTCAATGTCATGGATCATTCTGTTTTTACCTCCCAATATCAGCCCCTGCTCCTTCCTCACCCTCCTTTCTCCAAATGAGAGACAGAAAATAATAATCAATGAAATTTGTATTCATTCTCATAATAGTCTGACAATGTTATTTCTTAATTGCTGCAATGGGTGTTTTATTCAGCAGTGTGCTGAAAGAGATAAGTTAATCCAGCTGCCAGGATGACATGAAGGGAGACATAAAAGTTATTGCTTTAGGTGCTGCTTCGGGCAACCCTCTTTCATTTTTCTTTACTGTCTCCCTATCTGTCGGAAAGGGGAAAAATATCTTTGCTGTTCGCTGATCTCTTGCACTGCCATACACAACTAACCAAGAAATAATATTTTTCTAGGTAATGTACTTTCATGTTTGATTTGATGGAATTTCATGAAGCCTTGACATGATTTTGAAGTTCTCTTTAAAGATCCAATGGCTTTTGCATTTGCTGAACTCTGCCTTACAGAAATGCATTCTTTTAAGCCCCTGAAAAAAATCTGCAATAGCATTTATCGCTTTGCTCCCCCTAAACCTAAATAGGCCAACTGAGTAAAAGCGAGTGGCTTGGTAATATACAGATTTGCCTCACTTTACAGGAAGATACATTCCTGAAAAGTTAATCGGTTTTAAAATAAATCCAATTCTACTTTTAAAACTCCGAGAAGTGAACTATTTCAGGAAACTCACCATCTACTTTTTTTTTTTTTTTTGTATGAAGCTGTATCCTTTTGTGGTGCAAATATTTGTGACCGAATTTATCCGCTTGACTGTCTAAAATATTTGTATTTGTTGTTTATGAATGGCATATATATGTTTATGAATGGCATATATATAACATATATATGTTTTAATGTCCAGTAATAATAATGACAAGAATCTGTTTCTCAGTCAAGCACACAAACTCAGTACTGAAATATAATATTTAATGCTCAAGAACATTTCATATATATTTCTGTTCTTTCTAAAAAAAATCTCTGCACTAAATTATCCATGGCAGTGAAAATGTCAATAATATTAATATCAATAATAAGAATAAACAGCTAATTGGGGTATTTCCATGACTATTGTCAAACACAACCACTTATTTTTCACTCTTGTGGTTCTTTGCAGTAAGCACTACTACCATTACACAAATAAAATAATTTAAAACAATTCTTTTATGTATTGTTGTTTTGTAATCTCATTTACTGTCTATCTGAGAGCAGGAATCCAGACTCTGACAACATATCCAAATATATACAGCCCTCATGAAGGTATTGTGTCATTATTTAGATAACACATGTCTAGAATGGAAAGAAAACAGGCATATGGAAAAAAATGTCTTGTGTAGTTACATGTTACAGAAATATGTTTGTCATTTCAAAGGTTTTGGGCATGTTATAGTGAGGAGGGACCAAGGAAGGGCCGCCTATGGTTCATGGGAGCCCAGGAAAGAACTTCTGTTTTACCAAGCCCAAGAAACCCCTTCAAAAGCAAAACATGAAGAGTGGTCTCTATGGACTGGAGGGGAAAATAATTCTCAAGCCTTCCTTAGTGGTATGGAGGTGGGGGTCAAAAAGGGATAAAACAAAACTTTAAAACACTAAAGAGTTGATTATTGAAGGTAAACCTTCTGAATAATACTGTCATTCAAGGGTGAAATTTCAGGATTCTGGACTAGAGTTAGCACAATAAAGAAAAACTTAAGGGATAATAAAATCATCCCACTTGTGCATATCTAATGAGTCTACAAATAATAAGTCTAGCACTCACCCCTTATAAAATCATCATGATTCCCTAACACAAATATTATGGATTTTCTTTCTAATGAGAAGACATGGAGGAAATTTAAGTATCCTCATCCTGAATCCCCCCTTTTTTTCTGATCAGCTTTTTTGGTTGTGTTATACTTGTCCCAAGAACCATTTCCTTTCCTCTCACTGAGCATTTCCCAAGCCCTCTGTCTCTCAGTTGTCCATGCAGGACTCATGGAAATTTAACATTTCATAAATTGGAATTTAAAATAAGAATGAGTATCTGTTAAAAAAGTCATTTTACACAAATAGTATTTATAATGTTTTATCCCATGTAACTTAATGGGTACTCTCCAACAATGCCAGATATTTTTAAATACTTCCGTTTATTCCCTTGAACAAAGATTTTTACACTGCACAAGTCAATACTTTAAGTTTTCTCATATTTTTGGCCATATTCTTTAAGAACTTAAACAGTCATCAGTGTATGTTTAAGAGCAAGCACTGCTAACATAGTCAAAAGGCACTGAAGTACTCGGATCGATAGAACGTAGTTCTTGCTTCAAGGAACTATGGTCCGGTAGGAAAAATAAGAAAACAAGCAAAGATCAACAACATAGACAACATAATATTATAAGTGTTATGATGGCTATAAGCACAGGGTGCAGATAGTCTGTAAAAGGAGTTGCATCTAGTCTTTTCCTGTGGAAATTGCTTTTAGACTTAAGAAGGTTATAAGGTTTATCATTATAATATTGGGTAGCAATGATATTCAGCCAGTAATTGGACTTTTTGTTTACATTTGAGGCAAAAAAAAAGTAAACCTGAAAAGAAAGAGTAGGGGTACATCTAATAGGTGGCCCTATTAGCAAATTGTCTTTCTTATTCTTATTCTTATTCTTTTATTCTTATTCTTATTCTTATTCTTATTCTTATTCTTATTCCTTCAATACTCAAGTGGGATTATTTGCAGAGATTGTGATACTCAGGGACTTCTAAGATATAATAAGCAATATCTAGGATTGTTTCTAAAGAATTATATGGAGATAAGAAAATAATAAATAATGAATGTGGATAGGAATAAGAGTCTGACTTTCATCTAATTAACTTATAATGTGGAGCAAATAGTAACTAGGTATTATACTTAGTACATTCATGTTCATGCTTTTACATATTTATACTATGCCTCATTATACAAATGCTCGAAATGACTTTGGGAATTTCATAAGCAGAGTGAAGAATACTGCTAACACAATGAAGCTGATGTAGTTTTGGATTAGATATGTTTAGAGAGATTCAACGTTTGAGCATGATAGGAAAATTATCAACTAGGAGATAATAGTTGACAGGGAGCCAACCCCCTTAATTATGCAAATAGATTAATATGAAAATATTGGTTTAATTGATTTATACACATACAACAAACAAAGGAGATGATTTTCATGTAACTGGTCTCAGTGACCTAAAAATCCAGAAAATTTAATTTAATTAAACACAGAGTATGTATAAAATATTCACTCTGGGAGAAGAAGGAAAAAAAGTCTCTTAGTTGCTAAGAGTACTAACATCAAATTTACTGAGATTGGAACTTTCAAACTGGGAAAGCTCTAAGGAAACTTTTTTTTAATGTTTTTGTTTATTTTTGAAAGAGAGAGAAAGAGAGAGAGAGAGACGGAGTATGAGCAGGAGAGGGGCAGAGAAAAGGAGGCACAGAATTTGAAGCAGGCTCTAGGCTCTGAGCTGTCAGTACAGAGTCCAATGCGGTGTTGGAACTCACAAACCATGAGATCATGACCTGAGCCAAAGTCATAGACTTAACTGACTGAGCCACCCAGGTGCCCCTAGGGAAACTTTCCTTAATCACCCTAGGAGAATAGAATGCTTATAAACCAAATTTCTATTCCTCTTCACTCTTCCTTTTACTCCATCAAATGTCCTGATGCGATACAACTCGTTTTATTAATTGATGTTTTCTTCTATCTTCATCTATAGTACTTACATAGGGTATTTATTTGCCACTAGTGTGAACCACCTTTAAAGACAGCAGAATAAGCTGGTGATACGAGTTTTGCATATGGTTTGACTTGTTCGAGAACAATCCATGTACTTGATTTGTTAAAGCTGTGATACTACGATCCTTCCAGAATCAACCCTCAGATTTACTAGCCATATAAAAGAGATGCTGTTCCCTCAGCAGGAAAGGCTATCCTAAAGGATGTCTGCCTCTTGGCACCCCTCCCCAAGGAATGCTCTAATGTTAACACACACTTCCCTCAGAGGGAAAGCAATTCAAAGGTAAACAATCAGCTACCTCTCCCAGACATCTGACACATTATGTACAAAGTACCCTCAGTCCTGGAGGCTATTTTGTCAGTCTCAATCTTTAAAGTATATAGCATAACGATTTAAAAGAGCCACCCGACAAGGGCATGGACATGTCTCAACCTTCACTTGGCTACATTTCAAAGAAACCACACTGGCCATCTGAACAGCTCTGCTTTATATTCTACCAAAAAGACAAACTTCTGAACGAGAAAAAAAAAATCTACCAGACGAGAAAACATTATGGCCAGCATGGTTGTGAAACACACAACACACCCAAGCAGTAATGAGCCTGGTTCACGTAACGTGAAAGTCAAGTGTGAGGCTTTGTTTCTGATTTGGGGTTTTTTGTTTGCTTTTTTGTTTTGTTTGTTTAGTGGGTGTTTTTGGTGTTTTTCATAACCTAATTTTTGCATCTGTAAGAGCAGAGTCTGGTTGTGATCGATTTGGGAACACGTGGTGACGTTCCATCAAGCCATTTATCGTTTGGATAGTTTGATCAAGAGTCATAAGCTATACTGACTGAGCCAGCCAGGTGCCCCAAGCCAGGGCCGGGTTTGATCAAGATCTGTCTTTAATAGGCCGATATATCTCATTTTCTTACATTGAAATACAGTTTTGTATTTCAAAATCATTCTTGTAACAAATTAATTTTGAGTGTTACTATCAGTTTGTGCCAATTTATACGACTCCCAAGAAACTGGGTAAAGGTCTAGAAGCTGGTTTCTTCAGTTATTAAAAAAAAAAAATTATTAGTGGGCTCCTGGGTGGCTCAGTCAGTTAAATGTCCAGCTTTTTATTTCTGCTCGGGTCATGATCCCAGGGTCATGACTAATAAAGTCTGCCCCTCCCCAACTTATATCCCCAACTTATCTCTCTCTCTCTCTCAAAATAAATAAACTTAAAAATCCCCCCCCAAAAAAAGAAAAAAAAAAACTTTATTAGTGTGTCAATAGCATTTTCCACTATGTCATTATGGAAAAATACTGTGAGTTTTACCATTTGAGTTTATTTTTCCACATGGGCATTCTATAGGTTTTTACCTATGACGAAAGTAAATTGCTGGAGTAAATGTGTCTGAATCGAAAGAGGCACACGAAGCTGCACAAGATTCTGATGTTGGTCTCTAGCTCTTTTTTTTTTTTTTTAACTTTTTTTCAACGTTTTTTATTTATTTTTTGGGACAGAGAGAGACAGAGCATGAACGGGGGAGGGGCAGAGAGAGAGGGAGACACAGAATCGGAAACAGGCTCCCGGCTCCGAGCCATCAGCCCAGAGCCTGACGCGGGGCTCGAACTCACGGACCGCCGCGAGATCGTGACCTGGCTGAAGTCGGACGCTTAACCGACTGCGCCACCCAGGCTCCCCATGTCTCTAGCTCTTTAACAAAGAGGACTCTAGCAACCTTCAGCAAGTATGGCCAAGATGCTTTGGTCCCACTAGGGTCCACTTGCATGTGTCCTACTTAGTTCCTGTCCCATGCTGTTTGGTCCGTGCTACCATCACTGCTTCTTGCCTCAAGGATGAATGTGTAAGTTTTGGGTTTTGCACATGCACTAGCTTAAAAAAAAAACAAAAACAAAAAAGTCTTTTAATCTGGAGACTCCATTAACTGATATCAATGGAAAACTCAGCCATCATAAGCATTCTGCAAAGTATTTTGAAAGTAAGCCATTTGATAAGCACTGGCCTCTCTTTGTCTTTGTGAGATCAAGGATTCCTTCCTCCACAGCCGTACGGGAATCCTCCGCAGTATAGACAATGAACTAGATGCTTCAAACTTATTTTGCCTCGAGGGTTATTTCTTATTTAATGTCTTCATTGAAAAGAGCTTTTCCGTAGGCCCAACACACTGCTCCGAGCCCACAAAGACCATCATTAGAACAAATAATATCACCATTTCTTGATTGGCTGAAAGAGGTGCCTTAGAAAATATGTAGATTTTGAAGTCTTAGACTTGGTTCAAATTACAGTTCCTCACTTACTGTCCGTGGTATCTTAAACAATGCATGCTTCAGACTTCTGGCCTCCTATCTAATAGGGATTGCCAGAATGGCATAGTAAACAATTTTGAAATACATGGTATTGGTGATAGTGACTCTAGAATTGGAAAACTGGCACTAAGTGAAACATAAACTCTGATTACCCAAGAATGAAAGAGGAGATGGAACCTAAGCCCTGCTTAGATTTGTGTATAGCTAAGTTGTCTCACATACAAGCCCGTATCCCAGACCAGTGCTGTCACTTAAGGGTGTTAGTCCCCAAGTTCCTAGGGTTGGGTTGGAAGTAGCCATAATTCCTGACACGTATGACTTCCTTTACCCACTGTAGTTCAGATAGCACTTCTCATCTCTTCTACCTCCATTTGTAGCAAGGTGGGGTACACTATGTCTGGGGAAAAAATTGGAGAAGTAGGTACATTTTATCTTTGTGTACCCCTAAGGTTGGGGGAAAGGTCTATTTTAGAGAAGGTGATAAACATCAGATGGTAATTCAAATCTGCAGGAACAAATTAAAAGAACCAGAAATTGTAAGTAAAAGGTTACTATACCAGTTCTATAAATACATCTACTTCCTCCTTTCTTCTCTTAGCTTTTATATTTTTATAAAACATAAATTATGGAAAGTAATGATTATAGCAATGTATCATTAGATATGTAATATGTATAACAATAATAACATAAAAAGGAAGGAAGAGAAAATTGGAATAACATTTCTCATCACTGGAATTAAGTTAGTATTAATGTCAAGTTGGTTCTGATACATTAAGTAATCACTATGAAAATAACTTGAAAAAATAGTAAAACATCATTAAAAGAATTTAAATAGTAAAGTTTAAAATAACAAGTTGATACAAAATAATTGATTACGATTTACCTTTGATACTAGATACTGTTTCTTTTTTTAAATGTTATTTATTTTTGAAAGGGTGCAAGTGGGGAGGGGAAGAGAGAGGGGAATAGAGGACCCCAAGCAGACTCTGTGCTGACAGCAGCGAGCCCAGTGTGGGGCTTGATCTTACAAACTGAGAGATCATGACCTGTTTTTTTTAAACAATGAGAGTTATATTAGCCGTTTTAAATTCCTCATTTTGCTGTTTTCTACCATGTATCTCTGCCTGGTGCCAAGACCGCATCACTGCAATGACTTCTCGATAATAGATGATCCTGACCCAGAAATACCACCTTACTGTCCACCTTGGATTTAGCTGCCTCCGCTTTTGTAACCCCTTTATACGTTCCTCCAACTCATCAATGTTGACCCATAGGTAGGGACATCTCTATGCCCCTACTCAGCAGGAAGAAGCCTACAGAAGATGAGACCTTCCACCTTCAGCAACCTTGAAGATTGAAGGGTCAAAATTGATCAGTGTGGGTGGATGTGATGAGGGAGTGTGGGGCGGGCTGAGGACAAAGTGCCCCTCTCCCCACAAGGTGGGATATATGTGATATTCCTCAGGCCCTCCTGGTTGCTCAAGGACAGAGGAAAGGAGAGAAAACAAATGGTTAACTGATAGAGATCTTAGTCATACAGGACATGGGTCTCCGTCAGTTTACAAATATCTTAGTAAATTACAAGAGAAAGGCAATTTTATCAATAACATAATCTCCAGAAACCTATAGACTCAGTTTCCTGGACCCCCAACATCACCCCTCTATAGTGATATGGATAACAAAGGCAGGAAGGAAATGACAGGTAAAATGAAATGTCTTCATAACCTGCAGCGCATTGACAAACACTTGAGGCCAAAACAGAATATAACATTTCTCCAGGAACGTCCTAAAGTTAATGCCTTACTAGAGGGAAAACAACCTTAGCTTGACAATAGCAAGGCCTCAGGTAACTTAGCAGCCCTCTTTAGCATATCAAAGTCCCTCTAGAGGCCTTTTGACTTCACCTTGCAGTCTCCATTGTATAAAACCAGCCATTCTTAACAACCCAAGCAGAGCTATTTCTGCCTTAGGGTCCAGTCCCAGTGCTTTAATAAGATCACCTTTTTGCACCAAAGACATATTTTCAAGAATTCTTTCTTGGTCGTTGGCTCCGGACCCCCGACCATCACTCCAGGACCTCATCATATGGCTCCCAATGTCTGATTCACCTTGCATGTGGCCTCTGTTCATTGTCTCTTCCTTTCAGTACACTTCACATTTTCCTGGTTCTTTGTGTATAGAATAATTTTGTATTGTTTCTCAGACATTGTGAATGTTATAAAGACACAGAATTTGTATATTATTATATTCCTCTGAAGAGCATTGACATTTTTGTTTAGCAGTCAATTTAGTTGATTACACTTAAATTGCAAGCCTTCACCCTCACCTCTAATGAGGCAAGTTATACCTCAGTTATTTCTGTTGTCCTAACTTGAGGTGTTTGAAGTCTGCTTTGCACAGGTGTGGTTCAGGGCATCAGCAGAGACTTGGACAGAGATGACAAACATTATCTGGGCCACCCTTCCAGGAATCTGTCCTTCCCAGAATTACATCTTTACATTTCTGATGCCATGACCAGATTGAGAATTTTGTCTTCTGGCTTCTCAGACTAGCAGTACAGAGGATTTTCTATCAGATTATCAGGCACAACTCTGAGACTACACTACATTACAGGTCTGAGACTTCAGGCACACTACACTGAGACTACATTACATCTTCAGACAATGAGCAAATATGTTGAATTCTCCCTGTGTTAGTCCCTTCTTCGAAGATTTTGCTCTTCTCTAAAATATGTGATGTGTTTTTTTCCCAACTTAGAATAAAATTCTCTCTTTATCACTGGCTTGCAGCAATTTGATTATGATATTATTAGCATGGTTTTCCTTATACTTATTATGGTTAAGGTCACTGAGATTTTTGAATCTGTGAATTTAAATTTTAATCAAGTCTTGAAAATATCCAGCCATTAATTTGTCAATTTGTTTTTGTTCTTCCCTTTTTGTGGAACTCTAATTACACACTTGTTCCCTAGACTTCTTTATGTTGTCTCACAGCTTAATGATACTAAGTTCTTTTTTTCAGTCGTTCTTTTTTTTTTCTAGCTGTGTTTTATTTTGGATAGTTTTCATTCTTAGATCTTAAGCTCATGAAAAACTTTTTGCAGCATCTGATCTGATTTTAAACCTACTCAGTAAATATCTCATTTGAACTATTGTAATTTTCATTCTTAGGAGGTCTCTTTATTTTTCTATCCTCCTTATCTCTATTTACTATGTTTATTTTCCTTTACTATGTTTACTTTCCTTTAACAATATGATTACAATAACTTTTTCTATTATAGCATCATTTATTTATTTTTGTAAAGTTTTTATTTAAATAAAAATTTATTTTTATTTTAATAAATTTTTATTTAAATAAAAATATGTTAGTTAACATATAGTGGCTTATAGTAGCTTTTTAATGCTTTTGTCTGCTAATTCTTTCTTCACTGTTACTTTCTATCTGTTTTCAATGACTGACTTTTGTTACCTAGTTAAGACTCACGTAAACTTTCTGGTAATCTTTCATTGGATCCTGAGCACTGTGAACTTACATTGTTACCCTTCTGGATTTTGTTTCTTTCCTTTTTTAAAAAATATTTTTTTTAATGTTTACTTATTTTTGAAAGAGACAAGGCACAAGTGGGGGAGGGACACAGAGAGAGGGAGACAGAGAATCTAAAGCAAGCTCCAGGCTCTCAGCTGTCAGCACAGAGCCTGACTCAGGGCTGGAACCCAAGAACCACAAGATCAGACCTGAGCTGAAGTCTTTGGAAGCTTAACCAACTGAGCCACCCAGGCGCCCCTGTTGTTTTGCTTTAATGGTTGCTGGCTTTGTTCTGGTGGACAGTTAAGTACTCACAGCTTGATTTGATCTTTTGAGGTTAATTTCTAAGCTTTGTTTGTGTGGGTCTCAAGTAGCCTTTACTCTTGGGAAGTTTTAGTCTCACTACAAGAACCAGCCCTTCTACAGTTTATACCAAATTTTTCAGAAATTTTTTCAGAAATTTCCATTCTGGCTAATGAGAACTTGAATGATTCTTAGCTCACTGTAAGGTCTCAGGACAATTTCATACACAAAATGGTAGACATTATGTTGTACAACTTTATGGATTTCTATTCTACATATATGCACATTTGTATTCAAGAGATTTATGGAACTTATAAAATCATTTCCTTCTCCCCAGAACTGTGCCATATAACTTGCCACTGGTTCAGATTTGCTGACTTCTCAATTTGTAGACTTCTTCTCAACTCAGCAAGACCTCTATTTTGTATGTAGAATTCCCTCTCCCTGCTCCATAATTCATAATGTGACCCCAATCAGAAGTCGAGGATGATCTTAAGTTTTACTTCATTTATTTCCTTTCTTTCAGAGATCAAGTCCTGCACTGCCTGTGCTTCAAAATCTGAAAATTGTTGTTTCTTCTACTTTGTCCAAATGTCTAGTATTTTTCAAAATGGAAGGTTAAAAATGGTCCCTGTCACTCCATTATCTCTTTAGAGTTTTAACTGTTATTTACTCTAGTTGACAAGAGGTAATGTGAGCAAACTTGATGATGTAAAGAGGGGAAATGATATGTGTTGAGAGTCTCCTATGTGCAAAACCTCATATTTAGTCATTAATATCACATCTCATTCAAATTGCAAAGCAGAAAAGATCATTGCTCAAATACATTTATTGACTGATTTACTGGTATCTTCTACTTACCAGATCATTAACAAAGAACACAAATTCTAAGGATCTTCATGTTTGAATAGGAGTTTACTTTTACATCCATATAATACTGGAAAGAGAAACTTCAAAATATGAATCATCATACCTAATAAATAAGATAGTCAATATTCAATACATATCCTTGATTGTCTGATAATGACTGAGTTAAGTAATTAATTTTATGTTTTGCCTTTGTTGCTTGTTGTAACTGCAGATACTAGACCTAATTGAATCAAGAGAAAGCAAATTTCTATCTGATATTCAAACAGAAGACCCATCTGTCTCATGCCCACACATAAAGAAACTTCTTTCGGGTCTCTTTCAAGAGCTTTAACAAGTCTTTTAAGATAGAGGTGAACAAATGTGAACAGTTTCAGCCACACATACAAATATAAAGGTAACACTACCTAACATGTTGGAGTGCTTTAATTTGTTATAAGATCATATTACAAATTGGGACACCTGCTTGGCTTAGTCAGTTATGTGTCCGACTCTTGGTTTTAGCTCAGGTCATGATCTCACGGTGTGTGAGTTCGAGCCCCACATCGGATTCTGTGGTGACAGTGCGGAGCCTGCTTGGGATTCTGTGTCTCCCTTTCTCTCTGCCCCTCACCCACTCACGCTGTCTCTGTCTCTCTCAAAAATAAATTAACTTAAAAAAGATCATATTATACATTTATTGGATAACCATATACTCACATCAAATATTAAGTACGTGATCTTAGGGTGTTATTAAAATATTTCATCTTTAATATATATATCACATGAATTTTGGAATTTTTTAAGATCAATTTATATCAGAGGTTGGCAAACCATGGCTCATAAGCCAGATACAATCCACTCCCTGTCTTTATAATTGAAGCCTTATTGGAACTTAGTCACTCCCATTTATTTATATTTCTTTGGATGCTTTCATGCTATAACAGCAGAGTTGAGTACTTGTAGCAGAAGCTGTATGGCCTACACAGTCTAAAATATTTATGAAAAGAACAGCTTTAAATCCAAATGACAGCCCTGCCTTAGTTTAAAGCTAAAGTTCTCTTTTCTGCTTATTATGGATCTTTGATAAGAAATACAATTGCTGAGAAGTCTGTTTTGCTTGCTGTTTGCTACGAGCATTGTGAGGCCTTTCCTGAATGTAACCCGCTGTGTAGTAGAATGGGTTGTAAACCTTCCTAAATGTAGTCTGATATGTAATGGAATGAGTGATTGTACATAAGCTAACTGGCATTTCTCGCTTCTGTAAACCTGCTTGCTTAGCACATTCCTCACCTACCCTACCCCCTTCCCCCTTCCCCCTTTTTTTCCTCCCGCCACAAGTAACGGACAAAGCCTTCCCGCCAAAGGACAGACAAAGGACGCCCAGTCAGAGAACAACAAATGTCCTTACTTTAAAATCAACTAATCAGGCCCCTCATAATTTGAAACCTCCCCTGTGCTATTTGTCTCTGTCTATAAAAACGCTGTACCAACCCTGATCGTGGCCTCTTGCGTCACCGGCGACGAGTGCGCAGAGGACCAGGTTCGAACCTGCAATAAACGACCCTTGCCGCTTGGCTTTGACTTACGACTCTGGTGGACTTTTGTGGGAGGTTTCGGAACTTCGGGCATTACAATTTACTAAATGCCCCTTAACAGAAAAAAATTGTCCAGACTTGACTTAACATGTATGTTGCAGTAGAAGGAAGAGGTTAGGGAATGGAAAGGAAATAGTGGGGAATGAGCAATCCCGATTGTCTTTTTTGGTCCTCATTGAAAGAGATGGAAAACAGAGTAGGAAGAGAACAGTGTCCACATCGTCACTATACATACATATTACTCTTTGGTCCTGTGCCTCACTTAAAATTATAAATGTAAAGATAATTTTTAGCATCTGGAAGAGAATCTAGAGAGCATTTAGACTTTTAGCAAACTCCCTAAATCCTGCTAAGTTCTTATTTCATTCATGTGAAACAGTCTTGTAATATTTTTTTACAGGATTAATATAAGACCAAGATTAAATGAATGATGTATGTGAAAATTTTTCAAAATGCCAATGCCTACCATCAGTAGGTACTCAATATAATTTGTTGCACAGTCTAGTTACCTAGACCCCACTCATTTTATAGATGAGGAAACCAAGGCAGAGAGATTAGAGGGATGGGGCAAGATCACTCTATACGTTTGTAGTGTATGCGTGAATCGATCCACATCTTGCAACATAATTTACACTGGAGTCCCTAGACCTCCTTCTTCTGCTGCTCTCTCCCCCTTGCCTGGCATGGGGCTGAAGAAGATTTCCTCAGCCCTGTTCAACCTCCCATCCAGCGTATAAGAATAATTGTATCCTCATAGACATTGGCTTGAAACACTCACGGTTGGTTTGGTTCTATCTTTTTTTTTTCTTTTTTATATATTTTGTCTGATTTGGGTTTTGAGGGTCTTTTTGTTCTTGGGTTTTGGTGTTTGGGTGTGTGTGTGTGTGTGTGTGTGTGTGTGTGTGTTATTGTCGTTGTTTTGTTTTTTGCTTCTTTAGAATCTGGAGAATGAAAGGAATGGAAAAACATATCCTTTATCACCCACATCTTATATAAGAACATATCGTAATTAAGATCTGAAACCTAAGCAAAGTTAAGTGGATTTTAGCTGAAATATAAATATACATGTATGTATGTATGTGCTTTTATGTGAGTATACGTATATGTATATATTGCAAATAGATGCCTAATACTGCTTTACCTTCCTTTAAGTGAATATAGATTGGTGCTGCCCCAAAGTCAATATCAAATCTAAATATGTCTCTTCTCAACATGTTTTTTTTAAAAGGCATAAGATCATTTCCTGTGAAATTATGGAATGTATCTCTAGGTATACTTTTAACCATTAGAACCACACAGAAAAATCCAACTGAAATACAAGATAATCCCTTTACAGCCTGCACCAAGGGCCCTTGAAGACTCTGCCAGTGAAAAGGGATATTGTAGTCATTGTATCTTCATTATCTATAACGCCTTTAGTGCCTGGGGCTTGTGTTTGGCACTCAATTGTTTAACAAATGAATATTTTTCTCCCTTGAATTATTCTTTCCTTTCAATCTCT
This sequence comes from Lynx canadensis, assembly GCF_007474595.2. NCBI lineage: Eukaryota > Metazoa > Chordata > Mammalia > Carnivora > Felidae > Lynx > Lynx canadensis. The sequence continues at coordinate 23,142,590 of NC_044320.2, forward strand.
TACCAAAAAAAAAAAAAAAAAAAAAAAGAAAAAAAAAGAAATACTGAAAAGAAGACTTTAAAAATTACATCTTTCAAGCAAACTCTTTAAAATCTTTATGGAAGTTCAAAAACATTTTAAAGCATTTTAATTTGTTTTGTTCTTTCTGTACTTGATGCCAAAGGCATGATGTTGCCTGCCTCTGCTTGCTTACAGGTAGAGGCAACTTGAATCGGTGTAATGGAGGACGCCAGGAGAGGTAAGAGAAAGCAGGAGATGGAGATACCATTTCAGAACCCGATTGTACATCTCCTTGCGCAGATCTCTTTTCGAGTGGCGTGCGTGGCAGTCTAGCTCCAACTCTCTACTTGTTAGAGTAACAATAATAAAAGAGAGGAATGTCCTAACAGTTGTGGGTGGGTGGACTCAGCCAGACCTGAAGAACCCGCAAGTGTTCTCCACTTGAGCCCAATTCTGTCTGAATCACTTTCGTTCCCAGGAGCAGCTGTCTTTCTACTGGGAAAAGATAGCAAGCCTATCAATACTTACTTATTAACAATGGAGGCTTGCCGCTCACTCAAAAATCATTTAGATTCCTATTGTTGGCATTTGTTGATAAGTGTTTACCTATGTAAAATAGTCAGCAGTGAACTAAACCACCTAGGGATCTGCATATGCAGAAATGCTAATGAAAAGAAAATCTAGATTAAAGAGGAATCACCGGTGTGTGGCTGGGTTATGCATGGTTTCATTTTTTAAAGTTTTCATCTTCTGAAATTAAGGGCAAAATAAAGGGCACAAATGAATGCAGCATGTGGGCAAGGCTTATAAAATTTTTAAATGTAAACAGGGACAAATGGTAATGTCGCATCCATAAAGTGGGATTTGGAAGCCAAAGAGTTATCCTTTTTAAGGAAAAGTAAGTTCACTTCTCTTAATTTGGAAGTATTTATTACAAGAATTTTTATTATTGAACAAATAATATGTATCAGATTTCAATTTAATTAAAAATAAAATATGAGAAAAATTTTGATTTTGCAGAAATATCAGCCATGAACTACCATCCACCAGCCAAATTTTATTTTTCGTAATACTTTATAGTCCATGTCTATAAGTATGCAGATTCTTGTCACTAACAATTATTAAATATACATATACTGTATAATTCTTCTGTAATCAATTCACTATGAATCTAAATCTGAACTATTTTGATGAAAAGAAACTTTCTGTATGGTACTTTTAGAGTATTGAAATCTTGGCCATAGTTTTCAAAATTTCATTGACAGTGGATACTCTCTACCTTTCTATCCTGACACAAAAATGTCTTTACATAGTCATCATTTATTTTGATTTATCAAACATGGTGGGGGTTGGGAAATAAATGAGTATGTTTCTTAAGACCATCTCAAAGGTAGGTGTGGCTGGCATTCCCTGGCATGGATTTTCTAGTAGATGTCATGCCAAGGTCTTAAGACAAAAGTAATTCTATCCAATGTAAATTCTTTGCCAGTTAAGATTGTCTTTTCAAAGAAAGATTTGAATCTACATACATATTAACTATTTCAAGAACAGAAGTACAAGAAGTACAAGTTAAATGATTTACTCTACTTTCTAACACAGAGTGAAAGAAAATGCTGAGTGAGAGTAAGAGGAAAAATACACTGGCATTATAATGGCATGGCTACGAAAGGAAATTTACCTTGTTAACACTGAAAATAGATGGGCAACGTAGTAGTTATTGAACATTACATTTTTCCTATATTGTGTTACCCTTTCCTCTATTGTGCACATTACATAGGAAGGGAAAAAAATGTCATTGTGTTGCAGCCGTGTATTCAACTATACTTTTTGTATCAAGTACTTAATTTAGCTAAGTGATGATGTTGAAGAAAACATTTCTCAAACTCCGGTTGGCAGGTTAGAACATCCTCCTCAGAAGCACAAGGATAATATGTTTTCAGTTCATGTATATGATGTTGGAGAATATAGAATTATATTACTGTGTGCAATAGAACATAGAAACCGATTTATTTAAAAGTGAGTATTACTTTGGTAGCACTGCATGTCTTGCTAACGACATCATGATCTTCTCAAGGGTTTAGGTTTAGTCCGACTACAATTGACCGACAGCTCTTTGAACTTTCATTTTTTATCCAAGTATGTTGCTCTAAATGGATTTGTGATATTCTTTAAATCACAACAACTGCAATGTAGTTTACAAAGTGTGCTAAGCCAGGGATGGTTCCCTCTCTTGGTCCTTACAATTTGTGTAAGTTACATTTATTACACCATTAACATGACACAATTATCGCTCTAATTAGTTGCAGATGTGACTGGCAATTATGTACGTAGTTTCTCCTCCTTTCAGATCTAGTTTTAACATGTCCCCAAATAATACACTCCCCCCTCCACAAAAAAAAAAAAAAATCTGTGAACTTCTTTGATTGGAAAATCCTACCTCAATGTTGTAACACTGTAAAATTCTCACTCCCAATAGGATTAAAATGAAAGAGACAAACTGGACTCATGAATCTGAGTCTTCTCTTTAAGGCCACCAGACCCTGCTTCTTTGTGTTCACGCCCCTAAAAGATTTGCAGGCAGTTATCATGTTCCTACTTAGTTATTGCACAGCCATGCTATACATACTCTTTTAATCTTTTTGCATGCAGAAAGTTAAACCCTTCTTTCTGATGTTCTCTGAACTCTTTCCAATACTTTTATATATTTTAAAATAGCATTCTAGTGTTGACAATATGTCCATTGTTTTCTATTTTAGAAAGCTTTTCATGGAGCCAGAGTGACATATTGGGTTCTTTAGATAGAGTTTATTTCAGAGAGGACATGTAAATAATAGCATAATTATTACAGATTATTGCCAAAGTGACAATGGGGGGATGTAGGGAATCTTGATTTCACTTACTTTTCTACCTTTGTGGGTTATAGGGAAAGATAGTTTTAAAGTCACATTGATTTATTTTTTTTTTCTTTAAATGTATGTGAGGATGAGTTCTATGGCATTTAATGAATACCTTCCAAATGTCCCTTGGGTAAGTTTGTTTTTCATCAAGTTTTACAGATGAAAGTCTAGTTTCTAAATGTATGCTTTCACATCCACTTATCTTTGCCTCCTCACATTTAATGCAAACTTGACAATGTCATGGTTTTGCAGTGAAATCAACACACTGTACATTGTTCCATGAAAAGAATTTGAAATTATTTATCTTACTTGACAGAGAAGGGAATTTTTATTTTTCTGTGCTTTACACTTTATGAAATGAAACATGTAAGTTTCTCTACTTTCTGCCTCCTTCCTTCCCCAAAGAATTCCGAGTTTTTCCAATAGTGCCAATGTAACACACCATCTCTCATACCACTTCAATTCCAAATGCGGACTACGGAGCTGTTGGTCCAGTTTCCATGGCTGTGTTTGTTAATCATCCTCAGTAATTTGGTGCAAAGAGAGATGCGTGAGGATAACAAGGAGACGGAGTAGAATCTCTCATGTGAATACAGTGTTAGTGAGTGGGAGGCTGGGACTTTCCTATTCCTGCAAGAACTAATTTCGTGGATATAAAAGACAGTGGCTCTCTAAGCACCCTGCCTGAAGATGCGTAATTATTACCGTCTTCATTACTACTCCATATTTTCCCAGAAAGAAGGCTGAACTAAAGACCTTAAATCACTAGACAAAACCTCTGTCGATGGAAACAGTTGCCACAGATCTCTGCAATAGGGCACAAACGCCTTACAGTCCTCATCTTTCCAACTCACTATTCTTCAGAGATAGTTCAGTACTATCAGAATAAGATGAACTGCTAATCAAAGTTAAAACCAAAGACAAGACAAACAGGCAGAGTAGTACTGTATAGTAAGAGAAGAGTAAACAGTTTGAAACAATGTAATTGAAAACTCTAAAAAGGCAGATGGGTTTCCTTGTATGATGGTGCATCAGGGAGGGCGTGCCTACTGACAGTTTCTGTCTAACTCCTGTATGCAGACTTGGGCTGCAGGAAAGTAAGGCATTCAAAGTACTATCTGAAGTTTTTGGTTTCATCAAAATATTTTGCTTATGGAGAAATAGTCAACATCTTCTATTTTTTAATAACTAATTAAAAAAAGCCTCTAAAAATATTTTGTGGAGTGAAATCTCTTTCCTTCAGGGAGGTGAGCAGGTGAGCATATGAACAAAAGTTATTTAGAATGTTGGGGTGATTTCTCGGGGCTGTCATCTCAGAAGGCAACTTAAAAGTTTCATATGACTGCACAGAAATTTAATTACGAAGTTACAAACATTTCCTCTGGCTTTCTGTTTTGGGGTTTTTGTTTGTTTATTTGTTGTTTGATGAGCAGATTATTTTTTTAAAAAAGCCCATGTTTTTCAGGGAAGGATATTCTTGATTCAATTCTTTCCCTTCTTTTTCTTTTCTTTCTTTTTCCTTTTTTCCTTCTTTCCTTCCTTCCTTCCTTCCTTCCTTCCTTCCTTCCTTCCCTACTTCCTCCCTTCCCTCATTCCTCCCTCCCTTCCTTCTCTCTTTCTTTCCTTCTCTTCATGTAAGGAAGAAAAGTATCATTTCCTGAACCATTATGAAGTTTGCAAGATATTTGATGTACAATATACCAGAACATGAAATGGACACACATAAAAGTTTCAAGTGTGGGTTCAAAGTGGAGAGGGGCATCCTGTCAAAATGGTCTCTTATCCCACTATCTGTTTGTTTCTCCTTTAAAAATATCAGAGCACTGTTCATGGTCAATTTCAATCCATTTTGCAAGTATAAGTGAACATTGAGAAGCCCATATAGTGAAGCTACAAAGAGCCATGTAGAGGTTAGTTTTCAAACTAAGTGGGAAGGAAATGGGAAATGGGAAAACTCAGGTACCAGAATGTAACTTTTTAAAACACTGCATGGACTAAAGTGTAATCTATGACTGACAAGCATTGGAAAAATTAAGTTGTTCTCAAAAGCAAGCACAGATCCGACAATCATGTTTCCTTACTGTATGTTCATGTTCTTCTCCCTAAAAATAGACTTTTTGGTGTTTTGTTTCTCTAAAAACCAAAGCATTGCTTTGGAAAGGAAATAAATTTCAATTATGTTTCTGAACTAGGAAAAGATTTGAACCTTGTGGGTGAGAAAATCTTCAATAGCTTTCATTTTTCAGCCTTATCTCCACTGCAGAGTGAGTTTCTCTCCTTAAAGTCTTTTCTTTCTCACCTCATGACTGAAAGCGAGTGTAGATCCTTCTGAGCCATGGAACAGGAGTGTTTCCTTTTTCCTCTTGTGAAGTCCCACAGGCCACGCCCCGTAGGAACTCTGTCATGGGCATTTCCACTCAGGTTGAGAGAACTCTTTTCTATGCACTGAAGATCAGTAAAGGGGAAGAATTCCAACATCTTAGGGAAGCTGGGAAGAATTCCAACATCTTAGGGAAGCTGAGTAGAGGGACTGTAAAGAAACAGATTTTTGGTTTTTCTTATCAGCCATTCTCTATAATGGTAACCAATAATAAGAATAGCTAACATTCTCTGGGCGCTTAGAAGGGCCAGGCGCTTGGCCTCACATAGGTTCTATGTAGTGTATTAAGAGCAGGCAGAAGTTGGGAGAACTCATATCTATAAAGTTCTCATTTGTGGGATTTGCTTCTCATCTGCTCTCCCATACTCACAGCGGCAGATTGAGTAATCTCTAATATTTAAAGGAAATAGATAATAATATAATAGCACTGTCAAATACAGTAAGCTTCAATGGTATTTTTAAGATGTCCCTTTACTCAGGGTTGCAAGAACCCAGAGTATGTAAATCAGTTTGAAGAGAAGAGTTTTTCTGCTATCTAAGGGATCAAGTCATATAAGCATTCATTGTAACTCTACCTGATTATAGATTAAAAAATGGTTTTAAAAGAATATTAGTAGAAAATATTTGAGATTTCTTGTTCATTGTAATTCTACATGTAGCACCTGACCTCTAAACCCTTCATGGAAATGTTACTTTCATTTTGGTTTTCCTCCTTTAGAGGAAAATAATTTTAACACTTTTTGTTTTTTTCCCCAAAGATTCCCAAATGTAAATGTGAACTTTACCCATCATAAAATAGTACACATAAAAAAAAAAGATGAAGTTTTTCCGACTCTTATGGGTGTATATATTCCTAACTGTAGTAATTTCTCTTGTGAAGCTGATTTGTTGGTCTTAGGAAAATTGATCTCATAGAATCATAGGCTGCCAAAACATCCTTTAGTTCCTGTGTGCCTCTCAAAGAGACACCTGTCTAATATATCCTTAACAATTCACAGGGAATAAGACTCCACACCCTTTCTTAGAAATACAATTTATAAGTCTCTAATCCACAAGTTTTATTAAGAAGCTTACCTAAAGAAAGCACTTACAAAAATCCTAGTCTGTCCTCCATTGGAGGTTTGGAGTGGAAATATTAAGGTTGCCTGGCTTTTTTCCTTACAAGTATTTGAATATTATTAAATGTCAACTATCAGCCTTCTCCAGGTTATGCGACCAGCATTCTGTGTTGCTCATTCGACCATTTATATTTATTTAGCCCAGAAAAGACTGAAGCATTTTTATAATATAAAACAGAATTTGAAAAGAAATCATACATTATGAAATTATTATTTGCTGGTAGAAATCAGACTGTTGTTGAGTTTATAGGATTTACTTATTCAGCAAACACGTATGGACTATTAATTACGTACCAGGCACTTTGCAAGGCTTGGGGTATAAAAGTCGTGACAGTTTTTCTTTTTTTAAATAAGGTATTTTTTTTTAAGTTTATTTATTTATTTGTGAGAGACACAGAGAGAGAGACAGAGCAGAGGAGGGGCAGAGAGAGAGGGAGACAGAATCCTAATCTGGCTCTGTGCTATCAGCACAGAACCTGATGTGGGGCTCCAACTCACAGAACTGTGAAATCATGACCTGAGCTGAAATCAAGAGTCAGATGCTTAACCAACTGAGCCAACCAGCCCCTCCAAGTCATGACACTTCTATGGCAAATAATTACCATAGCAAATAAATACTGTAATAGAAGGTTATATCATGTGCTATGAGAACATAAGGAGAGACTTCAGAAGAGTTGAAAATATTTTCACACAGTAAATGCCATTTCAAATTGAGTGGTAGTGCTCCACAAGAAGTGAGCCTCATGTGCAAAGAGTTATTACACAGTATAGTTAATGACAAGTAATTCAATTAGGCTGAAATATAGGATGCATATGTAGATGTTTGGGAGTTGGGACCAAAAGGTTATAAAGAAGCCTAGAGTTGAGGTTATATGCCTTGTAAAACATTGGGGCTTTATCTTGTTGTTTCCATAAGGTATGTATTCATTCAAAAACATCTTTCCACAAACATTTGTTGAGTACCTACTATGTGCCTAGGAGTATGCTAAGCACTGTAGACACAGCAGTGAGCAAAACAAAAATCAGTTGTCAAGCTTTTATATTTTATGGGTGAAGACAGTAATAAATCGAGTAGCCAATCAATATAATTTAAAAATGAAAATAGTGAAGTTTGTAATATCTAGTGTTATTTTAGGCATTGTATGTGTTATAAAGTAAATTAAAATAACATAAGGAGAAAAAAAGTGATGTGCAATGGGAATAGCGTACAGGGGAATTTCTCTAAGAAAGGTAACATTTAAAACAGGGATCGGTGTATCAGTTTGAAGGGACACAGTGAGTCTTGTGAAAGGATCTGAGTGAAGCATTTCCAGGGCAGAGGGAGGAGCAAGCTCAGCGCCTGTGAGGAATTAATTTCTTAAGTGATAAGAGACATCATTGACATTAAAATAGGAGGAGGGAGGGGCGCCTGGGTGGCCCAGTCGGTTGGGCGGCCGACTTCGGCTCAGGTCATGATCTCGCGGTCCGTGGGTTCGATCCCCGAGTCGGGCTCTGTGCTAACAGCTGGGAGCCTGGGGCCTGTTTCGGATTCTGTGTCTCCCTCTCTCTCTGACCCTCTCCCGTTCATGCTCTGTCTCTGTCTCAAAAATAAATAAACGTTAAAAAAAATTTAAAAAAAAAATAGGAGGAGGGATAAAGGATATGTCATTATCCTACATGTTCAGAAAGCCTTGTTATTAACAAGAGGATGAATAAAAATATATTTTCTTTATTAGGGAAAAATAAAGCTTTCATAACAGAATTAAGATCTTTTTCAAATGGTTAACTCTCAATTCCTATTTATAGTATCATTGCCTCCCATCTAGAATAAGACTTTGGGATACTGGTATTTTCTTTAGAAAGACAAATTTAAATTCTGAACATCCATCTACATTTTTAGTTCTTAAAGTTTGTGTTGAGGGGCGCCTGGGTGGCTCAGTCGGTTAAGCGTCCGACTTTGGCTCAGGTCATGATCTCGCAGTCTGTGGGTTTGAGCCCCGCATCGGGCTCTGTGCTGACAGCTCGGAGCCTGGAGCCTGTTTCAGATTCTGTGTCTCCCTCTTTCTCTGACCCTCCCCTGTTCATGCTCTCTCTCTGTCTCAAAAATAAATAAACGTTAAAAAAAATTAAAAAAAAAAAAAAGTTTGTGTTGGGACCCAAGTGTATTTGTTAGTTGACGGTATGGGTGAATGTTGTCCATTTAGACTAGGGGAAAAGTAGGCTTTCACTGAAATTGTGAATGGGAATAATTGCAGAGGGAACTTAGCTTAAATAATGGCAACTCAGAGTTCAGTTGGTTCCTGGGTTTCACGTTCTTCTGGTTTTCATATGAAAAATGCTGCTCCTCCTGCTGCTCTTCAAAGTATTTGTTACTAAGTCTAAATGCTAAAATCCAGTTTTACTGAGAGATCGAGAAGGGTTTACGGGTTATTTCTGACAGCACCTTGAAGTTTGCTTCTCTGCTCCAAATTGGATTTAGCTTCAACTTACACTCACGTTCATGCACCTCTGGAGACATGACAAAGACAAAGGGACTGACTGAAGGGACATCTGGGGCCAAAAAGAGTTACCAAAGGAAGCATCTTTAATTTTCCTGGCTCACAGCAAATTTCAGTGCTAGAAAGTTTCACTTGCCATCTTCTCAGAACTTTCTTAGATAACGAGAACACTTCCTTTCTCCGTCCTGAGAGATTCTTTGTTGTTTTATAATTCACGTGCAGGGGACAATATTTACCGTGTTAAATGTCCTCAAATTTGCACTGCATTCAATTTTATGACTAACCTTCTCTTCTGTCACCTGACATTTGCCAATGAATTTCTGTTCATAACTAAAGCCTTAGACAAAGACTTGACAGATCCTCCCTGCAGCAGCACCCTGTCCTAAATAAAACAAGTGATGGTTTCCCATATGTTTTATGAAGCAGCACACAAGCTGTTTAATTACAGTGCGTCTTAGGGGAAGAATCTGAAACTTAAGATTCAGGGAAAATGCCTTATTTTTCTACAGTAAAGCGACACTCCAGGACCCCATGGCTTCCTCATACACAGCTTCCTTGTACTACCATAGGTAAAGGAAGAAAAAGGAAGAGAATCTGGTGTGTTAGAAGTCAATTCATAATGAGTGGGCAGGGAGGCCGCAGCGAAGGCAAGTCAACTCCTGCGTGTCCATGTTTCATGTACATTTATTTTGCATTCAGCCAAACTTTTTCCTCTTCTAGTCTCACTCCAAGGGCAAGCTCTAAATCTAGTCTCGGCACCTGAATTCTGTGTAATGCTGCAAGCGCTGTATCAATAGGATGTAGACAAATCCATATTTATGTTTTATGAGTTGGCTGAGTTTACAATGTCATACGAGACTTATAGCCACTGATAGTTAAAAATATTTGCATTGGGAATGGCAGGGTTGGAAGAACCCAAGTTGTCAATGACGTGGGGCAGAAAAGCACGAGTGGTGGATCCGCCAAAGACCGCTTGCCCTGCTTCCCACGTCTCACTGCTCTTTGTACTTCCCAGGCTCCTTCAGCCTGGAAAGGAGACGCCTGACTGTCGGGGAAGGAAACTTGTGGTTGAAGATAGAACATACTGCATGAGCCATTTTGCTACTCAGAGACTATTTTAGATTAGCCTTTAAGGAATTTTAATTAGATTGAAAAACTAGGAGAGGGGCGCCTGGGTGGCACAGTCGGTTAAGCGTCCGACTTCAGCCAGGTCACGATCTCGCGGTCCGTGAGTTCGAGCCCCGCGTCAGGCTCTGGGCTGATGGCTCAGAGCCTGGAGCCTGTTTCCGATTCTGTGTCTCCCTCTCTCTCTGCCCCTCCCCCGTTCATGCTCTGTCTCTCTCTGTCCCAAAAATAAATAAACGTTGAAAAAAAAAAATAAAAAAACAAAACAAACAAAAAAAAAAACTAGGAGAGAGTTGGATTTAGGCAGAGTGGGGGACCAAAGCCTCCCGCAAAGAGCTGTTAACCTATTTGACAATAATAGGGAAGAGAAGAAAATTGTGAAACCACTCTTTTTTTTTTTTTTTTTTTACATTTTCTGCTTAATTGTTGTATACTGAGATCATTTAAAGATTTGTGATGACTCATCAGGTATTTAGCTTGCCCTCTCTCTTTAAAATATATGTATAAAAACCACACTATTTATCCCTTTGTTTCGCAAATATGTACTTATTATATAATATGCTATGTGCCAAGCGCTATGCTAGGTGTTGGGAATGTAAAGGGAACCCATATAGACATTGCCCCCATCCTTCTGTAGCTTACAAACACATGGTTAATTTTTTTTTTATGTTTGTTTATTTTTGAGAGAGAGAGACAGACAGAGTGTGAGTGGGGGAGGGGAAGAAAGAGAGGGGGACACAGAATCTGAAGCAGGCTCCAGACTCTGAGCTGTCAGCATGGAGCCCACTGTGGGGCTGGAACTCATGAGATGGGTGATCATGATCTGAGCCGAAGTCCGAAACTTAACTGACTGAGCCACCCAGGTGCCCCACATATGGTTAATTATTTAAAGTGACCACTGAGCCACTTGGTGGCTCAGTTGGTTAAGCATCCAACTCTGGATTTCGGCTCAGGTTATGATCTCACAGTTTTGTGGGTTTGAGCCCCAAGTTGGGCTCTGTTCTGGTCCTATGGAGCCAGCTTGAAATTCTCTCTCTCGGTCTGTCTCTGCCCTTTCCCCCTCGCATTCTCTCTGCCTCTGTCAAAATAAATAAATTAACTTAAAAAATTTATTTAGCAATTTAAAAAGGTGACCAAGTACTCTCCTTTTGAGGCTGGAAGGGAGGGTTTTAGGGAAAATTGGGTATATGTTGTGGCAGGGGGGAGAACATGAAAAAAATCCTGTATTATAATGGTGTATTTGAAAAATTATTGAGTAGGTAGTTGTGACAAATAGACCTAGAAAATAATATAAAGCAATTAAAGACTATTAGTAAAACGAAGAGGTGTGCAAAAACTGAATCACTGTGAAACAAATGACATTTATGTGGCCATGATGATGTAAACACAGATTAACTGAATTAAAACATTGCTGTTAGTATAATAACAAGAATGGGAAGTAAGATGACAGTTGGTATAAGTGATCCAAGTTCTCATTTATCAAAAGGAATTTAAAATTATCAAAATTTGTATATCAAGATATGACAAATATAGTACTTAAAAATATAGGAATAAATTCCAGAAAAGAACATCTAAAGAGTTGAATGTTTTATTGTGTCTTAAAGACAGGACTAAACAGAGAGGCAGGGATATTCCTTTTATTAATAAATCTTTGGGAACAAATTGATTTTTTAGACATGCTTCTGTATTGCATTGGTTACAATTAAAATTAGGCAATCTTCCTATGACTTCTTTCAGATACTTTTTTTTTTTTTTTTTTTTGCTTAAGCACGATTGAGTCTATAAACTTGCTGGTGTTGAGAAGAGACGTAGAATATAAATCATGAACCCTCTACAGAATATTCCAGGTGGTATTTGCCCTCTTCTATGTCCTGTGCTCTTTATCAATTCAGTCGTTTATAATAAAACCGGAGCAAGGCTATAAGACTTCAATGGCCTTCTTAGCTGTCAAGTGGTTGACAATTATAAATTACTGTTTTAGAAGGAGAAGTGACATGCAGGAGTTCATAAATATTAGATGTGATCTAACTATGTGTACATTCCAACACTAGAAAGGAGACTTCAAGAAGGAAAATGGAGCCGTTGCTATTTCTCCAACTTTTCCAACAGAAATTGTAAATCACCATGTATTTTCAGTGGGGATATTATTGGAATATAGGCAACACTTCCACTGCCCCTCACTAAAACTTTGGTGATAACTTTTGGTAATGAATAAATGTTCAACATTATAGAAAAAAAAATGCTTGTGGACATAAGCAGATTTGAGAGCTATCCTTCATTACCTATTCAACCAAACCCACAAAATTACTTCATTCCTCAAAAGCTGTTAAAATGATGCAAAAGGAAACAAATAAACGAAAGGAAACCTGGGTAAAGAGAAAAAGAGATACCGAAGCACAGATAGTCCCCTGTGTCATTTACTGAAAAAAGTAACTTAAATAAAAGATGAAGCAGTTCAGTTTCAGAAGTAAGGCATGTTGCTCAGACTTGGAAGTCCCACAAATCTTAATTCAAATCCCAGGCCCACCTAGAGCAAATTATTTTAATTCACTTAGCCTCCGTTTCCATATCTGCAAAATGGGGAATAAAGTACCATTACAGTTTTGTGAGAACTACAGAAAACGATGCTTATAAATCGATGGTGACCATGCACAGCAATTTATCTATAAGCATTGGTTTTGTTTTCTTAATTAATGTTTATTATTAATGCCATATCACACTACAGTACAATTTTCAGTAAAAATGATAGCTCCCACTCCATGAGCATCCTATTTGTACTGTTTTACATGAAGGCCACTAATCCTCAGAAACCCTGCAGGATTTTCACCCATTTGATACGGAGAGAACATAGGCCACAGAGAAAACAAGAAGTTGCTCTAGGTCACACAGTTAACGTACGGCAAAGGTTGAATTTGAATAGATATGTTTGACTCCAAAACGGAGACACTTTACATTGTTACATCATGTAACATCATGTTAAATCATGCTGTATATCCATCAGGAGATCAGAATTATTAAATAAATAAGAGTACTGCATTCAAAACAGGTAGAAGTCTCGTTGAAATCAGAACAAGCTTCTTTTTTTTTTTTAATTTCATTTTTTTAAAGTAATCTCTGTACCCAACGTGGGGCTCCAAGTCATGACCCGGAGATCGAGAGTCACATGCTCTTCTGACTGAGCCAGCCAGGCACCCCGAGAACAAGCTTCTAATGATATTTAATATTAGTAACATTAAAACAACAATGCTTTCTCACAGGGGTAATTTTAAGTCTGTGTCCATTCAAATTAATTAAAGCAGCACCTGTCTACTTAAAAAGAAAAATCAGGGCCAATACATTGAGCTATATATGGGAATTACTTATTTGAACATTAAGATAAAATTTAAAGTCTACTAATGTGAGTTTTTAGCAGTGTAATATATTACACAGGTATGCAGGGCTTCTGACAGCAAAGTAATTTACATACATTATTTTAATAATCCTCATAATTTTTTTCTGCAGGAAAGGTAAGTAGCAATCATTTCTCAGATTTTTTTCAGATAGTGAAACAAAAGCAAAGGAAAGGAAAATCTTTTATATCTATCTCTCAATAGATCTCAAATTTTATTTTTAACTTTGGAAGCATTTGCTCTATTTGAGGATGATTGTAATAAAATATGTCTCTATGTAAGTGGAAAATAGTAATGACTAACTTTAGAGGGATATTCTGAGTTATAACAAAGTCGATTTTGTGTTCTTTCTACAACTACAGAAGATATCTAGTGATACTGTGACAACTATTTCAATAAAAGTAACAACTCCTCCAACCAAATATGTCAGTTTTTGGCATTAACCAGTACATTTTCAATGGACTTGAAATGCAGGTGATAGAACCACTGCATAAAAAGCAATTACCCATCAGATTTCTCATCGACCTCGCCTGTAAAATCCAAGGCAAGAATATCTCTTTGGGATGTTTGTTTGCAATACCAGAACCACAGACCTAAAATAAAACCTCAAACTATAGGGGGCAAAAAAAGTCAGCATAGAACTACCACGGGCGTTCTGAGAAAGCTCATCATATGGTTTTTATGAGTTTCCAAACAAACTAGAAAGATGAAAACAAAATGGAAGCGAGGAAACCTGATATCCCTTATGAGTCAGTTTCTGTTTGCCTGGTTGAGCCAAGTTGTGCTTTATTGCATCTGTGATGAGCAAATGGCAGCTTAAGAGCACTAATTGGTTGCAGAATTCTCCTATCAGTAGTTTATTTAACAATAAGATTTAAATTAGTTGTCTCTAAATAGTAGATGTTGTTACAGTTTTGATAGACCGATTGTCCTTTTGTTATTTTTGTTTGGGTGGGATACAGAAAATTTTAATTTTATGGGAGAAAAGCTATCATTACTAGTGCCTTCCATCTAAAAGGAAATATAAGAAAGAATGAAATTTTCACAAAAGTCAAATATTGAAATAATGTCAACTGGCTTCTCTATCCCATAAATATTTGATGACCACCTACTATGTGCCAGGCACTTTGGATAAAATGATAGGCGAAGACAGACATAGACCTGATGCTCATTACAGTTTAGAGAAGGAAACAGACACGCGTCAAATAGTTATATAATAAATGTAAAATTAGAAGTGTGGTAAATGTTATGAAGGTGTGTTATGAGAGTATATAACAAGATTTGACAATTTAGGGAAGTCAGAGAATGCTTTTGCTGAAAACAGCAATGACTGCATTGTAATCTGAAGGATGAGTAGGAATTCAGCAGACAATAGGAGGAAAAAGCATTTTGAGCAAAGGAAAGCCTATGTCCATGGGCCCTTTGAGTGTTACCTTAATATACATGAAAGATTGAATGAAATTCAGTGTGTCTGCCATCAAGGCAGAGAGGAAAGGTTATACTGTACAATTATATTACATTAATTCATGTGGAAAGCTGTGGTGGAGAATTCTGTTTCCAGGTACAATGGAGTTTCAGGGACTAGATTTACCCTCCTGCCTTAAACAATAACAAAAAGGATGAAAATATATAAAACAGTGATTTTTCAGACATTGGTCAATAGGCCATCGCTACAGGAAGGGAAGCAACCTACGTGAGTGCTCTGTGCCCCAGTTTACTGCCTAGAGGGAGTTTCTAGGCTACAACACTAGGAGAGACAACCAAAAAGAACTTGCAGGATCTCTGAGTTGAAAAGACAGATTTGAGAAATTGGGGAAGGCAGGGTACTGAAGAAAAAAGAGCTGCACAGGGGCACCTGGGTGGCTCAGTGGTTAAGTGGCTGACTCTTTAATTTAGGCTCATGTCAGGTCATGAGATGGACCCTGCACTGGGCTCTGTGCTGGGCAAGGAGCCTGCTTTAAGAATCCCTCTCTGCTCCTCCCTGGCTCACTCTCATCCTGCAAGAAAAAAAAGATAAAGAAAGAAAGAAAGAAAGAAAGAAAGAAAGAAAGAAAGAAAGAAAGAAAGAAAGAAAGAAAGAAAGAGGAAAGGAAAGAAGGAAGGAAGGAAGGAAGGAAGGAAGGAAGGAAGGAAGGAAGGAAGGAAGGAAGCAGAGGAAGGAAGGATGAAGGAAATAGAGAAAGATGAAAAGAAAAGAAAACAAAAGAAAAAGAAAAGGAAAGAAAAGAAAAAAGAAAGGAAAGGAAAGGAAAGAAAAAGGAGCTGCACAGAAAGGTAATTTGAAAATCTACAGAAATCTGAAGAAACCACCACAGGCCAGGAAGAACCATCAAAGAGAACCAGGCTGAGCCATACTGAAAGATTATACAAAGCTAGGAATACCATTTAAAATAGCACAAAAATTGAAATATCTATATACAAATCTAAAGGAATATATTCAGAATCTTTATACTATAAACTACAAAAAAAAACACTGATAAAAAATGTTCAAAGAGCTACATAAGTGGAGAGATGTATATGTTTCATGGTTTGGAAGATACAGTATTGTTAAGATGGCAATTCAGTGATTTATTCAACACTATCCTAATCAAAGTTCCAGAAAAATTTTATCTAGATGTCAGTAAGATCATTTTTAAATTTATACAAAAAGAGAAGGAACTAGAATAACCCAGAAAAAAATCCTGAAAAGGAAGGAAGAGTTGGAGAACTCATGCTCCTTGTTTTCAAGACTTATAAATCTTCAATAAGACAGTGTGATTTTGGTGAAATAATAGGCACAAAGGTCAATGGAACAGAATAGTGGGCCCAGAAAAGACCATAAAAGTATAGTTTAACTGCAATTTTACAGAGGTTCAAAGGCAATTTTAGCATAGAAAGGGATAGTGTTTTTAACAAACAGTACTGGAGTTGTTGGGCATCCGTTTGTAGAAAATATAAGTTCAACACCTGCTTCAGACATTATACAAAAACTAACTCAAAATAATCATAAACCTAAATGTAAAACATAAAACTGTACAATGTTTTAGGTATGATACCGAATCTAGAAAAGGAAGCATGACCCATTGGTCAAGGAAGAAATCAAAAGGGAAATTAGAAACTATTTTAGACTAAGTGAAATGAAAATGAAAACACAACATATTAAATTTTGCAGGATGTGATACTTAAATAGAAATTTGCAGCAGTAACATCTATAATAGAAAATAAAAAATGTTTCTAACCAATGACCTAAATTGTATCAGAAGTTCTAACCAGTGATATAAGACAAGTAGAAAAGAATTAAAATTGGCTTTATTTTCAGAAGACATTAAGGTCTATGTAGAAAAATCCTAAGGAATATAGCAAAAAAACAAACCAAAAAAAAAAAAAAAAGCTACTAGAACTAGTAACTTAGTTTAGTAAATTTGTAGGATACAAGGTCCATAACCAACATCAACTGTATTCCTATTATTCTTACAGTAAAACAGTTGCTAAAATAGCAATTAAATCACAGATTCTAATACTGGAATTCATCCCACTTGAAGTCATGTTTTACATGTATAATGTGTTATATATTTATTGTATGTCTGAGTTAGATTAGGTGGTTTTATTTTATTTTATTTTATTTTATTTTATTTTATTTTATTTTATTTTATTTTATTTTAATTTTACATCCCCATGACTTACTTGTTTTATAACTGGAAGTTTGTAGGTTGAATGATTTTATTTAGACCTGGGTAAGAAAGACTTCTACCTTAGACCCTCTAAAGTTGTATCTTTCCTCCACAGTGTGGAACAAAGAAGGCATACCCTCCTAGGGCTCTTGTTCCCACTTTCTAGAGCACACTCTGGGTACTCATGTCAGAACTCCCTGTCCCAAATGGTCACTCAGTGGGCCTCTCCCCTGAGTCTATCTTTCTACATGTGGACCATCCCCTGGTATGAATATTCCAAGGCCAATGGGTTGGCCATGCTGTTGTTTGCTATTGGCTGTTCAGGTATTGGACCTACAGGCTGGAGTGTCTACACACATAGGCACAAAGATCCTCATGGTAGGAAGAGAGAGAGTGAGACAGGAGCCAAGCCAGCTCTTTATATCACATATTATAGGTGTTAACAAGCCTCCAGGTCTTTTGAAAATTCTACGTTCGACCTGGACTTCTGTATATTGAGAGGTATATATTTTTAAAAAAATTTTTTAAAGCTTATTTACCTATTTTGAGAGAGAGAGAGGAGAGAGCAGCATGCAAGAGGGGCAGGGGCAGACAGAGCGGAAGAGAGAGAGAGTTGCAGGCAGGCTCTGCACTGTCAGTACAGATCCTGACATGGGGCTTGATCTCAAGAACATTGGATCATAACCTGAGCTGAAATCAAGAGCCAGACTCTCAACCAACTGAGCCACACAAACATCCCTGTTGAGAAGTATACTTATTAAGGGATGTGGACCAAACTTATTTTAACCATTTCTTAACCTGAAACTTTTAAATATTTAGATCCATGTCAGGAGACCACCATTTGTTCTAGGTTCTGCAGATATCAGGAGCAAGCCTGTCTTTAAACAATGAAGCTTTAATTGAGTAACTGTATCAAATACTCTACTAAGAGTTCTTGGTGATCTGTCCTCTTCTGACATTTCTAGACCAATGATTGAGATTTCTCACCTATACCATAATCTCAGATTAAGTAATTCATTGCATCCTAGTTAAACAGTTCATTTCTCTTTGTTTCCTTCCATCAACAACTACTGTTCTTCTAAGTCATCTTCTTTAATTGTGGATTATGTGACAGGTGTTGAGACAGCACACATTTACTTATTTCTCTGTAGATAGTGTTCCATTTTGTTTCTCAACAGATATCATTCTTCATAGGAGAATTGTGCTGTTTTCTCATTTCAATCCTGCCTCAACCATCAGGTTCTCTATGATTGAAAGAACATAGATTTTGTTATAAGGAATGAAAAACAGTTCCAAATTTTAAAATAAGTTCAGACAGATCACATTCTCTAAACTATTTACACCTGTTGCACTGATGGATCATCTGGCTTCTAGCAAATCAATTATAATTTATTTTGTTTATTAAAAATGGCTTAACCAGGAATAAAAACATTTTAACACGCTGAATCCAAGATAACCTGTTCTGTCACATATTATAGGTGTTAACTTCTCAGAAAAGCAATTACTAATAGCTCCTCAGGGGTTCATTTCAAATGTCACTCTTTGCTCTGCTCTTCTTCTGTCTTCTAGGTGATACTTTTGCTTAACTTTGGCTTTCTTAGGCATTGACAGCCAAAGAAAGCCATCCTAATGAAAAAGTTTGGCTTTCGAGGTGAAATATCCTGTCTCTTGTATTTTACTGAACCTCTTTAATTGAAAAGTGTAAAAACTTTGAGATGATGTGTCTCGTTTCTTTGTTTTTAGTCTTTGCTTTAATTTGTGTCTGTATATACCATGGTTATGATAGTAAATAACCTAGCTTTATTGATTTATATTAATGTCTATATCAAGCCACAGAAAGCAGCCACTAACCTCATCTCATTTTATCTTTTTAAGTTCCTTTACCACGTAGGGTTCGTGTGAAGGGTAGGTAGAGCAGCCAAAAGCAAATCCTTTTGACTATCCCTACAAGCCACACCTTGGATGTGACACAGGGCTTCTTGAGTGATGTAAATTTGCCACTTAGGATCAATTACTTCTGCATTTATGTTTCCTTTGAGATGCAAGGTCGTGTGTAAAAAAAAAAAAGTACATTTAAGAAATGCTAATAATCATCCATAATTTTCTGCCACCAGGCTACAGAAAGAACACTGTGTAGCATAGATATCGTCATCATCATTGTCATTGTCGTCACATCATTAGCATACTATTGTTGCTTTATGAATTATTCGTGAAAGAAACCTGTTTCAAAGAACAAGAATCAGATAGTGATTACATAAAGTGGAGGATTAGGAAGAAAGAATAAATCAACCTGAGGGCTGTAGGATCCATAGTCTGTAAAATATTCAGCCTCCAAACGGTTTTTTGGAAATGAAGAGCCATCCAGTTTTCAGTATTTGAAAGCCAGAGGATTGTGTTTTTAACCATGAAAATCTGTATTGTTCCACCTGGTGAGGGTATATTTTTACTTAAACAGGCCAGCATTTATTTTCAGGAGAGAAAGTGATATATTGTTGCTTCACGCTTCCATATGTGCGCTTCTGTGCCCAGGCACAATCCAGTTGACTGGAAAAGGAGAATGTGACCAACACTCCTACCCCACTATTCCCCCTCTGGCAGAGCTCGAGGCCTTTTGCCAAGGCTCTGGCAGTTTTAAGACTATTTCCTGGCAGCCATTGGCTTTGAGAGGCCATATGACTCTGTTTCTGTCCGTCTGGATTTTGTTCTAAATTTCTTAAGGGCTTGCTTCTGAGCAGCATCCCAGCGGCAGCAGGAGCCCTGGGATTCAGCGAAGCCATGTTAGCCAGGAACTTTGGATCCCTGAGCTGTCCCAGGCTCCTGCCAGCCGCTTGCTTCAGGGCTTCAAAGAAGGGCTCGGCTGGAGTACCCAGGATGCTTTGCAGCGGCTGCCACAGCCCCTCTTTTGAAGCACCATGGTAGCCAACAGAGAGGATTCTGTGTTACGTACAGTATGACCCTGGAGGTGCCAGCCAGCTGCTGTGACTCAGCTAAAAACAGGGAACTCGCTGTAAGAGAGAGGGCGTAAAGGGGAGAGATTACTGAGGGGGAGGGAAGAGAGGAAAAGCAGCAGGAGTTTCTGATGCCCAGAGTTTGTCAAAGGGCTCCAAACACACTTCTGAAAGAGTTTTCTTGATGGGCCAAAGGAAGCCCATCACCGTGAGTCTAAAATCTGCTTGGGCTACAAAATGCTTAATGGCCTTCATATCTAATGAAAACAAGCAGCAGAAGGATTAGAGAAAACTAGAAAATAAATGATCTTTCCTCTTACGTACTCCCAAGCGCCCTGAGGAAATGTGTACTAATTGGCCTTCCAGATTTCATTTGTGATCAAACACACTGATGTAAAGACACAGGATCACTTAGTATATGATTTTTTTTTTTTTTTGCTTTTTTGCATTTTGCTTTTTCCTGTGGTGTCTTTATATTGTCTGTGTACACGTGGAACTGATAATCTCAGAAGCAACTCTGAATTCAAATTGTCAAGAAAGCAACACAATATGGGGGAGATTTATTTATGAAATACTCTGTTATGCCATTCTCCTTAGCTCTGGACATTTTTTAAGGAGAAAATTTATGCTCAGCTAAAAGTAGATCTTAAACAAGTGTTCTGAACCTCATGTTCTGAAGCATTTCCTAGGGTCTATTGCTGAGTTCAAATACAGGAATTTATAGGTAGATAGAAACGAAGATGCAATGTGCCCCATGGCTGAAAAAATAACCCCAAAAGCCAAAAAACAAAAAACCAACCAAGGTGGTCTTGAGAAGAGTGTGAGAGACCAGGTATCACAGGAAGATCTGATTAAATCAGCATTTCAAAGCACAGACCAAGATACCCTGTCCTTTACATCTCAGGTGGAGACAGTGTCTCTGAGGTGATGCAATGATCAGTCTGGTTAGACAGAGAAGAAAATCAAGTTCATGTCTTTTATCCACCAGACTTGAAGTAGTGAGTGAGAAAGAGGCTTGAGGTTAAGATTACTCGAATGATCAAGTTTGCTCATGACAAGCAAGAAGGCAAGTACAACCCATCAGCTTGGGCCTGGGTGTGTCCGATCCTGGCAGAGTTTCTAAGGTGATAAAACCTTGAGCAAGTGGTGACAGCAATCCTCTGGGAAGAAACTCAGTCTCCAGAATTTCCCCAGCGATTTTTTCTGGTTGCTTCAGCTGTCACGAAACATGTTAAATTGATCAGCAACGGAGAAGAGGCTCAACCTCAGGGGCGCCCACCAGGTCTGAGGCTCGGATTTGCTACTTTAGTTTTTGTTTTGCCCGTCAATGACTGCTGGGGAAATAAGCAGACAGGTTTCATTAAGGAAGAGTCACTTTCCTCTCAGATCCCATGCACATATAAGTTTACTCAAACTGGATTCTCAATAAAAACTTAATGGGATTTCTCAGACACATTAGTTTTTAGTGTGGAGTATATATCCTTGATAAGGGGCATAGGCAAAGAAAAGGAAAAGAGAGGTCCATTATTTTCTTTCTCACAGGGGCTCTCTTTTGAAATGCTATTTCCATATAAGAAGGAACTAGTAGCTCCTTAAAAGGCATTCTGGTGAGTGCTTAAAATAAACTGAGATTAAGAGAGGACAAGTTAGAGGTAAAGGAGGGAGGCCTTGTGTTCTGATTAATCTTACAAGATTATGAATAGCTTCAATGGAAAAAGAACGAAAAATGAAAAGAAAAATGTGATCGGAATATCAGAGAATGGTGTGAGGGAGGAGCATAAGCAGTAGAATTAAGAATTCCTCAACTTCCAAAAGTAAAAGAAAGCATCAGGTGCTATCTTCCCAAACGCCTACCATCTTGCCCTTGAATACAAAAGCCAGGAGAAGAAACAAAAGTGGGAATGAAAGGCTTGATGATCTGGCTAAAAAAACTGGATTGGTTGTAGCCCCAGGTAAGAAGAGGAGGATCAATGGGCTGGATTTCAATACTTATTCACAGAGAGTACGTGACTCATTCATTCCAAGTCCCATTTGACCCCACAGTCGTCTTTGCCTAATTCTGGATATTTGGTGTGTGGTTTACTAGGCAACAGCCTGCCACTCCCAGTAACTCACTTGGGAATTTTAGGACCCTGTACTGAGTTAATACTCCCAGTAATTCACTTGGGAATTTTAGGACCCTGTACTGAGTTGTCCCCCCGCAACCTGTGAATGTGACCAAAGTTCTTTGCAGATATAATGGTGAAGGATATTGAGATGAAGTCGTCCTGGGTTAGGATGGGCCCTAAATCCAATGACAGGTGTCTCTGTGAGGGAAGAAAAGGGGAGAAGACACACAGAGGAGGAAGGCCACGTGAAGACTGAGGCAGAGATGGGAGTTATATGACTATAGGCCAAGGATTGCCGGCAGGGACTGGAAGCTAGCAGAGAGGCAGGAAGAGATTCTCCTCAGAGCCTCTGGAAGGAGCCAACCCTGCCAACAGCTTGATTTGAAACTTCTGGCCGCCATAACTGTGAGAGAATACACTTCTGTTGTTCCAAGCCCCCCAGTCTGTGGCGATTTGTTACAGCAGCCCCAGGAAACTAAGACAGACTCTCTTGAAAGTCAGCATTGCAGTACTGGCTATGCCACAGATGAGACAGAGTCACAAAGGCAGAATGCACTTATGTTGGCTGAACTATAATACATGCCTATGTGAATTCCTTCAGAAACTGTAAGTAGAAAACGGGTTAGGAAATCAACTCACGTGTCACCTGAGCCAAGCACCACGCTAGGTGATCCATCAATAAATAAAACAGCTCTCTTGCCCTTGGGATGTTGATAGTCCAGCTACACAGAAAAAGGTTTTTACAGGTTAGCAAAATTCCCTAGGGGATGGCAACTCATCTTTGGGGCACCTTGGGAATTACCAGTATTGTTTTTCAATATTGACGAGCCAAGGGATGGTGTGTATTTTCTGGTAGTTCTGTTGTGAGCACTTCACGTACTAGCTGGGGTGGTCTCAGGGAGTGTGCTAATTGGATAAATGAATAAATGGAGACAACTTCCCTTGCCCAGAAAGTAAGGGCCCAAGGTAAGCTATCAACAGCAGATGGTAAATAGTAGGTGAGAGTCCTCAATGCCACCAAGCGCAAAGGAAGCTTTGCAGTCAGCACCAGAATCTCCCTTTATGGGTCTCTTGACTGGCACTCAGCCCTGCTTTCCAGTCTGTGGCTCCTCAACTGCTCTATCAACACTTTAAAGCTACCCTCATTTCTTGGACCCTCACTCAATTAACTGCATTTTGAATGAACATCTGCTCCAAGGTGCCATGCAGCTTCCAATGTTCAATTTGGAAAGAACCCACAAGCACGATGGGGGAGGCACCGCTAGAGGCTCTGCGTCTGGGAAGTCTGCTCTTTTCCCAGCCAGCACTGCTGTTGGTTCTGCCTGCTGGCTTACATGAATTGGTTTTTACATTTCTTAATTTAGACACTGGCAGTATGGAGACTTATTATATATACATATATAGAACATATTTTTTTTTTCTATCTGAAGAGAGCAATGTTTTCCATTGCACAAATACAGATGACTGCCAGTAGCTAGTATGCACACAGAACAGCCCACAACCCACAGATGCATCACTTTGTGACGTGAGACTGGGCACCAGGAGCTCAAGCTCTTTCCCGTGATTGGTTTAGAATGTTCATTTGTTTGTTTGTTTGTTTGTTTGTTTTCATTTGATTAGGAACCAGGATATTCAAATAATAATAATTACCCTCATTCTGGAGTAAGAGAGGTAAACTTCTTCTTTCTGGTGTTTCCATATGTTTGAGAAAGCATCCCATTATCTGTGCAGCAAATAATGTAGCTGTTAATATAACTACAGTGTGTGCCAGGTATTGTGTCAAGCACTTTGTGAACAGTTAGAATTTTAAAGATGGTGATAGTATCAATCTCGTTTTAATAGGTGGGAGACCAGAGGCAGAGAGAGGCTGTTACTTCCCAAATTCACCTATTGTCCCAGATTGGTCTCCCTTGAAACAGATCCAGAAGGAGTCACTTATTTGGAAGCAGACTGGGGCCTCAGCTGAAGTCCGTCCTCACTCTGACCACATAGGGAGTGCCGAGGCACAAAGTGCACCATAGATTTGGTCCCACGTTGAAGCAAGGGGAGGTCTTTTGTACCAGGCTGACAGTCTTTGCTTTCCAGGAGAGTTCTTTGCCTTCTGGCCAAGGGCAATTCCCTGGTACACGGGGGCAGTTGTGACCACAGTTTAGCAGCCAACATTCACAGTACGTGGGCTGAGTGCAAGGCTAGGTAAAGGGAATCTTAGTGGGGCGGCCAGAGCAGCCACTGCTAGTTAACAAGTAGAGGAACTTGGCTTCAAATCCTGTGTGACTCTAGGACCAGGCTCTTAATACTGCGCTGTATTGTAAACATAAAATTTCTTAACAGGGTTAAGAAGTGCCATGTTTTTTATCAATCTCCAGATTCCAGGGAGTATGCAGTCTCCTGTTGTTTCTCCCAGAGAAGGTGTCAGTAAAATCTCGTACATTTTCTTTCATGGTTCAGAGCTCCTCTAAGTGCTGCAGAATAGTGCCCACTCCTGGCCCCAACTCTACTTGCCTTCCCTCTAGCTTACTCACAGCTTGTGCCTCCCACTTCCCTTTGGCCCCCAAGTTCATGATGAAGCACAGAGCCTGGGCAATGGCTGCATTTGTACATGTGTCTCTCTGCTCCTTGCAACCAGCAATAAACAAGAAAGAGTAAGAAGAGAGAAAAACTTGTTAACACCATGCTGTATCTAAACAAGCAATCCCAGATGGCATCCTTTATGCCTTCTGCCTCTGATAAGAAAAGATTGAGCAGGGAAAATAAGCAGCAGCTGACAAGCCATACCCAGCACTAAGACCAACAGGAAGAACAGACACCAGCTCTGTCTTCTGTCCCCAGTCATGGCTCAGCACCCAACCCAAAGGCCTGCTTGCCTGCAAACACCTTCAGCTGTGCATGTTTTCATGGAACCAATAAATTACGGAAGGTTACAGGCCAGAGGAGTTTTCTTGCTTGTACAATACGTGGTTTGCTGATGAAGAACGAGGTGAAGCATAAGGTGGTTCACTTAGGGGCATTTCATTGTTAAAGAGACAGAAGAAATAAAACTCACAAGAGCCCCTGACTCCTGGTCATGGTTCTTTCCAGAACCCAAGGTTGATTTATTTTTAAACGTACATTATTCTATTTATATTTATATTTATATTTATATTTATATTTATATTTATATTTATATGAAACTGGTTCTGAGACTACAATAGCAACTTTATTTGAGCTTAGTCTCTGGTGTCAGACAACCTAGAATTGAGTCCTGGCTCAACTACTTCATAGCTGTGTGTCCTTGAGCAACATTTCCACACTTCGGCTTCCCCATTGGCAAAGTAATAATAATAATTGCACCATGGGGGTTTGGAAAGTATTCAGTGAGATAGTCCGTGTACACAGCTTAGCACAATACCTAACCCACCCTAAACATTCAATGAAGTTAATATTTGCCATCATTTGTCTGTTGACTCGGGTTAAAAAAAATTGAATACCTTCTTTGTGTCAGGCACTGTGGTGACTGTGGATAACCAATTGCTCGGGAGATACAAACATCAATACAACATGGTATCCTTCCTCAAAAAACTCGGTCCAGTTGTTGTAAAATGCCACCTTGAAATTAAGTATAGCTTATGATGCTTACGTATTTCAACATGGACATCGTTTACATGAAGCACAAGAAGATGCAAGTTTTAACAGACCACTTGCAAAACCCAAGTCAGCAATCGTGTTCATTAGTAAGAGCATGATGTTGAGATGAATCAATAGATACGTTATAAAATGACATAGGAGTACCCCAGTGTTGTCACTAGATAGTCCATTTGTGATATCCTAACCAACCAAGCATCTAGGCTAGTTTTTATTCTTACAATTTGATACATGTGAAGTGCTCAGAAGTGGTGCTAAAATGATGACTTTTACTGAGAACCCCAGAACCAAAAGACTACCTCTTGGTAGTGTGGCTTTTCATACAAGGACAAACCCAACTGGATTTGACCTTTCCCCTTCCTTATAGTTCCAAAAGATGGCTGAGTACTTCATCTCAGCTAAGACACATTGAGGTTAGACAAAGAAAGAATTTTTCTGATAGTCAAATTCCAGAAAGCAAAGGTTAGGAAGTCATAGATGACACAAATGCGTCCTTTGAAAATGTAAAAATGCAGCAACTCTTTAAAAAGAGCTTATGATAATGGAATGGAAATGAGTCAGAAAATATGTAAATTTAATTCACTTGAAATATATATGTCTTTAAAAATTACGTGATAAATTGCTTTGTCAAACGCTTTTTGTGTGTGATTTACCACTCGCACACCCCCATATTTAAATTCTAGTTTAAGATGCTTTTCTTAACCTCAAATGCATTTTCTGGAGTGACTGGGAAGGTCAAAGGGGAGGCAGTCTTCAATACATGAGAAGAAGTGGCAGAGTTCAGTTGTGTATGAAAGGAAGAAAGAAAAATGAGGGTAGTATAGTGCAGGCAGAGGTAAAGCAATATAGTATCACAAGAATTTTATTAAATTGGATAGAGAAAAATGAAACACTTACATACATACTATAATGAGCCTAATGTGACATTTTCCTTAAGAATAGGGATCTCTCCCTATCCAATACCCTAGTCTTCATAATTAACATAGAGCTTAGCACATTGTCGACTCATGAAATACTTATTGAATAAATAATTGTATATTTTTCTAAAATCCTAATGCAAACCTTCACTGTAAGTTGTCACTAGAGCTGAGCCTTAACTAATCCAGATACTAGGAAATGACAGTGCATTTTGGTCAAATGTTGTACATTGAAAACCTGAAAATTAAAACCGATAATATTTGATTGTTTCTAGGAAGAGGTACAGACAGTCCTAGAAGATCAGAGAATCTAGGTGCAGTGGAAGAGGGAAAGAATTAAGGTTAAGACTAATACTAGAGATGGGCCACCTAGGTGTCTCAGTCAGTAAAGTGACTGACTTCAGCTCAGGTCATGATCTCACAGTTCATGAGTTCAAGCCCCACATTGGGCTCTGTGCTGACAGCTCAGAGCCAGGAGTCTGCTTCAGATTCTGTTTCTCCCTCTCTCTTTCTGCTCCTCCCCACCTTGCTTTCTGTCTCTCTCTCTCTCTCAAAAATAAAAATAAACATTAAAAAAAAACAGTTTAATACTACTACTGGAGAGAAAGAAGTTGAGAAAGTCAAAGTTAAATGTTAAGCTGCCAAAAACTAGGGGAAACACAGTGTTCCAAGACTGAAGGAGAGATGAGAATGGAAAAGTGAGCTCCTGGTTAAGAGACAGATAGATATGGCACCACAATCACTTGTCAAATTGCATTTATTAAATATGTGCCAGTTTTTATACCAATTATACCTCAATAAAGATAGTTTTTAAAAGTGGAGAGGGCCATGCAGTGGCTCCATCTCTGAGCCTTTCACCTGTATCAAATTATGAGAATTTTTAAAAAGTGGCAAGGTGCCCAGTCAAGAAAACAGGTGGGGACTCATGGTTCCTGAAACAGAGCAACCTTGAACCTACGAAGGTTTGACTCAGACAGGAAACCATTTATGATGTTCCTGCTGTAGCAGGTATGAATGATGACAAAAGGAGGAAGCCATGCAGGGCCCAGGGCTCAAAGTCGTCTGCAATATGGCAACTCCCTTCCCTGGGCTGTCTCTGACCCAGGATAGCCAAAGCTATTGTGGAAGCACAGTCAGCAGAGCCTACAACGCTCCTTCCAAGTTGACACGTGTTTTTCAAACTACCTGCAAATTCCCTGAATGTAGATAATAACCTGTCACTCAACAGAAATGAAAGTGACTGAGGCCGGGCTTCCCAGTGCCTCTCCTCCTTTCTCCCACTTCTTTCTTTCATCTGCACAATGAACTTTGGAATAAATGAAATGCATTTTCTTCTGCATAATTTATCTCTGTTTGCTTAAGCAGTGATCACACATCTTTGATTTCTGTCACTGAACTTTCAGAGGTCCCAGCATACCATGAGTTTACGATGTCAGACACAGAAGCCATTTACAAACATACTTTTTCTCCCTTCTAGAACCAGTTTGCTAAAATAATTTCTCTTGAAAAGGAAATGAGTGTATAATAGATGCTCAGCAAATCTTTTGAAGAGTTTAAGACAAGAAGAGAGTCTCCATACAGCCAGACCAATTGCTTGTCCCATCTAAAGGTTCATTTCCTTTTATAAAATGTTGTAATTGCAATTCAGAGGGGATTCATATACAGTTTCCCCTAGAATTCCACTAGGTAAATGACAATCCATTGTACCCTGTTCTGTGTGCTGTTAGGAAGTTCCTATGATCCAAAGAAATTGATACATGGAGTTTATCATCTTAGATACTAATTTTACTTTCTTTGAGAACATCATCATTATATATGCAAATCTTTAAAATACTTGAAGACATTTACCCAACCAAACAAATCCTCGACCCTCAATCGTTTCTTCTCTGTGTTATAAAACCCAGATTTGCGTTTGTCATGATTTTCCTCTCTCTCAATATTCTGGTTACTCTCTGAGAATATATTTGATTTGTCAGCCTCCTTCTGAAAATGTGCTACCCAGAAATGAGCTCAATTTTCCAGGCCTGACCTAATCAATGTATGGAATTTTATGCACTTTCCTTTCTAGACAACATCATGGATACAACTTGTGATTGCATTAATTCTTCTGGCTGTCAGTTACATTCTGTTATATTCTTGGCTCACTGAGTTCTCAGTTAGGCTCACTCTTGAGTTTCTTTGTTGTTGTTGTCGTTGTTGTTGTTGTTTCTTTAATACTGACTCCTTGGTAACTAGATTTGCTTTTTGGTACATTGGCTTGAACAAATGAACAAATGAATGAATACAAGCAAAAATGTAAAAGATCTTAAAAAGATCTTTCTCATTGATAGCAGCTTAGCTATTAGCTGACATTCAAGCAGGAAGAAAATAGAAGACTATTTTTATCGTTAGAATTGATTTTGGGAGGAAGCATACGTCTAGGCTAATACCGAGTTTCAAACTCATTAAAAAAATTATCCAGTTCACATTTATTTGTTGCATCTATAGTGGCTCTGACTTTTAATTTATATCTGACCTCATTTAGATAATTATTTTAGACAAATCACTGTCCTCAACTAGTAATGTTATTCAGGTCACAGAATGTCTTTACAAGCTAAATTCACCATTTGTTGAATGTTTTTAAGAGTTTTTAAGCACCACTGGGAATCTGTAAGTCATTAGAAATTTGGTTGTAAGCCTTGAGTACCATATAAAGTTTGAATCAAATTAGTATAAGGCAAGTGATTCGAAAGTGATTTAGAATTTTCTGACAGGCTTTTGCTTAAAAATAGATTGCTTATTTTGCTTCAAAAAATCATTATCTCATCATTGAAGCATTTTCTCATCTTTGAACTGAGACAAATTTCTTGATAAATGACGATTGGAGAATCAGTATCTTACATTTTTATTTTATATCATATTACTTTTTCTATTTTAGCTTAAAAGAAGGTTGAGGAATCAAAGTGTGGCCTACTTTATTGTCTTTGGTTCAATGAAATGTATTCTAAAATACAAGTTGTCTAAAAATACCAAATCCAAGACTTACCCCTGTAATTAGTTAAGAGGAGTCTACAAAGCCCTGAACACGAGGAGAAGCATTGATATTTCCCCTTCCTGCAGTTCACAGGATGCGTATTTAGATCCAGAGAATAACAAAAAGGGACGGACACAGAGAGATGAGAACATGGGATGAATTCTCACCATCAGATATAACAACCCTTTATGTAATTTTGCTAACACCTCCATAATAAGAGTTATATGCAAAATAGTTCCTTTGGTTAACCCGGCTCTCAGAGCTATGAAAAAAAACCAGATGTCTTCCTCTCCCCTGGCAACTCACCTCTATGCCTGGAGAGGAATAGTGTTGCATGTTTCAACCTGAAGCCATCACTGCCCTTGAACGTTGTCAGTCACGTGTAGATGACCAAGAGGATGGATCCTCAAGTGAGTACTGGCTACAAGCCTACAATGGCTACAAGGAACATTTTAGAATGATATCACTGTAGAACCACGTGTTAATAAATACATCTGCATCCTTATATACGTATAAGCTAGTACACTCATATCTACACACGTAGATAATTATACATCTCCGGGTTTAATCTGACAAAATAGGTCTATTGTGTGAGAACAAGCCATAGGAAATCTGCCTGACAGTTACAAGTATCAGGGAAGGCCTAGTGCTACATAATGAATCACTGTTGTTGAATGAAATCGCACAAAACAGCTATTATTTCCCAGATGAAGGTGAGGCTATTCTGGCTCTTTGGGTGATTGTAAATAAATCTTTTGCAATGTCCTGGAACCCGATCAGCCAACAAGAGAAAGAACAGTTGTGAAGCTTCTAAGTCGTTTGACCACAGCCTGAGCTGAGGAGGGAACATATTCTCCTTGAAAGTCTTCTTCCTCACACCTTCCGCATTTATAGGTCTTGGAACCAAAGCGTAACACCGCCCCTACTCCCTTTTTTCCCCTTATAAATGGAACAGAAGTGTTGTCCTCTTTACTGGGAAAAGTTCTCTTAAGTGTTCAAGTTTTCCTTTCATTTGATTGCAAGTAACAGCTAAATCTGGCGCCAACCGGCAGAAGCGGTGTGATCCCAGGCTCTAACAGGAAAAGGTAGTGGGCCAAGTGGTGCAGAGCCTCGGGGACAGAGGAGTGCTACAGTAGATGTTGCAACAGCCCTGTAGTTGGTGAATGGGTGAGCTATGTAGAGAATGCAGCTGAGCCCAGCCACAGAGGCACATTTGTCTCGGGTGGAGTCCTTTGTAGTAAAAGACAAGGTAGATGCTGGCTGTCCCTGGCTCAGGATTTGCATGGAAAGGTTTAAATGTCTATGCAATTCCCTGGGTCAAAATATCTGTAAAAGAGAGAGTGGGGGGAGGGAAAGCAGGCAGGAACAAATGCCCATGCCAGGGTCTGCTATTTAAAAAAAAAAAAAAAAGACAACTCAGAGTAACGTTGGATGGGAAAATAACCCTATGCTTGAAAAAGTTTGAATTTTCACGCTTCTATGCTTATATTAACTGAGAATTACACTTCCCAATGCCACAGATCACTGCAAGGCTCAGGGACACGTGGAAACGCACATGTGCTGTTTACGCTCCTCTGACTCATATGTATCAGACTCTAGACCTGTGCTGCCTAAGACAGTAGCCACCAGCCACATGTAGCTCTTTAAATGTAAATTAATTAAAAGTAAATAAATTAAAAATTCTGTTTCTTAGCCAACACTAACCACATTCAAGTGTTCAATAGCTCCATGTGGCTATGGCTATCATACTGGACAACGCCTTTCAAGCATGGCAGAAAATTCTATCAGACAACACTGTCATAGAAAATTCACAAGATTTATGAGTTTCTCACAGATTTCCATGGATAGGTTTAAAAGGAGCAACACCAGTATGAAACTACCTCAAATGGCACTCTGCAGTTAACTTTGTGTGGAAAACTTGATGGTCCGTGAGAAAGAGTTCACTTAAAAAAGATACTTCATCCTCTTTCCCCCTCTGAGAAAATAGTAATGCACATGGAAGTTGTGAGAAAGAAACTCGACTTAGCGAAGAACTTTGCTTGTTGTTGATTAACCCAAGCACTTCCAAAATAACTTGAACCCATAACCTCTATTTACAAGACATCCATTAATTTCCACAGAACTCTGGTTTCATGAGGCACTTCTTGAAGAATTTTGCCATGGAAGTTCAAGCCAAGCCTCTGTAGTCACTTGCCCGCTCAGGATCATAGCAGATGATTAGGATAGTTCCAAACTGGAGGAAATAGACCAGGGGCTAGCCGGTCAGGATTTATGCCTCATGATTTTAGAGTAATCAAGTCGGCAGGTATCAACTGAGAAACTCAAGATGAACGTAAGATGCTTCTCAAATGTTATTTCTCAAGACAACTGATCAGATACACACCACTCTTTCTAAAAGAGATGGTTGATTATCTACCTGAAATCAAAACTATCAGATAATCTACTGTGGCTTTATTTCCTATAATCCTGTGACACAGGGTTCTCTTATTCCATAAGATGTGCTGAGCCAAACTTGTCAGGTGGGATTCCTAGTTGGATTTCTCCGTATATATGAGGGCTAACATTCTTAACCTACTCCGATGACAGAGACTTCAATTTCTTAAGAAAAATAGAAACATCGTTTCTAAGCAAGCCATAACATCACTGACCCAGCACCAGGTGAGGGGACGGGGGTGGGGGGCAGCGTGTTTCTGGAGGGTGAATTGAAGCTGCCACAGCAGAAATGCTTTACTTTAGTCCGTGGAGCAGAACCAGGATCTGTTCTCACTGCCCCAAACTTCTGTTCTTTTCTCTTTATCCCTCCTCTCGTCTTTTCTTTCTTCTCCTTTTTTTTCTTCTCACTTGAGTTGGCTCTGATGGAGTCCTTGCAGAAGGGCTCTTTTTTTCCACGGCAGCCTCCTAGAAAAGTATGCTGATGAAAATAAATAGTAGCCTAGTATCTCTTCTCTAAAAAACATCAGAACTTTCCCCCTTAGAATTTTACACTCTGGAATGTATGCTATGCAATCAGAACAGAAAATTAGAAAGTGAAATTAACCCTATACAAATTTCTGGGTTTTGCTTTTTTCTGTGATGTCTTCTCACCTGAGGGATTTGTGCCTGCTCCAGGATCATAAACTATAATGAGGGTTAATGCAGGAAAAAAGAAGAAGAAGAAGAAGAAGAAGAAGAAGAAGAAGAAGAAGAAGAAGAAGAAGAAGAGAAAGAAGGGAGGAAGGAAGGAAGGAAGGAAGGAAGGAAGGAAGGAAGGAAGGAAGGAAGGAAAAAAGGCTTTGCTGCTCACACTAATGTCACTAACATGAAGATTCCTGTTTAGAATAGTGCTCTTCAAGCCTTAGACTAAAGGCTTATTCAAGATGACAGCAAGATTCAGATCAGTAATCTATTTGAGCACTTTAACTGTAAAATATAGCATAGATTATATCTTCAAAATTAGTTACATATAGTAAAAGAAAGCTGAGTTAGAAGATTTATGCTCTTTGGCTAAATCTGTCTAACATTTGTATTTGCAATACAAATTGTGAGATCAAAAGGGTAATAACTTTTGATTAGGGATTTTTGCAACAAAACAGATTGTTTGTACGTTACCTATTACTAAAATTCAGCCAGAACCCAAGAGAGGATGTTTGAAAATATCCAATCTCTGTCACTGGAAAGAAATCACAGTTTATAAATAAAAGCCAAGCAAAACTATCGTTTTAAGCAATAATTCAATAAGGTCATTTCCCATTTGTTTTAAAAAATATTAGACAAGTCTAAGTATACACTGACAGTATAGTTCCTGCATCAACACATTATGAGTGCTTTATTCTGTGGCACTAATTCAATAAAGACTCTATTCCGTGATTTGCAGATTTTTGTACTTTGGCAATATAAGTAGCGCTACAATATAACCGATTCGCAAATCTTACTCATCTGTTGAAGACACGACCTGGATCGCTCTGGAATAAAAGCAAGCATAACAAAACTGTTTTGCTGAGAAAAACCCCATGAGCCAGCAAATATAAAAGAAAGCTGAAAAAGTAAATATGGTGTTGGTTCTAATCCAAAATTATGTGAGTAAATGTCATCGCGATGGATATATTTTCTACTTTTGAGGCTCTCATTGCATGACAGCGAGTCCAAGCATCTTTTATTCACTTAGAAACTAGCTGCAGAATGAGTTTGCTGAATTCCTTAATTAACTAATTTCAAAATAGCCCTGAATTACACCAGTCTTTTTGCTTCTGCAGTTTGCACCTGCCTTTGTGGTTTGGGTGACTCCAGGCATAGTTTTTCATGGCACAAACCCCTGGAAGGGCATTCTTGTGACAACGGGTTTTCTGGAATCTCGGTATGCCTAGATTCTATGGAGCTATTCTCGCACTCCTGACCCTGCTTTCCATGAAAGCTAGCTCTCTTCAACTTCAAATACCTTCATATGAGCTTTATGTTCCATGAAAGGAACGAAATGGAAAGAAAGCAGGAAATGAGACTTCGATGTTATTTTGTCCTTTGCTTTCTAAAGTTAAAATTTGTAGACTTCACTGAAAAGAGGCTTATACTATTTCAACTACGTATGTCTCTATTTCTATCAATATCTTTCAGATCACACATCATCATTTCAGTGATTCCTCCAAGAAAAGCTTTGTGTAGGTCATAGAATCTCCACTCATCTTTCACACTCTTCAGTCTGGTTCATTTCACTTCCTCCCCATTGTTAATGTTGGGAAAACACCAAAGCATCAACCTGATTCAACCTGCAACAAGTAATTAGCAGAATGTAAACATGCATACCTATAATGTTAGCCAAAAATGAATAAAAATAAGAGAAAATGCATATTTTCTAGGCCTTGCTGATTTCCTACCTATGGGGTCTTCTCACTGACAAGATTCTTCAGACCAATATTCTTCTGTCGGTTCCAGATGAGGAATTAAGATTGAGGACATCTAATTGTTAGAAAGTCCCTGCTTTATTGCCCCCCAGGTTTTGTTTCTTGTTGACCTTCTTTATGTTTTTGTTGTACTTTGTTTACATGACTACAGTTTCTTCACAGGTCATTACATTTGTTCGTCGTCCTCCAGATAGCTTATACATTTAAAAGGCAGGGATCTTGTTTATCCCGGTCTCCAGCTTCTAGAATAGTATTTGGTACATAGAAGGCACTTATGTTAAATAAATATTAGTGTGCATTTAATGATTCCCAGTAGAGGTTAGCGTATGCACCCACACATGCTCATGTATGAAAGCAACATTCGGATGAATGCTAGTTTATTTTGACTACATACACATACACATACATCTATTGATCATTTGATTAGTTTTTAGTAGCATATACAGAAAGATGGCAAAGGCAATGTGATGTTTCAATACTATGTCTGTATGAAAATTCAACTTTGACTTACAATTACCAAGAGAAGTTATGATTTATATTCCCTCTCTAAACAAAGAAATTTGCTTCCAGAAAAATTTTCCTGTATCATGACATTGATCTTGTTCCTTATCTGCTTAGAAATCATTGACTCCTCATTGCCTACATATTAAAATCTGGACACATCAGCATTCTTTTGGCTTACACCTTTTCTACTTCGTTCCCCATTATTTCTGTCATTTAGTGATCAATTCCCTTGTTTACTCACAACTCCAACTCTGCACCTGTGCTCCTGCAGTATCACCACCTGGAATAATTTTTTTCCTCTTTTCACGTCCAAATGATACCTATCCCGCCTGGCTCAGGTCAAATGCCGTCACTACCTTCTGGAAGATTTCTTGGTCATCCAGTTTAAAATTAGCTGCTCTCCTCTCAGCATCTATAGCATTTGCATCTCCTCTGAACCCCAATAATGTGTGTTTCTGGCTTATTTATCTTACCAAACCAGCATTTATTGAATAACCACAATAACTGAATGCAGTTGAAATGTCAAGAGTGTGCTTGTAGAGTCAACTCAATCAGGAAAGAAACAGCAAAAGTTGGTTGGGTGTACTCTAAAAGGATGTTTTTAACTTACAGTTTCTCATGGTCAAAAGAACAATTGAGAAGAAGGTAAACCACATAATGAGCCTCTCCAAGGTTACCATCGATCCAATTTACACATAATGTATGCTCTCCATTCACTATCTGTTACCAATCCTGTAGACCCATAGAAAATGTTTAGTGAATTATGACTAACATGCAGGCTCTGTGTAATTATAATTTAAGTTGGATCCTGGTGAAGTTTTTAGTCAGAAGTCCCAGGGCTAGAATTATCTCTTCACTTCATCCATCACCATGATTTTTTAGTGCCAACTTCAAGTACCTTCTGGTGGCACCTCATAGGGATCTGCACTCTCCCAGACATTTCTTTGTTTCAGGGACAGTATTAGAATTTCTAAAAAGCCCACTCTAATATTTTCAATCTCTTTCTCACTTTTTAAACTTGGAATGTTTCCTTTGTGCCAACTACTCCAACTTCCTTAAGCAGTTGCTACGGAAAGAAGAGGCAGAGAAATGGTAGATGTTACATCTGAATCTCTCAGCAATTTGGCCCCTTTGAAACACTTGGTCCTGGTCTCAGTGACTGTCCCCATGCCAGACTGATAAGTTGAAGTAATGCAGCTACAAGGTACACAGGTTTCCAATGTTGGCCTGGAGTTCTATTTCTATGAAGGGAGGATGCGTTAGCTATCCAAAGAGTATGCACATCCCAACTCAAATCCAGGATCCATGTTTTCCAAATGATGCCCTTGGATACTGCACTGGTCCTTAGCTCAGGCTTTAGAGTACAAGCAGGGTAGACAGGGAAGTGACAGTGGCTTGAAATAATTGCAGGCAAGCCTCAGTAGAGGAAAGCATGATGTAACCACACAAAAGGGCATTGGTGTGAAGCAGGTTGGGCTGCTCAGTCAGTCCCACACTCTTGATTTCTATGCCAGAGGATAGTAAAGCTGCGCAGAATAACTAGAGGGGGGTAATGACCAAACTTTGGTAGCTTTGAAGGTGCATGAGCTGTAGGAAAGCAAAAAAGGAGGAGATGAAAGAACACACCCAGTACATCCAAGCATTTATCCCCAAACTTGCAGGAAGCTTGTATTTCCCCGTAAGACTCACAGGGTGCACTTTTGTTGACAATGTTTTTGATCAGCCACCCTAAAGCAAAGCAGGGGCTCAGTAAACACTTGTTGGCACAAACTGCTTCTTCCTCCGTACATCTTTATTGCACCTACTCAAGGGTGACATTTAATGAGTGACACCCTGCCTAATTTTCTCAATTCTGGGAGGACTGTCTTTAACTGACATCACCTATACCTTTACAGACAACAGTGAGTGTGGATCAGCATCTGTAGGTGATGTGGATCCCCTGTGTGACTCCCTCAGAACACACATGCACAACCCCCTGCCGTACACACACGTGCATGTGCGTGCATACGCGCGCGCGCACACACACACACACACACTGGATTATCTTCTGTTGGACAGTGGAGGGAAGCTGTTGGTGACTCCAATGAGATTCGAAGGGGAGAATAATATATTGCTTGCAAAAAGCCAACAAAAATCTTTTTTTTTAAATCTGTGTTCACATTGTGTCTCCCATGCAAGTGTCCCCATGCACGCCCTAGCCCTATGTTCTGCCTAGTTAACATTCAGTTGTTGTTTATTAACTAGTCTCCTATTAAGGATGACTTCATGCATTATACATCCGGCTGAATTACAAGAAACTTGAAAGTCATCTCTGCAGGCTTTATATCCCCTCATCACTAATTCCACACAGAGTGGAACTTAATGAATAGTTTTTAGGTTAAAATTATGGCTATGGTCTATTTCCTCAAAATTCTCCTTCTTTCAGAGTGTTTTATTCTTGACTGTTTTATTTTGAGCTGGTGCATGTGCTCTTGTGTGCCAGCAATTACAAAAGATGCCATACCGACAGAGTGTCTCTTTAAACAGTTCTTTCATCCACCCTTTTTGTGGTCACCTCATGGCAACTCATCATATTGAATGGTTATTTACCAATCTTGAGACTGCTTTCAACTTGGTCCAACCAGTAGAATTATATTAGGATGAAACTTGTTTTAGTGCCAGTGGATTAGTTATAGCCCATATCCTAATTAATGATTTTTTATCATTTATGTCTTAGAGGTGTCCTGATAAAAATGAAGGGTGAGAGAGAAGAAGAGAGGGAGGGGAAAAAAAGAAAGAGAGGAAGAAAAGAGTAGGAAAGAGTGGGAAGAGGCAAAGAGCAAGAGGTAAATACGTTTGTGATCTAATCATCCTGTTATATTTCATAGCCGAATCTGATTATATACAGAAAGGCCTACCTGAAGAAATGAAGAGAAACTTAAACATCTTCAAAACTTAGTCAATTAATTTTTCAGACTATTCAACCAACTTAACCTCAAGGATGTTTACTCATTAGAATGAGCAATTTGGTTGGTGGTATTTTCAGTCTACTGGTACATGACTGGAATCATTGTGAAAGATTCCGAATTTCTAGATTAGTGTCAACTTAGAAATCACTAGTTAACAGAATTATGCCACTATTGCTATGAACTAACTTGTATCTTGTAAGACTTGAATAATTAAGTTCTGTCTGGAAGGAAGCAATCATTCTCATCCTTGCATATTTATAACTGTTTTTTTGTATGGGATATTTAAAGAGTTGTCTCTGGCATCGCACAGCACCTTTTAGAATTACAAATCTACCAAATATTTTCAAGCACAACACAGACTGTAAGGAACACATCTAAGTCCTGTACCTCCTCTATAAGGCTTACATTCTTTTTTTTTTTTTAATTTGAGAGAGAGAGAGAGTGCAAGCAAGGGGTGGTGGGCAGAGAGAGAGAGAGAGAGAGAAAGAGAAAAAGAAAGAATCTTAAGCAGGCTCCATGCTCAGTATGGAGCCCAATGCGGGGCTCAATCCCACGACTCTGGGATCATGACCTGAGCCAAATTCAAGAGTCAGACACTCAACTGACTGAGCCACCCAGGTGCCCCTATATGGCTCACATTTTAAATAGCAAGTACACAAACATTTCCCTAATCACTTTCTAAGAACGTTGTTTTCCCTCTTTCTTAGGATTATTTGGCTTTTTATTCTGCTTTGCTTATTTCAATGAATAGAAATTTAACATAGTTTCAGACTGGTTAGGTATGGACACTAACCATCCATGTTTCAGCAAACATGGGAGGGTCAGGAATTAAGAGTTAGTCACCAAATATTTATCGTCTATCCACCATGTTCATAGTTCTCAG
Organism: Lynx canadensis; assembly: GCF_007474595.2. NCBI lineage: Eukaryota > Metazoa > Chordata > Mammalia > Carnivora > Felidae > Lynx > Lynx canadensis. The sequence goes on from NC_044320.2 coordinate 23,181,442, forward strand.
CACGATGATTAAAATTAGATCCAATTCTCCTCTTCACTCAAGGCTCAGGTCAAGAGCCACCTCTTTCGTGAAGCCTTCCTGACTTACTGGTTGCCTTTTACATTTTTTTTTTCACCATCATGAAATCCCATAGCACATTTCGCTTATGCCATATACGTTGGCCCTTAACTTTTATCTGCCACATATTGTTTATGTTTATTTTCTTATGTTTAAGATTTCCTCCCCAATGAGAGTATAATGTCCCTGGGGGATACTTGTAGATGATATTTGACTATAAAGCTATACAAATGATTTGACTCATAAAGAAACCTGAACTTAGACATCGAAGTGAGAGCCATCACTTCCAAGCAGCCACAATGCAATGGTTCACTTGCACTGCAAAGAATTTGCCAAAGTCAAAAATTGCCAAAAACAAAAATCAAAAATACTTGGGGGCCTGCCCTAAGAACCTATGGCCCAGCAGATTCTTTGGAATATTCCCTAAGATGACAAATCTTTGACTTTTGAAGATGGATTTGGGTTCTGGACGTGGCCAAGAGTCATTAGGAGCCTGGACTTATGAATCGTTCAGTGATTAAGAAGGGCGTTACACTTTCTAGTGAGGAATAAAGTAAGGCTCTAAAATATGGGCAGATGATTTATTTTTAAACCAGCTATGATGGCAACACTGGAGTGACACATGTTTTAAAGAGTGACACTTCATTATTCTAAATGCATTTCTTCCAAAGGTGACTAATCTGAAGGAGATGGTTCTAACTTTAAGTATGATTCCCAGTCATCTGATTAAAAAAGAAAAAAAGTCTTATTGCTTCATATACATACTTCCTAGTCCTCCAGTATCTGTATCTAGCTCAGTGCTAAATACTATATTGGAGACAGAAAATATTACACACTCTGGAGCCAGATTGCCTGGGCTTGAAGTATGCCTTTGCTGCTTTCCAACTGAGTGACCTTAGACAATTTGCTTTACCTCTCTGCATCTTGATTTCCTCTAAATTCTACATTCTAATTCTAAAATGGTATGGGTTTCTGTGAAGATTAAACAAACTAACATATCTAAAGTGCCTAGAAGCATGTCTGGCACATTGCAGTCATTACTAGTATTAGCTACCCAGTTGGAATTAATTAATTAGCATTAACTAGTACATTTATTGTTATTTTAATTTTTAAAATATCTACTTAGTTTTGAGAGAGTGCAAGTTGGGGAGGCGAACAGAGGATCCGTAGCTGGCTCTGCGCTGACAGGCAGACAGCAGTGAGCCTGATGTGGAGCTTGAACTCACAAACCCTGAAATCATGACCTGAACCTGAATCGTGTCAATCGCTCAACCAACTGAGCCACCCTGGTGCCCCCCATTTGTTATTTTAAAATTATAATTTTAACTCAGAATCGAAATTACATTTTTAAAGGTCACTTTCTACAGATGTGATCTTTTCAACTTAAATACTGGAGGACATTCAAATCATGCTGTCTTTATGGGGCAATTACTTACTGCCTGTGCCACTAGGTGTGTCCTAGCATTCGAAGCATGGGGACCGTCATTGTGATGACACTGCGAGTCAGAGAGTCTTCACATCACACAAGGTAATATCTGGTCTTGGCATAAAGCGGCACGCTATACAAAGTAGTAGCCAGAAAGGAACTTGGAAAGCGGCAAAAGAAAATATCTGGGTTCTGGATGTCGAATGGCTTTGAAACGTCTGGCTGCCCCTTTAATATTCCTCCCAATATTCTGCCATTTAAGACCACAGCTATTAGTTACCCCCACTAAGTAGAAGTGCAGGATACTTCTACCACACATCTCTCCCTTGGCTTACCCCAAGAATGAGCTAGAGACCATGAGAGAGATATCTCAGCTCTCTGTGTAGGGGTAAATGTTCCTTTCCTCCTTAGACACCAAGGACAAGCAGACTCTCGTTCTCTTTTTCACGGCCTCAGACATCTGACCATGTGAGCAGGAAGACCCTCTGACTCTCCAGAGATGGGGCAGCTGCCCCCGCTTCCCGCCACCTGGAAGTGGGTGGCCTTGAACTGACGACCCGTTAGTGTTGCAAACATGTATTGTGTTGAGTCCATCATCCTGTTTAACTTGGCATCACCTATAACCACTCCAACATTTTGTGAATGAGATTACTGCCAAATTGGTGTGCTTCTGATTCAGTTACACTTAACCCATTATCTCTAAGTGCTTTTATGATGTTTGTACTGATGACGAAAACTGCCTTCATGTTTTTTATTTTTTAAAGTAAGACTAAGTTTTCTCTTTCTGTCGAGGAGATTGAAAGCCATGAGACTCTTTCCAAAAAGTTTTCAGGATCTGCAGTGGCATTTTCAGTGGGAAATTGGCAAGGCTTATGTGTGAATGAAGACAAAGAAAGCCAGTGAGCAGTCAAAGCCCTGCGATTGAGCGTCTGCTTGTCCACATGTCAGAAAAGAAATGTGCAAATCTGCCTTCAACTCCTAACAGAGTATGTCTGCCTGAAACTCATGAGGTCTGATGCATTTTAGGAATTTAAACAGAGTAGGAAGGAAAAAAAAATGCACTTAAGGCATTAATGCAAGCTTGCCTGAAAATATTATTCCTTTCACAACTGTGTGTAGTCACACCCTTCCTCTGCTGCATCCAACAGAAAATGGAAGATATGACATAGGTTGTGTCTACATAGTGCCAAGCATCTGGGTTAAATTCAGTCTTGGTGTTTTGATCTCATATAGACAGAGGGTTATTTTCTTTTAACACCATCTGCAGGGCTGACTGCTCTATGTCGGTTAGGATAGTACAATCACTAGCCTGCGGAGACTTTTACCAGATCATAAAATTTTCACCAGCCTTTCTCTCGGTTACTACTGTGTAACCATCATTTCTAAAATAAAATTAATTAGTCACTTCCTTGTGTATGAAGCTGCTAATGGTTCTTACTGGGAGGCTATTATGGAAGCAGGATCTCTAATAATCTTGATCAGATGAATCGGTTTTGGACAATGTTTGAATGGCTAAACAGTAGATTCTGGAGTGATCAGCCAGGCTTTCCAAGTATCAGTGCTGCTTTGGATTTCTTGACATGCCTCAAAAAATACCAAGAGATTAAAAGTAGTAATGATGGATAGTAGAGAAAATATGGAATTTGGATTAAGATAAACTTGTATCTGAATCCTAGCTCCACCATGTGACATTGCACAAGCTACTTAATCTTCTGAGCTATAATTTTTCTATCTGCAGAATAGGGTTATTGTAAGATAACATAGCAAGTTAGAGTTGTTATATGACTATCAGATTATATGCTAGAGTCTCAAATACTTACAGTAGCCATTAGTATTTTATTCTTATTAAAAATGACAATATCCAAAAGAAAATGGCAATAGCCTCAGTGAAAAGAAAATGCAAATATCCTTAAGTCCTTTGATCCGCTTTGAGATGTGAGCTCAAGAGATGCAGATGAGATACGGAGGGAGGAGCACTGAACTAGGGATGACTTTTCAGTCAGTCGGTTTTTGGAACTTCTTGTGGTGACCTTGGACACATCAGTTTCCATATTTGGACTTCATATTGTTTATCCTTAATCACAGGCATGATAGATATGCCATTTAAGATCCCTTTAAGCTGCATGATGAATACATCAAAAGGTCTCAATAGAGCTAGAGCTAATATGGATATGTGATACAATTCCTCCTATATCCCATTTTTTGAATTTGATTGTGCTTAATCAATATTAGTTACTGAAATAGGTCAGTGGCGTTGAGTCTTTGATATAGTTACCATTACTACTAACTTCAGTAATGTATCACATTGATGTTTTCGTTCAATTACTTTTGTTTGTACCAGTGGCATTATTTTAAAATTATCTACTACAACCTTTTGTCTTCACGCTGACTTTCTCTATCTGACTTTAATTCAGTAGCTTCACTGATATCCTATGTGAAAAAGTCAATACCACCACTCTCCTCTAGATCTTATGTGGTCCCTTGAAAAGATTGGGGAATGAAGCAATAACTTACTCTGAAGTTTATGCAGATGTGTGTGTGAGAGAGTTTTATGGAATTTGATTCTTTTTCTCAATGTATGTGTGTTTTTCTAATGTTTTGTCTTTTTTTATTTTTTATTAAAAACATTTTTTTAATGTTTATTCATTTTTGAAAGACAGAGAGAGACAGAGCACAAGCAGGAGTAGGGCAGAGAGAGGGGGAGACACAGAATCTGAAGCAGGCTCCAGGCTCTGAGCTGTCAGCACAGAGCCAGACATGGGGCTCGAACTCACGAACTGCGAGATCATGACCCGAGCTGAAGTCGGATGCCCAACCGACTGAGCCACCCTGGCGCCCCACTAATGTTTTGTCTTGTGTGTGTTCACAGAAGGCATAAATGATTAGCTTTCATCATTTTTTTTAACAAGGGAGGATACATCCAGTGGGAATGCATTCTGTTTTAAAGGTGGATGATTTACCACATCTGAGTGTCAGAACTTAACTTCAATTGTGTATATTTCCTATCAACTGCTTCCATGGCTTCTGTTGTCAAGTAGTTGATTCTTATGTTTTGGTACCTGTATCACCAAGCTGGGATTTCTCTTCCCTCCAGTGAGTTAGGGGGTATTTTTACTCTATATTGGAAATGTCCAAACATATTTTCTCTGACAGTTTTATAATAATTCTCATAAGAGAGGCAACATTTTTGGCTTTTTATTTTAACACACTACTTGTTTTTATCCACCATTGAAAAAAACATATTCTCCCTTACTTTCACCAGCTTTTAACACATATAAGATACTAGATTGAGTGCAATGATATGAAATATGCCACAGAAATCTGGCTAATATTATAGTGACCCTTTTCTTAAGAATGGGCTTTATGTTTGTATGAATGACTAGGATTGAATTTTCTGGTTGCCAATTCAGCATAAGGCATTTGTATGGATTAAGTAGTGAAGCTATGTCTATAAAACAAAGAATTAGTAAAAATCAAACATAAATATATGTAATTAAATATAAATTTGAAAGGACTCTCTGTAAGAGTGTCAAAAATGATTCTTGAATATGCATATGTAAAGAATACCAGTCTCTAGTATCAAGCCCTAAATAAGACACTGAAGGAATATAAAGGTCATCAGGTAGAATTTAGGAGAATTCCCTATCTTAGAAGAGAAGGCAGTCTATTGCCTCCAAGGGAAGTAACAGTGCAAAGTAGAATCCTTCCCAATAGACTAGAATTGGAGACGTTTGGCAACTGAAGATTAGTCAGTTTCTAGCATTTGCAAAATGTGCTGTTCCTAGATTTTCCCTTCCAAGTGTTATTATCACATTTTTTGCAATCATTGAAAGTTTCCAAGATATTGGTATAACCATTTGACTTATGTCTACTTAGTCAAAGAGTAGATCTAGAATATAAGTGACATCATACCATTATATATTTGAATTCAGATTTGTCATCATTAGTTTTCTTTTCCTTCAAGCACGCTTCAAGGATTTAAAAGCATCTAATATTTTTCTGTGCTTTCTTATGAATTATGTTTCCGTATTCTACTTTCCAATATCATATCTTCATCCTATGCTTTTTATGTTGATTTTCTCTGGACTAACAACATAAACCATATGCATTAGAATAGACTAAGCTCCTGAGAATATTAAGCTCCCAAGAATCAGTAAGGTAACAAAATAGAAGTTTGCCTTTTTCTTATGAAATAGGCCTGGGCAGCAGTTTTAAGTCAACAGTGTCTCTGCTTTATGCACATTCAAGAAGATAATTTAAGACTGATGCTCCATTTTCGACACATGGCTTCCACACTTGCCATTGTCTTCTCCATTGGTCTTCAGGAAGCAGAAGGAACATGGTAGCACGTATCACTTCTACTCACATTCCATTGAAGTGACCTCAGTTACATGACCACATCTAACTTCAAGGAAGGCTGAGAAACATAATCCAGCTCTGTGCCTAGGAAGAAGGGGAAAGCTTATATTGGTTCTCCAGATACCAGTGTTAAGCCAACATGTTATTTCCCCCACTCCCCGCTTCACTTTCGTACCGGGAATAGCTATTCCTCTCAATCTTCCTTCGCTTTTACATCATTTCTATTTTTCTCCTATGTGTCCTATCACAGCTGCTCAGATCTCATTTAATTTGGATGGCTAAAAATGAAGAAGAAATTCAACACAGGGAATAATAGGAAGCCAACCTTGAGGTGGCTCTCTGGATTAACTGAATCTTTTGCTTGCCATCAATAAACGGGACTAAAATAACAAGCATCTGGATCAAATTGTATAGTTTGTATCCATAAAATTTATGTAAGAAAAAGTTTAACATGGTTCTAATAATGATTAATGCTAAATCTTGATAGCTGGTGAATTGACCACTCAACAAGACCACAAGTGGAGCTATTAACAGAGTTTCTTTTTTGCATTTAGAGAAAAATTCCTTTTAAATTGTATTTTTAATCCTTTCAATATATTTTTTAAAAGCAATACAATGACACAAATTTTTTTACCCTTGATATATTTGTTAATTGATTATCACAGCCTCTCATGTTACTTAAGGACCTTGGTGATGATACACCATAAATGAGGTCCAAAGTCAAACATATGGAAATGTCACAGTATGTATTAAGTGCTCGATAAACCTTGGCTGTTATTACTATTATAATCAAACTATTCTTTTCCTATCCTATTACTTGTCTCCTTTTAAGTGGTTGCCAAATAGCTTAACTGAAATTAATGTAGCAGGAGGGAAGCAGGCTTTAAGTCAAGAGGAAAGTATCTGCCCCTCTGGTTGTGGGGGAAACATCTCTGAATTATCTCACTTTTAAAATGGAGGAGAATGCCCCTTGCACCTGTCTGGCAGGGATCCTTTGAAATCAAATGTGGTTTTGTGTGTGAAGGGACTCTGAAAACCAGGTGTCCCCACACTTCCTATATTTAGAGCCATATTTAGGAGTTCAGTCAGTTAAGTGTCTGATTTCAGCTTAGGTCATAATCTCGCAGTTCACGGGTTTGAGCCCTGCATCGGGCTCTGTGCTGACAGCTCTGACCTGGATCCTGGTTTGGATTCTGCGTCTCCATCTCTCTCTGTCCCTCCCCTGCTCATTCTCTTTCTCTCTCTCTCTCTCTCTCTCTCTCTCTCTCTCTCTGTCTCTCTCTCTGTCTCTGTCTCTCTCTCTCAAAAATAAGCATTAAAAAAAGTTTTAAATAAGATAGAATAAGAAGCCATAAACCAATTAAAATACAAATCTTTATCTCATTTATCCATGTTAATTGTCTTGGAAAAAATATTTTCCTCCTTCATTACAGCAGCTCCCCTTTTTTAAAAACAATTCAACCTCATGTCACAAAACATTGTCTATTGGACTGTTCCTTAGTTATGCAGCTGGAATGATAGCTGGCTTCTTAAGAAAGTAAGATTGGAAACTCACTGATGATATTGCAAACATACTGAGAGGCTTATTTGGCATTACCCAATCCACTCTTTATTAGTAAACATGTTCCTATCAGGGCTCATTGATGGAGAGAAGTTTTATTACTGCAACACTTTGCTATACACAAACTGGGGAGCACACGAGACTTAGGAGAAATATGTAATAGGTTAATTAAAAATTTACTAGATAAATTTATGGTACTATTTCATAAATTGGATCCTCTGATTCCTGATTCTACACATTGGCACAATAATCACATTTATGTCACTAGAAATTTCTCATGAAAACCTGGGTTTCCAATGCATCCATATAAATTTATGGTATAACTGCAGTACTTTCCCTCAGGAATTGATAAATGGCTTTACTTTCATGGATACGACTTTGCTTCAAGTTGTTCACTGAGCTTAGAAAAACTTCAGGATTGTCACAACTCAAGTCCTCATACTCTGCTGTTGAAAACTCTTTGCTCATGACTAATAGCCACAGAGATAAAATACAATACACACGACCTCTTGCTTATGAGATGGCTATACATCTCATTAAAGTAGTCGTGATATTGAAACTATTGCTCAGCTGGCCCCCAATGATATGAGAGGAACTGGTAAGAATGAGAATGGCTTGGAAGAATTATACTAAGGACAGGAAAAAAAAAATGAATTGGTAATGAAAGGAAATTTGCAAGGGCTTATGACCATAATGCTTGTGTGGTGTTTTCCAACCCAGTGAGATCATTAAAGAAGTCATGATGCACTATGACAAAGCCCTACCCATTCCAGTGCTTTGCCTGTCACTCCATACACATCTTGCATTCAGCCTAAGCCGCCTCCTGTCTAGCCTTCTTGTGGCTTTCTAGCACACTAAGCTGGAATGCCTTTAACTTGGCATTCCCTTTCCTGGAAACCCTTACCTTGTTATTTTGGCTTGCTGCTCACTTCATTCTGGTCTCTATTCTAATGTCTCACCTTGAAAGTTTCTTTGTCTTTACTCCATATGAAATATCCCTCTCCCTATCCTTATTACTCTTTTCTTTTATTACCTTGATACTACTTATTTTCATCTGATATTATCTTTTATTTTTATTGGTTCATTTGTTTATTGTTCATCTCCTCCACTAAAATCTGATCTCCATGGAGACAGAAAGTCATATTCTCTACTCTACCCTCATTATCCATTAATACGTCCTGGTATATAAGAGATGCTCAGTAAGTATGTGTTGAATTGATGAATAGATCAATGAACAAATGACATTTTGAAGGCATAAATTTGAATTCTTAGATTGGCTTACTATCAGAGATTATTTTCTGGTTCTCAAAGTGAGGACAAAACTTTCTCTGCTTTCAAAACACTGTGACAATCAAGTAGAATTACGTATGTCGAAGAACTTCTAAACTGTCAGGCACTACATAAAGTTAGTGAATGTCACTGCTCAGGCACTGTGGTGAGATGCAAAATTAGCTGAGCCTGAGTTTATGGTCAGTCTCCTAATAGGGACTTTGCCATTTGGAATGGTGTGTGCCTTTGAACAAGTATGTAACCCTCTGTGTCTCATTTTCTTTCTCTTTGTGAGAATAGAGTGAGATAATATGTATGCATGCATTTGATGATCTGTAAAGTGATACAGGAGTATAACCTAGTATCGCTTGTCTGAATAGAGCAGAACTATTTCCTTCTCCACCCTTATCCCTGGGCTCCTGTGTTCACATGTGCACAGAAGGGAAAAGGTAAGCACCTTATTCTGTTGCTAGGCTGATGCTTTCCCAGAGGTAGAAAGGGAACTTGTTAAATGAGTGAAGTCATAATCCCTAAATAAGTAAACTGAATTTTCATTTTCTATGCTTCAGTTTATATGCTATGATGTTACCACAAGGCCAAAACTTTTTCTATTTCTTGATGACACTTTGTCTCCAAATTTGTTTTAGGCTAGATTATGAGGTTAACCAATTTCCTAGAATTCTTCAGCTGCACAGAGCCTGTGAAGATAGATCCTTGACCACTTTGGTTTGAGTTAAGCCATGCATGAATTTAACCTTCTTCAGATTATTTGCTCGTGCTCAAAGCACTGCATTAATCAGAGAAGGAGGCTTCAGTCTTGAGCTTGTTCTCAGAAACTCTGCTGCATTGTGTTGCCTTTGATGAAAAGCTTAAAAGGCAGAGAACAGGAAATCCACTCTGATTTCATTGTTTGCTTTGAACAGTTCTTTCTTCTTAGGAACAATGCTGTGCCTAAAATGACTAATAATCACTACCATTTATTGAACATTAAATCTGTGCCAGGCACTGCACATAATAGTTTCTATACATCTTTACATTTCATCCTCACACCAATGATCCCAAGGAGGTTTTATTATCCCAATCTACAGAAGAAGAAACTGAGACTAAGAGATTCAGAGAAATGAACAACATTCTCCTGTGGTTACCTTGTGAGAGGAGCAAAGCTGAACCACATCTTCCATTCCCGGGCTTCTACTCTTAACCACTGATGTAGAACCAATAGATGCCAAGGCCTGAGAGGAGTTTGGGAAAGAGTAAGCAGATCATTTAACATTTCCTACAGCGATCTTGGTGACCTCTCAGATTGTAGGCTACCAACTCCATCCACTGACAGTGAAAACCCAACACTTCCATTTCCCACTTGTTGTCTTTTGAATATCATTACTTATTTCATCCTCTGAAATTTGATTACCCATTTTGTACAATAAAAATATGGTTTGTACAATAACAATATATTACCTCAGTATAATGGATTTCAAAAGAGAGATCATTGTGAAGTATGGGCATAGTGTCTAACATCAGCCTGGGTTTGAGGCAATATATTTCCTACACGATTCATTAGAGTTATCTATATTTGAAGCTAGAGATGTGGTTCCAACCTGGGCTTTGGAATCAAGCTTGACCAGCCCCAAGCCCTTGATCTATGATTTTGAGAAGTGACGTTCGGTTTCTTCCTCTGTTAAATGAGGATGACAGTTTCTACGTCACAGTTTTGTTTGGGGAGTTAAGTAAGACAGGGGAACCCGAGTGGCTCAGTTGGTTGAGCATCCAGCTTCAGCTCAGGTCACGATCTCGCGGTCCGTGAGTTCGAGCCCCGCGTCGGGCTCTGGGCTGACAGCTCAGAGCCTGGAGCCTGCCTCAGATTCTGTGTCTCCCTCTCTCTCTCTGCCCCTCCCCCACTCACACTCTGTCTCTGTGTCTCTCTCTCTCTCTCTTTCAAATATAAATAAACATTAAAAAAAAGTAAGATAATGCATCTTGGATATGAAGTTTAGTTGAAATAAGGCATGTAGAGCATGTAATACAGAGCTTAGGATAATGTTCTTGGTAAACACCAACAACATTACTTTGTTATGAAATTGAAATTTTTTTTGAAGAATCAAAGCTATTAGATACATCTTCACAGATAAATGAATGTGTATAACTTGTTTATAACCTATGTTTCAAAACAGGATTTGAGATTGCTAGGTCAATATTTTATTCAGTGGCTAGCTGCTAAGTAGAGGCTACCTCTTAGTATTTGGGAAGGAAGCTTACTCTTTTTAGCCTAAAATCAACCTACAATTCCCTTTTGGCATTTGTCCCATTACTCTTGAAAATAAAAACCTAAGTATCTGCTCCAGATTAACTAATCACTCTCAATTTCTCAAACATATTAGCATTTCTAGCACTGCTCTCATGCTCAAAAGGCTCTCTCCTTCACCTATTTATTCTTCAAATCCTGAGCAGCCAGATCCAAATCTCCTCTTTTTCCTTTCTCTAAACTCAACTGAGACTAATTGGCCGTACTACTCAGTTGGAATTCATCATTTTCCACTTGGTTTTATTCATTAGATTTCCATGTGCTTTTATGTGTCTTCTCTGATCATCTAGACAGTAAGCAAACTGTCCTACAACTTTTTTTACGACTCACATTGTGGAATTTCAGTTTCATAAACATTTATTAATTATTAAGTCTTCATATAAAATAGATGACAAGCAGTAGGTAAGGAATTAATTCTCTTTTGTGCCAAAATCCAGGCCCTTGGATTGTATCTCCCCTCCAGCATTCCATCCTTTGAAAACGTAAAGTGTAGTCAAACAGCAAGGTTTCTTGTCAAGCAATGTTACGTAAATAAATTTATCTTCATTTAGTTAGTTAGTTAGTTAGTTAGTTATTCCTTTTGGAATATCAGCAATTGACTTAATTTACCTAATTAAGGTAAATTAATTTGGCTGTTATGTTATAAACATAATGTTAACAAGATGATCAAATTCTGATGTGCCCCATTTCGTTGATACTGTATTTAATATCATAGTTTATAGGAAGAGCTATAATAGATGTCGATAAGATAATAATTTGGCAACATAACCAGAAATCTACACTTACTCTTCAGCTAGCATATCACTTTGTCCAAGACTATGTTTTCAACAAAGAAAGACAAAAAAAGGACCAGTGCTAGAATCTTGATAAACCTGTTTTTACACACCCACAGCTGATTTATGAAAAGCCTTAAACTAATATCCTTTCTATCAAGCTTTGAGCTTCCAAGAGCTATTTCAATTATGTTGAGGTTTTCAAAAGTGATCATTCAATTTTAACATTTTTGGTTGTTTTGATAAATGCTGAGAGCACTATTTATATTTTGATCATGGTGTTTTCAGGTAACTTAATAGGATAATTCAAACATTAATGGATAATTCATCCATTATTTCATATATGTACATAAACCTGCCCTTATTCTCACCTCTAAAAAGGGAAATGTAGTATTTGGGGGATTTCCTGAGATCAAATATTTTGATGTGTTCAAGCCAGGCACTTTAATTACATGAGAAATTTTTGACACACTCTCAATCAATGAACAACGGTTGGGTCTAGACAGAACTTGAGGCAACTGTAGGGGAGCCAGCACATTTCAGACATTAGAAGAGTTGTTTACATAGCTCCAACCTTCTACAAAGACACAAGAACTTTTTCAAGGACCCCTTTTTCAAACCACTGCTACCTGAATACAAAACCTGAAACAGCCACCCACAGAATCAAAGAAGGTTTAGAAATTAAGTTAGATATTTTCAGTGGGTCCCTACACTTCTGAAAATCCCTCTTTAATAACATTCATTTCAGGGGCAACTAGGTGGCTCAGTTGGTTGAGCGTCCAACTCTTGGTTTCAGCTCAGGTCATGATCTCATGGTTCATGGGTTCAAGCCCCGCATCAGGCTATGCACTAACAGGGCAGAGCCTGCTTGGGATTCTCTCTCTCTTTCTCTCTCTCTCTCTCTCTCTCTCTCTCTCTCTCTCCCTGTCCCTCCCCCTCTTGTGCTGTCTCTGTCTCTCTCTCTCAAAATAAATAAACAAATAAAATAATAACATTCCTTGCAATTTGTGTTATAACTTATTGTATTATCAGTCTTTCATGCTGGGCTGTGAACTCCATGAAGAAATAGCTGTGTTTATTTTGCTCTCTCTTCTTCCCCTTGCATCTCCCAGGTAGTTGGCACATGACAAGTCTTTAGAAAATATTTATGGAAGAAAGGACGCAGGAAGGACCAGAGAAAGTAGTGATGTGTTGAGTTAGCAGAACTTGTTTTAGGCAAAGTTTGGTTCAGTGGTTGCTCTCCACTGGCCCTGTGTTTGTCCTACTTCAGACTTCCCATTTCTCAGTCCTGCCCTCCCATCCCCAGTGGCACTCCTGTTAATGGGAGCTGCCCTGTACTTATAAACCAAATAGTCCTGTAATTTTATTGAATAAAGCCACTCAATATTATACCATCTTTGCAGTCTTTATTCTAAGTCTTTATTCCCTTTATTTATTTATTCCCTTTATTCCCTTCTAGCTTAGAAGGATGGATCATTAATGACGGTACAGAACAGAGGGGGTAGAGCAGAGATTTTCCAGCACCAGAAGACAATAAGTTCAGCTTCCTATAAAGCTGCCTGTACCATGTAGACAAAACTTCTACATTCATTCATTCAATCAGTGAGTCATTTGTCTAACCCATATTCACTTAACCAATACTTACTGAGCACCTGTCATATGCTAGGCTTAAGGCTAGTCAATGAGATAGTAAACCTGAGAAAAGAAAATAGCAAACTTATAAGGAAGTGACAGCCTTCTTTTGGGGGTTCTCTTTTGTCTTTTTGAACCAAAGTTTGAGAAGTGAGACTAGAAAAGATCAAGATTCACCCACAGTCTGACTTAAAAAGTATGAGCAAACCAAAGGCCACTTGAAACCTTCAGGGAAGTAAGAGCCACTTAAGAAAGGGAGCCAGTTTTCTAGGCAACCTTTGGAAATCTGTCTCTTCTTTGCTGAGTCATCCAATAAACCTGGCTGAGTACTATCTATGGGGCACTGTGCTAGGCCCCAGGACATGCAGATGAAAGGGAGTCCCCTCCCTGAAGAAGGTCACAGTCTAGCAACAGACAAGAACAGGCAAATTAACACTTATAATATGGTGAGATAAGCGCAGGGTAGACGTCAGCAGAGGGTACTATGGCAACCCAAAGGAGGGGCACACAAGGAAGCCTGAGGCAACAGGTAAGGCTTCCCAGGGAAGATGACACTGGATGAATGGGAACAGGCCAGCTGAAGGGTGTGGAGGAGATGGGCTTTTTAAACAAAGAAAACACAAAAGCAAAGTCTCAGAGGCCAGAGAGAGTAAATCACTTAAGGGAATCTACAAATCATTCCCTAAAGTAGGAACTTACTCTGCAGGAGGGAAACCAGCTGAAATAAAGTAAAAGTAAGGGCAGATTATGAAGGACCTATTTGGGAGGCCACCAAAGGTATGAGAAAGTTTATGATACGATGGAAGTGGCCTTTGAGAATGTTGCTTCTGGTATGGTGGATTAGAGAGTGTAAAATAGTAGGGGAGGGAGGCAGGGTGTAAAGAGGCAAGTGTTTTTATTTATTTGTGGGTTATGTTTTATACTCAGTGTTGCTCTTGCAAAAGATTTTAGACTCTTAAAAAAAAAAGGCATGTACCACAGTGACATAACAAATTATTAGGTAGTGTTAGAAATTGGGCAAAGGGAAAATAAAGATAGGGGCAAGAAATGGAACCAGCAATGAAATAGAACACAAAAAGGATACCACACACTCAGAATCAACATCTATGGGGATACAAATTTGGCTCCAGGCTTCCTATGAGCCAATGTTTATTATATGCATAAGATAAACAAGGTGATTGGGATAGTCCTGGCACTAAGATTTAAATCAATATCTCATATAAAAGAAGTCAGGAACAGTCTTATCCTTTGACAGACTATAAAATCCATGAGTATAGGGACTTTTTTTTTTTTTTTTTTACCGCTATTATCTTCAATGACTTGAAGAGTGACAAGCATATAGGGAGGGTTCAATAAATATTTCCTGAATAAATGGATGAATGAATGGATAAGAATAGGTAAGTAGTTATGAACTAGAGTATTCTCCCTCCAAAACCGAGATAAAGCAGTGCAAAAAGACGACCAGTATAGAATAGATAGATCTATGGGATTCCCCTCCCCGCCCTCCCCCAGCCATTTTGTTCATAAGAGAGAATGTTTCAACCATAGTCATTCCCTGGAAAGAGAAGAGTAAACCAAACTTTCTGATTATTCTGAAACCTATCAAATTCCACCACCTTGAGAAGGAAAGGAGAGAATCTAGACAATTCTCGGTGTAACTTAATGAGCAGTGTTTTCATGTACAACTTTAGAGTGAACCAAGTAAGAATTTTTGTAGAGGTATTTCTAATAATGATCTAAATTTAGGACAAAAATAACATACCAGAAAGCAACTTAATAAAAGTGAGTTATGTGTTACATACTCAGTTCTCTAATACTCTGGCATAATCCAAGAATAGCTTTTAGAAGATATTTATGAATTTCTTTTTAAAACCTTCATGGATTGCTGTAGAAATATTATTTCTCCCAGCCAAGCCATTTGCCAAGTGTTGACCAGTAGTGACTTCAGAATTATACTCCCTGACAAGTATCTTCAGGGCAGCCATTTGGTGTGTTCATTCAGGTTAAAGCCCTACACCAAACTGTGGTGAGATTGAAAACCTCCAAGAATACTGTAAAGCTCAACTAGGACAGTAGTTGGGTGTAAGGAAAGCCCTTTTCTATCCAGAAATAAGCAAAAGGAATAACATCAGGTAAAATCAATATCACTGAGAAAACACTCACATATGTGGGTTTTTTTTTTTTAATGTTGATTTTTTAAATTTATTTTGAGAGAGAGGGAACAGAGGAAGGGCAGAGAGAGAAGGAGAGAGGATCCCAAGCAGGCTCCACACTCAGTACAGAGCCTGATGTGGGGCTCGATCCCATGAACCATGAGATCATGACCTGAGCTGTGATCAAGAGTCAGACACTTAACTGACTGAGGCACCCAGGCACCTCTCACAAATGTTATGTTTTAACCCAAAATTCTACATCATATGACAGGACAAGAACTATAGTCTGAGAAATTTAAAAGATGGTGTGTCCAATCACTCTCCTAGGTCCTTAAAATATGTTAGTAAAGCACCCAGGGAACACTTAGATTTGAATAATGTGACTTCCATGTATACCTTTGACACTGAGGTAACTATAGAAGTGACTTGTTCAATGGATTTATTAGTAACAAAAAAGTTAAAAGGTGTAAAGTATTATTAAAATGATGACTTTTATTTTAAAATGATGATATGTAACCTCTCTTTAGGGCAAATGTTATTCAGCAAAGCCAGTTTTCTTTTAAGGCCAACCCAGGCCATGATAATAAAACTGTGTCATATGCTTAAAAGAGAATGCTTACCTTTTATTGATACAGAAAATGGACATATCCTGATTACAAAAAAGAATACAAGATTAGAGCATGAGAAGGAACTTATGAAAATACAGGATCTAGAAACTTAGGTTTTGTTAGCTTCATGGAAAATCTGCTTCTCATGGAGGGTCCATTCACTAAAAGAAAGAGTATAAAATGAGATTTTTCAGTCCAGTGATAAAATAAATTTTAGATATGTCAAGTTCTGGTGAGTCATCAAAATGAAAATGTCCAGTAACTAATTGGATATATAAATCTTATCTTTAAAAGAGAAGTCTGAGTTGGAAATAGATAATTTAAGAGTTTAGCATTTAGATTTAATCTATGGCAATGACTTAGAGGGAAATCTGAACCTAGTTATTAAATATGGAAGGTAATTTTTCTGTGTGAGAGTGTAACAGGCCTTCTTTTTCAACTACTGGTTAGCTCTAAAGTGATACCACAAACATGAGTAATTTATTAAGAGCAGTTTGAAGATCATTACATAAGTAACCTCAGCTCTTGATAAAATGTCAGGCAAAATTTGAGATGACATTCTTAAACTCTGGTTTCATCATCTATAGTCATGAAGTAGAACAAATCAAACGAGGGAAAAGCATTTCTGAGAATGAGTAATTAGTGCAATAAAATTTATAAGTTGAAGGAACACTCAGCGACATGAAGATTGAATTAACAAGTTTAAGCAATGGAATGATGTATCATGGCATGTTTCTTACATTCTGCATACTTTGGAAAGACTGATAAACCTTCTCAGACTACTCTGATTTGGGAATTTGGAAAGTCAGAGTGGAGCCAGGAGAAAAAAACGTAAAGCAAGGAGAGTTTGGTTTTTACATCCCATTTCACCAGCCCTTACAGCCTTTTCTTTCAGCACCTCCCTCACTCAAGTGGTCTTATTGCTGGTCTGCATGCCTCTAGTTCCCCAACCCGCCTCCCATATCTGATAATCTGATGCATGTCAGTAGATTCACTCACACATTAAGTTATTGAACAAACATTATTAACTATCTGCTTGTCCTGTGTCTCACAATATAGTGGTCAACAGATAGATGAATAAATAAGTAGGTACAGATAGATTGATCAATGATAGATCGAGGAAGAAAGAAAGCAAGCAAGGAAGGAAGAAGGAAGAAAATTAGACAAGTTAGGTGATATGTTAAACAAGAATTTTATTTTGCTTATTTATTTTTAAAATTTTATGTTTACTTATTTTTGAGAGAGAGAGAGAGAGAACTGCGGAGGGGCGCAGAAAGAAGGAAAGAGGGAATCCCAAGCAGGCTCTGTGCTGTCAGCACACAGCTCAATATAGGGCTCGATCTCACAACCCGTGAGATCGTGACCTGAGCCAAAATCAGGACACTTAACTGACTGAGTCACCCAGGTTCCCCTATTAAACAAAAATTTTAAAAAGCTGAGATGAGAGGCACCTGGTTGGCTCAGTTGTTTAAGCATCCAACTCTTGATTTCAGGTCAGGTTATGATCCCAGGGTTGTGGGATCGAGCCCCGCATCAGACTCCACACTGGGTGTAGAGCCTGCTTGGGATTCTCTCTTTCTCCCTTTCTCTCTCTGCCTCTTCCCTGTTTGTGCTCTCTCTCTCTCTCTCACTCTCAAAATAAATAAATAAACATTTTTTTTTAAAACTGGGAGATAAGAAGGATACCATATTAGATGCAGTTTTTAAAGGTGGGCATATTTGTACTTAGGAAATGACTGGAATAACAGACAGGAAGGAGCCAGTACTACAATGAACATAAGAACAAATAATTTAGACAGAATAAAGAACAAGTGTGTGGCAGATTATATTTTCCAAAGATGGCCAAGACAATATATCCCATCCAATATGATCTACTTACAGTGTTCCAGTGACATTCTTTCCTTGAATGTGAGCAGAACTTTGTGACCATCTCAACCAATGGAGTCTGGTGGAAGTGACGCTAAGTGTCTTTCAAGACTAGGTCATAAAATTGCTATGTAATTCTCTCACATTCTCTTGGGATGCTTGCTTTTATTACCCAGTTTCTACACTGAGGAAGCCCAAGCCACATGGAGGGAAAGCAGGTGTTCTAGCCAACAGCCGCAAATGAATCCCCAGTCAATAGCCAGTATCAACCACCAGATGTGCATAGACATGCCACCAGGTGTAGCAGGGTCACCCTAGACTTTGGGTCTTTTCAGCCGAAGACCCAGACATCATCAGGCATAAACAAGCTGTCACTGCTGTGTTCTGTACAGAACGGTGATGTGCAGAGTCCATGAACATAATAGGATAGTTATTTTGTGCCACCAACTTTGAAGATGGTTTGTAATGTAGCAGCTGGTAACTGGAACTGAGTGCTAAAGCCCTTATGTAAGAATGAGCATTGGATATTCAACAAATGCATGATGGCTACTGTGACTAAACTGCAGAGCCTTGGACGGAGTAATGAGGACTGGAAACCTGGTAGGACAGGTCACATAGGGCCCTTTAAGCCATAATAAGGAGTTTAAATCTTTTTTCTAAGATTCGCCCATTCCTATGAGACAAAAACCTAAAAGTCTGGTGGAGAAAGCACTTTGACCCTGGAGCAAGGTCATATGAGTTCAAGTGACACTTTCCTCATTTATTATCTGTGTTTTCTTGGAAAATCTGTTAAATTTTGGAGACTTCAGCTTCATCAGCAAAGTAGGAATGAAAATAAACCTAGTACTTCACAGGGTTGTTGTAAGTCTCAAATGATCTCGTATGTGTAAAATAACTGAAGAAAGCAAAAAAGGCATTCCAGGCTTTAAAAAGTTTGGAAAAGCATGATGTACAACATTAAATTTTTCGGCAGGAAAATTAAATGAATCAAATTTTCTTTTCAAAATGGACTTTCCATGACTGGTTACATGGGATTATTAGTCTACTTGAAACATATATATCCCATACTTGACTTCAGTTTGATGGTCAAATAAATGTGGTAAATATCTGGTAGATAAATGAAAAATAACACTTGGATATTTTGCTAGGAAAAGAGATGATGATTATTTATATAGAGAGAGGGAAAACAAGAACTAGTAAGCATTTTGAATGTTTTCCTTTGTAAGTCACCATACCTCTCGGTAGCCCAAGGGGTATGGAAGCCAACAGACACTTCATTACCCACTGGGGTTTTGTCCTCAAACCCCCATGAAGAATTTCAGCAATCAAAATTGGATTATTAGAATTCCTTTTGTCTTGACTAGATAGGCTGATACAGATTTGAATCAAAGCCAACTAAACAGCACTCTTCCCCCAAAGCCAATACCCAGGAAAAGATCCAACCTATAGTTGAATTCTTCCTGCAGGAAACAGCACTGAGCCCAAACCACCTTTCTAGTGTCAGGAGCAAACACAATCAGAGAGAAAGAGCAATGCTGGGAACTGTCTCACAGGTGAGCAGCTAAGGATCCCCCACTGCTCTTCCTAGGTTTGGGAATAACAAACCCATTAACAATAATGATAGTTGCAGTTATAATAGCATTTATTTAATGCTAACTGCTTTACATGCGCTTATACATTCAATATTCACAATAATTCACAGATATTCAAGTAATCACTGATAATATTACTTTTGCCATTTTACAGGTGAGGAGAATGAGGCTTAAAGTGGTTAAGTATCCAGTTCATCGAGTAGGTAGTGGCACTGAGATTTGAACTCCAGTTCGTTCATACACTGAGGCCATGGGCTTGCTATCTAAAATGTACTTTGTTCCTGATTTCCACAGGAGAACCACACTCAGTACACTTCAACTTAGGTACTGCAAAAACTCTTCCTCTTTGGCATTGTCGATCAGTCTGTGTAGTTACTCCTCTTCCTTGGGCTTGGGGTAAAATACCTGGAAATTGACCTCTCCCTGTTGGGGGCAGGGGGTGTAGAGAAGTTGGATAATGAGAAGGAAACTTGGCCAATGGCATTCAAAGTCTGAAAATTAATCAAATTTATCCATGTGAAACTGTCCCAGTTTCATCATCATTGGTAGAGTTGATATATTCTTTGAAATTCCAAAAAGCATAACCTATTTTTAGGGAAAGATAAAAGTTATATCAGCATTATTTTATCTCCACATTTATTGAAGCCATAAACAGTACAAGCAATTGTCTATGTGAGATGATTTCATACCTTCCTTTAAAATATCCTCCCTACTCAGTGCCTAGTGCCTGAAATCCCGTCATTAGTGGCTCGTTCCTTGGGTTTGAGCATTGTCCATATAATGTCAGACATTCAGATGATGGAAATTTTTATTTTTCTTCTGGAAGTCTGACTTTGAAGACACAGGCTTCATGAGTCATCTAATTCATTATTTGTGATAATAATGGACATTCTAACCAGTACATGTTCCAACACAGAACTGGGTGCAGAGATCAGATAAAAGGCAAGCAGACAGACCGGCACAAAAGAGCTTTCAAAACCCATTTAATGATCAGTTTCTAAATATTTTACAGCTTCAGGTAGTGCCAAGTGGGCAGGAAAAGAAGACAAGTCCGAAGATATTGGTAGTGGAGATCTGTTCTTTGTATACTGTGCAGATCCCATGAGTGACTGATTTTTAGAGGGTGAAATAAAGAAACGTAAGAAAGAAGGGAAGGAAGGAAGGAAGGAAGGAAGGAAGGAAGGAAGGAAGGAAAGAAGGAAAGAAGGAAGAAAGAAAGAGAAGAAAGAAAGGGAAGGAAGGAAGGAAGGAAGGAAGGAAGAAG
This sequence comes from Lynx canadensis, assembly GCF_007474595.2. NCBI lineage: Eukaryota > Metazoa > Chordata > Mammalia > Carnivora > Felidae > Lynx > Lynx canadensis. The sequence goes on from NC_044320.2 coordinate 23,202,304, forward strand.
GAAGGAAGGAAGGAAAAGAAGGAAGGAAGGAAAGAAAAAAAAAAAAAAGAAGAGAACGAAGGAGGAGGAAAAGGAAGAAGGAAGGAAGGAAGGAAGGAAAGAGGAAAGAAGGAAAGAAAGAAAGAGAAGAAAGAGGGAAGGGAAGGAAGAAGGGAAGGAAAGGAAGGAAGGAAGGACAGAAGGAAGAAGGACCTCCCTCCCTCATCCATCTTTATTCCTTCCTTCCTTCCTTCCTTCCTTCCTTCCTTCTTTCCTTCCTTCCTTCCTTCCCTCTTCCCCCCTTCCCTCCTTCCCTCCTTCCCTTCCACTACTTAGCAATTCCTCTATGAAGCACTGTCTTCTCTTGCCATTCCTGACATGATACACTCTTGATTCCCCCCCTACTTCTCTGGCTGCTCCTTTTCGTTTTCCTTTGTCAACTCCTTCTTCTCTATCTGGTGTTCCATGGGCCTCAGCCATGTGTCTTCTTTATTCTCAATCTCCATGTGCTTCCGAAGTACTGTCCTCAACTTCTGTGTCTTTGAATATCATCTCTAAGGGAGAAACTCCCATTTTTCTATTTCTAGACTGTATTTCTCTTTGGAACTTCAGGCCCATATAAATGCCAACTTTCTTTAAGTATCTACTTGCATTTTTCTAATGTAACATGTTAAAAAACCAACGCCTTGTTCTTCAACATTGCCTTCCCCCAAAATCTCTTTCTCTGATATTAACCTTCTCAGTAAACGATACCTCTATTCCCCAAGATGCCTGTGCCAGATACTTGCTCTGAAGCCTGCCTTTCCTATAATCCTACCAACAATGATCAGTACCTGTTGTTTCTACACAAGAAATATATTTATAATTCATCTGCTTAAATCTATCTCCACTGCCTGTCTCCTAATCCTAACACACCATATTTTTCACTGATAACCAGCTCCTAACTGGTCTACCCAGTTCAGTGACTGACTCTCTATAGTCAGTTCTCTAATATAACCCTTTCCATTGAATTTAAAACAAAATGAAAAGCCTAAAAGGTAACATGTGGTCTTCTCAGTGAAATTTATTTCACTCCTAAGAAAGAGACAAAGGGGATAAATTGGGTTTTGTTGGGTTTTGTTGTTGTTGTTTGTTCTCTGGGCATTTTTGAGTCTGGATGTGACATGGGGACCTGTGGTAGCTATTGAGCAAATGTGAAGGAAACAGGCATGAGAGCAAACCTGAATCACTAAATCTGCAGAGTCCAGAGATGGAAAGAAACTAGATTCAAAGCAATAGCACTGAGCTCTGATGAAGCTTCTACCCTACGCTCGTTCTAGCCCTAGAATTCTGTTTCTGTGAGATGATAAACATCCTCATTGTTTAAACCAGGTCTTGTGAGGGGTTTTGCTACCATTGGTGGAAGCATCCTAACTGATAGATAGGTCAAGAACTCAGTTTTAACCTAATGTAATGGATCTAAATGCAAGGCCACAGGAAAGAGGAAAGATGCATTATATGTTTAAGAGTTGAAATTAATGGGATTAAAGTATAGAGGAAGGAACTAGCATTGGGGGAAACATGAACACAAATAAGTGAGAGGGAAAATGTGATAGTCACACCAATGGTGCAAATAAAATACTATAGGAACTCAAAGGAGAGAGTTCATTTCTCAAAAATAGGTATTAACAGGGTTCCTGGGTGGCTCAGTTGATTGAGCGTCTGACTTTGGTTTAGGTCATGAACTCGCGTTTCATGAGTTTGAGTCCTGCCTCGGGCTCTGTGCTGACAGCTGAGAGCCTAGAGCCTGCTTCAGATTCTGTGTCTCCCCCTCTCTCTGTTCCTCCCCTGATCATACTCTGTCTCTCTGTCCCTCTCTCAAAAATAAATAAAGAATAAAAAAAAAAACTAAAAAATAAGTATGAGGAAATGGTTTGTGGCATAGAGACATACGGGGTAGAACTTCACATCGAGTTTCATAGGCACCAAGGTGAAGAAATATCTCCAAGGATAAGAAAATTGTGAAGGGCACATTTCAGGTTGGGGAGAGGGAAGAAGACAGGTAATCAATTTTTAAGAGAAAAAAAAATTAAAGAAGTACCCTAAAGTTTGAGTTTAGAAGTCCAGTAGAGTGTCCACTGTGTGACAGAGGCCTAAAGTTTAAGTTTAATGTGACAGGTGACTATATCCACTGAGGGTACCTTATATTTGCTGCTAAAAATATATATATATTTTTTTTCAATACATTTCCAAGAAAGATTCTCTTATATAGATGCTACTTCTCTGCTTTATTCTGAATTTCATGGTCTGCTAAAGCAGAGTTAAGAATAAACTAATTTTTAATAAGTTATAATTTTTCATAGATCATCATTATTTCCTTAGTAAATGAGATAAATACTTATTTAAAGTAAAATTTTAATGATTTCCAAGTTCAAGATGACAATAAATATTATTAATTTTCCCTTACTATTTGATATTAATTTTCTGAAAAATTATGAAGCAGGAAGTTAAAAGCTTATCTTTATTTATTTTTTTTTTCCAACGTTTTTTTTATTTATTTTTGGGACAGAGAGAGACAGAGCATGAACGGGGGAGGGACAGAGAGAGAGGGAGACACAGAATCGGAAACAGGCTCCAGGCTCTGAGCCATCAGCCCAGAGCCCGACGCGGGGCTCGAACTCACGGACCGCGAGATCGTGACCTGGCTGAAGTCGGACGCTTAACCGACTGCGCCACCCAGGCGCCCCAAAGCTTATCTTTAAAAAATAGGATTAATAAGGCTAAGATCATGGAAAAATATGTGATACTTTTCCGAATCATTAATCACAATAAATAATAAAAGTAGATTATTAAAGAGATCAACTAAATTTCACACTTTTGAGGTTAATAACAGTGAGTTTGGTGCACACTGAATCATATAGGTTATTGCTGCTTGGTTATCTGTGACCTCCAAATTGCACATTTCCTATAGTTTAACCTGATTTCCTAGTGATTAGCCAATTTTTTTTTAACAAAGCTACTCCAATTTTAAAATATGTTGGTGAATTTTTTCTGGTTTTTAGTAGATAATTTTCACTGTAAGAGACTGAGTGCTAGTGATTAAGAGCATGAACTCAGAACCTAGATTGCCTGTGTTAAACCCTGGCTCCAATACCCACACATGCTGGTTTTCAACAGGTCACTTGACTTCTCTGTGTCTTAATTGTTTATTTTGTAAAATGGCTATAAAACTAGTATCTCATTCATAGGATTATTTGTGAGGAATAACTATGTAATCACATCCAATGTGTATAGAGCAATGCCTGGCATATACTAAGTCCTCAGCGACTATGAGACGTTGTTTATTACTATTATTATTCTCTTATATTCTATTCATATATTCAACACTCTAAACCTAAGGAATCCATTATTAGGTCCTATTGACTGAATCTTGTTCTTGGATGTTCTTCCCAGGATAATAAGATAAAAACAACATCAGGGTCACCTGGGTGGCTCAGTTGGTTAAGCGCCCAACTCTTGATTTTGGCTAAGGTCACAATCTCACGGTTCAGTTCATGAGATCAAGCCCTGCATCCGGCTCTGCATTGACAGTGTGGAGCCTGCTTTCGATTCCCTCTCTCCCACACTCTCTCTGCCCCTCCCCCGTTCACCCTCTCTCTCTCAAACTAAATAAACATTTTAAAAAATCAGTCACTTGTATTTACTCTATTAAATGTTACTGAATTGGGATTTTCCCATCGCTTTCTTCAAAGGAAAGCATTAAATAACCTCATTCCACCCACGATGACAGAATGCCAAAGCTCATACCATCTGTCCTTCATAAACTGCCGCAGTTCCCAACCACTTTCAAAACTAGACAATGCTCATAATAGCCAGGTGAACTTCATTGTTTTGTCATTTCTTTCCCCTTATGATACACTGGAAAAAGAGAATTATATTTCCTTCTGCTTTCTGGGCTCCTTCCCCTTTCTTTTCACCTTTCCAAGTCCTACTTTTCTTAATGACCCTGACCAAGAAGTCGCTTGCAACTCACATACAATGGCACACTTGCAATAAAGTTTTACGGAAGTAAATTAGCATGTGCTAGCACTTCATGTGAGGGAAACTACAGTTTGTACTTGGGAAAGGGTTATGTATTTTTTTATCCGGTTTCTTTTTTAAAGTTTTAAATAATGGGGGCGCCTGGGTGGCTCAGTCGGTTGGGTGTTCGACTTCAGCTCAGGTCATGATCTTGCAGTCTGTGAGTTCGAGTCCCGCGCCGGGCTCTGTGCTGACAGTTCAGAGCCTGGAGCCTGCTTTGGATTCTGTGTCTCCCTCTCTCTCTGCCCCTCCCCACTCATACTCTGTCTCTCTGTCTCTCTGTCAAAAATAAATAAACATTAAAAAAATTTTTTTTAAGTTTTAAATAATGGAAACTTCTGAAGTTCATAATAGTCCTTCAATCTAATGTGCTCAATTAAGGCTTTAAAAAAAAACAGGTGAACTTTGTTCTATGTAAGACTTCAACTGATGAAATGAGACCCACCCACATTATGGAGGGCAATCTGCTTTACTCAAAGGTCACATATTTTAATATAAATCTCATTTAATGTAAATCTCAAAAGCACTCTTACAAAACTTTCAGAATAATGTTTGCTCAAACAGTTGGGCCCCATGGCCCCTCCAAGTTGATACATAACATTAATCGTCATATTCACCCAAAAATATAATCTTATGTGTTGAAGGCCACCTGATCACCTGGTCAGTTCCTCTCAGAGTGACTTTTGCCATGGTTAATTCACTCTTTCTAGGGTTGTGAACCTACCTTACCTGACGAGAAACTTACATTTATAGGCACAGTCAACATGAATTTAGTTCTTTGAATTAGGTTCACATTAAACAAGTTCACAGATTGTATAAATACACTTATGTTTGTGTACACAAAATTCCAACATGTTCCTTGACAATGAAAAAAAATATGAAGCCAAGGAAAATGAGTGAGTCTACAAATATTTATTGAAGGCTGCTATGTTCCCGACACTATATGGAAGTTGAGAAATATAACAATGAACACCACAAGCTTGACTCCTGCCAAGAGGAGCTTGTGGTCTAACTGACCTGACTACTGTATTGATCCCGTATGCATCACACTAGTTTTCTATCAATATGCAACAAGTTACCACAAACTTAGTGGCTCAAGAACAATGAGTATTTACTAGCTGTTATTTTGGGGGGTCAGAAATATGGCCTGGTATAGCTGGATTCTCTGCTCAGAGTATCAGGAGGCTCAAATCAGATGTCAGTCAAGCTGAGTTATTTTCTGTAGGCCCTGGGGAAAATTTTGCTTCCAAACTCATTCTTGCTGGCAGAATTTAGTTTCTTCAAGTTATAGGAATGAGGTTCCTGCCTTCTTGTTACTCTCAGACAGGGAGGACTCTCACCTCCTAGAGAGCTCTCACCAGGAACAGTTGTATCTTAAAAGTATGGCATATTGTCGCTGTTTCTCTCATTCTATCTCTCTCTTTCTCCCCCTGTTGTTGTTGTTGCTGAGAATGCTTCTTGAAGCATAGCACTTCTACACTATTGACATTTTGGACCAGATAATTCTTTGTTATGAGGGGGGGGGAGCTGTCCACCACATTGTGGGATACTTAGCAGCATTTCTGACTTCTCACTAGATATCGATAACAGCCCCTTTGCTTCATTTGTGACAACCAAAACTGTCTCCTGCCATTGTCAAAGGTCTCTTGGAAAACAGACAGCCCCCACTGAGAACCACTGCTTCAGGGAAAGCCGATGTTCAGATGACTGCTAAACAAAGAGAGTTACATGAACTAAAGAAGTTTCTCTTACCCAAGGAAGCCTTAATTTTTCTCACTCTATACTACAGGGATAGTCTTGGCAGGGAAACGATAATCCTCACGTCCTCTTAACCGACAGCGGTTTCTTCCCCCAGACACCAGCCCATGATGCTTCTTGTCCTTTCTGATCACTGTCTATCTCCCAATCCATCCTATCCTATTTCTGCTTATTAAATGAAGCCACGTCCTCCTTCTCTGGGATTGTTTCATGATCATCTTGACTGAAGTTTTAAATGTTTCCTACCTCTTCAATTGCACCGTAAAGACCCTCCCACTTGGTTTACTTTGCTTTGCTTTTACTTAACACAATCAGTCATTGTACATGAATTCAGTTTAATTCAAAGGGCAAACGTTTTCAAGTTCTTACAATATCAGACAGGGCAGGTTTCTGATATCTCATATGTAGCATCCATTTTTTTTTTCTATCTTTTTTACTTCCTTTTCCTATAATTTATATTTTTTAAATGTATTTGTCTTTTCCTTGCACTAGACAACAGGCTATCTTATTTCATACTGAATGTATGTAGACCTCCACAGTGCCTAGTTTGTAGTAGTAATAGTCAATGAATATTTACTGAACGAAAAAAATATGCATGTATGTGTGTTTGTGTGTGTGTGTGTGTGTGTGAATACTCACATACATGTGTATACGCAGATATTCAGAAAGCATTCTAAAGAGACCTGAACATTTCTTTTAGTACAGAATAGTCTGGCATCCGCTTCAAACCAAGTAAGAGAACTGAAAGTATACACTTAATATGTATTACTGTTGTTTGAGGGGAAAGGACGTCTGATGGAAGCCTTTATAGTTAATGTCATGGGTGAGAAATGCTGTAATTACTTTAATGTTTGAATTTATAGCAATGGATTTGTTTGGAACACTGGGTTAAATGAGGGCGGCAAGCAATGTCTATCCTAGTCTTTCTTTCCAGTACCTAGCAGGGATTTGTCCTTTTTAACTTTTCTGATGAAAATAAAATAAAATTTAGAAATACATATGGTAAAACCTTGGTTTTCGAGCATAACTCATTCTGGAAACAGGCTTGTAATCCAAAGCACTTGTATATCAAAGCAAATTTTTCCATAAGAAATAATGAAAACTTAGATGATTCATTCCACAACCCAAAAGTATTCGTATAAAAATGATTACAATCTGTAATATAATGCAAAATAATAAAGAAAATACAAAATATAATGAAAAATACACAAATTAACCTGCACTTACCTTTGAAAATCTTCGTGGCTGGTGTGAGGGAGACAAGGGAGAGGAGGATGCCATGTGTAGGATGACTTTCACTATCACTAACACAATCACTGCTCTTGGCTCGATGGAATCTTTTTCTGCGTGGGGGTCATAGCATACACTTGCCTGGATGTTGAGTAGAATACAGTATTAATAGAGTACATTTAATTAACAATAATTAAGCTCTTGTGGTATACTGTATTTAATGTAACTGGCAATAAGGCAGCAGAGGAAAGTGTCTATATCTGCAGGCAGCCTGACCTAGAAGGAAGGAAAGCATTCCTAAGCTTACTGTTGTCTGGAAAAGCAAAAGACTGTCCATGGGTGTTTTGAAGTGACAAAATACACTAGTGCCAGTTGTGGGCACCTTCCAACGTTCTGAAAAGTCACTGATTTCTGCCGAACACCACAGCCTAAGACCGAGCATCCAGGCATAGGAGACAATCACCCACAATCCCACAGTAAGAGAGGGAGAGAGAAAGAGAGAAGAACCATTGGCTCAGTTGTGATCATGCGATGTTCAGCGTCACATACTACTCATATTGCAAGACATCACTTGTTTATCAAGTTAAAATTTATTAGAAATATTTGCTCATCTTACGGAACGCTCACAGTACATGCTACTGTATTTTTAACAAGTGACCCTAATTGCTTGAATATCTTACCTGCAGCAGTTACTGAAGTATAATTGGTGCTCTAGGTGAATTGTAACAAACTCAGTTACTGTGATTAACAAGGACTATACATGATGCATTTTAGACCATAGTGTAAACCTGTAGAAATTGAAGCAAAACTTCTCATCATTTTTTCACTTGTCTCTCAAAAGTCAATCTTTCATCCAAAAGGTAGAACATGTGGTGCCAGTTGTGACCGTGAGACAAGTTACTCATCCTATCCACACCACAGGGAGTTCATCTGTCACATAAATGATCGTAAGATCTAGCGAACAAGACTGTTGTGCCTCATACACAGAAAGTGATTAACGAGTCATAGCTTTTGCTCTCTGTAGGCAGGCACCTCTTTGTAATTCTTTTTTATTGTGATAAAGACAAAAAAAAGAGGAGTTGCCACTTAAATTATGAGACAGTGCTCATCCCAACAAGTGCCCACCTTAATGCCCATCACCTATTTAGCCCATCCTCCCACCTACCTCCCCTCCAGCAACCCTCAGTTTGTTCTTGATAGTTAAGAGACTTTTATGGTTTGCCTCCCTCTCTTTTTTCCCCCTTCCCCTATGTTCATCTGTTTTGTATCTTAAATTCCACATATGAGTGAAATCATATGGTTTTTGTCTTTCTCTGACTGACTTATTTCACTTCAGCATAATAAACTCTAGCTCCATCCGTGTCGTTGCAAACGGTGGGATTCATTCTTTTGAATGGCTAATAGTTGACAAGCACTGGGTGCTGGATGTAAATAATAAATCACTAAATTCTGCTCCTGAAGCCAGTATTAAGTAACTAGAATTTAAATAAAAACTCGGAGCAGCAACAACAACAAAAGCCACAAACTACCAAAGCTCATTCAAAAAAAAAAAAAAATCATGAGCCAATGCTATCTTTCTAGATAGACTGTGAGACACACCCTGATTTCTCAAATGTTAAAATATGAAAAAAGTGAGTTTTATAATCAAAAATATGTGATGTTGCTTAGAAAGGATATTGTTCACACATTCATGCATTCATTATTGATTGAGCAAACTGTTCCTGAGCACGTACTGAAAAGGATCATGATAAAAGTTAGCTCTGCTTTATTTTAGATTATACAACTATCTACAAACTTTGGAAATAAAGGCAAAAATTCATAAAACGGTACTACTTTTATTGAACCATTTCTTTAAGATTTCACTTATTTTCTCTTTCTGTGAAGAAGTATCCGACTCAGGCTTTTGCTTAGATGTTTAGGACAGAAAGATGGTACAGAATTGATCCTGCACTGAAGGCATTCACAACCTAGGAGGAAGGCAGGCAAGGAAACAAATAATGATGATACAGTGGACTTGACTCACTGTCAGGAAAGTGCAGAGAAGGGAGCAGCTTCCGTGCCTGCCCCAATGTACACATGAGCAAAGCAGCAAGGTGATTCCCCCATTTTCATAATACGATGATAAGAAGGAAATGAAGGAAAAAAAACCGAACAATGTGTATTTGACCTACTTGAACTAATAAAATTTTAGGATGATGATGGGACTAATTACCAGGTTTTCCCATATTATTTGTTGACCAGATTTAAAAAGCTATTTAAAAGCAGATATTAACTCAGCAGTACTGCTTTTACACCATTCAAATATTCCATGAGGCATTTTTTTTTTCAAGATCTTCCTAGTACTTTGACATCAGTGTCTTTGTCACTAGAGCTGCCTGTTGATGTATCACACTGTTTTTTGCACACGTTGTCTTCATTCTGTCTAAATTGTAGACGTATAGCACTTGTTTAATCTATGTATCACCACTGAAAGTTTTATCCAGTTCAAGTGCCTATGTAAACATTGGAATCATTTTTTTAAAATTATCCTTTTGGGGGCAACCTGGGTGGCTCAGTCGGTTTAAGCATCCGACTCTTGATTTTGGTTCAGGTCATGATCTCAGGGTTTGTGGGATGAAACCCCAATCAGGGCTCGAAGCTGACAGTGTGGAGCCCTGGGAGTCCCTCTCTCTTTCTCTCTATCTGTCCCTGCCCTGCTCACTCTCTCACTCTCTCTCAAAAAAATAAATAAACATTTAAAAATTTATCCTTTTCAAGTATATTTGTGATTTCCATATTATAACCACTCCCTGTATTACATTTCTAAGAGCTACATAAAAGTGCTAAATGCCAGTGACCTACACTAAAATAAATATAATGAAATAAGTATAATGAAAGCTAGCCTTATGCAAAATGAACTTGTTATCTGCATTTGTTATCCACACCCATTACTTTTGTCTCTGTGCCCATTTCCCTCTCTATGGTATATTCATTTTATTCCATACTACTTACCCAGCACTCTCATACACTCCCTTCATCCTCCTGTATCAAAGACTTCTCTTGGAGAAAGCTAGGAAACCTGTTATGGACATCTATGTAACCCAACAGCAACCATGAGTTAGGTCCTATTATCACTATTTTAGAGACAACAGAACTGCACCTTATAGAAGTTAGATAAGTTTTAGAGTTGGAATTTTAGAAGCAAGTTTATAGGAACACACATCCTTGCTTTGAAACATGACATTATATATGGGTCTAGATCTTTGCTGAGTTTGATGTGCAATATCAAGGAATTTACAATCCATCTGGGGAGGAAAGACTAACATATGGGAAACAAACAGGGAAGAAGTCAAGGGTGTATGTCCTTCAACAGTAAGCTCATTTCGAGAATAAAGAGATCTTTGAGAGACTGAAGAGTCATGAAAGAAAGACCTTGAAAAATTACTAGAATGTAGATAGCCAATGAACAGAAATGGTGGCAAGCTGGTAGTGGGAAGTGAAAGAGGTACATGGAGATAGAAATTCTACATAGAAGTTCAGGGTCATAGAGTGACTAAGGTAGAAGTTCATAGGTGGACGTTCAGGGCCATAGAGTGACTAAGACAAGAAGAGTTTCCAGTTATAGGAATTAAGATCGGATATGGGTCAGGAGTTTATATACGAAAGATTCCAATATCAGATAGAGATTGTACCAGATGTGCTAGTCCTTGTAAGTTACGGTATGCTGTAGGTTGTGGTATGAGGAAAAAGATACATAGCAGAAAACTCATCTGGCAGCCACATACAAAATGGACTAAGTTTGTGATGTGACAGAAGAGAATCCAACTAACAGGCTGTTACAGTAGTCCAGGTGTGGGATGATGACGGCCCGGACTTTTTTCCCCCTTATGTAAAACTCATGGCAACAGCCATGTCTATGAAGCCTTTCAGAGAATAATACAAAAACATGGCCTTGCCAACTTGGAGATTACCAGTTTAACTGGACAGAAGCCATGGACAAGTGAGTCACCAGAGACATTTTAAACAATGCATTCAGTCTCACTTTGTATTCAGCTGCAGTATACCTGGAAGGTAGGGTAAGGCTATTATCAAAAACGGTGCTGAATAATTCTGTGATGCCATAGCCCAGCCATTCTACCTATAAAACTACAGCCTATGACCCAACCACCAAATGGAATTATATGTTGAGAAAAAAGTAATTTACTGTTATACACTAACGTCAGTAGGTTCCACTAATTGAAAAAATGTTGAGCTTATCAAGATCTAGAGAAAACAACAGTTTCTGTGGTCACTCTCAAATTACAGGGAAAACCCCACAATTTGCTGTCACGGACAATGTCTTTAATTTAGGAAAATGGAAGAAAAGAAATTTAATGTTGTGAAGCATTCCAAATGTTTTTGGATTCACATTCTTTTTCTATTTGCTTTTTCAGAATGTTTCTGCGTGTGTGCTCTGTTTACTAATGTGGACAGTGTAATAAAGGCTTCCAGGATAGTGGTACTGCTCCCTATTTGTATTCCACAGGGTAGACAGAATCTACTTTAGAAGCCTATATGGATAAGCACCTGAATTTATTTAGATGCTCCTGGAATTTCAGAGAACCTAGTGCTTCTCTCTGCTTTATCGCTTTAGATCTTATAGAAGAGGCAGAATTTACACTTACCAGAAATAATTGACCAAGGAGGAAAAATAGTTTGGGAGTAATGCCTCCTGAACCATCGTCTCCCCAAATATGGGATGTGCACTCTGCTGGTAGGCTGACTATTCTGTGAGAAATGAGATGAAGCCATGTGTGACCTCTGAGGATAGCAATGGGGAGCTGGGGGAGGAGGTGGGGAACCTGAGGACTGTAGCCGCAGAACTTGTTCCATACAGACAAGTGCTGTCCAACAGAAGCGGAATGAGAGCCAGAATGTGAGCTGCCTATGTAATTTAAAATTTTCTTGTACCCACATTTAAAAAGTCAAAACAAACAGGCAAGATTTATTTTAATAGTATATTTCATTTGATCTGATCTCTCCAAATTATTATGTCAACAAGTGATCAATATAAACATTATTTATGCATATCTTATGCCCTGTTTTATATGAAATCTGGTATCCATTTTACATCCTCAGCACATCTCGATTTGGACTAGCCACATTGGAATTACTTAATAACTACACGTGGCTACCCTGGTGTACCCTAACTTTTCACAAAACTGCTTAAACCAGAAAAGGTGTTCTCATTCGGAAATAAGAACGTACTATCACTGAGATAGGCTCATCAAAATTGAAGAAGCAGAAAGAGAAGGAAGTGAAGAAACTTTTACAATCATTTTAACCTAGAGTTTAAGTTTATTCTCATGAGCAAATTCGCTCCTTGTGTGCATTAGAGAGCTTGCAAATGAGGACACAATTGTCAGTGTGAATACTGATCTCTGATGAAGTGTTTACGGGCCTACAACAAAACAAGCAAAGACTACAGTGAGATTTCCATAAAGTCAAATTTATTTAATTTAGAACACTCCCTTTTTTGGGGTGTCAAAATGCCATTACCTTTATTAAATTAGTAGTAGTAAATGATTAATGGATATGTTTTTAATGTCTACTCTGGCAAAATAAATTTTGGCAAGTCTACTTTAAAAATGACTATTTGAAATATGAAAGTCAGGAAAATTAGTCTAGAGACAACTGTTAAAGGGACAGAGACCTATTTTGGGAATCAGGACCAGTGTTCAAGTTCCGTTTCTGCTAATGAAACCTTTATTTATTTTTTATTTTTTTTTTTTTTTTCTTTTTTTTAGAGAGAGAGAGCATAAGCAGGGGAGAGGGGCGGGGGGGAGAGAGAGAGAGAGAGAGAGAGAGAGAGAGAGAGAAAGAGAGAGAATCTTAAACAGACTCCATGCTCAGCTCAAGGTTGAGTCTTGATGTGGGGCTCAATCCCACAACCCCGGGATCATGACCTGAGCAAAATCAAGAGTCGGACACTCACACACTGAGCCACCCAGGCGTCCTACTGCTAACAAACATTTTAAATGGCCTGAATCCACTCACTGAGCCTCTCTGGTGCTCACATATTCATCTGTAAAATGAGGGATTTGGATCAGATTACCACTTAGGTGGATTATACCTATGAAATTCTCTGTTTTTATGACTCAGCTAAGATCTTTTAGGAGGGCAGTGACAAGATAGCGAAGGCAGACAGTGGCTCCTGACACAGAGCTAGTGCGTATTTCCACCAGAGGCAAATTATGTGATCCCTGTTTCAGAAACTCCCCCTTGAAAGCCTATGAAAGGAAATGTGCTACATAAATAAATGATCATCAAAGGAAAGATTTGCTTCTAAAATACAACCTGTATGTACATGGTGATGTAGGCATGTAATACCTTCTGAGTCATGCCCACAAAGCTGCCCCATCTCCTGACATGACTAATGCACCTTTCCCCAATCCTTATGTGAAGCTACATTATGGTTTTGGCAGTTAAACTGATTGATATTTGGCTTTATCATTTTAATACTTCTATAAAATACCTGTTTAACCTGTTCTAATCTGTTGGTGTGTAGGAGTTGAAATGGTTTCCAATAAGTGAACTGAAATGCTTCTCTTGATTTATTACCTAAGGTTGGAAGGAAGAGGAATTTAGTTCAATATATAATAGTATTTATTTGAATAGGTTGTATAAAAATATAACTGAAAATCAGCCAGTGTGTCGTAGTATTGGTATTTCACTCAAGCAGAAATTTGCCCCTGTAGAAATTTGCATGGCTTTAAGTCTGAATTCTGCCACCTTGCACTAACTGGCATTTTGTAGTACTACCAGTATTAGTCTTCCTGCCAAAAAAACCTTTTGAACTGATCTTTTGTTCTTTTTTTTTCAATTATTTTAATGTTTATTTTGAAGAGAGAGAGACAGAGTGCGAGTGGAGGAGGGGCAGAGAGAGAGAGAGAGAGAGAAAGAGAGAGAGAGATACAGAATCCAAAGCAGACTCCAGGTTCTGAACTGTCATCACAGAGCCCGAAGTGGGGCTCAAACCCCCCCAACCACCTGAGCCAAAGTCAGACGCTTAACCAACTGAGCCACCCAAGCACCCCGTGATCTTTTGTTAGTAATTGTTCTAAAAATATGCTAGAGCTCAATTTTCACAAGAGGAATTGGCTTTATAATGTTGGAGGGTGGTGGGCTTACTGTTTTTGTTTGTTTGTTTTGTTTGTTTGAAGTTTATGTGCGGATATTATTTGCGACTCTAGGTTTTTTGAAGGTGTGCCCTACTCTTCATCTCAGAAAAAAAAATGGTCCCCAAATATAATCAGGGGCCACACCCAAAAACAAATTCTAAGTGCTTCAAGCTTCTATGAAGAAAATATAAATGGAAAATACAAATATTAAAAGTGTGGTTTTTTCCAATAAAACCCTCTAAACTCTCACCTTCCTATTCTGATGTTTACCTATTATAGAGCACACTTCCCAATATAGACCTTTAGCTACCAAAGAGATAAATTTAGCTTGATTTCTATTTACCTTATAAATATTTAGACTTTAGATGAGTCAGGTTCAACAATTTTTAAATAAAAAGTTTCTACGATTTCAGAAAGTGTGAAAATTCTGTGTAATAGTTGAGAAATGTTATTTGCTAAAAAACGGGCTGATCACATTATCTCTTTTCTCATTCGAGAATTAAATGAGCTAGCCTGGTCTTCTTACTGAATAAGAATTCTATTATTTGAGAGTTACATGTATGCTTATTATCTGATTAAAATAAGCAGCTAAATTCTAACCTTTTAAAATAAAGATGCAAAAATTCATAGACAAATCAGTTCATATAATTTTTCTGTGCCACACTGAATTTTGGGTTGATAAATGTAATAGATTATATTTATACATACATGGATATTTACTATAAAAATATAGAAGTCTACTATTTTCTGGAACTCTAATATTTAATTATTTATTTGTTTGTTTATTTTTTATTTGAGAGAGAGAGAGCACAAGTCAGGGAGAGAGACAGGGGAGAAAGAGAATTTTAAGCAGGCTCCACGCTCAGCCCAGAGCTTGACATGGGGCTTGATCCCATGACCCTGGGATCATGACCTGAGCCAAAATCAAGAGTTGGATGCTCAACCAACTGAGCCACCCAGGCGCCCCTGGAACTCTAATATTTAATGTTTCAGCAAAAGCAAGGAAGTAAGCCAGATCTTTTTTTTTTTTCTGAATTACTTGAAGCAATTCCTCTTAATGTATTTATATTAGAACTAAATATATATTTCTAATGTGCCTTCTAAAGTCTGAACAGATGATTTCTTTCATCTGAACTGTTGAAGATAATGAAGCCATTTTTGCAGTAGTAAATCTCTTCTTTGCTAGTATTTGTCCACCAGTAATGAGCAAGTTAGACTCAGCATTTGTTAAAAAATTCCACTTTCTCTTAAGCATATGAGTTATGTTATTGAATCTGGAATTAATATTACTGAAGTAGTCACATTTAATCCATTGTGGAAACAAGAATAAGAATAAATGTAACTGATCATTTCCTTGGTTCTTCCAAAACTATATTGGCAATACACTTAAAAACTGAGTTGCCGAATACTTAGACACACAACTGTTCATCCAATAAACATTTATTGAGCAGCTTCCGTTCATGAATTTGTTCCTTTATTTGTCCTGCAAATACTTTTCTGAGTACCTACTATGTATCAGTCATTGTGTTGGACACCAGAATGTGTCCGGGAAGAAGACCCGGTTGGCTTCTGCCTGCATGGAGCTGGCAGTCTAATATAGGGAGAGTCACCACTGTGAGACAAGTGTGCATGTGATGAATGTCATAAAAGACCAGGGAAAATTGAAATGAGCATTTATAATAGGTGTGCCTGATCTGAAAGGCAAAGACGAAAGATTCTCATAAGGAAGTCACAGGTAAGCTAAGAAGTGAAGAAATATTAAGAGTCAATGTTAGGTCACAAGAGTGAAAGAGAGAAGACAGAACATTCCAGATGAGAAACTAGTTAGGCTTCCACCTCCTGAATCCTGAGTGATGGTGTAGCATACAAGAGGTAGAGCAAAGTGAGGAACAGCGTAAGATGAGGGCTCCAAGAGCTAGTCAAGAGGTTGATGGGGCAGGAATCATGTGGGCTTTATATTTGATTCCAAGTCCAACAGGAAGCCAGAGAAAGGTGTTTGGTGGGAGTTTCTGAGAAAAACAATCTTGGAGTATGGAGGACAATGTGAAGGGAGGCAAGCATAGAAATTCAGAGACTGTTCTGAATCATTACAGGAGTCTGAGCAATGACTTGGACCAGGGACGGGGCTGTGAAGATTGAGGGATGGGATAGATTCTAGATAATTAGAATACAGACTCAATAGGACCTGGCTATTACCATAGATATGAGGATAGAGATAGTGTCCTAGATTTCTGGCTTGGGAAACTGGGAGGATGGTGGATTTTTGAGGAAGCTGGACAAGGAAGACAAATTCAGGGAAAGTCAGATGAACTCACTTTGAGCATGTTGCTTTTAAGGTGCCTGTGAGACACTCAATTGTTGATGACAACTAAGCATTTGAAAACATGATCTGGGGCTCAGAAAAGAGGTCTGAGTTGGAAATATAAATTTCAGATTTGCTTTTATGGATGGTAATTGAAGACATGTGAGTATCTGAGATTGTCTAACGAGAATGTGCATAGAGTGAGAAGGCTAGAAATCACACGACAGAGATCTGAGAAACTCCACTACCTAAGGGTCAAAAAGGAGAGGAGCAACTGAGAAAGGGTAGTCTGGGTCAAAAAAGAAAACCAAGAGAGAAGCCTACAGAAAAGAGAGTTTAGAGGAGAAAATTGATCCACAGTGTTGAATTCTGAGAGGTCAATTCAGGTATATGCTGTATAGGAGAAATTATACTGAGTGCTCTGAGGACTACAAAGATGACAAGGCATAAACCTTCCCCTTAAAGAGCTAACTAACCAGTGGGGGTTGGGGGGGGAGGGATGGGCATATAATTAACCTCCAAACAGAGTAGAATACAGACGTGCTTATTGGGTTAGATGCAGGTACTTGGAGAATAAGGAAAAATTGACATTATTGTCCAAGTACAAATTTGTCTTAAAATGTTTATTTATTTTTAATTTTTTAAACATTTTACTTATTTTTGAGAGACAGAGAGAGACAGAATGCAACTGGTGGAGAGGAAGAGAAAGAGGGAGACCCAGAATCCGAAGCAGGTTCCAGTCTCAGAGCTGTCAGCACAGGGCCCGACGCGGGGCTTGAACTCACGCCCGAACCATGAGATCATGACCTGAGTCGAAGTCAGATGCTTAACTGACTTAGCCACCCAGGCACCCCCTATTTTGCTTTATATGTGTCATTTTTCTGGCACAGAGCAGCTGCATATGACAAAGAAGAAATATTTTCCTGTTCAGGAATCAGAGTTTTTGACCCTGGCCCAATAACTCAGGCACATATTAGCTTATTCAGGGAAGAGTTTCAGAATCTGTTTCTTCTGTAGTTGGCTTTGCCCCGTCCCGGTCACTTCATAGAGATCCAGGAATTTGGCCTTAAAAGATTGGACCTTAAGGCAAAGGAAGATATTGTTCTTTCCTCTTCAGGGTGACAAAATAGCCCATCTGTTAAAATGTTCAGCAATAGCTGGGACAAATGTCAGAGACATTTAGTAATTGAAAATTAGAGATAATTTGCACACATCATAATTCAGTTATTACTTCAATCGTGATTATTTTAAAGTTGTTCTCAAATATTTACACATTTCATATGTATATCTCTTAATTTAATATAATATTTAAAGTTCAAATTTAACCTTTCAAAAGAAAGAAATCAAAGTTCTTTTTAGTAAAGTATTATTTTAGCAATTTTCGTTAAACAAGTATCTCTCTTACTAATTTAACATTCGTTTTCATTTGTGTTCACATTTGTTTTAGCAAAATTTCTGGTAGCTAAGCATATTTTGTTTGTTTATTTGCTCTTATTGTTGTTTGTTTTATGAATACCTTTTCTATGTGAATAAGATATTTTTGTAATCTTCCTTTAATACTTTTTAATATCATACTAGAAAATGCCTCATGCTTAAGAGCAATGGTTACATTTCATTAAAACAATTTGATTTAGAATATTCACTAATTAACTAGAATTTCTCTTTATTTATATGATGAATTGATGAAGCTTTCCAGACTATAATTAAAATTCCCAATTTAATTCAAATGCTTTGCGAGACTTTGTCTTGACCTTACTTTGATTTTATCTTATCCTCGCGTGTAGTAGGCAAAAGGCCTTTTGATAACCCTGCCGGTATTTTAAGATGCTCTCCTGGGGTTGCCTGGGTGGCTCAGTCCATTGAGTGCCAGACTTTGGCTCAGGTCATGACTCAGGGTTGGTGACTTTGAGCCCTGCATGGAGCTCACTACTGTCAGCGTAGAGCTCGCTTCAGATCCTCTGTCTCCCTCTCTGTGCCCCTCCGCTGCTCGTGCCCTCTCTCTCAAAAATAAATAAACATTAAAAAAAAATGTTTTTCTGGTCCATAGTCTTCCTCTTCACCTTCTTCAGCATGTCACTAGAGTTATTACAGTAATCTGAAAATATTTAAAGCTTTAAAAGGAACCTAAAAAAAACCAGTTTTCTTGAGCATAATGAATTCATATAAACTATACAAATTTCAAACAAATTGGATAAGGCTTTATGTTTATTAATGTATGTAGTGAATCAAGTGGTAGTTCCATACATTGTGATGAGAGAACACATGTTAGGTGGCATTTAAGTTTCTTTTGACATGAAAAAAAAAACAACAGGAATTAAAATGTATTTTTTTTCTAATATATTCTAGGAGAGTATCCTTTTTGTTTCTCTGGGAAATTTGTTATTGACATTTCAGAGTATCTGTCATGAGAGTTTATATATATCAGCTTTCTTAGTGCTTTTAAATTTAATCCCCAGCAATTTTGTCATCAACAAATAGCCATATTCATAACAACCCACTTTGGGTTTAATTCACATGTCAGAGATTCAACACATGTGGTTTCCTTTGGGCTGCACTGTTTTTGACTCAATATATAAAAAGCTGAAGGAATGCAGGTGCCAGACATTCAGCTTCATTCACGGAAAGATGCTAGAGAGAGCCAGAGGACTGGGGAAGCAGGGCAAAACAGCATGTATGGGATGATCTGATTTTTGCTTAAAAAAAGGTGGGGGGTTGATTTCTTTCTTCTTTCTATGTGTTTATACATTCATGTGATAGGGCAGTGACGTTGGAGGTGATCTTTTTCAACCATCTCTATATTTTCTTTGCCCTTGAGTTATTTTTACAAAACATAATCTGTTAAAAAATATATATATTGTTTTCATTTTAGGGCAAGATGATATACTCACCTACTGGGGTGGTGGCATGGGGATTCTATTCTATCCCAAATTTGAAGATTTAATTATAAAGAACAATTTTGAGCAAGATGCAGCCTGTATTATTTTCTTCTTATGTTTGTAACCGTTAAAAAATAACTAACGTAACCCTGAGTTCTATTGTATTTTTGAGTCTTTAAATAAGACACTCAAATCGATTCTGCATATTGGTTTTACAGATTTTACTTTTCAGATTGCAGATTTGAGAGTGCATGCTTTCTTCCACAAATATGAATGAAATTTCTAGAGTATTCATTGGTGTGTGTAGAATATCATTTTCAAAACTAAGCTTTCCCTTCCACACACAGAAATTTTAGAATATTCTTGTCAGAATATCCCTAAAGTAATCTAATGGATTCCGCTCACTCTTTTCATACTTCTGTGTCTTTTCCTCCACTCTTTCTTATCTTTTTTTCTCACTGTTGCTCTTGAGCATTCCTAGGAAACACTTGGATAGAATGGAAAGAAATTCAAGTTAGACAACTTGGACTTGACTCATGTCTCTGCCACTTACCAAGTGAATTACCTTGAGTATCAATTAACCTTTCATGTAATTGTCTCAGCTTCCTCATCTGCAAAGCAGGGATAATAGCACTGCCTTAAATGCCTCATTGCGTGGTTGTAAGGATCAAATTATAGGATATATGTACACTATAAAGTAGTGTACAAGAAAAAGATATTCCTATGATTATTAGTATTATTTTTAGTAGGTTTAGGAAGGCTGTTAATAAAGATCATATATTATGTTTTGGCTGTCTTTATCTCAGACCACAGAAAACAGACCATTGAGAATCTTGAAAATTAAGGTTTTAGAAACATAGATAGAAGGTCACAAATGTCTGGATAATAAAGTAACAGCAAGGTTGGAGGGAAATATGAAATATGTAAATATTAACACAAGTGTGGGTATGAGAAATTGAGTTGCACCCGAACTGTTTCCATGTATATATTCCCCTTTGACTGTGGAAATTGCAGAGACAAGTCTTTTTTAGTTTATCTCAAAAGTCCCACGTTACACAATTTATGACTTTCTCTGTGTCTTAATTTGTAAAAGAGAGTTAATAATATCTAACTACAGGATATTATGTGGGTATTGCTCTGTGGTTTTAAAGAAGGACTTAAAACCAGTTGAATAGATCCAATTGAACAAATATCAATTAGTGACTATGTGTAAGATGTTGCACTTGGCAGCGACAGAACCTCCTAAAACATAAGATGTCATCCTTGGAAAAATACACATTCTGAAAGGTAGATGATATAGGTCAATAAATATAATTCCAGGTAAAAAATCCAGGTGCCTATGGGGGTATAAATAAAATGCCATGGCCTTCAGAGGAAGGAGGAATCCACTGTGTCAACGTCCAAAAGTTTTATAGGAAGGTGTGTGATATTGATGTGAGTAGTTTGGGATGAATGTCCTATAGAGTTATCATAGTGGCGCTTGACATGAGCCTCAAAGGATTGTAATAAAGAGAATGAAGGGAGAGTCCATTTATTTACTCATTAGAAATTCACTGTGAGCATATTGTTGGTCATACCTTGTGCAAGGAGATGAGAATATGATGATGAAGAGACCACACATGAGCTCTCAGTAGGGAGTAAGACCAGGGGGAGGTGAACATAAAGCACCCCATTCAGTTTGGTGGGAGATACAAAGAGAGAGGATGGGCTCAAGTGTCCTAGGAATAAGGACATGTTCAAGGGGACACAGCATGACTAGTTGAATATGAAAAGGCATTTTTTCAAGTTCATTTATTTAGAGAGAGAGAGAGAGAGCAAGTGGGGGAGGAGCAGAGAGAGAGAGGGAGAGAGAGAGAGAAAATCCAACCATTCTCTGCACTGTCAATGCGTGGAGCCCAGTATGGGGCTCGAACTCACAAACCAACTGTGAGACCATGACCTGAGCCGAAATCAAGAGTTGAATGCTTAACTGATTGAGCCACCCAGGTTGCCCCCAGAAAGGCATTTTTGAACATAGGGATGAAATATACAGGGACAGGTTTTGAAAGTTTAATCTGACAGCAGAGTTCAGAATGGAATGAGGTGATTTTTAATGCCCAGGTACATATTGAGAATTTATGTGGGTGTAAAACATTTTATGCATATTCTTTAATCATCACAATGGTACTTAGAGGTAGGTGTTATAATTCTAATTTTAAAGATGAAGCAACTGAAGCTCAGAAAAACAAAATGACTTACTCAAAGCCATGGAGTTGATAAGCGGCTGTACTAGAATTTCAACCTGTGTTGAGTCCCAGGTCTGTGATCTTGAACTCTGCCCTAAACTGAATAGCAGGGAGAAAGGAAGTGAGCAGATAGAACCCAATCATCACCCTTGACCCTCAGCACTGATCGTGTGCTGTCACTCCATCATGTTCACTCATTTTCACAATAGGGATTTGGTGAGAAACCATGTGTTTCATTCAGACATTATTCGTTGATTCATTCCTTCAACAAATCTTTGTTATGTGAAATGTAGTACTAGGGGGTTAGATACAAGATAAAGGAGACAAACATGGAGGCCAAGCGTTTATGGGATATTGTTGAGCCTGGGAGTAGTTTGGTACAGCTGCCTGATAGGGTCATCCTATTGGTGATGACAGAGGTAAGTTCCAGAGAGACAATCAAGGGCTGGATCATGAAGAGCTCCTCACCCTTTTGGAAAAATGAAACATATCCATTACTAGTGGGAGTGTAAATTTAGCCACGTCTTTAAACAGTTGATTACAAATGGTGTGAAATCATCCTACCATTTGATTTCATACCTATGACACTCTGAGAAATTTCATTGAAGGAAATAATTTGAAATGTAGACATACACTTGTGCACAAATGTATTCATTGAAGCTTTATTTACAATACTAAATTTTAGAAACACCTAAATGCTTAGAAAAAAAGGGATAATTCAGCCAATTATAGTGCTTCAATATGAGTGTGATATGATTGTGATGTATAACCACTATACTATAAAGTTGTTCCTCATTGTTTGTGGATCCCATATTTTCAAATTGGCCTATTCAGTAACAATTATCTGCAACCCCAAAATCAACACTCACAGCAATTTATAGTCATTCACTAACATGCAGAAAGTAACAAAAAATTTGAGTTACTGGAAATCCATGTTCTCAGCTGAGTTATAAGCAAGGCAGTGTTCTGCCTTTTCACGTATTAAGTAACATGTCTTTAAATAGAAACACACATAACACAAAGTTATGTATTGATCAGTTGGTGAAACTCTTGTGACCAGAGGTTCACAGGAATCTAACCCTGTATCTCCCCTAGGAACAATGCTCCAATATTCTCTAATTCAGTGTTAACAGCAACTTCATAGAACATAATTAGCTCAAATGATGACTGTGTGTGTCATTATTTGTGCATATGTATATATGTGTACACAGCATATGTGGGTATATAGACACAGACACACATTATTCAAATATTAACTAATTATATATACCTTTTGCATTATAAAATAGTAATTTTCTAATCGTGTTTTGTGATATTTTCCATGGCCTCCTTCCCAGTTCTGAACAAAAGAAAATTGGAAACCCTTACATATGGGATCTGCTTTGTTTTAACAACATACTAATTTCATAAAGAAAGAATAATGCAACTAAATAGTAATGAATTTAGAGATTTAATTCTCCTGGAGATGATCAGGGTGGGTATAGCTAGAAGACTCTTGTTTGATATTATGTTAGAAGAAGCCAAGAGCTGGAGTCATAAGTTCCCCCTGCGAGAAAGGCTGAGACACAGGTCACCTCCTAAGATCAGCCTCCTTTAACCTGACATTCCTCTGGAAATTAGCTCAGCCTTTGCTGATGTCACAAAGTTGAGTTGATGAATATCTCAACTCTAAAGTTGTTTGTATCTCTTGGACAAAGTCCATGTGAGAAGGGTGATTTCCCAAAGGGATAATTTGTAGTATTTTAAAGATAGCCAAGAGAAAAATCATTTTTGCTTTGGTGAATGAATATCGAAGGCCTCTAAAAGATTGACAAAAAATAAAATCAGCCGACTGGGATAAAGCCAAGAAAACACACATAGACACAATTTATGATGGCGGCACGTCAAACACAAGGCATACTCTATGGCAACAAGAGTAATCAAAGGATTCCTTCAAGTTCCCACCACATGAGCACAGATAGCAGAAGAAGATTCAGTGAGTTCTTCTAGCCATTTGCTTAGGACTCTTTATTCTTGTTTATCTAAGCAGCAAATATTGTAATGTCGGTTACACGGCAGGATCAGGATGGCCTGGTTTGGATTAACAATGAAGAATCTTGACAATGAAACCACACAGTTTAGGAGGAGTTCACAGTAGGTCTGTGCACCATATAGCTCACAGAAATAAAATAAACTGACTTCTTTTTTATCCCCTCTTTTATGGGAGTGCACCAGTTTGGAGGCAGAATTTAAGGAAGCTTCCTTCTGGGAGCAGATATCTAAGGGGGGATTCCCTCTGTCATTTCTATTCAAAGTATTAGCATAATTCCTCAAGCACAGACTCTCTAAGATACCTTGAGTTATTTATTAATATTTAAAGAGGTTATTTGGCATGAGGCATGGAGTATAATTCTTAAAAGGAGCTGACAGCAGAATACATTTGTTAACTAGAAAGACATGTCTAAACTTTGCCAAAAGAAATACTGTATGCAACAAGCACTCTTGATGAGGAGGGTTGTTTTCTCTCTCTCTCTCTCCCTCCCTGTGTGTGTGTGTGTGTGTGTGTGTGTGTGTGAATTTTTTTGTTCTTCAATTTCCACTTACACACCTCATCCCTGGGTCTTGGACCCATACTTGAATGGAATACTAATAATAAGGGAAAGAAATACTTGCAGTGGCCATGAAGTCTTATCATCTATCTGCTCCTGGGGCAATCTTTTCTTCTAGGTTAGAATTTAATAGTAGACCACCCCTACTGTCCTCTCATCTAACTTGTTTATATTTTGTTCATTTTCTTCATTTTAACGAGGTGATGAATAAATGCACTTTACAAGGAAAAAGGGACTGTCAGGGCTGGAGACTGGAGTCCTCTGTTCATTCATACTCTAGGTAAGGTACAAACAGGCAGAATGCAAATCTGTCTGTCAGGAATCACACATTTGCCCCAGAGCTGGGAGAACACAGTTAAGTGAAGGTAGTTAATTTTTGCTCCCAGCTGGTCCATTTCTGGGCCTCTGCAGAAGGGGAGTTAAAGCACTGGTTACTGATTTGTTTCTTTCCCAGACCATTGATTAATCCACTTTAACTTGTTCCTGCAAGCTTCATAATACCAAGATTTTGTGCAGGCCATGTAAAGGTTGAAGTGTGGCAATAGCAAATAAATATAAATCAATATATTGACTATATTATCAGTTATACTCTGTACAATTGTTTGAAAATGCCCTGCCTGAGAGCTCTCCGACCTACCAAGATTAAACATAAAGTATAATGTGTCGGGATTCATGCTTGGCTGACAAAACTATAAAAATAAAAGCAAGGAAATGATTATATAAAAATGAGGACTGAAGTTGAAGAGGGAATGGCCGCAGTTAGCGTGGGGGCCCATGGAAGGGCTCCTGGGTGGCTAGCAAAGTTTAGTATCT
The DNA here is from genome assembly GCF_007474595.2 of Lynx canadensis. Taxonomy (NCBI): domain Eukaryota; kingdom Metazoa; phylum Chordata; class Mammalia; order Carnivora; family Felidae; genus Lynx; species Lynx canadensis. Next base: position 23,227,273 of record NC_044320.2, read on the forward strand.
TGACCTAGGTGGTGAGTATAATGTAGGCGTTAATTTATAATAATTCACTAAGTGCTTTGAAAAGGTTCAGTAAAGTTTAGGATAGTTGCCGCCATTGGTGGGGAAAAGGGAGGCCCAGAGAGGTGCTTCTCTGTGGTTGGTGTGGGAATGTTTCTCGACCAGAAGACTGGATACATGAGTTTCTCCAGTTTGTGAAGCTTCTTCCAGCTGATTGCTTCTGTACACCCGTCTATTTGGAAACTCTACTTCAAACAAAGTGTAAAAATTCAAAACCATACTTCTCGGGAGACTAAAACATTTGAGATTTCACCCCATTTCTACCTCCAGTAAAACTCCTAATGATTAAAAAAAAAGTCCCTCCGGTATTCCTGAACCTTTCAGTGGAAAAGTCTATCCAACTACCAACAATACAAACTTTGAGGGGATCAGAGTGGAGGGAGGAATTTTAGAAGGTGGACTTGGAGAAAAACAGTTTATCTAGGGAATGCCGTAAGACTTCCCGAGGCTTCAACTTTCTATAAATAGAAAACAACATTGAAAACTTAAGGCAGCAGGTCAAGGTCAAAATAAATATATAGTAGCTCCTCAAACTTTGACCTTGTATGTGTTAGGATAACCAAACAGCACTCAATGAAAGCGTTTTGATTTGTTTTTCAGTTTGCTGATAGAATTTTTCTTTCTACTAGGCTGTAAGGTCCTGTTAGGAGTGAAGCCAACAGAGACATTTTGGTAGCTGAATTAATTTTTTTTTCATCTGTTGAGGACGCTCTTCCCTGAAAGTCAGAGTCCATTTGGGATGTAATCTAATCTTTTTAATAGCTGATAAACGGAAATGAATAGCTTCTTGGATGCAGCAGAGGTGGAGCAGGTTTGAACAGCTGGCACTCTCCTTTTTTTACATGTCCATGCAAAGATAAACAGCTCTTCTAAAATATGGTATTGCTGGAGAATCAAGCAAGCAGATTAGAAACGATGCTCTGATTTTTTTTTCCTCCAGCATTTTGCCTGATGTTTTTGAAAATAGGTTTGTAAAAACACAGGAATGATTTTGAAAACCCCAATTTAAAAAAAAAAAGACAGCTAGAATGCCATGCTAAAGGTGAAGTTAGTGGATGCAAATACTATTGGAATGATAATAATAAAGGGTGTGGGAGGACTTTCCCTGGCGTCATGAAAATTAACGTGGGCAGATTGCCTTTAATCGTCACCTAAACTGACAAAAAAAAAAAAAAAAGTCAAGGATTTCTGAGTGACAAGAAGGTGCTCTTTTTCTGAACCAGGATTACCATGTAGTTCCTCAAGAAAAGTCCGGGTGAAGGTAAAGGAAATACAGTTTAGTGTAACATCCCTTAATTATTTACAGATGTTTATGAAACTCCTAATTGTCTCATCTGTTCAGCCAGGGAAAAAGCATAAATGGAAAAGCAGGGATCGTATCCCTCTGTCTGCTATCAATTAAATCATCAAAACAAAATTATCATTCAAATTACAATGTATCATTTCACTTTTAGAATGTATGGGGGAAATCCATCTATGAAACAGAAATCTGTAAACCATCAAAGCAACAAAGCGACATTAAAGTTCAATGAGCAGTTTGTTCATGCATGTTTTAATCTAGTTAAAAAATGGAAACCATGTTCACGTGGTCAAAATAACACTTGCGTCAAAGGAGTCTTTGAGGTTCAATCCAGTGAGACAGGCAAACGATTTTTGTGAAACCCCAAAATATTTTCAAGAGAGAAAGGGCTCCCTAGAGATCTGAATACGGTGGCATTAGTGGAATTTTAATGTGGGAAAGTATCTAGCAATAAGGCAAGCTTGTTAGAGGGGGAAAATATCAAATGTTCAACTTCTAAATGTGTTCTTTTCAATGATTATGTAATTGAGAACTGTTTTTTATTTTCTATTAATACTTACATTCTATTGTTTCCTATCATGCATATGCTTAAACTTGCTTTGTATTAAGTTCTGTGTTATTGTGTCGTGCCATGTTAAAGTAATTATCTGTCTCTGCAAAAGAGATTTATTACCTTCATGAATCTGACCATACACACATCTTAAATAAATTAATGAACTGACAAACAAAGAGCGCCCCATCATTCTAAGTAGCTGACAACATTTAAAAAGCAGTCACATTGTAGTGCAAACGTTTTAAAGAGATGGGCACTTTTGGAGGAATAAAGGAAATTATTTTGTGAGTAGTCTTTTCGGCAAGTATCCTAACTGGATCTAAAAACTTATCAAAGTTTAGTGCCATAGCTGCATTTTTCTAGACTATTGTTTTGTTAGAGTATCTTGAGTTATTTTCCACCAAAGACGTCGCCCTGGTTTCTGAAGAGGCAGTTCTCTGGATTGGCTTAGTAACTTTATCCAAAACATACTGACTAGTCTGATTTAGTAACTTAAGACCAGGTGTGTGGATTTTATTAAAGATGAAAAGCAAATTATTTATTTATAAACTTATTTGTGTATTTATGTATATATTTTTTAATAAGTGTTGTATTTTTAATCTGACATATAAATGTTGATTAATACTCAAGACTGCCAAATTATTTCTCACTCCCCTAAAGGATAGAAATAGGGTCCATTTCATCTTGTTTATCCATATTGTTCTCCAGAATTTTAAATAAGTAATTGCAAGAGCAAAATGAAATTGAAAATTCTTGACTGAAGAATTATTTTAACCTGATTTTGCCATAATTGAAATAGAGGCAGATTTACACAGAATTTTCTATGAGCCAGATTACTGCTACGCTACTTTTCCTTCACACAGCTCATGAGGGTATTGTTTTCTTATGACATTTTAGGTCAATAAAATGGAAACAAACAAACATTTGGCAAATCACAGGCAGTCTCATTTCTGTGTTTAAGAATCATCCCAAGAAGCAGAAATGGCGTTCACCTCTGGGACTCATGGATCACAAATTTTAAAAAGTTACTAGGACAAGTGTGCTCTGCTAGGTTTTATATCTGAGCAATTCCCAAACATTCATTTTTACAGCTTGACAATTAATTTTTTTCCTCATGACGAAGGCTCTTAGGAAAGATTTGGAAAACTTGATTCCAACATCTAAAGAAAATGTCCCTAAAAACAGTAGTTCCTCCAGCACACAAATGCCTTTACTGTTGTGATTTCCTGAGGATGGCACAAGTATTTTTAACCTGCCAGACTATGTGTGAGGATTTTAAAATCTAATTTGTGTAACGACTTAATAGATCACACCCACATTTCAGAGACTAGTGTTCTAGTAACAAAACACTGACATTCTCCTGCTGAAGTATACATCCTACCTCTCCCTGACCGCTTCATACAACTTGAAAGCTTTTGCTTCAATACATTGTCAACGCATTTCTGATGCACTACCGGTGGATTTATGTTGTTTTTCTTTTCCTTAAAATTCAAGATTAAATACTGGACCATGAACTTGAAAAACGAAAAACAGCATTCTATAGATTTGATTTAAAAGGACAATTTGCCTAATGACATTGAAAATATTCATTGCTAAATATACCTGTTACATCTTCCTGTGTGTCTGTGACACTAGCTCTTGAAGAATAAATTTCTCATGTTTTCTATGCGTTAAAACAGAAGTAAATATTGCTTGCAATTAGGATATACTACCAGAGTTCCTCCCTGGTCCATGTATTTTATCATTATCAATCATACATCCTCATGACCACCCTCATCATCATTGCTGAAATTTTCTAAGTACCTGTTGCGAGCAGCGCCTGATGCTAAGTGCTTTATGCACATCATTCCATTTGTCTTTCTGGCTCTTCCGGGAAAATGTCCTAAACCAGCAACTGAGCAACGATGTCTTAATGGGAAGGTGTCCCTTTGTGGGAGGATTTCACCTAAAATGTGTCAACACGTTGAATGTTCCTATTTGAGCCAATGGAGAAAATATCTTACTAACTCATTTTCTCTGTTCTTTCTAGTGCCCAGTAAAAAAATAAATGCTTGGGGGGGGGGGCGGCGTGGGGGTGTATGTGAAAATAACTGCCTTTGGAGAAGGTAGAAGAGTGATCTGTATTTAGAACGGAGGGGATCAGATTATTTTTAAATATGACATTTATTTATTTGCATTATAACCTTCTCCTTACATGTAGAAAAATGCAATTTATTGCGAATGCTATGTATTTGTGGTTTTTTTTTTTTTTTTTTTTGCAAATGCTATTTTAAATGAACACTCAACAACTGTAATACTCCCAATAATTTAAACCTACACAAAACTGCATATTCTGGGGCCTGTTTTAGAATCGCCATACATTTTCATTCCTGACTATAAGTTGTTTCTTTAAAAAGGAAATACTCCAATGTCAGCAATATTTTCTTTAAACTGTGTGCATTTCTACGTTGATTCTGTTGTGTAACTTTAGGAGAAAGACAGCACCTGAAAAACATTCAAACCTCATTTTATCTTTCATGCCATTTGATACTATTCCATACTTCTAGGAATTCACTTTTGTTTTTTATGTCCTTTCACAGAGGAAATAATGTTGAGTTGAGTTGGGCTTAATTTAACCCTTCTGCAAAAAAAAAAAAAAAAATAGAGCTTTTTAATCCTTCCCAATTCAACTTTTTAAAATGTTGATTTACTATATCTTAGGTAACTTAAAAGTGGCAACTTACAGACAAAATTTTATGACTGAGGATAGTTTCTTTTTGTTGTTGTTACTAAACTCTCCTGATAGAAATCTCAGTACAAATAATTTTCTAAGAATCCTTTTTTTCCTTCTTCCTTGTTTCATTTTTCTCCACTTTTTTTGTCTCCTAATGTCACTTCATAAATATTCTTGGATAAAAGGTACCAGGTAGGGGCAAAGATGCTTTCATGAAACTCCTCCACCGGAGTGAGGTGGGTGAACGTTACTTAGTTCACATGTCAGGGAAGAGGGTCATTCTAGAAGTAAGTTGCCTGTGGCACGAGTGCATACAAACATCCTAACCTCCCTCAGGCAGTTGCCATTTCAACACCCCACGAAGAATGTTTTCCAATAAGTCCAGCTTTGCCAGGACCCTTTCAATGTATAACTTTATTTGAATATCCTTTGGATAGAAAGGAGCATTGTTTTCAGTTTTCAAAGAGCTCAGAATAAATATAAATACTCTGAGTGTCCTTCAACAACATCATAATCCTGACACGTATGAGAATCGAAACTCCATGTGAACAACTAATTTTAAAGGGGTTGTCATTAGGAACATGTTTTCCCTTTGTGAAAGTTTAGAGTGGGTCAAACATGCTTATTTGACTCTTACAATGCAGTAAGAATCTTTCAAAGAAAACATGCCATCTACAGAAGGAAAGGGCAAGAAAAGCTTTTTCTTGAAGCCAGAGAAGATCCTTTGGAGGGGGCGGTCCTCACCCATTCAAAAGAATGCAGGTGTGGAGAATTAAAGACTGTTTCACCTAGAAAATTAGAGGCACTAAATCCTTAAATTGTAGGAGCAAATTATATAATGTATTTTTTTTCTATCTCAAAAAAAAGCGTATTTAAGTCAGAAATTAATGTAAACTACTATTCAGTAGAAACTGGTTTGGTTTATGTTTGTGACACATTTAATCATTCTGCTAAGAATATCACCTATTTGTTACAACAACTGAAAAAGCCCAGAAATGTGTTAACTCAGAGGGAAAATTGGCCATCACAGCTACTTAATAAAGGTCATTTTTCCATAAACTAAGCTATTTACCTTTGTGTTTTCTCATAGAGAGAAGCTTTTCAAACCAGCTGAATTTGCCTACATGCAAACAGCTCTGAGAAGAAAATAGTTATTTTTTGAAAAGGGAAATTCAGTCTGGCTGTAGAGAAGCAAGTGTAGCATATTTTTTTCCTTCTTCTAATCTTTCCACAGGTCATCAATCATGAATTTTCCCTGGTATGTTGCCGAAGCAGGGAGTGAACTGTGCAGCCGGAGACCTACCAATAGGAGGGTCTCGGTACCTGCACATTTTAGTAAGTCATCTAAACACAGCCAGAAGGAAACCCAAACTTTGTTTTTTTTTTACCTCATCTGTGATTGTAGCTGACATCAGACGTTTGGGCTGAATGTATTATGTATTTCAAATAAGACTCCCGCATATTAAAAATGAGATGACATAGTTGAAAATTAATGCCATTAATAAATTCATACATTCACAAAATTAATTTGTGTTCTGGCAGTTGCTGTAAGTTGTATTTTTCAGCCCTTTTTTGAATACGTATCTCAATCCCATTGAATGAACTCTTGCTTTAACTAGTGTGTTTTCCACGTGTTCCTATGTCTTCTTCTCTTTTCACAATATTTGGCATGTGTGAATATGAGTTAGTTCATCAAAGTAGTATCACTTTGGCAGGGAGTGTGATATACTTTTTCATATTTTCAGAAGATAAAAAATTCATATATTTATCTAATGTCCATGAGGAAAATGTGCTACAAAGAAAGACAAGACTTAAAAGCAGCTGCTTTCTGATTAATTTCTTAAATCATCCTCTGCCACTGTTTCTGAAAGTGGTCCAATGCTTCAAGCTTATGCTGTAGTTTTCCACTAAAACCGTGATGGCATATTTATATTTTGCCTTCAAGAGGCTTATGCCCTTTTAAAGGTGGAAAGTGGAAATTTTAAATATTTTCAGTTTAACTCAGCAAACAATTACTGAAGATTTATTATATGCAAGCACTGTCCTAGACACTGTGGATCTCGAAAGTGACCAAAAGATTGCCCTTCACCTTAAGGAGCTTATGATACAGAAATGGGAAATAAACACATGGAAAGAAATATGCAGGAACATATGGGGAATACTGTAATCAGGAGACTTCCTGATGAAAGGGTCACCGAAGATGAGGCTTGTTTTATTGGTGCATTAAAATCTGTGAGATGCTGTGGGATGTGTCCGGAGAGGTTGAGGGGTGCTAGATCTTTCTTTAGAGGACCTTGTGAACCATATGAAGAAGCAAGAATTTTCTCCAGTGCCTGAGAGAGAAGGATGTTAAGCAGCAGACCTGATTAGTTTTCCAGCTCATTCTAGAGCCATTGTAAAGGGAGGCTGTTTGAGAGGACAAATACGGAGGTGACAAGATGAGTGAGAAGATGATTCCAAAGTGTAGTCTGCAGACAGCAGCATGGGCAGAACCTGGGAGCTGAATCTCAGACCCCACCCAACCCTGCTGAATCAGAATTTGTTTTATCAAGTTCCTGTGGTCATTCATGTGTCTATTGAAGTTTGGGAAGCACTGATCTAAGCTGAGTGAGACTAGGCAATGGGTTAGATTTTGAGAGGTATCGAGCCTAGGCCTGAAGGGGTAAAAGGCATTGCAGGGGTCTTGTAGTTGCTAACACAGCAGTGAGCCACAGGCATTAATGTGAATGATCTCATTTGGATTCAAGGACTGGAGACACGTAAGCTGAAACACATTACAAAGCAAATGCAGAGTGAGGAACAGGTGACAAGAGGAAGATATGGGAAATGATACTTTTGATTTTTAGCAAAGCAAACTGTGAGAGAACTGGGAAATTCAGAGGGAAATGTCCATCGGGAGTTTGGATTTACATAGTTGGGTATCTGAGGAAAGGTCGGGGTAGAGATAAAGATATGGGAGCCATCAGTCTATTTTTGGTTATTTAAATCATGATAGGAGAACATGATCACATGGGGAAAATAGGTTGACTTAGAAGAGTAAAGGGATGCAGAATCCCTGAGAACAACACTGGTTGAGAGAAAGAGACTAAGAAAGAGCAGTCGAAGATACCAGAAGACATCCAGGAGCTAAGAGAAGGGAGTTTTAGGAGAGTGTGTTCAACAAATTCCAATGCAGCAGGGTTCCAGAAAGATTTATGTCTGCTAGATTTGGCAATCGTTCCAGTTCGAAAGCTGGAATATTAATTTCTTAAGACTCAAATTCACAGAGTTCTGCTAGCTAGCTCATATTACTTTTATAAGTGAAATAGAAATCATTATTGAGCCTGAGTTGAAAATGCAGTCTATACTGGTGGTTTTATCCAGTATTTCATTTTCTGTCTGGCATTGAAAACTGTATGAGGTTTCAGTGGTATTCCCTAAGATGAGCACCTGAAGAATCCAGGTGCAATGTAGCACGGTAGCCCTAAAATCCCCTGGGGCGTAAGTCATACTCTGAAGGTTAATTTCCTGGCAGATCAGCTGGCCGTGCAGGATTAGTTGTAGGTTGTGTGAGCCTGGGATGGGATTTAGAGTCAGGCAGCTCTGTGGTCAAAATCCATTTATGTCTATTAGTAGCTATGCCATTTTCTCTCAATCTCATTTTGCTCATCTATAAAATGGGACTAACAATGTCTGTGGAGTCACTGAATTATATACACACACACACACATACGTATGTGTGTGTATGTGTATGTATGTAGGGTGTGTGTTTGTGTGTGTGTGATAGAGAGGAGAGAAATGAACTGCGATACAGTAGACTCAATAATCCAGCCTTTCCCACCCCTATATGATCATACTTACCTTGTGACTATTACCAAAAAAGTAAGTATAATTAAAAAATAACTTACCTCACCTTGAAATTATTTAGAAAATTATAGTTTGGATGATTATTAGGGAAGCCACATACTACTTTGGAAAAATTACAAATATTAACACTTTAGAGATCTGGATGGAAATCAGCTTCATAACTAATTAGCTAAGCAATTGTCATTTATCTCACATATATGTAGCACATCCATTATAGATCAAGTTCTTTGGTAGGAAGGACAGAATATAAATTCCACGAGGGAAGGGAGTTTTTTGGTTTCATTAATTGCTATAGCTTAGCACATAGTAAGAACACTCAAATATCTACATTTACCTGAGTTTTTAAGAATTTTATGATGTTTTTAAATGTTTCTTCCTTTTTGAGAGAGAGAGAGGCAGAGAGAGAGGGAGACACAGAATCCGAAGCAGGTTCCAGGCTCTGAGCTGTCAGCACAGAGCCGGACACGGGGCTCGAGCCTATGAACTGTGAGATCATGACCTGAGCCAAAGTCGGACACTTAACTGACTGAGCCACCCAGTAGCCCCTAGAATTTTAAATTTACATTGTAGATCTTAATTATTGTAGATCTCAATCTTCTCATCTGTAAAATGGCATCCAGGGTCCTTTCTTGCTTGAAGACTCTTATAATTTTACTGTCATTGATGAAATTAAAGAGATAGAAAACTGTGTGTATAAGTCAGTAGGAATAATCAAATTTCCCGTATAGCTCATATAAATTTTTATTAGGTTAGTGGGACTAGGCTGCCATTAATAGTCCAGGTAGTAATAGATTTTTACTGATCAGTAGACTCACTGAACATTCAACATTTATTTATGTACACCTTCCACGTGCTGAGCACTGCAAAGTGGTGAACAAAGTTGATACAGGCTTTGCCCTCACGGGATATTTGGTTCATGTGCTCTTTATTTTACCGTACCCAGTGGCATTAAATGTGAGATGGCTAGCTGGGATTTAGCCTCCAGTTTGTAACCATGGTACAGAATGAATTAAACTAGTCTATGCTAAAGTTAGTCCCATTCCACTGAATGTTACCAAAAGGCAGCAGTTTGCAAAAGGTGAATTAATACTAGAATCATTTCTTCTTAACAACTGCAGTTGTCTGGGATAAACAAAATAGATGAAAGTCTTCCAGTGTAGCATCAGCAACCTGACCAAGTAGGGAGAAAGTATGCAGGCAAGCAGAGAAGGAAAAAGAGAAGTAAATAAAACCACACAGAGGTAGGATCATAAGGGCGGTGAAAGAGCAAGGGTAACATAAGTCACGTTGACAGCCTCCTTGGACGGAGGCTGATCTAGAAGAATGTCTTTGCAAGCAACGGGTTTAAATCCCATGGGCTGCTGGTGAATGTTTAGTTGTATTTCCTGGTGTCTGGTGATAACCACTTACATACATCCCAGGAAGATATTCATCACTATGTATATAAGCCTTTCCATAATTTATCAGCCCCCCCTTTATTTTATAGATGGTGTTTCATTATATGTTTAGAAATACCATCTTCTACCTATCCCTGCTGGCTATGTTACTATTTGTTTAATTTTGTCACACTACGATAATTTTTAAAAGTGTTCTTAAAAACATTTTTTTTCTAATTTTGAATCATGATTCCACCTTCCTATTTCTACATATTTTCCATTTTTAGAGTCATAATTGTGGAGTAAATGGCATTTAATCTGTATAGATTTTCCCCTTGGAAGATGTTCACGGAAATTCTTTAACCTGAGAAATTAGTATTAATGATATTACTCTTGTTTTTGATATACTGACATGTTGTGTGTTTTCAATTTATCTTTAATTAAGTTTTTCAACTACTTTGTCTGAAAATACACTGTTTTGGCAGATGTTTATATACAAAAATAAAGTCACATTTCTCTGAAACATTAGCACTTTTATGGTGTAACTCAAAATGTTTTTATATGTATGGTTGAAAAAGTGATATAGTGCAAGTGCCTATTTGCATGCATAGCTGCTAATTAGTGTTTCCTGAGACTGAATGTACTACATAAATGTGTACATATTGACATGTATTTAGGATAGGCAAACCTATGCAAATAAATCTATTTAACCATATGTTAAGCAATCAATACATATCGGCTCCTAAATACTAAAAAGGAAAACCCCAAATGCCCTGTTATTAGTTTACAAAGCCTTTTAAGGACCTCAAAACACTCGTTCTTCTTTACCCCTGGATCATTAAATTTGAAGGCCACGTATTTTACGGGGCTGTGTGTCCATAATTGTCTTCATAGAACTTTCACTAAGCCATTATAAAGCCTTCAAAAAGTTTAGGAATATGATTTTTCCTGCCTCACAAGATTTTCTGAAGAGGGAACTTTCAAACATGTAGAGTATAAACCACAAAAAGGAGCATATTTGCTAGTAAAGTTGGAAAACGTAACTTGATTTTGAATCAAGTTTTATTCTTCTGTTTGAAAATAAAGTCTTCTGATTTCTTTAGCTTTAGAAGTAATATCGAAGGAAACCATTTTTAGAGATCCTCACATCATTTGGAAGAAACAATATACAATTTAGATTTCATCATGGGTTTGTCCCACATGCTAGCTCTTTCAATGATTTTCTATTTCAGGGAGCTGCCGATTGCCTTAACTTAGGAAAAATCCCTCGACACCAATTAATATTATTAAGACTTTTCATTATTAATGATCAGAATGCTAAAAATAAAAGTAGGTTTTTGTTTTGTTAATGTTACTATTTGGCTTCAGAATGTGAGCAAGGAAGGGTTATATTCACTGCGTAGGAAAGATGTTGTAATGTTAACAGGCAACAAAGAATAAGCAGAACTACTCGACTTCATTTTTTTCCCCCAACTTTTCTATCAAGGAGCATGATCTTCAAACTGGAAAGGTTAGAACAAACATCGTTAAGAGGGAATTGAATTCCAGAATAGATGAGGAGATAGTAGAAAAATACCTAGCACTTCAAATGAGTTCAAGTCTTCTTAGGAATAACATCCCATGGTGCTGAAAGAATTTGCAGATGCCATGATGAAACCAGTGTCAGTAATCTTTAAGAAATAATGGACAACAGGAGAGGTGCCAGGCTAGAGATGTGAAAATATCCCAATTCTCTAAAAGGGGAAAGCAAATTACATCAACTACATGATAGCCAACTTGTTGTCAGCCCCCAGTCAAATTCAAGATTATGTAATCAGATAGATGGTTTATAAGTAAGTAGGGGGAAAAATGCAGTAATTACTAGAAGTCGTCATGGGTAGCCTAAAAATGAATACAGCAGTTTCCCCTTTATCTGGGGGAAACATTCAGAGCCCCCAGTGGATGCCTGAAACCGTAGATATACCAAACCCTATATATATCATGTTTTTTTTTTCCTGTACATACTTACCTCTTATAAAGTTTAATTTATAAATTAGGCACACTAAGAGGTTAACAACAATAACTAATAATAAAATAGAACAACTCTAACAACATGCTGTAATAAAAGTTATGTGAATGTGGTGTCATTCTCTCTCTCTGTATCTCTCTCTCTCCCTCTTTCTCTCTCTCTCTCTCTCTCTCTCAAAATATCTTACTGATCCGTACTTACCCTTCTTGTAACGATGTGAGATAGTAAACTCTCTGTGTGATAAGATGCAGTGAGGTGAAGGATGTAGGCATTGTGACATAACAGTAGGCGACTACTGAGCTTCTGACAATAAGTCAGGGGGAGGACCATCTGCTTCCAGAGCGTGGGGATAACTGAACCTGTGGAAAGGGACACCACAGATAAGGTGGTGGAGGCACAAATCTATTGCCAAACTAACCTGATTTCTGAATTTCATGATGAATCACTGTTACCTGAAATGGTTGTCAAAAACCATAACATTAACACAAGGTAGGATGGCATTTTAGGTGCTAACTTTATTGACTAGTTTAGGATACATGAAAATTTATGTAACAAGAGCCATGTGAAAAGGACTTGCGGTTTTTCATTGCTAGCACGCTCCATGTTGTATGACAGTTATATGACAACTATGCTAAAAGGGTGACAACATCATCCAGTCTATTAACTTAAGCTGAAGGAAAATAGTATTCCCATTGCAACTCGTTAGAGCTCATCTTGACACTTCTTGTTTCCAATTTGGGGGCACCGACATTTGGAGGATATTGTCAAATGGAAGCCTGTGCGAACAAGAGTGGCAAAGCTGAGGAAGGGCACTTCAATCCCAGTAGCAAACCACTGAGGGACTTAAAACCAAAAGATTGAAAGAGTTGTTTTCAATGATATTAGAAGTACATGGTAATAAATAGATTGTCTTGAGAAGATTCAGAGTCTGTAGGCAGGAACAATTGGTGGATGTTGCAGGAAACCAGGGAAGAGGTTTCTTTCAATTAGAAATACCAAAAATGAATCTGCCTATCTTATGAAGCAATCATTTTCCTGTCTCTGGGAGTGTTCACATAGAGACCAAATAGAACAAAGGGATTTCTACATTGCTTGGGCAACTGGTCAAGTTTTTAGATTCCTTTCAATTCAATGATTATTTGACTCTAAACATTTCTAACTACTATTTAATATTCTTTGGAGAGCCCCGCTCCTCCACAAAAAAAGCAAAAGAAAGGAAAACAAAATATCTTAAACGGTCTCTAAATATTTAGAAAACGTTTATTGAATAGAGTAGTTTTCATTGCCATGAAGAAATGTGTTCAGATGTCATCATACAATAAATCCCAGAAAAAGCTTTATTTTAACTTTCTTCTTTGGCATAGACACAACGTTTATGTCATCTTAACGATGCATATATATTTTGCCATTTTATCTGATTTGTTGTTATAAAAGAAACATGTTTAAATTGTATACTTACACAAGCTCAGCATCATTTTCTCTTTAGTGATTTAGTTAAATATAGATTCCAAGATCCAGAAGTGAACAACTGGTTGACGATTCTCAGCCTTTTGTGCTAAAAATTTATAACCCAGTAAGTAAAAATTCCCAACCAGAGAAGACTGACTACATCTACAGTTCCGAATAGGATGGAAATAATTTGATGATGTGAAAAATATAACCATGTTTATTCTCAGTTTCCATGAGCTACTCAAATTCAGCCTACGGGGTAAGATACTTCTTCACAAGTGGCATACCTATAAAATTTGGGATTCCTAACTGAGGAAATTCACATGTCAGTTAAAGGTGAAATCTTTGAAGTGTATCTTCAAATCAACAAACCATGTGCAAAAACAGAAACGGTCTCTAAAAGAGAGTACCCTCTTAAAAAATGCTAGTACCACGGTGCATATTTCAGAGGGAATGGGGAATTTTAAGATATGGAGGAAGAGTAAGTTATTAGTTAGAAAGATGCAAAGGTTTTCCTTCGAAATTAAAGAGAAATCTGTTCTATTGTGCGTTACAAATCTTGCTCACTATACCATAAGAATTTAATAAACTTGACTATGGACTGATAACATCAAGGAATATTTTTGAACATATGCAAAATATAAGTGATTTAGCTAACATGACTTTACATATTCATTATATAAATTTCACTGCTTGGGAAAGTTGTGGAGAGATGATTTAATCATCATAATGGCGTGCTTATAGGATTACACTAGGGAAAGTTGGATTGTATGCAGTTGGATTTTAAAAAATAATGCTGTACAGAAAACCTCATGTATAATACATCTCATAATAACAAGGATTCAGATATGCCAAAAGCATATCAAGACCCATCCACCCATTCCCACATCTAGGCCTATAAGAACTACATATAGGAAAAAATAATAAATAAAAAATAAAAACTTGGATGTACCGCTTTAGCCTTTAGGTATTTAGGTATTACTCCCGAATCCTATATCCAACATTGTGAAGTATTTATTCATGGTATTAAAGAATGAGAAGAGTTACTGCAGATATAATTCTACAATTAAAGTAACCAAACAAATATGAACAGGAAAAAAAAATCTTAAGGCCTGAAGACTTGGAAAACGGCAGAATAACATAAGAGCAAATTAGTTTTAGAAAAAAAAACATAGCATTTCTCGGAAGAATGCTAAATGAAATAAAACATAAGGTAATACATTCATATTTCAACAAAGCATTAATTTTCCTTCCCAAATAACACTTGCTGAATTAGTTAAGCATCAAAAAAAAATTATATGGAATAAAAAGAGACCAAAATCCAAAGAACATGCTCAGTGACAGTATATTTTGTTATATAAAGGTATTTAAAGGGATTACAAGTATATTTTCCTTTAGCTTCCTAAAGATTGGATAAGGACATCTGTATTAATGGAGTTTGCAGATGGATGCCAACATTAAATTAAATTGTCAACACTAAGAAATATGTTAAAATGGGAGTACTCCTAAAGAACTGGAAATGGTGAAATAAATAACAATATAAATTAAACAAGTATAAAGCAACATATCTGTGGAAAGTAATTAAAAATATGCTATTCTGTGGTGACTCTGAAAGATAATTAAGAATCGTCATAGATCAGTGGTTCCCTTCCTTGGGTCATGACCTAGATTAAGGTTGCTGAGGGTCTGCTGAGGATCTACAGAGGGTCAGGAAGGATCCTGGGGAGGGGGTGTCTCAGAACTGGATGAATGCAGAATGGCACAGGGGAAAGAGTTGTATTTTGGTTTTCTCCCCTGCCCCCTCCACCCAAGTAAAAGGAAATAGTAGGGAGGAAAAGTGGGGTCCCGGGAGTCTTCCTCTGGGCCAGAGCATCAGGGCTGGCAACCAGTATTTACAGATCAATGTGACTTAAATACCCTCTCTCAGAGCTGGTTGTCTCTGCCACCCTCACTGCCTCCCTGGGACTCAGGGGAGCCAGTGGTTCATGAAATGGTAGATTGCAATAATGCTTGTTATATACTAATTTCAATAAAGCAAATAGGTGGAACTCTTTTAGTAACTCTTTTGGTCTGGCCGGTGAAGACATAATGATGACCGATTTATAGCTTTTGTAAGAGAAAATTGAGAAGCAGGGTAGTTGATGTTAGAAATTGATGGTAAATAGTCGGTTGGTTCCCAAAGAAAAATACTGAGGTCCAAAAAGGAAGCAGTGTTTTCTCTTCTTCTTCTTCTTTTTTTTTTTTTTTCTTCTGGGATCCAAATAAGGAAATTTGGGGCAATTTTGATTTTTTTGAATGAGAGCCAAGAACAACTAAAATAATGAAGAAGCTCCAAGGATACGGTGGAGGAGAAAAAAATGTGTCATTTAAGCTGCAAAAAGAGGAGCCTGCAAACAAATGAACGTGGTAGGCAGTTCAGGTGACTGGTAAAAACAACATGGTAACTAAAACCAAAAATTTACCTTGGATATAGAGAACTATTTTCACAAATGAGTATCTAAACATCTAAGCTTGCATAGAGGCTTTTAAAATGATGAACAAAACATTTTATTTCTTTATAAGTTGCAGTTTAATGTGATACTTAGACAGTAACCAGTTCTCAGAAAAGAACCACATCATCACTTGATATTTCTCTAATAGCTAAGATGTCTGTTCCATTTACACTAAAAAGAGAGATAATTTCAACCTGATAATTTTCAGCTCTGAAGTTTCATTTTATGTGCGCATTGCCAACTTGTAGACCCTTTCAGGGGTTTGCACACTGTAATCAGGGCTGCTCTGTTTAACACCCCTTTCCTAGAACAATAAAAACCCTCCATACTTTTTCAACTTGTCACGTTTTCATTGCATTATAGAATTTAAAGAAGCTTTGAAGATGAAAAAGACTGTACACAATGCTTAAGTGTTACTATTATTATGATGATGATGATATGGTCTACAAGATGTACAAGGGCATTTTGGGATGAATGTATTATGAGTCACAAAGTTGCAACTGAAGACAGCTGTTTGATTGCTACTTGAGAGAGTAGAGTTGAACAAGCCTGAATATGGATGATCTCATTTGGCTTTATAAAAAAAAAAAAAAACTAAACAGAACACAGGCAGTTAGTTGGATAATATATCTCCAAGGAAAAGAAGAGAGTGCAATTCATCTCTCACTGCGGTATATATCATACTCTTGCTTAAAAACTCCAGATAGGATTTCTGTTTCCAAAAGGTCAGATTATCTTTAGAATGGTGACCTCACTCTTTGGTCACAACATGTAAGCTTGCATTTTATTATTATTTTTTAAACCTTATTTATTGCTTTCTTGTTTTCTTTGTATTTCCCCTCCACTATATTATAATTCTTAGGTGATTGATATTTTCCTTTACCATTTTCTCGTCCTTTGGGAATGAAGAAAAAATTACTTAGAACATTGGCTTGCATTTATGAGCTCCTGTGCTACTATAAGGTATGGAGGAAAAATATGAATTCAAACCTACAACCCACTTGATACAAGATGGAAAGAAATAAAAAGTTAAATAATTATGTAAGATTAAATAAGAAGAAATACCAAGAATATCATGTGTTTAATTACTAAATGAGTCAAATATACCAAAAGGACTACAGATTTAGGCAAGAAACCACTCACATTGTGTTAACCTGGATTACAAAGGTTGTCACAAAGAAATAGGACTTTTTTTTTCTAAAGTTATATTGATAGTCAGAAAGGACCAGGAATGACATTTGAAATGAAGGAATGTTGTGAGAAATTCACAGAGATGGAAAGGAAAAGGGTTTTTTGGTGGGATAATATGCTTGGAATAAAGAGCCCCTGAGGAGTTCTCGGAAAAGGGATGGAAAGTCTGCTGGGGAAAGCTTAAGGGCACATGTTGAATCTAGATCAAGAAGATGAAGCTTCATTCTGAAACCCTAGGATAACAAATATCATATGTTATATCTGATTTATTGATTGATGGATGGATAAATGGATTTATAGAGGTTATCCTAAAATATGTATTAACAAAGATTATGAATGAACTCTGGAAGGATTTTCAAGGTTCAGTTGAAAGAGCTCTCTGCTTGTAGGCATGAATGTAATGGGGATATAGACGCAGAATGCATGCTGTTCGCCATCTATGAGTTAAGCAATATGGAGTCACTGAAGATGTTGATACAGGAGAATAACTATACTAAAGGATTTTTAAAATATTTCTTTGATAAATACATACATGTAGATTAGAGAAGGAAGACAATGGAGCAAACCAATTAGGTATGAGATGGAGGTTGTAATCTGGGAAAATGGCCATAGGGAAGGAAAAACTAATGAAAGTAACACAACCAAGGGAAAAAAATCAATAAACCCTGATGACCGTTGTGCTTATGGGATATGGTTGAGAATAAATCAAAGATGAATACACAGTTTTGACCTCGGGTGATTGAGAGGCTTTGTCTCATAACTTAAAAATGCACTTTGTTGTTGAATATGCTTGTCAGCCTTGTGAAATCTGGATCTGTGGAATATGGGTCATTGAGTAAAGGGATAGCCCACCCTAAGTAATACTCCAAAATGGAGTGGAGGAAATATGGGGAGCATTTGGTTAGAACATTTTCAGTTTTGAAGTTTCACTTTATGTGTACATTGCTAACTTGTAGACCCTCTTAGGGCTTTGCACACTGTAATTAGGATTGCCCCTTTGAAGAAAAGAAGACCATATCCAAGAGAGCATTAAGTGATTCATTGTAATTGTTGATAATATTTGACCGAATATTTTCTAAAGTGGGTACCTGATTTTCAGTGACTTATATTATGAAAGTAAAGGACGAATACATTATACTTTCTTGACCAAATGTATTACGGGAGATCAAGTGTATAATTTCCTAAAAGGCAAAAACCCCATATATGTTGATAACAATGTAAAAGCTTTATGGAGATCTTGTCCAAATTAGGGTTTCCACTGTAAAGGAAAGCATTTATTTTATTTTTGTCTATAACTAGTTGGAGGCACAATGTGAAAATGAGGTCTTTCATTATCAGATCACACAGCCTTAAATATATAGCCTTTCAAGTCAGGAAGTTTTCTTACTGGGGTATGACTCTTTGACTAAGACACCAAAATGTAACATTTGGAAAGACTAACAATGAAAAATTGGTCAAGAAAATTCACCAAAAAGAGCAGTGAAACGAATCCTCCTTTTTCAGAATTTATCATTGACTATATCTTTTTTTTTCTTTTTTTTTCAACATTTATTTATTTTTTGGGACAGAGAGAGACAGAGCATGAACGGGGGGAGGGGCAGAGAGAGAGGGAGACACAGAATCAGAAACAGGCTCCAGGCTCTGAGCCATCAGCCCAGAGCCCGACGCGGGGCTCGAACTCACGGACCGCGAGATCGTGACCTGGCTGAAGTCGGATGCTTAACCGACTGCGCCACCCAAGCGCCCCATCATTGACTATATCTTATATGTAGCACTATCTCAAGTAAGAACACCTAGGATATAAAAGGTCAAAATTACTAGTTGTATAATATTGTTTTCCCTACAGAAATATTTATTAAAAGACTTATTCATGTGTTTTCATGGTATACTTAAATTTATTTCATTTATGAGAATTTGTTTTAGGAGCAGTTGTAAGGAAAGCTACTTTTGTTAATTCATATTTTTGTTTAAATTTGCTAACTTTTAAAAAGGTATCTGCTAAATTGTGGGAGTAGAGCTATACTACATGATACATAGCTTAAAAGTCAAATCCTGAAGGAGATAACCTACTTCTCCAAATGCTTAACATATCTAAGAATGGCTTGAACTCATATGACATAATCTAACCTAGAAATGGGTAGGGAAAATATCCTAGCACCAGAACTAAATTTGGTTCTGTTACTTTTTTTTTTTTAACTAAGAAACTGTGTGAACTTGAGAAGTTACTAAATTTCTCTGAGTTTTCATTTCCTTAGCTGTGAAGTGAGGAGATGAGATTAGATGCTGTTTCACAGAACTACATTTTATGAGTTTCTATCAGGTGGAATCTGTGTAGGTAACCAAATAGGCTGAAGAGAAACCAATGAACTTTGATTTTGAAACTTATGAACACAAGAAAAGTCTGAAGCTACTCGCTGGCTTCATTCTTTGTTCTCCTACATTTCCCCACTGGCTGAAATTCATAGGAGAGAAAATCTGGGAGGAATAGTAAATGCCAACTTGATTATAGAGCCCTGGTAACCCTGAAGGATCCAGGAGAGATGCCCCAGAAAGTGTGAAATTATGTATCCCTGCCCATTTCCTACAAGTGTCTTCAAAAAAGTCTTAGTTCCCATGGGTACTTCAGCCCATGCTGGTAAAGATATAATCAGTGCCTTATTCCTGAAGATGATTGGGTAATACACATCAGAATGTGAAATGTATGGGCGTCTGGGTGGCTCAGTTGGTGTAGCGTTGAACTCTTGATTTTGGCTCAGGTCATGATCCCAGGATCATGGGATTGAGCCCTGTACCAGGCAGCATGGAGCCTGCTTAAAATTCTCTCTCTCCCTCTACCCCTCTCTCCTGCATGCACGTACTTTCTCACTCTCTCTCTCTCAATCTTTCTCTCTCTCAAAAAAGTAAATAAATAAAATAAAATGTATATAATCTGTATCTCAGTAACCTCATTTCTTAGAACTTGACTTAAAGAGATAACCAGCTGTGAAAAGGTCTACTTTCAAGAATGTTCATGGCACTCTTTGCAATTGTGAAAACTGGGAACATCCTAAAACAAAACAGATGGACACTTTACACAGCCATTGAAAATAATGATGCAAATAGAATGGAAACATGAGGACAACATCTTATCAATTATGAAAGGGAAGGGTGCCTGCGTGGCTCAGTTGGTTAACCCTCGAACTCTTGATCTCAGGGTCATGAATTCAAGCCCCATGTTGGGCTCTGTGCTGGGTGTGGAGCCTACTTAAAAAAAAAAGAAATTATTCTTTTACTATTCACAGGTTTATTTATTTTTAAATTCAATTTATTTAAACTAAGAAAGAGAAACAAAACCAGTTCATCATTTCTCCCACCTCATACCTCCACCTTTGGGAACCATCAATCTGTTCTCTGTACCTTGTTGTTGTTTTAGATCTTACATATAAGACAGATCATATGATATTTTTCTTTTTTTTCTGTCTAACTTATTTCATTTAGTATAATGCCCTTACGGTCCATGCGTGTTTCACAAATGGCAAGATTTCATTCCTTATAGCCGAATCGTATTCCATTATATATCCATTCATCCATCAGTGGACACTTAGGTTGTTTCCACGTCTTGGCAATTGTAAATAATGCTGCAATGAACATAGGGATGCATATCTCTTTTCAAATTAGTACTTCCACTTTCTTCTGCTAAATACCAACAGTGTAATAGATGGGTCATATAATAGTTCTATTTTTAATTTTTTAGGAACCTTCATACTGCTTTCCATAGCGGCTGCACCAACTTACATTCTCAACAACAGCGCACAAAGGTTCTCTCTTCTCCACATCCTCACCAACACTTGTTACTTCTTGTCTTTTTGATAATAGCCATTCTAAGAGGTGTGAGGTGATGTCTCATTGTGGTTTTGATTTGCATTTCACTGATGATTAATGATGCAGAACAACTTTTCATGTGTCTCTTGGCCGTCTCTATGTCTTCTTTGGAAAAATGTCTATTTAGATCTTCTGTCAATTTTTAAATTGGATTATTTGTTGGTTTGTGTTTGCAGTTGTCTGTAGGAGTTCTTCACATATTTTGAATATTAACACCTTATCAGATACATGATGTGCAAATATTTTCTCCCATTCAGTTGGTTGCCTTTTCATTTTGTTGATGGTTTCCTTTGCTGTTCAGAAGCTTTTTAGTTTGGTGGAGTCGCACTCCTTTATTTTTGCTTTTGTTGCTTTTACTTTTGGTGTCAGATTTAAAAAATCATCACCAAAACCTATGTCAAGGAGCTTACTGCCTATGTTTTCCTCTAGAGTTTTATGGTTTGAGGTTGTTGGTTCAAGTCTTTAATCCATTTTGAGTTTGTTTGTTTGTTCGTTATTTTGAGCTTATTTTTGTGTATGGTGTGAGTGGTTCAGTTTCATTCTTTTTTGCTCATAGCTGTCCAGTTTTCCTAACACCATTTATTGAAGAGATGGTCCTTTTCTTCTGTATATTCTTGACTCCTTTGTCATACATTAATTGACCATATATATGTCAATTTCTGGGCCCTCTATTATGTTCCATGGATCTATTTGTCTATATTTATGCCAATACTATGTTGTTTTAATGACTGTAACTTTGTAATATATCTTGAAATCAGGGAGTGCAATACCTCCAACTTAAGATTGCTTTGGCTATTTGGGGTTTTTATGATTCCATACAAATTTTAGGGTAGTTTGTTCTATTTCTGTAAAAAGTGCCACTGGAATTTTGATAGGGATTGTGCTAAATTTGTAGATTGCTTTGGATAGTGCAGACATTTTTAACAATATTAATTCTTCCAATCTATGAGCACAGAATATTTTTTCATTTATTTGTTTCTTCTTTGATTTCTTTTGTTTAGGGCTACAGACCAACATGCCTTACATACCATTTATGAAAAATTGTGTGTGTGCATGTATGTGTGTGTGTGTGTACCTGAGTATAAGTGCACTGATACAATGTCAGATGTTTTTAATTATTTTGTGGAAACTTTCTATTGCACTTGAATTTTTTAGAATCAGTATGTATTAATATTTTAAAAATGGGAAAAGGAATATGGAATAATTTTGGCTCCTGATGAGGTGAAAGTGAACATAGAACACCTGAATAACAGCTATGCCAGTGGTGAGCATTCTTTTTGGATCATGGCTAAGTTGTGAAATATTAAAATTTGTAATGACTTTTTTTTTGAAATATTTTAACTATCAGGAATTACAAGATCTGCAACTGTGATTAAGTATTTGTTGTATCATAATCAAAGGATTTTCTTTTTTTCCGATTTATAATCCCTGAAATTATGTTACTATCATGTGTTATTCTTTGAGATAATATCGTTCTAACTTGAAGAGATTTTATCTTTTTAATAGATTTTTTAAACTTGTTGATCATTTATTTATTTTTGAGAGAGAGAGAGAGAGAGAGAGAGAGTGCAAGCATGTGAGGGGCAGAGAGAGAGGGAGAAAGAGTCTGAAGCAGGTTCCAGGCTCTGAGCTGTCAGCACAGAGCCCGACGTGGGGCTCAAAGCCACAAACTGTGAGGTCATAACCTGAGCCAAAGTCAGACACTTAACTGATGGGCCACCCAGGTGCTCCTAATAGATTTTGTTATTAATATGTTTTTAAACTAGTATATTTTGTCTTTCCTCGAATGTTCTTGTGGGATACTTATTTTACCTGTTCAACATGTGAAGCCACTCTTCACTTTAGGAATTTTTCTAAGGCATAAAGAGAAACCTCCCTTTATAGAAGATAATCTTGTGAGTTTTTTGCTGCCCTTGAGCTAAGGCACAGCCTTTACCATCAGACGCTCCAGCACCAGACTCTAAGTAAGGAGTTATTACTACAAGATGGAAGTGAGGAGGAATGTTCTTTTTTTCTCGGTGGCAGATACAGTGGTGATGGCTGTATGGGCAAGTTTCTGGGGCACAAGTGCCAGCTGTTCAAATGTCACATTTTGAGCTCAGTGGTGGTAGTAGTGATTTCTTTATCAGTTTAATTCTAAAGATAGGTTGGGTTGTTGTTTCTGGAAGCTAAGATTTGAGTTGGTTTTCCAGCTCAGTCTCCCAGAGTTTGTCTGAGCTACCAGGCACACGTGTAATACATTTATTTTCCTCTTAATATTCAGTCAGCTTATGACTGAGGACTCTGCCTGATGCATTCACACGTCTCTGCTTCCTGTCACCAAACATACACTCACACCTGCATCTTTGTCGTTTCTGTGACACAATGAAGGGAGTGTGCCCTCGTCTATCCAAGTAGGAGGGCATGTTACTGATGCCATTCGTCACCATCTTACATATTTGGCTTCTTATATTATGCCTTCTCATATCTGCTTTATCAACACTCCCTTTTCACAGGATCTTTCCCTTCCCCATGGCATGTTCATGCATCTGCCAAGGTGTCTTGCCTCACTCATACTTTCAAGTAACTAAGTCTCCAGATCCTTAACTGCCATAGACCCTAAAAAGGGTTTTTTGTGTGTGTGCACATTACTTCCTTTTCCTCACATTTGACTCCTTCCCCAACTCTCTCCATTATGGTTTCAGTTCTCATCATTCCACTGGAACATAGTGTGGTAAGATCTCCAACAACCTAATTCCATAAAATCCAACTCAGATGACTCAACCTCATAGCTTACCTTCTTTCTTGAAATATTTTCCTTCTTCTTGGGTTATTTGAACCCTGCCCTGCTTTTCCTTCTTTCACATGCGTTGCTCCTTCCCAGTCTTCTTTGTTGGTTGACAAGAAATCTTTGCCTCTCATTGACCTCTCTAGTCTCAGTCCTAGGTTCTCAGCTTTTCTATAATTTTTCCAGAAACAATGTGATCTATTTTTATGGCTTGAAATGTCACTTGTATACTGATGACAAGTGACAGTATACACGTGGCATTGTATCTTTCCTTCCCAGATCTCTTTACCATAAGTTCTAGACTTCACATCTCCTCTTGAATGTCACACTCGCCCCACTAAAATATGTTCCTTCCCTCATCTTTTTCATCCCAGTAAATGGCACCACCATCACCCTGTTTCTTCAAGTAACTGGAAGGAATCTTTGCATCTTCCTTTCCTCTTGTTTCTCACATCCGATCTATCAGAAATACCACCAGTTCTGCACGCAGATTATCCCTCATGTCTGCTCACTTCTCTCTACTTCCTTGGGTGCTACCCTAATCTCTTACCAAAGTACTCCAATAGCCCTATAACTGCCCCTGCTTCAATTTTTGGCTCCAATGGCTTTTCCCTATAAGATCATACGTTCTATGACAGAAGGGTTCTTGTTGGTCTTGAGTTTTTTGTCTTATCGCAGTGCCTTATTCTTAGTAGGTGTTCAGGAAATACTTGTTTAATGAAAAACTTAATCAGTCCATCATCCAATCCATCAATCAATTGATTAGATTAAGTTGGTGTCAGTTGAATACTAACTTATCTGGAAAGCTGGAAAAAAATCAGCAGATGGTGATATGAATTAGATTGGGATGCTTTATAAATAAAATTTAAATCCCCATTAGCAAGCTGCCAAGTAAAGAACCTGAATGATAAAATCAAATATTCAAAGTAGGTGGACTGAGAGGTACATTTATGTTAATGACATTTCAATTTTCTAATTTGCAATGGAAATTGCTCTTACTTAAAATAATTCAATACAACCAACTGCTATTAATAAACTGGTTAATTTAACAAATAATTATTGAGCACCTATGATATGGCAGGTACTGTTATGAATGTAGGGTATACAACAGGAAACAAAACAAGAAAACCTGCACCTACGAAATATACAACTTAAGGAGAGAGATAAATCAGATAAGTAAGTAAACTCATATCATACATCGATACGCATGGTAGATAAAGAATAGAGCAAGAAGGGAGGATGTGAATGTGCAGGAGGATTTAACATTTTAAAGTGAGTGTCCAGGAAAGGTCTCACCGAAGAGCTGACTTTTAAGTAAATATTTGAATGCAGTGAGGGAGAGAGCCATGGGGATACTCATTGGAAAATATACCAGAGGGAACAGAAGGTGCAAGGGCCTTGAGGAGGCAATATGTTTTCACATTAGACGAATATCAAGGAGGCCAGTGTCTGGAGTAGCGTGAACAAAGGTGAGGGTAATAGGAAATCGATTGAGAGGTAAAGTAGGGGCTGGTGGTGGGATTCTTTCTGAGTTACAGTGAGGGCTTTGGATGTAATGCAGAATGACGTGAAAAGCCATTAGAGGACTTTGTATACAGGTGTGGCACGTGGTCTGGCTCAAGTTTTAACAGGATCACAAAATATATTTCATAATCATTAGCCAACAAAATTAGTTGAGGGATGCCAATATAAGCCAGGTTCAAAATTATCTTAATTACAGAACTTGTACAAATATGCATTATAGTCATATATTCAAGAATCTGTTGTTATATGATTTTCTGATATTTTGGCCCAAACAGAAAAAAATAAAGGAAAACCCATTAAAGACAATTAAATAATATTCAAAAGCACTTGCAATAATTATATTTCTTTATTTTAGAAAAATTATATCTAAAAATAAAGAGGTCACTCAGTAAACAGTCTTTATATAATTGACTAATTTTTAGTGAGTGAAAAGATATTTTTAGCCTAGTGACTACATATCATCACTAAGTATAAAATATAATATGAAATAACTTAGTTATTATTTCAGGAAAACACTGGGGGCAGACTGCTTGGATTTACATCTTAGTTCTGTCACCCACCAGCCATGTAATCTTGGGCAAGTAAATTCTCTCTGTGTGCCTCAGTTTTCTCGTCTCTGAAATGGGAATAATGACAATGTCTCCTTTAAAGAGTTGTTTTGAGAATAAATGAGACAATAAACATAAAGAACTTAATTAACACATTGCCTGTCAGAGAAAATTTTTTCATTATTATTATCACTGTTATTATTTTTTCAGTTGTTGCATGTAAGTGAGAACAGTTACATGAATAGATTTTTGAGGAAACTTTCAGGTCTAATATTATATAACTTTATTTAGACTAGAGTAAAATAATGTTGTTATTTTGCTTTGTCCCACAGTTTTATTTTTTAAAAATAATATTTCATGGATAAATTGGAAAATATGTATTAGATGGTAACAATAATCCAAATATTTTCCTAATTTAACAGAATTTTTAGATTTGGTATAACATCCAGAGTCAAGATCTCTTGCACTTTGGTGTCTTATTCATTGTTACAGAACAACCTTGTTTTAATACGTGCTGTGTTTGCAGGTAAACATAAAACAGAAACCTCCAGAGCCAGGTTGCATGGAGTGCAGTGAGTAATAATGAAGCTCAGTGTAATAGGTCAGTATTTAATCACTATTAAAATTGATAATAGAAAGGTCAGAAAGATCATTTGCATCTGTCTCCCTAGATCTCCTTCGGCCAATAATCTTTAGATTTCAAAATATACGTAAACATTGTATGCTCACTTAAGCTAACACTAGATGTAAACCCTTTGCACTGGGACTGGTTTTAACCTTGTCCCTCATCATTTTGTGACCACCAGTGACTTTCAATGAAATCTTCATACCCGTGTGTGGGTTTGAATTCCTTGGTCATCTTCATATGGAACCTTTCTAATTCCAAAGGGTTATCCATGTGCTTTGATAAATATTTTACCTACTCCCTTTCTTCTTTCAGTAAGTTTTGAATGGTATTGCCTTCTATAAATACAATAAGAGTAATTTGCCAAGTAAAGGACATATGTAATTTAAGATTATTAACTAAAGCCGCTAATTTAAACAAACAATACCCCAGAGCTTAAGGGAGCACAAGGTATTCAAAACACCTTGCTGTTGTTCACAGCAGTTACTGGAATTTGTCTTTTGGATATGATCCCTGCATTTTCAAATCTTTCCTGATACATCTATGTCTTTGCCATCTGAGGGTGAATATGATGTTGAGTATTGTTAAAAATTACACAGAGCCAAGTCTGGCAAGTAAGATGGGTCATCAATCTGTGCAATACCAATTTGGATGAAAGGCATGAAAGTCTATTTGTTAGAATTGCTTATATTTGGCTACAATTGTAAATGTTTTAAATTCCATAATAGTATAGTTCTTTGATACCAGTTCATATCGGTTTAAGCCGTAAACAAAGAAAACTAGTGCATGCAGGGATTACAACTGACTTGGGGTGCGGTGTTATTCAGTGGCCCCAGCAACATTGCAGAACCCGGGATCTGTCTCTCCAGGCCTAAGCTCTGTTTTCTCTGCATCCGCTCAAATTTTCTGTGGTGGAGAGACAGCTGCGAGAGCTCCAGCCTCATGGCTTCTCAGGACCGAGTGCGGTGGAATAAAAGATCCGGATTTTCTCTCCATTTGTCCCCTGAGGTCTCCTTGGCTCCAGCTCTGTCAGGTTCCTGAATGTGATGCTCTGATAAGCAAGGCCGGAGTCAGATGCTTGCTTTTCTTGCTGTGAGTCATCGTTATGGATTAAGAACAGGGGCTTGTCTTCCTCCAGAGGGAAACCAGTGGGCTATTGCTAGGGAAGAGAGAATGGATGCTGGTAGCTAAAAAATAGCCAAGTGTTAACCACAAGTGGACACACACGCAAACAGGCACACGTACTTCAGAATTGCAAGGTTTAATGTCAAGTCAAAACCATAGATTGGAGGGGTGCCTGGGTGGCTCAGTCAGTTAAGTGTCTGATTTAGGCTCAGGTCATGAGCTCACGGCTCATGAGTTTGAACACCACATCGGGCCATCGGGCCCTGTGCTGACAGCTCAGAGCCTGGAGCCTGCTTCAGATGCTGTATCTCCCTCTCTCTCTGCCCCTCCCCTGCTTGCACTCTGTCTCTCTGTGTCTCAAAAATAAATAAATGTTAAAAATTTTTTTTTAAAAAGAATAGACTTAAAAAAGAAACATAGATTGGAGTCCTAGTTCTGCCACCAAAATAAAAGTATGGTATAGTGAGACTTTAGCCCCTTGACCCATTTAATTCTACACTTGACTACATGTTTGACTTTGGCTATGTTATTGCATATACTTTTGTTTCTTATCTATAAGATGGAGATTATAATGATACCTACTTCATAGAGTATTTGTCCGGATTAAATGAACTCATATATGTGAAATACTTAGAACAGAGTCTGGTACATGGCAAGTTCTGTGTAAGTGTTAGCCATTGTGATTACCTTGGTGTTTACTTGGGCATTGCAGTCCTTGACTGTCTAGGTTTCTGTTTCTTCACTTGTAAAATTAGAGGAGGGAAATACATTATAATAAAAAGCCGATGCTTGTTAATAACCATGCGGATGTTTCTCCTCCTCCGATATACTCTTTACTAAGGCATCCTTGAAGCAGGAGACCTGAAGTGCATACAGAGAGGCTAAATTTTACAATGACCTCGGTAGAAGTTATATAACTTTTCTCTAATGATATTCTGAATGAGAAAAGAAACCCATTGCCCAAAATATGGTTAAGGAATGTGTACTTGTTAGAGTAGCTTGTGGTTGAGTCATAAAAAATCTTAATAAAGCAGAATGGCCCTAAGCTCTTACCTCTGCTCTGTCAATAGAATATCATGCTGGATATGTGATGAAACATTGAGCAAGATTTTAAAATTTGTCTAATGACATTATAAGTCACAGTATAATATCCTACTAAGCAGTGCATACTGCCTAGTAGGACAGATCATAGAGTTATCAACTGTAACCAATGCTTGTACCAAGAGAACATATTCCATATTTTAATCTATTCAGATGTACCCTACAGAATGGGTTGTTTCTAGATGGCTACTTTACATTCAGTTTCACTTTTATGGTCTAAAGGTAGGATTGCCTTTATTCACCTAGTATATCAAGATGAAGCGGTATGTCTCTTTAAATAAAATAAAATTTGTTTTGAAGTACCCCCAAGTGGTCTTGAGATTTTACCTGTCCAAATCTAACATATAGTAACTAGAAACTCATGGCGTAATTGAATCAGTATTTGCATTCTTCATGTGTTTTTGTGTTTAGGAGAGATAATAGGAGGTATGTTTTGATTATATTTCCTTGTTTAAAGAGTTTAATATACATGTAAATATATGTGTATGGATTGTGCTATGATATTCTGCATGACGAGTTATATAATTGAACATGAGTAGTTTGGGGATCTTGCCCGGGACTGCTTTTTAAAAAACACATTAAAGAATATTGAGAACAGGGGCGCTCGGGTGGCTCAGTTGGTTGGGCCTCTGACTTCAGCTGAGGTCATGATCTCACGGCTCATGAGTTTGAGCCCCACATGGGGCTCTGTGATGATAGCTGAGAGTCTGGAGCCTGCTTCAGTTTCTGCGTCTCCCTCGCTATTTGCCCCTCCCCCGCTCACATTCTGTCTCTCTCACTCTCTCTGCTTCAAAAGTAAATAAACATTAAAAACTGCTTTAAAAAAGAAGATTGAGAACTATTAGGTAGTACTGTGTAGAAACTTAGTTTAAATGAAAAATAGAAAAAAGGTCATTAATATTTCGTAAAACAGCAACTACAATGATCATGTAGTGGTTATCTGTAGTTATTGTCGTGCCCTTTATCTACATCTTTGGGAAGTCTGCATAAAATAGCTGTAAGTCTCAGGTATCATGAATCTTCTCAGTCTTGAACTTGTGAATTTCTTGGGGCTCAAGAAATTCCCCTTATTCTCAGGAGTCTTACCTTGTTTATCTTACTGAACTTAATTAGCTTTGAACTATGAGTGTCCGTGCTCCTCTTTCAGACAGAGCTATCTCCAGAGTCTAGACTAGAGCAAATTGGAACAAATGCCCAGGGCTCTGCTCTGCTGGGGAAACCCCACAGCTGGGGCTGCTGTAGTGGATTTGTACCTGTGGGCTAGAGAGGAAGGAGAGGGGATGGGAGTTAATACAATAGAGCATGATTATCAAAAACAATTAGCACAATTTATAGAGCATCCTCTACCCCAACTTTTGCTCACCCCGTGAACGGGCAGTAACTCCAGTGCCCTATGCATTACAAATGCACTATAAATGGCCTTACCTTCCATATCTGAACTACCTTATTATTAACATTAATTCATGCCTTCACTCAGTCACCTAAGTAACATACAGGAAGGTCTTTGCATCTTCACATTTGTATTGGATTATTTAGTATTTGTCATAGCCAAAGGATGGATCTCTCTCACATCTTGGTGAATACAAGAATTACGTGGTATGTTTATTAAAATTACATTCTCAGGCCTCACCTACAGAAATGCACTTCAGTAGGTGAGGCCTGTACATTTGCAGTTTTAGAAAGAACCCAAGATAGTTTAAGAAGCACTTAATTAGATCATAAATTCCACAGGTGGGGAGCATGCCAGCTCATTTACTCTGGGGTACCCAACCCCTAACACAGTGTCTGTCAGATGATAGTTATTCAATATATATTTGTTTAACTTTATTAAATTATATTACAAGGACTATGTTAGACGCTAGGGTACAAAGATGCTTTTATCACAAGTTCTTCTGTATCAGTCAGAGTCTAGGCAGATAACACATGGCACCCTCAAAGAAGAATTGGAAGAGAGTTTAAATGAAGAAGGATCATTTACAAAATCATGGTCAACAGTTAGGGAGAAAGAGATAGTGAAATATCCAGGGTCTACCAGCAGCCAGAAGCATCTGCCATTAGGCTTAAAATCACAAAGGGATAGGAAGCTTATTCCTGGAATCCTGTAAGCATGTAGCCTTGGTAGAGAGGCTGCCTGGACAGGAGGAATCAAGGGAAAAAGTAACCTGTCTGTTTTTCCCATTCTCTGACCTGATGATGTCAGTGGTCAAACCCCTCCAGAAACCAAATGGCAAGAGGGCCCAGGTGATGTAGTGTATCTACATCTACATATCTGCATGGCGGAAAGAGAACGTGGACAGAAGCTTCCTTCCAGAAGCTGACAGTCTAGGGTCTTTCTACATGCTTGTCTAAGTACCAGCCCATTCAAGTTATCTAGATGAACCAAGAATAAATCAATTGTCTGAACACCAACATGGAATGTTAACTAAACCAAAGTTTTCATGTTCCAGATGATCACATGCTCCTAGACACATATACATGTATGCTCACATGCTCACATGCTTACACACACACACTTCCATGGGATTCATAATACATTATGAAACATGATCCCTGTGGGAACCTGCACATTCATCTTTGATAATTTAACATCTGCAAAATTAATAGATATCGATAGATAGATTTAAGCTAAAATGATCTAATATTTTAATGTTAAATAATATAGAGAAAAACACCATTAATGTTCTTATGGCTTCTAAAACTACAAATAATCCCTCCCCATCTAAAATTTCTCAGCTTTAACCTCATTTTCTATACCCCCACAGTTTAATGCCTAGGATTTAGTTAAAGATCATTTAATTCACTATTTTTAGAGCAACATGGAATCATGAACACAAACTTAATGATAATGAGGACAATATTTCAGAGGAGGACAAACGTCTTCTCTGATACATTGCCAAAAATATGCTGCGGAGATGAAGACCACCCAGAAGCTTCAACTGGCACATGGTGCATCAGCCCATATGTATTAAAGAAAAAAAAGAAGAGAAAGAGAGGAAGAAAAGGCCACATGGAACGTTTGAAACTTGGGCTCAATAGTGTGTTTCTAAGTAAAATGTAAAGGTGTTACAATCTCCAAATTCGACTGAACAGATGTTACTGAATACCTATGATTCGATGGTCTTCTGCCCTCAAGAATCTTACAGTTTAGTAGGGGTGGGACACGAAGTCAACAAGCAGCATTATGCAAGTCACTATGATGAATCTCCAGCTAGAGACGAAAGTAAGACCGATAGAATCTTACTTCTTACGTTGCTGATTCTGATGTGGAGTTTGGGGAAGGCTTCATATGAAAGGCAGAATCTGAGTGTGATCTTAGAAGGGACGGTATTTTGCCTGGAGAGTTGGTATGAAAGGCCCTTCAAGGCCTTCCAAGTGCAAGGTGCCAGTAAGTATTAAAACAAACAAACAAACAAACAAACAAAAAAACGTTCTGAAGTGTCAGACAGATGTGGGAATGTCTCTCCTGGTGGGTCAGGAGATGGGCCTGTGTGGAAGAATAGAGTGAAGAATGAGACCAGAAAGTGTTTGGGACTAGATGATAGGAAGACTTGCATGGCCTATAGCACTTTGGGGCTGTTCTTTTGTTAGTTGGGAGTCATGGGATTTTTGTCCTGAGGAATGAAAAATGCAGAAGTTTGATGATCTGATCTGGTAGCTCCTTAGAATAATGAAGAGGGGAGAGAGAGTGAAGAGGGGAAGCTCAATGGGATGTATTGGAAGAGAGAACTTTTTAATTTGGGAAGGGTCCACGTGGATGGAAAGAAAGGCCGTAGGAGTTACAAAAGCCTTTAGAAAATAAACAATAGGAAGACTTGGTAACTGATTGGATGTGGGGCCTGTGGGAGAGGGTATTACCAAAGATGTCAAATGTCTGAGGTTTCTGGTCTGGATGACTCATACCTTTAACAGAGATAGGGTTTGTCTATTTCCTTCCTCCTTCCATGTTGTTTGTCTTTATAGCCTCTTCTTCCTAAATTATGGTATTAGACATATATCATATCATTCAAATCCACACATTTGAATTTCTGGTGGAATATTTCAGTGTGACAAGTAGGCAAAATTGAGTGTTGGGCTTTGTTATATACAACTTGAGAGTTAATTGCATAGTTTGGAGAGTGGATGGGATGAGAGAGTACAGCAAGGGAAGATAATAGAGCAGAGGGTAAAAATATGAAGAACATTAGGAAAATACCCACTCTTCAGAGTCACATGGTGGATCTGGGTTAATTCAGATGAAAATTCTGTCTGTTACTTAAGAGAATGGAGTGAGTCCTGCTATTTCCCATGGTGGTTTGGTTTGAACACACAGCTCTGAGTGATCGATTTCATTACACTTTCAATCCAATGGATAGTGTATGTTTGGATATTCATAAAACCTATTGAAAAAGCAGGAGTTCTTACTATTATTCTGGGGCACCTTTGGCAGAGATGTTGTGTGTGTGTGTGCGTGCATGTGTGTGTGCATGCCTGTGTGTGTCTACACCTCGGAAATTTGTTTCCTCTTTTAATTAAATAAAGCCTATGTTTGTTGGCTTTTAGGGTGGGCTGCAGGCCCATCTGTTTAACTAGGCAGTTGCCTGATATTGCAGGGGGGAGGTTTGGCAAGTGTAAGTGTGAATCTGAATACCAGATACAGGCTATTTAAAGCTGAATTTATCTTTAATAAATTCACCCAGAGGTGTTCAGCAGTAGGTAGTTTGGAAAATGATCATAATTTGTGCAGAACAGTCTTTTTTTTTTTCTTTTACGCTCGAGTGGTGTGTGATTGGGAGAAGGAATAGACTGAGGGAACTTCATCTTTGCTATGCTCTGTTCCTTTAGGTGTCAGGACAAGGAAGGCAGACTACTTCAACAATTGCTTTTGATATTCTGGAAGGCAAAATGGTCTTCCATTTTACATGACTTAGTCCTAATTTGAGAGCAAATAATACATAAATATTTTCTCGATAGTATGTGTTATAGCAGTAGGCATTTAGGACCAACAGTTGTCAATCTTTGAGGTTTCTGAAAGGGATAGCAATTTATGACGTGCTAGGGTAAACAGTTGGATTACATTTCTGAAATACGTGTTCCATCAGGTAAAATCATTGTGATTACAGGCACTGGAACTGTAAGTTAAAGTTATGTGCTAAAAGGTTGAAAATGTAAAACAAGTACACTGATGCTTAACTATTAATCCCTCTTTGTATCTCTGCTGAATAAACTACAAGAAAAGGGGAGAAAAGGACGTTTAAATAGTAAAACAGAAAAAGTGCATTATGTAATTTTAATAAACAGTAAGCCCTACTACAGCTCAAGGCACTGTTTCATCAGTGGTCCAGCCATAAGAGAATATTCCAGAATCAAAGACTTATGAAAGATTATAAAGAAGTTATTTTAGTTGGAAGTTATTTCTTTTGTTTGCTTTTTAAAATTTCTCTTAATTTCTTCTTTATTTTCTGATGTATTGTATAAAGGCACAGGTTGTTATATTCACATCCAGGCTCCATTGTTGAGAAACACATTGCAAATAAAAGCAAAAGAAGAGAATAGTTTTAAGAGCTTTGCATATGTTTGACAGCAGAAGATAATAAATGTAAATAAATCTTTAATATTTCCCCTAATTCAGTTTGTGCCATGCAAATGTCAGGACTATAAAAACAAATCAACAAACATTTGAAGAAAAACAATATACATAACTTATTTTATATATTAAAAACAACTGTCAAACAATTATGATCTCATGTATTAGTTGGTTGTTTTGAAATATTCCTACTAGAATTAAAAAAATGCTACGAGGGCCTTTGAGCTTAAACATATTGTGTCAATCAAGAGCATATGTAATGTATCTAAAGCATGAGGTAAAAATTTTCTTCATAAATTATTTCATAAATAAATAAGTAATTTGCTTGAAAAAGTTCACAAAAATAGATGTGCTTTTATTAAGTTCTCTACAGATCTTTTGTGGCTAATGTAAATGGATTGATACATACAGCATTTTGATCTGCTATACTCTAACTTGAAATACAAAAAGTAACATGAAGAGATTCTTCATGTCTCAGGCAAGCTTCAGCAGAATTGAGTCCGTGAAACTTCATTCATTAGATTTTAAGTGACCATGAATTTGTTGGCTTCAGTACCTGAAGGGTAACTTTATCCTTTCAATTAAAGGACATAATTCACCCTCAGACCATTGGCTTTAACTTTTTATGTAATATATAATTTTGGGTACACTTAATGGTCAAATGTTGTATTATTACAGGTGGAAAAACACCAGCCATCTCAAGGGTTTTGTGCTTGCAAAGGCATGTAATTTAATTTTTTTGAACCAATTTAATCAATGATTGTTTCATGTGAGTAAATTTACACTCTTAACGATTGCCTTAGATTTGAGGGTGACGGAGAGGAAGATTACTTCCCCCTTTAAAATGCCCTTTAAATCTTGGGGAGCAAAAGGAGATTAGGGGATAATCCTTGTGATATATTGTACTGTTTAACTTTGCTGCTATGATGCCACCGCCTCAGATTTTATCAGTTAGATACCAGCTCCAGCAGTCTTAGGTGGTATTAACCCTTTAAGTACAAACGGTTTTACTATTGAGATGCCTATTTCAAAATTTATTTGATCTCATATTTTTAGTTAGTCATGCCTAAAGAATGTTTCACTCAGATCCTTTTTTTCTCCCTGAATAAAAATGCCTCTCGCTGTGCTGTGCATATTTCCATAAAACTTGGTAAGCTAATTTATGACTTAAAAAAGAAAATAAGGGTCTATATTTAATATACGAATATTTTTTACAGTGGAAATTGGTGGTGGACAGTATTAAATGACTCTAGTGTGGAAATATGCAGGTGGTCATTAGTAGCTGACTATGAGATTTACTCAAGATTTTGATATTAATTTTCCCTGGAAGAAGGACTATACATAAATCTAACTCTGTTCCCAAATTAATTTAAATTGATGATAACATATGAATAACTCCGCATCTGAGGCTCATTGTCTTCTTACTCCTTGAGGGAATATATAGTTTGCCTCATTGTGAAATTGTATTTTGACTACTCTTTTACCTGACTAGTTTCTCTATTGCAAAAGAATTATTGCTTTTGTACTCAGAGAGAGTGTATGGGACACACTACCGAATTTTATTCTGGAAGAAAAGTGCTACAAAAAGGAATCACGTATTTGCCTGAGTAGGTATATTAAGTAGAAATGAAGACTACAGAAAAAGAAGTTTCTAAAAGCACATGCTTAAGTGTTTAATTTTTTTTTATGATTGGCTTTTTCACTTCTGATGTTTCTAAAATATATTTTCATCTTTTAAAAGATGCAAGAATCATTTAGGGGAAAATATTTTGGAGGAAATTACTTCATCTTCATTTCACAGATTCATGATTGTACCTCTAAAGTTCTAATTTTAATCATTTTGTAGTTTGGAGAAGGAAGGATGCTTCTTCTTTTAGCACAAAATTAGCTTAAACTGACTTTCACTAGAGGAAAAACATGCCACTTAAAGTCACCCAACTGAAGAAAATGAAGTCCAAACGCCCAAGAAATGTTTACTTAGTTTTTAACACCTACTATACTTTGAATCCTGTCATGGTACTCTTTTATGCATTGTTGATCTTTAGAAGTTAAAAAAGGAAAAAGAAGGAAAAAAAAAAACCCGCTCAATTCAGTAACTTCGTGTGGAGGGAATTTCACTTAACAATGAGAGTATTTGGAGATGTGAAGTAGTAAAAAGAATGTCATGCTTTAATTCAGAGTTCCTTATCTGCTACTAAACCCCCAAAGATCAGCAGGTATTAATCTTGCAGCATTTGAATAATGTTCCCATTTTATCTATTTTGTAGTACCCCCTTTAAGCACCCATTGAGCTTGCTAGCCTCTCCCCAGCTCAGAAAACCATAGCAACCTCAGTCCGCACTTCTCCAACTCAGGATAGAGTTCAAGTTGTTCTCCTCAGCCCTCTCGCCATCAAATGCATGGGAAACACTGACCACCGACTAGGTGTCCTAAGACTTCTTCCAGTCCTAGAAAAGGGGCGGGGGAAGGGCCGCGAACACACACACACACACACACACACACACACACACACACACACAATTCTGCGTCGTTTAATTGGGAGGGAGAAGGGAAAGTAACATCCGAAAAGGTAAAAGCACTTTTAGAGTTCTTTTGATTGTTGATGATAGCATCTCCGGGTGTTCTGGTACCATCGGTTTGGCCGCCACGCACTGGCCCCCACCTGCCCCCCCCCCCCCAAGGTAGGTCCTCGTCTTTATCACATTATTCCTAAAGCTTTCGGTTTTTTCCTCGGTTTCCAGCCCGCACGTTCACACATGGGGGTGGGGGAGGAGGAGGGGGGAGAGGCGGGGCGGGAAGGTAGCCGGGTCCCGGCACCGCGCAGCTCTCATTTGCGGCGCTCCGACTCGGGCGAAGTTCTCGCGCAGCCGGCTCGCCGCGGCCGGGGCCGGTCCCGGCGGGCGGCGGCGGCGGCGGGTGCTCGGAGCCGGGCGGGGCGGCGGCGGCGGCGGCGGCGGCGGCGGCGGCGCGGGGACGCGCGCTGTCTCTTTAAGGGAGCTCGGTCTGGGGTGGCGCTTTCCTCCGCGAAGGCTCCTTTGATATTAATAGTGTTGGTGTCTTGAAACTGACGTAATGCGCGGAGACTGAGGTCCTGACAAGCGATAACATTTCTGATAAAGACCCGATCTCACTGCAATCTCAAGCGTCCTCTTTTTGGTGCTGCTCGTTTCTCCAGACCCCGCGCCCTCTCGATCGCTCTCTCGCCTTCCTATTTTTTTTTTTTTTTAAACAAAAAACAACACCCCCTCCCCTCTCCCACCCGGCACCGGGCACATCCTTGCTCTATTTCCTTTCTCTTTCTCTCTCTCCCTCTTTCTCTCTCTCTCTTTTTTTTTTATAAAGGGGGGGAGGGAAGGGAAAGGGGGGGAGGCAGGAAAGACCTTTTTCTCCCCCCCCTCCCCCCCAATAATCCAAGATCAACTCTGCAAACAACAGAAGACGGTTCATGGCTCTGGCCGCCGCGCCACCATCTTTCGGGCTGCCGAGGGTGTTCTTGACGATTAATCAACAGGTAAGGAGGGGCCCGGGCGGGCCGCGGGGCGGCGGGGGGCGGCGGGGGGCGCGGGCGCCCCTCGGCCGGGCCCGGGGCGCCGCGACGCGAGTGCTGCGTCCGCGCGTGTGTGCGCAAAATGTGGGCGATCGCGAGCGGGGAGCCCTGGGAATTAAAAGTGACTTTCTTTGAAAAAAAAAAAAAAAAAAAAAAAAAAAAAGCAGAGGGAGAGTGTGCAGAAAGCCAAGCGCAGGCTTCTCGGGTTTCACATGCATTTTCTTTCTTCCTTTTTGCGCGTGTGATTTCTTTCTTTCTTTCTTCTCTTCTGCTCTCTTTCCCCCCCTTGCTCTTCTCCTTTTGGTGGGTCTGAGACAACTGAGTCTTAGAAACGAGCGACTTCAAACTGCAGTAGCCCTTGGAGTCAGGAGGGTCAAGTTCAGCCGCCAGGGAGGAGGAAAAACAAATCCCCATTTGCCAAAAAAAGAAGTTTCAGGCCGGTGCCCCCTCCCCCCTCGCAGTCCCACTCCCCCTCGCTGTCTCTTTCTGGCTGATTTTAATTCTCTCCTACCGGGCGCAGCGGAGGAGCTGGAGGTGGTTGGACCCGAGGGGCCGCCGCCGCCGCCGCCGCTGCAAGTTTTCTGGGGCTCCTGACAACCTGGGAGCAGACTAGGCACCAGCATGCAGAGTAGTAAGTTGGGCGAACTTGGGAGGGTCGGGAGGGTCTCAGAGAGGGGCCTTCGTGGGGTCCCCAAAGTGGGAAAACAGCACCGGACTGGCGTTGGCTTTGAAGAGTTTGCAAAGCCAGGCTTCAAACTTTTTGCCTTAAAGGCCCAGCTGGGCTGGAGAAGGAGGGTGTCGCATCCCCTGGTGCACCCGCCTCTGCGCGGCTCAGGGAAGCTCGGCTGAGGGGTCTGTGCCCTGTCGGTGCCATGTGGCAGGGCCTTTCAGCCCAGGCGTTTCCGTAGGGGCTGAGGAAGGGGCAGACTTCCTCTGCGGTGCAGATGATGCGCCATGTGTCGCGGGTCAGCGGACACTGGACGGTGATTAAGTGCCTGACAGCGGTGGGACATCCAGGGGACGGGCGCTTCGCCTTCTGTCTAGTTCCTGTTTGGGTTCCAGAGAAACGCATCTTTGAAAGGCCAAGGCAAACACCGCTGTCCCTTCAAATAACTCCAGGATTATAGGACCCCATGAATAATTTGAGGGTGAGGCGGAGGTGGGAGCTGTTTGAAGTGCAAAGCTGTTTTTGTGGCTGGGAAGGCTTTTTTGTTAGTACCTGTGTGAGATGGTGGTGTTTCCCTCTTTCCCCAGGGAGGTCAGTAACTGTTTTATGGCCCGAAGACTCTAAAGCAATTTAAGTTAGAAGGCGAGTAGGACTGGTGGGTTTCAGAGGGAATCTTGGGCTGATTAAATTTTAGGTCTTGCTTTACTTCCTCATATCTTTTTAGGCCTCACAGTTGATACTATGAAAGTTTTTGAGTAAGAGCGATGGATCTTAATTGATGAATCAAAATTATGATAGAATGTTCATCCTTATTCTATTTTGGAAAATCACGGCTAGAGTTTTAAGTGAGGTAAGTGAAGTGAGAAGCTTAGCGGAGAAGTTAAATCGCAGAGAAGTTGGGCCGATTCATTGAACTTTTGTAGATTCGTTGAACTTTTGTAAATGCACCAGGTGAAGAGGGAAGGGTCCCAGAGGAAAAATAAGTACAAAGAGAACATACAGATAGGGCCGGAGACAAAATTACAAAGAAATGATAATTCTAGGCCTGGTTGTTGGCTAAAATATGATTGTTCAAAGCAAAAATAAAATAGGAACCTTCTAACCACTACTTCAAAGCCCACCAGCTCTTAAGTTAAAACCTATGGATCTTGCTGGCATCATGTTACTTTCCTGCTGGTTTTAGGAAAAGTTGATCATTTAGAAAAGGCTGCCAGAGTTAAAAATGCAAGGGGCAGCAAAGGAAAGTAATGCGGGCGGCCAGTTCTTGACGTGGACAAAATGAGAATGAAAGTTTCTGAGCTCACTGCTGTGAAGTTTCTTACATGCTGCTCATTTGCTTAGAACGCTTTCTCAGATATTCCACCGCTTAATGTAAAAAAGCAAAGTAGCTCTAAAATGGTGTGGGCTTTTTTTTTTTTTTTTTTTGCTTTCCCCAAGTATGCCAGGGCTGTGAATAAATACAGGGTTTGTATGGGAAGATGAAGCGTTTCCTGTAAGTTGTGATGCTGACAGGACAGTCTGGAAATGATACCAACGTTTGGAAGATATTTTTTTTTTTTACCTTTAAGTGAAAGTTTATTAATGACATGCTTAATCTTAACAAGTCAAACATATTGTTCTTAGAGCTTATCTCTCCTCAGATTTCATAACTTCCTTTTAAAGCTATACCCCTGGATGAAAACATCTCTAGATTGAGTTAAATATACCGGGCCACAAACGTGCTAAAGTTTGATGATTATTTTTTAATATGAACAACCTGAAAATAAAACTCCTGACGGGGGGATAAAGTTTTAATGCCCCATTATGACTTGATTTCTCTAAATGCGAGGCATTCCGCAGCTTCATTGATACACTGTTGGCCGAGTATTGTTTACCATGAGTGAGTTGATGTTTACAGCTTCCCAATATATCTATTATATGTTAGGATATATTGTGTGTAGAATACTTTTCCCACACATAACAACCGAGTCTGACACTCTCCAAATAAATGGTGGAACATCGCAAGTTCCTTACAAAAAAGTTTGTCACTCCTTTGAATTCTACACGCTGTAAGGGTCTGCTGCTATTTAGATGTTGTCCTTTGTCTGTGAAAGGTAACATTAAAAGTAAAGAGAAGAATGTCATAGTAGTTGTGAGGTCTGAGTTGATTTTAGAGCTCAGCATTCTGATGATTAATATTCTAAACGAGTTAATAAAATTTTTACTTGAAAAGAGGTTAGAATCCATAATCGTGTGCTAATCGTAAGTGAGTTACACATGCCTCTTCGACGTTTTCAGTATTATTTTTACTTTTCTTTTAAGTCACATACTCCTCCTGAGTTTACTCTGATTTCCAGAGTATAGGTCCTCCTGTAATACACATAAGGGAATCTTCATTCATAAGGAGAAACTTCAAAACAGGGAAATGAATGCATCTGTGGAAAAGCTGCTTTTAAGATCTTAGTATTTCAATGATGTTTCTATTACTGGTATTATTATTTGGTGAGTGTGTGCGTGTGTGCGTGTGTGTGTGTGTGTGTGTGTGTGTGTGTGTATAGAGACAGACAGAAAGAAAGGAAGAACACAGTTTGAAGTTAATAATCTGCACATTCCTATAAAGACATGCCAAAGGGTGTTAAGTTTTAATAAACTGTTTTCTTACCTTCTTTGTGGAAGTAAATAAACATTACTGAAATTTTTAGAAAGACTTGTGGCAAATTGTTTTTGAGCTAGAATTTTTTTTGATTTTGAAATCTGTACAAATATTGATAACTGGACTTTAAATGTTTTTTAATAATACATATAATCTAGAAAAATATTTTTCTTTCACTACCCCTTTTGGTAGCAAATAATAATGTAATAACATTATGCTATTGTGTAGAAAACAAAAATAGACTTTAAGAACGTTATGGGCAGGTGTTTACAATTGATTTAAAGGGAAAATTAGTATTTTTGAAATAAGCGATGCACTTAAAATAAAGTGACTGGTGCACATTAAAACATATTCTTATTAAGATATTCTCTGGTGTGTAAAATGAAGCCATTCATTCAACAGACTGACAACTTTCCACTTGGTATTTGCCTTTGCTTAATTTAGTTTCCGCAGGACAGCTAGTGTGGTAGTCTGCATCTGTTTTTGGCAGGCACAGAAAACTATAAACTGAGACAGTTCTGTCCCAAATAGCTCACAAGTTACAATCAATTTGATAAAAACAGGCAGGTCTTATGGACTTGCTGTCTGTTGTTCATCCTTGGTCAAGCTTTCAGGTAACAGGTTTCTTTCTCTCCCCGTTTTGCTGGTTATAACTACTAATGCCATTGATAACTAATTCTGAGTCTTGTTTACTCATTTATCTACTTTATTTATTATTTAATGAAATTTGGGGAAATTAATGACAGCATATCTAGACTTGGTTTTACTTTATATAACTATGTCTTTTGATATCATCATACAGAAAGTAATGAATTCTTTCTTACTATAATAGGTTTACAATTTATGGAATTGCACAGTCCCCTTAGGTGAAATGTGAAGAAACTTCTAGCCCTTGCCAAGTAGAAATCTCATCTAATTCTCTGAAGTTCCTTGTAATTGTCATGTATAGAGAAGGCTAATGCTCTTCGCAGTGATTCCCCTTGAAAAAAATTAAGCAGAGTTTTTTAATAATCATCAAAATTATTTATCTCCTACAAGCTTTAACCAGTGGATTAAAGTAAATATGCTAAAATGCCAACTGTTGTTTTATACTACCGTTCAGTAGCAAACAGTGCTGCAGAGGGAATAACCACTTTTAAAATTTTCTCCTCAAGTGTCAGTGGGTCGTAGGCTATTTGTTTATTTGTATTGGATATTTGGTTAATTATATATGACCTTTACTAATAATGTCTTTAATGCTGCTCCTATGGTCAGCTCTAGTATTGTGTTACTGTGCGTTTCAGATGCCTGAGAACCAAACTCACTGGTCTTTCGTTTGGTTCTCTGGTGGGTATCATAACGTAGAACCAGATTTAGTTTAGAAAGAGATCTTTGGGCTTAAAGAGACCTCTTTGCTGAATTTGGGGAAGGACCTATGGATGAAAATAATTTGAATTGTTAAGAGTTCAGGAAGAAGCATGACTTGTCGCGGTAGCTGGAGTAGCTGTTACAGTAGCAAAATGTCTACTTTTTGTCACTCCCCCCCACCCCCCTTTTTTTGTTTTTTGTTTTTTCCAAGAGCACAAATCCAAGTAGCAAAAGCAAAGATGAAATTAGCTATGCACTTCAAATGTGAAGCATCATTGGGAATCATTTTCTGATTCAAAGCTGTAATTAAAATACAAATAATATCAAAATACCCCCAAGAAGACACTAAGGGTACGCCTTTTGTTCCTAAGCATGTTTCATTAAGAATAAGAAAGAAAACTTTTAATTTTTAAAACGTTTCTAGCTCTTTAAAAACCTGCAGTAAATACTTTACAAGTGGCTAGACACCTTCCCTGGTGGTTTAGTTTATACAAGCAGGAAACTTTCTCTCCTACTCTTTCTCTCTTTCTTGTTTTCTTTAAACCAACTGACGTAATGCCAAACTTTGCTTTAAAAGAACAGACAGAAGTAATTGGTAGCTTTTAACTTTTAATAATGTTCTGGATTGGTTTTAGTGGCCAAAATGCCATTTTTTAAAAAAAAAAAAAAGTTCAAGTAAGAACGGGCTTGTGGCCTGAGGAAGAAAGGCTCTGTTGATGTAGTTATTTTTATTCTTGTTTTTCAATCTGTTATTAAAAATCTTTCCTGCTGAGCACTGCTGGATTTCTCCAATTGCTCTCTGTGATGGCTGGTGCATTTCAGGTTACCGTAACTTAAACAGTTTTTGGGTTTTGGGGAGAGTGGGTATTTGTGTTGCGTTATTTCTTTCTTATTTGGAAAAAAATTTGTTTTTGTTTCAATTGACATGAATTAATTAAGATTATCAATGGCGACAGGTCAATGGATGTGTTTATATAAAGAATGCTACACCTGTTAGCAAGAGCCTGAAATGTGGAAGTTTAATTGTGACATTAATCATTTTTATGTGCGGAGGAAGGAAAATAGATGAAACTTTACAAAAATATATTTTTAGATTGAAAGCGTTAATTTTAAGGTTCAGTTTGTTTCTACCGGTGGTTCTTTTATTCTCACAATTTTAGATGATAATATTTTAACCCTATTTATCACACAGTGTTTTTAGTTTCTTTTTTTTTTTTTTTTTAAATTAGTCCTTTACTCTCTTCCTGATCTTACACAGGCAAATAGAACTTTCTCCAGTTAAGGGACATCTTGGTGATGTTGATTGGCATCAGGGCAACTTCAGAAGCTGGCAAGTAGGAAAATCTTTTCAGAGGGCAAAAAGATTTGTGCCAGTTTTTCCTTCCTTGGGGAAAGACACTCCATCCAGAAGTGGGGCCCTCCACCCCATTTGGTGGGGCAGAACGGAGTATCGACATTTCTGGTGTGAATCGTTCGTAAGGTTTAAATCTTATGAGTACTTGTCTTAGACTTGGCTTTTAACCCCAAATTTGTTTTAAGAGTTTTTGTAGTTGAGAGTTGTTGTTGTTACACAGAGCACATTTTAAAAATAATACATATTGAACTTAGGTATCACGGAGATACCTTAAAATGTCTCTTATGTTTTTTACAAAAAGC
Source organism: Lynx canadensis (assembly GCF_007474595.2). Lineage (NCBI taxonomy): Eukaryota > Metazoa > Chordata > Mammalia > Carnivora > Felidae > Lynx > Lynx canadensis. The sequence goes on from NC_044320.2 coordinate 23,271,221, forward strand.
ATTCCTCATATTCAGGGAAGTTGAAGTGCTCTCCGCCTAGACATTTGACAGTTTTGACTTAACCTGACTTACGTCTTTCTCAGTTTTTCTTGTGAGAGCTAAGACTTTAGTCCACATCAGGGGCACTGTTTCTCTGGTAACTACTTCTTTACTTACGGATTTGTCAGGGAAGACCTTAGGAACTGAAGCTAGAAGTTGTTCACATCAGCATGGTGAGAGTGTCTCAGAGTAAGTCTTACTTTATGTTTCATAGAGTTTTCAAACATAAATTTAAAGTTACCGGTTTCTCTGTGATTGCATTTTTATTTAATGAATGTTGGTTTATTACTTCAAAACTGAGTGAACAGTAATAAAGTGTAGCAAGAAGGAAAAAAGGCGGAGGGTGGTGTTTGGAGCAGCAGTGCTTTGATATCAGCAGTTTGTTTACTGTTCAGTGGTGGGGAGGGGTTGGAGAGGCTTTGTGGGAGATGATAGAAAAAAAAAATCCATCAATTGCGCGTATGATCCCCTCCCCTTAAGGTTTACTTAAACAATATGTTTCAGTTTTGCCTCAAACCATTCCGCACCACTTCTGCTCCCAAGCATCCACCACTATCTGGTTCCTGAGCCGTTAAGGATGACACTTTCTGTTGTACAATGAACTACACTATTGTTTGAATTAAGGTAACATATTTTGCTTTATGTAATTTTTTTTTGGTAGTTATTAATAGGATACCTCTGATGTGAGAGGAAGCCTAGCATTGTAAAGGTCTGCAAGTGCTTGAAGTATCCATGATAACTACACTGTGTTTAAATTATCGCTGGTATGTGCATGCTGTTATGGGTGTGTTTTATGTATGGATGTACATGGACTGATAATACATGAATACACCTTGATGGTAGATTCTAATAATGTGAAACCATTAACTCTGCCCTTTTAACATGAATCTTTTAAGGAGTTACATGACCTACTTCATAAAGTCTAGAAGTTTGAGATGGGTATGGAGTCTAACTGTAATGAAGCCATCATTAGCATACTTCTGTCTACTCTGAATTTACTAGGAAATTTTAAAAATGACGGAAAGCTATAAATCAAAATGCCACCTTTCGGTGCATTGTTAAGAAATGCTTTTGAAGAAAAATTTTTTAGAAGTCCCATTTCTGCTGAGAGGAGCAGTTAAGTGACAGTGCTGTTTCTGAATATATCTTTTTATGGGATGGCACTTTATAGTTTATACTTCTGTCCCAAAACGTTATGTAGAAATAATATGGAAAATGTAAAGACTCCGTACTGTGACCCAATGCTTTTTTTCCCTAGGGTGATGGATTCTGTGCGTCACCTAAATGTGATGCTATTTGCCAGGCTTGCAATACTGGTTTTGAGGGTTGCTGTATGTCCTATTTCGTCAAGCAACACAATACAACAACTTTGGTATCTAGGTAATTGACACAGTCAAAATAGGCTCTGGAAAAAGTTCCAAAAACTTCTAAGTCAGAAGCTAACATATATTCAGTTTATTTAACATTTGAATAAACAGTGACTCATTGTCAGCTATTTAAGTCTCCTATAGTAGATAGTGTTAGAAGGAAATATACAAGTGTCCATAGTTCATATTCTGTTTCTTTTTTCCTTTATTTAAAGGGAGCATAGTTCTTCTATTTGCATTTATAATTGCTTTCTCTGTTAATTACTTAGCATTTGTGATAGTAAGTAGTATAGTATTATGAAGAATAATAAATGTATTCACAGTATCTAATGTATATGTTCCAAGCTTTAGAAAACATTAATATTATATTATTAAATTGAGTATTATAATAACCAAGAATAAACCCAGTATGGGATGATAGATACACTACAACTGCTATTTTGACACTAAATATATTTCAGCTGTAGAAAAAATATATGAAAAATATTTCAAAGCCTCAGAGCTTTTTTACTTGTAGAATTTGGATAGAATTTGTGAAACTTTCGTCAACAGATACTTCTAATATAACATGTGCTTCTTGATTAGATTCTACGACATGGCTTTCAGTGAATTCATGTGAAACACTATTGCAATTTTTCCTTATAGAAGTATATATTATGTCTGCGATCAGAGACATCTATAAATAGTGTAAATATATAGGGCAGAAGTTAGTTTGTGGAATCTATTTTCTCTCTTTTCTGATACACCTCATGTGCAAAGGGGTCAGGCATTAGTAATCTAGCTTTAGCTTTATTTTTCTCTGAGCTGTGCCCAAGTGCAGCCTGTGAATCTGTGCCTTCATGTGATAGTGCATACATGTACATACACATACCTGTTTTCTCATTCGTATAGAATGTTTTGCCTTACAGGCACTGAATGGAATTTTAACGTATCACATATTTATTTACATGATTTTAGCCTTTGTAATATCCATTTTAATTACTTGATGCATCCCAACACCTTTTTGAAGGTTAATTTAATTATAATTTTGGTTCTGAAATGAGAGCACGATTGGCAAAACAAATTAAAAACCAACTTCTACTTGTGACTTCTCTGTGATGTCATTAACCAGGCATCATCTTTAGCTCTGAAAAATGTAGACGTAGTTACATCAGCCAGTTATTCTCTCAATACTATTAAGTAGTTGAGAACATATAAAAGTTCCTAAAAGAGATTTTGGGTTTTGTTTCAACTTTACTTTATGACGCCATTAAATTTTTTTGAAAGGGAATCTCACTTTAATTTTTAAAAATACCATTCAGCTGATGAATTAAGACTGGTTTTACATATATATATACACACATATATATGTATAAACATATATATGTGTATATGTATATATATATGAACAGAAGAGAGATTTAGATACTGTACAATCCATTTATGTGTGTGTGTGTATATATATATATATATATATATATATATATATATATTTAATCAAGGCTCATGTTACTAATTTTTCTCAGTCCATGTTAGCCTCATTGTTGAATTATTAATAATTCTTTATCAACACTTAGTGGATGTACCTCTGAGGTCCTTTAAAATCGGTATTTACTGTATCTGGAAGCCGAATTTTTATGTTAATAAATCGACTTAATTATGAATTGGAAAAACACAAGTGATTATATTTAGTATCATCTTTAACTTATTATTGGAAGTATACTCTATTTAAAGATTGCAAATTTTTCACCTCTGTTCTGCAAACTTAGGTAAGTTTTAGAGAATAACTGAGTACAAGTGGCCAGTGTAAGCAATTGCATCCAAATAAGGAGTAATATGAAGCCTTATATTCTGTAACTTATAAACAGATCCTAAGAGTTGTTTCTCCTTTGCATTTACAACAAATTTGTATTACATCCATTGAACGTAAGATGTGGTAAATTACTATAAGAAACTCACTGTCATCTAGACCTCAATTTCTGTGAACTGTTTATTTAACTCTCTATCCCATAACTGTTTATCCTACTTTTAAATGTCCCATTCTTAAGGCAATTTATGTTCTTGAAAGAGTGTCCTAATTATTTACATTTTACTTTTTCTTTGTCTTCTGATAAACTTTAAGTAAGAAAACCATCACTTGTAAGATTTTAGGCTGACAGTAAAAATCATCATGCACACATTTTATGTACAAATATATGTGATTGTGTGTTCACTTGGTCAGACGTTTAACTCTTTAGTGTTACACATATTTGTGTGTACTTATGTATTTTTACTTCAGAAGAGTTCAGTACATCATTGTTAATGTTTAAGCATGTGCTTCCATGCTCTTCACACTCCCTGAATAATTCAATATATCATTGGCAATAATAAACATTTAAAGATGAGACCAATAATGAATAGAAATGGAAAAATAGGGGGGTAGATATGAGTGTAAGTAGGTTTTCCTTCTTTTTGTTTGTGTCATGTTCAGTTTCTATCTAAAAAGATATGTATGCATATATATATACCTATATATATCCATAGATATCTATATCTGAACAGAAGAGAGATTTAGATACTATACAATCCATTTAACATAAGTAAGGAACTATTGCAATATGTGACTTTATTTATATATTTTTGTCATAGGAGACTTTGACCTCTGCCTGTGGTACTTGGGAATTTTAGATAAACCCCATTGGGGTCACACTCATCAGTTCCGGCTTTGCATGACATAAAGCATTCCCTAGTTTCTGGTGCACTACTGTGCTGTTTTCCTTCAGGACTGGAAGTCCTGTAAGTTAATTTGGCATTTGAAAGCACTACTAGAATTTTTCCTTTTTGAAAATCCTCTGGATGGCTTTCAGAGGAGTAAGTAGAGAGCACGGGCAGCATGTCGTTCATTTCAGGATGCTAAAGAAAGTTATGCTGAGACCAAGCATGCTTCCTCTGGATTATTCTGCTGTGCGTTATTACCATTTTTTTTTCCTTCTTTGGGATCTAATATTTCAACTTAAGGGGGAATAGAGATTTTTACTTTTAGTGGAAAAATATGCCAGCTCTAGGGTTTTTTACCTACATTTCTTTATAATATGTATATTGGGGGGACGTTAAGAAGAGAAACTTGGGTACTATAAAATAATATTATTTTGCTGTCTGCAATTGAACAGGCCCTTGCCATTCCATTTCTATGAGGAAATGCATTGAAAAGAATAAAGTTGTGGTATAGTTTTGAAATGACTGGAAGCACCAACTGTGACACATTTCTGGCAAATAGATGAAGACAGTGTTAGTGCCTCCACCAAACTGTGTACTCCAAGTTGACAAATATGAATTTGACCATTTGATCACAGATAATATTTGAAATGCATGTGTCCTGGTTCAGGGAAGGGGGTACTTAAATCATCCTCACCATCAGTATGCTTTAGATTTGCAAGAAATACAATGCCAAGTATCGTGTTGTCAGACCTTCGAGATTTTTAGTAAAGAGTTTTGCTTATTTATAGAAGCTTACATTCAGCGACATTGAGCACAGACTGCCTAACGTATTTGTGCATTGAGCTCTAGTGAAGTTCAATAGATGATTGTGTTTCCATCAAGATTTAGGGAGCAGTGCACTAGAATAGTAGCCATCTACTAATGATGGTTCTGAGGTTTGGATGGTGTAACTGATTTTTAGGAGCTATGGCATAAATATAATAATAGGTAGAAATATTTAGAGTGATTACCTTTTATAAAAGTTAGTTCTGTCTTTCATGTCTAGGAAAATATAGCAGTGAATGTTTGCTTTTTGTATGTTTTGTCTCCAAGCAGAGGAAACTGACAGTTTTATGTTTTAAGTGCCGAAAGTTGTTCTTGGCTAAGCAGTCCCTGAGTTAATCACTGGGATGTTAACTTGAATTTTTGTCTTTGAAAAGTTTTCGAATTTTAAAGCGAAATACGCTTCCATTATTTCCAAATTGACATCCTGTGTTCTGGATTGGTTTTTAGAGAACTGTTTTCCAAATTTTCTTGGATCGCTTGAAGTCCATTGATTTTGAAATATTTAGTTTAGTTTTTTTTTTTTTTTAAGCTTTTCAGAAAGGAGAGGAAAAACTTCATCTTTTTAGGTTTTTTTCTTTATTACAGAACCCTCATTATTTCTCATTAAGTGCAAATTAATCTTGCCTTTATTTTGCATACTTTTTTTTTCCTTCTGTGTTCTTTTCACAAACTCATTTTGGTGCATCAGAAATTGAGAGAATAGTGATTTCAGCTCCCCCGCCACACCTTTCTGTGATAAGATATTGTGCTCATTGCTAAAGAATCACTACAGAGAAATTCTGTCTTCTGTCATTTGCACAGTTTTCATTTTTACTTGAAAAAAGAGTGATATTTAAAAATCATATATTTATTCTTTGGGGTTAATTGCAAATATTATGAATGCTGTAAAATAACATGACATTTAGTTTTTTTTCTCATTTGCGTCTTAGGCAGTTTGCGTCTAAAAATTTGTTGGAAGGAAAAAGAAAAAAGTATTTTAACCAGCTTTGAAATTAATTTAAGATAGTCTTGTGGAATTCTCCAAAATGAATATGAAAATATCAAATACTGTCAATGCACAGGGTTAAAATTAACTTTGTATAAATAGTGGAGACTTTAACCTGACTTATTTTAGTGCAAAAGATGTTTTAGTACAAAGAAGATTTTCTCTGGTTTGCCCGTATTTTATTTTATTTTATTTTATTTTTTGCAAGCTGTTTGCCTAAAATGATTGGCATCCTTAAATTATGGTTGTGTGGAAAACAAATAAGGCTGCTACTATAAAGAAACAAGAGCTCTGCACATGCATCTTAAAAACGATTTTAAAATATTTTCGTTTGGAACGAATGCATCGGGCCCCAAAGAAATAGATAGTATCCCTAACACATCGCCCACTCTCTTCTCTCAAAGTGGAATCTACTCGCAGAGAGCGCATTATTTCCACTTGCAGTGGAGTGTATTTCCTAGTATTTTGGTGTCTCTGCTGGTAGAAATGTAGACATTTCAACCAACCACCTCTTTCTTTGGTTTCTGTGATAGCAGGTGAACTTTTGCCAAAACTTTTGGTGCAGTGTAATCAAGACCATGTTGTGGAATTAGGCTAATGTGATGATTTTAAGTCATGTTTAATGTGTTATTTAGAAAAAAATAATTTTAAAAATTACCATTTGTAATATATTGGAAGAACTGGGATGGTGTTTTTGGATTTAATTCAAAGCCTTGATACTGGCAAGGAAGAGAAAAATTCCATAGATCATTTCTTCTTTTCCTAATGTAGGAGAAAATGGGGTTTATTTGGGTAAATACCTTGGTAGAAATAATTGGTCAACTTTTATTTTGACAAAACATGATCATGTAAAAATATAAGCACATTTTCTGAGCCCAATAATATATGCATTTTGTTTCTTTAGGTTACATCAATAAAGCCATATACAAAGGAAAATGAACAGAAGAATACATTTAATCACCTATCTGAGGTCAGATGTAGAGTGAACTGCATAGCCTGTGTGAGAATTCTTTTAGTTCTGTGCTTATACTCTGAGACCTGTTCCTCATCTCCTATGCTCATGGGCATATTTCTTCATATGTGCGAGAATGTTCAGTGTTCTGCTTCCCATGTACACATGGAAATGTGGATTTAGGCTTGAGAGTCTTTTAACACTTTTTTTGTTGAGGAAAAGTAAAGCTGGCTAGTGAAACACTTCTCAATGACTGAACTTCCCTTGAATGGTCCCTCTAAAATCTACGACTCAAGTTCAAATTTTGTTTCTTTGTTTTTCTTTAATTCAGGTAGTATTCAGAGTGATCACAGGATCATATTTTATTTTGAGTAATAGGAGGGATGTGAGCTCCTATCCATTTTACAGAAGGATCTTATTTTTACAAAGGAGAAAACGAAGGATTAAGTTAAGTGAATTTCCATAATCATACAGCTACTTACATAAAGGACTGAGCTTAGAATCAGTGTCTGGTCCCTGTCTTCATACATATATAAAATGCTAGACAGGTTTGAGATTTGTTGAGGAAGTCTGCCTAATACTTGAAATTCACTACTTTTCATTTTTCCTTTTGTAACTGAATTTGAGAATAGAATTAGAATATCATTTATTCATATGCAGTGGGGAATTGATCATGGAATAAATCAGTTGGTACTTTCATATTATTTCTTTATCAATACCTTATGAAGATACAGGAATCAAATGTTTAATCTAGAAGTTATCCTGAAAGTTAAAAGTTACTGCAGAAAATCGAGGCTTAATATTTCTTTCAGACACCTGAACAACAGAAGCCTCTTTAGATTCATGTATATAAAATTCAGTTGGTAAAGAATTAGTTCTAAAATGGTCATTACTAAGGAGTTAGTTTGTATTCTTCTTCTCTCTGTAGCTTAAAATACCTCCCAACTTTTATCTAGTTTGAGACCACCTTTAAAAATAAAAATCGTCCGTTTGAATTAAGGACTTTTTATCTTCCAAGAAACTGGACTTTTCTTTATTCATAACAGCCATAAGCCCCTTGGCAGGTTGAAAACTATAGACAGCATCTGTGAGATTAGGCCTGAAATGTGCAATTAGTTGTTAAAACGTGGTTGAGAAACCGTTCGTGGCATTTTAATAAACTCCTTAGCATTTATCAAAACAAATTAACAAAAGAATAATAAAGAACTTCATTTATGTTAAATGCTTTTGTTATTAATTTTGTCTTTTGAATGATACATTTCAGGTTTACTGTAGTAAAAATGAAATATATTAAAGTATAAATATAATGCCTTTATTTTTCTTGTAGAATTTCTTTCAAGTTCCATTTTTATCCATGACCCTTCTGTACAATACGAATGCAATTAACAGTTCTTTGTTGGTTATCGTTAAGCTAATTTTAATCATTTACTCCGTTGCGTTGGAAAAACAGGAAAAATTCTGTCGTCTCAGACAACAGATCTCTTGTTTCTTCTTACCTTTCACTTCTAATAGTTAGATAATCTAAAGGTTAGTGCAGATCCCCTCATCACTGAAATTTACGGTTTATAACCACTGATGACACTCTAATATCCATTTCTGTTGCAAAAAATCGTAGTGGATGCCATGCAGAACAATGTTGGACCCAAGACATTCCCCAACCTCCTTCAGAAGACAGTTCTGGGAGGCTCTTTGGAAAGCAGAAGGAGGTGTATCAGATCCTGGAAATGACAGGTTTGGTCCAGGGTCTGCACTTGAACCCATTTCATCTTGAGTTGCCAGGTGAAGATACCTGTTGGACTGCCTTTTATTTGTCTGGGTTTGTGTCTTAGCCAGAGGGCAGGCTTGTCTTTTATTTAAATTTGGCTGTTGTGGTTCACTGTTTCTTTCAGGTGAAAACCCTTTGTAAATGGCTGCTGTGAATAGTATTCTTTTAAAATAAAAAAGTTTGCTTATGAACAATGATCACAGTCAGCTAGAAATAATTAAATCAGAGAGTAATGAAATATTTAATATTGAAAGGCAGTTGTTTCTTCTAAAATAGGTTGAGGAACCATCTTAATGATTATGGTGACCATCTCACACAAAATCTCTTTCTTGGTATAGTGAGCATATGATACAGAGAAAGGCTGAAAACTTCCATTATTACATAGCTATCTAGGACTTTTGCCCTCCTCTTCCTCCAGAAATTATCTCTGTTTGAAGTTGATTTTTTTTTAAATCTGTGAATTAGTGTTTAACACCTGATGTTTACTTGATGGAACCATAGGAAACTCATCAGTGCTTACCTTGCCCTCGTTTTTCTCTTCTTCTCCTTTGACTTTAAAGAGATTGGAACCTTACCATGTCCTCTTGGCATTGCAGATCAAAATAAACTTTAAATGGCTCTTATTCTGGGCTTTGTTTATCAGAAAGTACTTTTTTGTTGGCTTTTAAAATAGATCACATCCAGATAAGGTTTAAATAAGATGAATTTTTTGTATTTTTTTTTCCTTTCCACTTATTAAGGGATTTTCTTCCCTGATAAATCAGTTTCCATTTAATTTTTACCCGCACCCTGAATCACAGCTTTACTAATATAATCATCTAACGTTTAGTAAACCTCTACTCAGACATTCCTTAAACTGTTCTATACTTGTTCTCACGGCACATACTTGTGAACAAAGACTGCCCTGGATGTTTTGTAGAAGGTAGCCACATCACATTTATTTTCTGCTCAATTGCAGTTGTTTTTCTTAGAATCTAGCAAAAGTCCAGTTGTAATTCTGTAGCTAATATACGTGGCTCCTCAGACACAGGGTATGGTTTAAGCACTGGACTGCTTTTAGGTAACAAACAGCCCACAAATAATGAATATAGCTCTCTTGAAAGTGTAGAAAAAGATAAGGTAAAACAAAACAAAAGGCTACTTTTCATTTATTTCCAGATGGATTCCATCTTGTACTTGGCATGGCACAAAGTCAAAATGTTGCACTTTGAGATTTATTAATTAGAATGTTTCTAAGCCAGATATGGAATCTGTTCTCCTTTTTCAGATAAAAGATAAACCTGCCCAGCTATAAAAAGAACTTTAGAGTGGGGAAAATGTCGAAATCTCAAATCTGGATTTTCTTTTCATGTAGACCTCCATTTCTCAACAGGGAAGTCTACCAGGTTCCTCTGTTTGTGGACACTGCTGTATTGAGGACACCATTGGCCTCATGGCAGCTGAGCCCAATGATCTTTCCATCTGACTGCATCTCTTAAATGAACTGGATGCTTCCAACCCTTCTCTTGAGTTTCTCTCCTGGCTTGGCTTCTGGGTGCACTGTATCCCTGCTACACTTGTTTTTGTCTGTCCTTGACTTTCCTTTTAGTTTCTGCACTTTTCCTTAGTATTATATGTTTTCACCTTTTGATCTGAATGAAATAACTCCAGAGTCTTCACCTCCAGACCTAACTTGGCTTCTAAGTTCCAAGATCAGTAGTCTTCAGACACCATTAGGTACTTGTTTATGTACCTGTTTACGTCATTAGTTTGGCATTCAGGACTCTAAGCTCTGCTCTCAGTTTGTACTATACCATGTGTTCTATCCTCAAATTAGTACTTAATCATAGAACATTCCCAAACCAACCTTCATTCCTGTTCTTCCCTCTATGAGATACTTTTCATCCAACCTTAACTGTATGAATTCTACCTGTTCCTGAGATGTTGACTTTTGTTTTTCTTCCTGAAGCCTTCCGATTTATAGTCATTTATACTTAAACATCCCTGCCGCGTGTTCCCATTTATTTGTGGCTTTGCTATATAGCCCATACCAGAATCTACTTGGCATTGCAAGTCTGAGGAGATTAAGAGGATACCCAACTTATTTCTGTCCTCTTTACAAAGACTTAGACGCAGTGGTTTCTCAAAAGTGTTGCGTTAAATTGGCACATGGGGGAAGGACACTTTGGCCAGAAGAGAATGAATGACACTTTTAATTGACCAAATTGTGAAATTGGGTTGCTGAGTTTCAGAGAGGTAAAGGATTATCTGGTCATTGTATAATTAATAGATGTTTCTTGAAGTTTGCCCTAATAAATTGTTCCCAAAGTATATAACTGCTGGTTACAACTTTTACGTGCTGTGTTTTGCAGTATGCTTTCAAATTGTCTTTCATTGATTAACATCATTGAACCAAGTGTGACGGTGCTGCTAAAACTGAGATGAAGGGAGGACCAAATACATTTGTGAACTATAGAAAATTGAAAACCCACATTGCCTTGTGCTTCGCTGATACTGCATCTGGGGTACTACAAAGTAATCAAAGATGCAAAGAGATAAATGATGTGCCCTTAATACGTGAAGGTTAATAACATCAGGTTCTAACGTCATGAGCCAGAAGTGTGTAATTTTAACTTTCACATGTTGAATATTTGTCAGCCTAAATATTGCATCCTGATGTTTGAGGACAGTGGCTTACAAACTAGCTTCATGGTGAAAGTTACATGTCAGTGGTCCAGTGCTTGGATGCTAAGGGGGGATGATTTGCCTTCGGAAGATCTAACAAAGATATTGATGAATGGGGTTTGTCAGGAGCTGAGCAGAACCACAAGTAATAGTGCTTTGGGGTGCCCAGGTTTGTGGCAGTGAAGGTTATTGAACCTCTTTTTGCTCTTTTACATTTTCATGCCTCTTTGAGAAATGTCCACTAGAGTGATAATAGTGCTGAGACATTTCTCATGTTGAAACATTGCCTGAGACTTCTTTGATTGTTTGATTTTTAGTAATTACTTTTAATTTCATTTTAAAAGCCAAGGAGCAATTTTGAAGTTTTTTGTTGTTGTTGTTACCTCCTTTTTTTTTTTAAATGTGTATTTATTTTGGAGGGAGACAGAGAGAGACAGAGCATAAGTGGGGGGAGGGGCTAAGAGAGAGGGAGACACAAAATCCGAAGCAGGCTTCAGGCTCTGAGCTGTCAGCACAGAGCTCAATGCGGGGCTTGAACTCACGAACTTTCAGATCATGACCTGAGCCGAAATCAGATGCTTAACCGACTGAGCCACCCAGGTGTCCCTGTTTTTCTTTCTTTCTTTTTTCTTTTTTTTTTTTTTAAAGACCATATCCTTGGCCTTCTCGCTGTATTTTTTTTTTTTCTTTTTTAACAACAAAACTTTCTTTTATCTAAGAACTGGGAAGTCCCTTTGATTTAATATATGAATCTGTTAAGCACTTAAATATTATTTTAAACAGCTCTGGAAAATTGTTAAGGTTTTCTATTGTGCATTCCCAAATCTGTGTGGACACAGAAACATGAAGAAGAAATCAAGGAGAGGATCTGTTTCTTTACTTCTAGGACAACTCATTACTTGGAGGACTCTCAATTCTCTGTTTCTTCCCTAATAACAAAACATTCCAAAGCTTGCTAGAAACCTTAGCTAATTGCATTTTTCAGACATACTTTTCTGGTGTCACCTTATGTCTATCAGCATCTTAAAAAAATCCTTTGAAGGAGATAGTTGGATTTTTAAAAGTACCATCTGCCTGAAATTTACAAACTGTTTAAGTGATAGTAGAAAGAGTTTCATTGAAGACTACATTTTGGTTAATAAGTAGGGATTTTAAAATCCTCTGTACTTTTCCACAACTGAAGGGGTGCATACTTTTGGTTGAAAGTGAGTAGGCGAAATGTAGTCATGTTCTTCTGGTGTAGTCTTGGTAGCTTAGAAATCTCTTTATTGCAGTTTCATAATCCCTGACATGACTGTCTAGCTCTCATGTCTGCTAAATGCAGAAATAGAGGAAGGAAATGTATGTTTTGGCCCCATTAAAATGTTCCTTATCGGACTGTATGTAGGAGGAGCGGACCCTGTTGAAGATACCTCTATTGGCCAGCTGGACGGCATGTGCACTGTGCTCGTTTCCTGTCTGCTGAACCTGTGTGGTGCCCTTTAATGATGGGAAGGAGCACATTATTAAATCTGTCAGTTGCTCTCCTTCGTAGTGTTTTCACTTGTGAAAATCAGGGAGCAGAGGGCATGCAAACTTTGCCCAAAGGCTGGATACAGTTTGCATAGAAATGAGCTACGTGTGGTAACAAGTGAATTGGTGGGTGCATAGCCAGCACCGATCACTGAACAGAAGTGAGAGCTAGGTGAGCGAGGTTCACAGGGGAAAGGCTGCTTCCCCAGAGGTTAGTCTTCATTAGGGGCCACCTTCAAACGATGGTAAGTGTTCACATCTGTTGAACACTGTGTTAATTAAATGTACTGTCTCCACCTGAGATAGGAATTGCTGTCATCCACAATTCTCAGGGAAGTCGCCTAGCATACAGCAGGTAGCAATAACAGAATCAGGATTTGAACCCAGGCAGTCTGGCTGGAGAGCTAAGGCTTGGTAAGCACTTCTCCTTTCCTTCTCATCTGCTGTGAGCTGGGTTTGGAGCTGTTGTATCTTCCAGGGGTTTCAAAGACTAGGTGACCTTGAGACCGCGCTTTCAGTCTGTTTTCTTCTTCAGCCCTAATCTTCCTTTGCTCACTTTCAGAGAAATAAAGCCATCATCTTTATATATGACATTTTAAAATCTGGCTTTAGTAATAATTCACGTTCAACTTGTGTTCTTTCCACAGAGGTAGCTGCAATCTTGTGTTTTAAAAAAAATCTATATTAGTCTAAGTAACTGTCTCTTCTTGGCTCCATTACAGTAAAAAGGCTGTGATCAGCAAACTTTTGTAGGGGGAAGTTGTTGAATGACATGGAGATGTGGTACTGTGTGTTAATCCTCTGGGCTTTGTGTTTCTTAAATTATTTGCACTCCTGGGCAACCGACCCTGCTCCAAATGGGGTCTTGACAGCGTGGCATTCTTACTTGGCTTCCATGTGTGGCGAAAACATTAAAAGGAAGGGTCGGTTTGGGTTAGACATACAAACAAACAAAACAAAACCTTTATCATCTTAATAGTAGCTTATTTGTCTGTGTTGGGTTAATAATAATAATAATAATAAAAGGAATTTCTCTTTTTATGAATGACCTTTAAAGACCCAGCGTATTTTGGTGGTTAGTATAGTCACAGGAGCAAAAACCAAGAGTAAAATTGTTTTTTTTTTTCCTTTTATTTTAAGGAGAAGTAAAAAATCAGGACCGCAGATCAGTAACAGCAGTAGGATTCCATTTTCTTTTAACTGCTCCTCAAGAAGCTGCAGTCTGAGTGAGCTGTGTCTTGGAAGGAGGCCGCTTGCCGCCTGTGGCCTTTGAAGCTGCGGCGACAGGAGCTTTGTGTGTGTGTCCGTGGCGTTCGCGTTCTCCTGAACGCCCCCACCCCCCGGCCCCCCACCTCCACGCCGCCTCCTGCTGCAGCCGCCACGCGTGCTCTGCACCCGGCTGTGTACGTGTTGTCGCAGGCCGCCCCGCGCGGCAGCGGTGAGTGCGCTCGTCCCGCGCGCCCCTGCGTGTGGCCGGTGCGCGCCGGGCGCCCCGCGCTCGCAGCCCCGCTCCCCCCAGCGCCCCCGCCGGCCGCCGCCGCGCGCCTCCCTGCTCCCCCCGGTCCGCCTGCGGCGCCCGCCTCCCCGCCCCTCTCCCAGCCCGGCCGGACCTGCCTCCCTCTCCCTCTCTCCAGGAACGCACTCTCCCTACTGTTTTGGCCCCTTGGATTTGTCCTTCTCATCGCCTTTCCTTCTGCGTCTCCCAGGATGGGTCTGTCCACCCTTCCCCCTCCTGAAATCTTGCCGTTCACCTGCGATCCGTGTGCAACTTGGAGACAGTCGCCGCTTGACAGAGCAGAAGTTCTAGTTTTGCGTTAATTAAGCAACTACTGTATTATTAGCTTTTGAGTCTGTCACATACTTTCTCAGACACTGTTTTCAAGGACCTGCTTCACCAGTATCCGATCCTTTGGATTATATTTACGCCTTCTTGAGTAGATGGAAGGATTGTGTCTTATGCATTCTCAATCAGAACGCTATGAATAGAATGAACCTAAGAAAGTCATAGGCACGAAGTCCCCATGTATGTTATAATTTAGTAGTTTTTATAAGCACATGAAGCCTTTGTGGAGGCTTCAATTCTATGTTTTGGTGTTCTGGGAGTGAGGACTTTATATTTTTAAGTAACACATCTTGAAACAGTTGCTCTACGTGGATCTGTATAAAATAGTTCTATCCCTCTCGACATTATCAAGCTTATTTTTAAATCAGTTCTTTTTAAGGCCATGCTTTTTACATTCTCTGTATTAATTTCCTTTTCTGGAAACCCGTATTATTAAGGCCGTGTCATGAGATATCAGTATTTTTATTAGAGCTGCTCTTAGATTCCTTACCATAAGAAATTTTTAGCAAAAGGTTTCAACGTTATTGGCTCATGTAATAGAGATCCAGTTGTTTCATTTTTGCCTCCAAGATTCCAGTATGACTAAGGTAAAGAAAATAGTTGATATGTAGAACTGGATCTGAGGGAGCCATTTGAACTCGTAGGGGACGGGGTTTTTATATTGACACCTTGGTTAATTTCCACCCCCCCCAAAAAAAAAGAAATTTAGATCCTTCTTTTTAACTTGTGACCGATTAACCTCTAGTATTGCTTTCTATAGGGAGAGTATTTTTAAGTTGGTATCATAAGTTGATTTCATAAGATAGCGTAAAACTGGAGACGTTTTATTGAAAAAAAGGTGATCCTTAAATATAGGAGGTGATTTAACACGTAAAGTCTTTTTAGATAATACGTTGAAAAGAAAATTATAATATGATTAAAAACATCAGTAATACTAAGCCCATTATTAGTAAGACCTGTTCTGTCCTCAAATTCTTAACTAAATAATTACACTGTGAATTCAAAGGTACTGAAGTCACAGCATGAGGGGTACTAGCTCTAACACACAAATGATAAAGACTGAGTTCACTATACAGTTTTCTTATTGCTAGAGCACCCATTCCTAGAGTTTAGAAGGTACGTACTTCAGTAGTCATAAACGTGCATCACAATATTTTTTACCCTTTCTGGTTTTGTAGGGTTTTTGTTTGTTCTTTGCATTTTTCTGTGATTTGAGCACTTTGGCCTTTTTCCAAGCTTATTTGTTGTCTGGATATGTAAAGTACAAATTAAAATATAGGAGTTTCAGCCATCCCCGTGCCTTCTGGGACATGTGATTGTCTGGAATAGGCTTATGTCCAGCTGTGTTTAGAAACTCACTAGGTTGTGGCTATGTTTTCCTATCTGTGGTGTGGTTTAGTTGGAATAAAATCAGAATCAGAGTATGTCTGTAACTTCTCTGGTTTACAGTTTTTCCATCTATAGGCTGTGAGCAACACTACCTGGGAACAGATTGTGGGGGTTTAAATCAAATACTGTATGTAAAACAGGTTTGGTGATTGCCAGAGGGCCGTGTGAATATTTATTATTATAATAATAATTATAATCGTTCCGTTTCTAATCTTCCAAATGTTTGTATATCATTAGCTATGGGAGTGCCCCTTAGACCGTTCAAAATGGTGTTTGTAAGGTTTTATTTTATCTTTTAATGTAAAAATTCTGTTTAGGAGATGCGCAGAGTAGAATTCTAGCTGTCTCCTGTGGTGGGGAAGACTGCCACCAGTTGTTCCAGAAGAGTGGTCAGGGTCGTTCCCTTGGAAGAATGTATATACCTTAATCCATCCGTTCTTAGGTTTGGATTTCTGTTGTAAGAGCTTTGGTGTTTAAGTCCATTCTTAATTGTCAAAGTTCTTAAAAGAAATGTTGTTGAGGTATTTTTTTCACATTGTACGTTTGCGCCTAGTTGTGTGGGTCATTAGTGACCTGTGCCATCATTTTTATTTTAAAATGCATGTATATTCATTGTTAATTTTAATACATGACTTTTTAAATACATGACTTTTTGACAGCCAGAGATTTCCTCTGATAGCTCACTTTTTGTAATAATTTCATGAAGTTTCTTCCTCTTCTTTAAAATGAGTGAGTCTTACAAAATTCTCCTTCAGAATGAAGGTAGCTTTGTCGGTAGCTTGTGGTAACTTCATCAGAACGCATCAGCCATCCTTTCTCAGAGGAGTGGTCTCTCACGGATAATATTTGTGATTCTCTCTGGATATTTCAGAATTTATCTTTTTTTCATATATGGGACATGTGCCACATGATCATAAACACTTGGTGAATAAGAATGACTTGTTACTACTGAGGTCACCCAGTTTTCTACAGGAGAATAATACATAGTCACATGATTTCATAACCCCGGTAGGTTACACACCATGGTGCAGTGATCCTGAGGCATCATTTGCAACCATGTGTCCTAAGTTTTCAAGCTCTGTGTGTGTGCATGTATGTTTGTGTATCTGTATGTGTTCTTTTTTGTTCCTTTTCGAGAAGTAAGCATGCTTTTAGCAATCAAAAACGAAGATCATAGTTATTTACAAAATGTGTCTATTAAAGAAATGACTGTGATTAAAATTAATATAGTTTTGTTTTCATATTAGAAGATGAAAGTATTTTCTTAACCGTGACACATGAGATGCCATTCATTTTTTTCTAGGGGACATTACATTGAACCATTGGAATTGTTTTTTATTCAATAGAAAAGAGGTCCCTACTAAGAGCACTAATCCTAAATTTTTGTTGGCAAGTATGCTATGAAATTATTCTTGGGATCAGTAATTCAGAAGATCCGTATTAGGGGCTTGCGGGGTGTATTGACGAAATGACTAGAATTTCTCTGTGTGTTATATAAGTTTTCATAAAATGGAGGAAGTTCTAGAAATTATTTAATAATTTCCAAAATGAGGCAGAGGGTTTGAATGATACCAATTCTCTGAAACTCCTTTATCATTTAGACACAATTTCCTATGTATTTTGTATCCTTCAGTGAGTCAGTAGGCTCATATTTGTGTTTATTTGTATTTATTTATATTTTATTTGTAATTATTATGTATGTATGTAGTATTTGGTAATAGTGTATGTATACTTAAAAATGCTCATTCTTCAGACTTGGAAAATTAAGGAAATTGAATATGGAGCTTTTCATTTCCACATCACAGTTGTGTTTCAATACAGATCTTTAGTCACTGGAAGCCATTTCTGTATTCTGGTAATTTGATAACCCGTTTTGAAACGTATTGGTTGAGCTCATTGTAATTCCATGTGTCTCTGATGAAAGGCATGTGAAGGTATGGATTGAAAGAATTAACTGTGGTTAGTCCTTGCAAAGACCCCTGCTGCCCCTTTTGGGCGATCTTGAACCTGGCACCCACTCGTGTTCTTGCTAAAACGGAGTTTTCCAAAATGTAAATGATGTCATATTTGAAAGCGATGCCAAGAAACAATGTGGCAGTTTCTAAATTTTGTGAAGCTAAAATCCCTGGTTACAAGAAAGAGTACATGTCACAGATGAATAGTTAGTAATGACTTCAGTGTAGCAGGAAAAGAGCAATTCCCATATGCTGATCCTAGTCTCATAACAAAGAATGTTATAGAAAGATTGCACAGTATTTAACAAGCTGTGAGTTAATGTGACAGTGTCCGCGGATCTAGTTCCAGAAGGATAATCACTTTACCATATTTCTTCAAAAATATTTTAAGTTCTACCGAAAGCTCACTACACACGAAGCCAGACTGTTCCCACTGCACCCCACCCCTCCAAGTCGGGCAGTAATATTGAGTTTAGTTAAACAATTAAATTCTTGAGGCTGCCTGATCCTGAAGACCTGGATAAATAAATAAGCCTCACTGTCAGACTGAACCTCAGAGGTGTACCTCCTGTGCATATGGGAGAGTGGGTATAAATGAGAATGTTATCCTTGAATATTTAAGATTTGGGTTTCAGGACATCAGTTTACCTCACAAAGAGAGCCACTTAGACTCCATTCTTCAACATTTGTGGGCACCTTAGAAGTCAAGAAAATGAAGTAAAGTTGTCTTGCTTTCAACTCTGGAGCAGGTATGGTGGGCAGTTCTTCCGTATGATAGATTTGTTATCCACGATTCATATCACGGCCTTTACCAGGGACTTGGTCTCTTGTGCACATTCATGTTGGCACTATGATTTCCTAGCCTCTAGGAACCTACCCAACTGGTGGATTTAACTTTGAATCGTGGACTTGACTGTGTTCCTTTAAAGCTTAGCGCTCATGCTCATAATTTTGCTGTTGCAAAGACTCCTAAAGGCAGGGATGGGAAGCATCAGAGGAGTGGGGAGAGGGTCTTATTTCCTTCGGTGATTTAGAAAAAAAGTGCATATCATGAAAGACGATAACCTTTTCCAATTCTGATAATATTGTTTTATCATTACACTAATGAGACTGTCTTTTTCCAATAAAGAAATATACTTGGGTATTAGGAGAGGGAGGTACATCAAATTAAAAATCCGTCATGAAAAATTTCTACAAAATGCCTTTTATAAAGGTGATTATTTTTCTTTGAAAGCAATTGTAAAGTTGATAATTAAATGAGATGCAAATAAAATTACATTGAAATCAGATTTTTCAGTCTTTCCATTGTATAAGACATTCCCTGGTGACAGACTATGGAATTAAGGAGTTCTGGTACTGTAAATGTGTAAGATACTATTTGTGGGTCTTGACTGCTTTAAAAGTCAAGGGCTCCTCTTCTGTTAAAAAGACAATGCTTTTGGGATGCTTAGGTGGCTCAGTTGGTTAAGCATCTGACTCGATTTCTGCTCAGGTCATGATCTCATGGTTCATGGGATCGAGCCCCATGTCAGGCTGTGCGCTGACAACGTGGAGCCTGCTTGGGATTCTGTCTTTCCCTCTGTCTCTGTCCCTCCCCTGCTCACATCCTGTTTCTCTCTCTCTCTCTCAAAATACGTAATAAACAATTTTAAAAAAATCAACGCTTTTATATCCAGTGCTTACCTCATGAAGTAACAGGCAACAGATTCCACCACCACTGTTTGATTTACCCTGTACTTTTAGTAGACAAACTGTTTATAAGAGACTGATTTAAAGCAAAAAGTTCAGCGATTTAAAAAAAAAGAAAATAAGAGAAATATAGTCAAATTCACTTTTTCCTCTTCTTTCTACCTAAATACACCCACTCTGTGTGTTACCCACTAGGAGCTTTTTGTCTCGTGGGGGAGGAGTGGGCAACGTACCAACAATTACAGCACACTGCCTTTTACAGACTTCCGCGTTTAATTTTGTGTTCTCTTCCCTTTTCATTCCCTTTGTAAAATGACTAAAGTAGACAAGTTGCATGCATTTACTATAGGAATTAAGACGATACAGATAAGTTCAAAGAGGAGGATAAAAACCTGGCGAGAACCACTCTTGATTTTGGTTTATACGCTTCCATAATCCTTTGAGTGTGTGTGTAACTGTGTGTGTATAAGCATGAGCATTTCTCTTTTTATTATCTCATCCAACCTTGAAAAAAATAGGCAGTTTTGCCAGGAGTTGAATTTGGAAGTACAAGCAGATCTCTGCCACAGCTTTCTGCCGGCCTATTACTTCAAACTTGAGAACAGTGGCGGATATTTTGGCTAAAAACGCAGTGCTGGCTTGTGCCTAAAGGTACCTCCGTGGCCTTAACATAAATTCTCCTTCTTATGCTCACATCTTCAGTCTGTCTGCTGCCGAGTCTTAGAGTGATTGTTTTGAATGGGCATAAAGAGGACTGATCTCTGCCTTAAAGTGGCCTGATTTTGGATTGATGCTGCTTTAAAAACAAATTCCGTCTGGATGGGGAGGAACTGGGAGACTTGAGTAGTTACCAGGAAGTCATGCTGGAAGTGGAATCTTAGATGAGCCTTTAGTACTTAAAGCTGACCCCTGCCAAGTCTTCCTTATGGATCTGGCTTGAAACAAAGAGGTGTGTTTATTGAAGTCTTCCTGACTGGCTTGCATGGATCGGGATGGGCTGCTTGGAATATCACTGAGCTATTGACCAAGTACTGAGTGAGCTCCCAAAGGGTTGAAGAAGATCTAGGATCATTTTGGAAGGCTTGCTTTTAAGTTACTTGTAAAACTTCATAAAATGCTTCGGGTCTAAGAACTTCTGAGTTAGAATGGATTCAAGATAAAGAGAGCTAAGATAAAATGCTAAGTCCAGGCAGGCCATTCAAGAAATAAATGGGTGTCAAGTAGCTTTGTTATTCAGTTGGTTAACTAATGTTTGTCTTTTCAATAAGCTTCACTCAGCTTATTCGCTAAATTTCAGTAACTTCAGTAAGTTCAGTCAACAACTACTTACTAAGCAACACCTGTTCATTTATAGATACTGTATTTGGTTATGAAACTATCAATATGAGTGACCACAGGAGAACACTGTCCACATAGGAATATGAATATTGAAGCATAAAGAAAAAATTTACTGGTCCTAACCCCAATTCAAACAAGAGAAAAATACAGTGACGTATAAATGCCTAAATAATCCAGTCTCATTCGTGTGTCACCAATGTCTTATCAGTAACCCCCACTTTTCATCTGAATTGGTAAGATAGCTTTGATTTTTAAAAGAATTCTTCTTTCTCTTGTGATCAGAGTTGAAACAATTTGATTCTTTTTGAAATATATAATATCTGTTCATTTTTTACCTTTCTTCAGTGTGTGTACATTTCATACCACATCTAGTCCAGCTTTCCTAATTTATTTAGAAACTTCAAGTGGGTTCCTGTTTTCTACAAGTGCTCCAGCCTCATCCTTTGGGATCCCAGAGTCTATCTTACTAACCTTTGCAACCACATGTTTTAGTAACCCAGATTCTTCCCTGTCCCCCGACATAGCTTTCTATTGGAAAGCAACCCTTTGTTTCTCTTTCTCCTCTTTACTGCAGTACTGCTTTCTTTTCCTCAGAAATTCTTATTTCTCGGATGCCTGGTGGCTCAGTTGGTTGGGTGTCCGACTTTGGCTTAGGTTGTGATCTCGCTGTTCACAAGTTTGAGCCCCATGTCGGGCTCTGTGCTGACAGCTCAGAGCCTGGAGCCTGTTTCCGATTCTGTGTCTTGTCTCCCTTTGTCTCTGCCCCTCCCCCGCTTGTGGTCTGTCTCTCTCTCTCTGTGTCGAAAATAAATAAACATTAAGAAGAAAAGAAAAAAGAAATTCTTATTTCTGTGCGCTTTCTCCCCCAG
This sequence comes from Lynx canadensis, assembly GCF_007474595.2. NCBI lineage: Eukaryota > Metazoa > Chordata > Mammalia > Carnivora > Felidae > Lynx > Lynx canadensis. The sequence continues at coordinate 23,293,089 of NC_044320.2, forward strand.
GCTCCTCTCCACTCCCCTCTACTTTAAATATTTCCACTGTTATTGACCACCTTACATTATTTTACTATGAGTGAAACAAATAGTGGACATGATAATAATACTCATAAAAATAATAGCAGATAGTTAAGACTTACTATTTGTCTTCAAGGGAATTTATTGTGTGCCCTGATGATTTGGTGGCAAAATCCTATTATGTCCTGTATTGTTACTGAGATATTTACTGTAAGCCTTATTTCTTTGATGGAGGGAGCTAGTTTCTTAAGCAATAATTTTGTCTTAAATTTTTTTCTCCTTTTGGTATTTGGCCACATTGTTTTAAACATACTCAATAAATACGTACTATATGGATGAATTAATTGACTAGAGGGGCACCTGGGTGGCTCAGTCGGTTGAGTGTCCAACTTTTGATTTTGGCTCAGGTCATGATCTCACAGTTGTGAGATGAGCCCCATGTCAGTCTCTGTGCTGAGCGTGGAGCCTGCTTGGGATTCTTTCTCTCCCTTTCCCTCTGACTCTCTCTTTCTCTTTCAAAATAAGTAAATTTAAAAAAAAATGAAATAAAAATAATTGACTAGAAAATTTTAGTATGAAATGTCCTTGCCTATAGACATATTATATATATATTTGATGTGGCTTCGGTACTTTATTGTGCAACTTAATTAACAGGAGTGTTTTTTGAAACCATTAGTGTATTTTATATTCATGGTATAGTAAATAGGAACTTTACTGAGGATCAAATATGTCAATTTGTGTTTCATAGCCAGACTATTAAGCTTTGGGAAGAGATCCATTTTAAGTAAATTACATATATGCACATATACATTAATATATTAATCTCTGAATGAACATCAGTTAATTCAGAATATAATCATTATATTTCCAAGATTATAGTTAATTGCTTATGATAAGAAACTATCATACTAGTGGCACTATCTTATGAGATACTAAAAAAATTGCATCAAAATCAGAGATAGTTTAGATATTAAATTATTTTTTATCTTAATAAGGCTTTCCCATAACATAATTATGTAGAAATTTTATCCATAGTACAGTAGTATGAAAAGTTTGTATGAAGTTTGTATGTAGAGTTTACATAAAGTTTTTTGAACATTATGATAAATGAATTGTATAATATTTTCAGAAAAATAAGGAATCTTTCACAAAATTTATGCTTTAATCCTTTGTTTCAGAGAGTTGGTGATTTTAACCCAACACCCCTGAAATTGCTAACACCACTGAACCTGTTTCAGTTTCGTTAAGAAGCCACATTGTCTCATGGGGTGCCTGGGTGAGCCCAGGGGCTCGGCTGGTTGAGCACCAGACTCTTGGTTTCGGCTCAGGTCTCATGGTTCATGGGTTCAAGCCTCACATCCTTTTTCCTGCTGACAGTGAGGAGCCTGCTTGGGATTCTCTCTCCCTCTCTCTCTGCCCCTCCCCCACTTGTGTGCGCTCACTCTCTCTCTCTCTCTCTCTCACAATAAACTTAAAAAAAAAAAAGAAGCCACATTCTCTCTTGCAAGAGAATGAACTCTTTCACTTGCAGAATCAGTGAATCACTGAATTACTCAATCCTCCCTCTTCACCTGGCCAGCTTTTGCTCTCTTTCAGTTTATAGTCATTTCCCCCAGAATCCTTTCTTATACCAAATCTAGATCAGGTGCCTCTGTGTCCTGTGTTTCTTTTCTCTGGTTAGACTGGAAACTCACTGAGGGAGGGTTTGCTGTTTACCTTCTTCACAGGTGTGTCCTCAGCACCTTGCTTGATGCCCGCAAAATAATATACAGTTGAATGTATAAATGTGATGTTACAGTGCCCCCGCCCCCCTTATCTGTGGTTTCACTTTCCGTGGTTCATTACCCACATCCACTGAGGTCTGGATACAGATGATTGATCCCCCTCTGACATAGTGTCGGGAGGTCAGTAGTAACTTAATGCTACATCACAGCGCCTGCATCATTCCCCTCACTGGATCCGCTCACCTAGGCGTTTTATCATCTCACGTCGTCACAAGAAGGGTGAGTACAAGACAGTAAGATGTTTTGAGAGAGTGACCACATTCACGTAACTTTTATTAGGGTACATTGTTATAATTGTTCTGTTTTATCCTTAGTTATTGTTACTCTGTTATGGTGCCTAATTTATAAATTAACTTTATCATAAGCATAGATAGATAGATCTATATAGGAAAAAAAACATAGTATACGTAGGTTTCAGACACCAGTTGGGGGGTCTTAAAACATATCTCCTGAGAGTAAAGGGGGTCCACTGTAATTTATTCTTAATTGTAAGTATTAGTTGTCATAGCGTGTGGTCAGTTTTGTGATAGTTGTACAGAAAGATAGAATTCAGTGCTAAATGGGTACTGATGCCAACAGATACACACTTGACTTTGATTTCTGGAAAAACATTCTGATAGCAGCTTGCTTGGGTAATCACTTGCCATTTTTCTGATGAGGATGAAGTGAAGGGTCCACAAGGGGATATGGGACACGTCAACATCACCAACTTTATTTAAGTTATTGAATCGAACACTAAAGCAGTTCTTTTTCTTTTTTCTTAATGTTTACTTATTTTTGAGAGAGAGTGAGTGGGATAGGGGCAGAGACAGAGGGAGGAAGGGAGGGGGAGAGAGAGAGAGAGAGAGAGAGAGAGAGAGAGAGAGAGAGAGAGAGAATCTCAAGCAAGCTTCACGAGGTCAGTGCAGAGCCGGACATGGGGCTCAAACTCACAAACCGTGAAATCATGACCTGAGCTGAAATCGAGAGTCATATGCTTAATCAGCTGAGCCACCCAGGCACCCCTAAAGCAGTTCTTTTTCAAGCAGTGTTCTTGGTCATGAGAAACTATTCTTGAATTCTGCTGTCTTTTAACTAACACTATTCGAAGTACTTCATGTAGTTTTTCTCACCTTGCGTATACTGTAATGTGGCATTACATTCCAGAGATGCCAACTCTTAGCTCATTTGGACCATATTGATGACATTTTGTGAAGGAGAATTCCATGTTTATTTCCATAAGTCAAGAAAGCATATTTTGGGACCATCAACAATGTTTTTTTGCTCCAACAGAATATGGTAAACAATAGGCTACAGTTTTCTTAGCGACTTCTATTATGTCTCACTTTTCATGTAATTTGTTGTATTTCAACATTAAATGGGGCATTCTTTTTTATTTTTTAAATGTTTTTATTTATTTTTGAGAGACAGAGCACAAGTGGGGAAGGGGCAGAGAGAGAGGGAGACAGAGAATCCGAAGCAGGCTCCAGACTCTGAGCTGTCAGCACAGAGCCCGATGCGGGGCTTGAACTCAGAAACCGTGAGATCATGACCTGAGCCGAAGTCAGACGCTCTACTGACTGAGCCACCCAGATGCCCCTAAAACGGGGGCATTCTTAATGTTACAAGCAGATTTAAAGTACTGTGTGTTCCTCCTGTGATACGTTCACTTTTTCATGAAGTCATTTTCGTAATAACATTTTATTTCTTGAATAGCACCCTGATCTGTGGGCTAAATAAAGAAGGCATTATTTGCAGGTATGATGATGGTAATAATATTGCCAGGTACCAATTTTGTTTGTTCAGGTGAACTCTTCAGTGACCTGGTTTGGAAAAACTCAGTAAAACTGTTACGAAATGCTGCAAAACCAAAAGTTCCAAAGAATAAAGGAAGGGGTTAATTTTAAACAATACTGCACAGTGTCCCTGTCTTCTGGGTATTGTGCTGCTTGCTCCTTTTACAAACACCTTTTCCCATCCATGCGTGTGCTTGTTTCCTGGAGTCGGCCATTGAATGTATACAGCATTCGTGCTTTGACGTCCAGAACGCATACATCATCGGGAGAGGCGGGCAAGCCAACCAGTTCCAATTCTCCTTAAGCCAAAGGTCCTGAAGCTTGTTCAGGTGCTCTGGGACTTCGTGGTTCTCTTTGAGGAAGGAACTCCGGGGAACAGTGTTAAATCAACCTATCTTACAAACCTGGAATGATTTCTGTAGGGTCAAGTGTGATTGTAGTTTCTGTCTGCTTGTGCCTACAAAACAAATTCCAAATGCCATGTGAGGTGGTTTTAAGAAGTAATGTTTTCAAGCATCCCCGGTGATGTTTGTGTGCTGCTTGTTCATTCATTTTTAGAAGCCACGTGATAATAGAAGCCAAAGTCTCAAGGAAATATTAACCAGGTGGAAGGTTTAAAACGGATAGAATTTTACCTACTAACTTACCTTCTTTATGCCAGATGAGCAACACCATCGTTACTTGGTCTGTGAGACGGAGTCCTTTATTTTGTAGGCTGAGAACAATACTGTAGATGAGGGTACAATCAGCCACACTTCATTTAAACATGGCATTTATTCAGCCTTATAAAGATACTCAGCATTTAGGAAAAAGCCATAGTGTTGTTTTATGGGCCGTTTATCATCTGTTTCATTCAGTGTTCTAAGGTAAGCAGGTTACATTAATCCCTTTTCAGTTTTAGTTTTCTCATTTGTAAAATAAAGCTTATGAATTCCTTGCAGGGTTTCAGCCAGGGCTAAAGAGACAAGTATGTGGGCCTAATAGCAAATGGCTTGTATGTGGCAGGTGCTCAAAAACTGTTAGTTCCCTTCTGCCTTTACTCAGATTGTGGTGTACGTGGTACAGTGTATCCTCATGATCCATTTGGTAACCGCGGATGGGTGTCTGCTTTGCGCCTTTGTCCCACCACCACAGAATCAGTGACAGAGTTCTCCTCTCTTCTACCTTCTTGTCTCTTACCTTCTCCTTTCCTAGGGTGGCTCTTGCTTTTTGCTCATTATTGCCTCTGATCTCTTTTTAGAAAGCTTTCACCCTCTCAGATTTCTCTTTTCCAGAACTTCTTTTCTTCTCTTGCCATTACTCTTATTCTTTCTTCTGCCACGTTGTTACCTCCTTCAGCACGCTTGGTTCTTTGTGTCCCGCAGCCTGGCCTGAGTAATCAAGGACAGTCTTCCACCTCTGCTTGCGTTGCCCATCAGACTCGAGCAGCTGAAAGATTTCTTCTCAATCTCTTACCCCGTGGTTCCTGCAGAGCCCCTGCTGTTTCCTTGAAAAATCACACATGGGTGCACACATACACTAACTTTTTTAGCTGCAATATGCACAACTCATGTCTATAGTTCTTTTTATTTTGTATGTATTACAAAATAAATGCTCTGTGTAACTCATGTCGGGAAGTGGAAGTTGCCAGTACTCTACAAGCCCCCTTTGCCAGTACCTTTGTGCCTCTTCCTGTTCTCTGTTCTCTTCCTTCCCCCAGGAGTTAATCATTCTCCTGTCTGATCCTGACACTTCAGACTGGCTTTGCTTGTTTTTGAACTTTACATGCATTAGAGTATAGCACTCCTATGCATTAAAAGCACGCATTCTCTTGTGTCTGGCGTCTCATACTCAACATCATGTATGCCAGATTCATTCATGTTGTTGTACATAGTTTATTTTTATTCTGTTGTATGACCATGCATTCCATTGTATAGTCAGTCATATACCACAAGTATATATGTATACATACACACATTTATGTTATGTTTATATTTATATGTATATGTATATGTATATGTATATGTATATGTATATGTATATTTTATATGTATATTTATTGAGGTACATTTGGGTGGTTTCCAGTTTTGATATTTCGAATGATGATACTGTGAGCATTCTTGTGAATTGAACTTTTATTTTTTATTTTTATTTTTATTTTTTTGTGTGTGACCTGAACTTTTAAATTGAACTTCTGGTTTGATTTTGCTTTAAGTTGCTAGGAGTCTGATCCAAATGTTTGGGACTTTTCTGTATTCTTTTATATCTTAGCCTATTCTTTTATTATTCTTTTTTTTAATGTTTGTTTATTTTTTTTTTTTCAACGTTTATTTATTTTTTGGGACAGAGAGAGACAGAGCATGAATGGGGGAGGGGCGGGGAGGGGCAGAGAGAGTGAGAGACACAGAATCGGAAACAGGCTCCAGGTTCTGAGCCATCAGCCCAGAGCCCGACGCGGGGCTCAAACTCACGGACCGCAAGATCGTGACCTGGCTGAAGTCGGACGCTTAACTGACTGCGCCACCCAGGCGCCCCATGTTTGTTTATTTTTGAGAGAGAGAGAGAGAGAGAGAGAGAGAGCGCGTGAGCAGGCGGGGGAGGGGCAGAGAGAGGGGGACAGAGGATCCAAAGCAGGCTCTGTGCTGACAGCAGAGAGCCCGATGCAGGGCTCGAACTCATGACCTGAGCCCGAGTCAAAAGCCTGATGCTTAGCCGACTGAGCCACCCAGGTGGCCCTGATTTCTTTCGGTTAGCAAAAAACGCATAGTAATGTAGGTCTTTCCTAAAAACAAAGTGGTATAATGCAAATTTTGGGGGAACAGAGGATACCTGTATTATTATATACTTAATAAATATTTAAATATCATGTGACATTCATGTACAGATTATAAATAATCATGCAGGTATATGAACTTATAAAAATTCATTTACTGATTACAGAAACATTATTATGGAATTAATACTACATGGAGTGCACTTATTTTTTAGTGAACCTTCCTGTATGTAATTCAGTCCACAAATTGTGTGTAAGGTTATATAGACTTATATAGAACCTAAATCAAGTCAAAATAATTCTGAGTCACAGTTTTAAAAAATTAGGTTAATTCTTATTTCTCACCACCTATGCATTTGTTGCTGTATGACCATAGATCCATTGTCATGGATCCAAACCTATGACCTGTCGGTCTTTTTTTAGCTTAAAGAAAGACCAGATGAATGCCTTGAGTCCTTGTATGTCTTGATTTGGTTTGTTATTAATTAGGTTGATAATATAACTTGAGCATTATTCTAGCTTTTATTCTCATAAGCTTGTTTTACTTAGATTCTGGCCTTCCTGATGAGATAAGGAGTATGCAGAAATTTCTAAGTATGCTAACATGGCATCTATCCATTGGAACTTTTGTGAGTGCTTACTCTGTAGTAGGCAAGTCTCAGTGGGGAGAGCCATATTAGTATCACTTGGCTTTTGAAAAACTCATATGTCCCTTGCTCCAATATGCTACTTTTTTTCTCTCCAATAATCATTATCATACTGTGCCATTTTTAATGATGGAAATGTGTTATGGCCATAGATGTGTTGCCTTTAGGACGAGCTTGAGAATTGATGATAATAGATATTTAAATACATGAATTATGTATCAATGTTTTGATTAAAATAATCACATATATGAATGGATAAATATTAATCTTTTTAACTAACAATAATGTTAATAAAGATATTCTCTCATCTGGAGGACTTCATAGCCTAGTGGGGTAGCTGAAAACATAAATACATAGTTACAGTGTGATGTGGAATGTATCTCAAGAGGAGATACATATAAATTGCCATCGATGGTAGTGGAAAAGACTCACTTTTGCTTGGGGGAACTGTAGAGGGCTTTGCAGAAGTGAATCCATTTGGACTCGGCATAATTTGTTACCTTTAGTCATGTACTAGTTGTGATGAAGCAGATCCAAAAGTCAGGACAACCTACTAGTCCAGGAAGGTTGCTGTATTTTTATATTTATATTTTGTATTTTATATTTATATGCTGAAAATATATTTTATATTTATATTTTGTATTTTATATTTATATGCTGAAGATTGTATATTCACTTGACACAACTACAGAACCAGTCAAGTACATTTGATTGCCATCTTTATAAAATGGTATTTAAATTGTATTCTCTGGTAAGTCTCTTAAAGTGCTATCACATTTGTATTTACAAACGCATTGGTTAACTATTGTTCGTAAAAACACTAAAGAGTTGTTGAGAAATGTAATGAGAAACCAAGTGGTCTAGCAAGGCTTCTGGCTTTTTCAGACCTAGCTCTTCACGTCTAGGTCTTTGACCTGAGCAAGTGATTTGACTTTTCTAAATCCTAGTTGCTTCATCTGTAAAATGTGAGAACAATATTATCTTACTTAACAAATTGTTAATAAAAATGAAAGTCAAATAAGGTAATATATAGTCTTGGAACAGTACCTGGTTCTTAGTAACAATAACATAATACATTTTTGTTAGTCATTAAAAATTCAGGTTATAACATACATAAACACTCATGATTGTGAGCCTTAAAAAAAGATCTACTCTGACTTTTGATTCCTTTCAACATTCAATTAAATTTTGAAGAAACTATTGTAAAACACACAGACACACATATGTATACATATGTGTGTGTGTGTGTGTGCGCATTTTTTTTCCCTCTACTCTGTTGTGACAGGTGTCCACAACAAGATTGATAGAGAAAAGAAATTACTAATTGGGGTACAGGTAGTGAAAATCTTTTCTAAAGGTGTGTGTGTGTGTGTGTGTGTGTGTGTGTGTGTGTGTGTGTTTAGATGGACTCTTGAGTTTATATTGAACTTGGATTTGAAGATAGACTAGATTACCTATACAAAATATTTAATGAGTGAGCTAATTTTTGCCCTAATTTCACAGCCCTACACATATATCTGTTCTTTCTTGGTGACTGTGTAATAATAGGAGTTGTGAGGCCCAGGAGTAACCTGGATATGTGGTCACCCTCTCAGATTTAGACCTCAGTATGACCTCACCACCATGTTAGCTTTGTATTTGAAATTAACTTATAATTAATTCCCTGTTTCAGATTTACTTCAACATCTACCTAGCCTATTTTTATATTTTAATTAGTTTTTAATCTTTTGTTTTAATGTTTGCAGGTGGGGGGATGCAATAACAATAAAACAAAATCCTAAAGCCCATAAAGCTAGAGCCGGGGATTTGTAAGAGTGAGATAGGAAGGCTCTATATACTTCATTCCTCTTCTTCTACACCACCTAAAACCATGAACCAGACTAATATTAAGCTATACCATAAAATGATGCAGTCATAGAGCAGGTCCACACTGGATACGTGCTTACCGACGGCGGTCTGGGCTTTGACTTTCCACCCTTTATTATGGGTACACCTGAATCTGCAGGTGGAGACTGAGCTAAGTTGGGAGGATTGGGATTTATTAATAACCAGAGAGGAAGACTTTGTCTAGACACAGTCTCTCAGGTATCAGTAAGCCATTGAGAACTACTAATTGTAACTGTATGAACTATAGGTCCCTCAGTGCAGTCCTGGGTCTCTCTCTAACCCCTTTCTTCATGCCATATTCCACTAAACCCTTTGCCATATTTTGGTTCCTGAACAAATTTGGTTCAAATAAAATGTAAGTGATTATAAATGAATGACTCAAATCTAGTATACAAGGTGGTAGTGTTTTGAATGGATTGCTTTAGTGAACATTACAAGTAATAACAAAAAAAAAAATAGGACTTCTTTATGCAGTGATATCTGTATAAGCTATTCAGCTTAGAGATAACCTTGGGTTTATACTCATCTGTTTTGATACATGTATAATTTGGACATCTGAGATAATATTATACATAGATGCTTATCTTCTGCCTTTCTTCACTTAGTGTTCTATCACGGCTGTAATCCTCTGCCAGTACACAATCTTATAAAATACTGATTCTAAATCTTTCATGATAGTGGATCCTGATCTTCTTTTAATGTTGTTAACCATGCTGGGGAAAAAAGAAAAAAAAAAAAAAAGAAACAAAAACAAACCCTTCAAAATGATCCACTTCAGATCAAAGCATCTTAGTTTTCTTGCCAAGTTAATGAAGAAATACTGTTTTGTTTAAAAAGATTATATATGTTTTTAAATCAGTAATTTTCAAGGAAGAAAATTACCATCTAGATTAGCATCTCCCACTGTGTTGTGTCCATTTGTTTTGTTGGTAAACGGCATTATGTGACATAAAGCCAAATAAGACTGGGAAATTCCAATCCAAATTGAACAGATTCCACCACTCCACAACCTCTAGGACTTTTTGGACCTGTAATTGCTAATGTACAATGTGGATCTCCGAAGACGGTATATAATGTATACAGTTTCCACTAAAATTCACTTGATCAAGAAATGAATTGCAAAATTCATTTCTTTGCTTGCAACTAATATCATGGGAAGAATGTAGGGGAAGTTTTTGAATTTCTTATCATTTGTGCTTAAACACTGACCATAATAAAATCCTAGACAGAGCCCAGCTAAACTTGGGATGAGCATAGGCAGAATGTCCTAAAATAATGGTTTATTCAAAAAGGTGAAAGTTTCTAAGCCTGTTACCTATCCCAATTATGGAGGGAATCTGTGTGTACTTCCTCCTTCTTTCATACATAAACTTTTCTCATTCTAGGAGTCAGGAAAAAGTGGTTTAGTCTATTCTATCAGAAGTTGCTCTCAATTAAAAATGTTTAAAAATCAGTTTTCTTTGGAAACATTCAATATACTTAACAAACGAGAAAAACAATTCCAGTGTGTGTGTGTGAATATAATATGTTTTTATCAGAAGGGAAAATGATGCCAAGTTGGTTATGTTAAGCAGTCAGCATGGACTGGGATGGTATTTAACCAGATTTAATATCATTAGTGCGTATGCGTTATACATTGTAAAAGACATCCGTCGGTAATGTGTATTAATTTAAATGGACCTTTAAAAATACATATAGAACCCACGATCTCGCGGTCCGTGAGTTCGAGCCCCGCGTCAGGCTCTGGGCTGATGGCTCAGAGCCTGGAGCCTGTTTCCGATTCTGCGTCTCCCTCTCTCTCTGCCCCTCCCCCGTTCATGCTCTGTCTCTCTGTCCCAAAAATAAATAATAAAAAAAAAATACATATAGAACAAAGATCCCTGGCCTTTTGGAACTTATATGCACAGTTGTACTCTGAACTTACTTCTAATTCCCTTTCATTGCCCGTGTGTATTTGCTGCTGATTCCTCATAGTATTTGTGCCTTACCCATTGGCCATTCCTGTTGACTCATTGGACTACTGGTCCTCAGATAGGTGAGGCCTTTTGCGCTGCTTCCTGAGGTACCTTAGAGATGAGCAGAGTGGTTTCCAAGTTACTGGCTTCCTGGTGCAAACTTACTTCCCTTCACTTTGGCTTTTTAACATACATATTTAACACACATGTTATATATAACATATATGTTGAATATTACATTGTGTTAAGTTTATATTTAACACACATATATGTTTTCTCTCTTTACGTATATGTTACTAGTACAAGTTCTCAATATGCCTTCATGATATTTGTTTTAATCTTGGATCTAGTATGGCACTCTTAAAAAAACAACAAAAACTTTGCCTAATACACTCGGCTTATCTATGCCGTGAAGACAGTGAGCTTTCTTACTGAATCTTAATGGCGTGCATTCATTAAACTCACTGTACTGTATATGCATATTAATTTACCAAATGGATTTGTAATGATTGACACAGATTTCTTATGGGAGAACTGAGACAGATGTTAGCCAGTTATACTGCTGGATTGAGTTAATAATTGAGATTTTCTTTTCTATTGAATAACAGGTTGGAAAATAGACAAAGCAACACCGATATATTAAAATTAAACTACCCTTAATATACAAACATGTTCTTCAGCAAATGTAGGGAAGAAAGTCAAAGGCATTCCTACAAATCTTGACATTCATTATTTTTGTTATCAATGGAAATCTCATTTACATACAAATAAAATGTTAATTCATATCATAACCACCGAGATAAATGCATTTATACTTTTCCACGAGCTATTCTTTTTGAACTTATGTGCTGTGTTTGGCTTTTTGCCCATCAACCAGGTGAAATGTTCTAAGTTTAACAAAGAAGGATGAAGTTACACCTGCCCCATGCACACATGCAAAGTCAGATTGGACTGTTGGAACCAACAGTTACCATTGTATATAATTTTAATTGTTTTTTTTTCCTTTGAGAGAAAAGAAAACAAAAGGAAAAATGACATATGTGTGAGGAGAGAAATGATAATGTTTCTTAATTTGCTTAGTGAAATTGTGATCTTATTCAAAGCAGAATTTTTAATACATTTGCCTCTCACCTGTTATGAAAGCAAAAATAATCAATTCCCCTTTCCTTTTGATAACTCATGCTTTATTTTAGTTACTCTTTTTAGTGAAATAGGTGCATGCTTCATTTTTTCACATACATTACAGTTTCAATTAGACTTCTGGCATATAAGTTTTAAAAGCAAAAAAAAAATGTTTTGTAATTTTCTTATAAAAGTAAAATGGTTAATGAAATCCTTTCCCCAAGATGTATATGGATATTTGGAAACTCATTTTGGCAAATCTGACCTTATTACTTACTTACCAGACTATCTCCTTTTACCTAGACTAGTACATTTGAAATGAGATATTTAAAATATAAAGAGCATAGCTCAATGAAATAAAAGCCTAATAAAATGTGTTTGGGCTAACATCAAAACTCTTTGAAAGAGGATATCTAAATAATGTGCATTTTATCTCAGAGAGTCTTGGGTTGGTTCGAGTGTCCAGATGACTATTAATGGGCTTTGTGCTCCCAAGCATATGTTAATAGAAGTGATCCTTTTGGATTAATTTCATGTGAATTAATAAGAGATTTATTTGATGGGAGTTGTTTGAAGGTGATGACATTTAAATCTCAGCAGGATTCAAGATATCTGAAAATACCTTTAAAGATTCAGGAACAATCAATTCAGAGAGAGCAGGTTAAATAGACATGGATAGCAAAGAACAGGATCTGACATTGGGTTTATGAAGATTGAAGCAGTTTATAAAAAAGAGCAATCTACCATTGAAGTATTGCCCTAGAATCTGAAGAAATAGAAAACATTTAAACTCCTTCAGCAATTCTTGGGTTTATGATTTGGATAAACAGTGTTCTCTTGCATTTTATAGTTCACTTAAGCAATCTGATTTTGATCTGTATATATGGAGTAGACAGGATTCAAGGTTTTGTGTTTTTTTTTAAACCAATGAGCAAACACATATGTTCTTTAAAAACTGAACTTTATATGTCGTTCATATGGAAGCTATCTAGTTTGCTATAGGCCCCAAACTTGACCTTCCTTTTATTTTGCTATCACTTGCTTAATTCTTTAAATTCTTTGTGGGAAACTTTTGATCAAAAGAAACAATTTGCTTTTTTTCTTTCTTTTTAATTTTTTTTAATAAAAGCTACATGAAATGTGTAATTAATAACCCAGTACTCCTAGGTTGTTGATCCAAACAAGCATGGAAGAAGCATATATTAAGGAGAAGACTATCACGTCTTTCCTTTTGTGTTAGCTTTGATTTTGAACACTTGAAAGTTTTATTATCTGGAAAAACAATAAGAAAATGTCATCTGGTATTATATGTTATGATGACAAGAACTGCTACTTATAATAAGAATCATACTCAGCAGGATTTGAGACTGAGGTTAAATTATATAGACTCGGTACTCTAACTTTTTAGCCTTGTTGAGGTGTTATCCATCCATCCATCCATCCATCCATCCATCCATCCATCCAAGGAATTAATCAATTGGAAGTGCACTCAGTTGAAATGGTATTTGAAGAGATACTCAAAGGCTTTAATTTTTCTTGAGAAATAAGGATTTCTTATAATATTTTCCTTTTCTTTTTAAAGATATCCTTCTCTCTAACATGAATAATAGTAAAATTATAGTCATCTTGCTGGATGTTTAGTACATACTTAGGCTGGACATACATTTATTGAATGCATGAATATTGGAGGAAATGAATAACTGAGTGAATGGTAGACCTCAGTGGTATTTATGACATCCTTAATTATTGATGGTTTCATATTTTGTAGTCTTTCAGGGAAATTGGGTAGAGTTTTTCTAAGGTAATAATACAGTGCCTAAGCCACTAACCAGAACCATTATAGAATCTTAGAGGCACAAAGTTTAGCAATCATATATTGTAATTCCCTCATATGAGTAAGAACAGAGGCTCAGAGAAGTGAAGGGGCCTGCCCTTGATTACATCAGCCGGTGATTCGAATCTACTTCAGAAACTGGACATATAATTGGACGTTCTTCCTTCCTTTGTTTAGGGTCAAGATGCTACAAATAGCATAGGAATTTATATCTCTTACCTTCAAGGAGTTTCTCATCTAATGGAAATAAATTCTTGTTTTAATCTGTATTGGATGGATGTGTTAGCTCTCTTTTTAAATTACTGCAGTAGTGGATTTCTTTGACTGAATAATTCATTTGATTACCTGTTGCAAGGCTATTTGGAACAAGTATTTCATAAATGTATGTGTGAAAAAAATATAATTCAAAGAATTCTCTCTATATGCACATATATAAACAAAAATATATACACACATATATATATGAAATAAAGCTAAATCATTAATGGTTAATTCAAATTATCTAGGAATAATAGAAAACTCAGATTCCTTTTGCTGTGAAGATGCCATTTTGAGAACATGAGTCACAGTCTTCTATAGAAAAATGATTTTTTTCTTATATATTTAAGAATTTTAATTGTGAGATAAGATAGTTATCAGAATTATATTTTAAGCTCTAATGCTGATTATTTCCACTGATACTATAACATAGGAACAGTACAGTATCCTATTGTTTCTTATAATAATTTTCTTTTTCATAAAAAATACAAAGGGGTGCCTGGCTGGCTCAGTCAGTTAAGTGTCTGACTTCGACTCAGGTCATGATCTCGCGGTTTGTGAGTTCGAGCCCCACGTTGGGCTCTGTGCTGACAACTCAGAGCCTGGAGACTGCTTCAGATTCTGTGTCTCCCACTCTCTCTGCCCTACCCCTGCTTGCGCTCTGTCTCTATCTCTCAAAAATGAGTAAACATTTAAAACAATTTTTTTAAAAAAATACAAAGAAAGCCTTTAGATTTGTTTTAATTTAGGAGGAAATAATTAATAATAGAAATAGGGATTTTTGCAAATGGAATGTCTTATATCTCAGAGATGAAACTACAAATAGTACATTTTTAGGAAGCTAAACATGTTTTAACCCACTTAAATATCTTGATACAAAATATATATTCATGTTATATCCGCTGTTGGAGGAGTGTACGTGTATTTGCGTAGGTGGAGAATGATGTGAAGGTGGGCATGCTCACCGTTTCCACCTCACCTACTCCCTAGCCCATAGGTGAGCTTTTAATATCACAATTAAATAGAGAGGAGTTAGCACTTTTGAGTCTTGTAGCTCTTAAATTCTTCAGTGCCTCCTTATCCAGTTCACTTTAGCCCCATTATCTAAATGGTCATTTATAGCAGGCCTACTGTAAACTGGCATTTTGAACTACTTTTGGTAGTCAGTATGAGGGATATTACTACATAGTTGAATGAAGAGGTTTAAAATAAAGTTGCCAGAACACTCCTTGATATGGTTATCTTCCTTCCTTCCTTCCTTCCTTCCTTCCTTCCTTCCTTCCTTCCTTCCTTCTTTTCTTTCTTTTCTTTTTCTTTTCTTTTCTTTTCTTTCTTTCTTTCTTTCTTTCTTTCTTTCTTTCTTTCTTTCTTTCTTTCTTCTCTAATTATTTTATGACCATTACTATAATATCTGCCTCAATAATTTCACTTAGATAATAAAGATGATGTTATAATGATGGTTCATCATGATTTTATGAACTTCTATATCAAGAGCAAAAATAAAAGATTACTAAAAATAGCTAAAAAGATGGCATGTGTTGTAGCGTGTCATGTTTCTGTAACTGTTGGTTCGGAAGGCTTACGTAGATCTCAGTTCTCGATGGCATTGCAAGGACTCCTTTCTCGGCCACTTGGTGTGCACTGCTACTATGAGTTTGGAAGACATTGGCAATGGGTACAACTTCTTGTCCTCAGCTGTGACTGTACAATATCAGTAGATACACTTTATATCTTTTGCAGAAGCATTTCCCCTCCATGTTTACTAACCAAGAGCATTTATCCCCACCCCAGCGTAGGTAAGTATTCTGGTCCTTAGCCTTTGGGAGTTTTAGAGGTTAAATCATACATCACAGTCTTTTGTGAAAATGACTTCTGTAATCTTTTATATCACGCTCCTTCTTCTCCTGCTGCTTTATTAAAACCTAGGGGAGGGAAGATCTTGCTCAAGGTTTGCTCATGCATTTATTAGGTATCTTTCAAGCAGCGTGCGGTGCTGGAATATAAATGTATTTTAGGTGTGATACATTAAAGCCTATTTACATCATTTAGGAAGGAAAATATTTTTTTGTTTTGTTTTGCAGATGTACAGATCAGCTCTCAAAATGTCTTCTGTGTCTTCCGAGCGTCTTCTAAGACAATTGCATTAGCCTCCTGCTAGTTGACTAATAGAATTAATAATTGTAGAAAGCACTCTAAAGCCACATGCCTTATGAAGTCAATGCTGGGTATGATTTTACAAGTATGTGATCTATTTTTTCAAGTGAAAATGTTAACTGGAAAAGTTCTTGGCACGCAGTAAAACATCATGCAATCTGTTATGTCTCTTAAAGATAATAACTTGAGGGTGGCTATAGTCTTACGATATCTAACTTATGACTTGTTAGGGGAGTTTCTTTCACTTAGAAGTATTGCAAATGTGCTTATATTTACATAATATGTCATTCTCAAAAGTTATGGTGATATAATTCCAGTAAAAAATTATTTTTCTATAACTACTTCAAAGTATAGTCAACTAAATTAACCAGGATTATTTTTTTTGAAGAAACTAAAAAGAACATGCCCCTTCCACCCACAACAAAAAAGAAAACACAAATGACCTTTCTGATACTTCTTTGAAGTTTTAGCAGTTTAACATTATTTGTGATGTATATTTTTAAGGGCTGTGTTCAGCATGAGGAGTCAGTGAGTCATATGGGTTCCGAAGTTCTGTTCTTGGTGGAAGAGGGAACTGAAATTTGAAAGGATGAAAATTTAATTAAATCATTTTTTCTCTTAGTTACTGTAAGTGCTGGTTCAGTAGTTTTTAAACTATGACCTATTACTTTTCTTCATGATAACAATAAATTAACAAGGTCGAATTTTTTTTTGTTTTGCAAAACAAGTGAAATTTTTCCATATTAACATATTTATATCTATTCACTGTTAAGTATTTTATCTTAGTTCCTTGCTCTGTAAAATGTTGCTGTTTTTCTAATCACCTTGACATTAATATATGGACAGAAACCATTTTCTCTTCATTTTAATGGAAAGAAAATCTTAACGAATTGGGTTATTTCATATTCATTTCTTTATGAATCCTGCCTTTCATATAGATTTCTGTTTTTCTGTGTAACCTTATTTATTTCATTGGGGTGCATTACTGTTAGGTTTTATTTCCATTAAGAAGATGATCTTAAAATACAAATGATATGGTTGTTCAGTATTTGTCCAAGAAAAGATTAAATTGCAATAGTTCCTAAAGACTTTTATGTGTAATGGAAAAAACAAACACGAAATTCTGGAGGGAAAGGCAAGAGATGCTATAGCAAATCATTACATTTGTATGTGTAGTAATGGCTGAT
Organism: Lynx canadensis; assembly: GCF_007474595.2. Taxonomy (NCBI): domain Eukaryota; kingdom Metazoa; phylum Chordata; class Mammalia; order Carnivora; family Felidae; genus Lynx; species Lynx canadensis. The sequence continues at coordinate 23,310,456 of NC_044320.2, forward strand.
ACTCTATAAACCAGGATGTCTTTTTCTTTAGGCCATGGTAAGAACAGCATTTTTTTTAAATTCAAATTCTCGTTTAAATAATAACTGGTTTCTTAAACTTCCTTTTTATTATTATTTTTTTTTCATGTTTAGTTTTCCTTTTGTTGACTACCAGTAAAATTGCCCTCCACTCTTCCATGTGTTGGTTCAAGTTCCCAAATTCTCTCACTTTTGACAGAGGACCAGGGGTCTCTTAAAGTGTTGGCATCAACCAATAAGACATGAACATGCAAACATTAAAAAATAAATACGTTAGAGGTTCCTGGCTGGCTCAGTCAGTGGAGTGTGCAACTCTTGATCTCGAGATCGTGTGTTTGAGCCCCATGTTGGATGGGGAGATTACTGGGAAAAAAATCTTAAAGTAGATAAATAAATAGATAAATAAAAATAAGCTGACCAGTATTCCATTTTTTTTTTTTTTTTTTAATAAGCAGTGGTTACCTTGCTTAGTTTATTTTAGGACCCAATGATAATGACACCAAGGTGAAGACTCACTCCCTGCTCCCTGACTTGACCAGGCAGGTTTACATGGCTTCATGACCGTCAGTGGTACTTGAAACTTCAACCCTTCATCCTATCAATGTTTTTGTTGTTGTTGTTGTTCCAGGAGGAACATATACAGATTCTGTGCATATTTGTTGGCTCATGTTATTGTTGTACTAAAAAGAAGAGTATACTTTCTTTAGTGCAGTTAATATTTTTTGACATTATTTTTGTAAAGTGAATTTTCCCCTTGCAAATGATTCTTTATAGTCAACCAGGGCATTAACTTGGCTCAGTGATTCATATTATACACATTTGCTTGACCAGCTCTTCAGAAATGAAGGTACATCCATATATGTCCAAAGCCAGTGTGGCTCCTCAGCACTTGTGAGAAATTACAGATGAGAATGACTAAAACGTGTTATTAATTTGGATTTTCTCAGGACATGTTGGATAATCATGGTGTAACTAACTCTGTTAAATCTGCCCCTGTGGCAGAGTCAGCTAGTAAAGAGGACTTGTCTTATTAATCAGTCACAGGTGGATTTTCCTACGGGACATTTGGGGTGACAACTGACGGCATTTGCAGTGTTTCGGCTGGGAGATTAAGGGGACATAAGCCATGAACCTCGGTTCTGGACTAGCCTTAGTTGCTGCATTTTTTTATGGACACACCGCACAAATTGTTTCTTATCTCCTCATACTGAAGTTCTGATTCATTAGACTCCAGTAGGGGAATTTGTCACAGTATTCTTATTTTGACCATTCTCCTTGATGGCATTAACTTGAAAGGCACAGTTGAGGCAGCATGTGAAGGTGAACCTTGGGGAGGGTGCTGATAGTTGGCCATTCCAAGCTACAAAATGACAGCGTCATATGATTCAGTTTAATATTTTACTTTAGTCCATCTCCAGCGTGCTCCTGAGGGTGAAATTGGTACTGTTTCCACCTGGTTGTGCTAAGAATCCAGGACTTAGTTAGCTTCCCCATCATGCTACATAGAGTCCTAGTAAAAGCCAACCTGGTCACTCTGATATGGACCAGGTTTTCCTCCTAACTTTCAGGCAAGCTCTCCAATTGGGGCTTAAAGAAATTTATCGGTAGGACAGAGATGAGACATTTGTTACCCTCCATTCCTGAAAGTAATAGGGCAGTTTTCACTTTGTTTATAACATGCTGTTTCTGTCTTTTGACTATGAGGATATTTTGGTTGAAATTACATTTATAGCTTGGTTGCACAGTATGTAACCATATTGAATTCCAATTTATGTTGTTTATATACATAGCATATAAATAAACGTGTAATATATATTCTGTAAACATAAATGCATATATATTTCATAAACATAGCATGTGTATTTATTATACATAATATATAAGGTTTATAAATAAGCATGTATACAGCATCAACTGTACCTGAAGAAAGTGAGCAAAAAATATCATTGGCAAACAAGAATAATAGGAAAGATAGAGCTATCAATGACAATAAATATTTTGGTATTCATAAAACCATTTAAAAATAGCAAATGAGCCACTCTATGACAAAAATAATTCTAAATGTAAATATTTGCCTTAGTCTCAGGTGGGTTTTTTTTTTTTTTTTTTGCTAGTTTTCAAACATTTTTTTTTTTCCCTAGAGGAAGATTTTTGTATGCACCTTAAAAAAGCCTCAAGTAAGAATAAGTAAAATGTTCTATATTAGGTTGCATCTCTGCAACTTTCAAATAACCTCGCATTTCCTTTTCCCTTGCATTTTTACAGATATGGTCCGGAAAAAGAACCCCCCTCTGAGAAACGTTGTTAGCGAAGGCGAGGGCCAGACCCTGGAGCCTATAGGTACAGAAAGCAAGGTGTCTGGAAAGAACAAAGAATTTTCTGCAGATCAGATGTCAGAAAATACAGATCAGAGTGATGCTGCAGAACTGAATAATAAGGAGGAACATCGCTTGCATGGCCAAGATTCATCCTCTAGCAGCAAGAAGGGCCCCAAAAGCTCCAGCCTGAGTGAGAAGGCTGGCTTCAATTATGAAAGCCCCAGTAAAGGAGGAAACCTTCCCTCGCATCCACATGATGAGGTGACAGATAGAAATATGTTGGCTTTCTCATCTCCAGCTGTGGGGGGAGTCTGTGAGCCCTTGAAGTCTCCTCAACGAGCAGAGGCAGATGACCCTCAAGATACGGCCTGCACCCCAGCAGGGGACTCATTGGAGACGAAGGAAGATCATAAGATGTCACCAAAGGCCACAGAGGAAACAGGGCAGGCGCAGAGTAGTCAAGCCAATTGTCAAGGCTCAAGCCCAGTTTCAGTGGCCTCCAAAAACCCACAAGTGCCTTCAGATGGGGGTGTAAGACTGAATAAATCCAAAACCGACTTACTGGTAAATGACAACCCAGACCCGGCACCTCTGTCTCCAGAGCTTCAGGACTTTAAATGCAATATCTGTGGATATGGTTACTATGGCAATGACCCCACAGATCTGATTAAGCACTTCCGAAAGTATCACTTAGGACTGCATAACCGCACCAGGCAGGATGCTGAGCTGGACAGCAAAATCTTGGCCCTTCATAACATGGTGCAGTTCAGCCATTCCAAAGACTTCCAGAAGGTCAACCGTTCCGTGCTTTCTGGTGTGCTGCAGGACATCAATTCTTCAAGGCCTGTTTTACTAAATGGGACCTATGATGTACAGGTTTGTGCTTTGTGTTGTTCTCTCTTTATACAGAAAAGGTTACTGGTAATGAAGTGTGAATTCTTGCACGCATGGTAAAATCAAGTTCCCAGAACCAAAGGGGTAGCCTGCTAGATTCAGCGGGAGGATGGACACACTCCATAGCCATTTTATCCAAATGTGTATTCAGAGGGGTCTTTAATCTCTTATCATGGAAAATAGTCCCAATATCTCTATTAGGTTGGGAAAAGCCTTTTCACGGGATTAGGTAGGCTTCATATTTCTAGAAATATTTCGTGGTAATTTGGTGTTTTCACAGTCTTCCCAAAAATGGCACTCACCTTTATAGTTCCACGTGATAGTAGTATATACTTTGTTCTAATCTTAGATTAGAAATCTTTTGCTATAGTCTTTGCTTCAGTGAGGATCTTTCCTGTGTCTTGCATTAGGATTTAATTTTATACTCGGCCTGGCGTCAAATTGGACTCGGTTTGGGTCATATGGACAGTTACAGAGATATACTCCAGAAAAAGCAACCTAATTGCAAATGAAAATTTGGAAATAAAAGTTTACATTGATTATAAAGAAGTCAACGTGATTGTAAGTAGTAGGGACACCAGAATGACCTTGGTGCAGGCCAATAAAGCATTCCTTTCCGCATTTAAGGAAAATAGTAATTTATGAAAGCATTTAGCAGTAATTTAGATTTCTGCCTTTATTAAAACTGGCATACCTTTTTGATCTACTCTTCTGTCTTTAGTTTATGGCATATGTGAAATGGAAAAAAAAAATCTACCATTTCAAATAGAATGAAAGGCAGAACTGACGCTAAAGAAATGTATTCATTTCATTTTAAGCAATTTTAGCCTAGTCAGTACTCATGGTCAGCTTGAGAAAGTGTATTCGTTTCTGTTACCATCTGTAGTTTTTTATTGTATTATGCGGCCAGAGGATTTCAAAACATATTAGGTTTAATATTAACCTTCTTTAGGAATGATCAGAAGAAGTACCAGAGAACTAATGAAATTACATCATACTTATCTGACCTCCTAATTCCCTTAAAATATCAGTCATTTTGATCAACCCAATAGCTCTAGCACATTGGCTGTAGGCCTCTTTATTGACCTAGTGCCAATTAAGAAAGGCAGGCAAAGGAATTCTAAATAACAGGTAGTGAACTTATTTCAGTACTTGTAAAAAAGAATCAGAGGAGAAATTTCCCAAGCCTTTAAAAATGTCAGAACAGCAATCTTATCACTTTCAAAGGGAGATAGGAAGAACTCTTAAAAAGCCAGTTTCATCTTTGTAGAGCTCTCTTAAAAATTCCATCCTACTTTGTGAATTTCCACAAATAGAATTATTTCTGTGGAGCAGCAAATTAAGCCAACATAGTTATTATGCATGAAAGCCGCATGCTTTGAACTGCTGTCTTATTAAAGATCATTTCACTGTCTTATGTCAGATACACTCTGCTGTCAAACCATGATTGGAAAGCAAATACGTGTTTTAGATAAAAGGGTTAGAAGTGAATAATGTCAGTATGTGAACTGGTGTTTTATAATTAGCAAGTAATATGATGTTAATACCTGGATTTCCGGCAGGAGTTTCAGTTTGTTCACTCTGGGGACAAGTTCTGAAGGCAGCTGATCTGGGCTGTCAGGAAGGCTCTAAAATGAAGATTACTAAAGGCCGATGGTTTAGAAGAATTCAGATTTTTAAACACACTTCCATTTCCCCCAAACAGTTATTTGTTAGGTTCTTAGTTATTTATAGTAAAGTTTATGTTTGGGTAGAATGAGCTGGACACTTTTCCTGGGCAGTGATGTTAGAAATAAAACAGATGTGTGAGCTCTCCGAGTTTGAACTAATAGAAGGAGAAATAAAACAGCTGATCCTAAACTATGCTGTCTACTAAGTGCTGCAGAAGCACCCAGTAAAGAAGACAGAAAGGGGTAGGAAATAGCATCCAGGGAGATAATCTTGTTAAGATCAATTTTTTTTTTTCCAGAGAAATAATATGGCTAAAAATAGAAAAAAGCAATCTGTGGGAAAAGCAGATGATTATTTCAAAGAAACGATTGGATTTAGAAGCAAGTCTAAAGAGAGTTAACTTTTTTCAGCGTAGGAATAGAACACTAAATACACTTTTAGGCCAAATGCTGATCTTGAGGACTCTGCACATGCCAGATGTTGATGCAGAAATGTGTCCGAAGATGAGTAACTTATTAGTACTTTTATGCTGAAATAAATATTGAGCGGCTTCCCTGTATGCATAAACTGAATAAAAGCACATCTGAAATTCCCCTTTTTACCCGCAAGGGTTTGTGTGCTGAAATGCCGTTTGAGGGCCTTCTTTCCTTGGCTCTGGAACTGTGTGGGAACTAAAAGCTGTGCAGGATAAAATGCTGACTGTAGAATTTCTTTAACACGGTTCTGTCAGACATTTGTAGTAAGTTAATGGCTGTGTGTGTATTCTGATAAAAAGATGTTGGTAAATATGAGTGTTACAGACAAGTAATCATTCTATTTCAGGAATTATTTATATAAATCTGTAATGTAAGCTAATAATAAATGTAACGAATGACCAATTCATTAATCTTTTTCAATTAAACTGGCCTTTTTTTTTTTTTTTAAACATTCAGGACAGTTGGTGGTTAATGATAGATTTATGACATTTTAGGCAAAAAAAAAAAAAAAAAAGCCAGAAGTACAGGACATAAGAACTCTGTGGCTTTGATCTGTATTATAGTTTGACACGGATGATTTTAAATAATTTGAACTGACTCAATTGCAAACATAAGATATACCATTGGGAAAAAGAAATAATTTAAACAAATGTTAAGATTTCCAGTTCCAAGTTCAGATTATTTGACATGTATTTGTGGGAATAATTGAAGTTTAGACACACTCGTACTGACAAGTATTCACTTCTGTGTAAATTTTATTACAAATAAGGAAGCCAAAGAATTCTATATTCCTTTAAAAATAGCACCAAATAACAATGTTTCTTTATACTGCAGAGTTAGATAGAGCCCATGTTGGATAATGGAGCCCCAGTTGGATAATAGAGCCCCAGTTGGGTAATGGAGGCCATCTTAAATGGCCATATCATGAAACTAGGACAGTCTTCCCTGAGTGTTGAATTCAGATCCTCCCTGTCATATGTCGTACGTTGAGGTAGCATGCCCAGCCCTGAGATCAGAAGGCATGCCAGTTCTTTACCAAGAAAAACAAGGAAAGATATAATGGCTAGCTTAGAGCTATTTGACTCGATTGGGATGTTAGTTTCTTAATTTTTAAATGTAACCTGGGTTTTATCAATTGTTACGCCTAAATTTTTTTAAAATAATGGATGTAACGTGATTGGTAAGCCCTTCCTGTAATTTTTACTACCTGTATTCAGCCTTTGAGGCTCACATATAGACCATAATAGGACAAGAGATTGAGTTCTTCAAAAAGTAATTACAGCTTCTTTCTTTGTAATCTGCTTTATTATGCTTATATTTAAACCATCGCTGAATGGAGGCCGAAGTTGTTAAACATCGACTTTGCTGTTTCATTAGGGCTTAATGTGCTGTGCATTAGGGCATTTGCGTCATCTTTATGGGGGAGCTCTTAGTCCTTAGATCAGGTTATAAATGTCGGAGTCCTGTCAAGATGTGCTTCCCACGGGAAAGTGTTGAAGCTATCCCAAGTTTATAAATGCTCACAAGGTACATGTTGCCTTTCCTTATTAGTGTACCTTTTCTGTTATTCTGCATTATTCAAGACTCCCAGAAGGGAGCTACAGGATTCCAGCTATTAAATTTATTTTGGCCTTTAATGAAATTTTAAGGTTAATAGAAAAATCTCACTATTAACTTACCAGTTGCTGTCTTGTGTCTGAGCTAGGAGCACTACATTTCTGTTCTGTAAATATTTTTATCAGAGTTGCACAATATGTCATGTTAGAAGCAGGAAGAACAGATTTTAGAGATAGGAAGTCATCCTTTGTATTTGTGTTTTCAACATATTTAACTCTATGAGCTTTATAGACCCTTAACATATGGCAGTACATTGATTTGAACAGGGGGTTAACAGCTTGGTCTGGGGGAAAAAAAAATTCCGGAACATTAATCTCATTTTGGTTTATTTGGACTTTTCTTGAATTTTGCTTCCAAATATTTATTTTTTGTCGTGGAGTTTCCTTTGATCTGGAGTAGGAGGGAAGTGGTAGATCTTAGCAGGTTCTGTTTCTTTGTTTTTCTGAGTTGAGGACAATTGCACTTTAGAACAACTGGTGAATGAGACTTTAATCACTTCAGACTGTCTATAGAGTACAGAATGTTTGTCATATGAACCCATACTTGTTTTCAGGTCTGTGCCTCTTTAACAAGTAATAAAGTGTGCAAAATAAAACATATGCTCACCCTAGGGCCATCAAGCAAAGTAAAGTTCTGGCATTTGCCAGGTTATTTTCCTCATCAAGATGGCCGAGCTGGATAGTGTAGCTTCCCAGGGAGGGGGGTAGAGTAGTTTGACTGTCTTCACTAATCCTTTCACCTGCATGTTGGTTAAATCTCCATGTGGCTTTGTTGCAAGAGAGTCAGTATGAGGAATGTCAATCTCTCCTTGATTTTCAGTTTTCTTGCTATCATTTAAAGAACGTGTATTGCTTTCTTGATTCCAGCTATTAAATTTCTCTCTAGGCAGAATGTTGAGAAGAAGAAATCCATGGTTATTAGTGCATCAAATCAAATTTAGCATTATTCAACTCTTAATAAAAAATGTTTTAAAAAATTAAGAAAAAAAAATGATCCTCAAATCTGCTAACCATATCAAGTCAGCAGGTCAGTCAGTGCATTTTGTTTCTTGGGTCATTGGAATTACGGCATACATGGAGCTGTTTGGAAACACAGATTCATAAGTAGTGCCCAACCCCAAGAAAGTTTGGAGGGACGGGTTGCATGAAGTCTGTTTCTGAGAATCTAAATTAGACCATAGACCTCTTGAATTCTTCATCATATGGTTTTAGTTTGAAGTAAGTGTTAGGAATTTTCAGAATATCAGAGAAGATCGTGGCTTTAGTTAAATTGGAAGTCAGATGTAAAATTTATTTTTCTGTATTTTAATTTGATTCATACTTTTCTCCTCAATAACTTATATAATCAAAATTGTACATATCTTTCGGGTTGTCTTCCAATTTTGGATTCACTTCTGACAATAGCTAACAATTGATTAAGGGTTTCTTTCATGCATATGTAGATCTAAGCTCTTTATGTGGATTAATTAATTTATCTTCATAAAAACCCTTGATGTAGACATCACTATTATGTCCATTTTTTTTTTTTGAGTGAGAAAGTAGGCATAGAGGAATTCAAGTAACCTGTCCAAGATCACACAGATGTGTAAGTAGGGTAAATGGGATGTAAGCCAGGGTACACAGGCTGCCGAAACCTTCTTCACAACCACTATAACATGAACTTCTCAAATACAAGACTGAGTTGACTTCAACTATAAAAGCAAGGAAGAGAATCCAACTGCATGTAAGGGAGGAGATACAAGACTGGTACACCAGGGCTCTTTGATGCATCCTCTGGGAATCACATTGAATTTGGGGACTTCAGTGATTTTTTTTTGAGATTGTCTCTTATCCAGTCCATGCAGTGTAATGCTGCCTTATTGGAACTTAGTAGACTCATAATTGAAATCATTGAAAAGAAAATAGCGTTGCTGATTTGCCTTTTTTTTTAAATTACTGTGATTCATTTCTACTGGTATTTTTGCTACAGAAGCTAGTTCCGATAGAGCGAGGAAGGGCCAGATTTTGATTTAATCAATCAAGGGTGCAATGCTTTATCCCCAAATGAAGCAACATTTTATCCATGTATTAGATTTGTTTTATATTCCCCTCATTTGGAGGACTTTGGTTTAGAGATTTGTGATTTAATATACGGCCAGAGAGTTGTATTCTTCTCTTCTGGTTACTAGGCACAATCCAGGAGTTGGTTTATCTATGAAGGTTAAGGATTAAGGAGATGCATCCAGCTCCCATTTATGTTCTCTATTGCTGTGTAATTAAAGTTTTATTCTTTGCTCGCGAGTAAGTACAGGAACGGGTGTGAGGCACAGAAGACACCAGAGTGTCTTCAGAGTGTCTCATGTGCATGTACTGCATACCCCAAACGAGCTCAGAGCCCTGTGGTCTCCCTACATGCTGAAAGTGAGGGGTGGGGCCACAGGGAGGGACTTGAGAAATACTTCTCCTCTTGCAGCCCCCCTTTAATACTTAGATGACTCACTGATGTCAGCCTGTCAGCCTGAAGAACACCTGAATTCTTTCATGAGTCCACTAACATATTTGGGGATCTTATAATAAACAGTGGTTTGTTCTAAGACCTGTTTTTCCAGCTGATGGGAGGCTGCACTGGCATCTCAAAGTCAACCTGCCTAAAGTTAAAGTTGTTAGCTCCTTCCCTAATGGTCCCCCCGCCCCCCGCCCTTTCTAATGTACTCCCATTTCCAAATTGGTGGGGCTGGAAATACCACAGTTACCCTGGATTTCTTTCTGATGTGTATCTCCCCCCAAACAATGGAGTAGTTTGCTCTGGTCTTCCCCGCCTGATGCTTCCATGGCCCCCACCCTTCATGTTTACTTAGTAGATTCTTAGTGGTTTCCTAGTTACTTCTTGTCTCTTTCTGATAGCTTCTGTTCTCTTCTTTTCCTTTCTCTTCAGCTCTTGCCTCAACCCCATACCTTCCTCCATCGCTCCTCTCCTTTTCCTTTCTCTCTTTTCTCCCTCCTTCTGCCTTCTCTCCTCCTTCCCTTCCTCCCTCCTTTAATTAATTTTTAAAAATTCTGTTTAGAGATCCATCATCCTACATTTTGTAGGAAGTATAGGTCTACTTTCTAGAAAAGGTGTATCATTTTAATTATACTTACATAATTAAATATAACTCTCCAGTCTCTCCACCATTCTCCAAATCTTCTCTCATCCCCCAGTCTCCCTTCACATTTCCCTAGAACAGCTTGCACCTTTTCACTGCCATTCACACTGGACTCACTTTGCTTCCTGCACCTGAAGAGCCTTTCCACAATCACTGCCTTTGAGGCTCATCTCAAGTGACAACTCTGTGTCCCCCCCTCAGTTTCTCCTTCCAGAAGCTGACCTGGCCCTGCTGCTTGGGTCCTCTTCCTCTGTGTTGTCACGGAACTGGGTTCCTCTCCCAGCAGAAGCACATGCACTCTACCGTCCTTGTCATTTATTTCCTTGTGAACTCTCTGCAGCAGCCCACAGACACGTGGGGTTTTGGACCCTGTCACTTCTGTGTGTGTCGTCTGTGTTCGGCACACAGGAGGCATGCAACAAAGCACCCTTCCCTAGAGGAAGGATGTTCCACGGTGCCGCCACTCTGTTTTCCCATTTAAGACGCTCTTTAGCACAAATACCCGATTCTTATTTATCTCCATTAAGAGCCGGTGGCACAGGTAGGTCAGATGCAGGAGAGGGGTTAGTTCTGTGGATAATGCCCCCAGCCTTATAATTCACCTGCATTACATTTTCTGTTTTGTTTGGCATTTTTCCTTGTAAGACAATGTTTTTCTAAATTGTTGAGACTGACTTTAAGATTGATTGGTATTCTGTCAGCCCAAATACCAAAAAATCATAGAGACTTAGTTCAGTTTATTATGCTGAGTGAGGTAGGAAAACCAGTAGGGGTGGACTCTTGATGGCTGTAATCCAAAAGCTGATAATAAAAATGTACATAATTTAATTAAAATTTTTATTATTATTTTTTTATTTTTGAGACAGAGCGAGAGCAGGGGACGGGCAGAGAGAGAGGGAGACACAGAATCCGAAGCAAGCCCCAGGCTCTGGGCTGTCAGCACAGAGCCCGACGCAGGGCTCGACCTCACAAACCGTGAGATCATGACCTGAGCTGAAGTCGGATGCTTAACGGACTGAGCCACCCAGGCGTCCCAAAAATGTGCATAATTTAAAATATGCCGTGTTTTACACTTAAAATCAAGTTGAGTTTTGGTTATCCCCCTACAAAAAATATGGTTGGCTCTTACAATTCAAAAAATTGTTTGGATTTGTTCCTTATTTTTAAGAAGGGTATTTATTGGCGTAACGGCAGGGACAACCAGGAGCAGCAGGAATAGGATGTGATAGCGGGGGGCTAAGAGAGTCGCCATCTAATTCGATTTGTTGTTGGAATGTTTAAGCATGTAGTCTCTCCCAGAGACTGCAGCACCCCCCATGCTGCACGGTGCTTTCTGAAGCACTCTCCAAGGCAGAAATGCTGCCTATGTAGATTAACACATTCATTCCGACTATAGCTGTTTTCGGCCAAGATCGGCCCTGACAGATTTCTTCAAGCTCTTTGTAACTTCAGTATTTGAACAGTGATTTTTAACAACTTAGCTTTTTATTAAGTGAAGGTTTTACTTTTTTGACTAACAGCCCATAACCTCAAGTCCCCTTAAATTAGTACCCTCCTAATTGTCTCTGTTGCTATCAATTATAGTACTTGAAAGTGAACCACATCTGAGGAAGAGTTTGTGTTTAGTTCAAACACCTCTTTTTGTTCCGCTGACAATAAGTACATGTGCTGAAGTGTCATTTTGGGAGTTCTTGAGGCTTCAAAAAATCTTTTCCTTTGACATATTTTCTTAGATATCATTCTTACCAGTTTTTATTCCATATTATTAGAAGGAAATAAATTAATTAAGGTTAAAGTCTTTGAAAAAAAGCCAGCCTTTTATGTTTTTAACTTCAACAGTGAAACATTTTTGTGAAAAGACATATGTAAATAAATTATAAACAAAGGCCAATGAAACATACTACATGGAAGGAATAGTTTTTAAAACTAACTTAAAAATGGAAGAAAAAGCCATCCTAGTCCTTATTCAGTGAAAAGTAACTTCAAATCTGTTCTTTTTCATGCCTTCACAGATAAGTTGGTTGTTTCTAAACTGTAACTCATAAGCAAATGGCTCCCTAGTCATTTGTTTTTGGGTGAAAGATACATTTTGTTCAGTTTTTTGAAGAAGCCCAAATATGTCAGGTTGAGTCAACGGTGGGGGGGAGGTGTGTGAATTACAATCACTTTTTTTTTTTATCCCAGGTAACTCAGGGGATTTTGGGGGGGGGATTTCCATCTATGCTCACATCTCCCATAATGACTCCATTCAACCCAGATATATTGAGCCCTTGCTTGCGTCCAAAGATGAATAAAATATTATTCCTTCAGTCCAAGAAGGAATATAAACAGAAACATGTGCTTGGTAACAACAGAATCCTACCTTTTCATTTACAGCTAAGAATACTGCGATTGACAAGTTTATGAATTTGTCATGGAATGACTTCACCATTTTCCCACTATGTAGTCTTTTCATCCGCTGAGCACGAGCAATTACATTAGGTAGTTCATTTTATTAAATAATAATCCCATTCATGTGACTAGTACTGTAGACTATGCTAACATGGTATTCACTAGCTACATGTGCCTATTTAAATTTCGGTTAATTTAAATTAGTGAAAAGTTAATAAAAATTACTTAAATCTGTTCTTTGGTTGCACTAGCCCTGTTTCAAGTGTTTAGTAGCCACACATGGTCCGTGGCCATGGTAGAGACAGGGTAGATTGCAGAACATTTCCAGCATCTCAGAAAGTTCTTTTGGACGGTACTGATCTTCAGTTTGCAAATCAGTTTCAGGTACATTCTCTCAGTTGATCCTCAAAATAATCCTGCAAGATAGCAAGGTGTGTACATTGACATCCAGAAAGGTGAGGAAACTGAGGTGCCAGGAGGTTCAATAATGTATCTTTGCAGAGACTTATGTTATAGAACTTCCCTTGGGAGCAAGCAAATCCAAGTAATATGAATACAAATGAATAAAGACTTTCATCTACAAATCTTGATCTTCAGATGCAGTAGTTTAAAGGCAGAGAGGTGGCCTAGCTTGCTCACTGTTGTACTCTATCATCAGTTACAGAGATCGGCACAAACTAAGTACTCAATAGCTACTAATTACATGAATGAATAGGTGTAATTTTTGGTCCAAACGGAATTTACAGTTTAATAGAAATTTTAAAATACGGATATCCGTGTCAAAGGAGCTGCTGGGTTAACGGGTTATAATTATAACTTACACTCTTTATTCTGCTTGTGATCTCTCTTTTAGTAGAGTCCTAGCTAGGGAATGGTAACCTCTTTTCTACTCCTTGCTGGGTTCAGCCATTTGAAAAGTTTGAAATAGTTCTCTGAATGTGTGGTGCTCTTTCCTGGCAATAAGATTCAATACACTGTTGCTGCAAATACTTGGCTTTGTGTAACTGTTATTGCTGTGTATTTTTGTTTAATCTAGGAAACAGTTGTTTTAACTTAACATTTGGAGGTCATGAAAATACAGTGAATATGGTCAGTAGTCTTAGGTATGGTCTCCTAAAATAATAAATTATGTTTTATTTTAGAATGGCATTTAAATGATATGAATCAGTTTATTTGACCATGACTTAAATGTACATCTCTTACAAAGAAAGTATAAAAATGTCCACAAGTGTAGCCTTCAGGTCTTTTTGAAAGAGAAGAGGAATAGAACACTAAGTAACAATGTTTCCCAAAGTTAGCTTTTATATTATATAAGATATATAATTCTAATGTTATATTAGCTTTAAGTAATATAAAAACTAATATGATTTAGTGGCTATTTACCAAGAAGGCAAACAGATAACCTATGTCAGTGTCATTATTATTGTTCTTGTCATTAAATGAGATCCTTGTGTTTTTGTTTGCCTGCTTGGGTGGTTTGTAAAAGAGTATCTTACATAATGATCCTTAAAAAAATTTTTAACGTTTATTTATTTTTGAGAGAGAGAGAGAGCAGAGGAGGGGCAGAGAGAGAAGGAGACACAGAATCCAAAACAGGCTCCAGGCTCCGTGCTGTCAGTATAGAGCCTGACTCAGGGCTTGAACCCTCGAAGTGTGAGATGGTGACCTCAACCGACTGAGCCACCTGGGTGCCCCAAAAGAGTATCTTACATAATAATCTTAAATAATGGAGGTAGCTGGTTTTCCCTGGGTAAAAAAAAAAAAAAACAAAAAAAACAAACACACAACTTGTAGACACACAAATACCACCAACTTAAAAGATTTAATGTGGTTTGCATAGCAAGTTAATTAGTCCTAAGCCAGAATGCTTTACTGGCAGTTTTGGTTTTGTTTGTTTACTGAATGGCCTTTCTTTCATGGTCTATGCACCTGATAGTAGTCATTTTTAGCCTGGATTTTCTGACTTTTAAAGTTGTCAAATACTGGAAGGGATGTTGTGATGCTTAATAATAATTTTGATGCACTTCAGATTCCTATGTTTCGGGATTTCTTAGGACTTTATAGAAGTTCAGCCCTTCCAGTGTAGACATGGCTTATGAGGCTTGAAGATTGCAAAATCAAAGAAATAGTGATAATGTGTCATGATTTCTCAGGAATCCCTTTCTACAAGCAGAAATTACAGATACTTTATATCAGGAAGATCGACAACTTTGAAACTAAAAGCTGGTAACTAAAGCAAGAAAATTTTTGCATACTGGCTTTTTCACTCGCATTAGAGGAGAATGGCATACTTCTCAATTTGCCCCCTTTGATTCAAGTTGAATTTCCTGCACAAAGTACCAGAGTTGATGGAATCACATTTAAATGCTTTGTTTCTGAAATTAAGGTTTCTCCTCACCTCCAGTGAACTGGGTTATAGATGGAGGGATTTTATAATATCGTTACATCTCAGGGCATATTTTAGTTGTTCTGGTCCCTGAAGTGCTAGGTTAGAAAGGCGAATAGACTGTATCCTCCTGTGGTCTGGCTTTGACATCTCTCGCACTGCTGATTGCCAGGCTGCTGGCTGGGAGGGTGCCCCATTCTTCCCTCTGGTCAGATGATGCTCTGCTATTGTTGACAGACTGAAGTCTGTGTGCTTGCCATGGGGGATGTGGACATCACCAAAAGTGATACATTGTCATCCTTGGGTTGCAGGCTGTGAGAGATGTTTGTAAATTATCATCTTAATGTATAGTAAGGGTCGAGCTGTTTCTGTGTTCATGCACACTTCCTAGAACTCTAATACTGGAAATAAAGTGGAGGTTGCCCCAGATAAGCCAGCTCTTGGCCAGACAGGGTAATTTGGTCAAGCTCACAACCTGTCTTTAAGTCGAAGCATGGACTACGGTCTGAGTCCTGTACAGTAGAGGTATAAGCGTGTCTCTCAATGTGCTAAGGGAATGTTATTTGCATATTAAGTAGAACCTCTTAAATGATTTTGAGATGCTTGAGACCTTTCTCCTAGAGTGATTTGGATATGAGCAGTGATCGCACATGTCATTTTTGAGCAGCTGGTGAAGAAGGCAGAACATGATTATGTCACGTGCTTAATCTGTTACATCTGGTACCTAGAAAAATTCAGAAATTCTCCGATAGTCAGAAGAGGAGATCTCTTCCTTTTTGGAGGATTTCTACAAAAACTCTGTTTTTAAACCAGGAGTTTTGTCTGCTCAGTGGTGGCGCTTGGTTAAGCTGCCTGTTGCAGTGCCCACTGAGGAAGGACTTTATATATAGTGGCCTTTGAATGCCTTCATTGCCCTAATGCTGTAAGTTTTATAACTTGAGATAGGAAGAAGAGCTGTGATCATTTCTATGGTGGGATTATTTTGTTTTGGCCTTTGAACATCCCCATGACCCACGGAGACAGAGCCTTGATCCAGTGGGACTGAGCTTTGATCAAATGAGGCCCTGGAAGATTTTCTACTTTTCCTTTATCCTAGATTGGGAAACATTTTAAACTCTTTACATTAGACCTTCTTCACTAAGACTTCAAGTCCACTGCCTTAACTTCATTTTTAGTCTAATAGTGCCTGCTTGGGCTTTTAATTACCAGCCATTTTGTGTGGTCACGTTAGCACCTTCATTTTACCCGAAAGGGAGGCTTCGTCTTTGCCCAAAGCCTCATCGCTATAGGAACTGAACAAGGATTTCCTTGGAGAACATCTGCATTGAGCAATCTCTAAGCAACTGCCTCCGATTTTGACAGCAGCCCTTAACTTCATGAAAAGAAATCCCCTGTGATTTGGATGCTTCTGCAAGCATGTGGTTACAGGGAGGCAGTAGTAAAACCTACTTACATGAAAATTGTTTTCTTGGCTTTTTTTTTAAAAAAATACTAAATCCATTGAATTAGTTATAGTACTCTTATTGCTTATCTTTGACTGTTGCTTTGGCCAAAAATGTTTAGCATAATGAGCCTCTCAAAAGAGTAGCTATTGAGAAATGAAGAGTGCATTTCTTTGGCGCTGATTATTCAAGTGATTTCATAATAAGCAGAAGTACTATTGTATTTTTTGATGTGGAATACTTGGCAGTGCCCCCTCCTCCCTCCTACAGAGAGCACTGAAGTAATGACACCTTTAAAGTAACATCCATCTCTTCCATACCAGGTCACTTCAGGTGGAACGTTCATTGGCATTGGACGGAAAACACCGGATTGCCAAGGAAACACCAAGTACTTCCGCTGTAAATTCTGCAATTTCACTTACATGGGCAACTCCTCAACTGAACTAGAACAACATTTTCTTCAGACTCACCCGAACAAAATAAAAGCTTCTCTCCCCTCCTCTGAGGGTGCAAAACCTTCAGAGAAAAACTCTAACAAATCCATCCCTGCACTTCGATCTGGCGATTCTGGAGACTTGGGAAAGTGGCAGGACAAGATCACAGTCAAGGCAGGAGATGACACTCCTGTTGGCTACTCGGTGCCCATCAAGCCCCTCGATTCCTCGAGACAAAATGGTACAGAGGCCACCAGTTACTACTGGTGTAAATTCTGTAGTTTCAGTTGTGAGTCCTCTAGCTCACTTAAACTGTTAGAACATTACGGCAAACAGCACGGAGGAGCGCAGTCAGGCTGCCTTAATCCAGAATTGAATGATAAGCTTTCCAGGGGCTCTGTCATTAATCAGAATGATCTAGCCAAAAGTGCAGAAGGGGAGCCAATGACCAAGGCAGACAAGGGCTCTAGTGGGGCTAAAAAGAAGGATTTCTCCAGCAAGGGAGCAGAGGATAACATGGTGACCAGCTACAATTGTCAGTTCTGCGACTTTAGATACTCCAAAAGCCATGGCCCCGATGTAATTATAGTGGGGCCGCTTCTCCGTCACTATCAGCAGCTCCATAACATTCATAAGTGTACCATTAAACACTGTCCATTCTGTCCCAGAGGCCTTTGCAGCCCAGAAAAGCACCTTGGAGAAATTACTTATCCATTTGCATGTAGAAAAAGTAATTGTTCCCACTGTGCACTCTTGCTTTTGCACTTGTCTCCTGGGGCAGCTGGAAGCTCAAGAGTCAAACACCAGTGCCACCAGTGCTCGTTCTCCACCCCTGACGTAGATGTGCTCCTCTTCCATTACGAGAGTGTGCATGAGTCCCAAGCATCAGATGTCAAACAGGAAGCCAATCATCTGCAAGGATCGGATGGGCAGCCAGCTGTCAAGGAAAGCAAAGAACACTCATGTACCAAATGTGATTTCATTACCCAGGTGGAAGAAGAGATTTCCCGACACTACAGGTAAGCCATAGAGGGGTGGGGGCAAGGGAGGATATTAACAGAATGATAGGAAGAATCCAGAGGGCTGATCCAAGAATCATTGGGAATGATTGCAGTGACTTGGGGAAGTTACAGGACGAGTGAACATTAAAGATCGTTCATAAAACTGCAGATTATGTATTTATAGACGTGGTAACCACAGATTCTAATTTGGTTACTTGTTTCAGACCATTTACTCTTCTGCTTCATACCTGTTTTGTACCATTTACTGAGTGTGTTTTAAAAATTGCAGTGATGACGGTAACGCTGATGAGTTTACGCCTTTACCACGATCCCATTTATTTGTCCTTGCTAAGTGACTCCACATCCCATAATTTTTGATGGAGGAGCTCCCAAATGAAAGGTGCCATTATAACATGTTCTCTTCTCTACTCCAACTGGAAAACGATCCGCTTGAGAACACGTTGCTCATTTTTCTTTTCAAATGAGATTGGACATCCTTCTGGCTTTAAAACATTGAGCAACACCTTTGTTTCGCAAAGAAACCGTAATCTGAAGGCGAGCGTATTGTCATAGGTGTGACGTTGGATTTCTGTACACTCACTCCTCGGAGCAGGGAAAACCACTTCGGCTATTCCAGATTCGTAAACAGAGATACAGGATATATGTTCATTTTTTTTTCACTTCGACCCTATTCTCTGTATAAATGTTAGTCTTCCCAGTTCACCTTTCGTGTTTTCTAAAGACGGGTTTAGGATACGTATCTTTATTTCATTTCTGTATTCATTCCTTAACTGATTAATTCCAAAAATGTGCATTGTGCCAGGCATTGATGATAAAGGAGAGAACAAGATGAACATAGTCAATGCCCACAGGGAACTTACAGTTTAGTAGGGAAGACGTTCACAGATCATTGTGAGTACGAGTGTCATGACAGATGAAGTAGAGGCCACTGTGTTTGATGAGAATGACCTCATAGCCCAATATGGTAGATGAGGAAATGCCTCTTTGAAGAAGGAACATTTACACTGAGAGTTGGTTATATGACTAGGAATTAGTTTAGCACAATCCCGGTAATACAGCATGTTCTGATGTTACTTGGCACTCGGTGGGTGTTTTCTTGCAATAGCGCTTAGAGCCGCATCAAAGTAAAGAGCTTTATTTACTCCTTTTAAGTGTTTTTCCGTATGTAGACTCAGTATACTAGTTCAAAAATCTAGTCATTTTATTTTTCCCATCCCAAGATTCTAAACAGTTCCTCTCATTCTTTTTGAAAGCGTGTGTTAGTTTAAGTGCGTGTGTGTTTTGTCAGTCACCAGTAATGAAGCAGTTCATGTCCAACAATAGGCTAATAATGTTAGATGTTAATTTGAAGGGCATCCTAATGTTCACAGTGAATCTAAATGTTCAGAAAACACTTCCTTGAGATTTACACTGTTTAATTTATAAGGTCAGCCCTAGGAAAGACACAGTCCTGCAATCAAATATGTGTTCACACTTGTAGTGAGTGTTTCTGGCTCCTCTGATGTTAGCTGCATGCTAATTTATTTCTGGGCTAGCAGACATTAGCTTCCTTCTGAGCTTTACTAGTGTGCATATACATTTGTTAGGTGCTGTAAAAATTAGGTAATCTTGTCTGGGTTTAAAAGAGGAGACTTTCTTTAATCATGAGGAAATTAGCCACACACACACCACACACACACACACATACACACACAAACACACACACACACACACACTATACACACACATGTACATACATACACATCTGGATACCAGATCATTTGCATTAGTGGCTCTTTTTGAGGAAGCTGAGGCCATTGCTTGAAAACCTGTCTGGAAAAACAGACTTTCTGTATGCTTTGGTTAAACAAAAAAAATTCTCCCAAGAAGTGAAAGTATGAATAAAAATATGACTGAATAATTTCAGAGTTTAGTTAGTAGTCAGTAAGGACAATAAGCTCTAGAAGGAAGAGACTAGTCTCTTATTGTTCACTGCTCTGTCTACACAATTTAGCACAGTGCCAGAATGGCTAATAAGTACTCAGTGAGTAGATCTTTAAGTAAATGAAGTGCCTGTGAGTTTTTGACTTCACAATCGTTAAGGATAAGCCAAGATCTCCATGGTGAGTTACAGTTTAATCTGAGACTATTATAAAGTCTCAAACCCTTCTGAAGATTTAGGGCTCCACACCAAATAACAATTGTTTGTGCGTTTTGGATGTCAGTCGGCCTTTCAGCACTTTATTAGATGAGAAAACTGAGCAGTACTTGTTCCTAGGGCATTAAAATACTCCTGCACTTGTTCTTAAAACCTGATGTAATTTGTGTGGTCCTGGATCCTTTAGGTTGCTGAGTAGTTTATCTCTGATCTGTTTATGAGATCTTATAGAAATATTTGAAATGTGGAGACTTATACTTTCAGAAACTCTACTGAAAGTTGAACAACAGTGGAGGCTTGAGGGATACGAAAGGGAATAGTTCTGTGGTGCTGAAAATCTGTTCTATCAACGCATTTTCCCCACATGCTGTATTTTGAAGATAGCATAAAAGAACAAGTTTACCATATCACAGTAATATTTTTTCTGGTTAAATTTATGTTGAATCATATTATTCATGTTGGGGAACTTTCTCCATAATTCTGGTATAACTAGGGAATATTCTTGGCTTTTGAGTGCTTTATAAATAAGACTTACAGTGTAGTAAGAAGGTAGTACAATCTATGATCTATAAAATATGTGAAATCAGGTAGCTATAAGAAAAACTACAGCTGAGAAGCAGGAGAGTTGATTTAGAGCTATGAGTGAAATCCTTAGTGTGGATTCTATTCGGTGGGCATTTTCATGAAGAACCAGGTTTAACCTCAGTTGAATTGAAAACATTATTCAGTCAGCAACTGGAACTTGATCAGTTCTTTTTTCTTAACATTTCATATTTATTTATGGTGCCCCTAGCTCACATTTGACTGACTTACTGTATGCCACCCATGAATTTGTTTCTCACACTCCATTTCTTTTATTATTTATCACTTGATTAAACAGTATACCCCTTCTCTAATTGACCACCATTCTCATCAAAATTGTCAGTGTTATAACTTACCGTTCCGGAGTCGGTAGGAGCACTGTCCCCTTAGAAAACAATGATACTAGATGAAACATACTTTTCAATGCCTTGCTAGACTCCTGTGAATTAAGGGAAACTTCTGAAACTTTTCTTGTCTTTCCTTCACCAAGATTGGACAAAACCCAGACTGGGGAGAAGTGAACAGCAAGCATGGAGTGTGAGGTTGCACTGAGGCAAATAGCAGTCGGTCAGGAGACTATGCCTGGAGTCACTGAGAGAGAGAGGCTGCTGAATCTGAGTTTTACTTTAAGCTGGCACCTTGAAGGTAGCTAAAGTGATTCCACATTTAGAGCCTTCGCTGACTTCTGTCAGAAGTAGGCACACGTTTGTCTAGATGAAATACTCCATTTTCACCTCCATGATATCTGTGGCATAAGATAAACCTTATCTTATATGAGCTCATTATTACAAAAACTCACCATATGCAGAGGGATATAAACCATTCTATGGGAAATAAGTAGGAAATGTCATAATGGCTTTTTAGATACCTGGGGAAATTGTAAGTTATGAAAATACAGTAAATTTTTCAGTTATAAAAAAGTTATAAAAATATAATGTTTTTCAGTTATAGAAAAGTAGTGGTTAAATAATGAAAATCAGATTTACAAATCAAACTACGTGAGACTATAAATGACTAGAAATACTCAAAAAAGAATCAAACAGCATTTTTTGAATTGAAAATATAGTTATTGAAACTTAAAATGTAGACAGGTTCAGTAACAGATTTGCAAGTGATAGAAGGCAAATGGGTTCATTGCAAGTTAAATCTGAAGACATTAGCCAGAATATTTAAAAGAGTGGATAGGGATAGAAAGTATCAAAAGTAGATAGTGGGTTTTAAAAACACAATAAGCTGTTTTAACCTGCATCTAATTAGAGTTCCAGGAGGAAAGAATATATAGAATGGAAGGTAGGCAAGTAGTATTTGAGGAGATAATGGCAGATTTTCTCGAATTGAAAGATGAAAGACATAAGCACACAGATACAAAAAAAAACATAGTGTCTACTGAAACAGGGACATAAGCAAATAAATTCAGTCATAGACACATTGTGGTAATAATTAAAATGCTACAGAGGTCTTCTTAGAGCCTCCAGAGGGAAACTACATATCAACTCCTTAGAAAAGACAATTAGGTTACTCTAGCAGACTTCATCAACAACAATGGAAACCAGAAGAGGGAGAAAGTCTATTCAAAGTTTTGAAGGAAAAAAACACAAAAAAATGGTCGACTTAGTATTGTCTACCTGTGAAAACAACCTTCGAAGAAAAAGCAAAATATTTCCACATAGGCAAAGACCAGGGGACTGTGGATAAATCAGTCATAGCCTGCCTTATTTATGCAGTTAAAAAGAAATAGACTAAGGTGTTGGGCAACACAGTATGAACATTTGTAGGGGGTATGATCAGAAGTAAGGTGCTTTACGGCCCTTGAATTGTCTGGAGTTAGTTGAGTTAGGACTTTGCTGTGCATACTTGGAAGCTTTTAAAGTTAACTAATGAAGGAATAGGAAACAGGTACATAACTTCTGAAGCTATAGAGAATGGCACAACAAAATAAGATTCCATCTATTTTCTAAAAAATGGCAAGACAGGATACAAGGTAAAAATGCATAAATAGATGAATATTTAAGTGGATAAACAGAATTCCAAAAGTAAGATGGTAAAAAAAAAAAAAAAAAAAAGACCAGCTATCAAAACTTTAATGAACCTGTGTAGATTAAACTTTCCACTTAAAAGGTATTGTCAGACTTACTAAAAAAGAAAATTCAAGGGGCGCATGGGTGGCTGCCTCAGTTGGTTAAGCATCCGACTCCTGATTTTGGTTCAGGTCAGGATCTCACACTTGTGGGATTGAGCCCCGCATTGGGCTCTGCACTGAGTGTGCAGCCTGCTTGGGATTCTCTCTTTCCCTTCTCCCTCTGTCCTTCCCCCATTTGAGCTCGCTCGCTCGCTCTCTCTCTCTCTTTCTCTCTCAAAATAAATAAACTTAAAAAAAAAGAAAATTCAACTATATATAAGCTGTTTATAAGATATACACTCAAAATATAAGGCTATGGAGGGTTTGTAACAAAAAAATAAATGGAGTTATAAGCAATATAAACCAAAGGAATATGGAGATAGCTTTATTAATCTCAGACAATTTAGATAAATTGTCTGACAATTTTAAGACAACTTTAAGATAAAAAGCATAGGAAGGATAAGTCAATACATAATGATAAGATGTTCATGTCTTGAGGGAGATAGAACAATTCTAAATATATAAACTATAAATAAATCTATATGTAAAACAAAAATTGATCAACAACTACAAGGAAAATATGACAAACCACAATCACAGTGATAGATTTTAAGAAACCTTTCTTATTAGAGGTTGAATGAAAAAAATCTTCAAAATATAAAAGATTAGAGCAGCAAATTAACAAACTTGTTTTAATTAAAATATATCAATTGTGCATCCAACTATTTAGAGGATTCACATGCCTTTCCAGCAGATTTAACATACTTAGAAAAATGGACAAACATTAAGCCAAAGAGAAATCAGATTTCAGAAAAACATATCACACAGAACATATCCTTTGACTCAGTATAATTAAGTTGGGTCTCAATAACAAAAAGGTAAGAATAAATGAAGTTACACAAGGCAAATAGTAACAAGAGAAACAATTAGGTCACTTTATCTCAGAAAACATGGGTGTTAAAAAAAATTATAAAGGGTGGGGTGGCTGGGTGACCCAGTTGGTTGGTTAAGCATCAGACTCTTGATCTCAGCTTAGGTCACAGTACCTGAGTTTGAGCCCCACATGAGATTGAACTGGGTGCTGATGGCACGGAACCTGCTTGGGATTCTGTCTCTCCTTCCTTCTTCTCTCTGCCCCTCCCCTGCTTGTGTGCACTCTGGCTCTCTCTCAAGATAAATAAACTTTAAAAAATTGCAAAGGGTAAAATGGTCGGTACATATGACTGCATAAAGTGAATTTGACAAATTCTGGCAATATCAGATGCTCATGTTCCCAATGGAAGCATTATTTTACTCCTCAGATAATTTCTTTCATCAGTACAGTAGGAAACCTGTGCAGAAATGTTCACAGTAGTATTTTTTGAAAGAGCAGAACAACCAAAACAAAAATCAGAAACAAGAACAGGAAAAAAATACCAACTGATAATAATACCTTTTAAATATTATTAAAGAATTTGTAGATTTTTATACAGTAGAATGTTACACAGTAGGGAATTTGAATAAATGGCAGTTGCACAGGACATATGAATCTTATAAGCATAATTTTGCCTGAATCAAACAAATTGAAGACTATTTGCAGCTGGATACTATTTTATGTAAGTTTGAAAACTAGCAAAACAAAACCATATACATATATTCATTATATATATGTTTGTGTGTATATTCACATAGATACCATGTATATTCGTATACGTTCATGTACATATATGGAACTATACCACAAATATAATTTCTTCTATATCATCTCTATGTGTATACATGCACACACACACACACACACACACACACACACAGTTCTCTCTGTATTTCTCTGTATATGTATATATGCCCACACACAGAGGGCATATTGAATATATTTACCTATATAAAATCATATCCTATGATTCTATGATTATGTTCTAACTTGTATTTTTATAACATTTTTATAACAAAAATAAATGTTTTTTATAACATTCATTATTAAATATGAATGTGTATATGTATTTATGTAAGCACCTATATAGGTAGAATGTGTGTATGACTAACATTACATAAAATTTTTAAATAAAGTGAAATACCAATTTTCATCAATACACAAGTTCAATAAATATTTGAGTGAATGCCCAGTTCCCCTTATGATTAAATAACTACTTAAAAAGCATTAATAATATCATTGTCTACCTGCTTGTTATCTACAATGTGTGAAAATTGATATCCTTTTTGGTAGTGCATGTGATGATAAGCATCTGTCCAATTGGAGATTTATGAATGCATTTAAAAAATTTCAAACAGTTTTTGAATCTTTTAGACATAAAATATATAACCTGGGCTGAAGGAAATAACACTGGATACCATAATTGCTTAAATTAATGTAGCTACTGCTCAATTTCTACCTTAAAAGAGCTCAGAGAAGAGCATAGTGAAGGATAAATTTTATGATAAGCACTTAATTATCAACACATCTGAAAAAGCCAAGTATACAGTGCATTAGGACAGAATTTCTCAAAGGGTGAGGGCCATGATGGTTACATTTAGATTTGTGCATATTTATGTGACATGTTCTTTTAAACAGTATCTAATAAATCAGTTCCCTGTAATACCTTGAAATGGACCTAATAGTTCAAGCTGAAAATTCCCATTGTGAGACAAAACATTACCCAGGATATTATATCCTTCAAGAAAATAACCCACAAATGGCACAACCTTTGTTTGTATACATTATTAGAATTTCATATTTCATGATTCTGAAGACTTTTTGCACAAGAATGATGATCAATTCTTGGAATAAAATAAATTTTAGCTATAATTTCTAGTTCATGTTAGTTTATGGAAATCATTTCCCATTTCTTATTCATGTTCTATTTTATGGAGAGGTTTTGTCTTCCTATTTTGAATATTTGGGTAGGGGATATCTTCTTTTTGGAAGTGAGTTAAGTGAATCATAACTTGAAGTTTTTCAGATATGACATGAGTTAAATGAAATCACTGAGACCCCCCTTAAAAAAAAAAACAGTTACTACAAATGAGTAAATACTAATCAGATTATTTCAGCTTTAAAAATATGAGTGGGTTGAGTGGAATCTTACACAAAGTTCAGTTTATCTTATGTTTTGTAGACCGTTCCTTTGCACTTCACTAAAACTGAATATTATTACACTTCCAGCTTCTAAAATTTGATTGATCTGGTTATTCACCTGTAATTCCTTTTTTTTTTCCTGGTCTTTGTCTCTCAGATGCTCTCTTCACCTGCTTTCCACTCCCTCATTCTCCAGTGTCATTAATCTCCAGTATCCTATGTTAGAGGCCTTTGTACCAGCAAAAGTTGTATTACAAAAATGGCTAACTTTATTAGATATCAGATCTATTGATCTATATTTAAATTAAATCACCTTCACTTACTTCTTCTGTGGTAACTTGTCTGTAGGTGTTAGATTCTGTAATTACCAAAAAATACCTTTTGAAGTCTAATTGATGAGTATTTATAATTTATTCATTTGCTTCAATGCTCTGTTTAGTCACTGAAGAAAAACTGTGGCTAAGAAATACAGTTATTTGGTAGAGGAGAGCTTTTCAAATACTGGCAGAAATCTCTGGAAGTTTACATTTAGAGGAGAAAAGGCATTGCTCCTAGCTGACTTCACAGATACCGTAGGCTGGTTTATTATGAAAATAGAAATACAGAAGTATTATCAGGATAGCGTAATAAAAGAGTAGCATCTTGAGACCCCTGGGTGACTGTCAATTGAGTGTCCGAATCTTGATTTCAGCTCACTCAGGTTGTGATCCCAGGGTCTTGGGATTGAGCCCCGATCAGGCTCCACTCCCAGTGTGGATCCTGTGTAAGATTCTCTGTCTCCCCTTCTGCCCCTCCTCCCACTTGCACACTCACTCTTGCTGTATCTAAAGAAAAAAAAAAAAAAAGAGTTACATCTTTTAGCTGATCTTTTTCTAAAATCTAGAAAATTTCAGCCCTTTATGAATTTTGAAAATAATATATTTAACTTCTGATGAATGAACACTACTACTAAGGCCACTGAAATATGAATGGATCTGAAATGAATGCATTTTTATAGCATAAGAAAATTCTGTTAAGTAGGATAAGGAATAAAACATCTTTTCTCACAGAAATGTTGTTGTTTGAATTAAGTCCAATTTGGTCTTTGGTTAGGCAGCTAGTAGTTTTCTCTGGAGGCAGGGATGCTTTCACTTTTTTAATACATTTCTTTGATTCATGTCCTCACTGTCTAAAATATTTCATGAGACATACTGAGATTTTGTGTAAGTATATCCCAAATATTGCATGGGGCATACTTACACTAAGGTATTTCATTGTTTGCACTGACATTCAAGTTGCCATGGTGTGTTTTATCTAGCAGCCCTGCGCTAAGGAGATCTACAAAATGACATCTTTTTTCCTTAGGTAGCATGAGGAGAGTGTTTGCTATCGATTTGGCAGGAGAATATAGAATTCAAATTAATGCAGGGCATATATTTGTATTGTCTTTTCAGTTCGTGTGGCTTAATGTAGCCAGAAGTTCTAGGAGTTCTTAAATAATGAAGAATTTATTCCAAAACGCCATCCAGAATATACCATCTATGAAATACCTATGCACTTTCAATATTTCTCTGCTGCTTTATGATTCCACCTAGTGAATCCAGCATCCTCAACATCCACAGAGTGGTAGTGGTTCATTCCTTTTGTTAAAGTATGGATTTACTCTTGGATGTTCTGGGTGGGGGTGGATACAGAGATGTGTGAACTTTGATCTTGACCTGAAGGCACTTACAATATAACTGTAAAGTAAGACATCCACAAGATTTTAATAAAAGGCAATGTGGAAAAAGTCCTCAGAAGAAAACAGAGATTAAGAGTAGATCAGACGATGCTGGATTTACTCGGGTTTAGTCATTAGGGAAGTCTTCATGGATGAGAACGTGGATCTTGGGAAATGCAAGGAAGATTCCTTGAACTTGTTTGAGGTTTTCATATTAATGTTGATAAGATTAAATCCATTTTGTAGGTTAGAGGCGAGTCCAAACTCATGTATTTTCATAGTGACTAAACTTTTATTCTTCAGTAATGTTTCTTCTAGTAGGAGTTAAATCATCTGTTTTTATTTTTAGTGGACATGGCATTATGGGCATTATGTTGAAGGTCTTTTCAGCTATTATTGAGAGAATGACACATGTCAGAGAATATGTGCACATCTTTCAGGAACTAATTCCTGAATAAGCTAGTAACATCGCATCAACTACCAAACAGCATGCATGAAAGAGTACCCACGGACAAGAGCTAAATACTGTGTCACGTCTCCATGTTATTCTATGTGAATTGTCTTGTCTGTGCTTCAGATCCTTTTTTTTAAAAATTTTCAAAGTTCATTTATTTATTTTGAGAGAAAGAGAAGGTGTGCAAGCTGGGGAGGGGCAGAAAGAGAGGGAGAGAGAGAATGCCAAGCAGGGATCCCAAGCTGACAACACAGAGCCCAATGAGGGGCTCAATCTCATGAGTCGTGAGATCATGACCTGAACCGAAATCAAGATTCAGACATTTAACTGACTAGCCATGCAGGTGCCCCTGTGCTTCAGATTCTCATCCTATGAAGAAGGGATGAGAATATGTTGAGAGATAATGTATATAAATGACCTCACACTAAAAATAGTGAAAGATGATCCCCAAACAATGAAATAAAAAGAAAAAAAGAAAAATTACTGTTTGGGAATTATGCTTGACAATGTTATATTTGTAGTTTTAACTTCCAAAGCTGTTACTGTTGACTCTCAGAGGTGGGTAGTATATTGTATGTGCTTTACGATGGAAGATGATGTTGCTAATCATGTAGAATTCATTTGAAAATGTTCTGCCAAGTGTTGAGACTTTATTCCAAACTAATACCCATCTTGAAGTTATTTCTGATCATGACTTTGTGACTTTTGTGTTTTTTTAATGTTTTGTTTACTTTTGAGAGAGAGAGTGAGCAGGAGAAGGCAGAGAGAGAGGGAGACACAGAATCTGAAGAAGGCTCCAGGCTCTGAGCTGTCAGCACAGAGCCCAATGTGAGGCTCGAACCCACAAACCATGAGATCATGACCTGAGCCAAAGTAGGATGCTCAACCGACTGAGCCACCCAGGTGCCCCTGTTGCTGTTGAAGGTGTGGTCTGGGGACTAACAGCATCAGAATCATTTGGGATTTTATAAGAAATACAGACAGAATATTGGGTACCACCCCAGACTTCAGAATCAGAATCTGGATTTCCACAAGTTCCCAGGTGATTCCTAGGCATGCTAGAGCTTAAGAAACACTCATCTAGAGGTTAGTGTAGGTTATTAAAAAGTTTATATTTCTCTAAGCTTTTGAAAGTAGAGCCATGTTGTCTTTTAAAACTATTTTCTATCTTGTATTTAAGACTGATAGTACAGGGAGAAAGAAGTCTCCTTCAGGTCTCTAGAGTACTGTGAAGCAAATCGCCTTTTCTGCTTCACCTAGTTGTGTTCAATGGCCTGAGAGATTGAGCCTGTTTAGCAGTTTACTGCTTAATTGTCAAACTTTGCTCTCTTTTCATTAATAGTTGTTACACCCAGAATCTTTTTTTTTTTTTTAATTTTTTTTTCAACGTTTATTTATTTTTGGGACAGAGAGAGACAGAGCATGAATGGGCGAGGGGCAGAGAGAGAGGGAGACACAGAATCGGAAACAGGCTCCAGGCTCCGAGCCATCAGCCCAGAGCCCGACGCGGGGCTCGAACTCACGGACCGCGAGATCGTGACCTGGCTGAAG
Source organism: Lynx canadensis (assembly GCF_007474595.2). Classification (NCBI taxonomy): domain Eukaryota; kingdom Metazoa; phylum Chordata; class Mammalia; order Carnivora; family Felidae; genus Lynx; species Lynx canadensis. The sequence continues at coordinate 23,339,846 of NC_044320.2, forward strand.
TCGGATGCTTAACCGACTGCGCCAGCCAGGCGCCCCTACACCCAGAATCTTAAGGATATTACCTGTGTTTCATTAAAGTTAGGGGGTTGGGGATGCCTTGTCATTAATTTGTTGAGAACCACGATGTATCTGTTAATGTAGCTCTTAGATACCGGCCCCTGTATTGGTGTCGCCTGGGGACCTTGTTCAGAATTCACATTCTCAGGTTATGTCCAGGAAATCCTGATTGAGTGGGGCAAGGGGAGGTGCCTTGCATACTATGCTGGTAAGAAACTCCTTAATGCAGTGCTCTGCACGGCCTGTTTTGTAAACCATTGGTGTAGTCTTCTGCTGTCAGATTACCAGGGTCCCTTCCTCTCATATTTCCATTTTCCATATTACCAATAATTTCATTTATTTCTGTGTAAAGTTAAAAATTTAGGCAGCTATAGGTAGAAAAATAGAACATTGGCCTGGAAAGGAGAGGCCTTGTGTTCCTGACTTGATGTAAACAAAAATGTTCAGGTCACTGTTTCCCCTGTTCAGTTACCTGTAAAATGGGCTTTATACTTCAATGGAATGTGAGATCAGCTATGTGTGAGTGCTTTGAACTTTTCAGGAGATAAGGTGTGTGAGTTCATCTTGTTATCACAACTTTATTTTAATATCCTTCCTTTTCCAGTGCATTTTCACCATAAAACCTGGTTCTCACTGAGACCTTATCTCTGCAATTTCTGGTTTTCTTTGTTTTTGTTTTGGTGTGTGTGTGTGTGTGTGTGTGTGTGTGTGTGTGTGTGTGTGTGTGTGTGTTTTATTGTTTCTGTTTTTGGTTTTTACTTTTTACCTGACAGCCTCCAGCACCTGCCTCAAGGAAGGTTTTGCCCAGAACAGTCAGATCAAGAGCTCCTCTGTGGGGCAGATCAGAATAGCTCTTGCTGAGACCTGCAAGGACTGAGGGAGTTGTCCTTTGGGGACAGGAACTTGGAATCAGAGAACCTAGAAGCCCCAGACACCCTCTCTGAGGATGATACTTTGTGATAAATTCATTGCCTGGGCAGGGACCCCAGGGCCTGAGGACATACCAGTCAGATATTGGGTAAGGGTTAGATGTACTGTCTTTATTTGGTGGAGGAACAGTATGACTGAAGGACATTTCTAGATTGCAGAATAAGTAGATATTGAAAACACATAATCTTAATTACTGAGATATATTATGATTCTCAACCACCTTAATGAATGCATTCAAGGCATCTCCACCTCCTAAGACTTTAATAAAACACGGGTAATATTCTTTCTATCTTTGTTATTCAGAGTCTTAAGATTCTGGGTCTATTAATGAAAAGAGGGTACAGCTTGACAATTAAGCAGACTACTAAACTCCTCATTCTTTCAGGCCTGTGAACGCCACCAGGTGAAGCAGAAAAGGCATAGAATATATTCCACCTGTCAGTGTCTTAAAGCAAAGGCTCCTCTAGGAAATTAGCTTGGTTTTAAGAATGATGTTTGTCACGGTTAAGGTATATAGGGGAGTGGAAAAGGATGATACCAAAATGCTAGTTTGTAAGTTTAAACTCCTTTGCACAAAAGTAAAGAATGCAGATTCACACAGAAGAGAGGGGCTTTATTTAATTTTAGGACTTATACTGGTTAACTCTTATTTACTTACCTACTATGGGTGTTATTTACTTAATATTCCTGAGAACCATATGAAAAGCCACTATTATTTTCATTTCGCAAATGAAGACATCGGGGCAAATTTAGTAAATTATCTAAAGTTACACATAGAGTAAAATACAGAGCCAAGATTGAAACTCATGCATTCAGATTCTAGAGTCTGTATACTCTTACGTGGACTAATTGCTTCTCCAATAAATATTTTGTTTTAAAATATTTTAAAGTATTTTGTTGCATGGTGCTCTAGGAAGTTGTATTTCTTCTATTGTGTGTTGGTACTTTCTCCTTCCTGTTGCTCTAGAATTAATTGTCTTTATTTCTTGAAATAACATTACCATAGTTCTTTAGAATTTTTTTACTTTGGAATTTTTTTAATACTTTTTGTACTTTGTTTTGTATAAAACACCAGGTTTGGTAGACGTAGCTGTGGCAATTTATAGTCTTAATTTTTAGGAAGGGATCCCTTCACAGGTTTCAAGCAGAGACCCCACCACATGAAGGAAACCATAAACTTACTGATGTAACGAGTGGTGAACTCATTAGAACTGTCTACAAATGAAGGTTGATCAGAGCTTGCGAACGTGCGTCCTGAAGTTTGTTTTTCGTGACTTAGTAGATTATGTGGTATATCTTCAGTAGAGTATTTCCTGGGTATGTTTTGACCTTTAACCATTCTGATACATCCATTTTTCTTTGTATGATTGAGCCTGGTAAACGTAACAATTTTTTGGTAAAATTTTATCAAGTTTATCTGAATTTTATCAAGTATTGGACATACTTGAATATAGTTTTGGTAGGAAAGTTCTTTACTTAAACTTTCCATAGGTTCCCAGTCCTAGATTTTGAGTCTTGTCTTTTGTCCTTTGTGATCTTAATCCTGCTATGGGGTTTTTCTGGCCTTGACCTCAGGGGCAAGATTCTTCCTCCTGGTCACAGACATCTTCTCCTTAAGGGTTAGGCTTCTTTCACTTGAGAAAATTAATTTTAATATTGTATTTTTAATGGTCAACTCATCATTGAATTATTTCCCTTTGTTGTAGTTCCTTTTATTTTAGTTTTACTACTTAAACAATGAATAAAAATAGTAGAAAAGATAGAAAACAATCTGTAAAAATTGGAAATTAAATATCCATATTTATTCAACAAATGTAAGTTTTCAATAAGAAGATCATTTTGTATTGCATTAAGTACTCTCAACAAATACTGGGTGACATTTTGTTACATGTTATAATACCTCTGAATTTTGCTTCCATAAAATATGAACATTCTTTTGGATTTTCATCCATCAGACAGGTCTCATAAGGGAATGAGAAACTGTTAAGGTCCCAAAGTGACTTAAACATACATTTAACCATGCTGCTTCTGTGCTTATAACCTTGCAATTGCTTCCTTTAGCCTCTGAAGATATCTGCCTCCTTACCATGGTCTTCAGATCTCTAGATGACCCATCCAGCTTGTTGAGTGACATACTTTCTGTTACTTATTCCTCTAAAGCAGCAGTGGCCTCAGTTCAGTATTTTGTACTTGCTAGGATGTGCTTCTGTCCTTCCTCTTCCTGCAAAAAGAATAGCTCCTTTTCATCCTTTGGTTTTCTCTTCCAGACTACCCTATGCAGCCCATCAATCCCATTACCATCCTATCATTTTCATTCTTAGAACATATTATTCTTTGTATGTATTTATAGTCTAAGGGGAAGACCATCCTTCCTGGCTAGACTCTAAACACCAAGTAAACAAAGACTATGTGTCTTCTATACACCAGTGTGTACCCAGTGCCTGGCAAAGTACTTTGTGATGATTATCTATAGGTCTATAGACAAGTACATGTTTTTCAGTAGCTTTAAGTAATAGCTCTCAAAACTTACTTTGTTAGTTTAAGTTGTCAATACATCAGTGAAGTAGCAAGTGTCTCTCATGGGGTTTAAAGAGCCACACAAAGTTTTTATAGTTAAAAAAGTGTGCCTTATCCAAGTCATTTGTGTACCTTTCCAGTATGCCTTTTTGGGTACAGGGCCTCTGTTCTTTGTTAATCAAACAGTTGTCTTAATATGACAGTGTTCCATCTTTAGTTGCAGAGGATGCTATGAAATTCAACAATAAGTTCTTTTGTTTTATGCCCTTTAGAAAGAAAACACACACACACAAACACACATTTACACATTCTCCTTTAATGAATATACCCATACAGCATCTATCATGCTGCATGGCATCTAGAAGACACTCAATGTGTTGAACGTTCCTAAGTCCTTACAGATACGTAGAATTTGTTTTAAAAAATCTAGAGCTTCTAACACATCTTATTTAGTAGATTATGTAGCTCAGTCATCCATATTTCATTGTCTAAATTGATTTAAATTTTATGAAAGAAAAGAACATTGTAATCAGGTAGAATGTAATACAGATAAAAGCTGTATAAAGCACTTAACACTAGAGATGCATATATAGATGTACTTATATGAAAACACATCAGTTTAGTTTAAATAAATAGAAAGTGAAAAGTCCATTGATGAAATCAGTGTAAAAATATATAAGTATCTGTTAAAAATGTAGAATTGATAATTATCCAACTACAGTAAAATGACAAAGCAAGTCCTTCAATAATAAAACAAACCAACCAGTTTTCAATGTGAATTGGCTAGAGCGTGTACACATCAGTGTGTACCTGTGTGTATACCTATAATTGTTAACATAACAAAAGGGAATGTCACATTCTTTATACAGAATCAAAAAAGCCAGTGAGGGGCACCTAAGTGGCTCAGTTGGTTAAGCGTCCTACTTTTTTTTTTTAATGTTTATTTATTTTTAGACAGAGCACACAGGAGGGGCTGAGAGAGAGAGAGAGAGAGAGAGAGAGAGAGAGAGAGACATAGAATCTGAAACAGGCTCCAGGCTCCAAGTTGTCAGCACAGAGCCTGATGTGGGGCTCGAACCCATGAACCGTGAGATCATGACCTATGCCCATCACCTGAGCTGAAGTTGTATGCTTGACTAACTGGGCCACCTAGGCTCCCCAAGTGGCTGACTCTTGATTTCTGTTCCAGTCATCTCATGGTTTGTGAGATGGAACCCTGTTGGGCTAGGCGCTCTCCCTTTTTCTCTCTTTCTCAAAATAAATAAATACTAAACTAAACAACAACAACAACAACAAAAGACAGGGGTGGCTTGGTGGCTCAGTTGGTTGAGCGTCTGACTTTAGCTCAGGTCATGATCTCGAGGTTCCTGAGTTTGAGCCCCATCAGGCTCACTGCTGTCAACATGGAGCCGGCTTTGGATCCCCTGGCTCCCTCTCTCTCTACCCTTCCCCCACCTGCGCGCGCTCTCTCTCTCTCTCTCTCTCTCTCTCTCTCTCTCTCTCAAAAATAAATAAAACATTTAAAAAATTAAAGTAAATAAAAGTAAAAAAAAAAAACAAAGACAAAAATACCAGTCAATTACATTCCAATTTCTGGGTGTTGGGACTGGTGAATTTTGCTCTGCTTATTACATAACATGAGATAGAATTCAGGTGCTTAAAGACTGTTTTTCTTCAAAGCCCTTCCGAATGCTAGATTTCTAAAGACTATTTTCTTCTCCAGGAGAGCACACAGCTGCTACAAATGCCGTCAGTGCAGTTTTACAGCTGCTGATACTCAGTCACTACTGGAGCACTTCAACACTGTTCATTGCCAGGAACAGGACATCACTACAGCCAACGGCGAAGAGGACGGTCATGCTGTATCCGCCATTAAGGAGGAGCCCAAAATTGACCTCAAGGTCTACAGTCTGCTCAATCCAGACTCTAAAATGGGAGAGCCAGTTTCTGAGAGTGTGGTGAAGAGGGAGAAGGTGGAAGACAAGGACGGGCTGAAGGAGAAAGTTTGGACCGAGAGTTCAAGCGATGACCTTCGAAACATGACTTGGAGAGGGGCAGACATCCTGCGAGGCAGTCCGTCATATACTCAGGCAAGCCTGGGGCTTCTGACGCCTGTGTCCGGCACCCAAGAGCAGACCAAGACTCTAAGGGATAGCCCCAATGTCGAAGCTGCCCATCTGGCACGACCTATATACGGCCTGGCTGTGGAGACCAAGGGATTCCTGCAGGGGGTGCCAGCTGGTGGAGAGAAGTCCGGGCCCCTCACCCAGCAGTATCCTGCATCGGGAGAAAACAAGTCCAAGGATGAATCCCAGTCCCTGTTACGGGTAGGAAGGTTTCATTTTTAAATAATGCACATATCTTGAAGGAAAACCGGGAGAACACACATTCTCTACATTTAGTATCATTTAGTCTTACCGGCTGAAACTAAATGATGTGTCTCAGTCTGGGGATTTATACCTACAAGGCCGAAGTGGAGGAAAGGAGCTCATGTGTGTTTGTGTGTACAATTCACACACTTGATACAGTGGTGGGCAGGCATTTGTTTGTCATTGCTCTTAGCTCAGATTGAATGTTGGCTAATCATTCCTGGTGATTATGCAAAACAGTGAGGCCGCATTTGGAGAAGGGAGGTTCAGAATCCCAGAAGATCGCACATCTGTTACGTTAAAATAAGTAAATGACTTTTAAATTTTAAGGTGGCATGACACTGTATGTGGTTAACAAGGAAATTAGCGGAGATTGAAATCACTGGGAATGCAAAGCCCAGGGTGAGATGCTAATACAGAAGTGTTTTTTAAAACTGACAGTATAATTATGTACAAATGACAATGCTTGTTGTTGTTTGGTTACCAAAAAGGGGGAGGGGGGATGAGACCTAAGTGTGAATGGTGTGTGAAGAGCATCCAAAGAAAAGAAACCTGCGTTGTTATATGATCAGGCTTTTTTAGGAAGAAAGGCACAGTCCCATGCAGAAACACAAAACCTCTGAGAAGGATAGGATCCTTCCTTGATCTCTCTCTTCATGCTATGTAGCTGTGTCAAGAAATATTTTAGAGTTTGAAAATTCATGGACACTTAGTAAGTGATGCTTTTGGCCTAAGGCACCACCACTTTGACATTTCACCTTGACGCTGAGAAAGGTTAAAGCCTTCTACATGATTTTGGAGCTTGTCCGTGCCTAGAAGGTAGGATCAGAAACCAGCTAACCTTCCCCAAAGAGTCAGTTAGGAAATAAGAGTTCAGCCAGCCCAATGCTTTGACCTGCAGGTCAGAGACCACTGAGGTCTCTCTGGATGGATTCTGCAGAGAAAACGTTCTCTTTCCGGGGTCTGCTTGACCACTGTGCTCTCATTTCCTGCAGATTCTCCAGCCTATCTGTGCTTCTCAAGTTTCTCCAGTGCAGTGGAGAAATGCGCCTTAGAGGTGTACAGTTAATTGTAAAAACCATTCCCTTTCCTGGCTGCACTCATGCCCCGGAGCCAAGAGAAGGGCTTGAATGGAGAAGAGCCTGTGCCCCTTGTACACTGAGAAACAAAGGATTCTTCCTGTAAGGAAGGAGCAAGTTTATTATAAGTAACTTTAAAAAGAAGAGAAACAGTGCCTGTGCCCTTCAAGAGGCCATTCAATTCAGGGAGCTCCTTTCCGATAAATGTACATGGTGGAGCTGCAGTTGTAAATGTGCATCATTTTCTTAGCGTGCCGGGACTCTTCTGGTCTCGAGTGGTGTTTGGTTTCTGGTTATAAGGCAGGAATGATAGGTCTTATGTTTTTAAATTTCATATCGCATCTGGAGAGTGTGTTGTAATGGGTGCCTGATATCCATATCACTAGACCTCCCCAACCCTTTTTTTCCCCCTTTTTAAAATGGTTTTCATCTGGGACATCGTCATTGGATACCAGATTGGTTGAC